>NC_080081.1:14390565-16790565 GCF_949987535.1 Balaenoptera acutorostrata
AGTTCTTTCTGTGACTTTGATGAAAAGAAGCAATTTTTTATCTAAAGCTGTAAGACTGTGGACACACAAAACCAAACCCAGAAACGGATTTTGTGAGTTGGGTTCACAGTTGTCCTAAGTCTTTTCCTATGAAGGTTGGAGAACTGATCAGAAGACAGTGGACCCTGACAAATGGAAAGGGCAACATCTAAGAGGATACGTAAGACTGAGTGCAGTGGTTCTCAAAGTGGGGTCCCCAGACTAGTGGCATCAACTGGGAACTTGTTAGAAACGCAAACAAGTTCTAGCTTCAGCCCAGACCTACTAAATCAGAAACTCTAGGAGTGGGCACAGCTATCTGTGTTCTATCTTCCAGCAGACTCTGATGAAAGTTTGAGAGCAATTGAGGTGGAGAATTTGAAGTCCTCAAACCAGCCTGAAATAACTCCCCACTCTACTTTCTTTGGCCAAGGAAGCTTTACCACCTTTGTATGTGAGAACTGATTAGCCCCCTCTCAGGAGCCAAGCCACACTATTGCTATGGCAACTAGAATACAAATTTAGCATGGCCTGGGGGGTGGGGAGCACGGGTGAGACAATCCCGAACATTGGTATGGAAGAGTTAGAAACCTAGACATTGTAGGAATTTGCTAATATATATCTCCCCCAAATTCGGAGAGTGTGTGTGGGAATAGATATTTTTTAATAAATTTATTTTATTTATTTATTTTTGTCTGCGTTGGGTCTTCGTTGCTGTGTGCGGGCTTTCTCTAGTTGCAGCGAGCAGGGGCTACTCTTCGTTGCGGTGCGCAGGCTTCTGATTGCGGTGGCTTCTCTTGTTGTGGAGCACGAGCTCTAGGTGTGCAGGCTTCAGTAGTTGTGGCACGGGGACTCAGTAGTGGTGGCTCACGGGCTCTAGAGCACAGGCTCAGTAGTTGTAGCACACGGGCTTAGTTGCTCCGCAGCATGTGGGATCTTCCCGGACCAGGGCTCAAACCCGTGTCCCCTGCATTGGCAGGTAGGTTCTTAACCACTGCGCCACTAGGGAAGTCCTGTGGGAATAGATTTTGAGGTTTCTAGATCAAGGAGCACGGTCCCTATTTTGGATCAGGATGAATGTATAGGTAGATATGGACCCTTCCCAGAGGTTGTGTATGCAGTGTATGACAAGCTGGGGGAAAGACTTCAACGTAAATGTTCACTGAACTTTGTCTCACAATCCATTACCTTCTCAAAGTCAGAAATCCCTTAACAAGTAGAGGAAGGAATTCAAAGACTTCAGGAAAAGGGAATAGAGGATTGGATAGTTTATGCTCATCTAGTCCAGGCACCTCCTCACTACATCTTTGATATAAATGTTTATTTTAATAATAAAAAGGGTATCAGTAATGGTTTTACTGTAGGAAGTCGAAGCCACTCTAGGCAGTTAAAGCTGCAAGGTATTTGCACCCAATTAGATACTTGCAAGATCATGCAAAGGGCTAGAGCAGTGTGGGGTGCGGAGAGGCACCGCTGGGACTGTTAAGCTCAGGAGTTTGATCCTCTGATAAAAAAGGCAGTGCAGTCACTGCTGTTTCAACAGCCACTTGACATGTTGAAAGTGATGAGACATGGCATTCAGCTGCTGCCTTTACCCATTGACACTCTGATGCTCATGACCTTGCTTGCCAGCAAAAATTACAGCCGGAAAATCTTTTCTGTCTCTTTTCTGTCGTTCAAATCATTCAAGAGTGTGTCTTGGACTTCCCTGGTGGCAACGTGGTTAGGAATCCGCCTGCCAATGCAGGGGACACAGGTTCGAGCCCTGGTCCGGGAAGATCCCACATGCCACAGAGTAACTAAGCCCGTGCACCACAACTACTGAGCCTGCGCTCTGGAGCTCCTGGGCCACAACTACTGAGCCCGCGTGCCACAACTACTGAAGCCCGTATGCCTAGAGCCCGTGCTCCGCAACAAAGAGAAGCCACCTCAATGAGAAGCCCGCGCACCACAACGAGGGGTAGGCCCCGCTCGCCGCAACTAGAGAAAGCCCGCGCGTGGCGACAAAGACCCAACACAGCCAAAAATAAATAAATAAATTTATTACCAAAAAAAAAAAAAAAGTGTGTCTAATTGGCAGAAACCAATTTGCTTCCAGAATATGAGCTGGAAAGGAGTCTGGTTAGCACGGTTGTTAGCTTCCTAGCTTCTGCAGAGCAGGAAGACACATTAAAGGAAGAGGGCTTGAAAGCGTAGTGAACTAAAATTCTGTATCCATCTCCTAAGGGAAGTGACTGCTCTTTACAAAAAGCCCTCTCTAGACTTGGGACGCTGGGTGCAAGAGCTGCCATTGAAATGGACTCCCAGATCTCAGGGGGGACGGGAGGAGCCCAAGATGCTTGGGCCCATGTAGAGGCTGTGAACTACCAGAGGTAAAGCCAGCTTGGTAATCCTACCATGGTCGTATCAATCAGATTCTGATAAAAATAGTCTGACTCTCCTCCATAAATTAATCAGGGGCTCCAAAGTGTGGCATTTCATCAAACCACAAGTTCTTATCTGGTTTGTAGGGCCCCTCCCATCTTACTACAAACACCAGGCCTGAGCCACCTTCCATGAGAGTTAGGTTTGCGTTTTTGTTTTTGCTTTTGAACCCATCTTCCAGACCCTAGTCAGTTCTAGGCAACAAGTAAATGGTTCAATTGAATTGTAAATTGAAACTGTCATCAAGTCACTTTCTCTACTTAAGCCACCACGGAACAATCAAAGAAAGGGAGGTTCTGGTACTGGTTGCGGTGTAGTTTCAAAATATGGCCTCAAAATCTTTGATGCGTCCTGCCTTCAAAAGGCAAACCTGATTCCCCTCCCCTTGGGTATCAGTCAAACTTAGGGACTCACTTCTAATGAGCAAATTTCCCTCTAAGCCCCATTTTCACTGCATCCCACAAATTTTAATAAGTTGTATTATTATTTAGTTCCAAATATTTTAAAATTTCTCTTGAGAGTTCTTCTCTGACCCATGTATTATATAGAAGTGTATTGGTTAATCTCCAAATATTTGGGGATTTTCCAGCTATCTTTCTGCTACTGATTTCTAGTTTAATTTTGCTGTGGTCTGAGAACATATGTTGTATGATTTCTATTCTTTTACATTTGTTAAGGTGTGTTTGATGGCCCAGAATGCAGTCTATCTTTCTGAACGTTCCATGCAAGTTTGAGAAGAACGTGTATTCTCCTGTTGTTGGATGGAGTATTCTATAATTGCCAATTAGATCAGGTTGATTAATAGTACTATTTGGGTCAATTTTGTCCTAACTGATCTATTAATTGTTGAAGAGGGATGTTGAAGTGTCCAAGTATAATTGTGGATTTGTCTATTTCTCTTTCCAGTTCTGTTTTGCCTCATTTATTTTCATACTCCTTTCTTGAGTACATACATGTTAAGGATTATGTCTTCTTGGAACATTGACCCCTTCAACATTATACAGTATTCCTCTTAATCCCTAATCATTTTCCTTGTTCTGAGGTCTGCTTTGTCTGAAACTAATACAGCTGCTCCAGATTTCCTTTGATCAGTGATGTATCTTTTTCTATCCCTTTTAAACCATCTGAGTCTTTATATTTGAAGTGAGTTTCTTATATGTAACATACTGTTGGGTCTAATTTTTTTAATCCACTCTGACAATCTTTTAATTGGTTTATTTAGACGATTCACATCTAAAATGGTTATTGATATAATTGGGCTAATAGCATCCATGTTTGTAACTGTTTTCTATTCATTCTTCTTCCTTCCTTTCTTTCTTTTCTTTTCTTTTCACCCTCTTTTCCTGCCTTTTCTGGTTTTAATGGAGCAGTTTATAACATTCCATTTATCTCCTCTCTTAACATATTAATCATACTCCTCTTTTTAATTTTTTAATGGTTGCCCTAGAGTTTGCAATATACATTTACAACCGCCTGCCAGCAGCATCCTATTTTAAGTTACTCAAAGGAAGCTGAGGCTGCAAAGCCAGGTTTGAATTTAGAATTCTTGGACTCAGTCAAGCTCCCAGGCAGCAACTCTTCTCTCTTGTATCCTGGCACCATCCCGACCAGAGAGAGGCCTTGTGTGCCTTAGGGTTATATTTTCCAATCCATGTACCTGTGCTATTTAGTACTTCTAAATAGTCTGCTGACTGCGGCCACCCCATGTGCCTAACCATAAGCAATACAGTCTGTCTTTGAGCAGACGGACTTGGAGAAGCAGCCCATAGAGGCTCTGAAAGTTGGCGTGGATGGTTTGTGCAGGAAGTTCCAAGGTTCTATGAAGTATGGTCTAGAATGGGAGAGCACAGGCTATGGGAGGACCAGGTCCATTAGCTTCTTGGGCTTTTCTAAAGGGCCAGGCCAGGGTGGAAGCCCTCTTGCCTTAAAAGGTAGTATGGACCCTGCCACTCATCTGACTCATCTTTACACAATTTGTGCTTGCTACTCAATTTTTCAAAAGTAAATAATATACTGTCTATATAATATGTAAACAATATAATGTGTAAACGGTAAGGAAAAGGGAATGATTTAACCCAAAAGTTAGGACAACTGTTAAGTAGGAGGATGGAAAGGGATATGATTGGAGAGTTACAAAGAGGAGTTTCCAAAATGCTAGGAATGTTTTAAACTGGGGGGTGGGTATACAAGTGTTCATTTGATTATTCTTTAAACTGTACATATATATCTTACACACTTTTCTGTATACTATATATGATATTATAATTATAACTAAAAGACATTAGCCAGGTGATCAAAAACGAAGGGCAGAAACAACATGTATTGTCTGATTTAATACCTTTTAATTACTTTGATTCAAAGTCCACTTTGAATATCTAATCTTTGTTTTACTCCTATAAGACCTAGTAATGTTTAATAATAAATAGATACCATGCTAAGCACCATCCCCAACTGCCTGCCTCAATGTAATTTTTATTTTGTCACACTTGCTGTTTTCAAACAGGAGAAGTGAAGACAAAAATTTGAAATAAATTCAGATATAGCATTTTAATTTACTAACTACACAAAATGATCAATAGTAACCAATATTTCTATTTTCCTTTTTTAGGATCATTTTTGTCTTCAAAAACCACATATTTATTTGAGCACTTAGTATGTGCTCAGTGTGCTAGAACATGTCAGGTTCTCATAGTCTGATGCAGGAGACAGATACCTAAATAATTTAAAAATTTTTAATTATTTAATTACCACAGCAACACCCTGCTCAGCTGTGATAACTGGTATAAGAGGTTTGAAAGGATCAAGAATGTATGATTGCTGCTATGCCATGCCAAGGTCAACTGGTTCATCTTATTTCTTCCAATTCTGCATATGTGATCCGTAATATACTGAAAGTTGGGAATGGGCATACTGGTAACGCAAATGGTGTATTATCAAACAATGTTAATTAAGCAATTATCCTCTAAGGCATGCACACACACACCACAAAGGGCTACAGAGTATATAGATTTTGCAAAGCAGTGGCCATATCTCCCACACACTGCCTGAAATTTCTATCTAGAAATCTTTAGCCATACTACTTTAGAGCATTTTTTGGGATCCTGGATCTTTCAAATTTAAGCATTAAATTGAAATTGGACAAATTTTAAAAAACCTGTTAAGGTTGTCCTAGGTCTTATGATTTTAAGTAAAAACTAAAACAAGAAAGGAATTCAACATAAATACTTTCTGAGCTATTACTATTTTTGATGCCTTGTGCTAAATAAAGTAGCCGATAAAGTTAATTCAAAGAGAAACACAAGGAAAGGCATTTTACAGTAACACGTTGTCATCCACCAAAAATTCTGAAGTTATTCCTTTCTAAGTGAAGAACAATTTTGCTACAACAGACAGTAAGATTTTGCAAAAGATGCACTCAAATTTCTCAATCTGGGTCAACCTCCTGGTTGTTAAAATATGTGCATACTTTCTGGATTACGCATTATTTAAAATTATGGAATTTTGCCCCATTGTTAGACCGTGTGTTCCAATTTTAGGTTAAAAAACAGTCACCTTACTCTTGACCCCGGACGTCCCCTCTCCCCCACCGACAAACTTTCTGCCAACAGAGATCCACGCCTTTCGTCCTAAAATGGGCATAACCAAAAGAGATGCGGAATCTAGATGGGTTTAAATCCTTGTGTGCTTCGGCACATGGTCTTTAATCCTGTTTTCCCTGTCACTCAAGTGCAAGGCTGCATGAGATAGCCCTACAAGATCTCTTGCATCTGCAGACTTCTGCGATTAAAATGCATCTCTTCTTACAAGGAATAAACAAAAAGCCCCTGCCTCTATGGGAAGTTAGCTAGCTGGGGGGTTAGGCTAACCGCAGGGTAGGAGTGAATCTGGTTTGTCTTTGAAAGGTCTTCCTGGGGCTAGCATCCCACGCCAGCAACAGAGCGCGCCCAGGCACCACGTGTCTGCACCAACAGCAGGATTGGCGGAGCGCATTTTCGCGCGGCGGTCTAGACGCTCACGGTCCCGCCCAGCTGTCGGAGGAGCCGGGAGGCAGGGAAAAGAGGCCGGAGGGAGATCGCAGAGGGGAGGGGGCGGGAGGGGGGTGGGGGATCCCGGGGTTCCCGAGGTGCCCGTGGCCGGGAATCTGGGAGGGCCCAGAGAGGCGCCAGGCGGCTAGCCTCGCCACAACTTTCCCAGAACAGACAGGCCTCATCCTGCGTCCTGGAAGAAGGAGCTGGCCCGCCGCTTCCCGCCCGGCTGCTCCTCGGCCTCCACGGGCCCGCCCGCGCCAGCAGCGCCCCTGGAGCCTGCGTCCCCAGCCTCGCCCCTGTCCGCCTGCAGCGCCCGGCGCCCGCCCTGGAGCGCGCAGCTGGGGTGAGTCGAGGTCAGGGGTGCGCCAGGCGCCCAGGGGAGGCCGGGGCCTCTGGGTGCCCGCGAAGCCGGGCCCTCCTTCCTCTTTTCCCGCTGCAAGCCGAGGCGCTGCAGACCCCGCTGGCCTGGCTGCCGCAGCGCCCCCACTCCCCCGTTTGCTTGCCTTCTAAGGGGCGGCGCCGAGGCCCCACTGGAGCCCGCGTTCTGGAGCCCGCGTTCCCCGGCCTTTGTCTTTGTGGGTTCGGCGGGTCGTCCCCATGGTGCACCCGGGGCGGGAGGCGCTGCGCCCGGCTGGCGGCCCTGCAGAGGGAACGGGAAAGCGAGCCCCCTTCTTTCCTGTTCCGGCCATCTTGCGACTCAGCCGGGGGGCGAGGGTGGCCAACGGCGCGGCCCTCGGGGCCGGAGTGGTGGCGGCGAACGGAGATGGGCGCCTCGAGCCCTGCGCGCCTCCTCCCCCGAATGCAGTGGGAGCGCGCGGATAGACCCCTAAGTTTCAAGGGTTTGGACCCAGAGCCTGGGGGCACAGGAAATATGAGGGACAGGGGCCGGGAGCTGACGTTTCCTAAGCGCCTAATTCATTCGGATCATTCTTTTTTTTTTAAATTTATTTATTTATTTATGTCTGGGTCTTTGTTGCTGCCCCTGGGCTTTCTGTAGTTGGCGGCCCGCGAGGGCTAGTCTTCCTTGTGGTGCGGTGGCTTCTCTCTCTCTTTTTTTTTTTTAACATGTCATTTTTTTTTTTTTTAATAGCTACTTTATTTATTTATTTTTAGCTGTGTTGGGTCTTCGTTTCGTGCTAGGGCTTTCTCTAGTTGCGGCAAGCGGGGGCCACTCTTCATCGCGGCGGTGGCTTCTCTTGTTGCAGAGCACGGGCTCTAGGCACTCAGGCTCCAGTAGTTGCAGCATGCGGGCCCAGTAGTTGTGGCGCACGGGCTTAGTTGCTCCACGGCATGTGGGATCTTCCCGGACTAGGGATCAAACTCGTGTCTGCTGCGTTGGCAGGCGGATTCTTAACCACTGAGCCACAGGGGAAGCTCCTCATTCGGATCATTTTTTATCCACGTGTCCTTTTGGCAAATTCTTAACGCGCCTCTCCGTGCCTGATCTATGCCAGGTGCTGGGGATATAACGGTGAGCAAGAGAGACTACGGCCCTTGTTCCCGCTGATCCTGCAGCCCAGTGGATGGAGTCCAGGGTACATAGACCTGCCAGGTCGGTATCCTGACGTCTATTTAACAGACTGGGAAACTGAAGCCTAGGGCTGCCGTAACTTGTAGGTCAGGCAGCAAGCAAATGGAAGAATCAGACTTTGAAGCTAGATCTTTAAGACTGTCATGCTGGCTGTAGTTAATCGATAATAGCTCTTTTTCTTTCAAAATCCCGTTGAAGGGCTTCCCTGGTGGCGCAGTGGTTGAGAGTCTGCCTGCTGGTGCAGGAAACGCGGGTTCGAGCCCTGGTCTGGGAGGATCCCACATGCCGCGGAGCAACTAGGCCCGTGAGCCACAACTACTGAGCCTGCGCGTCTGGAGCCTGTGCTCCGCAACGAGAGAGGCCACAATAGTGAGAGGCCCACGCACCGCGATGAAGAGTGGCCCCCACTTGCCACAACTGGAGAAAGCCATAGCACAGAGAGCGAGGACCCAACATAGCAATCAATCAGTCAATAAAGAAAAAAAAAAAAAAAAAAATCCCGTTCAAAATTATTTGGATGCACGGCTTCTATGAAGTCTTATGAAGTGTATGCCTAGTTTCTGGATGCTTTCCTGTGGGCTTATTTCTAGTTCTCAGTGTCTAGAAAGGGCTAGAAATGTTTGACATTACAAGTTTGCTTCCAGTTACTCTGAACTGTATTTTCGTTTCTTCTGTTCTTTGGCTGTTAGGAGAGACAAAAATTTTCCTGATGGTTGGTCCAAGCAGGGATTCCCCGGTGGACTGAGGAATGGCTGGCTTTTCCTCAGTTCATCCATCTCTATGGTAACCACAGGCAGCTCCCAGAAGACCTCGAGAATGAGAGGCCTGAGGCCTACGAGTTGCTGCTAGAAATAGTTTAGCCTCTCCAGAAAACAGAATGCAGCTGCCACACAAGTTTGTAAGGTAAATACCAGGGCCCTGTAAAGTTCCCCCTCCACATAATTGTCTTTATCTTCACATTTTGAAAAATGTATCCTTTTGGAAAGACAAGTAAGGTATTACATATTTGGGGAAGTTCTTTGGGTTGAAATTCTATCCGAATGTTATATCTAGGTGGGCAACCCAGAGAGGAAGAAAGACTCCATTTAAAAAAGTATCTTGGATGTAAGAAATTTAGGAAGCCTTCCATCGAATATAATTAACTACACTACAAATTTAATTTTTAAAACAACTTTATTGAAGTATAATGTACAAAATGCACCGTTAATTTTCAGTGTACCATTCAGTGAGTTTTGAAAACTATATGCCCGGGTAATCAACAAGACAATTAAAATAGAGAACATTTTTTATTATACCCCTAAGTGTCTTCGTGCCCTTTTGCAGCTAGGCCCCCCCTCCATCCCATTTAATTTTACATAGATTTGTTGCTTCACGTTTTCCGAGTTGTGCGTGAACGAGGAGGATGAATGGTTCCTTCTAATCTCAGAAACCTAAGGCGAGGATCAGAGGCTGGCAGCTAGGATGTAGCTCCCCACGCCTTAGAGACTTGCAAGGTGGTGCCCGGCGAGCCGGCGCTCAGGAACTGTGCCCTCTCGAGGTGGACCGGTGTGTCCTCGGCTGGCCCGCGACGAGTTCTTCTTTGGTCCCGCAGGGCCCTGGGCGCACGCTGACCGCGCGCAGGCCGACTCGCACTTTGCTCCAGGTCCACGCCCGGGGCGCTGCCATAACAACGGCCCGGACGCCCAGGCCTTAGGCCGCCGCCGTCCGGGACCCGGCCTTCTCCCGCTCCGAGGGGTGGGGCGGCGGCGGACCGGGCCTGGGAGACGGGACTGCCCCCTCCTCCGATGCCGGCAGAGGCGGCGGATTTGCTTCCAAGCATGGTAAGAGGCGGCAAGCCGGGGATGCCCGCCTGCCGATTGCCGGGCTGGGGCGGCGGGGACTCCACAGAACTCGCAGCCCCCTCCGCCTCCCCCATTCTCTCTCCTTCCCGCAGCCCTTTCAGAAGCACGTCTACTACCCGCTCGCCAACAGCCTGGAGAGACCCGCCTCCGCCGCCGCCGCCGCCGCTGCCGCGGCGGGCGCGGCCGCCATGGCCTGCGGCCCCCCCAGCGCGGCTTCGGGGCCCCTGCCCTTCTTCCAGTTCCGCCCGCGGCTGGAGAGCGTCGACTGGCGGCGGCTGAGCGCCATCGACGTGGACAAGGTGGCGGGCGCCGTGGACGTGCTCACGCTGCAGGAGAACATCATGAACATCACCTTCTGCAAGCTGGAGGACGAGAAGTGCCCGCACTGCCAGTCGGGGGTGGACCCGGTGCTGCTGAAGCTCATCCGCCTGGCGCAGCTCACCATCGAGTACCTGCTGCACTCGCAGGAGTTCCTCACCTCGCAGCTGCACGACCTGGAGGAGCGGCTGCGCCTGAGCCTGGCCGAGAGCGAGCAGAGCAAGAAGCTCCTCACCAAGCAGGCCGGCGAGATCAAGTTACTCAAGGAAGAGTGTAAACGCAGGAAAAAGTTGATCTCCACCCAGCAGCTGATGATTGAGGCCAAGGCCAGCTATTACCAGGTGGGAAGCTGCCTTGTGATGATCCAATAAAACCCTCAATTCCTACTGGCTGGGATATTGAGAGTCCTTTCCTATAGCACTGCCTTTTTTTTTTTTTTTTTTTTTTTTTTGATTTGTACTCTAAATTAGAAGAAACAGCATCTATTTAAGCGAAAGAGTAATTTTAACCAACAGGTAACATGGTTCATTACCTTGTGTAGACTAACATAGGGTTAATAATTAAGTAACGTTGTCTGCAGTGCTTTATTGAATTATCTAAAAGCTGGTTGTTTAAGAAACTGTTTCTTCCTCCTAATCGGTGTAATGAAAAATAAACCAGGTACAAATTGCTGTTGAGCTCGGGCCCCAAATGATATGGAATGCTTAAATTTGTGGATTTTTTCCCTCATTTTTAAATTTTGAAATATTTTTAAATTTACAGAAAGATTACAAGATCAGTGCAAAAACTTCCTTACACCAATTATTAACATTTGCCACATTGGCTTTATTTTCTCTGTCTCTATATCATACTATTACTTTTGAACCATTTGGCAGTGAGTTGCAGACTCCTAAATATTTCAATGTGTATATTTCCTAAGCAGGAGAATACTTGCTGATATAACAATACTATTTTTAAAATTTAAAAATTTTGCCTTTTTGTTCTTAATCTCCCAACTGTTAGGGGTTAGACACTGAACCCAAGATAAATATTGTAATTTTTGTGTGTAACAGAAATCAGCATATTTATCTTTTTTATTGGTTAGGTGGAAGAAGCAAAGAATGTTTGATGAAGATATCAAAGTAAGCAATAGACTGACAAGATTGATTTCACACCCCTACATTCCAGTCATTTTGGCTAAATAGGACTTAAAAGGCCTCAGTGGATTTAGGTAATGGTGGAGCCAAAGCAGGAGTGACTGTGGAGAACTGGGTGTAGGGCTCAGAAAACAGTGAGGTTAATAGTGCTTAGGACTGACCCAACAGGAGCCTTGAGAGAAGTGTACTTAAACTAGGTGAACAGTTGGGAAAGAATGCTGTTAGAAAGTCTTAATGTTTAGCCTTGGGTATACAACCTTTAGGTATAGTCATCCAATGATACCTGATGTCGCTAATTGCCTATTTGTTTCATAAATGCTATTTAAAAACTAAATATTTATAAATAGTGCTGAGATGGCTCTTTAAATGTATTTATCGTAAAATGGATAGAATAGGTTCTGTTTAAAACATTAAAAAAAGTTTACCTGGCTTTGGTATTATTCAGTGAAACATTAAAACCTGTAACATAAAAATTTTATGTTTATAAACTTTTTTTCATTCTTTTGGTTATCATAAAAATAGCTGTTTGTAAGTAAATATTTTCAAATGTGAATGATAATAGGAGGATAAAAAAGTAATGGTTCACTTTTATCAAATGAGTGACACCTGCCAACTCTTGGCCACTCAGGCTCTCTGAATGGCAGTGGTAGCTGTATGGTGCGCCCAGGTGTGGCCAAGAAGAGGTAGTAATGACCACACCACCTTTTCCTACTTAGTGTAGTACACGTATACTCTGCCCTCTATTAAGTGACTTGCCGTTGTCTCTTTATGGAGTTCTTGAGCAGTGAGAGCCTTTAGGGTGACAACTCCGGAGTTAGACTACCTGGGTTTGAATTCCACCTATTCCTCTGTGCAAGTCTTTTAATTTCTAAACCTCAGTTTCCTCATCTGGAAAATGAGAATACTAGCAGTAGGGTTGCTCTGAGAATCCCGTGAGATAATGCATATGTATAGCATGAGGAAAGCTCAGTAAATAGCATCCAACAAGTGGATGTTGATTTCTGCAGTGGCTTCCCTGTAGTGAGCTGTGGCTGTGGCTACCTGTGACCTATCTCTTTATGAATCCTCAGACCAGAAGGCCAGAGGTCACAGTGCTGAGATGCTGTGAGAATCAGTTTCAGGGAGGGGTAGTCAAAGACTGCTGCTAAGAATAGTTGGCATGTAAGCTAGCAGGGATTCCACGGTGTTATAATCTTTGTTACAGATTCGTAAGCTAGGGATATTTGGCCTATAGTAAAATTTATGGGAAGTCAATTGGTTTTGTTTAAATAGTTATTTGACTTTAGTCTGCAGTGTGAATTTTTATTTAAATAGAAACCTCCAACAGCCAGGGAAGTTTGATGGCCATGTGTAAAGGCCAGTGTGTACCAGTGATCTGGCTATCAAATTATTTTTAAAACTTTAAAAATTAAAAAATTCCAGTGGATTATAATAGGACTTAGACTCTAAGAAGACCTTTCATTTTCACAGCTGGAAGACTCAGATTCCTCCCCACCCTTCAGTAACACAGATTTTGGAATCTGTCAGTGAATTTCTGTCCCTTGTTCCAATTATTGAGCCCCTTGGAGTTGGAGATGAGTGTTGGAGAGTAGAAAAAGCATGCATTTTGCTGTCAGCGAGACATGGGTCAAACTGTGCAACCAATAAGGCTGCAACTTAACTTTCCTGAGCTTTGATTTCTTCATGGATAAAGTGGTTGCCATGGAAATTTAAAAAGATAGTGATGTAACAGGGCCTAGCTCTTGGTGGGCATAGTGAAAATCTTTATCTCCTATTCTCCATCGTTGTCTTTGGGAGGTCTTAAAAAACATCTGGAGGAATCAAAAACCTCCATCCTACTCATTTAGGTAAAGGAATCCTGAGTTCTTGTGTTAATTCCATTACACTAAGTATTTTTAAATTTTTAATGATTTTGGATAGAAGTGGTATTAGGACATTTACATGTTTTACATAGCATACAACCTACATGTAGTCAACATTCTGAAACCAAGTACACTGAACATAATTTGACATATTATATCCCTGGGGTTGTCATGGAAAGAGTATCAGATTCCTTTCTATGAATAGTTCATAGTACCTAATTTTTCTTAATTCATTATGTCACTTTCTGTCCTAAAGATGCTTTAAGGGAACTCCTTTGAAATAGAAGTTTATATCATTCATCTGTATATCAAACATATTTATCATATATTTAAAACTATTTTTTAAGAAAATGCAAAGGGTTATAGGATAAAGTTTTTAAAGCATTTTTTAAAGTTTTATAATTATCTTATTAATGGAGAAATTTGATTCTAGGTGATGTAGAATTCCTTCCCACCTTCTTACCCTGAAAGGGAACTTTATTATATCTAAGGCAGAATCTTTGTGCAATAAGTAGGATTTCTGAACCTCCTGCTATTTTTCATTGTAAAGAATGATCTGACTTTTATTAAGTTTCTAATTACTGTAAGATCTATTATAAAGTATGTTTTAATCCCAGTGATGGTAGATCAGATAGTTTTGCATTTGGGGCCTGATAGACCAGTTGTTTCAGGTATCACTAATCCATTCATTTTTTAAAAACTGACTAGTATTCCATGGTGTACGTGAATCAGAGTCTGTTAACCTTTTACTTTTGTAGGATATCTTGCCTGGAACCCGTATCTGGCTATTATGAATAATGCTGCTATAAACATTCACTTGCAGGTTTTTGTGTGTACTTAAGTTTTTTTCTTTTAGAGCAATTTTAGGTTCATTGAGGGGAATGTACAAAAAGTTTCCATATATCTCCTGCCCCTACACATGCATAGTTTCCCCCATTATCAACAGACCTAAGTATTTCATTTTGGGGGGTGCTAATGTAAATGTTATTACGTTTTTAATTTCAGATTCCACTTGTTCATTACTGGTGTATAGGAAAGCAGTTGACTTTTGTATATTAACCTCGTATCCTGCAACTTTGCTATACCTGGTTATTAGTTCCAGGAGTTTTCTGTCAATTCTTTTGGATTTTTTACATAGACGATCATGTCATCTGCAAACAAAGACAGTTCTGTGTCTTCCTTCCCAGTCTGTATATCTTTTAATTTTTTTCTTGCCTTATTACATTAGCGAGGACTTAAAGTGCAATGTTGAAAAGCACACTCAGGGGCAGTGGTTTGCCCTGTGTCCTCCCCTCTCTTACAGATCCAAGAAGAGTTGTGGATTTTTCAGTCTGTTCAGCCTTTTCCTTGTTGTTAGGATGGAGTGGCGATTTTCAAGCTCCTTACATGCAGATCCAGAAACCAGAAGCCTATTAACTTGGTTTTGGTATTTTTGTCATAGAAGTTTTTCATGTTGATGTAGTCAAAATGTCAGTCTTTTCTTTTTGGAGTATGAGCCCCTTCTTACCCTGAGCTCATGAGTCTTCTGTATTATTGCAATAGTTAAAATACATATTTTCTATTTTGAGAAATTAAAAGTTACACTTCCATGTTTACTCTTCCTTTCCTTTCTCCAGTGCTGTGTGTAGCCCAAGAGCCACACTTACACCCGAGCCAGTGTGGGCAGTCCCTAAACTGTTGTGAGGAAACCAGAACAGTCCTCATGAGCAGAGAAGTCGTAAAAGATGCTGTAAAGATCCTCTGAAATGTAATGCTGAGAAATATGCCATAATGTTAATTTTCTGGGAAGTTAGAACCTAAAGTTTTCTGATGCAATTATACTGATTAAGAGTAAGGCAAAAGCTGAATAGGAGAACTTGTAAATAGCACAATAGAGATGAAACAGCAAAATCCAGACTGAGAGTAACTCTGCAGGACAAATGTTCAGTTTCTTCAGCAAAAGAATTATAAGGAAAAGGAGGTTGGAGGCTCAGCCTATAGACAAAAACAGAATCAAGAGACAAAACAACCAGTTGCAGGATATGACCTTATTTGGATCCTGATTCACAACAAACTGCAAAAATGCTTTCTAAGACAATGTGTGAAATATTGGGGAAAAAATAAACAAATGGTTGGATATTTGTTGATAATTAAGAAATTAATTTTCACATTTTAAAAGCTGGGATAATAATATTATGATTGTGTTAAAAGAAAATCCTTTTGGAGATAGATTCTGAAATACTGACAAATGAAATATATACAGTATCCAGGATTTACTTCAGAGTAATCCAGGGGGGAGGATATAGATGAAACAAGTAGAATTTTTTGCTTAAAAATTGTGTTAAAGTAGAGAATAGAGATATTGGTAGGATTGATTTTTTTCCCCAGTAAATTCATTTTAGGAGGCCAAATATTTCTAAGCATGTGCTCAGTGATTTTTTAATGCTGGTCTCTGGGGATAAAGCTATGAATAAGAGAGAAAAGAGTTCATGCTCTCAGGAAGCTGACATGCTAGAACCTAGAGGGATTAGGCAGGAGACAATAAGCAAGTGAAGTAAATAAACCTGAAAATATTAACTGGTGAGATGTACAATGATGAAAACAAGACAGTGTGATGGGACAGTGCCTGTCAGGAGGCTCATCCAGGAAGATTTGCTGAGGACGCGCAGCTCAGCCCCAGCGTGGAAGATGCTCCATAAATGACATCTTGAATGTCGAGAAGGAGCCAGTCATGGGAAGGTCTGGGGAAGATCCGGGCAGGGGACCAGCCAATGCAAAGGGTCTGAGGCTGGCTTGCTTGAGGGACAGGAAGAGGCTGGCATGACTGGAGTGTCATGAACAAGTTGATGCTGGCGGGCTGTGAACCACCAGTCTTAACAGGGGCAGCATCAGGGGTTCCAGAAACCGCCAAGATGGGCTACTTTAACTGTCAAGAGATGGCTTTCACTGTCCTGTGTTCAGTTCGGGAAGAACACCCTGGTTTTGTATGTCTTTTTAGTTATGCTTTCAGTATCACTTGCCAGGGTGGGAACTTTGGGGGGAAAGCCCGCAAGAGATAGTGCTTCAGGTACCCAAATTTTAATTCAAATTAGGTGGAAGGGCACTTGTTACAGACACCTGGATTTGTCGCTCTCTCCTTTTCAGTGCCGTTTTTGTGACAAGGCCTTTATGAACCAAGCTTTTCTACAAAGTCATATTCAGCGCCGCCACCCCGAAGATTCTCATCTTGGTAAGTCGTGAGCGCTACTTCAAAGATCTGTTTTCTTTCTGGTACCTTTTTCTTTTTTCAGTGAGACATGGTCCAAAGCATCTCTCAATCCTTTTAAAAGAAAGTGTCATAGTCCTTGTTCACTCATTTAGTTAATATTGATCCCCTGCTATGTGCCGTGCACCGCCTTAGGGGTCGGGGGTACAGCCATAAGCAAGACAGACCCTGTCTGGCTCTCTTACACCCTAGTGGGAGGGACGGAGGATTCACATTTAAACAAATGAATGAGTGATTCTTTTCCAATGGTGGCAAGTGCAATGAAGAACATAAAGTAGGAGAATGGGATGGAGAGTGACTCCTAGTGACTCCTCATGAAGGAGGCGCTATTTGATCAGAAACCAGAATGATGCTGGGGTCCCAGCCTGCGGGAAATCTGAGAAATGTATATCCCAGGCAAGGGGAACTCGCATTGTGAGGGTGTGTGAGGAAGAGGCAGGACACGGCGTGTTTGGGGAACAGATAGAAGGTTGGTGGAGCAGGGTAAGCAAGGTAGTGGTGGGTTAAGAAGGGACTAGGTCACATAGGGCCTTGAACACCCTGGGTGGGCATGTGGGTGATTTAATAAGCGTAAGGGAAGCCACTGGAGGATTTTAAGTTGCGGGGACATGATCTAATTTGTACCTTAAAATGATCCCTCTAGCTGCAGTTGGGGAACACACTGTAGGGGCAGAGGTGAAGGCAGCTGGGAGGGTGAGGAGGCTGCATGAGTAGCCCAGGTGAGAGAAGGTGGCAGCTGGACCAGGACGGTACCAGGGAAGGTGGGAGAAGTGGAGATGGAGAAGATTTATTCTGGACGCAGAGCAGAGGCCACAGAGATGTGACTCAACGTGAGATCAAGAGATGAAGTGAAGATGATCCTGGGCTTTTGTCCTATACCTTTGGGTGAATGGCTGTCATGTTTACTGAGGGCCAGACCAGGAGTGGAGCAGATTGAGGGAGGAAGGAGAATGGAGAATTTGTGTTGGCCGCGGGTACAATTAAGTCACACGTACAGTTGCCATGCAAGTGGAGATGCTGGAGGTCTGGAGGTCAAAGTGAAGGCCCAGGCTGGAGATAAAACCTGGGAGTCATTAGCAGAACTGGGCTGGATAAGATCACTTAGAGGAGAGAAGACGGCTAGGGCCAGCCCCACACGAGGAGCTCAGGAGGAACAGCTGAGGAGAGTGAGAAATCACAGTGATGGAGGCAGGAGGGAAGCTGGGAAGTATGTTGTCATGGAAATCAAGGGGCATGAGTGTTTCAAGAAGGAGACAGTTACACCGAATGATCTTGAGGCATGGGAGTAAGAGGAAGACCTAGAATTGACCATTATTGTCACAGTGACTGTTGGTGACCTTGACATGGCTTCAGTGAATTATTGGGGATGAAAGCTGGATTGGAGTGAGCTGGGAATCAGGCAAGGAAGTGGTCATGTCCATTACAGACATTTATGTCAGTAATGTTTGCTGGGAAGGAAAGCTGGGACAGGAGGCAGTGCCTGGAGGGAAATATGAGACAAAGGGAAAATTTTTGTCTTGTTTGAGGTGGGAGATACTAAGATGTGTTTGGGTGCCAATGTGAATTAGCCAGTGTATAGAGGGGTAAAATGAAGAAGCAGGAGGTGGGAGGCTTACCATGGAACCAGGTTTCCTACTAATTTAAATGTTCTCAGGAGCAAAGAATGCAAGGTCTGTTTCTCCATGAGCAGATCAAAGCATTCTGCTGATTGCCACAGTAACCCACAGAAGTTTCCATTACAATCTTAAATGTTCTCGGTATCTAGACGTGTGTACTTCTAGCTTGTTACTCAGTGCCTGCTTTCCCCTCCCTTTTGGGCCAGTTTGTTTCCATTCCTGCCTATTTCAGACAAATAGATTTATTTAGGAAACAGCTAAACTTTGTATAAACAATATGAACAGCATAAAATTCCACTTATAAGCTGTGGACCGCTGATAGCAATTTAGCAATGTATTGGAGAAATTGGGAAGATTAAGTATTTTAATTAACCTACCATTCTTCAGTGTGAAACTGACCTTCTTTCTCTTCTGTTTCAGTATCTTATTCTATCTCATACTCGTTTCAGAGAGTATTTCAGACTCTGAAATGAGTATTATTTCTTCAGGTCATCTTTGAGATTCTGACTTTCTACCTTGGTTTCCATACCTTTCATGTCTACACTCACAGACACATGTATATCCATTCAGTCATGTGTACATCTGCATGTAAGTACATGTACATAAGTATTCTTCCCTTCACTTGTTGCTCCCTTTAACAACTTCTCAGTAGTTCGTTTTTGCCCCATGGATGGGTTATGGCCCAAGTGTGCATTTTGAATGCCAGCCTCTGCTTATCTTAGCACTGATGAGGCTCTCAGGAGAGTTTGGTGGGAGCCAGAAGGATGGTGACCATAGAGATTTCAGTACTGTGGTACCTATTGCTTCCCTTCTCCGACTGAGACAGGCATCTTGAAGAAGAGCCCAGGATTATTCCTTGTCACCATTTTTGCTCCCTGAATGGGCTCTCACCCTATCTATGTAGGATAATCCAACCTCAATCTAGTGGCTGAAAGAATCTCCTAAAAATAATTCAGCACTCAATAATATGAAGGACTGAAAATAAATATTGAATAGTAGAGAGTAAAAGTTGGCTCATGAGGCATGAAAAAAGTAATAGCCCAAGTAAAAGCAGTTTCCTTTGTCTTTGTCTTATCTATAGGATGTACCCCGAAAGTTTTCAGATAGGTTTTCTGAGAGATGGTATTTTAACGAGGTATTTCTGTTGCAGCAGAGTATAAGACAAGGGCACAGACTGACAAGCTCCAGAATGAGATCGACATGTTGAAGGGGCAGCTGCAGCTCACCAAGTCTCAGCTAGAGGCTGCACAGCATGCCCATGCAGTCAGATTCTCTAAGGTATGTAAATTCAGAAACAGTTATATGTTGGGAAGGATTGGGGTTAATTCCTTTTAAATGTTTGGTAGAATTCACTAGTGAAACCGTCTGGTCCTGAGCTTTTTTTTTTGGGAGTGTTTTGATTACTGATTCAATCTCCTTACTCGTTATTCATCTGTTCAGATTTTCTCTTTCTTCATGATTCAATCTTGGTAGGTTGTATATCTCTAGGAATTTATTTCTTCTAGATTGTCCAATTTGTTGGCATGTAATTGTTCATAGTAGATTATCATGATCCTTTGTAATTCTGTAGTATCAGTTGTAATGTCTCCTCTTTCATTTATAATTTTATTTATTTGAGTCCTCTTTTCTTTGTTAGTCTAGCTAAAGGTTTGTCAATTTTGTTTATCTTTTCAAAAAATCAACTGTTAGTTTTTTTAATCTTTTCTATTGTCTTCTTATCTTGTATTTCATTTATTTCTGCTCTAACCTTTATCATTTCCTTCCTTCTGCTAACTTGGGACTTAGTTTGTTCTTTTTTTCTGGCTCTCTGAGGTACAATGTTAGGTTGCTTATTTGAGATCTTTCTGTTTTCTTCATGTAGGCGTTTATAGCTATAAACTTTCCTTTTAGAGCAGCTTTTAATACATCCCATACATTTCGGTATGTTGTGTTTCCATTTTATTTGTCTCAAGATGTTTTTGATTCTCCTTTTGATTTTTCCTTTGATCCATTAGTCATTCAAGAGTGTGTTGTTTAATTTCCAGTTATTTGGAAATTTCAGTTTTTCCTTCTGTTACTGTTTTCTAGTTTCATAACATTGTGGACAGAAAAAATACTTGATATAAAGTCAGTCTTCCTGAATTTGTTAATACTTGTTTTATGACCTAATATATGATCTATCCTGGAGAATATTCTGTATGTACTTTAGATGGATGTGTATTCTGCTGTTATTGGATAGGATGTTCTGCATATCTCTTTCAGGTCCATTTCGTCTATAGTGTTGTTCAACTCCTGTGCTTCCTTATTGATTTTCTGTCTGGATGACCCATTGTTGAGAGTGGGGTATTAAAATCCCCCTACTATTATTGTATTGTTGTTTATTTCTCCTTCTCATTCTGTTAGTATTTGCTTTATATATTTTAGGTGCTCCAATGCTTCATGCATATATATTTACAATTGTTATAGTTTCTTGATGAATTGACCTCTTTATCATTATGTAATGACCTTTTTTTGTCACTTGAGAACTTCCTTTTTTAATGTAGGTGCTTACAGTTATAAATTTCCCTCTGAGCACTGATTTGTCTGCTTCCCTTTTTTGGTATGTTGTGCTTTAATTTTCATTCATCCTAAAGTATTTTTGAATTTCCCTAGTGGGGTTTTCTTTGATCCATTGGCTGTTTAAGAGTATATTGTTTAATTTTCATATATTTGTGAATTTTCCCATTTTCCTTTTGTTAGTGATTTCTGACCTCATTCTGTTGTGGTTGGAGGAGATACTTTGCATGATATCAACCTTTTAAAATTGAAAATCATTTTAAGGCCTAACATATAGTCTATCCTGGTGAATCTTCCATGTGCATTTAACAAGAATGTATATTCTGCTGTTGTTGGGTGCAGTGTTCTGTATGTTTGTTAGGTGGAGTTTATTTGTAGTGTAGTTCAGGTCCCCAATTAGGTGAAAAAAAAAAACACAACAGAAGGTCATCCAGAAATCAAAGGCTGATCGGACCAGACCTTGAATTTAGCTTATATAAAAATGTATTTGTGTTTATTAAGGGTGAGATGGGGCCACTCTACCCAAATTGGTATGGTATCAAGAAAGGTTCTTCTCAGTAGACTTTTAAAGTATGTTTACATTTTACATATGATTGCATGCCTACTCTACAAGTTCACAGATCATAGAACTTTTGAGACTTTGGGCCTCTGTGTTTGTGCTTTAAGGAATGTAAGGACAAAAGGATGCTGTGTGCTGCCTTTGGTTTAGAAAAATCATTGTGCACAGACCTGCCATTATATGCAGTGTTTTTGCAACCAAACAAAACAAACAGAAGAAGCCTAACTGAAATTTGCAAATCTAGCTGACCCATTTGAGGTGAAGCTATGCCCATTTATTTAAATTTCTGCATACTTGCTTCATACCAGAGCTTTTAAAACCATGTATTGAATCAATTTCAGGAATATGAAATGCAGAAAACAAAAGAGGAAGAATTTCTGAAGTTATTTGATAGATGGAAAGAAGAAGAAAAGGAGAAACTAGTTGGTGAAATGGAAAAAGTCAAGGAAATGTTTATGAAGGAGTTTAAAGAACTAACTTCTAAGAATTCAGCATTAGAATATGTAAGTATTGGGAGTTCCCTGGTGGTCCAGTGGTTAGGACTCTGAGCTTCCACTGCTGAGGGCACAGGTTTGATCGCTGGTTGGGGAACTAAGATCCCACAAGCCACGTGGCACTACCCGAAAATACCCACAAAAAACGTTGAGAATATGTAAGTATTAAACCTCAGAGTCTTCATAGCATTGTTAGAGTTGTGGCCTTGAGAGGTGGCATTAGAGTGGCAATGTGGCCCGCGGATCCAGAAGTTCCTTTGTTGTGCCGCGGCCCAGACACCCCTCCTCCCTGAGAGTCTTGGGAGCTCGGGGCATACGGAAGAGAGAGCAAGTCAGAAAAGTCGTTTCCTTGAGAGTGGGAGCTTTGACCCCAAACCCCAGTGCAGAACACTTGGTACATTTTACTGGATCAGAGAAGAAGTTCCCTCTTTCTTAGCTGGTTAGGTTTAGAGAGCGCAAAACAATAAATCCCTCCCTGAGTTTTAGAGCTTTCCAAAGTTCCAAAGGAACTTTCCAGAAAGACTGACGCAGATCGCCAATGTGGGAGAAGGAAGCTGACCCCGAAAGACAGAGGGAGAGCCTTTGCCAGGCCCCTTCCTCGCCCCAGGCCTAGCTGGTGAGGACAGGGGTTTGAGTGAGCTAGATGTCGCTAAATGCAACCTCCACTTCCCTGTGGGAGCAGCCGTGGTCACAGTGAAGCAAAGGAGGCAAGGGAAGAGTCTGGAGCTCCCTCTAGGGGCCAACATGGTTATAAACTAAAATAGAAGGATAGTTTTGAAATACTGCTAAGATCCTTCTCTAAAACGGCCTGAACCCTCTCACAGGGATGGGCAAACTATGACCTGTGACCCAGACCTGACAAACCACCTGATTTTGTATGGCTCTCAAGCTAAGAAAGCTTTTTACACTTTTAAGTGGTTGAAAAAAGTCAAAAGAAGAAATATTTCACGACACATGAAAATTATATGAAGTTTACCTTTCAGTGTCCACAAGTGAAGGTTTTTTTGGAACACAGCCGTACTCTTTGCTCCACGCTTTGTCTAGGGAGCTTTTGTGCTGGAGCCATGGAGATGAGTGGTTATGACCAAGATCTTATGTGTCTCCCAGAGTCAAATACTATCTGGCTCTTTATAGAAAAAGTTTGCCAGCCGCTGTCATATCTTTACAAAGCAAATGTGGCACGAGGTTAACAATTGGTGAAGGGGAAATGGGTGTTCATTATACTGTTCTTTTAACTTTTTC
The DNA here is from genome assembly GCF_949987535.1 of Balaenoptera acutorostrata. Lineage (NCBI taxonomy): Eukaryota > Metazoa > Chordata > Mammalia > Artiodactyla > Balaenopteridae > Balaenoptera > Balaenoptera acutorostrata. Next base: position 14,413,414 of record NC_080081.1, read on the forward strand.
GTAAGTTGTAATTTGCAAATAAAAAGTTGAGGGGAAATTAACTTGGGCTGGCTCATTGTGTCTTTTCTATAGGGCTTTCTTCAGTCACCTCCCTGTTGGTTCAACTATCCCCTATCACCTCGCTTGGTCCTAAGCATCAGAACCTGTGGGCAGTAGTAATTCTTTTTTTTTTTTTTTTTTTTTAATTTTTTTGGCTGTGTTGGGTCTTTTTTTTTTTTTTTTTTTTTTTTGGTTGTGTTGGGTCTTCGTTTCTGTGCGAGGACTTTCTCTAGTTGTGGCAAGCAGGGGCCACTCTTCATCGCGGTGCGCGGGCCTCTCACTATCGTGGCCTCTCTTGTTGCGGAGCACAGGCTCCACATGCGCAGGCTCAGTAATTGTGGCTCACGGGCCTGGTTGCTCCGCGGCATGTGGGATCTTCCCAGACCAGGGCTCGAACCCGTGTGCCCTGCATTGGCAGGCAGATTCTCAACCACTGCGCCACCAGGGAAGCCCAGTAGTAATTCTTTTACCACCCCTACTCCAGGGGCTTCTCCTGAACTCAGACCCTTGGCATCTTCTCAAAGTGGGATGTCGTATTACCCACAGTAGTGGATTCTGATAGTAACCAATTTAAGACTGGCTTTTTATGTCTTTTCCATCAAGGCCACACTCATTTTTTCTTTCCTTGTGATAAAGCTGCCAGTATAGCTCTTTTGCCTGAGATTCCCTCCATGGTTATCCCTGCCGCCAGGATCATTGTGGAATTGGACTTTTCCCCACCTAGGACTTTTTTACCATTCATATATATTTTTTTTTTTAATAAATAAATAAATTTATTTATTTATTTATTTATTTATCTCTAGTTGCGGCGAGCGGGGGCTACTCTTTGTTGTGGTGCGCGGGCTTCTCATTGCGGTGGCTTCTCTTGTTGCGGAGCACGGGCTTTAGGCGCGCGGGCTTCAGTAGTTGTGGCTCGCGGGCTCTAGAGCGCAGGCTCAGTAGTTGTGGCGCACAGGCTTAGTTGCTCCACAGCATGTGGGATCTTCCTGGACCAGGGCTCGAACCCGTGTTCCCTGCATTGGCAGGCGGATTCTTAACCACTGCGTCACTAGTTTAAAACGGCTTCTCTGAGATGTTTACATATCATACAATTCACCCACTTAAAATGTACAGTTCAGTGGTTTTTACTATGTTCACAGAGTTATGCAACCATCATCACAGTCATTTTAGAACATTTCATCACCCAAAGAAGAAGCCTTGTACCCATTGGCACTCCCTCCCACCCCTGGCAACCACAGCTCTACTTTCTGTCTCAATGCATCTGCCTGTTCTGGACATTTCATATAAATTGAATCATATAAAATGTGATCTTTTGTGAGTGGCTTCTTTTCACTTAGTATAATGTTTTCAAGATTCATCCACATTGTAGTATGTATCAATATTTTTTTTTATTGCCAAATGATATTTCATTGTATGGATACACCATATTTTATTTATGCATTATTCGATGGACATTTGGGTTGTTTGCCCATTTTGGCTATAGAGGGTTTTAAAAATTATTATTAATAATCGACTTTATTTTTTAGAATAGTTTTAGGTTTACTGAGCACGTAGTACAGAAAGTTCCATATAAACACCCCTCTCCTACCCCGTACACAGTTTTCCACATTACTAACGTCTTAGATTAGTATCATACATTTGTTACAATTAATGAGCCAATACTGGTACATTGGTATTAACTAAAGTCCATACTTCATTCAGATTTCTTTAGCTTTTACCTAACATCCTTTTTCTGCTCCAGGGTCCTATCCAGGACACCTAAGTACATTTAGTTGTCTTGTTTCCTTAGGCTCAGACTTTTTTTGATGACCTTGACAGTTTTAAGGTGTACTTTTCAGGTATATTGTAGGATGCCCCTCTGTTGGAATTTACCTGATATTCTTCTCATGGTTAGACAGGGTTTATGGGTTTTTGGGGAGAAGTCCTCAGAGATAAAGTACAATTTTCATCACGTCATTTCAAGGGTACATACCATCTACATGGTTTATGACTGTTGATGTTGACCTTGATCACCTGGCTGAGGTAGTATTTGTCAGGTTTCTCCCCACCTCACTGCCCCCCATTCCATACTGTGCTCTTTGAAAGGAATTGTGCAGCCCAGACTTAAGCAGTGAGGGACAATGCTCCCCCATCCTTTTGTTTTTGAAGTTAACATATTACCTTCTGAGGGTATTTACTGCCAGTAACTTTGGGAATAACCTACAAGCAAAGGGTAAAATTAAAACCTTATGTCCCTAGTGGTCCCTGGATGATGCTGGCCTCCTCACTAAATCATCCTGAGAATCAACTGTACCCAGTTCCTCTGTTTCTGGCACTGTTGCCTGCCCATTAAAGTTTTAAAGATCGATTATCTAAGATTAGAAAGTTTAGGTTTTCCTTTCCCTTTCTCACCCAGTGCACATTCTTTTGTTGGAAGTAATGGAACGGGAAAACCACTGGGAATGAGAAGCAGGAGAAGCACGATGAACGTCCAGGAGGATAGTCAGGTGCTCCCCAATTTTGTTCTCTGTGTCAGTCGTATAAAAGTATGAACATCTGTACCAGTGATTTTGAATTTTATTTTATAGCAATTGTCAGAAATCCAGAAGTCCAATATGCAGATCAAGTCTAACATAGGCACATTAAAAGATGCACATGAGTTTAAAGAAGAACGTCCTCAGCATCCCCAGGATTTCCAAAATGTGATGCAACTTCTTGATAGTCAGGTATGTAAAAGTGGGTGATTACTGCAGTAGAGGCCTGATCTTTCTTGGTGAGGTAATTTACAGTAAGCACCATCTACAAAAAAGTGCCTCTGTTTCAGTGATGATGAAGGTGACTAATTCTTTTTTCCTTATCTCCCAACACATGTGTAATTCATAATAGGTGTTCATTAGATACTTACTGATTGACTAATAGACGTGGATACAGAACAGTTGGCAAAGTTGTTTAATTTTTCTTTGAATAATATCTATTTGAATTAGTTCATATTGCCTTAGTAGTTATTTTTCATATTTCAGATGTAGACCCACTTTCAAAAGGCATAGAAAGACATATTGAAGCCCTGACTTATTTTAGATCTTAAATATATGGCTGCATTGGCAAGCTCATGGTCTTTTACATTTATCAAATAAATTACAATCATTTGGAAGTGAACCTCAGTAATCAGTACAGCCTTCGTCCTGGCTATTTTGGTCACACTGATTTAGGGGAACGTTCTTTTTTTTTTTTTTTTAACCAGGAAACATAGAGATTAAAGCTTATGAATGCAGGATTTTTTCAAAAAGCAATATTATGTCATTTTAAAAGGTAAATGTGTTTGTTTTTGGTTTGTTTGGGTTTTTTGTGTTTTTTTTATAAATTTATTTTTATTTATTTATTTTTGGCTGCATTGGGTCTTCGTTGCTGTGTGTGGGCTTTCTCTAGTTGTGGCGAGCAGGGGCTGCTCAGCAGTTGTGGCGCAGGGGCTTAGATGCTCCGCAGCATGTGGGATCATCCCGGACCAGGGCTCGAACCCGTGTCCCCCGCATTGGCAGGCAGATTCCTAACCACTGCGCCACCAGGGAAGTCCCTGTAAATGTGTTTTTGAACATGGACTACTGCCACTGCTTCCTGTCTTGCCTCCCTCCCCTAAATCTGCCTTTCGTGTTATAGCCAGGGTGATCATGTCACCGTCCTGTCTAAAATCCTTCAATGGCTCCCCCTCTTTCACAGAACAAAGTCTAGGACCCTTAACCAGCATTCAGAGTCCCTGGGCATCTGGTCCTGCCATCTCCCACCATTCTTGCCTTTACCTTGACGCTCCAGTAGCCCCAAAGAGCTCCTGGTTCCCGGGACGAGGCAATCTGAGTTCTGCTTTTGCTTTTGCAGCTTTCTTTGTCATGCACCTCCCAGTTTTCAGGCCCTGACACTTATTCAGCTGGGATGGCATCTCTTCTGGAGAGTTCTCCTGAAGTTCCGGGTTATTGCACTGCCACAGTCCTCCAAGCTGGACCTGATCACGTGCACATTATGTGGGAACCCTCCATTGTATGTCCACTGTTCTTCCGGGCAGGGCAAGCAGGGCCTGTCTCTTAGTTCTCTCCCAGCCTGCCAGCGACTGCCCAGCTAGGTGCCTGGTATGTGGTAGGGGACCAGAAATTGGGTCCTGAACTGAACTGTTGGCATTTGCTCCCAGCAGGCTGCTGTCTCACTAGTTGAAGGACCCAGTTATGAAATCCTCAGGTCCCACCTAAATTTCTTTTGTCTCCTTCCTGTGAGCTCTAACAGTTCAGAACCTATGGACCCAGAAACCTTGATGTTTCCTTTTAGCTTCTGAGGTTAACAAGCTAGCACCTGTTTTTTTAAATTAAGTTTTATTGGAACACAGCCGTACTATTATGTATTGTCTATGACTGTTCATTTACATATTACTTATGGCTGTTCTCCTACTTCTAGTAGTAGTGACTGAGTCATCTGGCCCCCAGAGTCTAATATATTTTCTGTTAGCCCCTTAAGAGAAAATGTTTGCTGAACCTTGCCTCAGAGTATAAGATTAAAACCAAGTGCAAGTGTGTTTAAACATTTTTGACTGTATTTATTTATTTTTTTAAATGCCTGCTAAAATTTTACCAAGTAGCTAGTTGGGTTTCATAGGTACTCACTAAAAAGGAAGCTTCCATTTTGAGTAGATGTCATTGTTACAGTTACACTAAATTACTCTTGTTTTACTAATTTTGTAGGAAAGCAAGTGGACAGCTCGAGTTCAGGCTCTTCATCAAGAACACAAGAAAGAGAAGAGCCGGGTAAGATTAAGAAATCAACGACCTATAAAAAGTGGGTCTTTCTGAAAAGAATATTTGCTTTTCTCTATAATAAAGGTAATATTTATCCACTTAAGACATTTGTGGAGACATGTATAACAAAAATTAAAATTACTCATAATTCCAATACCATAGATAACCAGTGTTACTGCTTTGTTATAATTTCTTTCAGTCTTTTTTCTATGCTGTAAATGTTGCGTTTCTATAAGTATAGAAACCCATGCATAAAATATGTCTCACAAATTTTTAATTTTGCTTTATATCTATAACTTTATACATTTTTCATTGAATATATCATAAACAGTTTCCTATGTTTTAAAATATTCTTCAAAATCATGATTTTTTTAATAGCGCCATGATGATCTTATGGCTGTAACATCAGTTATTTAATCACTTCTCCATTGTTGAATACATGTTTCTAATTTTTAAACATTACAGAGTGGCAGTCTAAATAAGTTTTGAATACAGGCATACCTTATTTTATTGCACTTTGCAGATAATTGCGTTTTTTACAAATTGAAGGTTTGTGGCAACCCTGCATTGTCAGATGATGCATTTTTTAGCAATAAAGTTTTTTTTTTTTTAATTTTTATTTATTTTATTTTTGGCTGTGTTGGATCTTTGTTGCTGCGCGCGGGCTTTTCTCTGGTTGCGGTGAGCGGGGGCTACTCTTTGTTGCGGTGCGTGGGCTTCTCATTGTGGTGGCTTCTGTTGTTGAGCACGGGCTCTAGGCACACGGGCTTCAGTAGTTATGGCACATGGGCTCAGTAGTTGTGGCTTACAGGCTCTAGAGTGTAGGCTCAGTAGTTGTTGTGCATGGGCTTAGTTGCTCCATGACATGTGGGATCTTCGCGGACCAGGGCTCAAACCCGTGTCCCCTGTATTGGCAGGTGGATTCTTAACTACTGAGCCACCAGGGAGGCCTGCAATAAAGTATTTTAAATAAAGATATATACATTGTTTTTTTAAGACATAATGCTATTGCACACTTAATAGACCACAGTGTAGTGTAAACATAACTTTTGTATGCACTAGGAAACTAAGAAATTCACGTGATTCGCTTTATTGCTGTGATCTGGAACTGAACACACAGTATCTCTGAGGTCTGCCTATAAAAAGAAGGATTGTTCACATTAAAGTCGTTTTAATGAAAACAAAAATGAATTGTAACACCTATTCCTTTTCCGCTGAGTACATCAGAAATTTAAGTGTTAAAATGCTTTTACAATAGTGTAAAAAATGTAAAGTAGATTTATTTGAGATTTTAAGACAGGAAAACATCTGTTTATTTTGTCACTTTAAATTGTGTGTGTTTTGTAGCCCTTTGTATCCCCTTTTGGGCAAACAACATGGACTGGGTGGCTCATAAACAACAGAAATGGGCTTCCCTGGTGGCGCAGTGGTTGGGAATCTGCCTGCCAATGCAGGGGACACGGGTTCGAGCCCTGGTCTGGGAAGATCCCACATGCCACAGAGCAGCTAGGCCCGTGAGCCACAACTACTGAGCCTGCGCGTCTGGAGCCTGTGCTCCGCAACGGGAGAGGCCGCGATAGTGAGAGGCCCGCACACCGCGATGAAGAGTGGCCCCCCGCTCACCGCAACTAGAGAGAACCCTCGCATGAAACGAAGACCCAACACAACCAAAATAAATAAATAAATTAATTAATTAAACAACAGAAATTCATTTCTCATAGTTCTGGTGCTCCAGGAATCGGACAGAGAGAGCTTGTTAACGGGGAGTAGTGGCTGGGCTGTGTGTAGATATAACGCCCATGTTTCTTTCTCCAGTCTAAGCCACCCTTCTGAGCTCCAGACAAAATAGCCAGCTTTGTACTTGACATCTCCACTGCTTCTTAAATGTAACATGTCTAAAGTGAAGTTCTTGGATTTGTTCCCAGAGGTGTCTTTCTTTTGGTTGGTGGCATTCTAGCCCACTCACATGCACTCCCTCAACCCCCAGTTCCAGGCTATTGGCAGGTCCTGCCGAGTGTCTCATATCCACGTGCTTCTGGACATTTCTGTTGCTTCCATCCTCTACTGAGCTCCCACCATTTCTAAAAGGGCCCAGTAACTGGTTTCCCCATTCCAACCTTTTCCTCTTGTAATCTGCTCTCTGCAGAGCAGCCAGAATAATCTGGCTGTCGGCCGCCACTGTAGCCTCATCCTGATGCCCTCTCTCTGAACCTCCTCTTTTTAGCTACGGTGGCCTTCTGGTAATTTGTAGAACATGTGGCCTTTTTCTCCTTTTACACATGGTTTTCGCTGCTGGGCGGTCCTTCCACTTGTTTTTATTTATTTTATTTTATTTTTTATACAGCAGGTTCTTATTAGTCATCAATTTTATACACATCAGTGTATACATGTCAATCCCAATCGCCCAATTCATCCCACCCTCCCACCCCTCCGCCGCTTTCCCCCCTTGGTGTCCATACGTTCGTTCTCTACATCTGTGTCTCAATTTCTGCTCTGCAAACCGGTTCATCTGTACCATTTTTCCAGGTTCCACATATATGCGTTTATATATGATATTTGTTTTCCTCTTTCTAACTTACTTCACTCTGTATGACAGTCTCTAGATCCATCCACGTCTCAACAAATGACCCAATATCGTTCCTTTTTATGGCTGAGTAATATTCCATTGTATATATGTACCACATCTTCTTTATGCATTCATCTGTTGATGGGCATTTAGGTTGCTTCCATGACCTGACTATTGTAAACAGTGCTGCAATGAACATTGGGGTGCATGTGTCTTTTTGAATTATGGTTTTCTCTGGGTATATGCCCAGTAGTGGGATTGCTGGATCATATGGTAATTCTATTTTTAGTTTTTAAAGGAACCTCCATACTGTTTCCATTTGTTCTTTATGTGGCTGTCTCCTTCCCCTCTGATTTGGTTTTCTCTGCTGTGTAGCAAATTACCACAGATTTATTATCTCACAGTTTCCATGGGATAGGAGTCCAGGCACAGCTTGGCTGGGTTGTCTGCTCGGGGTCTCGCAAGCTGCATTCAAGGTGTCAGCTGAGCTGTGGTCTCATCTGGGGCTCCGGGGCCCCTCCCAAGCCCATTCAGATGATCGGCGATGTGCAGTTCCTTACGGTTAGCCGTGAGAGTGAGACCCTCAGCTCTGCAGTTCACAGGCTGGCTGTGACTTCTTCAAGGCCAGTAGGAGAGCATCTCTCCTGCCTTCATTCTCCTCCTTCAAGAGACCTGAAGTCACCCCAAGACCACTCCATCCAGGGAGGTGGTCCCCTCCCTTTATTATCCTCATCGCCTCACAAGTGTAGCTCTCAACACTGTTTTCGATAGTTTGTTTACCTGTTTATTGTCTGTCTCTTCGACCAGATCACTAGCCCTGTGAGGGAAGGGCTCTGTTTACTCCTCCGTTGTATTCTCAGCATCTGATAATATGTCTAAAATGTGGTTGGTGCTTATTAAATATTCGCTGAATGAATGCAGAAGGTCGATAGGTGGCCAGCAAGGGGATCGCACAGGCTTTTTGTGTGTGGATGGGGAGATGCTGGCTGTACAGTTCAGAAGAACAGGGTGGAAAGAGCTGTGTGTCGGTGTGACATGACGTTTGAACCAGGTCCTCTTAACCTCAGGGCCTGCTTGTCTGCCTCGCCGCCTTGCTCACCTTTCATGCTTTAGGCACTTAGCCGGGTGAGGAGGGGAGCAGCCAGTGACAACTTAGAGGAGTTGCTTTTCTGTGAGAATGTTGACTCTTCCCTTCGAGATGCTCTAAGGCAGTAGTTCCTAACCAGGGGCATCCTTCAGAATGACCCGAGGCTCTTCCAAAATACAGGTGTCCAGCTCTACCCGCCGAAGGTGTGATTCAGTAGGTAAGTCTGGGACATGCAGAGTTTGGAAAAAACAACAATAAGAACACCACCAAACCCCAGACGATTGTGTTTTGGATCCATGGTTTGAACCACAGCTCTTACAATTTGAAGTTCTATTTTTATTCTTCAGGGTATTCTTAGAGCATTGGGGTTTAGGGACAGAATTCAGGCTTCCTTATTAATAGGGGGTGATTTTAGTCCTCGTTCCTTTAAGCCTCTTGTGTTCCAGGCAACTGTGGGAATTTAAGTCGCCTTTTGGCTGGAATACAGTGTACAGTGTAAGTTGTAGAGGTTTACACTTGGCCACTGTGGGTGGTGATAGAGAGGAAGACCGACTGCCAGTGGTCTGGAGGAAGGAGAGGCCTGACCTGGTTCTGTGTGAGTGAGGTGCCTCACCCCATGTGCTGGGAGCGTGGAGTTTTTGTGCCACCGCCAGGCTACGCTGCTCCCTTGTCTGTTGGTTTTGCTTGTTCAGAAGCTGCTTGCTTCTTCCTTCATTTCTCTTAAACCCTAACAGAGAGGCAGATTCAATAAGGTTTAGTAATCTGTGCCTGAGACCAAACTATTAATTATTCCACATGATTGGTGCCTCCTGTTCCTACAATGCACATATTGTATTTCTCTGTTTAAGGGAAGTTGCGTTTGCCAACTTTTTATTGCTTTACCTAGATTCTTGGCAGTCTTTTTTTGGTTTTGTTTTTAAATAACATTGGTAGGAGTTCAAAGGGAACCACAGATAAATGATGGCATGCCCTTTTCCACCCAACAGAAGACTCTTAGAGCTTGGGAGGTTGTAGAATGGTCACGCAGTGAAAGGACAGGAGGATGGGGTAATGTGGGTGGTAGAGAAAAAGTGTAAAACTTGAAATGGTAGGAGGTCACAAGAAATGAGTTCCAGGCCAACAAGCCTTTTGAAATAATTTCTGGCTATCTCTTTCTTGGACTATCACATTTTCTGGTCAATTCTCAATTCCAGTATCAAAATGATGCCATCCCTTAGTTTTTCGTACGTACCCTTTCTGCTTGGACCCTGCAGTGAGCCCCCATATTGTTGATTCTCAGCCTCCACCCAGAGCCTTGTACATTTTTATTGGCTTTTCCTTCTGTTTTCCAACTCCAGATTTCCCAAACTGCTTTTGGGGGTACTCTTCCAGTAGTCTGTAAAAATGTGGGGAAGGTTCCTGACAGTGTCCTCCTGGGGGGGAGATTCTTAGCATCCACTGGGGATATGTAGGGTTCTTTTTAGTCCTTACTCAGGAAACCCTTTTAACTTGGTTCAGCCTATTGTTTGTCCAGCCTCATGTGAGCACAGAGTGCTTCAGAGGGAAGACCCTGCAGTGTATGGATTGAGAGCATTAACTTTTTGTTGTTATTTTATTGTTTTTCTGTTCAGTGTAAATGGATTATTTTTAGAGTAATTTTACATTCACAGCAACGTTGAGGAAAAAATACACAGCGTTCCCAAATACCCACTGCCCACCCCGTATGCACAGCCTCCGCCATTATCAACATCCTGCACCAGAGTGGTACATTGGTTACAATTGATGAACCTACACTGACATGCCATTATCCACCAAAGTCCACAGTTACATTAAGGTTCCCTCTTGAGTTGTACATTCTATGGATTATGGACAAGTGTATAGTGACATGCAGCCATCATTATGGTCTCATACAGAATACTTGCACTGACCTAAAAATCCTCTGTGCTCTGCCTGTTCATCCCTCCCTCCCTCCCTCCCCTCAACCCCTGATTCTTTTTACTGGCTCCATAATTTTGCCTTTTTCAGAATGTCATATAGTTGGAATCATACAGTATGTAGCCTTTTCAGATTAGCTTCTTTCACTCAACAGTAGGCATTTAAGGTTCCTCCAAGTCTTTTCATGGTTTGGTAGTTCATTTCTTTATGATGTTGAATAACATTCCATTGTTAGTATGGACCACAGCTTATTTATCTCTTCACCTACTGAAGGACACCTTGGTTGCTTCCAGGTTTTGGCAATTATGAATAAAGCTGCTATAAACATCTGAGTGCAGTTTTCGTGTGGACATAGGTTTTTGGCTCCTTTGGGTAAATGCCAAGGAGTACAGTTGCTGGATCGTTTGGTAAAAGTATGTTTAGTTTTGTAAGAAACTGCCAAACTGTCTTCCAAATAGCTGTACCATTTTGCATTCCCAACAGCAGTGGATGAGAGTTCTTGCTGCTCCACATCCTCGTCAGCATTTGATATTGGCAAGCTCTGGATTTTGGCCATTCTGATAGGTACATTTTTGTTACTTTTTGATTTGGCGATTTCTTTCTTTCTTTTTTTTTTTTAATTAATTTTATTTTTATTTATTTTTGGCTGTGTTGGGTCTTCGTTGCTGCATGCGGGCTTTCTCTAGTTGCGGCGAGCGGGGGCTACTCTTCGATGCGGTGCACGGGCTTCTCACTGCGGTGGCTTCTCTTGTTGCGGAACACGGGCTCTAGGCGCACGAGCTTCAGTAGTTGTGGCTCGCAGGCTCTAGAGCACAAGCTCAGTAGTTTTGGCACACGGGCTTAGTGTGCCTGGTCCTGGGATCTTCCCGGACCAGGGCTCCAACTCGTGTCCCCTGCATTGGCAGGTGGATTCTCAACCACTGCACCACCAGGGAACCCCGCAAGTACAATTCATTAATATGTTTCATGACATAGACACTAAGTTTGAAAGCGTTGACTTTGAAGACAGGAATGTTCAAGTCTGGGCTCTTCCCCCTCAAGTTGTCTGCGTTTGGGTCATCTACTTACCTCTCTAGACTTGAGTTTCCCCATCTGAACAACGAGGTCAAAACTTGGATCCATGAGGCTGTGGTGTGGATTCAACAAGATGAAATGCTTAACGCAGCCTCTACACGTGTTGAGTGTCTGTTAAAAAAAACCTCGCCGGTTAGGAAATGCTGCTCCAGGCACTCTCTGTGCTCCTCTCAGACACAGTTACCCCCGTTTATTTGACCTGCACATCCGTCTCTGTTTCCAGGCCGTAGGCTTGGAATGTCCTTAGTGCCATTTACCAAGGGTTTTTTCTCTTCTGTTTAAGCAACTTCCAAAGTTGCTTTAAGAATGTTTCCTTCAATTATTGAAAACAAATTCTTCTTGAATTCTTGTCCAGTATTTGATCTTCCCTGAGGTTAAGTCTCAAAAGACGAATCTGTGCCTCTTTGGATCTGTCTGTTATCTGCTTCTCTTCCTTCTGTTCCCTCCCTCCCTTCCCCTCCCCCCTCCCCTTCCCTCTCCCTCCCTCCCCCTCCCCTCCCCTCCCCTCCCTCCCTCCCCTTCCCTCTCCCTCCCTCCCCCTCCCCTCCCCTCCCTCCCTCCCCTCCCCTCCCTCCCCTCCCTCCCATCCCTCCCCCTCCCTCCCTCCCTCCCTTCCTCTTTTCCTCTACCACCAACCCCCTCCACCTCCCATTTCTCAGTAAATATTTATTGAGAACCTGCTAAGAGCCAGAGACCGTGCTAGTTGCTGGGCATATAAAATAATTCAGGTGGGCTGTCCGCCCCAGGGAGTGCACTTTCCAGCTGGGATGATGCATATGGATGTGTGAGAACAGTACTGTGTGGGGTTGGAGCTGCTCTGAGGGAGAAGCCTTGATCCTTATCCTTGCTTGTCCCTGTGTGATTTCATGTAACGGCTCAGGTTCCCTCCGCTATTCACATCATCAGTGTTGGCTTTCTTGGGCCATGAGCTCCCTGGGAACAGAGATGAAGCCCCTTGTATAGCCAGGGCCTTCATACACAGTGATCAGAGAGTTATTCAGTGTGTAGATAACATAGGTCAGCAAGAAGGTACGGCATGTATATACAAACTGCCGAAAGAAGGAATTTACATGCAGTTTGCAGATGAATGCCTTTCTTCATTGGTTTTTCCAGCTCCTGTCACATATAGAGAAACTTCGAACCTCAATGATAGATGATCTAAATGCAAGTAATGTATTCTACAAGAAAAGGATAGAAGAGCTAGGGCAGAGGCTCCAGGAGCAGAATGAGCTGATCATCACTCAGAGACAACAGGTATTTTGGAGTGTATATTGGCACTGTTTTTATGTAAACAGTGCAGTTTATCTAAGAACATGTGTTTTTATTTTAGAGCACTTGTAAGTTGGATAAGATAAAGAAGATAGAATATTTTTTTCCCTGTGGTTGTTTGTATAAGTAAATAAAATAATTTTTAAAGGTATCTTAAAATACCGTAGAGCAATCAGATTTATTCAATTAGAATTCAGAATAAATGTGAAGGTAGCTAAAATTTCTTTTGGTAATTCCTTACCAAAAGAAGCAGCTGAATCCAAATGCTGCTTTTATAAAACGTTTGCCTCCATGTCATTAAAGTCCACATGTCCTGTGTCTTTGGAGGATTTAGTGAAAAGGTTCATTTACTGAGTACGGTATCTGTCCATTATCCAGTATGTCCCTGTCTAGTTCAAACATGGATCACTGAAAGACTGTTCTTCTTTGCAGATTAAAGAGTTTACCAGTAAACCATTAAACAGTGTCAGTGAACCCAGAGGTAAGTGGACCAGGATCCCAGCGCTGGAGGCAAGGCGGGCCTCCCTAACCGTGTGCTGGACTTCAGAAGAATGTTGGGCCGCGATGGTTCATGAGTGCTAAGATGTGCTAAGTTGTGCTAACCACAACCCAGAGAGTTGAAGAATTTGAAATACCTAAACTGTCATAGAATGGTCTCGTATCCTTTTTATCAGAATATCGTTATGCACATAGTACATGCTTAGTAACTGTACCTCTGGATGGATGTGCAATAAGATGCCTTATGATTAAAAGTACAGAGTCTGGGGGCAGACCGGGTTCAACTCCCATCTCTGGCACTATGTAGCTTTGTGAGCTTCTGCCCCGGCTTCCTCAGCTCTAAAGCTGGAATATTAGTAGTAATTACATCATAGGCTTGTTACAAGGATGAAATGGGAGAACAGGTATAAAGAGCACCTGTTAAACACTCATGAGTGTTGGCTATCGTTATTAATATTAAACTCTTAATTATCCTAAAGTGCTACAGAGGCTTGCTGCATGATTCTGCATGGTGGTAGGCTGGGGTTAAGGGTTTGTTCTAAGTATAGTGGGGGGATATACAACCTACTGATGGTAGCACTGATAGCCATTCATCTCCGTATCATTCAAGAGCTAGTCGAGAAGGGGGGCTGGGAGCCAGAAGCGCAGGGTCTCCCAACACAGCGTAAAGCTTGCCTTTTGCCTGGTTTTCTTCCGAGTGATCCCAGTCTTGGTTCCTGTACATCTCAGGTTATTAAGGCATCTTTGTTTACTTGGGGGGTGACAACTGGGGATTGATAATGGGTGTATGAGCTGGGTTTCCTCCCTGTTTCTGGGGGCCACGGGAGATACGGGCATATCTCGGAAATATTGCAGGTTCAGTTCCAGACCACTGCAATAAAGCCAATAATCACAATAAAGTGAGTCACACAAATTTTTTTGGTTTCCCAGTGCATAATAAAAGTTATGTTTATGCTATACTGTAGTCTATTAAGTGTACAATAGCATTATGTCTAAAAAAATACACATACCTTTATTAAAAAATACTGTATTGCTAAAAATGCCAACCATCACCTGACAACGCAGGGTTGCCACAAACCTTCAATTGGTAAAAAATGCAGCATCTTCGAAATACAATAAAGGGCAGTAAAATGAGGTATGCCTGTACATTGACCTACACACTTGTTTCCCTCGTTTTGAGATAAAGGTTTGGGAAGGGTGGTGGTTCCCTATAACTTCTCCTGGAATAGTAAGAGTTCAGGTAGTGAGGAATAACTGTATAATTACTTAGACAGCATACATATTTGAAAAATAATTTTAGAAAAAAGTTAGCTTTAAAAGATGTATGTTAAACATCTTTTTTGGGTGAGTCGCTATATGTTGGTAAATTTCATTTATTTTTTGGGGGGGGGGGAATATTAGGATATGCACTAGCAAAATATAACCCATAGCTTGTGATTTTTGTTATTCATTTTTTTGTTGTTGTTGTTATTTCAGGGAATCCTTTAACCTGGCAAACTTTTGAATCTAAGCCAACTACCCCAACTGTACCTAGGAAGTTTCTATAATAGGCTCAGGGTTCTAAAGATATTGTTAAAGTGCTAAACCCATACATAACTTCTACTTACTATTTTTAGAGACATTTCTTTGAACATCAGTGTGTTTGGAGATTATATAATGATCTATTTTGGTTCCCAGATTTGACCTAGTTCTAAAACCCAATTTTGTAAATATCCATGTGATTTTGTGGTGATTTGGGTTAGCCATACCTATTACCTTACTATTACCTTATTATCTTACCTGTTACCTTATTTGCCTAATAAAGGAACAACTAAAAGTTTTTTGGCATCGCTGCAGTTTGTACTCTTGGATTTCCCAAGGTCATACACTGTGACCACATGACTGTGTGTGGTGGCCGCCACATTTTGGCATCACTGAGACCCGGTGCTGCAGGGTTTGACGCGATGGTCCCACCACTCCCTCACTTGAAGTCAGCTCAGCACAGCTGTCTTCCGGAGCTGTCAGGATTTGGCCAGAATCCAAAAAGACATAATCTGTACAGTTCAAAATGGACAGATTGTTTTCTTAACAATAAATAGTTGAAATATTTTTGTTTCCATTCAAGAAAGCGTGTGTACAGGATCTGAATAAGGGGGGAGAGGGCCTGCACCGAGGCCGGGCACTGAGCAACCATTCCTACGGGCCCAGGACTTGTGATGATGAAAGGACATTGATGAACGTGTTTGGGAATTTGGCACAATTGACTGGAAAGGGCTGATTGTTTTAACTGCTCAGCTGCTTCTTGAGGCCTCTTGGTGTTGCTTCTGGAAGCTGAAGAGGTTGAGAGGTGCTCAGGAGGAGAGGGTAGTTTAAGTGCCAGGAGTAGAGCTGAGGGGAGAACAGAAGCATTTCAGAGAAGTATGGAAATTTAAAAGACACTCAATTATTATTGTTTATATTTTAATTATACTTAGCACAATATTGGAACAATAATGTGTTCCAATAAAACTTTATTTACAAAAACAGGTAGGGGCTGGTATGTCCCACAGGCTGTAGTTTACCAAACCTGGATCTAGATTAGCAAGTTGCAAATGGGTTTGAAGGCCATATTTCCAGAATTGTTAGCAGTTTACCCACAGTTAGGAGTTGAACACTTTCACACTAGCCATTGTAAAGACAAAATTGTACGCCTATAGGGTACCTGAAGTTTGTGGCCAGTATTTTTTAGAATAGGATTAGAATTAAAGATCTATTCTAATGAGCTAGGGAAAGAGTCAGTAAACTAATAGATAAATAAATAAATAGTTGAGAGAGGAACCTCAGATAGGAATTGTCAAATATTGGAAGAGAGGCTGTAGAATCTAATTTTCTGAGATATTTGAAGTACAGGGTGTTCAGTCTTGCTTGAATCAGGTATACTCCTCTCTGAAGGCTGTGGCTGAATTAATGCCTTCTCACGGTGTCTTCCAGCCCAGTGATTGGGGTAGTTTTTTAAATTGGTTTATTGTACATGAATATTCATAGCAGCATTATTCATAATAGCTAAAAAGTGGAAACAACCCACATGTCCATCAACTAATGAACAGATAAATAAAACGTTATCTGTCCATACAATGGAACGTTATTTGGCCATAAAAATACATGCTGATGCTGACACATGCTACAACGTGGATGAACCTTGAAAACATGATGCTAAGTTAAAGAAGCCGATTACAGAGGACCACATATTTAATTGTATGATTCCATTTATATGAAAGGACCAGAATAGGCAAATCCATAGAGACAGAAAGTAGATCAGTGGTTGCCAGGGGCTGGGGGGAGGGAGAGATGGGGCTAATAGATAACGGGTATTTTGGGGAGGTGTACATGTGGTGAGAATGTTCAAGAATTAGATAGTGGTTACGGTTGTACAACTCTGTGACTGTATTTTTTTTAATTTAATTGAAGTATAGTTGACTTACAGTGTTGTGTTTAATTTCTGCTGTACAGCAAAGTTACTCGGTTATACATAAATATTCTTTTTCATATTCTTTTCCATTATGGATTATCACAGGGTATAGGATATAGTTCCCTGTGCTATACAGTAGGACCTTGTTGTTTATCCATCCTATATATAATAGTTTGCCTCTTTGACTATGTTAAAACCCACTGAATTGTATATTTTAAGAGGGTGAATTATATTTCAATAAGGCTGTTATTTAGAAATTGGTTTAGGTTAGTTGGTAATATCTTTGTCTTTTGTCCCTCCATTGTCTGTATGTATCTTGACTAATTTGACGAATATTTGGTTATCATCATGTTCAGGTGCTGACGCTATAATTACAGAACGCTGTGAGCTTTTTCTTTTTATGCTTTTTCAGTGAATGCCCCAGCCCCACAGACTTTGGATGCTAAGTCAAGTCTAACAATGGCACATGGTAAGTTTCAGCAAAGCCTCAGCGTTTTATGTACAGTTTCCGCCCTGAGTTAGGTAACTTATTAACTGAAAGTGCTTCTGTGTGGGGTAATTATGCAAACAAAACATTTTGGTGAATGCAAAACAGTTAATAAAACTGCAGTCTTCCTATGTAATGTTACTGTGAACTGATCATACCCACCAGTCATAAAGTATAACATGTATCTATTGCTGGGCTCACAGGTACAGATTTTAACTCTGGGTAGTACTTGGATCATTTATGATATTTGGGGGAAAGTAGTAGGTATTGGGTAAGAGGATGACTTTCTACTAGACCAGCCAACCAGCACATGCCACAGGGCATATGTGACTGTTTTTATAACTTTCAATGGGGCAGCAAGTCACCTTTTTTAAACAAACAGTTTCAGTGATTGGTTGGAAAAAAGCTAGAAAAGACATGTGATGGAAACCAAAAGAAAAAAGTAGGAACCACTGAATGAAACTGCTGCCAGGATCCAGTTCTTGGACCAGGCCACAGACTGATAATTGTTATTAACATGATCCAGTAGACAGGGTGAATATTTATAGACATGTTTTATTTTTATACAACTAAGGTGCTAACAGTTTTTATAGTATCTTTTTAATATATTGTTTTCCTATGGTCTGCTGTATATTAAATGAATTAAGATGGGAGGGGGACGACCTTTTTCCTGTCTTACCTACAAATGCTTCTGGAATCTAATGATTACTTCATTCCACTTTTCTTTTTACCCTTTTAGTTAGGACTTAAATCCATGGTCAGTCGAGTTGGACTTTTTTGTCTTCATAAATATTTCGGTCCATATATCATAGCCTTTTGTAATTATCCTTTTTACTCACTGACTGACTCATGAAGTGTTTATTGCCCCTTATTTATTTCCTAAGATCATTTCAGGTGGATCGGTTCCCTTTGGCATGTGTTTATAATACGTAATGCATAAATTCTTCACATATTGGATGTTATTATTTACAAGTGTTTAGAACATGCAGGGTTTTTTCCTTTGAGCCAGTAACAGAGATAAAATGTATGTATGACCTATAGAAACTTTCTTTAATATTGAATATATGAGAAAATTATCTCTGGCAATTATTCTCTATTCATTTTATTTATGTCAGGTCTAAAGTCTCTCTGTTGCCTCCTTTTTTAAGGTTGATTTTTTTTTCCACTCTTTTTTAGATTCTGTTCCCATATAGGTCCATTACAGAGTACTGAATAGAGTTCCCTGTGCTGTTCAGTAGTAGGGTTGATTTTCATAAGGCATTGCTGGCTACTTCTTTTTTGTACCTCAACACGTGTTTTAGTTTCTTTCGTTTCCCACCTTGTTCTCATTAGCCTCCTATCTGGCATTACACGAGGGCCATATTTTCTTCGTTTTATATTTTTGGTACCCAATAAAAGCCGCACACAGTGGACGTGCAATGCTGTCTGGGGCTGATTCCAGGGTCCTGACAAATCTGTCAGTCCTAGAGCACTGCGTTCTGTCTGGACCCTGGCCTGAATCAGCCATGCCCCCTTGCTGGCATCTGTTGGGACTGAAATGCTCGTTTTAAATGCCAGCCAGACCTGGCACGAGGCCCACAGCCCTTGGATTGGGATCAAAGCTGGTTTGTGAGCATCTCAATGGGCAGGAGCAGAGGAGGAGGCTTGGCGGCGGCCCACTGCCTGGCCACCCCCAGCTGTGGCAGCTTCCCCAGGTGCTGGGGGGCAGGAGCACAGGGAGCGTTGGTCACGTATCGCACAGCATTAATTAGCCCAACTTCCTCTCTGTCTTTCCTTTTGTTCTAGCTCAAAGCTTGATGAGGTCCTTTACCATGAAAAATCTCATGATTACTCACCGGCTGAGGTTGGGTTCCCTGAGACACAGACTCTGGGCTGGAGGTTTGCGGGTGCTATTTGGGCAGCGCTCTCAGACAACACCTGTGAGAGAAGCAGGGTTGGGCGTTAAAGGGATGTTGATCCCAGATGCAGCTGTAGCGGAGGCCTCAGCAGGTCTGACCGGGGGGCTTTAGAGCTGGGATGGGCACTTTGGAATTTTCCTGGATTGAGGCCATCAGTTATAAGACATGGGTTGCCCCAGGGAGGGGGCATGCTCCTTTCAGCTGAGACAAAGCAAAAAGTAGGAGCAAAAGGTGGCAGGAAAGCACTGGATGTGAATTATTGGTGCAGACGAATTGTTTGGCTGAGCATAGAGTATGCAAAAGAGATTTGAGGGACAGGTTTCTTGAGGTTGTTCGTGGCAACCACTGAGCGCTGGGCTGAAGCTGTTTGGGTCATCCTTGTGGCATCTTGTAGCTGCTGAACGTTCTGAGGCTGAGCATGGCAGGATTGGAGAGCTGGGCTGCGGGAAGCTTAGCCTGACCGACGCGTTCAAAGAACCTGAGCTGGGAGATCAGTTGGGTATGTTAGAAATAGTCTAAGAGATTCCTCACCTAGGAATTGGGTTGTGGTGATGAAACAGAAGGAAGTGGACGTAACAGCGGTTCCGTGGGATTGGTGGAAAGGCTGTGCAGGTGATTGGGGGCCGAAGGTGAGAGAAGGCTCAGAACATGATGAGCTCAGGTACTGGGTGGACGGTGGTGCCATTCAGAAAATTCCAGAAGACAAACCCAGCAGCACCAGTAGGGAAGCACTGGGGCTTCGTGGCCAAGAGCCTGGAGTTTGGAAGCAGACAGTCTGGATTCACGGTTGACTCATGAAACTGTAGGGGCCTAGGTTTCCTTACCTGCCAAATGGGGAGAAGAGTCTTGGCTACTTCAGTGGGCTGCAATAAGCGCAGAATGAAGCATGGCCTTTGGAGCAAAAGCCACTGAGCAAGCACTGGCTAACCGTTAGCTTCTAGGGTAGGGGTGATGAAGTCCAACAAAGTCAGCCAGTGGAGAGAGGGCTTGGTGGAAGGTCTGGGAGTTTTTCTTCTGGAGGTAATGGTGGGAGACCGACATAAGGATTTTTCTGGAGGCCTTTGGCAAGTTCGGGGGGGAAACTCAAGCCTCCAAGAGTTTCAGCTCTCACCCTGGAGCTCTCAGCTCAGGGCAGGAACTGGAGGCTGGACCTGTGGCTTATAAAGCATGAGAATGGCAGGCCTCCCCTCCCAGTTTGGGACATCAGTCTGCTTTGGGAGCTGGGGTCTGGTCAACCTCACTTCCTCAGCCTTTATTATTATAGGAGCCCAGGTTCGGGAATCTGCCCCTCCTCCGCCTTCTGCATCGCTGCAGGAAATGTCAGATTTTGACACTTAATCCTGACTCAATAGAGATAAGCCATAGGATTATCCCTGTAATATAATGATAATAAAATGCATATGATGATTTTGTAAAATTTTATTAAACTTTTCCTCATAACTTTATTCTTGTCATTTTCATAAAGTACAATAAAATATAGACCATGTGATTTAAAAAAATGAGATTAGCTTAATCCTCCTAAAACCTGTTTTCAGCAGTTCAAACTAGTAGAATAGTCTGTTTGTATAACTTTATTTTTTAAATTTTTAAATTTTTTATTGAGGTATAGTTGACATATAACATATTAATTTCAGGTGTACAGTATAATGATTTGACATTTGTATCTGCTGCAAAATGATCACCACAATAAGTCTAGTTAACAGCCATTGCCACACATAGGTACACATTTTTTTTCTTTATTTGTATAACTTTAAAATCTTGATGCTGAATAACAAATATGAAAGCACCTTTTTGGTGTTCAGCAGTTGTGTTACATGGATGGAATTACATGCTCCTTTGCGGGGCCATGTTTACATTTCAGAATTAAAGTGGACTCCTATTTATTAATAGGCTGTGTTCCGAAAGTTCATTTGAAAGTAGTTTAAAATGCATTTCTCCCATACAGTCAATGTCAGATATGTTGAGTAGATTGCTGAACAAGCTGTAAGAGCCTATTTCTAAACACCTAAATATAATACATATTTATTTGTATATTCCTATTATATGTATATGTGTGTGCATGTGTATATTTGTATATGCCTAAAATAGAGAATCAGAAACACCCTTTAGTAAATTAAAAGCCAGACCTTCTAAGTAGGAGATAGTAAATCCGAGGTAATACGTGCAAAGGTCTTAGATCTGTGCCTGGCAGCCCGGTGAGCACTCAGGAATTGTTGCTATTACTACCCTCCCCAGTCGCCCACCCTGGGGTCTGGTGGCAGGATGAAATGACCCCCGTTTTGTGGGAGCAGGTGGAGAGCTTTCTGGACAGGTGCCCCATGTCAGTCTCCAGGCTGAAGATGAGGGGCCCAGGCACCTCCTAAGTCAGACTTTTGGTTGCATTTCATTCTGTGCCTAATGCCTGACTGCTGTGGTTAGTTAGACCTTCAGCCAAGACCTGACCTTCTCCATGAAGGAGCTTTCCCTCTGTTGATCGGATGGGGTTTGCTTTATCCGTGCTGCCTGCGGGTTTCCTTGTGTGGGCACAGTGACGTTTCCCTGGGAAGTCACCCGGAAGCCTCTTCTCCGCCGGCCACTGTTCTGGGGTGGGGTTTGGGAAAGCCCATCTTCGTTTCTCATCTCCTCAGCTTCACCCTGCTGACTCTCTGGGAGCAGAACTAGGTCTTGAAACGTGGTTTAGGGACACGAAGGTGTATAAGAATGGGTCTTAGTCTGCTGCTGACCCCAGGGTACCTCTCCTTGCCTTTTTACCATTCTGGTCCTTCCACTTGAAGACCCTGGGGCTGGCAAGAAGTGGGAATCCCAGGGCCCTAGGAATTTTTTATGTTTTTATCTTTGGAAATTGAATATTTTCAATAATTTTCTATCTAGCCACCTGGTCAAGATACAAGGAAAATATTTTTAGGGATAAGTGAAGAAGATCTTTTGCAGTTGTGTTCTTGTGCCTTAAAAAAATCATGTCTGGCATTAAGTTGATGAGCAATAAATTTTAACTTTATTATTTAAAATGTAATTTCCTGACAGTGGAGTTAACAGAAAATACGTAGCAAGGGAAGATACTATGGAAAAGCGGCCAGCTTTAACTGGCTGCCTTAATATTTTTTTCCCAGTAAATTCTTGCTATTTTCGGCATGGTTAAAATACTGTGGAACTATATCTTTCAAAATTGTTTGAAAGGAACTAATTTTACTTTGCTGTCATCCTATTTGTACTGTTCTTATTTTTCCTCATTAATAGAACAGGCATTCTCATCGCACATACTGGAACCAATAGAAGAACTTTCAGAGGAAGAAAAAGGTAACAAAGAGCTTGATCAGGGTTTATATCTGCATCAACCACATTTAGATGCTAAACCCCAAGCCTTGGAAGTATGATTCAGTGGTTTTTATCATAGTGTATCAAAATTAGGGAAGACATTTAGGTTTGGATTACATTTTCAATCCACATGTAGTATTCTGTCATCCTGTTCCCCTAATGTGCTGTTATATTTTTCCCCCGCTTTACTGTTTCTTAGTATATGAATAAGAAATTTCCTGTGTCAGTGAACTTGAAAAAATATTTTAAGCCTTTATGTCAATGCAGAGATTTTTTGATCAGATGACAAGTCGACACAGTTGTGTGGCAGATTATACAAAAATATTCGTATCACAGTAGTTATTTCTCATGCCCTGAATCTATGAAATGAATAGGTGAAGTGCCCATTTCAAAAATTGCTTTTAATAGCAAGGAAGGCATAATGTCTAAGCTCTGAATGTGGAATATTTACATGCAGAATATCTTAATGGCAGAATTTGGGAGCTGTTACAGGTTTGGGGAGATAATTAAAATTATTACTGCTTCCTCATTTTATTTGGTAGTAATAATAAAACTTATTTTCTATCAACTAATCTTTGAAGCTTATGAATATTTATTTACATTATTAAGAATATTTTCTAATGCTAGATTTATCCTAAAACAATTATGTTTGAATCAGTTTATCATAATTTTCTCCTTAGTAATAATAATGCTTTACCATATTTCACTTCTTTAGGAGAAAGCAAATTGTTAATATTTACATGGGCTCTGGTTTTGTCATTTTTGTTAGGAAGAGAAGTAAAATTATATGTTCTAATATGTAAATTCTTGATATTTGTTATAACTTCTTATGTGTTCTCTAGACTTTTTCCAATTTTTTTGTTTGTTTGTACAAGGCTACAAATTGAGAAGGGACTACATCAGGCATATCTGTAACATCTACATGATGTGTATTTTCATTTTACTTGCATGTAACCTGCTTTCTCTCTCCTACATAAGTATCATTTACTGATGTCTGGAACACAAAATCCCTTGTTCTCAGAAGAATCTATGAAATGTGTCAGGAGGTTCATAGATAGGGTCCACAATTTTGAAACTGGAATCTCAAGTCATATAGTTCACACTCATTTAAAAACCGAGTCAGCTGGTTTCCAAGAGGAATCCTGATTTGTCCGTCATCCCCATTTCAGTTCCAGGTTTCACCCACTGCATATTCTGCCTGTGTGTTTCTTTTAGAATTCTACCTAGACAATGTTAAGGCCTGAGTTAGGGATCGTTGACAGCAAACACCATCATCGGCTGTTGCCACATTTAGGGAGCTGAGTTGGGAAAGAAAATAATCTTTGCCACCCTCCACGTGTTCAGACACAGCTCTGGTGAGGGATGGGAAAGTGCTGAGGACCGCTGAGAAGAGCCGAGTCCCAGCGCACTGTCACAGAAACCAGCGACCCCATCTTTCTAGTGCCTCCGTGGAGCCAGCATGCTGGCAGGAGATTAATTGCCATCAATAAATTCCTCAGCTTGTACAAACACTTGCACACAAATGCCTGTGCAGATAAATCTTAGCAATGGTTTGCAAACACAGTACAACTTTTTACCAAGAAGTAACTCATATGAGACTATTTCTTCATCCTTACTTTCTGACAGTTGTGTCGAGGCTGACTTGATCTTGCTGTTCTGTAGGATGTTAGAATGTGAGGGCCAGGAGGGATCTTAGGGGCTATTTTATTTTTCAGAAACTTGAAATATGGGGGGATCAGGAGCTTGCTCCAGGTCGTCGAGTTTAATTAGTGACAGTGCTGGAACTAAAGTCCACGTTTTCTGTTTTCCGTAGTTTAATGCAAAGAACAAAGAGATGGAGGAAGGCAAACTGGTCCAGCCTTTGCAGGACTGGCTGGGTGGCCTTTGGGGAAGTCTCTTTACCTCTGGCTTTAGAGTCCTCGTGTGAATAATGAGGAGATTGAGTACTAGATGATCAAGTCCCCTCCAACTCAGAAATTCTGTTGTGTTTTGCTTCGTTTTGCTTTTTGTGCATTTGTTCGTTTTGTTTTTTTACTACTTGCTTTGCGCTACAATTATTTGCTTACCATAAATGGTGTGTTGTAAGTCTGATGTAACTGATCACACGTGTGGGCTGTCGTGCATTAGTCTGGCCATCTGCTTGGGCATGCTTTAAAATTTTTAATTAGAGGAAGTGCTGATCTCTAGAATATTTTGTCTTGTTGATCTTGGTGAGCAATACGTGCTTTATATAAAATCTTCAGCTCTGATTGTCTTTCAAGTAATTCATTTCACCTTTACATAAAAACTTTATTATTATTTTTTCCTATCCACTCTACCTTCTTTCTCTCGCTTCTGTCGGCCAGCCCCAGCCTTGTAAGAGTTCTTCCTATCAAGGGTTTTCTAATTATTCACAAATGGCTTTCCAAAGCTAGCACAAACATGTAAAGGGAATTTGAGGACAGAGGGAAATGTTTAATCTTCCGTCATTTGGGGGAACTTGGACGTCAAAATGAACTTGTCTTCAAGGGTTAAGGGTGAACCCAGACCAATCCGCAGATGAATTCAGTTACTGCCATCAAAGGCCTTGCAACTCTTCTAGACCAGCCAGTCCATCTGGGCATCACTTGACCCCTGCATGTGGCCCCGTAACCCAGAGCCTCTCTTCAAGCTGTGCTTCTGTGTCATTCCTTATATCTGAGATGCTGGCCAAAGAATTTTCTTTGCCTAATTGGGGTGGGAGGTGCATCTATTTCAATGGTAGCTCCATGACTTCCAGGTTCTCTCCTGGTACCTCCTTTTACTTTTAGCCCCAGACAGTTGCCGACTTGATGGCCAACCAGCAACCAAAGCCAGTGACAGCCGTGGCTGCAGCTAAACCCTCTAGATTCTGATGGATTCAGTTCCTAGGACAGAAGTGTTTTTTCTGTGTGTGTGTTTTCAGAATAGTGGAAAAACATGGGTGGGAAAACAACAGCATGAATGCTGATAATATAAAGTTTAAGATTACTTCCGATTTTTATTCATATAGAATCACATAAAATTTCATAATTTTGATTTAGCAAGCCACCGAAGCAAAGTATAGAAAAGCATCATCATGCAGGATTTTCCCTCCTATTTAATGTACAAATAGTAATTTGACCAATTTTGCCTTCAACAAAACTGTTAATTAATGAACAGAAATATTCTTTACTACTGGACTTGACTAGTATTTAGAAAACATCTTAACCAAAAGGCATATTTCCAAGATCTTCTGCAAATCCACATGCCATCAGAACCTAAAAATTCCATCTGCTGAGGTGGGTAAGACCATGGAACAATGAAGTATCTGTGAGGACCCGCCTGCAGCCCCAGACCTAGGCAGTGGCATTTGGTGCCCCCTTCTTTGGGTGAAATTCTTTCGTTAGGAGAATAGACTTCCAAATGATAATAGAACCATTGTCACATTCTCCCAGATCTGCCTTTGGATGTTCACTAAGGGTCTCAACTGCCTAGCACTGAGTCTGTTTCCTTGAGCCTTCAGTTTCCTTTGACATAAGGACTCAGTTCTTCAAGGTCATTGTAATCATGCCCCTTTCTCCAAACCCTCTTAAATTAGACATTTTTGGGGAGGGAATAAAAGGAATAAGGAAGGAAACATTAGGAGAATCTGGCCTGTTATTTTTCTTTGTTTTTAATTATAGGTTGTTTTAAGCAAAATATACTTTTCCTAAGACTTTTTTTAATTTCATTTTCATTTTGGTAAGTATTTTGAGAGGGATAATAATCTTCACATTTTGAAATTTTATGTGAACTTAACCTCCACTAAATTTATTATATAAAAACTTAATTATTTAAAAGACATAGGGCTTTTTCTTCATTAAATGATACCTAAATTCTAACTGAATTTAGGAGTAATGAATTCTTGAGGAAGTAGTAAAAGTAATTTTAGGATAAAACATTAAACTTCTAAATAAGTTTTTTCGATTTTGCTTCTCTAGAGACGTATTTCTCACATTATTTATCTAGCTATAATTTGATTAAGTGATCAAGAAAAAGTCTTTAAAGATACTGAAGTTTTGAAGCAAACTTAAGGTAGTTTTTTTTTTTAAATAGCATTACTTGACTCTTTATTTTTATTTATTCTTTTAACATCTTTATTGGAGTATAATTGCTTTACAATGGTGTATTAGTTTCTGCTGTATAACAAAGTGAATCAGCTATACATATACATATATCCCCATAAGGTAGTTTTAAAAGCTACAGTACTTAAGCATTATATATTGTGCTGAATGACTGAACTATTCAAAAACTTTAAAACATTATAAATGCTTGCTTGCTGTTTAGAAGTTGTGTTTTGCCATTTTCTGCTTAGAGGTTTAATGTATTTGTTTAATTCCTTTTTAATATGTTATAAAAACTTATTTCAGGAAAGGAAAATGAACAGAAATTAAATAACAACAAGATACATTTAAGGAAAACTTTGAAGAATAACCCTTCCCTCACTAGGGAAATAAGAACAGTCTTGGAGCAGAGTTTGGTGGAGAAACTGGAAACCTTGGGGATTAATGCAGTAAGTTCACCCACTTTGGGAATATTTGCTGTTTTGTCTTGTTTGGCTGCACCACGTGGCTTGCGGGATCTTAGTTCCCCGATCAGGGATCGAACCTGGGCCATGGCAGTGAAAGCGCAGAGTCCTAACCACTGGACTGCCAGGGAATTCCCTATTTTGTTTTCTAAATAAGAAAAGATCAGAGAAGAGAAGAAGGCATGTCAGTTCTGTCACATGTGGAGATCGGAGGCTAATGTGACATGATTCATTAAACACTTTAGCTGGCATTCACTGTGTGCCTGGCACCTTTCAGAGAGCTTTCCAAATAGTAACTCATTTAAACATAGAAACTAATCTCTTAGGTAGGTGACAGTATCATCTGTATTTTACAGAGAGGTGAAGTAACTTGCTTCAGGTCACACGTTCGTGATGAAGGAGCCAGGGTTTGCATCCAGGCAGTTACAGGGCTGCTTACATTCTGATGTTAACTCCGAATTATTGCCTGTTACAAAATCAGCACTTAAGCTACCCTTATTAAATGAATGGATGAATGAATTGTATTTCACATTGTTGCCAGATTGAATCGTTCTGTACATCATGTTATATATACTCTTTGCTTTTTACATTTTTCATTGCATACATAAAATACACAAACTTAATTGAACAACCTGAATTTATATACCTGTGTGTGTATATGTGTATATACATCACATGTGCATATATGTATGTATATGCAAAAGTATGTATGTGCGTGGAATATGCACAGATATGTGCACATGTACATGTGTGCATACATGCATGCAATGCATGTATGTTTATGTGTGGCTGTGTGTAGTGTGTTTGTGTATGCAGGTCAGTGTGTATATGCACGTGTGTGGATATTGTGTATACGTGTGTGTATGCCCAAATCTGTGTATGTATATATGTATACATGTATATACACATGTGCATGCATTTGTGTGTATCTGAATGTATGTGTTATATACACATATACGTGTGTATATAGATTTGTATGTACATGTGGGGGAGGGTTGTGTGTATGATCTGTAACCACCACCCAGATCAAGAAAGAGATCCATCATTTCCAATACCCTAGAAGACTCTCTTTGCTTTCCTTAGTCAGTATAACTCCGTACTCCCCAGCCAGAGGTAATGGCTATTCTGACTTAGTTTTTTTTTGTTCTTGAACCTCATAGGAGTGGCATCCTACACTGTGTTTTATTTTGTGTCACTTCTTTTGCTTATGATTTTTTCTGTAAGATTCATACTTACTGTTTCATTTAGCAGTAGTTTGTGGTATAGTATTCCATTGTATGAATATACAACATTTTATCTATTCTCCTGTTGATAGACATTTGGATTTTCAGTTTGGGGCTCTTTTTGGCCATTACATTCTTGTACATGTCTTTTGGTGGACATAGGCATTCCTTTCTCTTGGATGTATATTTAGGAATGAAATTGCTGAGTCTAAGAGTATACATGTTTAGTTTTAATAGGTGTAGCCAAATAATTTTCCAAAGTGTAAAAGTTCACACTGTCCCTATCAGTGTGTGAGAGTTCCAGTTCCAGTCTGCATATGGTTTTGGGGTTATATATTTTATTTGGGACATTTCCTTTTATCCTAAGATTATAAAAACACGCTATATTTTTTTCCTAATGCTTACATAGTTTTTTTGTTTGTTTACTTCTTTTGTCTATCTGGCCTTTAACAATTAAGTTTGGAAACAATGAGTTGGAGATCTAACCTTATTTCCAGTTGGATCAGTTGTCTCAATACCTTTCGTTGAGTAATCCACCCTTTCCTCGTTTGTTCGAAATAGCAGTTTTATCATATAGGACATTTTTACATACATTTGGATTTATTTTTGGACTTTCAACGGTTCTGCCCTTTCAACTATTTTTTGTATTCCTTTGCTAACACCATACTGGTTTAATTTTAGTAACTTTGTCCTGTACTTTAGTATCTGTTATAGGTCATGCCTTTTTCATTAGTCTTACTTCAAAAGTTTCTTGGCAGTTCTTCTATATTTTGTTTTCCAGTGAACTTTAGAAACAGCTGCTGCAGTTCCAGAATAACCCCTGTGGGGATTCTGATTGGAATTGCCTTAAATTTTGTGTATTATTTAGGAAGAACTGACATTTGTACAGTATTGGGTCTTTCCATCCAGCTGCAGGGTACAGGAAGATATATTGAACACCTGCTCACACAAACAGGTGGTAGATCCATAATGACAGATTGTAGGATGTGAAATGAAGGAAAAGTAGAGGGGAATGAATAACTGAGGTCAGAGAAAACTTCTTCTTGGAGGTGGCAGATGATCTGATGATGGAGATTTCTGTCCTGGGCAACTGGGTGGGTGGTGGAGCCGCTTCCTGGGATGGGGAAGACTGAGGGGAATGGTGGGGAGGAGATGGGGGTGTGTATGTGACACTGACATTGAATAAATGAATAAATAGGTCTTTAACTGGTTTTCTTCTGTCTAGATACCCTTCAAATCCAAAAGTATTTTCTCAAATCACCTCTTAAATTATGGCATTTTCCTAATTGAAAACCTCTGAGGATTTTCTCTTACCTGTGGAATAACCAACCTTTAAGCTTTTCATTTTGGCATCAGTCTCCTTTTCTGCTCTCCTCACCCATTCCTCTGTAGCATTAACCACTAGACATGCCTTGACTGTTTCTATCCCATTGCCTGCCTTTCCCACAAGGTGATCCCACCCATCTGGAACACTCCCTCTTTCTACTTGTTTCACTCCACCCATCCTTCAGGCACAGCCCATCCTCCCCCTTAAGGCTTCTTGGCCCAGTGGGGCCTCTGACAGCCCCTCTCCCTGAATTCCTCTAGCCCTTGTGGACTCATTCGGTCCTTGTCACACACCTTGCACTGTTGGTTAATCAGTCACACACACGCCTTCCGTGCATTTGGTCCTGGCCCCTACAGCCCCGTACCTTAACCAGTCACGTACAATCATACATACACGTTATGTGTCCCACTGCACCGTGAGCTCCTTTTGGCACCGGGACCGTGTGTCATATGTCAGGGCATCCCCCACCTTACATGCAGCAGTAAGGACGAAAGGTTGGCATGGTTAATGCTGACAAATGTCCATGAAATGAAAAACATCCCAGGATAATTGATTAACTTAACATTTTATTCCTTCAGGATATACGCGGTATTCCAAGTGACCACTTGAACAGAGTGCTAAGAACCATGGAATCAGCAAGACATGAGCGAGAAAGACAAATACCTAACATTCAGCAAATTCGTGAATTCCTTGAACGTCAGGTCAGGTGTAAAACTGAGGAGAGAACACTACTGTCCACAGGTAAGCCTGCTACCAACTGCCATTTCATTTCTGCAGATGGGAGCAAAATAGAACAACCGTTTCAAAATTTTAAATGGTTCACAAACCTTGGAACTTAACTGGCAACTCTATTATTGTTTGAACCATTAAATGTTGGGTCTTAGATTGTGTTTTTTACATTAAAAACCCCCTGTAGTGTGGAGTCTAGACCCTTGAGACAGGCTTGTTCGTTTCAGTGCCAGCATAGACAGTATTGTAGTATTTTATTCTGCTTTTCACGTCATGGAGACTCAAGAATGACACTACTATTCCAGACAGGTACAGTACTTCTCAAGTGGACACCCTTTCAACTGGAGAAATACCCAAAGCAATACATCTTCCTCCCAAAAGCAGACAGTTGGTTAGACAAAGACCTGTTTTTACCGATAGGACATCTGTTCCAAAGTGAGTATTTTCAAGCCTAAAATTTTTTTATTAACGTTCGTCTCAGTCAGCTCGGGCCGCCATAACAAACTACCATAGACTGGGTGGCTTAAACAACAGAAATTTATTCTCTTACACTTCTGGAGGCTGGAAGCTTGAGATCAGGGTGCTGGCACAGTCAGGTTCTGGTGAGGCTTCTCTTCCAGGACTCGCAGACGGCCACCCTCTCACTGTGTCCTCACATGCCAGGGAGAGCAAGAGAGCCCTAGTCTCTCTTCGTCTTCTTACAAGGACACTAATTTCTTCATGTGGGCCCCATCCTCATGACCTCATCGAAACCTAATCACCCCATCTCCAGATACCATCACACTGAGGGTTAGGGCTTCAACATATGAATTTTAGGGGGCCGCAAACATTCAGCCCACAGCAACGTTTGACCCAACAGAGAATCACACTTGGAATGCTTACCCGTCTCTCGTTGTCTCAGGGAGATTTGCTGCTGCTCACCCTTTAATAAAGCAAAAATCACCAATTCCATAGAAATCTATTTTAAATGACATTATTCACTTACACCAGAAATATTTTTCTCTTGCTTTTAGAGTTAAGAAAAATATCACAGAAGATCATTTTCCCAGAAAGTCTTCAACTATTGCGTGAGTACTGAGGGAGCAGGGGGTGGTGATGTTTAAAAATTCTTTTCACTGAACACTTCTTTCCTTGTAAATTAGTATGTTCATTGTGGTTCACTAGAGCCATAATTAGTACACATCATATTTAATCTGTGATTCCTTTGTTACATCTTTTTTTCTTTATCAGATATTACCTGGGTCAACAGCACTTATCCCTTGTGGCCTCCATTAACAAGTGGGACCACACCTGAGTCATTCTGTTATTTTTTTCCCCCAACTGCCCACCTCCCGCCCAGTGTCTAGTAATGTTCGATAAATGCGTGATGTTGCTTTTTAATGGCTGGATCCATGATAGTGTAGCCGGATGATATTTTAGTGTTCTAGCTCGTTGTGGAAGTTGATAATGGCCCTAGACCTTACTCTCTTAGGCTCTCTTATGATACTAAGAACCCTAGCTCAGTCATTCCTTAACTGTGTGACACTGATTCAGTTGCTTGCCTGTTAAAAAGGCTCTGTTTTCTTACCTGTAATATGGGATGATGCTACCTTTTTCACAGGATAGTTCTACAAATTAAATGAGAACATATGAAAAGGGCTCAGCCTCAGTACTTGGCACATGTGGGTACTCAATAAATTGTAGGTATATTATTGTTATTAATTGAGTAAAACTAATTTTATAATAATTGAATTCAGCATCATTGACTTGTTCTGGCGATATTGATGCTTTATTTCTTCATTAAGGCATTTTGTATATATACTAGAGACAGAATAAATATATTAAAGACAGTATAAATAATAATTCACCCTTCAAAAGTACTTTTCATGTACATAATCTCATGGGAAGAGCCTTATTTCACGGGATGTAGTGTAACTGAACGTTGTGTGGAATTTAGGTGCTCAATGAATATTTTTTAAATGAGTGAATACCACTCTGAATTTCTGTTTCACTTTAAAATGGGGTGATAATTCACGTGACGATACAAATGAGATTACGTATGTATGTAAAAGTCCTTTGTAGGGTGCCGTGTAAAGGTAAGCCATAAGTAATGACACTATTTTAAAAGATGACATCGTTTTATTGCAAAAATATTTTTTTCCACTGTGAAATATTTTTCTCAGGTGTGTGAAAACCAATATTAAGAATATACAAATTTGGGCTTCGAGGAGTAATGTCCTAACTTCAGCACATTTTGTTAAATACGCTAGGTGGCTGGCAGGTCTGGATTTGAAATGACTCTTCGGCCTTTTGTGGCCCTGGCTGCCATCTTGTTCTGTGGCCACGTGGGTGTCTGTTATGCTCTCTGGAGAAAATTCCCACTGCTTTAAGGGACACATGGTAAATCCTGAAACTTAGGGAAACAGCGTCCCCTATTTGGGTTTTGATTTGTTTAGGACCCCTCCCTTCAGTTCAGAGGAAGAGCTGGATGATGAGGACCTCCTCCAGGCCTGTGCCTCGCCAGACTTACTTCCTGTGCTGTCATCTAAAAGCAACAAGAGTAGCTTTGGAAGGAACACCGTCAAAAGTGACACTGACTGGACCGAGGGAAGTGAAATTGAGGACTCTGCTATTTCTCCCAAGCCCACAGGTAAGCTTTTGTTATTGAAAATCCCTCTGGAAATTTTGTTTAGGACAGTGGCTCTCACCTGGGGGCACCAAGCCCTGGGAGTCAGAGCTGAGAAAGTGCCCGAGGAAAGGATGGGGCTCATCCAAAAGCTGCTGCCGCCTAAGGAAAATGGACAGCGCTTAGCAGGTAATTGATGTTCAAGTGGAAGGAGAGGAAGGGGTTGGGGGTGCCTGGATGTATTCGTAACAAATATAAGGGCTGCTGTAACGAACTACCACATGCTGTGTGGCTTAAACTACAGAAACTTACTGACAGGAGCTGGAAGGCCAAAATCAAGGTGGCAAGGTTGGTTCTTTTTGAGGGCTGTGAGGAGAGGATCTAGTCTGTGCCTCTGTCCTTGGCTTGTAGATGGCTATCTCCTCCCTGTGTCTGGTCACACTGACTTTCTCTGTGCGTGCATCTATGTCCAAATTTTCTGCTTTTATAAGGATACCAGTCATATTGGATTAGGGTCCACCCTAATGACCTCACCTTAACTTGATTATCTCTTTAAAGGTCCTACCTCCAAATAAGGTCACATTCTGAGGTAATGGGGGTAAGGACTTCAACATACGCATTTGGGACACGATTCAACCCCTAACACTGGGTGACCTTGAGAATAACTGTTCTAATACACTGTGCTGCCTTTTGGATATGAGGAAATCCTAAAAGAACATAAGGTCCAAGTCGGTAACTGCTGATAATTTGCTAAGGAGAAGTGACGCTGAAGGGTCATTTTTTTTTAAAAAAAGAAATTCTGTTTAGTGCAATTTAAAAATTATATATTTTAAACATATCACATATCATTAGTTTATTGTATATAATTTGTATATACCATGTATTTATATAATTATGTAAAATATAACTAATCATTTAAAAACAACTGGTTTTGAAAACAATATATGAATATCCCATTCATGCAGGCTGCCTCACTGAAATTAAAGTTTCTGACCATGTACTTGAATGAGACCATCCTTCTTTGATTTAAAAATTTTATTCTTCTAGTCTAGAGGAACATGATTTCTTTAAAGGAAGTATTTGCAAAGCTTAGACTCTCTCAAATTGTTTGTAAGGTTATTTTGGAACTGAAGATAAATATAATGTTTTTTAAACTTTACCTATTTTCTATGGGTCCTATAGGAACCTCCATTAAAACATTAACTGGAAAAGTTGAAAAGACAGTTTCAAATCACAGAAGCATGAATAAGCCAGTTGGTGGGCTTAATGTTGCTGAGGCATTCATCAAAAAAGCACAAAAAGAAGATCTAAAGGTGATATCACTTTTACTTGCTAAGCATATACAAATTCATCTTTTAATGAATATACCTTAATAATTGTATTTTTTACAGTGAAATGTAAAACAAATATAATTATTTAGTATAGTAGAGGTTGAGATTTTTACATTGTCTTGCTTTCAGTATATTTCTTCCTGTTCCATAGAGAATCAAAGATATTGAAAGGATAACTGGTAATAATACATCCTATGCTTATCAAGTTTTACAGGTTTTCACAATCCTGTCACGTATATCATTTGACGTTTGCAGATATTAGGTAGTTTGTTCACAGAAACTTGTGACTGATTACAATCTGGGGACTTCAGATCTGAGTCTAGGAACCTTTCTGCCACCGTGGCGAGACCTGGAAGTGAAATAGGGACTTTCAGGGTTGGGAGCCAGAGTCGGTGGAGAGACGCTTCAGGTCCATGACCCAAGCACAGGGCAAAGCCAAGCTCCCCTCCCCGAGTGGAGGAGAGGCCCTGACACGCTCCAAGGTCCCACACCAGGCACCGGAAGTGCTTCTGTGGTCAGAGACCTGGGCAGGCTCGTCTGTGTTGATGGGGTCTGCCAGGAGTAGTTGCTCTTTTCTTAATTTTTCCCTTGAATTAGATTTCATTCTTCCCCTGCTCACCTGTGGGATCCAGAGCATTTCGTCAAACTACGTTCGTAAGTTAGTGCCATTTGTGTTACACAGCCAAAAATGACAAAAAGTCACAAAAGGTCAAGAGAGAGCCGCCGCGTCTTCCTTAGAAGGGGCGCCGGAGAAACACGCGCTCCTTTAGGTCAGGGCCGTCTCTGCAGGGCCCTCATGTGATGTCTCCTGCAGTTAAATGTCTTAGTATCCCAGAGGTAAGAGCCCCAGAGCCGGCCTAGCTGCTCCTTGGGGACCATCCTGACTTGACTTCTACAATGTAGTGTTCCTGGAATTTGCTAAATTCATGATTGCTGAGTAGGAAACGTTCATTTCCACAGCAAGGAACAGAAAAAGAGGTGATTCCCTCTGCTTCCAAAGCACAGATTTCCAAATCCGTTTCATTTCCCCTCCAGAGATGACCAAATGACCAGATTGGGGGATCCTTTGAGGCTCCCGGCTTCTCATCATTTAGTGTCAGCGGCTCAGTCTGGCCAACAAAGTGGTCAGGGGGCTCTAACACGCACAGTTTCTTTAGGAAACATCCATTATTCTCCACGTATTTTTTTCAGTGTGCAGATGTGGACGATAATGATTGGGACATATCATCCTTAGAGGAAGAGAAATCTTTGGGGAGAAGAATTGGAAGAGAACAGAAGGAACCTCCACCTGTGAAGAATGAGTCAAATTCTACTCAAGTGCCAAGTGCCTGGGGTGCAACTAACCTGAAAGGGCCAAAGGGAGAAGGTTTGCTGCTTTGGTGTCTAGCAGAAGCCTCTATAAATATCTAAGCTATGCTAATATATTATCAGACAAAAACACTGTTGGCATAACAAAGATCTTGCTTTCCTTACACTATTTTAACAAGGATTGAACGTGAACAACTTACTGATTTGTATATATTTACTAATTTTCTAAAATTTAATTTTAGGTCTAATCCTTAGTCTTTAAATTTCTAAAATATCTATTTTTGAAAACGCCCATATAAATAGTCTCTTCATGCAGATGCGTCATGGAAATTTAAATTTCTGATCATATACCTAAATGAGGCCACTTTTTCTGACTGTCTTCCTATATTCATCTGTCTACATGTTAAATATTTTTATTTTTTTCCAAGGAAGATTCTTCTTGCAGCATTGTAGCCAGTGGGATGAATGACAAGTGAAACCATCCACTGCTATTGTTCCTATTCACCCAGGCTAGAGTCTGGATAATAAGTCCAGTAACCTACCTGTCAACCCATTTAATTTTTAAAATCAGAAAATATAATTTGTATTTTTTCTATCAGAGTAATTCTTCTCCACGCCACCTCTCAGCCATTCTTCATCTGTACGTCCCATGAGCCGTGCCTCTGAGTAACGGGCTCAGACCCCTATTTCTAGGCTCACTGACTTTAGACATGAGCTGTCGAAGTTCTGCTAAGACAGATGAGGACTTGGCTCCTTCCCCACTCCCTGCACCTCTCATGCCCCCTCTTCAGGACTTTTGTTCCCACATCTGTAATTTTAAACAAATACGTGCACATCTCTGTATTTGCTCTGTCTGTCTGTAGCAGGGTCTCCTGCCTCATCCCCCCCACCAACCCCCTTTGTAAGATGAGCCACTGCTGCCTCCACCTTCACTTGACCTCTTTTCTCCACCAACGTGTCAGTCATAACACTGACCTTCTGTTCTGTCACCGTCATAAGTTTTCTGTGCTTTGTCTCAAGATCCATCTTAATCTTTGAAAAAGCAAAAGACGTGTTTATGCTACGGCGACTCTGTGAGGACACAGGGCCAAGAGGGTGCCCTGAGTACATTTCCTCCCTCCGCCCCAATGTCATGGTCCCACACCCCTTAAGGAAACATTTCTGGAGTCACCTGCAAGTGGAATTCTCAGCCCTCTCCTGTTTCAGTGGCTCAAGGCACTTTTGAACTAACGTCATGTTTAAGCTCATCTACCCTAGAAAACCTGGGGTACCATTTTACCGTTTAATCCCTCCTTGGCTTGTTAATTTTATTCTCCTCTCTTTACCACTGCCAGCCTCCAGGCGCTGTGCTGAATGCTGGGAAGGAGAGGCCGGGCAGAAGCTTCCTTACGAGGGCCCCGTGAGGCTACCCCAGAGACGTGGCCATCCCGTGGTGGGACTGTCCGCAGCCTCTTTCACAGTTTGTAGGAGCTAGGGGTGGGGTTGGCGAGCAGACTCAGACACGAGTGATGAATTACCGTCTAAAGTTGCAGATTTTTTACAGGCTGGACAGTGTGCTCGTTTCATCACTGGGGCCTCCCCTCCCCCCCTCTCTCCCTCCACAGGACCTCAGGATGAATCCAGCACATTGAAAAGCAGCTTAGTAACCGTGACTGATTGGAGTGACTCTTCAGATGTGTAACTGTCACCCCACGCATCAGGAGGCCCTTCCAGACGCCAGCAGTACTGCAGGATCACAGTATTTCCGTGCTGCCTACACGACTCTAATGCTTCTGCTTGGCAGTATCTCCTACAATAACAAGGAAGCTGACTCTCAAAGAACAAGAGTCCCTTTAGTGGCACCTAATGCAGTTATTACAAAACAAACTGTCAGCAGTATTTTGAAGCATATAAAGGTGTTTAAGACTGCTGCTGCTTAAAAATAATGTGTCATTGAAGTCATAAAAAGTTTTTTCTTCAGAACGGTACTCTAGTGTGTATTTTTTTTTCAACTAATTTTTAAGTGAATTTTTTTTTTAACTTCTTATGGCAGGTTTTGGTTTGAATTAAAACCTTTTTTTATATCTTTCTTATGTATGTTGTCACGTTGGAAGTGTTTTATTATAAAGCTCTGTTAGTATCCTTAAAATTGAATTAGTGGAATCAGTGAAATCTTAAGAGTAGATTGCTTATTTTTCATATAGAAGTAAGTTTAGAGTTATAAAAATATAGCTAGGCCCACGTTAGATAACTCCATTTTCCAGAAGTACTTTTACCATATGCAGCTTTGAGCCATTGTAAGCACGTTGTTTTATTTTAGAACTTTAAATAACCATTTCTGTGGCATCATCTTTACCTTGGATATTTTATGAATAAAATGTAGCCAGTTTAAACGTCAGTTAATTTATCGCACTCTGAACAGAATAGATCGAGTCAATACTGAATTCATATGTGTCTGTAGTTTTTTTCACTTTTTTTAAATGCCCAACCCGTATTCTAAAGTACCTCAAAACTAACTTAGTTTTATTCTTCACAATGACATTGTCAACATTCAGAAAGTTCATATAAACTGTTTTCTGCATTTTTTATACTTTGTGGTACTATCTGTACTCTGTTTCCAAAAAAAAGTTACATTTTAACTAAATGGTTTTTTGGATTTTGGCTCTTTCTTCATTTTGCCAACCTTTCAAGTAAAGCCCTCCATTACATCCTTGTGACTGTGGCTGAATTATTAGAGCTGATTTCTGAGTTAGGCTTATCTCGTTAGAGGATTTAAGCTTGCCTCCGTAGCTGTGCCACGTAAACACACTGACCTAAAAGTTAAAACAATGTTTTGTAAAAGTTAAAACAACGTTTTATCTGTTTCTGCCCCACCAGAGTCCTTTTTACTTGTGGGCTACTCTCACCCTTTTAAAAACTTACCACAAAGGACAATTTTATGCAGATGTACTCACTTTATATATAAGTTCCTAAAAGCTCTACTAAATGCTGAGTCAAATCTTCATTGTAGTAGGACAGAGATAAGCAACCTACAACAACACCTAAGAAGGAACCCAGGCCCTTACATTCACTCACTTATTCCACAGAGATCTGTTGAGCTCCTTGTTCGTTTGTTTTTTTTTTAACATGCATTATTAGTTCATTTAATTGGAACAACTTTGAGACACAGTTATTATAATTTTCTTAAAGATGTGAGAAACAGTTATACAATAACTTGCCAAAGCCATACACTTAGAAAGTGACAAAAGTAGGCTTTAAACCGGGTCTCAAATCCAAGTCCTGGGTCTGCCAGGTCTTAATTCCTGAGCAGAAAGGGTTGGGGAAATATGATGAATGTCCGCTAAGGAAACCCAACAGTTATGTTGAAAAGACCGATCCTTTATCTGTTTAGTCCTGTCATTTTAGATTGCACTAGAATTGGCGTGTTCGTTTTCCTTTGGGCTATCACCTTGTATTTCTCCTCACTGACACACAACTAATGTGTTTCTGGCTACTGACACAGTGTTTCTATACTTTCACCCCTTCTCTCCGTAAATTCTTCAGAAGCTAGAACAGTTCAGTACAATCAAAATATTGTCTTCACCAGTACAGCTCTGAAATTTAAAAATTTGTTTTAAACACACACTCACAAAACCCGGCCCCACCACTGGCCTGTAGCACCTAACCTCCCTCCACGGCTTTCAGTTCATTTGTATCCCTGGAAAAGGTATTCGAGCATTATCATGGTCTGGAAAAAAAAATCATATATATATATATATATATATACACACACACACACACATATATATATGTACATACATATATATATGTGTGTAATAAACTTGTTCTTTTTCTTTCATTGAGCACTTCCAAACAATGTGGTTTTCCTTTTTAAGTCTTTCACGCTTGAGGAAAATGAAAATGTTATGGTCACCCATGCTGTGATTAGTATTGGAAAGGGTCTGACTCATAGATTTACACAGACAACCAATTCTTATCCAAAGCTTGAGACTGTATATTTCACCCTAGACTGCCTCAGTTCAAAGTCTTGGCTTTGTCACTCGCCGCGGCAAGTCACTTCAACTCTCTGCTTTCGTTTCATCCCCTGCCAGCTCAGGTTGCTACAGCACTTACCTCAGGGGGCAGCTGTGAGGATGGAGTGAGTGAGGGCACACGCAGACCGAGATAACTATCGCCCTTACGGGCATGAGGTAAAAGGGCTGCCTGTAGAAATAAAACGGCGTCTTTGGTCAGAGATCACTGGAGCAACTTAACACGTCTTGAAAAATGCTGTCTCTCCATTACCGGTTAGTTCCACGCACACGACCTGAGCGACACACTGGAACTTGGTCCGTTATTTCTGAGCGGGGCAGGTACAACGCAGCTCCAGGCCTTCCTCTGTTGGCCCCAAAGTCGGCCATGACCAGCATCTCCAGCTCTGCTCTTGCCGATGCCCCACCCCAGGATCTGCCTTCTGTACTGGAGAAGCCGGAGCAGTTATTTAAAGCGGACGTGCCAGGCGATGGGCAATAGCATTTGGCCCTGTTAGCCCTTGCTGGAGTAGCCGTGGAGAAGTACGGTGGTGACAGACGGGGGTCAGAAACCAGAACTCGGCTCTACGCAGCCAGTACATGTTCGTTCAACCCAAACATCTGAGGAATAGTCTCAGGTTGCCCCCATACTGTTTACAAGACACAACTCCTTATACACCTTCTGTTTAATATACGAAGAAAAAAACATAAAAAAATGGGGACAAAGACTGCAAGGTCTGAATGATTAAGAAGGCTACATTACGAATACTGGAATCTTTGGTGCTAAATACATGTACAAATTTTATGATGTATAAAATATATACAAATCCTGTAAATAGCCTGTTTATTTTTTTATAGAAAGCCACAACAGAAAATGATTAGTATGTAACTATGTAAGAACATTTACATCCGATAATCAACAAGTTCTTCAAATCTGTATTTTAAAAATAGTTTGAGTGTTAATTGTAGGAGGGCCTTGATGGCAGCATTTTGTGAACAGTTCACGTTTAAAACAAGCTCAAGACACGGCTTGCGGGCAGGGCTCTTTTTAGACGTAAGCGTTTTTATCAAACTGTTTTGAAGGGTTTGTGGTTTTAAAATCTTCTCCACCGTGATACTTTGTCCGAGAAGACATGATAGACGTGGCCCCATTGTATGTGTATCCCATTCTGCAAGGCAAAACACAGTTTGGTAGATTGTCTTTTACACGTAGGTCAAACAAAAATGGGAAGAAACCATTTTGCCCCTATTTCTGTCACAGCTAAGTTTGTCTTTGCCTGATTACTTTTAGCTTTCTTCCCTTCTCTCTCTCCCCAAGAAATATTTCAATGTCATTTCTGAACAGCTCGTGTGACCAAGACAATCTGCAGAAGAAACTCATGGCTTCTTAATTTGTTCACTCTCCTTCAAAACTTATTTAAGGACTTCCCTGGTGGCGCTAGTGGTTAAGAATCCGCCTGCCAATGCAGGGGACACGGGTTCGAGCCCTGGTCCGGGAAGATCCCACATGCCGCGGAGCAACTGAGCCCACGCGCCACAGCTACTGAGCCTGCGCTCTAGAGCCCACGAGCCACAACTACTGAGCCCACGTGCTACAACTACTGAAGCCCACGCACCTAGAGCCCGTGCTCCACAACAAGAGAAGCCACCGCAATGAGAAGCCTGCGCACTGCAATGAAGAGTAGCCCCCGCTCGCTGCAACTAGAGAAAGCCCATGCACAGCAACGAAAACCCAACGCAGCCAAATAATAAATAAATAAATAAATTTATTTAAAAAAAGAAAAATACTTATTTAAAACTCATCTTCCTGGAACCTAGGAGACTGTGGTGACCTTAATCAGCAATTTCTGCCTATGTGAAAATTATGATGAGGCCAAAGTGAAGAATATACCCCCAAAGTTAGACCCAGATTTCTACGTACATCAATAGCTTTGGAATGTAAGAATGTCAAGCTCTGGGTTTTTTTTAATGAACTATAATTATATTTATTCTATTCAATATAATATTTCCTATATTAAATGTCATATTTACTATATATTCCTAACCTTTCCCAATTCTGGGTTTTTGAAGTTTCTAAGAATCATATGAACTATCTATAATTTGTCCCACATGTAACAATTTAGAATAGTACTGTACTTTTTAACAGGTCATTTTCGTCTCTTTTTCATACCTGGGTGCTTTGTTGTTGTCAGATATTGAAAAGCAAAATATGACACCACCAATTATGCAGAGTGAGGCTCCTGCCCATCCAATAAACAGAGCAGCTCCTAATTCATACCTGTGAAGAAGTATCACACAAGTATAAAAGCTTACTTATTTGGGGAGTAAACAGCGTTTAACACTACTAGCCAACACTTATTAAATGCTCAAAATACATTTTTGCTATTGGAGCTTGTACAGGAAGTAATAACATCTGTATGTGTATAATGCTTTAAACTTTTCTCAAAGCGTCTTTGTAGCCATCACTTGACTATATCATCCCAACATCCCGAAAGGAAGATGAAAGCATCCCTGCGGGCAAAGCAGGAGCAGTCAACTCAAGCTGGAGCCTCCTGGCCTATCAGCATCTTTCCTCTGGGTTCTGCCTGAAGCTCACAAAGGTTTCCATCTATTTATTCTGTCACGCGGGCTAAACCATTAAGGCAGACTCCAGTTAGAAAAGGGAAAGTTGCCTTTGCTTTCATTTTAGTCCAACTCAGTGTTTATCAAGCACCTGCTGTGTGCAGTCATGTGCAAGGGACTGAAGGGTGGCAGAACATGCCACCCCAAATATGCCACTTTGGCAACAAGGATTATTTTGAGCTGAAAGCAACTGAGAAGAAACAGATACGGGGAAAGCTCTCTGCCCTCCCCCCATTTGCCTAAAAGCAGGACATAAATTTGTAAAGCTGTTCCCTATCCCCTCTCTGCCAGGAAGGACAGAAGTTAATTCCCAGAGACACTGTACACGCTGCTCAGCCCACAACTGGCACCAGAGCAATCTATGTAACAAACTTCACTAACTCTCATC
Source organism: Balaenoptera acutorostrata (assembly GCF_949987535.1). Classification (NCBI taxonomy): domain Eukaryota; kingdom Metazoa; phylum Chordata; class Mammalia; order Artiodactyla; family Balaenopteridae; genus Balaenoptera; species Balaenoptera acutorostrata. The sequence continues at coordinate 14,455,810 of NC_080081.1, forward strand.
TTCCATTAGTTCCCTCATCACATGCCTTCCCATAATTTGTGCCTCTAGAAGCTCAAAGTCCTTTTCCTTTGTCTTGCCACTTCTCTACAAATGTATTGTTCTTTTGTTAAGATGCTATAAAAGCTCAAGTTCTAGCCACCCCTTTGAGTTACGCATCACTGGGTACTCCCATGTGTATGTGTGATGCACATGTTAATGAACTCTGGTTTTCTTTTATTAATCTACCTTTTTTTCAGTCTAATTTACAGGGTCCCAGCAGAGAATCTAGGAGAGTAGAGGAAAAAGTAGTTTTTCTTCTTCTACAGTGTCAATGAAAGGTCAGTGATAGGTACGCCCTCATCTTGCTTATCACTACGATCTAGTGAGAGAGGAATAAAAAATAACTATAATTTAGTGACAGATTGCTGTGAAGCATCTCCTAGATGGCAGGCCATAGTACTCCGCTGATGACTAGAACAGATGCAAAGACCTCTCCCCTGCCTTGGAGAGGTCACTATACAAATGTACAAATATCGCTACTGAGAACAACAAAGGAAATCACAGCTGAGGGCTGGAGGAAATCCTTTTAGGGGAGGAATATATATACATTATATATACATATATGTTTCAGAGAAACATATATAGAGAGATCTATATATAGATCTATTTATAGATATGATATATATATGTTTCAGAGAAACAAATAAGGAATGAGGAAAGTATACCAAATCTCGGGCTGTAGTGTTCTCATGTCTGCCTATCCTTTTCCTGAAGAACAGGGTTTTTTTACTTCTTTTTTTTATAAATAAAGAAGTGATTCTCAAACTCTTTGAGCCCACAGACCTCCATCACAAGGCAAAAACTGATGGACGACATTCCCTACCTAATGGTGCTTTTCAGTGTCAAATGAAGTCAGAGTGGGAAGGGTCTGTTTTGATCACACAGAATCCACAGAGGGGCTGAGAACGGAAAGGAAGAGGTGAGAGTAAGAGGGGAAAGTCAGGGCCAAGGTCAGCCTGTCCCCCTGAGCTAAGTGCAGAGCCAGGGCCAGGCTTAGGAGGACAGCAGCTGGCGTGAGTGACGTGTGCCTGTCCTGAGCTTTGCCTCATCCTCTCCTACATGCTGTGGTGCTATGTCTGAACTCCCATCTGGGCAGGGGCAGGCAGCAGTGGTGGTGTGACAGTGTGGCCCTGGCCGCCAGCCAGCAGGAGCAGGAAGCAACATTTACACAAGATGAGGACCTTGTGGTCCACGTGCCCATTTCCAGATCCGGCGTTTGAGGTATTTCACAGCCTCCATTTGCAACGGGGAATGGGTGACGTACACAGTACACGCTGCCTTGTGATCCCTTCTTTTCTCACTCTTGTGTTGCCTTCCCTGGGAAATCAAATTGAGAGCTAAAGAAGGAACAGCTGTGAGCACCTCATCCTGCCCTGGAGCACTGATTAGGCTCTGGGAACCGAGAAACTTCTTGAACTGTTCCAATCAGACACAGTAGCAGAAACAGAAGGTTGATGTAAGTGGGGAAAAACCCCTTCGGTCTGCACAAAAACCAGCTCAAAAGAGGACTGAAGAGTGAAGGGCACAGGTGAAAACAAAAGAGCTGGCCAGATCAAGTGTTAAACTGGTAGTTTTATAAAAGATACCTTCATTAAATATCATGTTACACATCTAAAAAGGATATCCTGGATTTCCACAATCAGCCCTTCTTGTATGATGTTTGGATGAGATTACACAAATAAAACGAGCAGAGGGGCTGCCAAGGTGTAGGTGCCTGTCACTGGACCTCTTTAAACATCTGCAATTCCTACAGCAAGCTGGCATCAAGTCCGTCTGCTGTCATCCTTTTACTGCAGAGACAATTAAAGGATGAGCATAGTGAAAATTTCTACTTGGAGGACATGAGTATAGGATTACAATTTAATGATACTTTCTATTTTTCTTTATTTTTCCCCCTAGAGCTTAGGCTGTTTTCTCTCCTGAAACTATGCATTAGTATTTAACTCTCAATATAAATACTCCTGGAAGAAACAGTCTGAGATTTTTTCCAAAATATTTAGCTTTCTAAAATAGGATGCCAGTGCCAGGCATCATGGTTAAAAATAAGTCTCTAATTATTAATAGTAGTCCATTACGGGTTAGGGTGGTAGAAATCAAACCACAGCTCGGCATTATCAATTCATTTAAAAAGAGCAGAGACTTCCCTGGTGGTCCAGTGGTTGAGAATCCAGGCTCCCAATGCAGGGGGCCCGGGTTTGATCCCTGGTTAGGGAACTAGATCCCACATGCCACAGCGAAGATCCTGCACACGGCAACAAAGATCCCGCATGCCGCAACTAAGACCCGGAGCAGCCAAATAAATAAATAAATATTAAAAAATAAAACTAAAATAAAAAGAGCATACAAATGTGTAGAAATCAGAGGATAAATTACCCAAGCAGTTCAAATGTTGGAAACTATGTCTTTATATTCATTTAAGCATCTTGAAACTTTCTGAGGGGATTAAGTTTGGCTTGTATCAAAAACTGGTTCACTTATTCCTGTTTTTAAATATATTTTTAGATTTTCTTGAGGTCACTAAATATAGACTCTATTCCAAGGAGAATATCATTTCCTTTTGAACTTCTTATGAATTCTGTCAGAGACAAACATCTAATAAACAGAACCATTTTAGAGCTGAAGTCTTTAAGAGATTCCACGTCTATACCAATAATTTTTAACAATTTGGATGTGAGGGCTTTTGTGACTTGGTTCTCTCTTACAGAGACTTTTTCTTCTTCATTCTGTTGAAAGACACGTATAGCAGACTTATTCAACAGTGACTTGAATTCACACCCATCAGTGTACGTGATCTGGCAAAAATGGCCTTGTATTATTGAAAGACAGGATTGAAGGTGAGCCATGTAACATCCACTCGTTTGTTCCAGGCCACGCCTCCTTTAACATTTATCAGGAAACTCTGTCTCTGCCTGGAAATCTTTCTTCATTTTTGGTAACAGGAAGAAGCTGACTTCAGTACCTCAGATGATTAGCCAGATTTCAGATGATCTGTTGCAGGTCTGTCTTTTGTTAACAATATCCTCCTGGCCCTAGACCAGCTTTCCCACTGGGAGAGCGGCCTCTTTATTGAGCTGTTACAATCGCCAAATTTTCTTCGTTATTCTGAAAGCCTATCAATTTGCTTAGCACCAGACAGATCCAGGACCGTCAGGCTAGGGACATAACTTCGTTTTACAGATCAGAACACTGCTTTTGGAATCTCTCTCAGACATTCTGCTCGATGGGCAGGACTCATCAAAGCTGCCTTATTACCTTAATTCATGTATATAATCGAATGTGAATCTAGTAAACAAGTAATAGGGAAAATTTTCTCTTCTATACAGAGAAAGTAAAACACAGATTGATCACTTATGATTTTCCCAAAAAAGAACCATAAAGATCTAAGGCATTAAAATGTACCCTGAATTACTAGATGAAGTTAATTCTTATTCACCTGGCTGTACCTGGGGCTCCCAGCTACTGCTCACATCTTCATTTCCTGTTGAGAGAGCCTGAGCTAGAACCACACCTGGCCTAAATTCTGATGCATTTCATACTTCGCCTCCTATTTCAGCCTTGTAACCTGCACAGTAATCCTGGGGGAACGGATTGAGGGACACCTCTTATTTTCACCTACTCCCTCTGTCTTTCTTGCACCCAAACCCCTGTTGTGACTTGATTTGCCATGCACGGGGAGCTGGTGTAGCCTACCCTGGTCACCAGCACAGAAATGACAGGCCAGGCATTGTGCGAACCATGTGTTTCAGGATGGATGAGAGAACACAGCTATGTTCTCAAGGATCTTACAGTCTAGTGGGGATGGTCAGACACTAAGCAAATAATTATAGTAAACTGTGATGAAACTTAACAAGAGAAGCGGAAGAGAATGTTTTCGTAAAGTAAACATTACCTGTTCTCCCAAATCCGCATAGATGTGATTCAAGTAACAGTCCGCCACAACAATGGCTACTATTACTGTCAGCTCACTGTACTAGGATTTTGTTTTGTGTGCTAAGTTGTTTTGGCATGTATTATCATATTTGATCTTCATTACAATCCTGAGAGACAGGTCTTCCTACGGTCATTCTACAAATGAAAAAACTGAAGCTGAGGGAGATTAAATTACTTTCCTCCCCATACCTCAGCTAAGCAAATAGTAGAACCAGGATTTAAAACCCATAACTGTGATCCCAGTCGCCAAGCTCTGAACCATCACTCTTTCTCCCTTTTGTGTACACCTCAGCTAAGTAAAGGATGGGATCAATGTGAAAAAACACAATCCGTACAATGTGTTTTCAGTTGTCATTTCAGAAAGATGTGTTTTCTCTCTCTCTGGCTCATTGCATTCTCAGTGGCTCTAGGGTATGGAATTTTTTCAGAATTCCCTCAGGCTGTCTTTTCACCCAGCACAAAAAGAGGTGAGCGTAATCATTAAAATCAGGGCTTGTTGGACTTGAAAAAAGAAAATGCAGCTCCTCCAAACACAAAACAAAAACTGTTTAACAAATGAAAAAATCCTCATCCTTTTAAGATCCCCAGAGAAAAGTGAGCTTGCTGAAGGTCACGGAGCTAGGAGCCAAGTCTTTTGACATCAAGGATAGTCTTTTTTCAAACATACTGCCCTACTCATTTTAATCAAGGGTTGTAGCAGCCAAAACATTCCAGTTACCTTAAAACAACTAAATATGTTAAAAAAAAAAGTTTAAAGTTTAGGAAGCACGCCCATATATGATCAATGTTAACATTTTAAAATTGAATTCCATTGGTCTACCAATCTTTTAAAGATTACCATCAAAAAGAAACTTTCCTCAACTCATAGGCTTATATAATCCAAGGTCTATATAACTGCATGGATGGATTTTATGTAAACAAGCATTCTACAGGCATTATCTACAAACATGCATTTCCCCCAAATACTCCACATTCTTTTGGGGCCCCAGGCACCGGAAGCAGGCTGTTTGGTGCCCACCGACCCGTGTATCTCCCGAGGCTGCTGCAGTCTCTCCTCTCCTTATGCAATTCACATCAGTTAACAGTTCGCTCAACCGTCTGGAAGATGCCACAAGATTTCCTACCCAAAGCTTCCTACAGGACTACGAAATAGCGGCAGGTGCCTCGCAAAGGGTGGCTAGAGTAGAATGGGATAATTTAAATAATAAGCACCTACTTGCATATAGAACCTTCACAGAGAATTCTCAAATTTAGGAAACGCAAAATAAAGACTGATTTGTGTGTGTGTGTCAATTCTAAATTGCTTTTCAATGTTCGTAACAGGCACACATTCTTTTCTCTGGTTTATTGTTTATAACAGACATGCGTGCATTACCTTTCCGTATGTTATGAGTTATCATTAGGGTAGTTCAGAATTCTATAGACTGTATGTTAAGAACAGGTAATCACCTACCATGTGCCACCGTTGGGGGTGCTGTCTATATGTTACTTTCTTTAATCCCCCTAACATTCAGAAGCAGGAGGTGCTATCCCTGTTACCCAGAGGAAGCAACTGCATCTTCCTTAAGATCACAGAGGAGCAAGGGCCAGGGCCAGGAGCTGAGCAGAGAGTGAACTCGAAAACCTGCCTCTTAACCTCTCTGCCTCCTTCCCTCTCTAACCGCGTGTAAAGTGCACAGTGAGTGTCTTTACAGGAGTTCTGATTCTTGCCGATTACTCATGGAAATTTTATAAGCCATCCACAGTATAACTTAATATAATATTAGTCAAAGTAAATTATAACTTAAAAGGACCACCTCTTGTCCCCAAAATTACACAGTTCAATTCAAAAACAAATCTGTCACTGATCAACGTCCATGCCATTGCTCTCCATTCGTGTGGATAACTGGGGGTTTACTGGGCCTTGATTTTAAGTGGGAAACCATGTGCTGAGTCACAACACTCAAAGTAGGCACAGTAACATGTTCTCATGCAAACTTTGAAGTCTGAATAAACTGACACTGCAGAGGGGGGCTGTGCTCCAAGAGGGGAAATTCCTAAAATAACCAGGGCTGTCCTGTGACACCTGGGGCCATGACCAGCAAGAGTCTGTGGGTGTCAAGGTGGGTGTGCACATCTGTTTGTGTTGAAGGAAGAAAACACAGATGGATTTGCAGCAAAAAAGCGTGGGTCAATTAAAAGCAGACCCTACATGATCTTACGCATCCTCAGCAGACTGCCTGGAAACAGTTTAGAATCGAACCTGGAGCTGGGAAGATGAACATAGGATGAGTTCTCATGAGAAGGGTCTCAGGAGTATCTATCCATTTGACAGTTTCAAATTGCTGCGTATCTCTAACTCAAAGCTGTGATGGAGACGATCAGAAATAAAGAGAAGGAATTACACAAGCCTTGTTTCTTTTAAATGGGTTCATGCTAGGTCCCTTACCTGCCTTCCACTTGACAGTCAAGTGTCTTACAACAATTATCCTTTCCTCTAGGCCTCCAACATTTCAATATACATTTCTCTGTGGCCACCCTTAATACAGCATATAAGATAATGACCTGCTACATTAATATCCTCTGCTTAAGGGTCAGTACCATTCAAATTAATTTACTAGCATTTACTGAGTGCTTACTATATGCTAGGCACATTCTAAATAGCTGAAATGTACTATCTCATTTCATCCTCACAATAACCTCAGTTCTCATTCTTCCCATTTTACAGATGAGGAACACAGGACACAGAAAGGAAAGTAATTTCTTCCAGGTTACACTACTAATAAATGGCAGAGCTGGGGTTCCCTCCCAGGCAGTCCTGATCCAGGGTCCTCATTTTTAACCAGTGTGTAGGCTGCCTTCCTTCCCCATTCCTTTAACCAAATCTCCCCAAGCATACTCGGTCTTTCCACTCTAGGAGAGATGCAGACAGACAGACAGTTGTACACCACTGCTGACTGACCATCCTTGCTGGAAATGTCACAGAGTAGGGACTAGCTACAAGAGATGCCCAAATCAGCAAGACGTGGTCTTCGCTTCGAGATGCTCCTGATCTGGTTTGGAAGATGGACCGATGAGCAAGTGCCACTGCCCAGCAGGATTATAATCGGAGCACAAAGGGCAAAGGGAGCACCGAGGTGGGCACGTTACGCAGAATGCAACTCCTGCAGGATACGCAGGGGTTCGCTGGGATGTGAAAAAGGGGAGGGAATGGGGTGGTGGTGCTAAAAGCTGAGTCACCAGAAAGCCTGGCAGACTGGAAGGAGGCGTGACTTCATATACTGGTCAGTGAAAACAAAACACAGTTGCCAAACACTTGATTTCCAAGTATATTTTTAAGTCCTGCCAGCGTTAACAAAAGCATCAGAGCAATTCTGATGATCTGAAGTGGCCAGTGCTACCACAGAACAAAGTGAAATCACAGAATAACACCTTCCTAATATTTAACAGTCAAATTCTGTTTTGTTCTTAACACTTGGCACTTCTATGGAATCCCTTATCTGAGAATCTATGAGCCTTTTACCAACATTAATTCATTCTCCAAATAACCTCATGATTGCAATAAGCTTAAGTACACAAACATCTGTAATTCATTAAATTATAATAAGGACAGAAGAGAGAAGTTAAATATCTAGGCAAGGTCACCTAGTGAGATCGATATTCCTTTCAACTTCACCCAGGAAAATGTGTGTAACCTAGAAACGTCCTTCTTGAATTGTCCATTGTGCATCGAACTTGACAGATAACAAGAATGAGAGAATCTATTGGGAAGTAGACAGCTGTTTACTCCTCTAACTACTAAATAACCACAATGATGAAAAGATTTTACCTAAGTAAAACTTAGATTCTAAAGTAGAAACTAACTGAATGAAGAGTGCTAGAGATAACTCCATGGTTCTAAAAACTCTGAAAATACAACGGCTGGAGTATGATAAGACCCAAATATGAATATCTGAGCCAAAACGTTCATGATAAATCTCATTGACTAAAAGAGAATAAATCTAAGATCACGATGTCCTGTTTCCTCAATTAAGGAAATTGGTACAGTGCCCCAAATTTGCATGATTTGAAAAGAAGTTTCTTTATGCAGAACAACTCTTTAAGCCAGTCAACTCTTCGGAACAGTCTATTTAAGAAAAAACAAAGCAAGACACTCAGAAGTTAGTGGTTTGGACAACAAAGCGATGGTGGGGATATGTAATTGTATTTCAACACAATGATACGGTGAATCACGCTAAGGGGTGCTTGTGACCATAAGCTTGCAAGAGGATAGATTTTTTTAAGTGGTAGGCTTTGCTTTAATAAAAAGGAGGAAGTTGGCTTGAAACAGCCCAAAGGGAAGAGTTGAGAAATAGTTTTAAAGGCTTTGCAGGAGCCCATCCTGGAGCCATAAAGCATAATCACAACTTGAATGAACGCAAGGAAGTAAAACAAAAGGAAAAAATGGAGAAATGGCAGAAACAACCACAGTCACGTGAAGCTCTTTAAAGATTGCAATTCTGTCAAATGATTGTAGGCAGGAAGAAAAATCTTCCCACATGAGTTGTGGGAAAGGAAGGGTTTCAGAAGTAATTAGCCACTGAACACAAAGCCTGCTACTGTTTGCAGCGCTACTGCCACAATCTTTATGCCAACGATACACCAGAAGCCACTCGTTTTGTTCCCTCATCAATAAAGCACCTACAGAGTTCCCTGCACATAGTAGGAATGTGGTGGGAACTCTGTGGATGAGCTTAGTTGTGTGTTTCTAACTTAGGCAACCAAGGTGTGTCTTATATAGGGATGTCCTCGAAATCCACAAAGAAGATTCAATTTACATGTTAGAGAATCCTTAAGAAAAACAGCAACAAAACTAGGTTCTGAGGCCTGAACTGTTTTCCAGTGCATTTTGGGACAAGTATTTGCTCACCAGAAATTTAAACTAGAGCATGTGGCAAGCAGGTGCTCCTCACTGCCCTTCCTAAGGGCCAGACACATGCATGCCTATGCCACAGCCAGCATCTAGGACCAGAGTGGAGCCATGCTGCTGGAGAAAGGTGAATGCATGACAAGGGTGGGAAGAGGAGGGTGAGCCCACCTCCTAGCTCCATCCTCTCAGAGCCTTCCTCAGTCCGCTGAGATAACAGAAGGCTTTTCTGCTAATCCTGAAAGGACTAGTTCTACAGATCAGGATTTCACATACCGGGCACCGTGCTAGGCAAGTCAGAGATGAAATAGATGTTTTCTGACCTCAAGGAACTTACCCTCATGCAGATCCATGAAGACACCAAAGAAATAGTCAGAACCCCCCTAGAGTGGTGCCCTTATCCCAACTCTTCCAGGGCTGGCCCTGCCTTTGGCAGTGATTCTCCAACATATTCCTCTGTGTGTTCACGCACAAACTACATCAGAGGCACCGCTTACTAAATTCTAGCAAATGCCAACTAGGAAGCCCTATCCCCTAGAATATGCCAAAATCAAAATCTCACTTTAAAAATTATGATATTTTTTAAGACCTACAGAGGGACGTCCCTGGTGGTGCAGTGGGTAAGACTCCGTGCTGCCAATGCAGGGAACACAGGTTCGATCCCTGGTCAGGGAACTAGATCCCATATGCTGCAACTAAGAGTTCGCATGCCACAACTAAGGAGCTCACGTGCCACAACTAAGGAGTCCTGGAGCTGCAACTAAGGAGCCTGCCTGCCACAACTAAGACCCGGTGCAACCAAATAAATAAATAAATATTAAAAAAAAAAAACCTAGGGAATCAGTCTACTTTGTGTTGATACCCAATTTGCAGCTTATTAATCTTCCTAATTTCCATCTCCTTCCCCTCCACTAGAGGCGTTGATAAAAGGAAAACAGATGACAGCAAGTTAGTCAACTGGTTGGTTTTTATAGAAGTTTTATTTAAATAAAGTTTGTGAATTCCTGTAGGTGTCACATGTCATCTTCATGCCTCTTTTCTACCATTGTGGGTAATTAGCATCTGATCATATTTAACAATTCTCAACAGGCGTTGATAATTCCTTGTACATAAGTCATGGAGGGCCTTTCTTTGTGCCAGGCACTGCTGGGATAGAAATGTGAGTGAGCTCTGATCTCAAGGAGCTAAACATGTTCTCAATATGCAGGTTTTCTTTTCTTTTCTTTTCTTTTTTAATAAAGTCTGTATTTTTTGGTGTGAAGGACCTGTTATTTGCAAATATTACCAATTTGTAAGCCATGGTGTTTTTCATAATCCCTCACTCTTGTGTTTTTAATGACCTAAGGTAAATTGGCAAATTGTAGGTGTTATATTTTTAAGTCATTGCAGAAAAGAGCTAATAAAGACATCCATAAAGATAAGGTACATCTTAACTACTACACACAATTAAAAAGCAACCTTAATAATAGCTAACACAATACAGTTATTAATACAAGGTTTTTGCTCTTTTCTAATCAGTTCTAAGGGTACACATACACACTCTCTTAACTCTCACAGCAACTCTATGATTATCCTGATTTTTCAGATGAGAAAACAGAGAGAGAGAGAGAGAGTAGGCATAGACAGAAAGAGGGATGCTGGGAAGCTCACAGTGGGAATGGAATAGTTCAAAGTAGCACCAAGAATGTAGAAAAGAGGAAAACCTCTCACAGTCCACAATTACTGAACTGAGTTTAACGAAAATCTGAAAGAATAAGAAATTCCAGTGGTACTAAACTGAGTTAGGTGACTGAGCATATAGCAAGCACAGAACACAAAGGAAAGGTTTAAGTTACTGTGCATACAGATACAGATATTAGCCTCGGCCTTGTGAGAAAAGATGAAAATGATTTTTAAGAGTCTGACAAAGACATTATTAATGATTGTCAGGAAGACAGAACAGTGATGTACGAAAGATAATCCAGAAAAGTCGGCAATGTCTTTAATAAAATAAACTGTGAGAAATATGATTTTGTGGTATATTTATTATCAAGCCCTGAAATAAAAGTATCATTTAAGTATAATATTTAAATGAAAACTGATATTTCACTTAAGTATCATTAAAATGGTTCTAATCTTCAGGAGAACAGTCTTAGTTTTCATCTCAATGTTTGGTGCTGTGCACGTCGGTGCAAATCTCATTATCAAAAATCAGGAGAAAGTTTACAAATCAGAACACATTTTCTAACATAGGTAGGGGAGTGAACATTAAACTGGGGTCTGAAGCAGTCATTTTTGTTTTCCATTTAATAAAATTTCACAATAAACACTACTGCACAAAAGAAACTTCTTTGATGAAAAATATATATGGCATACTGTCACCAAAATTACAAAATAGTAGATAGAATATTATATATCATGCATTTTAGAGTAAGTGTGCTAGAGTTTGGTTGCCTGGTCTGAATCATAGTTCAATCAGCCTATTAGCTTAGTCCAAGTTCCCTTGCACATATTACTTGAATTCTTTCCCCAATTTTAAAAAAGGGGGTACAGAGAGAACCTACCTTATAAGGATGTTGTAAGACTAAAATAATAAAATAATATTTGTAATGCTCTGCTTGGTACCTGGTAGGGGCTCAACATGTGTTAGCTATTATTTTCATTATATTTCATTATATATACATTTACTATTTATGCATAAACTAAAGACAGTACTAGAAAAATCATTTCCTAAAGATTCCTAGATCCACCAGAAAAAAGTAATGATCAGCCATTTTAGTAATTACTCTTTTAAAATTCCATAACATTTGATCTGAAGACTGAAAGAGAACCCCCAGCCTGGGTGATAGCAGTACACATGCGGCTTTCTACAGAAGTCTGTGGGAATATTCTCACGGAAGACAAAATATTTGATCTATTATTATTTCTAATTTGGTATTCCTTGGGTTTTCCCAATGCAAAGAAATAAGCCTAGAGAAACTATAAAAAGCAACAGCCCATAGTTAAAAACCAACAACAACAAACAAACTGGTCTGTAAGTGCCAAACCATTCACCCGCAGCTGAGACCGGTCACATCTGGTGTCTGTGCCACTCTTACACCATTTTTTAAAGACCCTGCATCAGGTACAATTTCTTTACAAAGGTTTATTAGGTGGAACGTGTTAAGGCCATGGTCAACAGAACAAATGTAAAAGGCTAACTAAAAATGAAAAATAGTATTTCATTCAACATCACTTAAACATTTCTAATCTTCAGGATCACAGTCTCAGTTTTTATCTCAATGCCTGAGATGGAAGCTGGCCCAGAACATCTGGCAAATATCATTTTGGATGGACAACAATCGAGGCAAGCTCTTAATTTTCTGCTGTCATACTTTACCCTTCTTTCCTCCCCATCTTACACCTCTCTTGCACTTTTCCTCTACGTGACTTCAATTTTACGATGTACAGTAGATGACCTTTAGCATTCTAAATCCTATGCCTTGAGCTATTTAGAGACAAGACACTATGTAACACTAATGCAGTGATTCAATGCATCTTTTGCCAATGTAGCATATAAAATGTTTGCTCTTGAATAATGTCATCAGACATCATTTATCAGTATGTATCACTTTCATAAGCCATGGAGGAAATTCATGTACCTTAATTTAGAAGATGATTTTATATCCATTTCCTGTGAGCCACAAGCATACAGACTTAAGAAGAGTACTTACTTTTGCTCCACGAAGAGGGGATCAAAGAACTCCGTTGTGATTTTGTTTGCATACAGGGAACACCCGGTCATTGAGCATAGCCCTGAAGAGCATCAGAAGGAAAGTGCTATGATTACTGGTGTTTCATTAACATCCTGAAGCACCTTGTCTGGAAGAAAGTTACTATTTACCTGACAGTATGAATACAATCCCAGCCAAACAAGCAATTTTAGCTTTGGCTTTATCTGAGCCTCCGACTTTGGTACATTTCATTCCAAACAGGGCAAATATGGAACCAAAAAAGCCCAGGCTGACGGCGGCAATCATAAGTCCTCTACATGCCTGGATATAACCTGCAATTAGAGTAGGTCATTTACATTAACATAAAACATGTGGTTGTCCAGGAAGAAACTCTCATTTTACATTGTCCTCATGAACGAGTGTTCTGCTTTCCGAAAAAATAACCATAATGGTTAAAACATATGTTAAGCAAGAAAGAAAAGCAAGTTAATCTGTATGGAGTGCCTGTTTTATGTCACACACTTTTCAGTTTGGCATATGCATGATCCTCAGGATATATCTCTGAGTGTTATTATTCCCATATTCACAGATGAAGAAATTGAGGCACACAAAAGTTACATAATGTGCCAGAGACGAGTTAGTAAGGGGTTGAAATGGATTCCATCCAGCTCTGACTACAAAACCCATGCAATACTGCCTTTCACCCTGGGAAACCTCATCTGCCGCTATCTCAACCCTGTTACTCCTTTGCACATCAGACCTTTAAAATAGATGTTTTAATGGTTTTGACGTTGTAATCTTTATAATCGAGCAGAGCTCCCACAGAGTCACATCTTCTAATATTAGTGAAAGATTACAAATGAGATTGACTGGAATGTCATCATGAACCATGAGAAGTCTAAATCAAGATGTATTTTCATGACCTTTTAAAAATGTTCAAAAAAAACTATTTCAGGGCACACATAATAACATTGGGTTTAAATAAGCACTGGTTGGTTCCTAGAAGAATATTTTATAATTATGAAATTAACTGTTTGCATATAAATGGATGCTTTCAAAGTATCCTGAAAGCTTGTTCTGTTGGTTTGTTTGATCCTTCCTCCTACACCATTCATTTTCTGAGTCACGTATTTTTATTTGCACAGCCAGGGTGATGGTAAACTTCAGCCTGGCTTTTGTCCAGACACTAACAAATTTCAAGTTAACAGGATTTAAACCGATAACATTTTTACCACATGCCGTCATTTTCATTTCAGACTGAAACAGTACCATATTTCAACCTGAAATAATGATGGCGCGTACTGGTGTGTTCATTTGTTAAGCAAATGAACGTACATCTCTCTCAGGTTTACTTTTGGCATTAAACTTTTTAATATGAAAAAACTCGTAAGTGCCAAGATACACCCAGCCATTTATTATTGTGTTCAGGCAAAGTCAATGATAAATAATAATTCTAAGGCTACGATAATCATATATTCAGGGAATAATGGGGGAAGGTGGCCTCCAGTCTATGTTTCTCAGGGAAAGAATAAAATTTTAAGTTGCAGTCCTACCCCTAGGATCCATTTTGAAGAGTACCCAGAAGATGCTCTAATTAACTGAACAGATTTAGGCACCTACAAATGCAGAATGCAATGACAATGATCTATTTTATAGTGTGAACTACTTCCAGACGGAAAATAATTTCACTGATGGTAAGGTTGTCAAAAACAGCAAAAGAAATTTATTTTTAGCAAAACAGGATAATGGAGGCTTATTTTGGTAGCTATAGTAGTGCTGCAGGGCTATCTGTGTCTCTGCGGCTGAAGAGTGACCCAGCTCTATTTTAAACTTCAACCCTCAAGTCCCCCAACCAGAACCCAGGGAGAAATAGGAGCACAGGGGGAGGAAGCCTGTTAGTTCCTTGCAAGATTAAAGACAGTCCTCCAGGATAACCACAAGTGACTCATCATTTACCACCAGAGCTACTGGGACAGTGTGGTTTCATTATTTTTTGAGATTTCTTTTCACCTGTGGTTTTGAGGTGTTTTAGCTGACTCTTACTGCAATCCTAAACAGACAACAAAGTGTGTGTGATATAACCTCTAACCTATATTTAAAAAACTATTCTAGAAAACCTTATCATGCACCATAATTTGCATTTATTTTAGGAATCTTACAGGCTTTATGTACAGAAAACACAAGAGCCTTGCAAAAGGTTACGTCTATGGTCTGATCACTAAGAACATAAAACACATTTTCCCAAATGGTACACAGTGGTCAGAATCCCAGGCTGATGAATTCAACCCTTAATGTGACTGGAAAAATAACAGTAGGCTTTAAACTTTAACCACTACTCGTACCATTTTTTCCCCCGAGTGTCTCACTCAGTTCTCCGGTCTCAGCCCTGGTACCTACAGCAGGATCAGCTCTGCCCTCTCAGCACAAGAGGAGAGATAGAGAGCAGGTTCTGATGAGGTCAGGTCCTTCCTCAGAACCAACCAGAACCCTGATTTGGCGGAGAAGGTAACTCTCTCTGGTGTGGGAACAGTAGCAATAAATTGCTAACTCATCGCATGCACAAAAGAAGGGTTTGGAGTTCCTGGGGATAAACTCCAGGGTCAGCCATAGATGGAATCGAGTTGTTGGTAAGCCTGAGGTCTGTAAATTAGGGGCTACCAGTCCTTAAAACACCCACAGACTCAAGCCTTGGGTGACTTCCCACAAACTCTCTCAGAGTTTATCTTTTGCAAGGCAGACCTCTACAACCTTGCTTTTTTAAGAGTTCCGGAGGTCAAAACTTATAAGTAACACCCTCAAGTGAAGTGGTGGTAAAAACCTAGTCAAGGAGGCCATTATTTTTGACAGGTCTAATTTACTGACACCGTTAATAGCTAATTAACACATTAAAGTGCTGAGGCATGAACATATTTGCTCAGAAGTTCTCTGAAGTATAATTTATAGTTAACTCCTTTGGAAGAAATGGAAAACATTCCCACTAACAAAAATAGATGGCATATACTAAAAAAAAAAAAACCTGGCTCAAAATGCTCAGCTGCAGTTCAAGTGGTGCTTTGAAAGGAATATGGGTTAGCAATAAACAGAAATCACCAGCTCATTCAACCGTGAGTTTTTCAATTAGTAAAATATTGTGACTTTAAATTAATGAATTCTGTTGGAGGAAAACTTCAAGGTGTCCCTTAAAAGTTAAATGTTTTCCAAATGTACCTTATTTTCCATTTCCAACTAGCAAAAATGAAAATATCCACTTGGTGGAGACAATTCCCTAGCAGTACACTTGGCAGCTGCTGATTGAAGGAAGAAAAAAAGGATGTGCTTTCTTATGCTAGTAGCTTTGCGTACTTTTTGCAAATCCTTTGAGAGAAGGGTGGTATGAGAGGCAGACATGAACTCTGAATTTCCCCTCTGGTTCTTCTAGTTACCTGCTGTGTATCCCCGATTATATTACCTAATCTCTCCAAGCCCGTTTTCTCATCTGTAAAACCCAAGGATAACAGCACTTCCTTCACAGGAGGAATATGAACCAAGCGTCTGGTGAGTGGTAAGAAACACATCAAAGCTTCCCTTCCATAACACTAAGATTGATTCTAAGCAGAAATTAGAGTTGGAATCTTAACATGGCATAACATGAAACCTGCACCTTTAGCTTTTTCCTTGTAGGGAGAACTGGGGTAACAATGATACCCCCTGATGATGAGGAATCAGAGCTTTGACCTCACATAGGAGATTCAGAATAATGACTCCATCATCTGTGTCCAAGAGGCATGTTCTTCCACTTAAGACTAGACGGAGAGAGCTGTGAGCCTTCTCTCTCCCTTCTTGGATTTTTCTGCTTGGTTTAAGGAGAGGACTGGCCTACTCAGGCCTGTGGTCACCACAGCCCCTGGCAACGTAGCTTTCTCCCTCCACTTCAAGTGCAATAACCAGGAAATACACATGCAGCGTGCTGTAGGCAGGGCCTGCTTTAGGCCCAGCAACCAGCAGATGTAGTTGCCCAGAAAATACATGGCAGAGAGTGAACAAGCAGAGGGGCCTCCTCGGGGGGGGAACTGACTTCTCTCCACGTGAAAACGTAGCTGTGTGCTTGAACCCCCCCAAAATATTATTCTGAGAGATGATGAAAAGTAAGTTTATAACTTTGTGATAGGCAATGCTTTCTTAAGCCACAAAAGGCCAAGCCAGCAGGAAGAGACTGATAAATGTGATTATAGTACACATTTCAATGTTTTGTATGAGAAAAGACATCACACATTTAAAAGACAAGCAATGGGCCGAGACTGCAACATATATAACAAATCAAGGACTGATATCCAGAATTAAAAAAAAAAAAAAATCATTTAAACCAAGAGGAAACAAAAGAACCATGGGCATAAGATATGGACAGGTAAGTCACAAAAGAAGAACAAAAGGGTCAATAAATACATGCTAAGGTGGTCAAAATCACAGTGATCAGGGAATAAAATAATAACATGATAGGATGTCACCCATTAAACTGGATGAAAAACTTAGTGGTGAGAATGCGGAGAAACAGGTATTCTCATACACTGTTGGTGGAATGTAACTGGACAATTTAAACTGAATAATAAAATGAATATTCTACTGCTCTGACAATACTATTCCTCAGTATCTACACTACAGATACACACATATGCACAAAGAGGCAAATAGAAAGATTGTCAGTAAAGTGCTAAGAACAGTAAAAAGCTAGGAAGGGTCCAATGTCCAACAATGGGTAAGTCGTTAAATAAACCAGTTTTGTCCAGACTAATGAATACCATGCAGTTGTTAAAAAACAGTTACTTCTATATGTACTGACTCGTAAAGCTATGTTATTAATTTTAAAACAATGCAGAACAAGAGGTGAAGTCATTTACGTCTTTTAAAGTCATTTTCTAGACACACGAGCACACAGGGAAGGCCATTTTGCGAGCTGGGTTGTACACAAATGTCACGCCTCCTCTCTAGGGCTGGATGGTTGAAGGCTACGCTCTCCTTCCTCTTCATTACCCCATCTGTCCCCAAATCTTGAGACCATGACGTCCATTCTCAGCTCAGACACATCAGGTGCACACTATTCTGCACCCAATAACCTTCATGGAGTATTCATCTCTCCATCCTCTCCCTTGTCCCCCAGCTGTCCTGTAGAAGGAAGTGTACCTATCTGGAGGCTATCTCGGTGACGGTACAGCTACAACAGAAGAATGTGTTTAGGACAGTAAGTGTCAATCCCGTATTCCTGAATGTAAATCCCAGAAACAAGAGCCTGCCTGTTCAAACATCTCCCTGGACGTGTGCTCTGCAGCGCACAGGAAATTCAACCGTAATTCTAGGGAATCAACAGTGTACTAGCTACTTAATTGTACACACACCAGGACACAGAACCAGGTGTCACTCATCTAAAACCAGACACGTATTCCCTTATACGGAGTTTCCATCAAATACCTCCACTGAGCAGCAGTTTGCTTTTCATGGCAAGCACCATCTTAGGGGGATTCAATCTTGTCCTTTATTTACTCAGTTATGCAAATAAAAGCTTGCAGCGCAGTAATAAAAGTAAAAGAAAACACCTCAAATCGAGAACTAATGTAAATGACTCTCAAGTTTCTGCCGGGATCCATCGAGTCATGTGCTGTAAAATCCTGGAAGAAAGGAACCTAGAACTTGAGCAATCAGTGTGACCGGGTCGACATCCACTGTCAACTAAAAAGAGCCAGTCTGAAACTAAAAAGAGCCAGTTTTCTTTGTGAACACCTGTTCTAATACAATACAGTATAGAGCGTCGCTAACAAGAACTATGTAGAAAACAATTTACTAAAGAACAACGCTGAGGGAGACGCTGAGAACGGACTTGGGAGGCGCGACACAGAACTTGTCAGTCTCCCGCACAAGATTCCTGCTGGCCAGAACTCTCTACTCTCTGCAGCACAGGCTAGGGCTATTTATGTTCCTAGCATTTAGAGGCAGAGTTAAAGCCCAGCAGACTCATTTGTAGATGCGGGGCGGGGGGTTTGGAGCGGGTGCTCCTGCAATGTGTCCTTTCCCCACACACACACTTTTAAAAGAACTAACGAAATGGCTAAAGGGAGTTCAGAGCAAGCAGATTTCGCTCTGACAAGTCCATTTGAATCAGAATCCAGCCCTTCTGGGTAGTGCTGGCTGGAGAAGACAAGCCCCTTCTCGTGACTCCGTGTCCTACCAGTCCCCAAGAGAGGGGGGTCCCACTGCCCTGTCCTCAACTCTCGAGACAACAAAGCTGCTTCCCTCCATCCCCTGAGAGTCACCCATCCCACCCAGGCCTGTCTGCCTGCCCCTCTCCCCCGTCCCGGGGTTCCGGGCTCGGACAGGCGCCCCCCGCGGGACAGACGTCCGGGGAAGGCGGGCCGCGGGCACCGGGGACTCTCCCCGGCTCCTTCAGGCACTGAGGGGGAAAGCGGGGCCGGGCTTCGGAGGAGTCCGGCCCGGGGATCCCGCCGGGGGTCGTGGGGTCAGCGGGCGCCCCGCCGGCAGGCCGGGGAGGAGCGAGGGGCAGGGGCGGGGGGCGACGGGATGCAGACCGTCTAGCGCCAGCATGGAGGGGAAGTCCTTGCAGTTGGAGACGCCCGTGGAGTCGGTAACGCACATCTTCCAAAGGTTGGCCCAATAGGTGGCGGTGGTGATGACCGTGCCGTCGATGGTGGACACCTTCCAGTAGTCGGTGGGCAGCGTGGAGGACACCAGCACCCAGCCGGAGATGGAGACCATGAAGGCAATGATCTCCGACGCCGTGCTCGCCATGCCGCCCGCTGTAGCAGCGTTCGCTCTAGCGCACCTGCTCGGCGCCGCGACCCCCGCGAGCCCAGCCGCGCGGCTCCGCCCCCTCCGCCCCGCCCACCCCGTCCTGCCCCGCCCCCCTGCAGGCCCGGCGCTAGGGGGCGCGCGCGCGGACCCCAGGACGCGCCCTCTGGGGCAGAGAGGGCTCGCGGGGAGCTTTTACGGTCGCCACCTGGGTTCTCTCGAGCCAACTGGCCCGGCGCCCGCGGTCTGGAGGAACGCACGCCTGCGCGTCCCTGTGGCCCCCCTCCCCCCCGCGTCCGCATCCCCGGGGCCGAGGCACAGCCGAGATCGGCTCTCCTGTTGGACAGACTGGCAGCCGGATGTGGACAGCTTGCTGCGTTCGGCCCCCTCCCCTCCCCAGCCCCACCCATTGGCAATAGCTTGGCTTCTAGGGTACCTTGTAAAAGCAGAGCAGAAAAAGCCTTTTGTGTGCCCGGAAAGGACACCAACTGCTAACGCAGCCCTTGGCCCGCTGAACTCTAAAGGTCTAGTGCCACGCTCTTTTGGGTGACCCAGTTCGGCTTGTCAAGGAGGGATCACTGCGGTTCTGGGCTCGAAGTCGGCCTTGCGCTAAAATTCTGCAGTTCCTTTTGGCCCGGCGGCATGCGGAAGGTCACTGTCAAGAGGTGCGTGGCACAAACCTAAATTCAGGACAGCAGCCTATGGAGAGCACAGGCTGCTCGGGGCCTTCTTTACAGCCCTGGTCGTGACTGTTCCAGCCACAATGCTGGCCTGCTGATACCAACGTACTACACGTAGGACGTGCATTTAAGACGTTTCTCCTGTGGGTCCCTTCCAGCTGCCAGTTCTGAGTCTCTTCTATGAGCCGATGGGCTGTCACAGCTGCTCTGTATCTTGTTTAACTTTTTTTTTTTACCACCTCCACCTTTTGCACCTAATTGAGGAATAAGCTCATTCCTTCATTTCTGTTTCAAAGCAAACTTAAAGATCAGGGTGTACTTTTGGCTCCAGAGTTCACACAGTTGAGCATAAGTGAGAGAACAAAGACTCTGACTTTATTATGGGTTTATTATTTGTTCGTTTAAAGGTCTTGCAGTTCGTGGTATGAACTTTCAGGATTTACTTCTTCCCCAAAGTAACCAAGGTCTAAAACCTCTAAATCAGTTCTGCTATAATAACGCTAGTTGCTAACCCCCAAATTGCAGGGACACTGGTTCATTGTGAAGAGTTTCTCAATTCCCCTTTGTCACTTAAAAACAAAACAAAACAAAACAAAACCAAATGGTACGGAATGAAATTAGAGGTGATTCAACATCTGTGAAGAAGAGAGGAGGTTGAATTACAGAAACATCAAAACAGATTTGGGAGGACCATTGGAGACTGTATGGATATACTCCACACTCAACACAATCATCCTATTTCTTTTTGAACTTTTGAATTTTATTTTATTTTTTATACAGCAGGTTCTTATTAGTTAGCTATTTTATACATGTTAGTGTATACATGTCAATCCCAACCTCCCAATTCATCCCACCACCACCACCCGCCCCCCGCCACTTTCCCCCGTTGGTGTCCATACGTTTGTTCTCTACATCTGTGTCTCTATTTCTGCCCTGCAAACCAGTTCATCTGTACCATTTTTCTAGGTTCCACATATATGCGTTAATATATGATATTTGTTTTTCTCTTTCTGACTTACTTCACTCTGTATGACAGTCTCTAGATCCATCCACGTCTCTACAAATGACCCAATTTCGTTCCTTTTTATGGCTGAGTAATATTCCACTGTATATATGTACCACATCTTCTTTATCCATTTGTCTGTTGATGGGCATTTAGGTTGCTTCCATGACCTGGCTATTGTAAATAGTGCTGCAGTGAACATTGCGGTGCATGTGTCTTTTTGAATTATGGTAGTGGGATTGCTGGGTCATATGGTAATTCTATTTTTAGTTTTTTAAGGAACCTCCATATTGTTCTCCATAGTGGCTGTATCAATTGACATTCCCACCAACAGTGCAAGAGCGTTGCCTTTTCTCCACACCCTCTCCAGCATTTGTTGTTTGTAGATTTTCTGATGATGCCCATTCTAACTGGTGTGAGATGATACCTCATTGTAGTTTTGATTTGCAATTCTCTAATAATTAGTGATGTTGAACAGCTTTTCATGTGCTTCTTGGCCATCTGTATGTCTTCTTTGGAGAAATGTCTATTTAGGTCTTCTGCCCATTTTTTGATTGGGTTGTTTGTTTTTTTAATATTGAGCTGCATGAGCTGTTTATATATTTTGGAGATTAATCCTTTGTCCATTGATTCATTTGCAAATATTTTCTCCCATTCTGAGGGTTGTCTTTTCATCTTGTTTGTAGTTTCCTTTGCTTTGCAAAAGCTTTTGTTTCATTAGATCCCATTTGTTTATTTTTGTTTTTATTTGCATTACTCTAGGAGGTCAATCATCATATTTCTAGAGATAATATTCAGTTCATGCTCTAACCTTCTGGACTTCAGATTCAGTGCATGGCAAGGTGTGTGTTCTGGTTCTGTTTCATACTGACAGCCTTTTAGCAAGTTTTTGTTTCTATTGAGCCCAAATCTGGCTGGCTTTAACATCCATCCAACTGCCATGATGTGCACTGAGATGACACAGGGTAAGTCCTACTTTTGGGCCATGCAGCAGCTCTTGGGAAGTGTGTTTGTGTGTGCATGGCCATCTCACGGTTTGTGTGAATGGGAATACGGGTGAAGACCCGTTTGCTTAGTGGGATGCAGACATAGTTCCACTACTGTGCTCCTCTTGGTCCCAGTTTGTCCTGTTGTGTCATGTTGGCTTCATGGGGGGGGGGGTCAAGCTTAACACTCGTTTGGGAAGCACCTACCTAACCTCATCCTTCTCATCTTCCCTTCTATTCAAGTCAGTCACCTTTGAGTATTGACAACAAGTGTCCTCTATTCTTTTGTATGATTTGCCTTTTTAAAGTGCTTTTATTGTCTTGGTTTCTTGTCCTCCAGCATATTTCCACTGTTATTTCTGTGCCATATTTCTTTCTGAACGATATGCTTATTTCTAATCCAATTTACTATTCAGACAACACAAGAAGTCATGAACCAGGACATTCCTATGGAGTTTCCTAAAGTTAAAATTTGCACAAATGTTGGTTTTATACTTTATTTCCTGGTCTTGTTTGAGTGTCTTTGTTTGCTTGTGTCTTCCTCATGGTAGTTTCTCACTAAAATTGTTGATTCATTTTTTTGCAAGACAAAACCCTGACTTACTTTTGACACAAAAAAGTCTAGTGTTGTGACCTTGAAGACTCACGCAGCTCCTAATTTATCAACAGATTGGTTGTAAATTCCATTGTTTGGAACCAAAGGTACATTGTTTTACAAAAAGAACTGTGAAGACTGATTCGGTGTTTCAGACCATTCCCCCCAAATTTAACAGATAATGTAGTTTTACCTACTGTACTTAAAATATCCACAAACCCACCGTTGCAACATAGCTTCCAGAGGAAACAAATTCTGAATTCTAACTTGAACCTCCAAGAAAGACCCTCTCTCTGCTGCATCACCAGACTATTTAAGCCAGGATCTCTGGGGGTGGCTCTGGTAGTGATTTTTCCAAAGCTTCTAAGGTACAGCCAGGTTGGAAACTACAGCACTGATCATTTGAGATGCATGTATATGTGTATAAACGGTCAATTAAGCAAACCAGATGGTGTCTGTTATAGAGAAAAAGAATACTCATCTGTTGGTTGAAAACTTTGAGAAAAGAAATATTCTTTTGCTATAGAGATGGTAACACACAGCTTCAACTTAAAAGGGTTGAAAATACCACAAACAACCCATAAATTATGACCTGGGTGGCAGCACTATTAGTTCTTTTGCCAGCTGAAACAGACTAGGGTCGTCATGCCTGTGGACTTGATTAATTTTCTTTTATTCTCTGTCTGTTCTGTGAGGTTTGACAGCCCCAAACTTCTCTTCCCTGGCATATACTGCATGTTAACTACAGAGAGTTACATTTAGAGCCCACAAATGCCTGACCAAAGGATGAAAAATGTTAACTTTCTTTAATACCTAAAGAATATTATGTAAGGAATCAAGCATTTACTTTAGAATGTCTTATATCTTAAGCTTTTCAAAACTAGTTTAGTCAGAAGAAACCACATAATCCAACACAAGAATGTCCAGAAAAGGAAAATAGACTGAATAGATTTTTTAAAAAGAAGTAATGTATAAATGACCTGTTTCACTTTAAGATTCTAGAGTCCCAAATAACCTTTGCAGTTAATCTGCAAACCCATTTACAGAGTACCTTTCAACTGATAAATACTTCCTTATTTTCTTTAGGATTCAGTTCACTGAAATTTATATTTAACTATTCATAACAAACCATTCTTAATTTAAATATAAAAGTGAATACAGTTAGAAAGTTACTTCTCCAAATTATTCAAAGTAACATCTGAATTAACAATACCTTGGCCTTTACAAAAAACTGTAGTTTTTTTCCAATATGAAAAGTACTAATTTATCTATAATAAATTTGACATGAAGACATTTACTGTCCTGAAATATATTGAGCCTTTCCACTTTTGAGACCTAAACCACTGAGATTTAGCATTGGAAGTTACTTCTTTAGCATTATTATGGTTATCAAGGAAAAATAGAGGATTCCCTCACCCCAGGGTTGTTCAGGAGTGAAACCAGTTTAGCTGACTGAACAAGAGATTTGCAGAAATTCTTTACTTGAGATTCAACTCACCTGCCAAACAACACAGGTGTGCCTTTCAACAGCGCAAGGATTTTCTAAGCATCAAATTTGGTTTCAGTATACATTAGCTCCTTCCTAGATTCCAGTGAGGTGGCATGCTGCTGATGAGGTGGGAAGAAACTAAAGTCCTGATAAATACGGTATTAACTAAAAAAACAACTTCTCAGGAGCCAAATATCGTTACACCACGTTAAAGAAGACATTAACACCGATACTAAGATAGTAACATAGCATATCTGTATTCTTTTTCCTGCATTTTCCCTAACACTCTTAGTTTATCTTAATGCTCTACACTAATTCTATGATACTTGTAACTACTTAGCATGAAAGCTGCAGAGTGAGAGGAGTAGTTACGGGAATGGATACTCATGCTTATCATTGCATCATCGATCATATATGTGTGTGTATATTTATAAATTTTTTTTGCAAATTATAAGGAAATAAACAGTGTCTTATTTTGACATCTGGTACCCTTTGAGGCTGTACTGCATCCGAAGATGCCATATGTATCTAATGAACTTGTCTTTCATACATTCATTTGAAACACACTCATTCCCAATTCTTGTGACCGAGCAGGACCCCCTCCCCCATAGCCTCTGCTGTAGCTCCTCTCTGAAGTACCCAGATAATATTATCTCATGCATCTTTCCTGAGTTTTTCAGATGCTAAAAACCACCACCAAATGGAATAAATTAACTACTTGATGATCATGAGCCCGCAGACCTGCTGGTGCCTAAGGATTGATAAAGTTAGCCACTCTGTTACCTCACCATCAACCAATCAGAGAATTGTGCACGAGATGATCACGTACCCTGTGACTCCACCCCCAACCTGGCCTTTAAAAATGCTTTGCCGAAACCCTTCCGAAGGTTTGGGGGATTTTGGGGCGTGAGCCATCAGTTTCACTGCATGGCCCTGCGATAAAACTTTCTCTGCTCCAAACTCCGACTTTTCCACATTGTTCGGCCTCACTGTGCATTGGGCACATGAACTTGCATTTGGTGACATTCTGAGGTATGTTAGGACTATCTAGATTCCTCTTGAGCACCTGGAGAGGTAAGTTTGGGGCCCCAGCAGCTCACAGCTGTCTTGATGAATACTCCTCCAGCCTGGAAAGACTCTCACTCTGGGATGCTGGAACTTTCTAGGGCTTGCAGATGGGTTGGTTGTATTTTGCTGGTCAATAAGCATCTTATGAATATTAATTCAACCTACCCACCCAGGTTGGGCAGCAAGTAAATCTATGTGTTTTAGGCAAGTCATTTAATTGCTCTGAGTTGCACCTTCCTCATTTGAAAAATGAAGGAGTTATTTTGGATGGTCTCCAAGACCACTTTGAACTCTAAGAATCTCTGACAAAATCTCACAGACAAAATCAACAAGGAGAGAAAACAGGGAAGAGTTTTCCTTGGTGTACTTGCCCCTTTTCTACTCACTTCCTGATATTAACCTCCTTTGCTATATTTAAAGGGGATGTATGTGCATGGGTGTGTGTGTGGCGGGGGGGAAGGTGCATGAAGATAATTAAAAGATCTCTATAGGTAGTCTTATTTTCAATTCTTTGTTGTTTATTAGAAACGTGATAAAATGCAGTAGTTCAAAACTAATGGTTACCAGTGGGAAGGGGGAGGGGCAAGATATTGGGTGTAAGGTAGGCTCAAGGATGTATTGTACAAAAGGGTAATAAAGCCAATATTTTTTAATAACTGTAAGTGGAAAGTAACCTTTAACATTATATAAAATTTTTTTAAAAAGGGAAAAGTGCGGTAGTTCAATTCACTTATGAAACAGGGTGACGCTGGGCAGAGGGCAGATGAGGGAGCCATCAAGCCATGAGATAAAATTCTATCTCTGTGTGGCCTTGGGCAGGTCACCTCATTGCTTAGCATCTCTTCTTCAACTATAAAATGGGAATGAATAATAGCTTTTTCAAAGTTATTGTGAAGATTAGAGACAATGTACATGAAGGACCTGGAACATGATAGACACTCCGTTAAAAAAATGGGTACCATTCCGGTTCACTCATGCACTTTCATTTCCTTACCTCTCTTTAAAGTTATAAAATTACATTTTCCATAAAAGAGGTATTAGAGTTAGATTGACATGCAGTAAGTGAATAAGGGTGAACTGTACTGCAAATCTTAAAAATACAGAAAGTCTTCAGTAGGATGCCAACATGGTAGAGGTTGATGCTGAGAGCAGAGGAAGAGAAACCAGGAAGTGAGGGTGAGATTAGTTGGGGGTGGGGTGAGAAGTGTTCAAAGGGAAATGAAGCAAAACTGAGAAATAAAACTAGAATAGCAGTTAAATGTAAAAGAGGCTGAACAGCTACAAGACAGGATAAGGGTAACAAATGCAAGGAGAAAGGAAAGGAACAAGAAATAAAAAGATAAAAAAGAGATGGGAAGCCCCAGGGTAGGGATGGGGAGGAAGGGGACCAATGGGGGAGGAAGGCAGCACTGAGGAAAGAAGATGGGTGAGCACTAAGGAGAAGTGGAGAGTTGTTTCCACAGCCTTCACCTCTCTATACTACTGCGTGTAAGGGGTGAGAAAGGCCACATTCTAGCACCTGTTCCAAATGAAGAGACTTTCCCCTTCCCTGGGCCTCAGAATAGAGCTGGTGAGAAGTTGATTCAAAGCACTCAGGAGTCCAGTGTTTACCATTTGGCTCACTTCATGGGAAAAATTTGTGGAAGTTTAAAATGAATACTTTAAGGGTCAAAAATGAAAGTTCTTACACAAACATACCCATAAACAATTAATTGTGAGTTTTTTTTCAAAATGTAGACTTTCTTCTATTGTTGTCTAATTAAAATGTATATGGGTGTCTTTTGGGTACCACGTACTGCACTCTTAAGTACTGCACTCATTTAATCGCAACTGAAGTAAGTACTATTTTCATTCCCACTGCACAGCTGTGGAAACTGGACCACAAGGAGATGCAGTAACTGGCTCTGAGAAGTGATGGGGGCAGTTTCAGCTTAGGCAGTTTAGTTCTAGAGTCTGCACTCCTTTGTCATCAGTCATTTGCTTTCTACCAAAACAGCACTTTGTAGATCATGTACTCAGTTAATATTCGCTGAGTATAAAAACAAACACACACAAAAATAGAATAATTCTACATAATTTGTATTTATCTTTATTTTTTAGGAGAATGGCTTTTATAATCAAACATTTGAACAGGGTACCTAATTTCCTCATTTAATTTCATTTTGTGACTATATCTTGTAATAGGTGAATTGAAGTTCATTAATATGCTGTTTAACAATGTCCTGAGCAATGCTAATTCATTATATCACAGTTTGTATCTAGAATATTTTTCTTAAACTGTATATATGTGTGTGCATACGTATGTATATAGATAATGTGTGTATAAATATGTGTGTAGGCACACACACACACACACAAAATAAACAGGTCATTAGAGTATTCCTGTCTTCTCGTGCTTTAGGTCCCGTACTGGGCTCTCAGCCAGTCGGAGCTAACACAGCTGACTTCAATATGAATGCTTTAATGAGCACCCATCCTTCTACCTTGTTATCCTGAATTGGGGAAGTCCTGTGGTGTGTGTTGTTTACTGTGCATGGCCTACGCTTCTTACGTTTGTTTTCTGATTGAAGTTTTTTTTTGTTTTTTTTTTTTTTAAAGATTTTATTTGATGTGGACCATTCTTAAAGTCTTTATTGAATTTGTCACAACATTGCTTCCGTTCCATGTTTTGAGGCATGTGGGATCTTAGCTCCCCGACCAGGGATCGAACCTGCACCCCCTGCATCGGAAGGCGAAGTCCTGACCACTGGACCGCCAGGGAAGTCCCCTGATTGAAGTTTTGACCCATATTAGCCGACAAAAGGTGTGCCACAATTCAGATGTTAAAATGCAAGGTTTTTTTCCCCACTAGGTATTGCCGTGTTGTTTCTGGAATGGCTGTACCCCATGGCATGCTCACAGCAGTGCGGGATGGTTCTAGTTTTCTCATATTCTCCCCAAACTTATTTTATCTAACTACGTAATTGTTACATTACTGTAAAACCCAAGTTTATCTATCTCCAAAGGTCATGTTCTTCTATATAAATGATAACAGCTATCCAAGTTTTGAAGACATTCAAAGACATGTTTTTAAACATAGAAACACTATAAATTTGCAGACATTACTGTATCCAAAGTTAAAAGATAAGTCATTATCTGAATACTTTTTCGTCCATTCCTATTTATTGTTCTCCTCAGCCTCCTCTTACCTGATTATAAGAGAAAAATAGGGGTGTGGTAAGAGAGAAATTTGGCATATTGAACTGAGGTGTCAGAGAAACAGGTATATATGTGTGTACATGTGTTTGTGAGTGTGCGTGTATCACATACACAAAGGGCTAGAGGAATAGAGGCTAAGAGATGAAAGCAGAAGGGAGACAAGAGTGACATGTAATAACAAAGGAAGATGTTTTCTCTGTAAAACATTGATTGGAAGTGAAGGTGATAAGGGTAGATGGCAAAGGGATTTTTAATATAAGCTTGTATGTCTGTGTGGAATGAGTGGGGAGGCAGGACCACTGACCAACTC
This sequence comes from Balaenoptera acutorostrata, assembly GCF_949987535.1. NCBI lineage: Eukaryota > Metazoa > Chordata > Mammalia > Artiodactyla > Balaenopteridae > Balaenoptera > Balaenoptera acutorostrata. The sequence goes on from NC_080081.1 coordinate 14,484,459, forward strand.
CTGCTTCATCGGGTCACTTTAGCCATCTCCATATATAGACATATATATCTGAGCACTGGAGATTTAATGCATCTAAAGAGCAATATTAGTGCTGTTCTTGTGTGTTTGGGTTGATGAGGAAAAGGTAGAACACAATGACTGAATTAGGCACTTGGGTCATGTCAGCATGACCAACTTCTTTGCTTTTTTCATTTCGAGTTAAATTGTCCAGGTGTTGGGAAAGAAACTTGTAACCACAATCTCCTCATCACCAAATAGTGTGTTTTAATTGCTAGGTGTGTCCAAAATGCAAGTTTTCTTGCCCACTGATTTTTGCCTTCCATTTCCTCTACCATATCCTTGAAGGCAACCCCAGCTGCCAGGGAACTTGCTGGAGGTGACTTTAAGGAAATGATTGAGAAAACAGAGGTGATCAGAGACGTTGAACATCACTGAAGCCTGGGATGAATGACCAATTATGGGAATAGTGGCCTAAAAAAACGATAGGCAGGAAGTTGTATTGACTCCTAGGGGTTTGAAGAGATTGGGGGAGCCAGTGTAAGAAGTTGGGATTCACTGCCATGAGAAGATTAAACAGCCCGTAGAGTTCACCCAGGTTTTGCTCCTGTTTCGAAAACAGCATTATTCACTCATTGAGACAAATCATAATGCATTTATTGAGTGCCTATTATGCCCCAGGCATCATTCCACACAATGCAGACACAGTGAACAAAACACACAAAATCTCTGCCCTAATACATCTGACATTCTACAGGAGGAAACAAATACAAGGTACAAAAAAGATTTAGTATAGCAGATGATATATGCTAAAGAGAAAAAATAAGCCAGCAGGGAAGGGGGATGTTATGCAAAGGGTGTGGCGTGGGGTAGGTGGGTTAAATTTTGGTTAGGTGGCTGGAGAAGCCCTCCTTGAGAAGACGACTTTTGGGTAAAGACCTGACGGAAATGAGGGAGTTAGCCACGTGGATAGTTTCAGGCAGAGCATTTCTGGATAGTGAGCACATCTGACCTGAGCAGCACTGGGGAGGCTGGAGTGGCTGCAGCAGAGGGAATGAAGGGGAGGGTAGCAGGAGATGAGGACAGAGAGGTAACGCGGTGTCTGCGTGTGTCCACGTGTGTGTGTCCATGTGTCTGTGCGTGTCTGAGTGTGTGTGTCTGCTTGTGTGGGGGGGCAGGGGTGTATGTAAATCTGGGCAGCTCGTGGATAGCCCTGTAAGTTCTCATAACAACTCTGGCTTTTACACTGAGTGTGACGGGATGACATTGACAGGTTTTGTGAAGAGAGGGGATATCAGACTTGGGTTTTAGGATCACTCTGAGAAGAACCTGAAGGCAAGTCAGTGCAGAAGCAAGGACACCTGTTGGGAGATGAGTTTAATAGTCTAGCTGAGTGATGATGGTGGCTTTGACCAGACTGGAAATGGGATGGTAGGAAACGTCAAATTTTGCCTTTTGGATCTATTTGGAGGGTAGAGTCGACAAGATTTTGCTGATGACCGGCTGAGATGTATGAATGAAAAGGAGAAGTCAAGGAAGACACCAGGGGTTTGACCTCAGCCATTGGAAGGATGGAGTAGTTTCCTGAGATGAGGAAAGCTCTAGATGAGCAGGTTTCAGGTGAATATCAAGAGTTCATTCAGTTTTAGACATGTTAAGTTTGGGGTGCCCAGTAGACAAATGAATCTACAAGTTCAGGGCAGAGGTTCAATCTTAAAATGTACACTTTGGAGTCTCCTGTGGTTAGGTGGCATTTAAACCATGGAACTAGCCAGATCCTCTCTGGCAGGAGTGTAGATAGAAAAGAAAGAGTCTAGGAGGCAGGGCGGAACCAACAAAGGCTGAGATGGCACAGCCATCTAGGTCAGAGAAAAAACAGGAGAGACAGTTCTGGAAGGCATGTGAAGAAGCTGTTTAAAGAGGAAGAAATGGAGTGATGTCAGGCACTGCTGAGGATGCAAGCCACGGAAGACTGAAGAAGAAAGACTACGGAGGGTCCCGGAGGTCCTTGATCAGAGCTGATTTGTGGAGAATGTGGGGCAAAAACCAGATGGGAGTAGGATCAGTGGACGGTGGGAGGGAGAAATGCAGCCAGGAAGAGGAAGCAGCTCTTTAACAAGAGGAGATAAATGGCGCGGGGACTGCAAGGAAAGTGGGATCATGGAAGGCTGTTCTTTTTTTTAATTTTGTATTTTTTAAGATGAGAGAAGTAACCACATTTTAGGGCTTCCTGTTGGCCTGTAAGGTGTCTTTGTGTGAATTCAGAAAAGGTTCCCTTTCCCCTGTGTGGCTGCAATCCCACACCAGGGCACGTAGCTGGGAGAGCAGAGTGTGGGCCTCGAGTCCCACACCATAAGCAGCCACTGTGCTGTCATGTGGTTAAACTCTATACGAAATAGAATTCTATAAAAATAGTTCAGGTGGAGCTTTCCCATCTACATTTATGTCTATTTGGCTTTGTACTAAAATACAAATTGGTTCCAGGACCGCAGATACCAAATCCGCGATCGCTCAAGTCCAGTAGTCTGCCCTCCATATCCGTGGGTGTGCAACCCGCGGATCCCGAGGGCCAACTGTCTAAGTCTTAGTTTGATGTCATTTAAAAACAATATGGTACACATGGTTTACAGTTCTAGAAAATGGGAGTTAGAAAATACTTTGAAAATTATTTAATTCAACATTTTACAGATGAGGAGACTGGAGTCCATAAATGACTTCTTAATGTATATTAAACTATAGAATGTATATTGGAATATTGTATCAATTGGAATAACATGTTGTGTGTGTTATTCTTCAAACGTGTGAATTCAAAAAATGATCCAAGTTGAAGAAAAGTCTGAATTATAATCAAGATTTGAATACTTAAAAGTTGAAAACTATCGTATTTCCTACAGGTTCTCCTCAGTGATATATTAGTGCTCATAAAATATTTAACAAATATGTTACTAGGAGGGTTTTTTGTTTGTTTCAGGTTAATGCAGAGTCATCTCTACAAATGGCTTTTGAATAGTAACATAAAAAAAGGGAAATAATGGAATTGTATGCTGATAATAAGGTAGACAGATAATAGCCACACCTTTCTGTGGTTCAAAGCAATAGCTGTTTCTATGTTTGATTTGGGTTTGTGAAGAGTTAGTAAAAAGATGTAAAGAACAAAGTTGATGTCATGTTTTGCCTACAATTATTATAACTGCCACGCCTCTAGGATTTCGGGCGTAAATCTTTCTGACAAACAAATATGCCCTAAGACGACTACTTCCCCACATATAATTCACCCATATATGTAATCCTATAGAATTAAGCAATGTTTTGTTTTCCAATCAAAACACTACATGAAAGATTATATTGTAATTTTTTGACATGGTAAATAAAGCATCCAGAGTAATTTGTTTAAGCAAACTGAATGATAATTGTGTTTGTTAGTTTCTAGAGTTTATATACTATAGAGGAGAAAAGCAGATAATAAAATTCCATTATTTCATACTAATTTTCAGATGCAATTGAAAGGATCAAATAAATTAAAGCATGGATGTTATAAAACTGGATATATTATGGGTATTTGATAAATAGTTGTTGAATTTTATTAGTCAAAAAGGATAAATGGCTTAAAATATTGGATGGAATGTTAAGCATAAATCTGAAAAATTGTCAATGTTTAATTTTTATTTGCTCTTTCACGTAAGTTATGTTTTTAAATGACGAAAAATCATGTCCTTTCAAATTACAATCTTGCAACAAAAATAGGGCTTTATTTTATACTTCAAATGATCAAATTAATCATCAGATCATTGCTTTTTCTGTTTTTTAAAACCTATTATATATACATATATATATAAATAATATACTTATCACTAAAGAATTTTTCTACAGATCGTTAGGAATCACACGATATGGAAACGCAGTGTGTTTTTTTCTATTTGTTTTGCTCTGTTTGTAAGCAGAGTTGATTACCTATCCTCTGCCAGGAATAGCTACGTGGTAACTGAACTCACAGATTAGGATCTTAAGTTTCTTTTATCCTTTTTCCTAACAGCCGATTAATTTTGACGTTCAAGATGCTTGTCTCTCACTGGTTTAGGGAAAAGCCCAGCTTGGCTCTCAGTAGTGTGTATCTCCACAATCTTACCTATTTAAAAATGATACTGTTCTTCTTTCCTCACCACATGGAAAGCTCTAGCTGACTCAGTCTCAGGGCACAAGACTTCTCAAAAGGGTGGATTTTAGACCCCCATATAGCCTAGTGTTTGCTTTACCTAATCACTGGACAAACGTGGGTCTTTACTGATTATGATTTCTTTTTATGATGGTTATGACCATGACTCTGACTTTACTATAACTTTTTTTGATCATTTACTGAATGTAGCATACATATTTCTAGGGCAAGATTATTTCTGGCCAGAAGGGCCAAAGATGTGAACCACATTTGCGACCACCATTCAACATCACGTTGCCTTTTGAAGTATATACATTCATATTCTAAATCAAATAATCCTTACATACATGAAACAGTGGAGTTTAAATGCCATCAAATCTTCCTCCTGCCCCTAATTCCTATGGTTGTAAAGTAATGAACATAGAATACCATTTTTACATATGAAAACCAGAAGGTCAAAGCAGCATTGGAAATTTTGGGGGTTTGGGGTGCTTTAATCATTACACTTGGGTGCAATGTATGGAAATAGAACTGGGCTGGCATTTAAAGGACCTGGCAGGTAGTTGTAGCTCTGTCAGTACTTTGTTAACTTACATGTACTGTACTTGGGCCCATTTTTCCATCTAAAAAGTGAGTGGATTAGAGAGAGTCTGTAAAATTCTGCATAGCTCCAACAGTGAAGGAAATAAAAACTGCTGTGGGAGAATATTGTTTCCACCTCCTTTTCAGACAGTGCTGACAAGGCAAAAACAAGAAGGAGGGCTTCCCTGGTGGCGCAGTGGTTGAGAGTCTGCCTGCCAATGCAGGGGACACGGGTTCGAGCCCTGGTCTGGGAAGATCCCACATGCCGCAGAGCAACTAGGCCTGTGAGCCCCAACTGCTGAGCCTGCGCGTCTGGAGCCTGTGCTCCGCAACGGGAGGGGCCGCGATAGTGAGAGGCCCGCGCACCGCGATGAAGAGTGGCCCCCGCTTGCCACAACTAGAGAAAGCCCTCGCATAGAAACGAAGACCCGACACAGCCAAAAATAAATAATAAATTTTTTTAAAAAAGTACAAATAATTTGTTTAAAAAAAAAAAAGAAGGAATGGGAGAGACAGAGAACGAGAGAAATAGGGTTGAAAAGGTTCAAATACAAAGCAATAATGGCTAGTGTGATGGCGTCATTGTACACGTACGGGACCAGCAGCAGAGTTAGAATTACCGAGAAATCTTTCTCACCACTCCAGAGATTTACCCTTCAGTTCTCCAATTTTGCTCAAGTTTTGTTCATCCTTACCCCCAACTGCCCCACTTCCTCCCAGTTCTGTTCACTTGCTTCTGTTTGCCTCTTTTAACTGGAAGCAAAGAACAGTAACCTACACCCTGGTCACTCCCTGTCCCCAGTACTGTTAGAAAGAAAGGCAGGGTGGGTTTCGGTTTTACGTGCACACGGTCTGATTCCCTTGGGTCTATTCTAGGGCATCGGTGCCTATGTTTATTTTCATGGCTGGAATTAAGCAATTTGTAAGGTCCCACAGAAGGTTAATGACAGAGGACCCAGGGTTAGCATGCACAGCTGCTGATTTCTCAGCGTGGGCCCTGGGCCTCCGGGCCCTGTGTCTGCTCCACACGGCGTTCCAACTCACACACTTGTCAGCTGCAGGGAACTTCCTCTGCCCACTGTTGTGAACACGTCCAAGAGAGCCGCAATACCAACACCTCGAAACTTTAAAAACACTACATATCTCTTTCAGTTCTAAACAAGAAAGTGTCATAGGGTAGTAGACTGGTATCGTCTGTGTCAGTGGGGAGAAGCAAGCTTCCAACAAACATGAAACGTCTCTCAAGCTCTTAAATTAGAGGTGTGATCATGTTTTTACAGGTAACAAAGGGAGCCAACTCTAAAAATCAATATCATTTCTTGCAGCCACTAACCAGCATCTAATCTTTGTTTAGACTTTTTTCCCCCCAAAGGCTTCATATATGCCATGTGTTTCTTATCTTATTTAGACTAGCAATTAAAAGTCATCTTTTGTAATTTAATATACATCCTGCTAGATTTCAGTGGTAAACCGTTCTTAATGGTAAATGTTTTTCAAAGGATCAAGATTATCCTTCGGAAGCTGGATAAGAACCAAAGGAATCACAGTCATTCGAGTTCAAAATAATGAGCATCTTCTTAGTTCCACAGTTTTTCCTCAAAAAAAAAAAAAAATGTGTAAATCTTGTCATGACAATATTCTGGAAAGGTAGAAAATGTAACTTCCATAAGACATAAAACCATCTTGTAATTAGCTTTTATTCCCCATTTACCTTTATGTATAATTAATGCTCTTAAATAATGCAACAGCTTTCTTTCAGCTGTGCATTTCTAATTGAATCTTTTTTAAACTTTTATGAAGTCAGATTCATTTTATAAACAGATTGATTTCGCTCTGTGAGCTTTACACCAGTGAATGTGGCATACCTTTTAAAGTCATGTACCAACTGGAAAATGATCATTTCAGAGAAGATGTATTGAAAAATGCATATTCTCAAATGTCTCAGTAGAAATACTGAATGTGAAAACAGATTCGAAATCCAGTCCTATCACCAGGCTCCTCAGCCTTTCTTCTGTTATTGTTGTAAGATGTACTTGTGTCTTAGATGCCTTTGTACCCTCCATTTTCACATAATTGTCCCCAAACATTTTTGGTGGTTGATTGATCTGGTTTTCATTGTTGAAGAGTGATGCAAAGTTTGGCATCATTAAATGAGTATTTAAAAATCGCCTTCTTGATAGAGTCTATAGGAATTATAAGGGGGTTCGGGTGTTGCCATAAGGGGAACAGCAGACCAGGGGTGTTGGCTGTGTCAGGGGCAGAGGAAGAGGAGGAGTCATGGGCCCCCAAAATCCAGAAAAGAGAATGTGGTAAAGCTGTGCCCTAGAGAAGATGAGATTGAATCTTACGGTCAGAAAAGAAGGAAGCTGGCAAGATGCAGCATGGGAATTTCAAGGTGAACACACACACGGACCTTGCAGTCAGATAGGGTGCGTGATGAAGGGAAGTTTGGCCGGTCACAAGCAGAAATCAGCATGATGACTCAAATTATAGCACTCTATGATCATAAGGAGGATAGGTATGAGCACTTATTAATTCTTGGAAATAATCTGGCAATGGGTCGGAGATTTGTAATTAAATGAAAACTGGAAATAATGCTTGGTTATATTGTTGCCATGTTGGTTCCCTATCAAAAATGTATGCAGATCTTGGCAATGTCCTTTTAGACTGGTGCGTACAGAGGGACTGTGAATTCGGCTCTCACTCTCACTTAGCTATTTGTATGTTGCTACGAGAGGATAGAGTTGTGTCCTAAGTAATAAAACCACCAGTTGACTAATCAATTAGCAAACAAAGTTTCAGTGATTCTCTACTATCGTTGGTTTTCATTTTTAGGGGCTAGAAATCAATTAAAATGGTGGTGTTTTCCCTGGGTAAGTGTTCATTGTAACCACACACCAGTAAATGATCTGGCAGTCAGGGGATCATAGAGAGAGAAGCTGGAATTTGGAATCCAAGCCAGTTACAGAAGCAAGAATAAGCTGATAAATGCATAGGACCTTCAAGTTTGGAAGTGCACAGTTGAAGTTGTACCTTAATTTATACATTTTAAGTACAGAATCTGGTTAAACGGATTTCTGTTAAATAAGGGATGCCTATAGTACATTACCACCATTGCATTTTCCTTCTATTTCTCTCTTTTTTTTTTTTTTTTTTTTTTGGGCTGCACCATGCATCATATGGGATCTTAGTTCCCTGACCAGGGATCAAACCCGCGTCCCGTGCCTTGGAAGAGTGGAGTCTTAACCGCTGGACCGCCAGGGAAGTGCCTTCTATTTCCATAACCTGAATGTATGAAGCCCACCAGTACTTCAGCACATCATTCCCCTGAGAAAGTGTATACAAATCACAGACTCAACCTGAGGGACCAGCCGAGATCGGAAATCACATTATCCCCTGTTCACAGTCATGCTGCTTCTTGCATGTAAGAAGAGCTGTATATACCAAGTGTTCAAAATATGAACAATTCCAGCTATGGCCAAAAATCCCAAAACAACAACAACAAAGAAGCCCCATGATTACCTAATAACCACCCACACACAGCGTCTGAACTATATTGCTTCACTGGTCATTCTTTTTTTTAATTTTTATTAATTTTTTTTTAAATTTTTTTTTTGGCGGCGCTTCACAGCATGTGGAATCTTAGTTCCCTGACCAGGGATCAAACCCGTGCCCCTTGCAGTGGAAGCACGGAGTCTCAACCACTGGACCACCAGGGAAGCCCTTCACCGGTCATTCTTGAAGCCGGTGGTAGAATGGAAACACACCCTAAAATTAGAAGATTGCGAACAAACTTTTTTTAATCCCATTTAATGTTGAATTTGAAAATGTCAGCTTAATTTGATTTGGCTACCCAAAATAGAAAAACGTTAGCTTCAACTTATTTCTTCAGCAATAGTCTGGCTCTTCTCTGAAGCTACTCTGAAGAAGCAAAAGGCTCTTAATTAGCACTCACACAATAGGACTTAATTCATATGCACATGCCACCGGAATAACCTTTCTGCATTAAATTACAGCAGGTGTGAAATTTAACTACTACTGGGAGTAAACGAATTTTGTGAACTACTGTACTATATTTCATGAAAAATGTGCGCCCTCTTTTGGATAAAGAGTGTTAAGACATTTCAATGTGAACTTTAAGTCTAATGGCTTAAAAATAAACAGTTTTGTTTTAAGGACTGTGGGAAAAGAGAAGAAAGAACAGATGTGACAGACACTGCAAAGACAGCACGAACGGGGCTGCAAGGCAAAGATTTTGTGACCGTAAGGCAAAAATGGTCATCTGGAGGACCCAGAATTAGAGGTTTTCTGATAATACTGCTACCACGACTAATAATTATTATAGTTATTACTGTGAATCCAGCATCGTGCAAAATGCTTTATATAATGATCACTTTCTGAAGAATTGAGAATTGATTTGGTTTCAATTCTTCAACAGTTTGACATAAATAGTTATTTTTAAAAACATTTACTGAAGACATTCATAAGATTGGCAGGAATACAATGAAACATGGGTGGACCGATTGACCTACAATGTCCCTTCCAGCCTAAGATTCTACGATTCTGCAAACATTTTCTTTCTTTTGACTTTATAAAATATTTTCTTGAATTTATTAACAAGCTATCTTGGCAGTAGATTCATATTGTTATAACAGTGTGTGGGTTTTTTCCTTTCCTATTGAGAGGAAAAAACCAAAACCAACATTTTCTGTGTGTTTTCCTGTGTAACCTTCTATGTAACAGATGCTGCTAATTGCTGGGGATATGATTGGAATTAAAAAGGGAAATACAGTTTATTTGTCATGGAGTTTAAAATCTAGTAGAGGAGACACACAGTATTCAAAGGAGCCCTCCAGTGGCTGTAGAATTATGAACTGAATCAGTGCTCTGGAATAAAGGACTACTGTCCTCTGAAGCTGTGTAACAAAGAACCTGATCTGTGCTCTGGGTCAGGGAGAACGTCCCTGAGGAAATGGGCTGGAGCTAGGGCTTGATGAATGAGGTGGAAGGCTCCTGTGTGGTGTACAAGGAGAGCCCTGCAGACGGAGCCAACAGTCTGTGTAGGGACCCATGGTGGGGAGAAGTCAGAGCAAGACCAGTGTGGAGGGACCAGTCCAGCTGGGGCTAGCTGCCAGCACTGCTAGGCCTTGAAGACTTTGCTGGGCATTTTGTGTATTTACCCTTCACCTGCATCGCCTCTAGGCCTGAACTTTGCTCCATTCTTCAGGGCTGCCCAATGAGAGTAAGGCCCCTGCAGGTAAGACCTAGGTCTTCTATATCTTCTCATCCCACAGGGTGTGCAGGTAGTGAATGCTTAATTTATCTGACCTAAGGGTTTTCCCTTTCACCTTCTTATACCTCTACAATTACTGGAAGACACTCAAAAATACCAACCTGAATTATCTTTTAATGGATTGAACAAATTCATCACTTATTTATGTATTTTTATAAATTTATTTTATTTTTGGCTGCCTTGGGTCTTCGTTGTTGCACGCAGGCTTTCTCTAGTTGCAGCGAGTGGGGGCTACTCTTCGTTGCAGTGCGTGGGCTTCTCATTGCGGTGGCTTCTCTTGTGGAGCATGGGCTCTAGGCACGCGGGCTTCAGTAGTTGTGGCACATGGGCTCAGTAGTTGTGGCTTGCAGGCTCTAGAACACAGGTTCAGTAGTTGTGGTGCACGGGCTTAGTTGCTCCGCGGCATGTGGAATCTTCCCGGACCAGGGCTTGAACCCGTGTCCCCTGCATTGGCAGGTGGATTCTTAACCACTGCACCACCAGGGAAGTCCCCATCATTTATTTATTGTCAAATAGTCTCAGCAGAAAGCAATTCTGCAAAATAGTATTAGGAAGGTGGTATATCTAAAGATCACTGGAAGACCAAATCTTTTAAAAATCTACCTTTTTTTCTCAACATTTTCTTATGAAAATACATAAATATATAGCAACATTGAAAGAATTTTACAGTGAACACCCACTGCTGTGGATTGAATTGTTTCCCCCCTCCCTCCAAATTTGTATGTTAAAGCCCTAACCTGCAGTGTGACTGTATTTGGATTTGGAGGAAGGGCTTCTAGGTGGTAATTAAAGTTAAATGAGGTCGTAATGGTGGGCCCTTAAAGGAAGCACAATCTCTCTGCCATGCGAGGACACACTGAGAAGGCATCTGCAACCACAAGGGGAGAGTCCTTGACAGACACCTACCAACTGTGCTGTCACCTGATCTTGGGCTTCCAGTCTCCAGAACTGTGAGACAATGAATTTTGGTTGTTTAAGCCACCCAGTCTCTGGCATTTTGTTAAGGCAGCCTAAGCCGACTAATATACCTATATATTGTACCCGTTACCTGGATGCTACCATTAATATTTTACTTGCTTTTCTCCCTCTTTTTTCTCTCTCTTTTCCCACCCTTCTCTCCCTCTCTCCCTCTATCCATCCTTCAATCCATATTATTTTTTTTGGAGCAGTTAGAGTAAATTGTAGCTATCAGTACAATATCTTCTAAATACTTCAACATGCATATCGTTAGCTAGAGATTAAAAGGTGTTTTTCTTTTGCTGTAAAATTTAAATACAATGAAATGCATACATCTTAAGTGTACATTTACTGACTTTTGACACTGCACACATCTTTGTAAGCAAAACAAGCCCCTATTGAGATATAGAATACTACCTTCTCTCAGGAAAGTTCCCTCATACCTCTTCCCAGTCAATTCCCGCCCCACCATTTTTCTTATTTTTTTCCACAGTAGATTAGTTTTGTCTGTTCTAGAACTTTATCTAAATTGAGTCAAATAGTATGTGTTCTTTTGTACAAGGCTTCTTTCATTCAGTATATTTTTAAGATTCATCTGCGTTGTAAGTTTAAGCCCTTCCTTCCTTCCTTCCTTCCTTCCTTCCTTCCTCCCTCCCTTCCTCCCTCTCTTTCTCGCTTTCTTTCTCTGGACAGTGTTCCATTATCTGGAGGTATCACAGTTTCTTTACACATTTTTTTTTCACAGATGAGCATTTGGGCTGTTTCCACTTTTGAGTTATTACAAATGTGCTATGAATATTCTTGCACTAGTCTTTTTGTGAACATATGTTATCATGGGTAAATAGGATCAGAATTACTGGCTTATAGAGTAGGTATGTGTTTAGTTTTATAAGAAATTACCTGACTTTTTTCCAAAACATTGTACTATTTTACATTCCCACCAACAATGTATGGGAATTCCAGCTGCTCTACCTCTTTGCCAACGTTTGATGTTATCAGTATGCAGTGATACGTCATTGTGGTTTTAATTTTCATTTCCCTGATGACTAATGATGTTGATCACACCTTTGTGTGCTTATTACCCTTCAAACATTTCTTTTGTGAAGTGTCTATGAAAATCTTTTGACCATTTTTTATTGGGTTATTTCTCTACTGTGGGAGTTCTTTATGTAATCTACATACCAGCCCTTTGACAGATATATGTTTAGTGAATGTTTACTCTCAGTGTGTGGCTTATTTTCTTAAAGTCATTTTTGATGAGCAGAAGTTTTAAATTTTGATGCAGTCTAGTATATGATATAATATATAATGTAATATAATGTATATGCCCCCTTCTCTGTTACAGTTATTGCTTTTTGTGTGCTGTTTGAGACACCTTTGCCTCACCCCAAGTCATGAAGATGTGCTCCTATGTTTTCCTCTAAAACTTTATGGTTTTAGCTTTTCTATTTAAGCCTATGATCTACCTCTAATTAATATTTGTGTGTTTGGTGTGAGTTCGCGTCAAGGTTTATTTTTCATATGACTCTCCATTTACTTCAGCACCATTTGTTTAAATTCCTATTGCTTTGGTGCCTTTGTTGAAAATCCAATGCTTGGGTAAATGTAGGTCTATTTACTATCTTTTAAAAAATGTAAATACTGAGCAATCAACATCCAGAAGTTTCTTTCTTAAAGATTATCTCTTTCCTTAACCTGTACATACCATAATCTGAATAAGAATTTCATAAGGAGGATATAATGACTTCTAATAGACTATTAGAAAAATTGAGACCCTGTAACTTTAAAGTATGAATCAGGTTCTCTCTCTTTTAGGAATTTCACACTCATACTGATAATCAAATATATTGGAATCCTTATTTGAAAATAAAGAAGGCCTTACAATGCAAAATAAAGAACTAGGTTACCGCTATTATATCCTAATTTAAAGTTCACCATATTTTTTTAAATTAATTAATTAATTAATTAATTTAACTGCTTTCTTTTTTTTTAAATTTATTTTTATTTATATTTATTTTTGGCTGTGTTGGGTCTTCGTTTCTGTGCGAGGGCTTCCTCTATTTGCGGCGAGTGGGGGCCACTCTTCATCGGGGTGCACGGGCCTCTCACTATCGTGGCCTCTCTTGTTGCGGAGCACAGGCTCCAGACGCGCAGGCTCAGTAGTTGTGGCTCACGGGCCTAGTTGCTCCACAGCATGTGGGATCTTCCCAGACCAGGGCTCGAACCTGTGTTCCCTGCATTAGCAGGCAGATTCTCCACCACTGCGCCACCAGGGAAGCCCAGTTCACCATATTTTATTATTTAATCAAGATGATCCATTTTCTCTTATTAGAGTCTGATGCAGTTGAATGGCAAGGGATGTTTCTAAGAAATTAGTATATGAACTTAGGTAAGTGATTTTCTTTATTTTCTACTTTTAAAGAAAGAAATGTATGAAAGAAAATAAAGAAAACTATGTATGGGGTTGGATGTTAACTAGATGTACTGTTGTGATCATTTCACAATATACACAAATATTGAACCATTATGCTGTATATCTGAAATTATTATACCTCAAGAAAGAAAGAAAAAAGAAAGTAATTCTTAGTTCCTATTACACTGGGACACTGTAAAGATAAGGGAGTTCAGGGAAATACTGTAGTGAAACATATGGATAGAATAGTCAAAAATATATAGTATGAGACAGTTGAGAAAAAGAAGGTGTTTTCATTGAACATCCGTGGAGCAGGTATTCTGCTTTGTGTAAAGCTTGTAACCAGGGTATTAACACTCTCCTTTATGTGAGACGATAGGGATGAAACGCACTGCTCCTTTAGACTGGAGGGAACAAGGCTGTCAGTCTTTTTCGGCAGCCTCTGCTAAGCTTGCCAACCCAGGTGGATTTGCCTGCTCTCGACTCCAGTAATTCAATAGCCTCTTTCCTTCCCGTTAAGGATTGCCTGACCACTTACACCCTGCCGTGATACACCCTGCCGTGAGTCTTTGTCTCATGCCACTCGTAAATGCCGTGGTTTAAACACAAAGAATTTTAACATCCTTCACATCCCAAAATAAACAGCAGCTCTGGAAATGTCATAAGGCTTTCATTGTACAGGAAGTGGATTTAAATAACTCACGGGGCACTGTGGAAACTTTCTGATTCTTCCCCCATCCTCCAGTTTTCAAGAACAGACCAATGTAAGTGATTGGAAATCACATACTTTCTAGTTGGGTGTTGACGGACATTAAACATCATTATATGAATGTGTCCTAATGTTTTAGCATATGAAATTTTTGCACTCCTACTATCTTTTTGTAAGTATAACAAACTCAGTGTTTTAAATAATGCAAGTGATCTTCCATAGCAATTACAGTGGATTTGACTCGAGGATAATTTACAATGTTTTCTTCACCATAATTATCAAAAACAGTACCAAATGATCAGATCTAATAAGCTAGTTTTAAGGGAGAGCTATCTCTTGCTAAACCAAGAAATAACAAGGTTAAACCCAAAACTATTTGAAACGAATAACAGCACAATCAGAATCCTAATTGTATTTATTACTTGTATACCAGCCCTGGATATGACATGGGATTTTTGCACACTTCATGCAGAGAAGTGGGGAAAGAAGAAAGATTATCAGTGTCCTACAAAAGACTTTTGAGGAATGGAAAAGGACCACTTGCGCATGAATGTTTCCCTCATGAAGCCAAAAATAATAAAAAGTTACAGGAAAGTCAGGTGACTAAATTATTGCAGCCTGGAGGCAGGCTCACCTAGAAGCTAAGAATTCTACTGTGAAATACTGGAGTTCTCAGTGCCCTTGACAGTACCAAAAAATAACGTATTAATAAGGCTAATGGTTCTTAACAATTCCTTTCAAGTCCTGTTTTCTGTGTAACGTGGCACATTCTTTTGAAAGAAGCGTGTCTATTCACTTCAATGAGTTGGAAATCTGACTCGCCATGGAAGAAATATTTCACGAGATCTGATGGAAACATTCCCAATCATGGAAAAAGAAAGCACCCTCTAACTTAACTGGGTGAAGAAATAAATCTATATAAGGAGAGCAAGAAGAGATTTTAATAGTTTGAGTTTCCTTCTCCTGATTATTTTGAGGACTTTGTTTTTCAATTTAGAAATTTATAGGTGTAGCATGTGTCCACAGAATCACATTCACACAAAAAGGAAAAAACTAGGTGTGGGCAGTAATATCTCACTGAATCAATCAGTTCTGCATTAAAAAAAACTTTGCAGCTTTGTTTCAAAAAGAAACGAAATGTCCCAAAATGGCCACCAGTCATATCTGTTGGCACCTTTTAAAATTTTCTGTAGACACCAATTCATGCTATATTCTAGCCCTGGAGATCAGTTTGTGTGTTGTCTGAATGACCTAGCTAATTCCTCTCTTTAACTTAGTGTTACCAACTTATTGAATGAAATTTTTTTTCTTGCCAACTATCCATTTAATAAAATGGCCCGTTAATGCAGTCAAATCTCACTCACTAGTGTTGCTGTGGTGTCTGTTCTTGTTTCTACTGCCATGAGCTCCATACTTGACTGGTGGGGACATGTTCCCTTTGTTCAGAGTTCCCTTCACTCAACTGGGCTGTCAGTCCTTTGGGAGAAGAAAATCATCATATTCATTTCTATTTGATTCTACTTGTTACCAATATCTTCTTTGAATTTAATCTTTAGCAGATGGTTTATTCATCCAGCTCCTGGCTTCCTTTAGCTGATATCCTTCTTTGCTATACTGTATGTGAAAACCAAGAAGTGTTTGACACCAAAATGTATGATTATTTGCATATGCTGCATTATAGAGATAATCGAACCATGGAAGAAAAAAGATTTTGATCAAAGTATGCAAAGAAGTACTTCATGTAGCCCCCAAATACTTTCAGATCATAGTACCCATCATAGAATCAGAAAGTCTCGGGCCTCCCTGGTGGCACAGTGGTTGGGAATCCGCCTGCCAATGCAGGGGACACGGGTTCGAGCCCTGGTCCAGGAAAATCCCACATGACACGGAGCAACTAAGCCCATGTGCCACAGCTACTGAGCCTGTGCTCTAGAGCCCGTGAGCCACAACTACTGAAGCCCATGCGCCTAGAGCCCGTGCTCTGCAACAAGAGAAGTCACCGCAATGAGAAGCCCGTGCACCACGAGTAAGAGTAGCCCCCGCTCGCTGCAACTAGAGAAAGCCTGCACACAGCAACGAAGACCCAATGCAGCCTAAAATAAATAAATAAATAAAATAAATTTATTAAAAAAAAGTCTCCAAGTTGCCACTGATCTTAGAGGGAAGTAGTTCAGCATACCTCCAATTCAACTACAGCAGTTGATGAGCAAAAAAACTTTACAGATGCCACAATCCTCTTAGAGTGAATGGCTGTAGCCAATACTGGATGAATGTGTGCTTTGCCTTTGGATACACAGTATTCTACGTGGCCATAGCGTGATATACATTGACCACAGACTTTTTTTTTAGATCAGAACTTTGAAGAGAGAAGATAAACTTCTGGGTAAAGATGGTAGATGTACATACTTACATTTGTTTCCTCCTGAAACTCCACCCAAAAGACAGTAAACAGGTGTTTAAAAAATTATTGCATGAAACCATCAAGATCAAAGAGGAGATAGAGGAAACAAGAGTATAAAATTTTGGAATCTGGAAATAAGACTCACAAATGGTAAGCCGCTTAACAGAACAGAGAGGATTGGCAGTGAGGAAAGCCAATAAACTACCCAAATTATATTGTAGAACTGCCACAATTAGACAGTCCCAGGCATCTTTGGAGGAAGGAAACAGAAGTGGGGCTAAAAACAGGAGAAGTGGCTGAAAGTCTATTTAGAAGTCTGACATATTTCCTACTCAACCCTGCTCAGTGGGGCAAATGCAAATGGGGTGTGGGATAGTGTGAGTGCACAAAGCTAGATGCAAGTTGTTTAGCCAATTTTCATTAAGTTATTCTGCAGTCAGCAACTACCCAAGAGTTTCAGTGGCTTTCAACAATAAAGGTTAATTTCTTGCTCACATTACATGTCACTTTGGACCAGCAGACAACCCACAGAATTGAAGAAAATATTTGTAAATCCGCTAAGTGTCTAGTATCCAGAATATATATAGAGCTCTTACAACTCAATAATAAAAAGACAACCCAATATAGAAATGTGCAAAGGATTGAGACATTTCTCCAAAGATATATAAATGGCCAAGAAACACATGAAGTGATGTTCAACACTGTTAGTCATAAGAAAAATGCAAATCAAAACCACAGTTAAATACCATTTCACACCCACTAAAGATGTCTTTAATTTAAAAAAACTGGAAAATAACAAATGTTGGTGAAGATGTAGAGAAATTATAACCCTCACACATTTCTGGTCAGAATATAAAATGATAGAGCCACTGTGAAGAACAGTCTGGCAGTTCCTCAAAAAGTTAAACACAGAATTACTATATGACCCATCAGGCTCCTCTCTTAGGTATATACACAAGAGAACTGAAAACATGTTCACACAAAAACTTACATACAAATGCTCTTAGCAGCATTGTTCATAATAGCCATATGGTGAAAATAAACCAAATTTCCATCGACTGATGAATGGATAGACAAAATGTGAAACTGGGAAATTAGGAAGAAATGAAATTGTTGTTACTCACGGACTACATATGATAGTCTGTACAGAAAATCCAAGATAATCTACAGATAAGTTATTAGTATTACTAGAAGAGGTTAACAAGTTTGTGGAATCCAAAGTCAACATTTTAAAAATTAACTGAATTTCTATGTAAATGTAGCCAACAGTTAAAAAAATGGAATTTCTCCATTGAAAAATAAAAACATTAAATAACTAGAAATAAATTTTAAGATAAATTTCAAAATCTTTATGCAGAGAGCCTTAAAATACTATTGAATCAAATTAAAGATGAAAATAAAAGCATATGTCATCAGTCCTGCTCTGACTTTTCTTGGGACCTGGGACAAGAATACAATGGAGGGCTGCATATCATATGTCTAAATATTTTAAAGTTATGAATGTAGCCAACAAATGGTTAAATAAAATATATTTGCCTGCATTGACAAGTGTATGTTTACAACTACCTGGAAAGCAAGGTAGTTTGGACTCTTCAGAATTCTGTGCTGGAATGTAGCCCCTCATTCACAGCCTACATGCTTTCCCCAGTCCCCCTTTCTCCTTCTACCCTGGCTCTGTCTTATACCATACCAGGAAAGAGTTGCATGCGCATGTATGGACACACCAGCCCACACATCCAAGTTCCATCAACAGCACCGGCATCCCTTGGCCACTACTTGACCATCCCTTAATCAATCCTTAGGTCTAAGGGGGTAATTGGTGCATTTCTCTGCCTTTGGGAGGACAGCCCCAGAGAAGAGGCCTGTGCATGTCCTGGAAGAGGGTTTGAGGCCCTTGGAACAGGAAAATCCAAGATCTTGATACCCAGATTATAGTCTAGAAGGAGGGAGTGATGGCTCTGAGCGACACATCCCATTGAACCAGTGGACTCTTGACTCCATGGGAAGGGGGCACAATCCACAGAGCGCCTGAAATTGGAGTTCAGGGTAGAGGCCCCATTTCTCTGAATCTGAGGATTATATTTATTTACATGTTGTGTTCATTAATGGGAAGAATCAATATTATAAAAATGGCAATTCTTTCCAATTGTTCAATAAATGCAATGCTACCCCCAATAAAAGTTCTAACAGGTGGCTGGAATCAACTGACAAGTTGATTCTAAAATTTACATGGTAATGCAGAAGTCCAAAATAGCCAAGATACTCTTAAAGAAGAACAAGTTGGACTCCTTATTTTACTAGCTATCAAGACTTACTACAAATCTACAGGAATTAAGATGGGGTGATATTAGTCTAATGGAAAAGAATGCAGAGCCCAGAAACAGTCCTGCAAATACATAGATAGATAGATAGATATGATTTTGATTAGCAAATCTTGCAATAAATGCTATTGGGGCAACTGGGTATCCATATGGAAAAAAAATGAAATAACTCTCTACATCACGTGACTCACAAAACAAATTCCAGGTGGATTGTATACTTTAAGTGAAGGGCAAAAAAAACAATCCAGAATGTGGGATATTCTACAAGACAAATGGCCTGGTCTTTTCAACAAATAAATGCCATTTAAAAAAAAGCAGAGGAAACTATTACAAATTCAAAAAAATTTAAGAGAAATATCAACCAAATGCAATTTGTGGACTTGTTTGGCATCATGGTAAATATAAAAATTAACGTTTAGGGAATTCCCTGGCGGTCCAGTGGTTAGGACTCCCCGCTTCCACTGCAGGGGGCACGGGTTCGATCCCTGGTCTGGGAACTAATATCCTGCCTGGGATACTAATATCCTGCATGCTGCGTGGCGTGGCCAAAAATAAATAAATAAAAACCCAAAAACAACTTTTAAAAAAGCTAAAATAAAATGGTAGCACAACTCTGTTGTACTGAATCTCAATTGTATTGAATCTTAATTGTATTGAATCAAGCCAAAACTAGGTCAAAATTAATTCCAAAAGACCTTACCCCCAGCTTGTCCAACTCTTCAGAGGCCTGAGGCCAACCTGTGGCATCCAGCTCCTTTCACAGAGGAAGGTATCTTACAAAATAAGATGAATTTTGTTGCTGATCGTTCTTGAGGAATTAGTCTTTCATGTTTGAACTAAATGCTTCTGTAGTTCAGGAAAGTTAAAGGTCTGAATGAGACAGGCTGGGACCCAAAACCTAGGACCTGGGACCCTTTGCTGCAGTGCTTCCACCTGGACAAACATCTCCTCTCTTTGAGCTACAAAATACAAAGAAACTATAAGGGACTAAAAATAACTGTCTGCATGCGCAGTTGGGGCATATTATGAGCAACAAGTTACAAAAAAAGACCAAAAACGCAACTGCAACTTCTGAGGAGTCAGGAACGAAAGCAGGGTACTGCGCATGGTGTCTGCACACAGCACCGCCAAGGGGGTGGGCAGACCACCTAAGTCACCCCTCCAGCAAGACCCCTGGACCTGCCCCCTCCCCTCACCCTATATAAGGGACCAGCTCACCCCCACCCCCTCCAGAGAGCTAGCAAGGGCAACTGTTACTTGTTTTTGCTCCCTCCTGCTGCAGCATGAATCTCAATAAAGCCTTGCCTGAATTTCTCATCTGGCCTCTTATCAATTTCTATTGCTTAAGGAGGCCAAGAACCCAGGTGGGTAACATGAAGGTTGCTACTGAGATTAAAGGAAATCTTTGGAGATGCAGCTCTCACTGGAACAGAACTCCCTACATTGTATAAAGTAATAGAAATTGGCTGAAGCATTTATGCCTACTGAATTCGAAAATTTTCATATGAACCCTGACCACTGAGAGGTCAAGAGGGCAGCCCACTGGATTTAAGCACAAGTAAGTACTGTGATGTAACCAACCAAGGCAGCAATAGTTTGTTAAGATTCTACAATATGAGTGATTCTAGGTTTCTTATCTTATAAAAATGGACAGTGGAGTTCAAATGTCAAGGCCATTGTTGTAACATTAAAATTAGTATATTTTGAAACTTAGAGAAGTACTGTTGCACTTTAATTTTATAAAATATGACCATGAAATTATTTCTAAGCCTAGCCATATGATTAAGTAAGAAGGTATACCTTTTGGAATTTTAACCTTATTAAAAAATTTAATGCTTTAAAATAAAAATCCTAATGCCAGTATTTGAGAACTTTTTGCCAATTCAATAAAGATAAGAAAAATTAAAATCCATTTACTGAAATAGGGAAATTTGC
Organism: Balaenoptera acutorostrata; assembly: GCF_949987535.1. Lineage (NCBI taxonomy): Eukaryota > Metazoa > Chordata > Mammalia > Artiodactyla > Balaenopteridae > Balaenoptera > Balaenoptera acutorostrata. The sequence goes on from NC_080081.1 coordinate 14,505,220, forward strand.
TAATGTTGGGTATTCTCTATATGCCAGGCACTGTGCTAAGCACTTTATAAAAATTATTAAATCTAATTCTCAAGACAACTCTGTGAGGCAAATATCCCCATTTTACAGATGAGAAAACTGAGAGGAAACAAAAAATGGAACCATGACTACGATCCAGGCAGCTCTCTTTGGTTACAATGTCCACCATTCTTTCTATTATGCTAGTTGTTTTTGTCAGTGAAGAAATGCTTTCATTAAACTTTACTTTCTGGTAAGATTAATATTTACGATAATTTCTAACTATGATAGTCCTCTTTTTTTACCCCTATTTTAAAATACACAAAAATGAGTTCTGTTACTATGGGGTCATTTCATATAAAATATTTATTTAAATATTAAAAGTTGCTTAAATCATATCAAATGTAATGTACATGTAATATGCCATATGGAAAATCGATTATAGAATATTTTGCATAAAATCGATCTACACGGGCTGAAAGTTTTTATTAATCTAGAAAACTTAATCTGGTGTTATTTGTGATTTTATTAACATGGTTGTGTCTATTATCAGGCAGGTGGATGCACTCGAGCACATGGATACACGTTCATCTATACACACGTGCGCACACACACATACACACGCACACCATTCTTCAAACTGTATTTTGAAGGAAAGTAGAGTCATAATTATAAGAACAACTCTTTCTTTGCACTTTAGATTTTCATCTGCTTTTCCTATCTGATTTTCATAGACGATTTCCATAGACGATTTTCATATATGATTCTTATTTACTTCCATCTTAAAGTTCTGCCCTTTCCTCTCCTCTTCACCTAGATCCTGAGATGCTTAGAGTATTTTACAGCACATTATCTTAATTTACATTTAATGATACTGTCTTCCACTAGCCCCTTTATTGTCTTAAGACTCATCCACATGCCTAAGACAAAGAATTGTCCCTTGGGGCAGTATGGTATGCTGGAAAGAGTTACAAAGAGCTAGGGGAATGGTAGCCTGAGTCAGAAGCCTATTTCTGCCACTTACTACTGTATGGCCTTGGTAAATTTCTTCATCTCTCTAGTCTCAGTCTCCACATCTGTAAAATGGAGATAATACCTCCTGTGCCTACCTCCATGGCTATTAGGAAGATTTGGTGTGATAAACTGCTAGATAATTAACAGCTACCTGCAGCGAAGACTGCCATATCAATTCTCCCTCTTTTTAAGAAACTAGCAGACCTCAGACTTTGATGTTCCTGCTTAAAGCTTGAAGCGTAGATGCAATGGCTGTGGCAGCCATCTTGTGACCAGATGTGAGAGGAAGTCCCGAGAGTCACAGAGACCTGGCTTCTGCCTTCTCAAGCCTCTGGACCAGCCCTGGGCCACCAACCTTCAGATTTCTTATTTGGTGAGAGAAAAACAAACCCCAGATGTTGAAGCCACCATTACCTGCGCTTTGTGTTATGTGTAAGTAAACTCAATCCCTACCTGACACACTGACCTTGGATGAGCTTATATTGGGTCCTGGGCGCTGTGCTAAGCACCTGGCATGTGTTTTGCTCTTTGATCTCCAGGATAGCTCTCCCACAGGAGACTGAGAGGTAGAGAGGTTAAGCAATGCACCCAATGTCACATGGCTTTGCTAATGGCTGTCACGTACTCACAGAGGCCTCAACAATTGATTCAGTTATTTAATTATTGTCAGAAATATGATACAAGATCACACCCTAAACCAAAACAGTTTTTTCTGGCCAACATCTCCCAACAATTCTATAGCTCTGGTCACATCAACCTGATTGTGTTACCTGGGGTCGATTTTGTGGCTACTCTGTCTCACAGCAGTGTCATCAGGAAGTTGTACTCTGAAAATCACACATTCTATATATGACATTTTTTCCCTTCATGGTTGCAGTTGGTAAGTCTAGGTTTTGCAAATGTTCCCATGTAAATAACCAAGGACATGATCTATGACAGAACTTTGGGAACTAGCTCATCAATTTTTTCGGGGTGTTAGAGTGGACCCAAAACTATCTGAGTAAAATCTTGGCCCTGCCCTCAAGGATTCTCTATGAGGATGTGATAATGATAAAAATAATGGTTTCTAAACATTGTTTTGAGTGCTAAGTATGTGCTAGGCATGATTCAAACCACTTTACAACCGCATTACATACTCATTCTGTCCTCACAACACCTCTGTGGCAGGTAATACAATAATCTCTATTTTTCAGGTGAGGAAACCAAGACCAAGAAATGTTGTTACTTGTCCCACATTTCTGAAGTGGGACAGAGTGACACTAATAAGTGACAGAAAAAGAATTTGAATCCTGGAAAGCTGACTCTAGGAATACAGTTGTCCCAATATCTGAGGGGACTTTGTTCTAGGACCCACACAGATACCAAAATCCAAGGATGCTCAAGACTCATATAAAATGGTGCAGTATTTGCATATAACCTATGCATATCCTCCAGTATACTTTAAATCATCTCTAGGTTACCTATAATACCTAATACAGGGTAAATACCATGTAAATAGTTGTAAATACAATGTAAATGCTATGTAAATAGTTGTGGGTACCCAGCAAATTCAAGTTTTGCTTTTTGGAACTTTCTGGAATTGTTTTTTAATATTCTTGATCCGAGATTGGTAGAATCCGCAGGTGTAGAATCCACGAATATGGAGGGCCAACTGTATGTCCTGTCTAATAAGAGACTATTCATTGATTATCAAAGTATACACTCTATGTCTTACTGGGTAACATGGAATAGCTACAGTTCAGAGGTCCATCAGAAAACTCTCACTGCATGTTATAATTGTGGTACCAAGACAGAGTATTCATTGAGAATTTTCTGAAGAATATGAAGTGTATCTATATTCTTGGCTCACGTCAGCATCATCATTTGGGACCATGTTGCTTTGGTTCCCTTTAGAACTGACTTTACTGTCCTTTGGTATTTTACAATTGACTTGTGTTGAGGGCTGGTACAAGAAAGTTTTACAAAGCTTTTGTGGTTACTGTCATGATCTTTTTGGAAGTGTTTTCTGCTCCATCACATAATGTCATTATACGAGCGAAGGACAAACAATCCAACACAAACTGGCTAAAGCAAAATTGGAAATTATTGGCTAATGGAATTGAAAAGTCTAAATGTGCTTCATGGACAGCTTGATCCATGCTCAAAGGATGTCAGCAGGATTTACGTTCTCTCATCCCATCTCTCTTTATCTTGACCCCATTCTCGGACAAGCTGTGCTCTTGAGATCTCTCAACAGCGGCAGCGGCAGCTCAACGCTTTCTCAAGTGCAAGTTCAGAATCTCTGCCCCAGAAGTCCAGGTGGTCTGATTAGCTCTCACTGGGCCATGTGCTTATCTCTGAACCAATCCCTGTAGCCAGGGGCGTGCATGCAGTGCATTCAGTGGTTTTGTCTGAGTCACGTATTCAACCTCTGGTCAAAGGGGAAGTTGGAGTCAAATCCAGAAGATGCACATAGATCATGGGTGAGAAGAGGATGGCCCCCCAGAGGAAAATTTGTTTAGTTATCAGAGTAAGAGTGGATGGGCGCTAGGCAGCAAAACCAGCACACTCCATTATAGTCGTCTTTACACATTTGTGGGAGAAATTCTGGCTTGATTTTATTTTATGGACACTGTGACCATTGTACCTGATTGTGTTCATCATATGCTAAGAAGGAGACTTGACACTCTCTTTCCTGACCTCCTCCACTAACTGTAAAAGACCCATGGCATGCATGCTGTAAGCTTTATTTCATATTCCTAATATTTTCTCCTTACATTTCTTGCCTCATCTATTCATGTTTTCTTTTATATTATGTATTTTATAAGCTGCTTTGAAATTCTTTTGGAAAGAGAAAGCATATAAAGACTTTAAAATGTTATTTTTAATATTGGATATGTTCATACTGTGTAAATGTCCAAGCTAAAGGTTCCCAATATCTTCCCAGGAAAGATTAGCACAGCTATTAATATGATTCCTATTTATAATTCTACCAGAAAAAAATAGAATATATTTTAGTCTCTGCCTAGACCAATTATTCTCCACTTGTCTCGCTGATAATTTTCTATATATAATCCCTTAAGATTCAATGTAACTATCAGCTTTTTCCCCTTGGTTGCATCTTCTCCCATGGCCAGATCCCCAAGGTCAGTAGGTGTTCATGCTCCTATTATTTGTTTGTCTGTGGAAAGAGATCCCAGAGGGCAAGGGCTGCCTCATTCATGTCTGTATCTCCAACTTCTAGCATAGCGCAGGAGTAAGTGCTCAGTAAAAGTCCATGAAAGAAAAGAAGAGAAGAAGAAAGGAAGGAAGGGAGGAAGGAAGGGAGGAAAGGATGAAGGAAGCAAGAAAGGAAGGGAGAAAATGATCTTTTTTTTTTTTAACATCTTTATTGGAGTATAATTGCTTCACGATACTGTGTTAGTTTCTGTTGTACAACAAAGTGAATCAGCCATATGCATACATATATCACCATATCCTCTCCCTCTTGCATCTCCTTCCCACCCTCCTTATCCCACCCCTCTAGGTGATCACAAAGTACCGAGCTGATCTCCCTGTGCTACGCAGCTGCTTCCCACTAGCTATCTATTTAACATTCGGTAGTGTATATATGTCAGTGCCACTCTCTCACTTCGTCCCAGCTTACCCTTCCCCCTCCCTGTGTCCTTAAGTCCATTCTCTACATCTGCATCTTTATTCCTGTCCTGCCCCTAGGTTCATCAGAACCATTTTTTTTTTAGATTCCATATATATGTGTTAGCATACGGTATTTGTTTTTCTCTTTCTGACTTACTTCACTCTGTATGACAGACTCTAGGTCCATCCACCTCACTACAAATAACTCAATTTCATTTCTTTTTATGGCTGAGTAATATTCCATTGTATATATGTGCCACATCTGCTTTATCCATTCATCTGTCAATGGACACTTATGCTGCTTCCATGTCCTGACTATTGTAAATAGTGCTGCGATGAACATTGTGGTACATGACTCATTGAATTATGGTTTTCTCAGGGTATATGCCCAGTAGTGGGATTGCTGGGTCATATGGTAGTTCTATTTTTAGTAGAAAATTATCTTTTAACCTAGAGAATGGCTTCATCACAAATGACTCTATGGGTGAATACTGCCTGTGGTTAGTAGATGTGATTAGCCATTTATCTGGCAGAAAGAGATCTCCCCTAACCCCAGCATAAATTCTGATTAATTTCTTAATTTATATAGTAAAGGATTCATAACACAAGTATGAAGACCATAAGAAGATAGGCTTCCCCTTGGCGCCCTTCTATGCCCACACAGAGATCCAAAGTTATTTTCTTAGCTGCCTGACAGGTTTTGTTGCCACCCCCAAAGAAGTCCTTGAGAATGACAGAGGAACGAGAATCTCTGTATAGCATCTGTTTGCCTAGTAATAGAGGCTTTAAGGGGTTTTTAGAAATTGGTTTTCTTTGGGAATCACTTAAGTTTCCCATTTCCTGGTAAATATTTTTGGTAAAAACATTATCCTCTTGGATTTCAGAGGAAGTTAAAAAAAAAAAAAAAAGAAAGAGCTTGAAAGCATTCACAAAGTAATGGGCTCTCCTAACACAGCCATTCATTTGAAGGTATGTCTCTCTAGTCTAAATCCAAATCCTCCAGTCAACACAAGCCTGAAGTCTACTGTTCCTTCTCTGTGAATCCTTTCTGCCTCAAGCTATGATCTTCAAAGTTCTCAGAGGGTTGGACTTGCATGTTGTTTCTTATATTTTTATAATACTGTTTAATCTGTCTGAAGATTTAGAATGTAATGATACTGTACAGACATCATGACGATGGGCCAACTGATACAGATGAGAAATATTCTATTATCGTGAAGTTCTAGTTCTTTCCCACTGTTTAGTCAATATACATTTATAGCAGTTATTTATTTGGATATCTTAGCACATATTATCTTGAAGTTATAAAATAGATCTTCATTTTAAAAAACTAAAGAACAAGACAGCTTGGGATTCTGTTTTCCCCAGCTAATAGGTATTAGGAATGCACTTATCTGACAGGTCAGTTTCTATTATTCCTGAAAGGAAAAGCTTTATATAAACACCGCTACAAAATCTTCCCCTAAATAGCCTGCCAACCCCTCCTTACCCAATACAAACAAACAACAAAAACAACAAACTCCAGGGACTTCCCTGGTGGTCTAGCAGTTAAGAATCCGCCTTCCAATTCAGGGAAAGCAGGTTTGATTCATGGTCAGGGAACTAAGATCCCACATGCCGCTGGGCAACTAAGCCTGCACGCCACAACTACTGAGCCCGTGCACTCTGGAGCCTGCGGGCCACAGCTAGAGAGCCCATGTGCCACAACGAAGAGCCCATGTGCCACAACCAAGACCCAACGCAGCCAAAAATAAAATAAAAAAATAACAAAAACCAAACAAAACAAAACAAAAAAACCCCACCAAACTGCAGGCCCTCCTTTATGTATTTTTCTTCCAGTGAGTTGAATATTTGAAAAATGTGTCAAATAGCAATATTGGACCCATTGTCTGCGTTCTGGCCACCAAGGACCACAATAACTTTGGTTATTAGAACAAGGAACACAACATCATTTTCATAAGTAAGTTTCCTTACTTATGTGAGAACTGAGTTCTCTCAGAAAAGTGGTACATACTAGACGTAGACTTTCAAGTCAACTTAGAGCCAAAGAAGTACAAGTTCAGTGGAGGATTCTCAATGTGGGGATTTTGTAGCACTTAATTTTAGTGCTTACATTTCTAAGGAAAAAAAGAACTGAGTTCCCTCAGAAAAGTGGTACATACTAGAAGTAGTCTTTTAAGTCAATTTAGAGCCAAAGAAGTACAAGTTCGGTAGAGGATTGGAACCTGTTCTCAAGCCAGTCAAGGTCCAGGGTTTCAGCAGGTGGCGCTTGTCCCTCTGGACCAGTGCTCCTCCAGCTGCCATCAAAGGAACCAAGCTGGAACTACCACTTCCCCAGTGTGTGGAAGCAAAAGGAGAAGTCTGGGTGATGGGACAAAGAGAAGGCAAGCTCTGAGGTTAACCCAAGGTGTCTCAATTACCCCAGCTACTCTTCCTTAGGTAGGCTGACTCATAGCCTCACTTTATGCAGCGGAAAGACGCACATTCATGCCACAAAAAGTAGTTATTCTGTCCTTGTGTGTAACATTTTTCTTTCTTAAAGAATACTAGTAATGATTGCAAGTTGCAGCCAAGTCTCTTGCCAGCTCTTCCTCCACAGTATCTCTCAAATCTGTCTACTCTTTTCCATCTTCAGTGCCACCTCCATATGAGTCCATGTGACATCACCTCACACCCGAGGTACTGCCTTGCCTCCACTCTTGCCCCATCCATCACCTTAAAATTCATTCCCCAAACAACTATACTCCGATAAAAATTAATTTAAAAAAATTCATTCCCCACACCGTAGCCCAAGTGAGGCTCTTAACATAAAAATCAAACCAAGTCACATACACCCCCTTACCTGCTTAAAACCCTTCAGTGGCTTTCCCTTTCTCTTCAAGTAACACTAGATGCTTTGCCTTGATTTACAAAGCCCCATATTATCTGATCCGTAGCTCATCTTGGCCTCTATCCCCCTCACTGCTCTCTAACCGTCCTCACCTACTCATAATTCCTAGAAGACCCTTTAGGTCACCTGTGTTACTTACTGCCTTGCACTTCTTGAACCTTCTGTCTGAAACACTTAACGGGACTCTTAACAGGTCTCCGTTTAAATGTTATCGCCTTAGACAGGGCACCTTACATTTAAAAGGTAGCCCAATTCCTCTACCCTGTTATCAGTGCTGTGCTGGTAAATGTTTAACAACCGGCTCTCAGGGGAATAGGAAGAATCCCTGACTGCTGGGGTTTGCTTATTTCTGTGGTGTAAATACTGCTACCACAGCTGATTTCAGGCTACTGGTGTGAAGTCCTTGGGCCTGGTAAAACTTTTGAAATGTAACAATCAGCTCTTGCGAGCTGGTGTGAGCTGGCCCCAGCCCACCACTGCATTATTCTCCTTCACACACGTCTGCTTATTTCCTTGATGGCACCCATGGAAACCCGTACACTGTGTATTTGTACGTTTGTTTTTGGTTTGTCTCTAAAGCTTATAGACAGAGATTAGAATGTATGGTCTAGGAAGGAGGGTCTATTTCAGCCCTAGCCCAATTCTTATCAATTATAAGTTTTCAAAAAATATTTATGAATTAATGTTAAGCACTCATTCCACACACAAGGGTTTGTGTTTTTTTTTTTCAAGCCTTTTCCTTTTCTTAGCTTTCTTAAATTAAAAATATTTTCTTATTTCAGAAAAAAAATGTTATTTTACTGCTTTTAAAATTCAGAAGGCCAGGGACTTCCCTGGTGGTCCAGTGGTTAAGACTTCGCCTTCCATTGCAGCGGGTGCGGGTTCGATCCCTGGTCAGGGAGCTAAGATCCCACATGTCTTGTGGTCAAAAAACCGAAAAGAAAAAAGCATAAAACAGAAGCAATATTGAAACAAATTCAATAAAGACTTTAAAAATGGTCCACATCAAAAAAAAAATCTAAAATCCAAAAGGCCAAGAAGGAGCTAGGATGTCGGGCAAGGAGGGCATGGAGGGAGGAAGGGCTAAGAGTGTAACAGGAGTTACAGGGTGTCGTATGGAATGAAGTGGAATGAGTTTGTGGTTTGAAATTCTCAAGTGAAATGATTTTTAGTCTTTATGTTAGTTAGAAAACAAGCCTATCTTCAGTGTAGAGCATGTCTGCCTTTTGTTATGTAAGATGTAAGTTTCTCCTTCACACTGTTAGTCCATGCCCAGCACAGTGCTTGGCAGATAGTGGGTACTCACATATTTATTGAGCAATGAATAATGTAAAAGCTCTTGATTTTGAACAGTAAGGGCCATTCTACAATGGTAGGAAAGTTCCCAATCAAGTTAATAAAACACTTATTGAGTGTGCATCAGATATCGTTAAAAAATTTTAGGCACTTTCTATGTGCAGGAAGCTAGAGTTTCTATGTTCTGGTTCAGCCCATTCTCCCAAGTAAGCCTGTAGGCACACGAAGCCCAGACACAGAAGCACCCCCTTCCAGCTCACCTGAAAGCACAGGTGGTGGAGATGGCAGAGAGAAGATAGCACCTGGTGTCTAGGAGTGGATGGGCCCCTGGGAATTCCCAGGACAGCATTCCCTGGGGCAGAAACTAAGCTGTTGTCCTCCAATGAAATCACCTACCTCAAAGGGAGTTAAAACATTCACCACTGCTGCATTTGCCCATGTCTCCCTTCCAAGCTTTGTCCTGGGTTGGCCAAACACGTTGCTCCCATTTACATCAAAAATAGAAAGAAAGAAGGAGGGGAGGGAGGGAGAGAGAGGAAAAGGGTGGGAGGGAGTGAAAGAAAGAGAGAGAGAGAGAAAGGAAGGAGGAGTGAATCTTTACATTAAACAGCTTTTTCTAAGTCTACTGTTGGCCTGGGTCTGAAACACCAAGAGGACTCTTCACCTCTTTCACCTTTTCCTACTGCAGAAAACTCTAGCACGAAGGAACACTTTTCTGTGAAACCAGTTCCCTTCACATCACCCAAGTTTCTCAACACTTGTTTTTGTTAATAAATAGACGTAGGTTTGAAAGACCTCCTTGTTTCAGGCATCTTTTTTTCTCTTGCCTTTTTGTTCTCTGCCATTCTGTCAACCATTTTGCTTTTTTCCACCTAAAGAAAATCCCACAATAGCTTGGACAAATGATACTAATCTGTATTTATAGTATCTCACTTCACTTAATGCTGCTGGGGGTTCTTACAGCTGACTGACTGTTGGATGTATGAAAAGATTGGACCAGGTTCTTGTAAAACTGGTTGTCAAATCCTAAATTTTGTAGCTGTTCCAAGAATCACTGAGTTTTAAAAAATGATCCCTGCAGTGTAAAATGTTTTATTTTCTATAAAATTCTTATGTTTGACAAATATATTCATAGAGTACTTTAACACTAGAGTTCAACTACTGTACATTTTTTAGCTGACATAACGTTTCCAACACTCTGAAAGTTTTCTTATTACCCCCCTTTTTTTTACCTGCAGGCCTGAGACCTGAATAACTTGCCCCAGGTAGCAAGCCAGTCAGTAATGGAGGGATGTCTCCAATGAACCAGAATACCTTATCACTTTTATTTCTCTGCAACATAATTTATGAATTTACCAACATTGAATGATTTCTTTACTGTGCAAAGACATCTTACATGATTATAAAAATAGTTAAATTTTCATTGTATATAAAAGATTTATACATATGGCTTAATATTAAGCTATGAAAATAATTTTTAAAATCCAGGGCCTAGTAAAGATTAGGATAAGGCAAATCAGGGAAGGGCTTAACAAATAAGCAGTCAATCAAATGTTCAAGAATCAATCATGTGTAGAGATAAGATCCTTACTCTTAAGAAGTTTATGATCAATCTGAGAAAACAGAGAATAAACATTCTGTAACTGATGCTAGCACAAAGAACTAGTGTCTGTGCAAAATACAAGGGTCTGAAAAATGGCAAAATAAGGAAAGTATTCATAAACATTAAAGTGTGCTCAGAGGGGTCAGAAAAATCACAAAAGTTTTCCAAAAAGAGCATGGTGAATATGCGCATTGATGGGGAAGGAGGAGATTGGTCAAAGCAAAACTCAAAGGTAGAAAATTTCAAATTTCAGGGGCTTCCCTGGCTGTCCAGTGGTTAAGACTCCGCGATTCCCCTGCAGGGGGCCCGGGTTCATCCCTGGCGGGGCAACTAAGATCCCCGTATGCCGCGTGATGCGGCCAAAAAAAAAAGAAAATTTCAAATTTCATCCCCCTGAGAACATCGTCACTTGTAAGCCAGACTATCCATTTCATTTCAGCTTCTCCGCCAGGAAAGGAAGTAGCACTACCGCATTCAACGTGACTCTTCTTCATTTCAGAAGCAAGGGGTGCGCTGGAACCCTTGCAGAGGGTTAGGAGAGCTTGCCCATTGTTAACATTTTAGGAATTTTGCGAGGCCATTGACAACATGTCATCGGAAGTTTGCAATCTGCCAAGGTGGGAGGGAGTGTTTACACCACAGAAATTGGCAAATGCTACAAATCAGCCCCTCATGCCCGCTCCACCCACCAGTGGTTAAACATGTACCAGCCCACCTGGAAGATTGGCATTTTACAGTCGGGGAGCTCTTAGTGTAGTTGTGTGAGGAGGAGAAAGGAGATCCATGGGAGGGAGCAGGAAAAATGAGTGAGGATTCAGAGGCGGGGGTAAAAAAGAAAAAGGTGGAGGAAACCACCCTCAGGAAGAGTGAGGGAGCGAGCTGGGCATCAACAGGACAGAGACGTGTCCAGAGGTGAGTGGAATCACCTACATTATATCTTTAGGTGACAGTAGGGTTGCTTAGAGCTTTGTATTATGTGAGAGTGCTGAATTGAGGTTTTTTTAAAAACATCTGGTTATATTGTGCCCCACTCCTAGCATTTTTATGAGGCTAAAAGTATTGTGGCTTTGCTGTATGGCCTGACCATTTGTTTCTCTGCTCATTGCAGCAGATCCAGAACAATTCTTAAAGAATTTGGGCCCTGTCTGCAAACACTCGTGCTGCTCACCTCTGCATCAAGGTAGCAATGATTCATTATGCTCAGTTTTCTCGGGAGGACGTCAGCTCTGTCCCCAGATTCCCTGTGAGGTGTAGAGGTCCACGGTTGACTGGCCACCGAGTGTGCTGACCCTCACATACTTGCCATAGCTGTACAGACCTAGCACGTTCAACACCACATTCATGGTCTCTCCACACTTGCCTCTTCTCCTACAATCCAAGGCTTGCTCATTGTTATCTAAGCAGTTACCCCAAATAAAAACTTGGGCATCATCTCAGGTTTTTCTTTCTCCCTTGTCACCCGTGTCTGATCCAGCTGACAAGACCTTTAGAATCTGTTTCCAGTTGCCACTGAGACTGCCTTACGTCAAGTCCCTTGCTTGTTCCCTAGAGTCCCACAAAACCTTCCTAATTATCTGGGGTCTATGCCCTTAGCCTCCCCATCCTTCAATCTATGCTCTATATTAGAGACATGTTTAGAAAGCACAAATCTGATCATGTCATTTCCCTGTTCCTCCAAAAGTGTTCTAGAATTTTCATGATAAAGTTCTAACTCCTCACATCAGCCCACGAGGCCTCATGAAACAAGACTTATCTACTGCTCTGGTCTCATTCCTATGACTCCTCCAAAGCCACCCTTCAGTCCAGCTCCTCAGACCTCTTTAGATACGCCCTGCTGTTCCTACCTCAGGGCATCTGCACATTCTGTGCCTTCAGACTGGAATTCCCATATGACTCCCCCAATCCCTCCACCTACGTTGTTATTTAACTAACTCCTACTCATCCTTCAGAATACAGCTCAAAATCACCTCTGAAAGGAAATCTCTTATGACACCCAGATTGATCCACAGGTCTCTCTCCTGTGCTCTCTGATCCTATGGAACCTGAGTACATTTCAATCACTCTTCCTGTCACACAGTTGGGAACCTATCTGCTTCCCTTACTACATGGCAGGGATCACGTCCTCTTTGGCCTTGTGTCCCCTTTGCCCAGAACTTAGCTGATGCTTGACACAGGATTGCGTAATTATTAGTTGTGGACCTGATTTTCCTTGCAGCTGAGGCAGGTAGCTTGAGAATGCAGGGGTTAGATAGATGCAGGCAGTAACACGATATGGGGAGTAATAAGTATTTGGCTCCAAAGTGTAAGGGTTGGAAAGACAAATGTTTCATGGCGGATTGCCTTATCAATAGTACTGATGCAGAGAAGAGATTTAGAGTGAAGGAAAAGCTGGACTTGGCCACAAGGACATTAATGGAGGCCTTAGGTCAGGTCGCTACAGAGGAATAACATGAATGGCACAGAGGGATGGGAATTGGAGCAGAAACCTAATGAGTATTTGTTAGTTCTGGATGTTCCAGATGCTTTACATGCATCATTTCACATCATCCTCACAATCACTCTATGAAATAGATTTATCCCTGAAAAACTGAAAGTAAAAAATAAAAAGAATTACCAATAAGGAAGCTAAAACTCAAGGTTCAAATGACAGATGCAATTACCAATAAGGAAGCTAAAACTCAAGGTTCAGATGACAGATGCAACCTTTTCAATGGTTGAGCTAGATTTAAACTGATTTACTCCCTCATAAAACCACACACTTCCCCCTGCCCCATACTCCTTACTGAAGTAGAAAAGGATATAGGAATAAAGGTGGTAGAATTTAACTTCAACCTCATTCTTCCCTCAACTCAAAAACATTTATCCATGGAAGGTGGCAGGATATTAGGATAATAGCTAAAATTCACAACTGGATCAATGGAATATTTTTTTCCAACAGAGAAACTTAAGTTATTTAAAAGGCAGACACATCTTTCTATATTTCTGTTTAATTTCCACGCAAAGTTGTGCTCATTGGGATAATTCTAACACTGTGTTGAGGCTTTGCAAGTGCATGTGACAGAATAGCATCAGGGTCCAAGGGCCAAGGTGAGAAAATAAGGAGCTAGGTCCCGCTGTTCTCTGTTCAGACCTGCTCCCATTCCTCACGGCCCACTGAAAACTCCATTCCAAGAGCTCTGCTGCCCTCAGACACCCCACTCTCCACACCAGTGTGAGAGGAGGACAGGGAGAGAGAAGGGACATCGCCTTTTGGGGGGATGCTGAGTCTGTAGATTGGAACCCTCCCTTTCCCCTCACCTCCCTTTTGGGGAGAGAGGGGATTTTACCTGGTACTTCCTGCAATCTTTTTACAAGGTTGGCGGAACGTAGAATATGTCTCTCATCAAGATGAGACTGATGATCGTCTCTTATCAGAAAGTTGCTGAGCTGGATGGTCTGAGTGCAGAATGCTGATGGGATATGAGAGAAGGCGGGGACCCTGGAGAGAGTGTGACCGTGGGGCTGCCTCAATGCCTGCTGTCTGGTGTGACAAGGGAAGGTGAGTTCCCGTGGGCCAAGTGATGAGAAAGCAATGTTTCTTTGCCTCAAAAAAAAAAAAAAGTTCACTCTAGCAAGGTGTTCTTATTTCTGGATAAAACAGTGAAGCAATCAGCTGTGCTGCAAGAGGCTGAGCTGGACTTGGCCCACTGCCCCGTGTCCTCACCAACAGGACCAGCCCACCTTCCCCTTTATTGAGCACGGAAGGGCCACCATTAGTGAGGATGCCCGTATGTGGCCTTCCATATCTTAACAAAATGAACTTCACTCTATCCCCCTCTTCAATAACACCCCAGCAGGTTAGGCTCTGGTTAACTAGTTTCCCCTGAGGGCGGGCCTTGTTAAGAAGAACGGAGTGTGCTGGCATATTTCAAAATGGTTCCTTTCCCCCTCTCCCTGCTGGAAGCGCAAGAGGCTTTTTCTCCAATGTGTGCTGTGGGAAGCTGGTCGACTTCTTGGAGGTAAATCTCAAAATATTGCGGGGCTGGGAATTCCCTGGCGGGCCAGTTGTTAAGGCTCTGCACTTTCACTACCATGGGCGCAGGTTGATCCCTGGTCGGGGAACTAAGATCCCACAATCCACGCTACAAGGCCAAAAAAAAAAATTTATATGTATATATATATATATATATATATAGTGAGGCCCTGTTATTACTGGGTCCCCCTGGAGTTTTGTGGTTTTTTTAAAATTTTATTGAAGTGTAGTTGATTTACAGTGTTTTGTCAATTTCTGCTGTATAGCAAAGTGACTCAGTTATATGTTCATTATGGTTTATCACAGGATACTGAATATAGTTCCCTGTGTTATACAGTAGGACCTTGTTGTTTATCCATCCTATATATATTAGTTTGCATTTGCTAATCCCAAATTCCCAGTCCATCCCTCCCTGACCTCTTCTCCCCCTTGGCAACCACAAGTCTGTTTTCTATGTCTGTGAGTCTTTTTCTGTTTCGCAGATATGTTCATTTGTGTCGTATTTTAGATTCCACATATAAGTGGTATCATATGTATTTGTCTTTCTCTTTCTGACTTACTTCATTTAGTATGATAATCTCTAGGTCTATCCATGTTGCTGCAAATGGCATTATTTCATTCTTTTTTATGGCTGAGTAATATTCCATTATATATATATATATATATATATATATATATATATACACACACACACACACACACACACACACCATCTTTTTTATTCATTCATCTGTTGATGGACATTTAGGTTGCTTTCATGTCTTGCCTATTGTAAATAGTGCTGCTATGAACATACCCCCTGGACTTGTCTGCACTGAGCCTCCAGCAATTGTCAGTGACAGTTCCGGTTCTCCTCCCTGAGCACGCGTTCTACTCTGCTTCTACTTGGGGAATATCTAATGAGGATCTGAGTTTGGCATTGTGGGTCCTGTGAGAATTCAATTAAATAATAATGGAGCAGGGGCAGGGGGATGCTGTGATGCTAGGGGACGAGAGCTGCATTGTGAGCTTGCAAGAAGTACTTGCCTCAGACCATGACTTTGACCTTTTAGATCATTTCTCAGGAAGAGCCTGACTGCATAACTCTTTGAGTGCGCTAATTTTGATTACATCCAGAAGTTAATAGATTGTAAAATTTTCTCTTGGTTGGCTTTTTAAAATCAGCTTTATTCTGTTTCTCTCTTTGTGTGGTTTTTGAATATGTTCAAGTTCAATATCATCGCAATTTAAGTTCAACATCATTTTGAGACATTCCTTTCCTTCTCCAAGTTTTTTCAAGAATTCCCTTGTCTAGAATTCATTCAGTGGCCTGCTTTCTTTTGAGAGAGAAATGTTTAGCAACTATTCTTTGGCTGCAAAAATGCTGAACAAGTTTTTATTTATTTATTTATTTATTTATTTATTTATTTATTTATTTATTTATTTTGGGCTGCATTGGGTCTTCATTGCTGTGTGCGGGCTTTCTCCAGTTGTGGTGAGCAGGGGTTACTCTTGATTGCGGTGCGTGGGCTTCTCACTGTGGTGGCTTCTCTTGTTGCGGAGCACAGGCTCTAGGCACGTGGGCTTCAGTAGTTGTGGCACTCGGGCTCAGTAGTTGTGGCTCGCAGGCTCTAGAGTGCAGGCTCAGTAGCTGTGGCGCAGGGGCTTAGTTGCTCCGTGGCATGTGGGATCTTCCCAGACCAGGGCTCGAACCTGTGTCCCCTGGATTGGCAGGCAGATTCTTAGCCACTGCGCCACCAGGGAAGTCCCTGAACAAGTTTTAAACACTTGGATTTCCCGGCTGGCACTGATCCCTTGCCTTGTTACATAAAGGGACCCCCCTACATCCTTGAAATTCCAGGGGAATATTTGTGTTGAAGTTTCACTGTTCTAGGATTATTGGGTAAGGTAGATATAGATGAGTTATCGCTATGCAGTTCAAAGATGATGCCAACAGCAGGATTATTTACAGCGAGCAGGAATATGTACACTGAGAGCAGAGGGTGATGGGAAGGCCTGCCACCTCATTGGGTGGCTGGTCTGTCCTTTGCAGGATCACAGCTCGCTTCCTGCCAGGGCTATGGTGGTTGGCACGGAGCTTTGGCACCAAGGCCAGAGACCCCTTCTCTCTTAAATCCGGCCACATCACTTCAGATTCCTGGCACATGTTTTGGAGGACTCCTCTTGCTGTTTGTCTCAGGGCTACTTTACCCTAGGAGTCTGCAGTCTAAAATAGAGGCTTGACATAAAAAAGAACAAAATGTTGCCATTTGCAGAAACGTAGATGGACTTGGAGGGCATTATGCTAAGTGAGATAACTCAGACAGAGAAAGAAAAATACTGTAGAATATCACTTATATGTGTAATATAAGAAATACAACAAACTAGAGAATATAACAAAGAAGAAGCAGACTCATAGATGTAGAGACCAAACTAGTGGTTACCAGTGTGGAGGGGTAGGGGGGAGGAGCATTATAGGGGTAGAGGATTGAGAGATACAAACTATTAGGTATAAAATAAGCTATAAGGATATATTGTACAACACAGGGAATATAGCCAATATTTTATAATAACTACAAATGGAGTATAACCTCTAAAAATTATGAATCACTGTATTGTTTACCTGTAACTCATATAATACTGTACATCAACTATATATAGGTTAATTAAAAAATAAAATAAAATTAAGAGGCTTGACCCTGCCCCAGTGGTAAAATGCAATATTCAACCTAAACAGAAATTAAATGTTGCCACTTAATGTGTTAGTAATTATTAATATGCTCAGTAATAATTCATATGATAAATTGGTTAATTATCCAATTCATTGTCAATGATAACACTTCACAATTAACTCGTTTCAGGTGCTTACTCTGTGTTGCACTTTATTGGTTTGTATAGACTCATTTAATCCTCACAACAGCCCTGTGAGATGGGAACCATTGTTAACCTTGTTTTTTTTCAGGTGAGGAGACTAGAGCAAGGAGACTTCAAGAAACTTGTACAAAGTCCCACAGTCAGGAAGCAGGGGAGCTAGGATGCAATTTGAGCGGTCGTTTTTCTGACTCAGGCAGTCTGACTCCAGAGCCTGCCCCTGAGTATGTGTCCCAAGGTTTATCCCATAAAACACACTACAGACGAGGCAATGAGAAAAACGAAAGGGGGTGTTGTTCTGGACTGAATGTTGTGTCCCTTGTCAACTACCAACTGGCATTTTCCATTGGCACTTGCCATCCACCTCTACAAGGATTAAATCAGGAGCCGCTGCAGCTGCTGACCTTCAACACCCCCTGAAAGGAGTTCAGGTGGAGAGCAGAAATGAGGAACTCTGTGCGCTGGGAAAAACTGGCAGAACAGGTCTTCAGATAGTTAGATATTTTCAGAAGCCAAATTTATGAGCCCAATTCTTGCATCTCCTCACACCTAGAAAAACACTAAAATCCTTCATGGTGAAGTCTGCTCCTCGTAACCTTCATGAGACTAGAAGAAACCTTTTACAAAAAATATGTGCTTGATTGCATGTATTCCCCGTTCACCAAAATCACATATATACTGGCCTTCCCCCTGCCTCTTTGGAGCAGTTTCTCTGAGCTATCTGAAATGCTGTCTCCTAGGCTGCAGGCCTCATTTTGCCCCAAGTAAAACTTGACTCACAACTCTCATGATGTGCGTTTTTTTAAGTCGACAGTTATTACCCTCAAATTCATATGTGGAAGCCCTAACCCTCAGTGTGATGGTGTTTGGAGAGGGGTCTTTGGGAGGTAATTAGGTTTAGATGAGGCTTGTTTCTTCTCCCTCTGCCCTGTGAGAACACAGCAAGAAGGTGGTCATCTACAAGCTGTGAAGAGGGCCCTCACCAGGAACCAAAATTGCCAGCACCTTGATTTTGAACTTCCCAACCTCCAGAATTGGGAGAAATAAATGTCTGTTGTTTAAGCCATCCGTCTATGGTTTTTGGGTTTTTTTTTTTTTTATAGCAACTCAAGCTAATACAGGAGGATTCTCTTTAATCAAATCTATTTAGAAAATGCTCTGTACTCACTCCCTATCTGAAAGGACTCACAATGTCTATTAGGAAATCAAAGGCTGTGAAAAGCCCTGCAGTAAAGAAAGCTATTTAAATTTGTTTAACCAATTGCTTCTCAAACTTTTTTTGACTATTAAACACCCACACACACACTTATGAATCCTTCACAAAATACACTTGAAAGGGGCTACAGGTGAGACTGCATACTTGTTTCCAGGTGGGAGTCAGAAGCGTGTGTAGGGGAGGCTTGGTAGGCGAGCCCAGTAGAAGTGAAGCAATGCAGGCAGAGCAGAGGACTGCTTCCAAGAGGACGGTGAGAGGCGCTGCAGGGAGAAGAATAACCTGGATAGTGTAGAACACGGGGAAGATCTACGATGAGGAAGGCGGTCTTGTGGTAAATCTGGTGAGAGCTAACTGTCAAGGGGAAAGTTTAGGTCCTGCCCTGCACAGAGGACTTGATTTTCAGAACAGAAAGGACATTCCAGAGTTGTGTTCATTTGAATAGAGGAGGAGAGGATAACAAATGACACTCAGAATTAGTGTCATCTGCTGGAAAGAGCCATGTATGCTGTCCCTTAGAAATATAATGCAGGCTGATTTCCTAAAGTTGTGTTAACTTCTTTCTAGGAAATTACAAGAAGTGAACTCAAATGGAAGACCCAGCTGAGCAAGAAAGCAAGATCTTGTTTGTCCATAGCAGGACCCAATAAATCTTTGCTGAATATATTTAAAGTACAAAAGGGGAGGATTAATTGCACAACTTGGATTTTGTGCAAATAAAATATCTACACTAATTATTTCATTAAATATTGGCATATATTTCATAAATATAAAATATTTGCATGAAAATGAAATGTTTCATTATTATTGACTAGTTAGATATTTTTAATAGTTTACACTTATTGCAGGGTAGGGGTGGGGGGAAGAAGGGGAGATCACTGGCAGAAAGATGGCAAATTGCACAGAAAACCATCACTTTGCTGTGTGATTTCATACTGAGATTTCAGTCTGCTGTTAGCCGAGGGGGATTGACTAGATGGCCTTAAAGATTCCATCCAAATCTCACATCCTGATTCCTTGTTCTTCAGAACAGGCTAGATTAAGTTTGGAAAAGAAACTGTTTTATTCAGAGGTAGGAACACTTAATACAATTCAGATAGTATATTTGTAATGGGTATTTAACACATAGATCAATTGTGCAAATAGAATCAATTTGTGTTTTTCTTAAGCAGAAGAATATAAAGACATACGGGCCTCCATTATTTAACATTTAAAATGTTGATATAGTAAACGTAAACCTCAATACAGAGACACGGGCTTCCCATATTCTCTTAAAAAAAATTTGAAGTTTGTTTCACATAAATATTTTTTTCTGGAAATTGGAATGTATTGAGGTTTATCACATGTTACACAGAGCAAACAGGCTATTTTCAATTTTCGTGTTCATATATTCACCTATAATTGCAAATTGCATACAACTGATGTTTTCTCTTGTGTAAATGCTAAGTGGAGTTAGCAAATGTCATGATTATAGTGCCATCTATTGGTGAAATGTATTACAACATCCATGGGGTGCAAGACAACCAAGCTGCTTGGGGAAAGGGAAAGGATAAAAGGACAGATTAGACACTGATTATATAGTTAAGAATGGGGTTGAGTCTACCATGAGACAATTAGAAATTCAAACACTGAAAAGGTATTTGATGATATTAAAGAATTACTGTTAATTATTTTTAGGTGTGATGTTGGTATTGTGGTTATGTTAAAGCATCCTTATCTTTTAAGAGATTTGGGCCCATGTCTGTTCCACTATCTGTTTCTTATGGCCTGTGAGCTAAGAACAGTTTTTACATTTTTAAAAGGTTGAAAGAATCCAAAGAAGAATATTTTGTCTTAGGAAAATTATATGAAATTCAAGTTTCATTGTCCAGAAATAAGGTTTCACTGGAGCATAGCCACGTTCATTCGCTGACATTTGTCTAAGGCCACGTTTGTGCTACACCAGCAGAGCTGAGGAGTTGCAGAGACCATAGGGCCGGCAAAACCTGGAAATGTACTTCCGGGCCCTTTGCAGAAAAACTCCGCCCACCCTGCCCTAGAGCTTGGCTATTCTAAGCGTGGCCTGTGGACCAGCGGCGTCGGCTTTGCCTGGGAGGCTGTTAGGAACGGAGAATCTTGGTCTCTACCCCAGACCTACTGACTCAGAATCTTCAGGTCCCAGGTGAGTCCTACTCACATTAAAGTTTGAGAAGCTCTGGTTTAGAGGGCCCTGCTCGGGTCATCCTCTGGTTGCACCCTCCCCAAGGCAGGCAGCCAGAGAGGACAAGGGGCTGCATCCATCTGGGCCCCTCTCCCCCCCAGGCCATGCTCTGAGCACCTAAACCCTAGAATCCCTGCTCCAAGCACCAATGCAGGCCTCCTTCCCTCCTGGGGCCCATCTCCTAGCCCGACAGGTGGTCAAGATACAGCTGTTTATGGGGCGGGAAGAGGGTGGCCTGAGCTTGGACTTGAAGGCTGGGTGTGCTCTTGCTTGAGCAGCGGATTCCTCATGGCACAAAGCGGGTCAGAGTCAGAGGTGGGAAGAGCAGGGGGAGGGCTGGGGGCTGGGGGCTGGGGCGGTGCTCTCTCTGCTGTCCTACCTTCCGGCTTGGAGCTCCAGAGTCCAGGAATCCCAGCCTGCCAGGTAGTTACGAAGGTGCACTCGACAATTTGTTAGCTTGATTTATAACTTTTAAACATATGGGCTTTCATTTATACCCTTGACCCGGGGCCCACAGAGGTGAGTGGCAGGTCTGTTCAAAATGTGTTCAGAGGACCCCTGCACCAGAATTCGCTGGGTTGTTTGTTAAAAATTCAAATTCCCAGGCCCCATTTGTGTGACCCCCTGGATCAGAATCCTTGGGGCTGGAGCCTAGGAATCTGCATTCTAACCACTCCCCTGGTGATTCGGACCCACAGCAGAGTTACAGGAGCACTTGTAATGGGGGAGCGTGGAGAGGCGCTGCCCCGAGCGGCAGGAAGCATCAGGGAGAAGAGAGGGAGGTCGCCAGGTCAGAGGAAGGTGCTGACCACGAGCTCACACTGCTTCCTGCTTCTCTCATGAGTTCTGCTCATAACCTGGCCTGACCCCACCCCTGGGAGATGGCCGCAGGGAGGAGCTGCCAGAACAGGGCAAGGGTGTCCTCCTGCCCACCGTGGGGCTCTCGGGGGCTGCCCTGCAGAAGGAAGTATCCTAGTCAAGGTGCAATAGGGAGCAAAGGGGCTGAGGTGCCTGAAGGGACCACATGGACCCAACCGGGGAGTTAAATCTCTGGGCAGGTGAGACCTCCTGGGCCCTGCAGGGGACATGGGAGGAGCTGGGACAGACTGTGCGTTCCCACCGGCCTGGGCTCAGAGGTTGCATCTGTCACTTACAAGTTGTGTGATCTTGAGCAATGTCATTAAGCTCTGTAGGTTTGTTTCCTTGTCTATAAGATGGGGATCCTAACACCCTCTAGGTTTGCATTAGAATTAAACATGATAATTAAGTAAAAACATACCCTGTCACACAGCAGAATAAGGGGCAGCTGCTGTGTTTTGGGGGAGCTTGTTACCTTACACCTCTGCACTTCCTGATACTTGACGTCATAGGCACTTGTCACTGGATGATAAGACCAGTTTCTCAAACCCCAGGCACAGGAACAGCCCTGTGACAGACCCGTGCTTGGCCAGTGGCCTAGAGCTCCCTGAGCTTCCCTGCTCAGGAGCAACTCCTGAGGTGACTGCCGAGCTGCTCATCGCGTACAGTTCCCAGGATACCCCTCCCAGCAAACCACACCTTGGGACTCACGCTCAGGTCTGTGATGAACTAATGCTGGGCTTGTATGAAACCTCCAGGGACAGCTGTGCCATACTGAAAACCACCACCGGGGGGCAGCAGAGTCCAGACGTCCCGGTGAGGAGAGTGGAAAGGCCGGGGACTGAGGAGCCAGGAAGGACACACAGGGGGCAAGAGCGATGGAGGGCCTTAGCCTCGCCCTCCTCCTTCACCTCGCCCTCCACACACAGAAACAAACACTCCTGCTCCTGCAGAATCACCTGAGCACTTCTACTGTTTCCTCGTCCAGGTACAGTCCTTTATATCTTCAATATGGCAAAGGCCAGTGGTTTGCAAACTTGGCTGCAAATTCGAATCACCAGGGGAGCTCTGTAGAATCCCAGCGCGGAAGCCTTATCTCAATTCAATCAGAATCTCGGGGAAGGGGAGGCAGGAATCAACACTTTTTAAAACACCACAGGGGATTCCATCCTGCAGCCAAGTTTGAGAACCACTGTTGGAGACAAAATATCCCATTTCTTCCCAAATGGCAGCTGCTTTCATTGCTAGAGGCCTCCTCCAAGAAGCCTTCCTAACCAATGACACTTCTTCTCCTCCATCTGTCCATGGGTCTGCCTGTAGTTGGGGCCAGCACTTTCCACATTTGAATGTACCTCCAGGTCACCTGGGGATATTGTTAATATGCAGATTCGGACTCAGGAGGTCCAGGTGGGGCTGAGAGTCTGCATTGCTAGGAAGCTCCCAGGGGCTGCCCCCCTGCTGGTGCAGGGCCCACACGTGGCAGGGTCTGTAGGAGAGCAGTCTCTGTCTGCACAGGCGCCTTTGCGATTGTTCTTGGGCTGTTTAAGGCTCCTTTTCTGCCCTCCCTGCCACGACGGGAGAGCGGCAGGTTTCCAGCTCTTTCCCATCCTGACTCTCATCCCACTCGGGTCCACGGTGTGACCCAGACCTGCACACACACGGAAAGCTCACCAGTGACTGCTGAATGAATAAATGAGCAAATGTGGTGAGAAAAGCCCTGAACCTGGAGTTTGAGACCTGCTCTGCCCCCTACAAACTATGAGAATTTGACCAAGAGACGGCCTCTCCGAGACTCAGTGACTTCACCTGTTCAATTTCTGTCGTAATTTCATTGTGAGAGCAAATGAGATGCATGTGTGGAAGCTCCTTTTCATCCACATAGTAGCGTCTTCCTTTCCCTCTGTCTCCTCCTTGGCACTCCTGTCTGGGGCTCCAGCCTTGTCCTTCACACACTCCCTGGGATGTCCTGTCTGTTCCCCAGTCTCCACGTCTCCACCCCCGACTCAGACTTCCCTCCCGGGTTCCACATGTCTAACCAAACGCCTACTGTCCATCTCCATCTCGTCCACCCACACGTGTGTCGTGGCTAACACATCAGTAACCACGTTTACCATCTCTTTGCATCTCCCAAGACACCTCCTTCGCTCATACATCCTATCACCATTAAGTCCCAGAAGGGGAGCCGCACATGGAGAGGGAGGAGTTGAGCTAGGGTGGGTGGGGTGGTGTGGAATCAGCTGGCAGGAATTTGGGATGAGGATAGAAGACCACCGAGCAGCTTCGGGGAGGCAGCCATCAATCCTAAGTCAAGTCACAGCAGAGTCATGGCATTCCAGTCCTGACCAGGCAGGCAGAAAATCAATCAATCAATCAGTCGATCCAGCTGGCTCTGATCTGTGCAGTTGGGCTTGGGATTGTGGGAGCACAAGAGGATAACCAACCCAGGATGGTTTAGCGGGGACCCTACCCCCAGAAACAGAGCTGGAGGGTGTGAGGTAGGAAAGGAACCTCCTTCTGCAGCTCCAGTCTGGGCCCCCCACCTTACAGTACAGGGGCGCAGCCTCACCAGAGGCCCTAAGACCCTCTGGGCACAGAGCACCTGAACTCTTTCACACCGTGCTGGCCACTTCCCGGGCCAGAGGAGGAGCAGGGAAGCCCACAGGTGACGGTGCTCAGTAGGAGCAGCCGGGATGCGGCTGGCACAGGTTCCGGCATGTTCTGTCTCAGAGAATGGCTGGAGGATCTGATGGGGCCATGGAGGTCATCTCTTCCCAACTTTTAGCAACTCAACAGAGAGCTGGGGCAGCAGATTTGGTAGTTCCCGTTATGGGTTGAGTTGTGTCCCCTACCCCCAAATTCATACATAGAATTCCTCATCCTCAGTCCTTCAGAATGTGACCTTGAGGTGTTGCAGATGTAATTAAGGTGAGGTCATTAGGGCTGGTCCTAATCCAGCTTGTATGATTGGTGTCCTTATGGAAAGGGGACGTTTGGACACAGGGAGAGCACCAGGGGAAGATGCAGGCAGAGATGGTGGTGCTGTGTCTCCAAGGCAAGGAACACCAGAGACTGTCAACGCATCACCAGAAACTAGGAGGGAGGCAGGGAACAGACTGTCCTCACAGCCCCCGGAGGGAACCACCCCTGCCCACACCTTGATTTTGGACTTCTGGCCTCCAGAACTGTGAGAGAATGAATTTCAGTTGTTTAAGCCACCCAGTCTGTGGAGCTTGTCACGGCAGCTCTAGGAAACCCCTACAGGTCCCAGAAGAGCAGGCTGGTCCCTACTGAGCTCCAGATGCTCCCCTTTCTAACTATCACTTCTCCCATCAGGGAGCTTCCACAGCCATTCGGATGTTCCCTGATCCCTCTCCCCACAAATACGTAGAGCATGTGGGAGCGGGGAGCAGGGGGGGCCCTTAAACACTGGCCCTGAGGTGCTGCCGCCCCGTCGAAGCTGTGGGACACACCCAGGGACTCCGATACTTCCTGCCCACACCGTGAGGCGCTGGTGTGTGTGTCCCTGACCGCTTAGCAGAGACAACCCAGTTCAGCCCACGGAAGCCAAAAACCCAGGGGACCTGTAAGGTTTAACACGCTTCTCACCAAGACTGTGATTTATGCTAACATGTCATGGGGTCCCGTCAGCCTCACCCCTTCTCTCCCCCCCCTGAGCTAAGCATCACTGTCTCATCTGTTCCACTGATCAGTCTCCAGACAGGTCTGTCCCCGCCCTTATGCCACCTCCATCTTTATCCCCTCCGCCACCAGAATGATCCTCCCAAAAGGCAAATCCCATCAGGGCTCACCCCCCTCAGGACCCTTTATCAGTCTTTGATGAAGTCCTCCTCCATCCTCATCCCTGGTCATTTTCTGTGAGTGCTCTCCCCCCTCGCCCCCTCCCAGTTCCACTGAGACACAGGCCACTGCCCGTGGGCCTCCTGCCCTTTCTGTGCACGTGGCTCCTTCCTCCTGGTCTCACATTCACTCCCCTCCCTGCAGGAAGCCCAGGCCAACCTGCTCTCAGCTCCCCCGGACGGATGGGGCCATTCCTCTTCTCTGTGCCCATCACAGCCTCTTCTAACCCCATTAGAGCCTGGTTTTATTGCGTTGCGTTACTTCCTTTATATTTCTCTTTCCTCCACTAGTGGGCAAGCCCCTGGAGGGCAGGGGTTTGTGTCCTCCAAAGCTTAACAGCCTGGCACAGAGCAGCCCTTGAGCAGTTTCTGCAGAATGAGTTCTTCAACGACTCAAAGTGTGGTCCCTGGACCAACAGCGGCAGAATCACCTGCTAACTTGTCACAAGTGCAAATTTCCGGACACTCCCCAGACCTGCTGAGTCAGACTCCAGGCGTGGGGCCCCTGGGTTCACAAACCCTCCAGGTGATTCTGATGCACACTCAAGGTCAAGATCAGCTGAATTTTAAAAATGAGAACTTCAGGAAATAGGATGTCAATGGAATTTGCTGTTAGTGTTCAGCCTAGACTTAGACATCACAGGGTTGTGGCTGGTTGAGAGAAGAGCCCTCCCCTGGTCCCTTGTCACTTGGAATCACTGGGCATTACGGCCGCCTGGGGTGCCCGCTGCCCATCTCCTCCTCAGCCCGTGTTGTACTGTATCCCCTCCCCAGGGGGTTGTTAATATACGCGAAGGTCTCAGGAGTGTCCTGAGCAGAAACCCAGCGCCCAGGGAGCCCTGGATTCTAAGCGCCGTGGCCGGTGCAGTCGGGCGCCTCAGTGTAGTCATGGCGACGGGTTTCTCATCCTCACTCTTAAATTAAATGCATTTTGTCAAAAATAAACAAAAAAACAAAAACAAAACAAACAAAAAAACCCCACATCGAAACAGAACTCAAAGCTACAAAGAATAGATTGCTCACTGAAGATGCGGGCAGGAAGGGGGAGGAACAAAGTGGGCGAAGATACTAAAAAGGTATAAACTTCCAGTTATAAAGGAAGTCATGGGGATGTAACGTGCAGCACGGTGACGATAGTTAATACACTGTATTGTATATTTGCAAGTTGCTAAGAGTAGATCTTAAAAGTGATGATGGATGTTAGCTAGACTTACTATGGTGATCACTTTGCAGTGTATCCAAATATCAAATCATTATGTTGTATACCTGACACTAGTATAATGATATGTGTCAATTATACCTCAATTTAAAAAAAAATTTGTCAAGGGAGTTAGAACGCTATTTATTGCCTTAGAGTTTCGGTTTTACCTGTAGTGATGTGTCCCCTCTATTCTAAAGTTTAGTCTAAAGGAGTTGATGATGTAGCTTTTTTTTTTCTTTAGCCTTTAATTTTTTAAAGGCTTGGTTCTTGGATGTATTGTTGTGGTTAACATTTGATGTTTTAAAAAGAGAGACAGAACATAATGTTATGAGCTCCTTACTGGAGGGCCGCGTGCTTTTACTGTTTTTCTCCCAGGCCTAGTGCCTTGCCTGCCCCCAGCAGGTGCTGAGCAAAGGCTGGATTTTAACCACTCAGGGAAAGACTCTGGTGGGGTGTTTGAGAGGCTGGGGAAGGACTCCTTTAAGACTGAAGACTGTGTGCACAGGAGGAAATGGGAGTGACTGTGACCCCGTCCCGAGGGCACGGGGACAGGCACCACCACCTGAGTCCTGCCTCCTCTCTGCTTCATCTCGAGACTCCCTCTCTCTCCAGCCTGAGCTCCAACTCGCCTTCATCCCGTTCAGCTCCTCGAACTCACCGACCCCTCCTTTGTTCTGGGCCTTTGCACCTGTCTTTCCCCTGCCTGGGACCCTCTCTACTCTCTACTGACCGACTCTTCCTCTTCTTCGGGTCACTAGTGACAACACGCTCTGCCCAGCAGGACTCCTCCTCCTCCGTGAGTGAGGCCCCCTTCCCTGCCCTCCCCCTCCTGACTCTCCCGTGTCTGCTCCTTTCTCGTCTCCTTCCTCCTTCAGCCTGGAAGAGCGGGACCTGTGTCTCCTCCACGGACCCCAGCACCTGTCTCGGAGCCTGGCGCACAGTAGGGCTCGGTACTTGCTGGGTGACTCTGGAAGCACACAGGCTGTAGGTGAAGAACTTTCCAAGTCCCAGATGTGTCCACTTGCTTCTCATTTCCCCTTGGACTAAGAACTTAGCAGCTAATAAACCCCAGGCAGGAGGTGGGTATCAGAAGAAGAGACAAGTGTATGATTTAAATAGAAGATAGTTGGAGAGAGGGGAAAAGAACTTGCTAGTTCAGGAAATGCATGGCCAACAGCCAGTTGCTGTGATTCGCACAAAGCCTGTCCTGTTGTGTGTGAGGAGGGCTCCCAGGATGAACGTGCCGTGGAGACTTTCCCTAAAGGCTCACTCTGGCTCATTCTCTGATATGCTGAGGCTCTGTGGACAAGGCTGTAAATGGAAACTGAACTTGGAGGGAAACACATGTTGCGTCTCTTTGTATAAATGGTTGTCGCTCTCCACCCCAAACAAGCCACTTTAATAGGGAAATCACAGAAATTATAGTGTACAAATCTCTCATCCACTCCCAGGGTAGAGAGGACATTGGATATCATCTAGTCCCATCCCTCGACCTTTGCAGGAGTTCCTTCTGCAGATTTTGATGACTCACAGCCTTCTTTCCCCGCTTCACTAACTTACAACGCAGCCAGTTCCATATGTGGAGACTTCCGGTTGCTGGAAAATCCCCTTTAGCCCAGTGCCTTGTATGTGGTTGCAGTTTATTAAATTAGATAAACACAGACAACATTTACAATCAGGACAGTAGAAATTATTTTAAAGTAATGTTGTATTGTTTTTTGGTAAAAGATTGTGGGGAAATTGTCTT
The DNA here is from genome assembly GCF_949987535.1 of Balaenoptera acutorostrata. Taxonomy (NCBI): domain Eukaryota; kingdom Metazoa; phylum Chordata; class Mammalia; order Artiodactyla; family Balaenopteridae; genus Balaenoptera; species Balaenoptera acutorostrata. The sequence goes on from NC_080081.1 coordinate 14,533,573, forward strand.
AAACTATACTGAAGTCATTATTGAAGGGTAACCAAATAGTTTATGAAGTAAATTTCTTCTTCTAGAGGCCTTTGTGCTGATAAATGCAGAGGAATAATAGAATTGGAATATTGCTGTTTTGCAACCTCTAATGAAATGATGGATGAAGGCAAATGGTTTTCAATGACTGCTAAATGATTAGGTGAAACACTGATGGAAATTTTACAATGAATGGACCAGGCTATGATACCTGAACCTACCAATGATTCTTAATATGGCTTCATGAGCCTCTTGGTGAGATGCAGTGAGAGCTCACGACACCAAAACAAGCAAAACAAAACCTGAATATGATGAAGTAAGCCTAGATCTAACTGCCAGCTTATAGGAAATACGTCCCCATAGGGATATAATCAACAACAACAACAAAACAAGTATGGGACATTCTACAGGCCCTTAGAAACTACTGTTCTTCAACAAATAAATTGCATTAAAAAAAAGAGAGAGAGAGAGGGACGGGGAACCTACAGATTAAAAGAGATTTAAGAGGCATACCAGCCAAATTCAACGTAGCAAATATAGGGGTCTTATATGGAGACTGATTTAAACAAACCAACTGTAAAAAATTTTAAATTATGAGAAAATGAGGGCTATTCAAAACATTGCTTGGATATTTGATGGTGTTACGGAAACATAAATCGGGAGAGGTGGCAATGATGTTTATGTGACTATGTTTTGTGTTTTTTTAAATTAATTAATTTATTTATTTATTTATTTTTGGCTGTGTTGGGTCTTCATTGCTGCACGCGAGCTTTCTCCAGTTGCGGAGAGTGGGCTCTACTCTTAGTTGCGGTGCGTGGGCTTCTCATTGTGGTGGCTTCTCTTGTTGCAGAGCACAGGCTCTAGGCGCACGGGCTTCAGCAGTTGTGGCACACGGGCTCAGTAGCTGTGGCTTGCGGGCTCAGTAGTTGTGGCTTGTGGGCTCTAGAGCGCAGGCTCAGTAACTGTGGAGCACGGGCTTAGTTGCTCCACGGCATGTGGGATCTTCCCGGACCAGGGATCGAACCCATGTCCCCTGCATTGGCAGGCGGATTCTTAACCACTGTGCCACCAGGGAAGCCCGTGACTATGCTTTTTAAAACCCACGTATTTTCAGATATAGACTGAAATATTTGTGGGTAAAATAATTTTGATATCTGACACTTGCTTCAAAATAACTCAGCAGGGGTAGAAGTAGGGGTGAGGAGTAGAGTCGGTATAGAAAAATCAAAAGTTGTCATGTGTTGATAATCGTTGAAGAATAGAAGATGAGAACATGGGGGTTGATTATATTATTTTCTCTACTTTTGTATATTATTTTCATAATAAATTTTTTACAAGTAAATATTTTTTTAAAATGCTTACTTGTCCATTGACATATTTTTAAGGCACCAATCAAAACCTATTCCTTTTTTGTCTGTTGCAAATATATTTTCATTTGCCTCCTAAACTATATGTTTTTGAACTCTATCTATCTTGAGGAGGGCTCTCATTTAAGTCATACTTACTTGTAGTGATTTTTAAAATTTTATTGAAATGCATGTTCTATAGCATAAGTAAGCTTCAATATATCTTCGTCACCTCGTGATAAAATGCAGGTACCCCCTACTTTGACAAACAAGGCCCACCATAATCAAACTCTATCCTACATGTCAGACAAACTCTTCCAAAGTATAGAAGAGAGGAAATACTTTAAAACCCATTTTATGAGGCCAATATTACCCTAATACCAAAACCAGACAAAGACATCACGCAAAAAAGAAAACTGCAGACCAATATTCATATTCAATGTATAAAAAATGCTTAACAAAATACAAGCAAGTCAAATCCAGCAACATATAAAAAGAATTATACACTTAAACATGGCAAATTTTATGTAATATATATTTTACCACAGTGAAAAAATAGTAAAATAATAAAAATAATTATACACCATGACTAAATGGGATTTATCTCAGGGATGCAAGGATGATTTAACATCAGAAAATCAACCAATGTGATACTTCACATCGCAAAAATCACATGATCATCGCAGTAGGTGCAGGAAAAGCATTTGGCAAAATTCAAGTTCATGGACCTCCAGATTGAGAACACCTATTCTGGAAAGTCTCTAAACATAGCACATGACAAATAAAAGTGAACACCCCAGGGCTAGAAGGTGGATTTAAGGGGTGCTACTGGGATAAAAATGTTCTTTTGAATCTACTGCAAAGAGTTTTCTTGAACCTGCCTTGATCATGAGCAATGACAGCGTGAATGATTTATCTAAGATCTAAGAGGAGTACAGAGTGTAAACTCCTAAAGGATAGGTGTGTGTACTCCTCCTGTGCTACAGGCATAATTATTCCCCTCTAGGTGGGCATGAGTATTTTTGTGGTACCATAATTAAAGGGCCTTTGAGTGGCTTGGAGATTTAGGGCAAGTGGTTTAGACTTAGAATTAACACTAGCTGTGTGATCGTAGGTCAGTTATTTAAACTATAAGTCTCAGGATTTTTTTTTTTAATTTATTTATTTTGGCTGTGCCGGGTCTTAGTTGTGGAATGCGGGATCTTTTAGTTGTGGCATGCAGGCTCATAGTTGCGGCATGCTGAGTTTTAGTTGCAGCATGCATGTGCGATCTAGTTCCCCAACCAGGGATCGAACCCGGGCCCCCTACATTGGGAGCACAGCGTCCTACCCACTGGACCACCAGGGAAGTCCCTCAGGATTCTTTTAATAGTTTTTATTCATATCTGAAGTTAGGATTCTAAGACCATAGGAGGAGAATTTTAAAAAATAATACCTATGAAGTATTTAGTGCCTGGGCCATGGAAGTATTCATCATGATGAACAACATCCAAGATGTTGTAAATCACGGGTCTGTGTTGAGACAATTATGTCTGCCTCTTAGATAGATACATGTCAGGCTAGAGGACTTCATAACAGCAAGTTAAAAGGACTAATATTCCTGTTAAGGACTGGCCTTGTTGCTCGAATAACCTTGAAAACTGAAGAAAAGATTGGTCAGAGAATGAAATTTAATTTGGACAAGTTCAGCAGTTGTGCATTTAAAGTAAACACATAAATGGCACAAAGAAAAGACAGCACTGGCCGGATGTTGCCAAAAAAGATGGTTTTTCAGGGCAAGGCCTCAGCCTGCATTTTGGGTCCTTCACGAAGGGTGATTTTGTTCACATAGGGGCAGAGCTTAAATTTACTTCAGCTCTGGCTAACTGCTAGAAATAATGTCACACCATTGAATCTGTGTAAATGGTTTCAACAACTGCTTAAAGATATAACTATTAGTCAAGGGCGCAAACTCAAATGTTTCCGTGGGTAACATAACTGAAGGAGGCCCTATGGGCTGTTGCAGAGAGAGGGGGGCCTGTCATCGGAGGGCATGCCCTGTCTAAAAGCGTTTATATTCAAAATGTTTCAGAAGCATCAACCAGCCAAACAAACAGGTTGTGGAGGCCTCAGTCCTGCGCAAGCAGCTTATGATCCTGATCAGTGGAACAAGCATACATTAGGTATTTCTCTTTTGTATCCCTGAACCCATAGGTGGTCTTTTTCCTTCCAATCAGATAAATACTTGGCAGGAACTGAACTGCTAAAAGCTCTGAACTGTAGCATCACAGAATCCTTAGAGTTGCTAATCTTTTCCCCATTTCTGGTTGCTTCCATATCCCATCCCTTCATAAATTCTTCCCCTCTTTTTTTCTAGCTAACACTTAGCTTCTATTTAGAATAAAGTGGTACTTGACCACCATTTAATTTTTTCATCTGCTTTTCTGAGCACTTAATGCCTCAAACACTGTAGTGTGTTCTGGCCTAAAAGAGCCCTCCTCTGTCAAGCGGTCACCAGGCCCTGATTCCTTTTTCCTTCCTTCCATCTTCTGAGTAGCTCCCAACCACCTGTGCAAAAGGGGCGCCTGTGACAGAACCATCTCCAGCCCTCGCTGCTACTGACTACTCATCTGGAACTCTTGGTTTCCTTTGATAGCAAATCCTTTGCCTTTCTGAAAGTTATTTACTTCTGAACAATATTCAGAAAATGATCAAAGAAAATCAATTACAGTATTAATAAAATTTAAACACTTTTCTTTACAGGCTGAATGAACAAAGTAAGCAGAAGTGATATAGGGATTGTAATCTGAAAGCAACTCAGCAATGTAGCATTAGAGGGTAATTTTTAAAAAGGTAAAGTCATGACTCTCATGCAAATAATACATGGTCTTTATTAATTCATGACATATTTATTATTAACTATTATTAATTCATGATGGAATCAGTAAGATATTACAATGAGTTTTTATAGTCTCTCCCTGACAAATTCCTTTCTATCGCGATCATTTGCACTGCTGTGAACGGGAATCATTTGTATCACTATTAGTTTTCTACAAGTTAACTTCTACCTTAACAGAGTTGTAAAATAGCCTAGTGAAAGACAAGGGTGCTCAACTCTAGAGAGTAAAACAACCTTGCAAAGATCATAATCCGGCATTCCACTGAAGAGATATTCTGTAGCGCCTCTTGCCCTTCCAGCATCTTTCACAGCTTTTCCCTTCAGTGGTGATCATTTTATTAACACCTCTCCATCTCGTCTTCACCCCTATCCCGTGCTTCCTCCCCCAACCCACAAGGAATCCTAGGCTTGGATAAATGGTGTCTGTGTGTATTATGGACTGTGTGAAAATGTTGGGAAGCTTGTAAACATTTCACAAGGATGTGGAGAGGAAAAAAAGGCCAACCTAGTAACAGAGCTTAAATACTGCATGCAAAATGTTCTATAAAGGGCAGTTTCTGCTGTTCTGCATCTCAAAGAAGCACCCAGAGTTCAAGCATTTGCATTGTGGTAGGAATGGTTACTTGATTTAAAAAGCAGAATTGTCTTCAGGAATCTGGTTTAAGAAGCTGAAGTTGTTTCATTTCAAAGTCCTTTTTTCCCCAGAATAAATGCAGACCCCCAGGGAACTCTGGGCTTCATAAGCCACTAATAGGTCAGGAAATAGTCCTGCTGATGGTGCTGAGGCACAGTGTGGGAGAGTGGAAGGAACACTTAGGTAGAATTCTGGAGATTCAACCCCACGAGGAGAAAAGCCAAATAATTTAGAGGTGGGAGTGAATGGGGATCAATAGTGAAGAAAAAAAGTAAAATGGTTTTTAGCATAAATCAAGGCCTTGAGAAGTGTCTTTCCCTCTGGAAACTGGAGTCATCTCCAGAGATGAGGAGGTGACTAGGAATCAGATCTGCCATCAGATTCCAGGTTCAAGATAGAGTCCTCCTCGAGAAGTGGACAAATGCATAAATGACAACAATAGAGGTGGACGTGAGATGGGTACAATAAAATGCTACCTGAAGACAGAGGAGCAGCTGTGAGGCCATGACCACACGAGGAAGGCTGGAAAAGGAAGTGGTTTGTGGGGAACATGATGAGTTTGGTTTGGGACCTATTTACGACCTGGTAGGGCCTCTACGTGTCTTGTATTTATGTGTATCAGCTCCATCTTTCTCCTGTTCCCCCTTCTGCTTCAATCTTCCCTTCAAGTTTAAATCTCTCTTGAAGAATGGAAACAGTAACTTGGTTTTCTTTGATCTGCCCTCACAAACCAAGCAAAATGCCTTACACATAGAAGATGCTTAATGGATGCTGAATGGATGGGTGGATGGATATTCAAATGTTCTTGAGCAGGGGCTTTGCCTTTGCTTCTTGGAGTTCCTTAGAGCAAAGTGGGACAGGATAGGAGAGCAGAGGTTGGAAAGAGTTGGGATCTTTATGGGGACAACAAACAGACAAATGTAAGAGGTCAGAAAGAAGAGTTGGCAGAACATAAAAATAAGTTGTGTTTCGAGAAGTAAGGAAAGAGAGTAAAGACGGCTAGACGGTCTACTTAGTGTGCAAACAGCAAATGTAGTTTTATATTTAAAAACTGTGAAATTAAAGTTTAACCCCAAATGACACAGAATTATATTGCTCCTAACATCACGTTAAATAAAAGCCATTCCAGCTTGTTTGGACCTGTCTTTGACTGCTTGGCCTGGTGCAGTCATTTTTATTGCTCTAGATGACATCTGTTTTCATTATCAAAGCAGAGACTTTCTGCTAAGTCATCTTGAAGTCCAACTTCACTTGCACAACATGTTGTTTTGTAATTAAATTAAAATCGCAGGATGTTTTGGATTAGAGGAATCTTCCTTCAACCAGATCCAAAGTTAGTAAGAGAGTATGACCTGTCTGGGATAGAATTCCCTCATCCAAAACATCCAGAACATTTCACCAGATTAATTTGCAACTTACTGGGAGATTTTGGGTCCAGTTTGCTAAAGATTTTTCTGTCTGTTTCCATTACTCTTTTCAAGTCAGGTCAATATGAATTTATTAAACTCTCTTATTGAAAATGATATGAAAAGTATAAGTAAGTCCAAAGAATAAAGAAAATGAGAGATAAAATGCAAGGAAAGGAAGAAAAGTAATGTGTGAATAAACAAGTTCATTCATGAATAAAGAATTTTTTCATGAATAAATAAATTCATTCATCTAACAAATGAACTTACAGAGCTCTTATTTGTACTATGAACTGAGTTAGGTAAGTCCTGTGCAATAGAGAGAAATATAAACCACTGGTTCTGTTTCCCAGGAGTTTAGAATTTGTTTTATTTTTTATAAAAATTTGCCATTGGACAGTTCAATGTATATTGGTGTTTTAATCCAATCAAAAGCTTCACAGAGAAATAACCATGAACAATTTCCTTGTACCTTTAATGAGATGTTGAACATTCTGTGAAGGAAAAGGCTAACAAAGTCACACTGCACCACTGGGTAGGATGTGTGTGTTTTGGTTGGATTGAATCCCATGTTCCCTAGCCAGTAAGCTACAGGAAGAGAATTTTTTAAATCTATTTTTCCATTATGGGTTATAGAAAATAATCCTCAGTACAGTGTATACTCTTTCCTTTGAGCATTGCCATGAGCCTCTGTAGCTTTAGAAGGAATGATCTTTAGAAAAAACTAATTGACAAGTATGACCAAATGTTCTTAGAGTTCTAAAACATACTGAGAAAATTTCCATCTAACCCATCTATGCCCCATCCTTGGCTCCTTGTTCATCAAACTGTAATTCTTCATAATTCAATGAAAGAAAGTATGGAAAGCAACAGAAATGCCATGATGGAGTGTTACTGAAAAGGTTTAGGGAGATGAGGCTGATAAACATTCATCCAGAAAGGATGGTTATTATATAAATGGCATTTGAGGGCTGTTCCCCAAGCCCCTGTGTCTTAGTCAGTTTGGGCTGCTATAAAAAAGTAGCACAGACTGGGAGACTTATAAACAACAGAAATGTACTTCTCACAGTTCTGAAGACTGGAAGTCTGAGATAGAGGCACCAGCATGGTCGGGTTCTGGTGAGGACCCTCTTCATGGTAGCGGACTGTCAACTCCCCACTGTGTCCCAACATGGTGGAGACAGAGGGGGAGAGCTCTCTGGGGTCCCTTTTATAAAGGCACTAATCACCTCCCAAAGGCCCCATCTCCCATCACATTGGGGGTTAGAATTTCAACATATGAATTTGGGTCGGGGGGGACACAAACATTCAGTCCATTGTACCCCCCATTTCCTCCTCTTCCCACTAGAACATAAGCTCCATGAGAGCAAGGACTTTTTTTGCCTCATTTTCTTTTTTTTTTTTAATTGAAGTATAGTTAATATACAATATTATGTAAGTTATAGGTGTACAATATAGTGATTCACAATTTTAAAGGTTATACTCCATTTATAGTTATTATAAAATATTGGCTATATTCCCTGTGTTGTGCAATATATCCTTGTAGCTTCTTTTATACATAATAGTTTGTACCTCTTAACCACCTACCTCTATATCACCCCTCCCCCCTTCTCTGTCTCCACTGGTAACCACTAGTTTGTTCTCTCTATTTGTGAGTGTGTTTCTTTTTTGTTATATTCAATAGTTTGTTGTATTTTTAGATTCCACATATAAATGATATATAATATTTGTTTTTCTCAGTCTGACTTATTTCACTTAGCATAATGCCCTCCGAGTCCATCCATGTTGTTGCAAATGACAAAATTTCATTCTTTTTCATGGCTGAGTAGTATTCCATTGTGTGTATATATGTACCACATTTCCTTATCCATTCATCTGTTGATGGACACTTAGGTTGCTTTTATATCTTGGCAATTGTAAATAATGCTGCTATGAACATTGGGGTGTGTGTGTGCATTTGTTTCTTTCAGATGTATACTCAGGATTAGAATTGCTGGGTCATTTGGTAGTTCTAGTTTTAGTTTTTTGAGAAATCTCCATACTATTTTCCATAATGTCTGCACCAAGTTACATGCCTGTCAACAGTGTAGAGGGTTCCCTTTTCTCCACATCCTCACCAACATTTATTGTGTTCTTTTTCATGATCACCATTCTGACAGGTGTGAGGTGATATCTCATTGTCATTTTGATTTGCATTTCCCTGATGATTAGTGATGTTGAGCATCTTTTCATGTGCCTGTTGGCCATCTGCATGTACTCTTTGAAAAAATGTCTATTCAGTTCTTCTGCCCCTTTTTTAATCTGGTTGTTTGTTTCTTTGTTTTTTTTTTTTGATGTTGAGTTGTATGAGCTGTTTATGTATTTTAGATAATAACCTCTTATCAGTCATATCATTTGCAATTATTTTCTCCCATTCAGTAGGTTGTCTTTTTGTTTTGTCCATGATATCCTTTGTTGTGCAAAAGCTTTTGAGTTTAATTAGGTCCCATTTGTTTATTTTTGCTTCTATGTCCTTTCTTTAGGAGACAGATCCAAAAAAATATTGCTATGATTTATGTCAAAGAGTGTTCTGCCTATGTTTTCCTCTAGGAGTTTTATGGTTTCCAGTCTTACATTTATGTCTTTAATCCATTTTGAGCTTATTTTTACATATGGTGTTAGTGAATCTTTGCCTTGTTTTCTATTGTGTCTCCAGTGCCTAAACAATGGATAGTACATGAAGGAGCTCCATTAGTATCTGTACAGTGCATGAATGAGGAAATGAATGTTTCTCCTTCTCTGAATAAAAGAAATGTTGGCTCCAGTGCTAAAGACCAAAGAAAGAGAACTTCCTTGTTTCATCAGTGGCTCTTGCAATCCCTGGCTTTCCTCTAATGTACTTCATTCACCCATCCAGCTAGTGTCTTTTACTGAATCTGCCTTGTTTTCCTAGTACTCTGCTACTTGTTGGTATTATAAAGATGAAAAGGATAAGATATGAGCTCTCAAAGACCATGCAATCTCAGTTCCAAGAGGAGATTTGGAGCAAAGGTAAGAGAAAGGAACCGATGCATATCAAATGTGAAAAGTAGAACTAGCAGGGTTTCTGAATAGGGAGGAATTAGAACAATAGTAAGTGAGGTGAATTATGACTGGACAAAGGTAAACTGTCCATCATAGGAAAGATCAAGGAATAGGGAGGTCTAATTATATGCCCTCACTCCCAAGAGTCCAGGACCATGGGTAAGTCTGAGTTCCCAGCTATAAGAAGCTAATATGTAACAGGAAAAATGAAACAAATGTATGGGTCATAGTAAGAAACAAAGTAGTGAGAGGGGAAGTCTAATAACCTATGAGGTGGATCCAAAGGAGGAAACATTTTCTCTGTCTTCCACATCTTCATGTCATATCTGATACGTATAAGCTGCTGCTGTGAAAAAAAGGCAACTGGAGATTGGAGCCTGTCCTTCTAGATCTGTGGCCTAGCAGGGGAGATAGAGCCCATCCATCCATAACCAGTGCTGTGCCGCGGCTGACTTACTCTGGATCCCATCAGGTCTCGAGAGCCAATTGCTAAGCCAGTTTTTAAACACAGCCATTTAAAAAAGGTTAAATTTACAATTAAATAAATCATATTGAAAACAAAGGTAATAAATACTCAAAACTTATCACATCCTAAATTATCTGTGCTCTTGAGGATCTTAAGTTGACTATATCTGTATAATTGTGTGCTAGTGTGCATATTTTCCCAACTCCTCATTCAGTGACATAACATTAGTAGCTTGAAATTGCCATAGTAGAAGGTTTTACACCATTTACACCACAGAAATTGGCAAATGCTACAAATTGGGACCTTGCTCATCCTTTTGTTTTCTAGATTTAAGAAAATGATGTAGAAAATGTTTAAAATGTAGATTAAACTGAAAAGGATGTCATGTCTAAGCCATTACATTGTGAATAGCACAAAAAATTTGAGGAAATATTCTTCCAATATTCAAAACTATTATCCAAAGAAGTTACTTGTGTCGTTGACTATCAAGTGATATACCAACATGCTTCTTCGTTGTTTTGCTTTCACATGACTTGTTATGTATCAGGCAATGATCATGTAGGAATTACACTTGTTCATCAATTGCAACAATTAGCTGGTCATGAATACAAAAATTCAGCAGAAATCAATAAAAGCATTCTTTGAGAATCAATTGGCTACATGTAATTTATGATAAAGAATACTGTGCATCTCATTACTATTTGTAAATTATGTGCTATGTATTCTTTATATCAGTAAAAATCTATCATAAACATACATATGTATTTACATGTGCACACATGTGCATATGTGTATATACATCTATATCATATATCTCTATACTCATATTTTTTTAGAGCACTGGTTGTTAACATTTACCAACACACCACTGTCCAAAACCAAACAACAGAGTGGACAGTAACAAATGCCATAAGAGAGTTGAATGAGGCTGTGGAAGCAGATTCCCTGGGAAACGGGGAAGCTGTCATGGGCTTCATGAAGGGGATGAGAACCAGTGGAGTCTGGAGGCAGAAGAACTCAAGGGAACCATTTCCTCGGAGGCCCTTGGCTTTGCTGGTCCCTGAGGGGAGAAGAGAGGTGCCTTTCTAGTAACAAGTGGGCCACTGCCTGCCTGAGGCTGTCACTGTTGTCTGTTTTCTGGAAACCAGAATGAGATACAGGCTCTGAGGACCACAAAAGGTTGTATAAGAAGACAGGACGAGCTCAGGAATCATCAAAGCCTCTAGAAACAGGGATGGTCATCTCCAGGGACTGGTCAGGCAGAGCAAACTGGAGAGAGAATGGCCTAGTCCCACTAGCAGAAAAAGTCCACTAGCCATTGGTTTCTGTAAAGGGGCATTTTTCTTTAACTGGACTTGTAGGCTTGGAATTCAAACTTTATTGCAAAGTAGGGGGTAGAATTAGGCCCCCAAATGTCCTTTTGCATTACGTGTAATTATTGCATATTCTATAGAGTTGGACAGCATCTTTGCCCTCAATATCTATTCATATTCATAAATTTTCATGGGAGTCAAGTTTTCTGAAAGGCACTAGGACACTAACATCAGACCCCACTTCCATTTTTCCATCCTCACACACCACCTGCTCTACTACCATCTCCACTGAACCTCTAAGGTGAGGCCAGAGTGTAGAAAGGACAGCACTTCCCTTCCCACCCTGCCATCAACCCCATAAAAGGGAGGAGAGAGAAGGAGGGGAGCCCGATCAGCGATCTGGTCTCAGCATCAATCTTCTTCAAATTGTTGGAGGGGACAAGGTCCTGGTCCAATGTGGCACCAACATCAAAATGTATCCTGACTTGGCCATCCTGACTGTGGGTATATTTGTGGGAAACACCTACCCAAAGGTGAATTGAAATTGTCACTGTCTTGGAACCCTTGGGATGTGTCTCTCTGCAGTTGACATAGGGAGGGAGGGAAAAGGAGACAGGGTGGACGCAGAGGCCAGCAGTGGTGGAATATGACCTTGAGGAGAAATGAGGGCCCTGGGTTTCTAGGTGGGAGGAGCTTGTGCACAGTGGTATTGTTGGGAGAGGTATGCCTAGGAGTCTTTTCTAGAAGATATGTTTGCATAGAAAACATTATTTTTACTCTCCTTGTGTGTTTACTTAGAGGAAAGGCTGATGGAGTTTGAGGTGCAGCAGTGGTGGTGTTGGTGGTGGTGGGACTTGAGCCCTATTGAGAAGAACCTGAGTTCTCCCCTGCGACAATAGCAAGTACGAAATGAGATCATTACAAGCATTGCCAGGAAGCTCGGAGATATTTAGGGCAGGGGCCCGCGGAAAAGTCTGGAGTTTCTGCCTGGATTCCATTTGAACTGGGGCAGAAATGTAAAGATATAGCATTTGTTCCCATAGACTGATGTAGTGTAGCGCATAACTTTTACGCATAGAAAAAAATAAAATAAAAATTATAAGATATAAGACTGGTTAAAAAGTATCACACTGACTGATTTGCAGATATTGAAAAATCCTTGCATCCCTGGGATAAATCCCACTCGATCATAGCTTATGATCCTTTTAATGTAATGTTGGATTCAGATTGCTAGTATTTTGTTGAGGATTCTTGTGTCTATATTCATCAGTGATATTGACCTGTAATTTTCTCCTTTTTGTGGTATTTTTGTCTGCTTTTGGTATCAGGGTGATGCCATTTGCAGCAACATGGATGGACCTAGAGATTGTCATACTGAGTGAAGTAAGTCAGACAGAGAAAGACAGAATCGTAGGATATGGCTTATATGTGAAATCTAAAAAAAAAAAAAAAAAAAAAAGAAGATACAAATGAACTTATTTATAAAACGGAAACTGACTCACAGACTTAGAGAACAACTTATGGTTACCAAAGCGGAAGGGTGTGGAGGAGGGAGGGACTGCGGGTTTGAATTGACATGTACACACTGCTGTACTTGTAATGGACAGTCAACAAGGACCTACTGTGCCGCACGCGCGGAACTCTACTCAATATTATGTGACAGCCTAAATGGGAAAATAATTTGAAAAAGGATACATGTATAACTGAATCATTTTGCTGTACACCTGAAGCTAAAATAACATTGTTAACCCACTATACTCCAATATAAAATAAAAAGTTAAGAAAAAAAAACATTAAAAAAAAAGTTAAAAAAAAGATTGCAGGCTGATTAAGGGAAGAATCCAGATTTGTAAATAGGAAGAGAAGACCTGTCAATTAAGTTAATAATGAAAGATAATTACAAATATTTTAAGAAGCTAATGAAGCACAGTTGAGTTGTCGGGTGTGTGTGGTCACGGAACAGGGAACGAAGAGAAAATCCTGACAGCAAAAATATTCAGGAAGGAAATAACTTACTGTTGGAAAATGATTTCCACTCCTCATCTCAACTCTTTGAGTTAAAATAAAGTAAGACCCGTGAAAGAACAACTAATTAAAGGAATCATCCTCAGACATGTTTTGTAGCACAGATAACCTGAGTGGTACCAAGCTATCTTGAGAAGGTTATGGCTTGTAATTTGGTCTGTTTGCAGTGAATGGCGCTTTATGCCCACCCTGCCCTTTTTACCCAGTTGCTTATAACATGCAGAAAGTAAACCTTCACAGAAATGGCCATGCCATCCAGCCCCTCTTCAGAGTCTATCGGATGAGGAGACGCAGAGCTCTTTTTTCTGCTGGCTGTGGTCACGCATGGCTGGATGATTCATGGACAAGACCAACAGCTACATCTGTATCTCAGAGTCATTGATTACCAAGAGAAGGACTCAGCCCAGAACCACGCAGAGGATAGAAAGTCCTCAGAGAGTGAGTCTGTTAGAGTAATCCGAACAATCAGAGCCATTTTTATCCCATTCTGATTTCTCTGTTGCCCCTTTCAAATACAAGCCGTTTTCTAAGGCCCAAAGGGAACACTGTGAATGATGCCTAAGATTTTTCATAATGTTAACATCTGAATGAAAGGACCAGATGTGATCTTAGAATGAAGGCAATGACCAGGGAGAAGGGCAGGGGTCAAGGAAATGACCAAATTTCAAAAGGGTACATTTTAGAAATTGCCATTGGTATGCTTGGTAAAAAACCCCAGATAAATTCTACAATAGACAATTAAAGAGATGGTTTTAGAGCTCTTAGTAAAGCAAAAACTTCCAATAGGAGGCAACATGATTCCCTAAGAACGAGAAGCACCATACTAGACACTTTCTCTTTTGATGAGTTTACTAGGATGCTTCGAAACTTCTATCGTGCTGTGCTGCTGGACAAGAAGGAGAAACACGGGCCTGGTCACCATCCAGACAGACTCAGTGATGGCATCAAGGATGGTGAACCACGCCCTATGGTCCCGTCCTTGCTCCCATTCATTCATCTCAATAAAAAAACTCACTAATTCAACATACACCTTATAGAGCATGGACTTTATGGATTTTATCTTCTGGGAAAGAGATAGGAAGAAATTGTTCAATCCCTGTCCTCACGGGGCTTATAACCTAGAGGTGGGAAAGGACAAGTACACAAGTAACCACAATCCAAGCCAGAAAAACAAAATCACAAAAAGAAAAGTACAAAGCGCCATGGGGGGGGGGGATCAATGGAGACAAAGGTCCTATCTGGTTAGAAGGTTGAAAAGGCTTTGCATGGGACATGGCAGTGGAGGTGGAGTTGGAAGGAGGAGAGAGATGGGGGTGATGAAGAAAGGCATTTGCCCCACACGGTGTGAGCAGAGGCACAGACTAGGGAAAAGGTTAAGCACAAAGTCCAGGTTGATCGAAGCAGGGGGACGAGAAAGGCAAGTCAGGACTGCTGTGATGCATTCCTCTCGCTGGGAAGCAGCCGCGGAGTCCTTCGATCAGGTGTTTGGATTCAGGAGTCACACCGTCTGGCATGAATCTTGCCATGGCCACCACCTTCGCCAAGAAATTGAGCAAGTTATGAAACTTCTCCAAGCGCTGGTTACTTCACCTGTAGAACAGGCCTGGTTACAGCAGCGCCCCACGCAGAGGGCCTCTCTGGGGAGTAGGCGAGATTATGTGTCAAGTGGTGCCTGGCACGGAGGGAGTGCTCTCGAAATGGGCTGAATAAAGCCCAGAATCAGGGACTTCCCTGGTGGTCCAACGGCTAAGACTCCGCACTCCCAATGCAGGGGGCTCGGGTTCGATCCCTGGTTAGGGAACTAGATCCCACATGCCGCAACTAAGAGTTTGCATGCCACAACTAAAAATCCCGCATGCCACAACTAAAGATCCCACATGCTGCAACGAAGATCCAAGATCCCACGTGGCACAACTAAGACACGGCGCAGCCAAAAAAAGCCCAGAATTAAACTGGAGGAAGCTCTGTTTTGCAAGTGTGATCTGGCAGTGCTGGATAGCCTTGATTAGAGCAAGTTCAAAGACCAGAAAATGTCTTCCTGATATTTGATCTCTATCTAGTGTAGCAGGGAGAGCCGGGAGGCTGAACCCAGGTAAACCACAGGCTGAGCCACAGAAAAGGCAGACCTCCCCGCACGGAGAATGGGAGGGTGGGCAGGCAATTCTGCAGGATTTGGCAACTGGCAAGGTGTGGGATCAGCAGTTTGGGAAAAGCAAGGAGGAGAAATGTGTGCTGCATCCTCTCGGATTTGGAAATCTGGGGGCAAGTGTGGGACTGGGTGGAAGATGTCTTTACCTCTATAGGAGGAATTCCACAGAGATCACAGGGAGTGTGCTGACGGCTTTTACGTGATGTTAAACTGGGAGGTTGGTGAATACAAAGGTGACCAAATCAGGATTCAAAACAGTCTTGAAGGCTGGAATTGTGGGTTGGAGAAAACAGCCACAATAATAGCAAACTCATTTATTAGCTTATTTAATCTTTTTCATAAGGAAGATATTATTATCATGCTCATTTTACAGGTGGGGAAACTGTTGAAAGTCAGGTTTCAAGGTCTGTGCTCTAGAGGGAAGAAAGAAGGAAACTGATCTTTATGGAGTATTTACAGTGTGCCAGACACCAAGTTTCACCCAAGGGAATATTAGGAAGCTGGAAGGCCTGGAAGGAGGCCAGATGATTTAAAGTAGGACCTGGTAGATGAAGATGACAGTGTGATGAAACGTTATTTCTAGGCACTCCATAGGCCTGTGAGAGGCACTTGAGGATGAGGCAGGGAGCTAAATTTTCTGTGCTGACCCCCGATCCCTGTGAATTATTTCCTGCTATGGCTTGAGGAGCAGGGATCTTCAACTGTGTCTGTTCAGTGGGTCCACATTCCTGTCTGTGATAGTCTTGGTCTCTAAGTCTGGCTTTTGGCTCTGATGACTATGGTGTGGGATATGTGGGAGATGTCTACATGGTGAGTGGCATGTGTGGGTGTGATGTGTAGAGGCGTCTGCAAGGTGAGAGTCTGTATGGACGTGTAGTTAGCTGTAAAACCAGCTGTGTCTGTGTACATGCGTGTGCCCACGTGGTGTGAACACTCTGGTGTGAATCTGTTTTATGATTCTAGTGTAATTGGAGCACAAGCTGCATGGCTCACCACCTTGGCCAAAGGCACACCCCACCCTCACCCCCAACACTCCCAGTAGGGATAACGAAGGAGCAGGAAGCAGAAGCAGAAAGAACCCTGCAAAGCAGAGGCTGGGGTACTGCTCCCTAAGAACCTGCTGACCCCACGACAGGACAGCGTAGGCGCTGCAGCTGGAACAGGAGGTTCCATGGGGAGGGCGCTAAGGTCTCTCAGGCTCCAAACCCTCCCAGTACTGACTTGAATCTGGGATAGAGGGAGTCAGTAGGATAACGGGGGTCTTTTCCCAGATGATATAAATGGATTCCAGATAATTCTCTCATAGCGTCTGCGGGCTCCTCTTTTTGGCTCCATCCCCTACCAAGACCACCACCAACTTCATTCCCTTTATCAGTTGGGCTGTGGCTGTGATTCCTGCTTCACTCCTTCCCTCGCCCTCCCCTCGTCCCCCCCAGTTCTCACAGCTTGCAGAACAGTCCTTCCCAAGGCACAGGGTGGGAGAAGAGCTTGTTCTGGTGAGGAAGCAGAACTCAGGGCAGAGGAAACGGGTGAGCCAGAGGGCAGACCGGTCAGGTCTGGAGCTCAGAGGTGAGAGCAGGCATTGGGTCCGGACTGAATGGCCAGGCAGGCTGGAATTAGCGGGTAGGACAGTCATAAGACAGATGTACTGCCTGGAACCCAGACATCAGCCAGCAGAGCAAAGTGAGAGTCTGAGGTCCAGGTTTCAGCAGGAAAGTGGGCATCAGCTGATCTCCAGGAACTAGGAGGCTGAGCAAAGCAGGAAGAGCGCAGAGCCAGGCCACAGGGCTGGGGAAGGGTCCTGACCCCTGCAACAGAGGATCAGCTTCGTGGGGAGTCCTACAGAGCAGGCTGAAATCCCCAGACACGACTGGCTGGAGGTTTGCTGGTTGGGCGTAAATAAGAGCATCTGCTGTAGTCAGACAGGGAGAAAATAGCCTTCTGTTTCCCCTGCCCACCTTGCCAAAAGTCACATTTTGTGTTCTGGAGAAAATCTGTCTCCCAGTAGGGTGACTGGTCTGCTTATTATACATGGGCTATATTTGGTTTGTATAAATGAAAAGTATTGATCCAAAGATACCCAGTTAAAGGCAGGATTTGTCCTCTCGTATTCCCCACAGCCCAGCAGCACCTAGCTCTATGCCTGGATTTAGAAGCAGTCATTCCTTCCCTGGCAAGGGTTAGGGGCCACACCCCTTGGGTTTGCTTAGGACCTTTTAAAATATCCGTTCAAGATAGAGAATTGCATATTTACTACATTGATTCTAACATACATTAATATATTGATTTAAATATAGTAACATTAAGGTAACATGTGTATTATGACTTTTACTACTTTAACTTCTAGGTTATGAACATCTCCAGGGCAGAGACAGGTCTTTTTATTGCCTTGTTCCCAAGCAACCAGCACGGAGCCCATGAGTTGTCCAAAAATATTTAAGTCAATATGCAAATCAGGAATGCTGATGTTTAAATATTTCTTTTTCTTTTTATATATTCACAGAATCTCAGATCTCAAACCGGAAATGACTTTAGAGATTACCTAGTCTGTCTTCCCAGCCAGTGCAGGAATTACTTCTACCACCTTTTTAGCAGAGGATCGTCAGCCTCCTCTGGATACTTCCAACCGGTTCTTTGTGGGGCAGCCTGTTCCACTGTTGGGCGACTCTGATAGAAATTTCTTCTTCAGAGAGCCTCTAAATCCGATTCCCTTGTAACATCTACCCAGTGGTCCTACTCATCTTCTTCCCATTCCTCCATCCCTCTCACACCCTTACGCACCATATTCTTTTCCTTTTTTCCGGGTGAAACAGTTGCCCGTGTGAGTTTATTTCAAGACCTCCCATCTTCCTAGTTGCCCTCCTCTCACATCCGTGAATGTGGTTTATATTCACGTTCCTTAAGATATGGTGCCCAAGACTAGCCTTATGGAATTGGACTACAGAATATGGGGAGCAGGGAGGTGTTACCCCCCTAATTCAGATGTTCTTGTGCTATTAATGGCACTTCAGATTGCATTAATCTTTATGGCTGCTACCTTTTCCTGTTGTTTTTTTATCAAACATCTAAAAAGCACAATTTTAAAAAAATTAAATTCAGTCAAACTATTCTCTTTCATTCTATCCAATTGATTTTCTTTTTTTTTTTTTTTTTTTTTTTGGCTGTGTTGGGTCTTCGTTTCTGCGCGAGGGCTTTCTCTACTTGTGGCGAGTGGGGGCCGCTCTTCATCGCGGTGCGCGGGCCTCTCACTATCGCGGCCTCTCTTGTTGCGGAGCACAGGCTCCAGACGCGCAGGCTCAGCAGTTGTGGCTCACGGGCCCAGTTGCTCCGTGGCACGTGGGATCCTCCCAGACCAGGGCTCGAAACCCGCGTCCCCTGCACTGGCAGGCAGACTCTCAACCACTGCGCCACCAGGGAAGCCCCTATCCAATTGATTTTTAAAGCCAAACATTAAGTTGAGAATCTGATTGCTTGAGATCTTGGTATGTATTGGAAAATACTGTCCTGGGAGAAGGGATGGAACTTAGGGTGGGACCTGCTCTGCAGCCAGCTTCCCCTTCCACTGCCCACAAGTCTCTGGGCAGGAACCTCGGAGCACCCGTGACCCCTTCATCCCTCATGAGTCACCGAGTTACTCGGTCTTATCAGTTCTTCCTCTAAGTACCTTCCTTGTCTGTTCCCACTGTTGCCCTCACATGAGGCTCAGGTTCTCACATGAAATACTGCAGGAGCTTTCTGAAATGCAAGCCCCATCCGATATTCTCTGCTCAAAATGTTTCAACGGCTTTCCGGCTCCTCTAAGACAAAGTCGAAATCCCCTCATAGAGCTTTCAGGTCCCTTTGCAAGCTCCCCTCTATGTGCACCTGTGCCCCATCTTAACCTCCTGCACATCCACGTGTCAGCCTTTCCAATGTGCTCGCTGGTCCCTGAGGCGCTTGGCTCCTTCCTGCTTTGAGGTCTTTGCTCGTATGTGCCAGGCCCTGCTCTGAATGCTCTACACAAATTAACTCACTTCATCCTCACCACCACCCTCTGAAGTAGATAATATTACTCCCATTTTACAGATGGGGGAGCTCATATGTTAAGTATTTTGTTTGGAATCACGCAGTTAATAAGTTGTAGAGCAGGATGAGTCCCGTGACCTGAAATGCCCTCCCTTTCTTTCTCCTGGCTGAACTTCTACCCATCTTCCAAGACAGTTCAAGCACTGGCTTTTCTGGGAAGTCTGCCTATGCCCTGAACTTAACCCCAGATAGCACTTATCGTTCTGGGCTAATCGTTTGCTAAATGATCATCTCCCTCTAAGCAGCACATCCACGGAGATAGGCCCCTGTCCTTTCCTCACTGAGCCCCTAGAACCTATATTCTATGCCAGAAATCTAATGAATGCTTTGATGAAAGGAACTCATTAATGAATATGTGAATTAACTACTTACAGAGTTCCTTCTGTAGTCGTAATATGGTGTCATAGCCATTTGCCAAATTGTCAATTTTTGATCATCAGTTTTTCCTGTAATGCGTACAAAAATCTGGCCAAAGCTTAATTGTAGATCAATTCTTAATTTTCTTAAGAAAGAATTCAAGAATTTAAAAATTCTTAATTTTCTCCTGAAATTCAGATCAGTTATCCTGGCTTTGTCTAAGAGCAATACTGCTTTCTGAAGTGCTCTGGAATTACTTAAAAACGCACAGCGGCAGGAAGTTTTAAAACTACCAATCCCAGTATGCTCTTTGCTCAGGTGTCCTTTGAGCTCATCCCCTTGAGGATGCGAGTTAGTCTGTAAGGGAATCAGCAGAGGAGACTCAGGAGCGCCAGCTTGCCGCATGTGGACCCGGTGAGAAACACGCCTGAGCCTTTTCTACACAAAATATTCACCACGAGAAGACAAATACTGACAATCAGATAAGCGTGAGAAGCCATAAAGGGGAGGTGGGATAGCCTTCCTGACCTCCCTACACAAACACCACCAAAGGATCTCGTATTCGTACTGCGCTCACTGCCTTTTCTTATTTTCTGCATTCTCCATGCTCTGGCATCTAGGGTCTCGGGTGTGGCAGGTGAGCAGAGGGGAAGACTGCCCTCCCAGGGCCAGCAGATTCTTATAAATGACACACAAGTGCAGCTTACAGAGACAAATCAGCGAATCCAAAGCACACACCCCAGTGACGTCCTTTGTCAAGCTTTCTCACATCAAACCAACATTCCTCCACCTTAATCAGCCCAGGGCTGGGTACCAGACAACTCAATAAAGCCTCTCGCCAGTGCTTTCCTCTCACTCCTTCTGCCTTCTGACCAACTCTGGTGCTTCCCAGCAGGGTCCTGTGTGGGGAACCAGGCCTCCTACTTCTAGGGATCTGTGAGTGTAAAAACTTCTTCCTTCGTGACAACGTTTCATGTCTGTGTGTCTTACCATCCCTGATTAAAACAAAGTCCAGGTACATTTAAAAACATATACTAGTCTATTTCATGTAATAGGATTCTTTCCCTTGATCTTCCCACAAACTTGAAGTATGGAACTAGACATCATCATCATCTTATAGATAAGAAAGGGAAACAAAGTGAATTTAAGTGACTTATCCAAGGGCACACAAGAAATTAATGGCAGATCTAGGACTTAAACACAGGTTTTGGGCTAGTACAGAACGCTGAACATTTCCCCAAAAGTTCTATAGACCACCCTACAAAGTTATAAATACGTTCTCCTGTGAGTCTCAGTCACTTTGTCTGTAACATGGGGATTATACCATCTTTTGGATAAATATGATAATATATGTGAAAGCACTTTGTAAAATGCAAATATGATTCAAATCAATATATTAAACTGTCTGTCACAAAATTTTTCCCAGTTCTTAGGGCCAGGAATATTTGAGTAAACTTTGTCCGTTTTTGACTGCCCAGCATACAAACACACCTTAGTTCTGGTGAAGCTCTATCTCCCACCATGGAGCCCGAAATGGGCCTTTTCTCCTCATTTCCAGCAGATGCAACATATGACTGACAAAGTGAAGAGGCCCACATCTGTGGTGAGAACCTGACTTCTAGATGCAGTGTGGTCTTGCCTTATAAGGTACAGTAAATCCTAACCTGTACGATAAGCATAAACTGTAGTCTAATGAACACAATAGCCTTCGCTTTGTTATAAAAATGGCATAAGACATTCAACAAGGGATCAGAGACATCCTTCTATTAGGTTTTGGATTCCAGGAAGCAGCTACTGCAGTCCTGGCTGGAAACAAATAGATGGAGCAGATGTAATGGTCACCTTCCTACCACTGAGATGTGAGCCCTCCAGGCATTGAAATCTGTATTCATAGGAATGACTGCTGCCCTTTATGGTGTGTGTCTCGCCTATGTTATCTCGTTTCATCACCATTTAACAAGTAAGAAAACTGAAGCACAGGGAGATTAAGACCCCTTAGTTAGTAAATGGTGAGTCCATCAGACTCAAAGCCTAGACTCAAAGATTCAGACTCTAAGCAGAATTTTCTCACCCTTTTATGTGCATGGGGGACACCTGGAGATGTTGTTAAAGTGCAGATTCTGATTCTATGGGTCTGTGGTGGGGCCTGAGAATCTGCATGTTTAGCAAGCTCCCAAGTGATATAGACACTGCTTGGTCTGAGGACCACACTTCAAGAAGCAAGGCTCTAAATCGTTCTTGAAAAGTGCACTTGAAGCACTTTGAAAAGTGCTTCTTGAATCTCATCATAAAAAACACTCATGGCTCTTCTTCTAAGCACCTCCCTAGGGCTTCTCCCTTTGCCAGAGCTTGGTGACATGAGAGAAGAGTCCCTATGCATCTATTAAATGCTATGATTTAAATCAGTGAATGATTTCTTCTTCCATTTGTTCAATCCACAAATTTTATTGAGAGCCTGCCAGGAGCCAGCCATAATGATGGGTGCTGAGGATACCAGGATAAGTAAGGTAAGGTCCTGGCCTCTAAGAGAGGAGCTATTGATGGACACAGGCTGTCCTGAAGACCTCCGAACACCCGGCAGCAGACTGACTTAGGACCGAGCCCACCTGCGGGCTGCCCTGGCTCTGACACCAGCCTCACCGCCACAAGGTGTGGGCGTGTTTCAGCACGTGGGTCCGGTTCTCTTGGCTCAGAGACAGTTTTCCGGTGGCGCCTCCTGTCCAGAGTCTACTGCGAAAATACAATTCACCTACCTTGGGTCATTGATTGTGTCAGTAAACACAAAACTATGCCATTTTTTTTGTTGGGATGAGAACACACTGAATGTTTCT
Organism: Balaenoptera acutorostrata; assembly: GCF_949987535.1. Classification (NCBI taxonomy): domain Eukaryota; kingdom Metazoa; phylum Chordata; class Mammalia; order Artiodactyla; family Balaenopteridae; genus Balaenoptera; species Balaenoptera acutorostrata. Next base: position 14,556,124 of record NC_080081.1, read on the forward strand.
CACACTTCTTTTGGAGTGAGAACTGCCAAAGACAGAACTTGAGTTTTTCTACATGCTTTTAGATAACTTTACATGCATTTGGAACACAACAAGAAAATAAATCTGAATTAAAGTTAACCTTAGGTTTATTTAACAAAATTAAGTGTCAGAAAGCAATCAGAATTTTAGGAAATGGACACCTATCTTGAGATTAAAGGTAAATGCCTTCTAAGGCTGCAGAGATCTATCAAATGTGTTATTTTGAAAATACTTTTGAAACATCTTAATGATTCAAGTCCATTTTCCCTCACTGAGGCTGTAATTAGTTTTCATTTATTATTACTGTTGTTTGAAATTTAAATTTACTACTGTTATTTAGTCATAGACTAAGGCACACATTTCAACTAGGAAGAAATCTAAAGTTATGACATCAGATGATTCCCACCTGTTCCCTATGTGAGAATAAACATCCACAGAAACCTCTTTTCTTTAGCAAATGCCATTCCTTTCCCCTATCTTTATGGCCTGGCTGGTAAGGGGATGGGGAGAGAGGTGAAGGATAGGCAGGTGAGGAGAGGTCCACACTCCTCCAGGCAGCCAGCATCCTGTGACCACCAGCTTCCAGAGTAGTATTTACCTTCATTCCACTGAAACCCTGAACCTTTACTAGTGTCATATGGTCGTTTGAGATCATTCAGACCTATCTCCACTCAGATGCAGATAAGATTCTATACTGTCAGGATCCAGGAAGCCAGCAAGATAATAGATAAGTGGAGAAAAAGAAGGACAATTCTCAGGAGAAATAACGTTAGAGGAGCCTATTACAGTCATCATTCTTCAGTGAACTTCTATGGCGAAGTGGTGAAGGATTGTAAAGCTCTTGAGTGAACTTCAAGTTGAAACAGGCTTTAAGGGACTCCTGGCATCCAGCTCTTTCAATATACGGAGGAAGAAAGTTATGAATGAGGCACAGAGAGTTTCATTACCAAAGTCAAGGTCTTAAGACTAGTTAATAAAAAAGTCAGAACTTGAAGCTCCATCTGCTGAATTACAATCCAGTCATCTTCCTTTTTGTTGCCTGAGTATCCATCCTAAATCACGCCAGCCTTCATCCAGGAATACAATTTTGCCCTCATCACAAACTATCTGTCTCCTCATTATTTTGTTCATTCAGTCATTTTGCAAATATGTATCCAGAGCCCACTGTGTGCCTGGAGCATGAGGAGAACATCACAGACCAGGTCCCTGCCCTCAAGGCGACCATGATTCAGCTTTACTGTCTCCTTGGAGCAATGATCTCCCAGCCTTCCCCGTCAGAAATTACTGCTGCTCTCCCTGTGAGAGATGCTTTGCTTTCACAGTTAAAACTCTCTACTAACATCGAGAAGAGAGAAAAACAAAACACAACAAAACAAGAGACACAGCCTAGAATGGATATTGCATCTAAAGACAGTGAATTGCTTTTGAAATGGAGTCAAGAAGTTTTCAGTCCACAATGAGGATTGAATTACAAGTGTCCCTATGGTGTTGTCCTGAAATTGATTCCACAGAGCTATAGTTGAAGGGGGCCTGTGCTTTTCACAACTGGAAATGCCCCTTGTCCAAAGAGATGCTGGCTTACATCAAATCTTTTAAGGTTGTAGTCACTACTAATGTAAATGAGTTCCTAAAAAAACTGTAGCTATACTGGGTCATCTAAGAGGGTTAGTTAGCAACAAGAAGGTATGACTTTGACAGTGAAGTTATGTAACCAGCAAGGAAAAAAACAATCTAGCAGTTTAAAAAGATTTTCTGTTTTTCTTTCTTAGAGGAGGCTTAATGTGGCCTAAGTCTAAGAAGATTTGTCTCAAATTGAGAATGTAGGCTTAAATCAATTTATTATTTTAAAACACACTATAACCATTTTCATTCCTCTTTGGCCTCTGAGTTTTTTTCTCAATTTGGAATTATTGTGATGATTGAGAGCCTATTGGCACAGAAAGCATCCCAACACCCCACTGTTGTGTTTTCAAATAAGAATAAAGGAAAAGCAACCAGCCTCGTCAGCAATGACTCTGTGTGAATGAGGACATCCAAACTGATGAGTGTCCATTTTCTTGGAAATATAAATCAGTGTTCCTGATGTTGAATATAGATTTCTGTAGTAACCTGTATCTTTGATAAAGATTTTGATTCAGGACGAAGGAAGTAGAAAGATTATGTTAAATGAATTTTACAAATTCTAATTGAAGCATTGTCAGTGGACAAGGTTTTCCAAATTACCTCTCGTGTGCAGGGTGCACAACAGACATAGAATACGTTATTTTTACTGTTGAGAAACAAAATCAAGAGGATAAAGTTTTAAGGTGGAAGGTTATTTGGACCACTATCAACACTGTTCATTAATTAGCCCACTTTGGAGCTAAGGTTGAACGCCTATTTTTCACAATAACTCGGTTTCATTAAGGAATAGAGAATGAAGGGTAATAACACCATACATATATATAAATATATATATATATTTATAGAATGAACCCAGTAGAGAACAAAAAAATACACTTAGCCACATGACATAACTTCTACCTGCTGCCTCAAGGTGGGAATGGGCCAAGAGGTCTGTGGAATGACAACCGTGTCCCCATAATACTCTTCTCTTTTACAATTTTCCCTGAACCTAGGGAAACCTTCCATAGTAGAAGGAGAATTTTGAAATCTCCTAAAATAAGTTTAGAAGCTGGAACTGAAGAGAGACTAGCACTGATTCCTCTAATGGGTGCTCAGGAAAGTCCATGTTACTTGGAGGCCTAACTGAGGTGTCCAAGCTTGAACACTTCCCTTGACTGTCATTAGACTCTCCTGGATTTAACTAAATATCCTCTCTTCATCCTTTGGCACGCACTGTGGACTAATGACGTGAATACTTGACACAAAATCCCATAAAATATTATGCTTTAGTAACTTCCTAGTTAAAATTTGATTTCATTTTCTTTATTGGGGCCAAGGTACAGTGTTACCATTTTATTGTGAAAAATCTATATATTATAAAATACCAGGGGCAATTTTTAATATAATAAACCCACAACCTGCGGCTGATTTGTAAACATAATCAAATAGGCAGAAAGCAGGGGCAGGTAGTGATTCTTATAATGACATACAAGCAAATAGCAAGTAATTGTTGCCCTGGAGGTATCCTGTGCTATGAAAATGCCTTTTTTTGAAGTATAGTTGATTTAAATATTATATTGGTTTCAGGTGTACAATATAGTGATTTGATATTCTTATAGATTATACTGAAAATGCCCTTACATTTTTTCCCTCTTTAAAATACACAGTTTCTAATAGTTTCTAATATGCCTAACATTGAAAGCTTGTCAATGTACATATTTTTGATAAAACCTACTAACAAAAAGTTCATGGGCATTGTATTTCTCTTAACTACTTTTTAAAATTTTCTTGCTCTGCTGTATTATCACTAAACGTGATTTTTTAAAAAAATATGGAAACCCCTCTAAAAACCCCTACATCTCTCAACACTATCCATCTTCTCATATGTTTCTATCACTGTGAATAGACATATGAATATACACACGTATGTGTATGGATTTCATGCTAGAATGGCCTGAGGAAGTACAGGGACTTAGGATAACATATGATCAGGACTTTCCTGGAGGTCCAGTGGTTAAGACTCTGTGCTTCCACTGCAGGGGGCATGGGTTCCATCCCTGGTCAGGAAACTAAGACCCCGCATGCCGCGCAGTGAGGCCAAGAAAACAAAGCAGTACAACGTATGATCTACTGACGGCGTGTGTTTACCATATGTATATATATGGTGTCCTCCATGACACAAGGCAAATCAAAACCTGTTTTAAAACAAGCCAGTCACTTCTGCCCTTTGGAGTCGATTATTCGCATTAGGTATTTCTAAAAGATCCATGCAGTTATTTGCCGTATAAAAGACATGATTTAGTTCTTTCAGCCAGCATTCATACCCGCCCCCCCTCCCTCCTAGGCAAATCTTAGCACTTGGATTAAGTACTCAGTTAACAGCCAACTGTATACGGACCCTTCAGCACAGTGAGGGGAAAAGTGACATTTTACTTCCACCCCAAACAAAGCTATTATATTTACCTTCTACTTTGAAGATAGTGAAGTGCGGTCGGCAATGGAAAGAACCCAACGCGGTACCTGCGCAGTTCATCCACAGACCCTGGTAAACCCAAGTGGCCGTTATCACCGAGGATGCTCGGGTAGTTACTTTCCACTCATTGGACGTGGTGGCAGCGACGAGAGCGCCAAAGCCCCCGACGCCAAACACCAGAGCCGAGATCTGTGCCCTGGACATGTCGCTCAGGCGTCTCCAGGGACACTGTCCGGACAGATCGCTGCGGTGGTCTAGGTATGCAGTGGACACAATCCACTTGGACCAGTGTTGCAGCAAGCTAATGCGGGTAGGTGACAGTACTTCATGCTCAGGTGGCCTGAGGAAGTACCGGAATTTAGGATAAAGTCTGATTTACCGATGGCATTTTAAAGGTAGCCTAAGATGATCTTTCTAACTTCCTACACGGATATTTACTAAAAGTTTGTAGACGGATTCTAAAGGTTTTGAGTTCGCATATTTTTTTTCCTGCCACATAGTTAATGTTTAATTTTCTGTTAGCCTGAAGCTTAATGAACCATGCAGGGACCAGATATTACAAAGTACAAATTATACAGTAACAGTTAAGGCTTATTTGACCCATTGCTTTAGTCTTGCGTGCTTCTGAATCTTATATAAATGGAATCATAGTGCAGCTTCCTTCTGTAACCAATTTTTTTCACACATTATGTTTATGAAATTCATCTATGTTCAGCAATATAGCTATGGTTCATTAATTATTACAGCAGAATATAGTATTTCATTAAATGAATTTTGCTGGGTTATACAATCATTTCGACTCAGTACTTTGAAGATATAATTCCATTTTTATTTGGCTTCCATTGTTGTTTTTGAGAAATCAAGAGTCTGATTTGTCATTTCTTTGTAGGTTAATCTGTATTTTCTCTTTGGCTGGTTTTAAGATTATCTTTGTCTTTGGTTTTGGCAGTTTCACTAATTTTCTAAGTGTGGATTTAAAAAAAAATCTTATTTGGGATTTACTGAACTTTTTGAAACTGATGATTCATTGCTTTCATCAATTCTGGAGAACCATTAGTCCCTTCCTTCTCCAGATATCACCTCTGTCCCTATCCTTGCTGTATCTTCTTCTGTGACTCTGATAAGCTCTATTTTTTTAGTTGGTCCTATGTCTCAAAATCTCTTTAACATTATTTACTTCTTTATTGCTCCATGATGAATTCTGGGAACCTTTTCAGAGATATGTTCTAATTTTTAAAATTTTTCTTCAACTATATATAATCTGCTGTTAACCCATCCAGAGTTTCTAATTTCTATTACTCTCCTTTTTAAAATAATTCTGGAAGTACCATTTTATTCTTTTTCAAATCCGCCTGTTTATTTTTTCTAATCTCTTGTTCTTTAGTCATAATTCAAAGGCCATATTTTATTTTATTTTATTTTTATTTTTAAAATTTTTTAAAATTTATTTATTTTTAACATCTTTATTGGAGTATAATTGCTCTACAATGGTGTGTTAGTTTCTGCTTTATAACAAAGTGAATCAGCTATACATATACATATATCCCCATATCTCTTCCCTCTTGCGTCTCCCTCCCTCCTACCCTCCCTATCCCACCCTTCTAGGTGGTCACAAAGCACTGAGCTGATCTCCCTGTGCTATGTGGCTGCTTCCCACTAGCTATCTATTTTACATTTGGTAGTGTATATATGTCCATGTCACTCTCTCACTTCGTCCCAGCTTACCCTTCCCCCTCCCCATGTCCTCAAGTCCATCCTCTACATCTGCGTCTTTATTCCTGTCCTGCCCCTAGGTTTTTCAGAACCATTTTCTTTCTCTCTTTTTTTTTTTTTAGATTCCATATATATGTGTTAGCATACAGTATTTGTTTTTCTCTTTCTGACTTGCTTCACTCTGTATGACAGACTCTATGTCCATCCATCTTACTACAAATAACTTAATTTTGTTTCTTTTTTCTTTTCTTTTCTTGACTCCTAGACCAATTCTTTTTCATGTCATTATTTTTTTTAACATCTCTATTGGAGTATAATTGCTTTACAATGGTGCGTTAGTTTCTGCTTTATAACAAAGTGAATCAGTTATACATATACATATGTTCCCATATCTCTTCCATCTTGCGTGTCCCTCCCTCCCACCCTCCCTATCCCACCCCTCTAGGTGGTCACAAAGCACCGAGCTGATCTCCCTGTGCTATGTGGCTGCTTCTCACTAGCTATCTATTTTACATTTGGTAGTGTATATATGTCCATGCCACTCTCTCACTTTGTCCCAGCTTACCCTTACCCCTCCCCGTGTCCTCAAGTCCATCCTCTAGTAGGTCTGTGTCTTTATTCCTGTCCTGCCCCTAGGTTCTTCATGACCTTTTTTTTTTTTTCCTTGGATTCCATACATATGTGTTAGCATACGGCATTTGTTTTTCTCTTTCTGACTTACTTCACTGTGTATGACAGACTCTAGGTCCATCCACCTCACTACAAATAACTCAATTTCGTTTCTTTTTATGGCTGAGTAATATTCCATTGTATATATGTGCCACATCTTCTTTATCCATTCATCTGTTGATGGACACTTAGGTTGCTTCCATGTCCTGGCTATTGTAGATAGAGCTGCAATGAACATTGTGGTACATGACTCTTTTTGAATTATGGTTTGCTCAGGGTATATGCCCAGTAGTGGGATTGCTTGGTCATATGGTAGTTCTATTTTTAGTCTTTTAAGGAACATCCATACTGTTCTCCATAGCAGCTGTATCAATTTACAATCCCACCAACAGTGCAGGAGGGTTCCCTTTTCTCCACACCCTCTCCAGCATTTATTGTTTGTAGATTTTTTGATGATGGCCATTCTGACTGGTGTGAGGTGGTACGTCATTGTAGTTTTGATTTGCATTTCTCTAATAATTAATGATGTTGAGCATCCTTTCATCTGTTTGTTGGCAATCTGTATATCTTCTTTGGAGAAATTTCTATTTAGGTCTTCTGCCCATTCTTGGATTAGGTTTTTTGTTTTTTTGATATTGAGCTGCATGAGCTGCTTATAAATTTTGGAGATTAATCCTTTGTCAGTTGCTTTGTTTGCAAATATTTTCTCCCATTCTAAGGGTTGTTTTTTCATCTTGTTTATGGTTTCCTTTGTTGTGCAAAAGCTTTTAAGTTTCATTAGGCCCCATTTGTTTATTTTTGGTTTTATTTCCATTTCTCTAGGAGCTGGGTCAAAAAGGATCTTGCTGTGATTTATGTCAAAGAGTGTTCTGCCTATGTTTTCCTCTAAGAGTTTTATAGTGTCTGGCCTTACATTTAGGTCTTTAATCCATTTTGAGTTTATTTTTGTGTATGGTGTTAGGGAGTGTTCTAATTTCATTCTTTTACATGTAGCTGTCCAGTTTTCCCAGCACCACTTATTGAAGAGGCTATCTTTTCTCCATGGTATATTCTTGCCTCCTTTATCAAAAATAAGGTGACCATATGTGCATGGGTTTATCTCTGAGCTTTCTATCCTGTTCCATTGATCTATATTTCTGTTTTTGTGCCAGTACCATACTGTCTCGATTACTGTAGCTTTGTAGTATAGTCTGAAGTCTGGGAGCCTGATTCCTCCAGCTCCGTTTTTCTTTCTCAAGATTGCATTGGCTATTTGGGGTCTTTTATGTTTCCATACAAATTGTGAAATTTTTTGTTCTAGTTCTGTGAAAAATGCCATTGGTAGTTTGATAAGGATTGAATCTGTAGATTGCTTTGGGTAGTATAGTCATTTTCACAGCATTGATTCTTCCAATCCAAGAACGTAGTATATCTCTCCAACTGTTTGTATCATCTTTAATTTCTTTCATCAGTGTCTTATAGTTTTCTGCATACAGGTCTTTTGTCTCCTTAGGTAGGTTTATTCCTAGGTATTTTATTGTTTTTGCTGCAGTGGTAAATGTGAGTGTTTCCTTAATTTCTCTTTCAGATTTTTCATCATTAGTGTATAGGAATGCAAGAGATTTCTGAGCACTAATTTTGTATCCTGTTACTTTACCAAATTCATTGATTAGCTCTAGTAGTTTTCTGGTAGCATCTTTAGGATTCTCTATGTATGGTATCATGTCATCTGCAAACAGTGACAGCTTTAATTCTTTTCCAATTTGGATTCCTTTTATTTCTTTTTCTTCTCTGATTGCTGTGGCCAAAACTTCCAAAACTATGTTGAATAATAGTGGTGAGAGTGGGCAACCTTGTCTTGTTCCTGATCTTAGAGGAAATGGTTTCAGTTTTTCACCATTGAGAACGATGTTGGCTGTGGGTTTGTCATATATGGCCTTTATTATGTTGAGGTAAGTTCCCCCTATGCCTACTTTCTGGAGGGTTTTTATCATAAATGGGTGTTGAATTTTCTCAAAAGCTTTTTCTGCATCTATTGAGATGATCATATGGTTTTTCTCCTTCAATTTGTTAATGTGGTGTATCACATTGATTGATTTGCGTATATTGAAGAATCCTTGCATTCCTGGGATAAACCCCACTTGATCATGGTGTATGATCCTTTTAATGTGCTGTTGGATTCTGTTTGCCAGTATTTTGTTGAGGATTTTTGCATCTATGTTCATCAGTGATATTGGCCTGTAGTTTTCTTTCTTTGTGACATCTTTGTCTGGTTTTGGTATCAGGGTGATGGTGGCCTTGTAGAATGAGTTTTGGAATGTTCCTCCCTCTGCTATATTTTGGAAAAGTTTGAGAAGGATAGGTGTTAGCTCTTCTCTAAATGTTCGATAGAATTTGCCTGTGAAGCCATCTGGTCCTGGGCTTTTGTTTGCTGGAAGATTTTTAATCACAGTTTCAATTTCAGTGCTTGTGATTGGTCTGTTTATATTTTGTATTTCTTCCTGGTTCAGTCTTGGAAGGTTGTGCTTTTCTAAGAATTTGTCCACTTCTTCCAGGTTGTCCATTTTATTGGCATATAGTTGCTTGTAGTAATCTCTCATGATCCTTTGTATTTCTGCAGTGTCGGTTGTTCCTTCTCCTTTTTCATTTCTAATTCTATTGATTTGAGTCTTCTCCCTTTTTTTCTTGATGAGTCTGGCTAATGGTTTATCAATTTTGTTTATCTTCTGAAAGAACCAGCTTTTAGTTTTATTGATCTTTGCTATTGTTTTCTTCATTTCTTTTTCATTTATTTCTGATCTGATCTTTATGATTGTTTTCCTTCTGCTAACTTTGGGATTTTTCTGTTCTTCTTTCTCTAATTGCTTTAGGTGTAAGATTAGGTTGTTTACTTGAGATGTTTCTTGTTTCTTGAGGTAGGATTATTTTGCTATAAACTTCCCTCTTACAACTGCTTTTGCTGCATCCCATAGGTTTTGGGTCATCGTGTTTTCATTGTCATTTATTTCTAGGTATTTTTTGATTTCCTCTTAGATTTCTTCAGTGATCTCTTGGTTATTAAGTAGTGTATTGTTTAGCCTCCATGTGTTTGTATTTTTTACAGATTTTTTCCTGTAATTGATATCTAGTCTCATAGCGTTGTGGTCAGAAAAGATACTTGATACGATTTCAATTTTCTTAAATTTATCAAGGCTTGATTTGTGACCCACGATATGATCTATCCTGGAGAATGTTCCATGAGCACTTGAGAAGAAAGTGTATTCTGTTGTTTTTGGATGGAATGTCCTATAAATATCAATTAAGTCCATCTTGTTTAATGTATCATTTAAAGCTTGTGTTTCCTTATTTATTTTCATTTTGGATGATCTGTCCATTGGTGAAAGTGGGGTGTTAAAGTCCCCTACTATGATTGTGTTACTGTTGATTTCCACTTTTATGGCTGTTAGCATTTGCCTTATGTATTGAGGTGCTCCTATGTTGGGTGCATAAATATTTACAGTTGTTATATCTTCTTCTTGGATTGTTCCCTTGATCATTATGTAGTGTCCTTCTTTGTCTCTTGTAATAGTCTTTATTTTAAAGTCTGTTTTTTCTGATGTGAGAATTGTTACTCCAGCTTTCTTTTGATTTCCATTTACATGGAATATCTTTTTCCATCCCCTCACTTTCAGTCTGTATGTGTCCCTAGGTCTGAAGTGGGTCTCTTGTAGACAGCATATATGGGTCTTGTGTTTGTATCCATTCAGCCAGTCTATGTCTTTTGGTTGGAACATTTAATCCATTTTCATTTAAGGTAATTATTGATATGTATGTTCCTATTACCATTTTCTTAATTGTTTTGGGTCTGTTATTGTAGGTCTTTTCCTTCTCTTGTGTTTCCTGCCTAGAGAAATTCCTTTAGCATTTGTTGTAAAGCTGGTTTGGTGGTACTGAATTCTCTTAGCTTTTGCTTGTCTGTAAAGGTTTTAATTTCTCCGTCAAATCTGAATGAGATCCTTGCTGGGTAGAGTAATCTTGATTGTAGGTTTTCCCCTTTCATCACTTTAAATATGTCCTGCCACTCCCTTCTGGCTTGCAGAGTTTCTGCTGAAAGATCAGTTGTTAACCTTATGGGGATTCCCTTGTATGTTATTTGTTGCTTTTCCCTTGCTGCTTTTAATATTTTTTCTCTGTATTTAGTTTTTGATAGTTTGATTAATATGTGTCTTGGTGTGTTTCTCCTTGGATTTATCCTGTATGGAACTCTCTGCGCTTCCTGGACTTGATTGACTATTTCCTTTCCCATATTAGGGAAGTTTTCAACTATATAAGCTCTTCAAATATTTTCTCAGTCCCTTTCTTTTTCTCTTCTTCTTCTGGGACCCCTATAATTCGAAAGTTTGGTGTGTTTAATGTTGTCCCAGAGGTCTCTGTGACTGTCCTCAATTCTTTTCATTCTTTTTTCTTTATTCTGCTCTGCGGTAGTTATTTCCACTATTTTATTTTCCAGGTCACTTATCCATTCTTCTGCCTCATTTATTCTGCTATTGATTCCTTCTAGAGAATTTTTAATTTCATTTATTGTGTTGTTCATCATTGTTTGTTTGCTCTTCAGTTCTTCTAGGTCCTTGTTAAACATTTCTTGTATTTTCTCCATTTTATTTCCAAGGTTTTGGATCATCTTTACTGTCATTACTCTGAATTCTTTTTCAGGTAGACTGCCTATTTCCTCTTCATTTGTTTGGTCTGGTGGGTTTTTGCCTTGCTCCTTCATCTGCTGTGTGTTTCTCTGTCTTCTCATTTTGCTTAACTTACTGTGTTTGGGGTCTCCTTTTTGCAGGCTGTGGGTTTGTAGTTCCTGTTGTTTTTGGTGTCTGCCCCCAGTGGCTAAGGTTGGTTCAGTGGGTTGTGTGGGCTTCCTGGTAGAGGGGACTGGTGCCTGTGTTCTGGTGGATGAGGTTGGATCTTGTCTTTCTGATGGGTAGGACCACATCCGGTGGTGTGTTTTGGGGTGTCTGTGACCTTATTATGATTTTAGGCAGCCTCTCTGCTAATGGGTGGGGTTGTGTTCCTGTCTTGCTAGTTGTTTGGCATAGGTTGTCCAGCACTGGAGCTTGCTGGTCGTTGAGTGGAGCTGGGTCTTAGTGTTGAGATGGAGATCTCTGGGAGAGCTTTTGCTGTTTGATATTACGTGGAGCTGGGAGGTCTCTGGTGGACCAGTGTCCTGAACTTGGCTCTCCCACCTCAGAGGCACAGGCCTGACAGCCGGCTGGAGCACGAAGACCCTGTCAGCCACATGGCTCAGAAGTAAAGGGAGAAAGAAAGAAAGAAAGAAAGAAAGAAAGAAAGAAAGGAAGGAAGGAAGGAAGGAAGGAAGGAAGGAAGGAAGGAAGGAAGAAAGAAAGAAAGAGAAAGAAAGAAGGAAAGAAAGAAAGAAAAGTTATTAATATAAAAAAATTGTTAAAAATAAGAATTTTTTAAGTAATAAAAGAAAGAAAGAAGAGAGCAACCAAACCAAAAAACAAATCCACCAATGATAACAAGTGCTAAAAACTATAATAAAAAAAAATAAATGGACAGACAGAACCCTAGGACAAATTGTAAAAGCAAAGCTATGTAGACAAACCCACACAAAGAAGCATACACACACACACTCACAAAAAATACATATATGTATCTATATATGAAAAGAAAAAGGAACAGAACAACCAAATCTATAAACAAATCTACCAGTGATAATAAACTCTAAATACTAAACTAAGATAAACATAAAACCAGAAACAAATTAGATGCAGAAAGGAAACCCCAAGTCTAGAGTTGCTCCCAAAGCCCACCGCCTCAGTTTTGGGATGATTTGTTGTCTATTCAGGTATTCCACAGTTGCAGGGTACATCAAGTTGATTGTGGAGATTTAATCCGCTGCTCCTGAGGCTGCTGGGAGAAATTTCCCTTTCTTTTCTTTGTTCGCACAGCTCCTGGGATTCAGCTTTGTATTTGGTCCTGCCTCTTCATGTAGGTCACCTGGGGGCATCTGTTCCCCGCCCAGACAGGAGGAGGTTAAAGTAACAGCTGATTAGGGGGCTCTGGCTCACTCAAGCCAGGGGGAGGGAGTGGTACGGATGCAAGGTGAGCCTGCGGCGGCAGGGGCCAGCATGACGTTGCAACAGCCTGAGGCGCGCCATGTGTTCTCCCAGGGAAATTGTCCCTGGATCGTGGAAGCCTGGCAGTGGCGGGCTGCACAGGCTCCCGGGAGGGGAGGTGTGGATAGTGACCTGTGCTCGCACACAGGCTTCTTGGTGGCGGCAGTAGCAGCCTTAGCGTTTCATGCCCATCTCTGGGGTCCGCTCTGATAGCCGTAGCTCGTGCCCGTCTCTGGAGCTCATTTAGGCAGTGCTCCGAATCCCCTCTCCTCGTGCACCCCGAAACAATGGTCTCTTGCCTCTTTGGCAGCTCCAGACCTTTTTCCGGACTCCCTCCCAGCTAGCTGTGGCGCACTAGCCCCTTCAGGCTGTGTTCACGCCGCCAACCCCAGTCCTCTCCCTGGGGTCTGACCTCCGAAGCCTGAGCCTCAGCTCCCAGCCCCTGCCCACCCTGGCGGGTGAGCAGACAAGCCTCTTGGGCTGGTCAGTGCTGGTCAGCACCGATCCTCTGTGCAGGAATCTCTCCACTCTGCCCTCCACACCCCTGTGGCTGCGCTCTCCTCCGTGGCTCTGAAGCTTCCCCCCTGCCACCCCCTGTCTCTGCCAGTGAAGGGGCTTCCTAGAGTGTGGAAACTTTTCCTCCTTCACAGCTCCCTCCCTGAGGGGCAGGTCCTGTCCCTATTCTTTTGTCTCTGATTTTTCTTTTTTCTTTTGCCCTACCCAGGTACGTGGGGGAGTTTCTTGCCTTTTGGGAAGTCTGAGGTCTCCTGCCAGCATTCAGTAGGTGTTCTGTAGGAGTTGTTCCACATGTAGGTGTATTTCTGATGTATTTGTGGGGCGGAAAATGATCTCCACGTCTTACTCCTCCACCATCTTGAAGGTCTCCATATTTTATTTTTTAAGTATTAAAGATGCTTATTTTATATTCTGTATCTCATTATTCTCATATCTGTAGTTTTTGAAGGTTGGATTGATTATGTTTTTTCCTATAATTCCTAAAAGTTTGACTCTGTTACTCATGGTGGCTTAAAACTTGTGATTGTGAGCTCATATTCCTTGCAACTTTATTCATGGAAATGAAAGGGAGGGAAGCAGAGAGGGAGGAAGGAGGGAGGGAAGGAAGGGAGAGGAAAAAGGATGCACACATCTTAACCTGAAAGAGCAATGTACTAAGACTTCATAGGAGGCAAAAATTCTAGGTGGGTCAGGGGAGGGGATACAGACAGTGAGCAGGGTAAGTTGGAGTGTGCCCTCTGCTGGTAGCTGCTGAGTGGTGCAGAGAACACCAAGTCCAGATGGAGTCTCAGGCCGCCCTCCTCAGGGCAATGTGCTGACTTGTCTCCCAGGACAAGAAGTTCCTTCTTTTTTGCAGGCAGGTGGCAGTGTGAGGGGAAGATAAGGTAGAAACAGGAAATGCTGGGCCTCTGACAGGAGATTATCGTTTGATTGTGGAAAATAGGAATTTAGTCACTTTCCTCCACCCTCCCCAATACCAATAAAAGCTGAAAACTTGGAGCTATTTGTGAATTCGGGGGTGAGGGAATTCACAGGACACAGGACATTCAGTGCTAAAACCTAGACCATCTGCGCAAATCAAAAGGGTTGGTCAGTCTGATCTCAGTATCCTCATTTTTCTGGGAATAAAATACAACAATAGGTGACATTTATTTAGCACTTTTTTCTGTGTTCTACATGTCTTATGTCATAATCTTCACACCAACTTAGGAGGGAATTATTTGTGATATAATAAAATTTATTAGCCTGGAAGAGTTCACAGATTCTGCCCTCTCCCCCCACCAAAGAAAACCCTGTAAATGCAGCTCTACTCACAATAGTCCACTGCCATCCCTCTAGTCGAGTGTTCCATGATTTAAACTGGCTATTTTTAATGTTTCTGTCTTTTCAAACTTAATTCTTCCCCTTTTTTCTATGATTAATTACAATGGATTCTTCCCTCCGCCCCCATCTGCAATTGTTTTTTGAATTCCAGGAAGCTTTGCAAAAGATCAAAAACATTTAAGATTTGGTGTCTCTTGGTAATTTTGACAGTGAAATAATGAACAAAATTGGGCTGAATTCTTCCAGAGAAGTCACCTCTTCTTTTTCCCCCCCCAGGGAGAGGTGAACTAGGAAAGTGTTTATGCCCAAAACATTTGCAGACTTGCCCAGTGTTTCTCTCGATTTTCTTTCTCATATTCTAATCCTCTGACTCTTTATGTCAGAAAGGAGACTTAAATATGTATTTACATCTGAAAAAAATTAAAATGCATAAAATTCTGTCAGGAAAATAAGAGACTAATAACTACTTATAGACAGAATTGTTTATCTAATTTTTATTGCTAGTTATTACACGTTTGGAAGAATGTTTGACAACATTCTAATTAAGCCCTGGAATCAAGATATTGACCAAAAGAGGTGAATATTAATGTTTCTAAGTTTTAAGGAATCTTGGTTAAAATTTCATTTGAATGATATAAGAAAATAAGTGGTTTTTCATTTTGAATTGCTGGTTTTCATCTTCAATGTAGAGCCGGGCATATCTTTTCTGGGAATTCTCATAGTGTGAAGAAGAAAAATACAATATAACGTACTAAGAAAGAGGTTTATCAGGCAGTCTTTTTTTTTTTTTTTTTTTTTAAGGAGAGCTCTTTCCCCTAAAAACATACAACTACTTTCTAAATGAAACTAGATATGAGTCGAGATTAGGTAGCACAGCAAAATTTGCAGAAATCTGATATTCCAGGATTCCCCTCATTTGGGATAAATTCATTTATTATTTCCCTCCCTCCCTCTCTCTTCTTCCTTCCATCTTCTTGTCTGTTTTTTCCGTTTCTTTCTTGCTTTCATTTCTGATTTTAGGTGCAGATGGCTGGGTTCATCACACACCTCGGTATATAACGTAACAGCCTCTTTGCACTGTGGGAAGCTGCTCTCTTGTTTGATTCCTTTTGTCCCTCGTCTCCATTTCCATTTTCCTCTCTTCCATAAACAAACCACTGTCCTCTGGTGTTTACTGTGCCTTCTTTTGTTCTGTATTCTTTTATAAAGGTACATGGCTGTTTGATATGCAGGCTTTATTGATTTATAAACATGTAGTGTATAAAATATATTGTTCTGTTACTGTATCTCAGTCTGTTGCTTTTTGTCGACACTGTACTTTTAAGACTCTTCTGTGTTGCTCAGAGCACGTGTGATGATTCTAACCTAATGTCACAGTGTCAAAATGTAGGCAACTTACTATCAAATGGTTCAGAAAAATACATATATACAAAGCAAAGGTGGCAAGACGTTGTGGATAACTGATGACCCTGCGTGAGGTGCCTGCGTGTTCTTTGCACTATATGTTCAACTTCTCTGGTTGAAAAATTTCCAAATAAAATGTTGGGGGAGAAGAAATCGGAAACCATAGCAACATGAACAATGCACAGTGAGAACTGGGTGTAAACAGGCTTCCATGTCCTCAGAAGCATCAGGCAGTCTCCCAGGGCAGGAGTGGCGACTGCATTTCGCGACCACGTGGGGCAGCCCCCTGCTGCCCTGAGGTGAGCAGAGTCGCGTGCAGATTTACTCTCCTGGGAGGCTGGAGTCCTGGCTTCTTTTTTCCGGTGTCTCCAGGTCTGTCTCCTCCACACTCAGGGTTGCTGTCTAGGGCCTGGGCAGAACCAGGGCTGTGTGGACCAGGACTCTCCCCAGGTGTGCAGCTCCCAGGTCTTTCCAGCCCAACTGTGGCCACCTTTTTCTTACCCATCTCTTCCTCGTTGGTGGCTTCCCCCATCATCAGCAACCCCTCCTTTGTCTTTTTACCCCCCAAACCCAAGCTGCTCTCAGCAGGGGACCTGCCATCATTTGAGGTCAGTGTGGATTTCAGTCTGTGTGTGCCTCCCAAGAATAAATGTTTTTAAACTCAGTGACTGATGGTTTAAAGCACTCCCACTTACCTCCATCACTCTAAACAGTGTTTGCTACGTAAATACAACTTTAAGACAGTCCCCGGCCTCTATTCCAACAAATTGTTGTCCCTTAGCCCCTCCTACATAGAAATTCTGGGTTCTCAACAGCTTAGCCCTTACCTGTACTTGTTATGTAGGAATTACCTGGATGCGATGTTAGCCTCCAAGGGTACCACTGAGGTGAGGTATCCCAGCCATCATGGATCAGAAAGACTCATGGTCCAAAAGGTGCACAGGCTTAGGATGGGGTGTAAGTGGAGACACAAGGACCGCACTGCCTGAATCCCAGATCATACAAATTTCATATGTCCTGTCTCTCTTCTCTCTCTCTCTCGCTCTCTCCCTCCCTCTTTGGGCTGCATCCCCTCCTAGCAGTATGAGTGTGAGGACCAGTATTGCGTGTTGAGCAAGCGGACCCAAAAGACAGCAGGCGTGGGGGCCAACACACCACCTGCTCTATCAGAGACTCAGGTGTGCACACCTGGCCACAGCTGGAGCTTGCCAGTTAGCCTGCTGAGCAGCTCAACGTTCTACTTCACTTTTCTCGGGCAGAGCACATACGGAACCAGATGGGATATACTGGGCATTGCCGTGTGGTTGACGTGGGCATGAGCCAGCTGCCAGCTTAGGGCAAGCACGGTGACTTGGTCTCTCCATCTTTCTATCTATGAAGAATATTGTTTGTCCCGTTACATATTCCTTTTATTATACTTATCTTTTGCATGCCTTTCAGATGATAACTTACTTATTAGCTATATTTAATATATCTTATTAGCTTTGCTTATATTTCATAAACTACTTGCTTACCTACTATCTATACTTAACACTTAGGCGTTTCATCCGTTCTGCCTGTTTTTCTTGTCTTCTACAGCAGAATTGATTATTGCCAAAGAATACAGCAAAAGTACTTGAGAGGGAGGCAAGCTTTGGTTTCTATCAAAGGAATTCCCAGCACTCACAGTCATGTAGCAGAGGTTTGGGGAAAACAAAGCACCTTCATATTGTCCTGAAATCAACCTAGGCAGGGAAAGTCAGTCATAATTTCCCCAGAGGAGTCATGGAACACTCTCAGATGTACATGTAAGGATGAGTAAATGGGTAATGAGCTTTGATAGTAATGTCTTATATTTCACATTTATTGAAGTGGGGAATATATATACATACACGGAGAGAGAGATCTGTTTTCACAATGCTAGGTACTTCTGAACAGTGTAACTATCAGAATACCTCATGTGTGTTTTTTTTTAATTAATTTCTTTATTTTTTTGGCTGTGTCAGGTCTTAGTTGCAGCACGTGGGATCTTCATTGAGGCGTGTGGGATCTTTCGTTGCAGCTCGCGGGCTTCTCTCTAGTTGTGGTGCGTGGGCTCTCTCGCTGAGGCACGCGAGCTCTGTAGTTGTGGCGCGTGGGCTTAGTTGCCCGGCGGCATGTGGGATCTTAGTTTGCCCGCCAGGGATGGAACCCACGTCCCCTGCATTGGAAGGTGGATTCTTTACCACCGGACCACCAGGGAAGTCCCCACCTCATGCACGTTTGTACTTCTCTCTTTGAATCAAGCTGGAAAAAGAGCCATCAGTACTGCGTTCATAATAAAATGCTCTTTGCAACCCCTTCTTGCTCCTGCAGTCCTCCCTATTTCCATTTCTATTAACACGTGCACTTCTTGCTCCTGCCAGGAGTGAGTTAAAACAGGAACATGAATTTCTTTGAGCATATGGGACTTAATGTTACTCCGTTTAAAGAAGAGTAAAGAAGAGAGGAGAAAACAGCTAGAGACTCTGTTGTCACCCCAAATAAAGCAGTCATGTGGCCCAAATACAGTGGATGTGATGTTGATTTCGACAGTTGCCTAGTTTGGCCACGAGATGGCGCCATGCACCAGTAAGACGCTACGGCTACTACGGTGCAGGCTGCTGTGCCGGCTTGGGGCCCATGGAGGGGTGGCGACCCTGAAAAGGGACAAAAACAATATGACAAACCTGAGGAAGTGAGTGAAGGCTGAGGACGTGGAGACGGTGCAGAGCAGAGGTGGGGAAAGTAGAGGTTGAAATCAAATAGCTTGCTTCCCAATCCCAGCTTCCCAACCTTCCTTTTCTCATATATATATATTTGAGATTTATTACGAGGAATTGATTAAGAAGTCCCATAATCTGCCCCCCCCCCGAAAACTGGAGACCCAGGAAAGCCAGTGGTGTAATTCAGTTCAAGTCTGAAAGCCTGAGAACCAAGGGAGCTGACGGTGTAAATCCCAGTTCAAGGGCAGGAGATGAGATTGGATGTCACCTCCAGCAGTGAGAGAGCAAAAAAAGGAGTGAATTCCTCTGTCTTCTGCGCTGCTTCTATTCAGGCCCTGAACAGGTTGGATGATGCCCACTCATAATGGGGAGGGCAATCTACTTTAAAGAGTCCACTGATGCAAACGCTAATCATCCTCACAGACTCACCCAGAAACAATGGTGAATCTGGGCACTCCGTAGCCAGTCAAGCTGACATCATAGTAGCAGATACATGATGTAGATATGTTTCAGCATTGGTGATATTAACTCAATCACAGGTTTCTCCACTGTGAATTTACTATTTCCCTTTCAACTTACTAGGGGTTTTGTGGGGATATATTTTGAGTCTATGCCAATATCCTGTTTCTCATATTTTTGCCTATTAATTTTAGCATTATTCTTACCTGCAACTATTATTACTGTGATGTTTACCACAAGGTAATTTTTAAAATTTCTGCTATCCCTTCTATACTTGTTAATGGGGATCTAAAAGAGTGTTCTGCTCACTTCTAAGTGAGAGTGGGTAGGACTGTGTTCTGGCTGTTGGCTCTGTGGTTTGTGGTGATGATTCATGGTCACCTTTGTCCAGTAGAAATATTGGGAGGTGGATGGAAAGGCACCAGCCTTCTGACAATGAAGAAAAGAATTGACTTTGTTATTCATATTCTCTTAAATATTATGTGATTACATTACTATGAATTTCATAATGACACTTTTACAGTAAAATAGACCATAACATGACTGATTATCTTCTGGGTGACTAAATTCATTAAGTCAGAAAGAAAAGAGTGTGGGTAGGGTAGAAATGACATGAAAATTTCTCATTCAATTTCCCCTGCATGTGAGAAGCAGAGAAAGGACAGACTTCTCAAGGTCAGTGTGAATGATATGATGACCTTTATGAACCCTGGCAGCTTTAGATCATCTAACAAAGCCTTTTCATGGACTTGGCTGGAGGCTCAGGAGGTGCTTTTGACTCAAGAAAAATACCTTGATTTGAAAGGGGTTTTGGTTTCTATTTTTTCTTTATACGAGCAGGAAACATAACCTTTCTTCTCCTACAGAAAACTGCACTCTATAGGTAGAGAAATAAGGGCAGGATCTTTTATCTGATGAATTCCAAGTATTTTAGGGTTGGGAACTCACCATTCCTCACAATCCTTCCTTACAGGCAGGCACGGGATAGAGAATTATTAGTCTTTGTGTAAAAACCAAGGGAAGGAGGGCACAATTACAATAAGAAAGAACAAGCTGGCCTCTGCAGACAGGTGGGCTGATGGCCGGGACATCGGACAATTGCAGCCCTCACTGCTAAGGTTTGCTGCCAGTAACTCATGCAGGTTCATTCCAGAGCCCTCTCTCCACTGCCCTCACTTCTCAGGGTTTGCTCTCCAAATCCCTAGATTCCCCTCATTCAAAAACTAGCCTGGAAATACCCTGCCTTGCTGATCTTCAATCATTTCCTTGATTAGACTTTGACCCTGCACGAGCCTTGCATCAACAAATGACAAAGGAGTGAAAATGAACTTTATATCTTGTGTTATCCTTTTGCCATCTGACTACGAATATTTCCCAACACAAAGAAGACCAGATTCTTTTTTCAGAGCGGGTGGAATGTTGAAGGAGGGAAGAGGAGGGAGGATTGAAGACTGACGGTCCTGATGGGTCTGTCCACCCAAATACTGTTGAGTTCATTTCCTGGTCTCTCGAACTGGATCTGCTTATCTCAGCTCCACCGCCACCACTCAAGCCCAGGTGATGAGTATTTCTCTCCTGGAAGACAGTCATAGTGAGCAGGGAAGCCCTGCATTCACTCCAGCCCAGTGGTTCTCAACCAGGAATCAGCTCCCCCAGAGGACATCTGGCAATGTCTGGACACAGCTTTGGTTGTCACAACTAAGGGGGGCGGTGACTACTGACATCTAGTGGGTAGAGGTCAGGGATAATGCTACACATCCTGCAATGTACAGGATCTCCCCACCAGCAAAGAATTATCTAGTTTAAAATGTCAACTGTTCTAAGGTTGAGAAAGCCTGCTTCCAGTCCCCCTGCAATGCCTTGAATACATAACCATGCTCTTTCTTTAAAGAGTAAATTGGATCATATCACTCCATTGCTTAAAATCTTTCAATTGTTTCTCATTATTCTTAGTATGAAGATTAACCAAAAAAAAAAAAAAAAAATCCTCAGCTCCTTGAACCTGCATGACCTGACAGCCACCTTCCCTCTTTTCTTGTATTCTGTGCAGTAACCAGACTAATTTTATTCCTGTTTTTCTAGAAAGCATCATACTTCCTCCTCCCTCCCAGCGTCTTGGCACATGTTATTCCCTCTTATAAATCATTTCCCTCCCTCTTACCAGCCTCTCCCCCTTTGGCCGACTCACTGCTGCCTTCTAATCCTTTAGGAGACCTCAGCTCACAGCTTACCCTATCAGACTCCCTCCCTGACCACCAAGCTGTAAGCAGCCTGAGATGAAAGGCCACATGGAGAGAGAAACCAGCCCATCCCAGCTCTTCCAGCCATCCCAGCTCAGGCCTGCAATGGAAGTGAGGCCCGTCTTGGACACCCAGTGCCAGCTGAGCCCCCCGCTGGGCCTGTGAGTGAGCCCAGGGAGGCCAGCAACAGCACTGCCTAATCAGCCCTCACAAGTGTGCTAAGTAATGGATAAATGACCACTGTTTTAAGCCACTTATGTCTCGGGTGGGTTATGTAGTGATAGACAGCAGATTCATTCTCACTGGCATTCTTGAGCTGTGCACTAAGAAGAGCTCCCTGATATCGTGTGGAATTTTCCCCTCACCTCCTGGCTCTGTCACCCTTCACGGGACTGTCGCTCAAGACCTGAGTTTCTGGGTCACGGTCCACTTGACAGGATGATGCTCTCTCCCCAGTAGGTCAGTGAGTAGAGGAGAGGAGACTGGGTCCCCTTTCCCATCTCACCACCCCATCCCATCAGCCTCCCTAGAACTGCAGCACTGCACTGGGCAGGGATTATTCTAATTCAGTTAACTCAAGGGCCGGAATAAACTCAAAAGGGTATTTATTTCAGTACAGAAGAGAAATGGCTTAAGTTTTTGACAACTTGTCTTTTCCCAGATTCTAAAAGGGAAATCACTTAAAGAACTGGGCCTTTTGCAGAAAGGTCCCTTCGTGGGAACTCCCCAGGGTCCACACCGTTCCTCTCGCCCCTGGATTTTTATTGAGGGCCCTTGTTCAACTCTCTTCACGTGAATCTCTACCCATCACCTTCAGGAGACCCGTCCTCATAGGAAAACCTCATCCCCAGGAGGGTCTCGTCACCTGCGTCAGGCTCCATTCCCCTGGCCAGTCGCCAAGTCTCAAGTCTAAGTTACTCCGTTTAGAGTGACGGGCGTTTCCTGGGGCTCAGGTCAGTAGGGTGGGGACGTCTGAAGGAGAAAACACTTGATGCTGCTGGCTCCTGGGTCTCGTGTGAGCCTGGGTCTCCCGGACAACGTATTTCCTTCCAGAATCCCACCTCTGAGAGGTTCCTGAGTGTCTGTTTCTTTAAGCCTCTGACCTGATAGAACAAGAAGGTCTATAAACCTCACCTGGCTTCTATCAGGAGAGGAGGCACAAGTTTCCAAGGGTAAACGTCACTTATCAAGGGAACGATGCAGACTACACTCACATTTAAGAAACCAATAATTTTCTTAGCTAGTCCAGTGCTTCTCCCTTATCTAGGTCTCTAGGAGATGTTAATACACCGTTACTGGGAAGAAGGTTTGACTGCTTCCGGTTCTAGTACTGACCCTCCCGCGTCAGATCCCAACAGGAGTCCTTCCGCCCCTGTTGCTCGCACCAACAGAATGAGACTTAGTTTGGTTCGGAAGGAGAGGAGAGCTTTATTCTTTGATTAGATCATGGAGAGATAGGAGCTCGTGGTCTAGAGCACACGTTCGCCGCCCAAAACCAGCAGGGCTGCGTCTCCGGGTTCCTGTCGGCGGGGAGGGGGCGGGGCTCTCGCGAGACGCGCTCAGCCGCGCTGCTCGCGGCTCCAGCTCGCAGTGCCGGGCGCAGCGGCTCTGCACACGGCCCGACGAGTGAGACGTCGGCGCGGCCATCTTGCACGGCGGACGCCGGTCTGAAGGGTTGGCTGCGAGGCCTGTTCACGGGGCGCCCTGGGAGCAAGTGAAACTCGACTAAGCACAAAGGGAGAGAAAAAAGGTGAGATTTTATTTTACGACCCAGATTCTGTGTTTCCTCCCCGGGACTCGATGATGGGGTTGGCCGGTGACACGTCCCTCCTCTGGCTTCCGTCCTGCGCCTCGTTCCTGAGGGGCGCTGAGGGGCGCAGGTCCGGCTCCTGGAGCTGCTTCCTGCTGAGTGTGGGGTCGTCAGGCCCCGGGGGAGGAGCGGGACTTCTCCCGCCGCCTGTAGCCGTGTCTGGTGGCCCCCGGGGCCCCAGCCCTAACTGTTGTGTCTGTGAGTGACCGCCGTCTGGAGTTTTATAGATCCTGAGGGTCATTAAGGGGCCCAGGAAAGGCACAGCCCCAGCGGCGCGAGGGTGGCCGGCGTTTCCCCGGCTCCAGGTGTGTTCACCAGGTCAGGCGGCCTGGTTTCTGCGGCCAAGCGGCCTTCCCAGTGGTCTGTCCGCGCCTCCTCCAATTAGGCCGCGTGCATCCACGTGAAAACAGCTCCACGTGCTGCCCGGTGCACAGACCCCCGCCCCCCTCCTCCCCTCCTCCCCGGGGAAGCTGAGGATGATCCGGGGCAACTCGGTCCCCCGGGACCATACCGGCCAGTGAGTCGGCGGACTTTTGTCACATCTGGAAGTCCAGGCTGGTCTCGTTGGCCGCTGTCGCCAGGGTGGCTGTTACCTTTTTTATGGTGACAGTGTTGTATATGGTTCCCCCCGCCTAGGTCACTAGCTCCCCTCTGAGCACAGTTGATTCCTACAATTAGCCGTCTGCTCTTTTGAGACAGACTTTTGTTGATTTTCGGAAGAGAAGCTTCAGGTCAGAGAGGGGTTCGCACGAGTAATCAGGGGGGTCCGTTTCCCCGGGTTGTCCCTCTGGAGGTTGGGGCTCCGGGGCCCCCTTCCCGCGAGTGTCACGCCCCCGTGGAGTGACGCCCTGCAGCTTCCGGGCGCATGGGTGCTTAGCATCACCAAGTGGGGTCCGTTCCTCTTAGGAGTCGCTGGTCTTGTGGGGCTGCAGGTTTTTCAGGTTTTCAGATACACCTGGTCCTCTGGCTGGAAGGGGTGGAGGGCAGGTCAGAGGGTGCGGGCAGCACCTGGTTACCCCGGGGTCTCCTACCTGGAGGGCGCACTCGAGTCGTTCCATTTCAAGGAGGCTCCTGCGCTTGGAGAGTGGGTTTACTGAAGGTGAGCTCAACTGCACTTGACTTTAAATTATCCCTTGGGGCTAACCGAATGTGGAGCAGCTCAGTTGGGAGTAATTTAATCCAAATTTTTTGAGTCTCCTGCCATAGCTTGACTAAGGTTCCTTCTAAGGTCTGGTTGGATCTCTCTACTTTCCCTGATGATTGGGGTTTCCAGGCTTAGTGAAAAGTCCATTTGATGCCCAGGGCACTTGTTATCCCCTTTGTCACTTGAGACAGGAATGCTGGGCCATTATCACTTTGTAAGGATCCTGGGAGCCCAAACCTGGGGATTATCTCTTTTAGTGACAGTTTAGCCACTTTGGCTGCTGTTTCAGTTCTAGGGGGGAACCCTTCTACCCACCCTGAACACATGCCCACTAGCACCTAGAGATACCTGAAGTTGCCCTATGCTCTCGGCATGACAGTGAGATCAATCTGCCATTCTTCTCCGGAATATGTCCCTCTGGTCTGAATGGGCTTTATCTGGGGGGCCTGGTGTTGGGGATGTTCATTGTGCAGATGGTGCGCGTCTCAACTATCAGACTGACTATACTTTTTATGCCGGGTGTTGTCATGAGCTCAACTAACCAGTTATGTAGAGCTTCCCACCTGTAGTGAGTTCCTTGATGAGACTATCTGATGGCTTGATAAACCAGTTTGGGGAAAGAAGTATTGCTCATGCTCATTAACTAGCCCCCCAAGGCCTCCTAGATCTCCATTACCAAACTGAATTAGGGTCAGCTTGCCCTCTCACAATAAAGCCAATTTACTGACACCAAGTTGTGATGAAGAAAAGTGTAGCATTTATTGCAGGTGCCAAATAAGGAGTACAAGCGGCTAATGCTCAAAAAACTGGAATTCCCCAATGGATTTCAGGGAAGGGTTTTTATTTTTATTTTAACATCTTTATTGGAGTATAATTGCTTTACAGTGGTGTGTTAGTTTCTGCTTTATAACAAAGTGAATCAGCTATACATATACATACATCCCCATATCTCCTCCCTCCCACCCTCCCTATCCCACCCCTCTAGGTGGTCACAAAGCACCGAGCTGATCTCCCTGTGCTATGCGGCTGCTTCCCACTAGCTATCTGTTTTACATTCGGTAGTGTATATATGTCCATGCCACTCTCTCACTTCGTCCCAGCTTACCCTTCCCCCTCCCTGTGTCCTCAAGTCCATTTTCTACGTCTGCGTCTTTATTCAGGGAAGGGTTTTTAAAGGCAAGGTGAGGGAGAGATTTGCAGGGTACATGATCAGCTGGTGCACAGTCCTCTGGTTGATGGTGAGGTAACGGGGGTGTCACGGGGGTTAACATCAATTCTCTGGCCCCAGGTGGTCTGGGTGCCATGTGCTCATGGTCATCATGCAATTAATTTCTTCCATCTGGTGGGGGTTCTAGTATCTGAAAACAACTCAGGGATGTGCATCAGACAGTGTAATTTATGTCCTTCAGGGAGGAACTAATGATTCTGTGACTGCTATATGGCTGATCTATTGTTTAAATTTCTTTCTTTTTTTTTTTTTTTTAACTACAGTTCACAGTCTTTCAATCTTTAATTCTTGAGCCAGCCTTTTGTGACTCAAGGGAGGCCTGGGAGACTAAAGGTTTTCCACAGACAAGAGGCAGGCAGAGGACATGGAGAGGAGGGCGGGGGTCTATCCTGGAAGGCTCCATAGGGTCTTGCTTGGTTACATATTGAAGCCCCATTTCTGGGCTTTGCTGCTTCCTTTGTATAGACTGGGGAGTAGTTGGATGGATCTGGCCTCTTAGGTATGAGGGTAATTACCAAGTTACTGGTTCTAGGGCCCCCTTTTGGTGGTTGCTTCTGCTTGTTGTTTCCCTTTATAATCTCCATATTCCCTGTTTGATGACCCCTACAGTGAATCACTGCCACTTTTTCCAGAAGATGAGCTGCTTCTGGGAGTCTCAGTATGTTTAAGCCATGTTTTACCTGCTTATTCTCTGCAGTAAGCATACCCCTTTCTTTGCAAATAGCCCCGTGTGTGTGCAGGATGGGCTATGCATACCGGGAGTCTGTGTAAACATTTAAGATCTTCCCTGTCCCGAGCTCCAATGCTCAGGTGAGTGCTATCGGCTCACCTTTTGGGCTGAAGTCCCTGGGGTTAGGCTTTGTGCCTCTATGACTTGGGTCTGGGAGGTCACTGTGGGTCCCACCAGCCTTTTTCCCTCTCTTATGAAGCTGCTCCCATCTGTGAACCATTCCTCTTCTGTGTTTGGGAGAGGCTCACTTCCTAGGTCGGGCGACTGGCATAGATCATGTCTGGTTTCTATACCGTCAGGCTCCAGAGGCCCTGTTTCTGTGGGTAACGGTAGCCAGATTTAGTGTGTGACAGGTTTTTATGGTAACCACTGGGTTATCTAAAAGCATAGCCTGAACTTGACCTTCAGGGGATAGCCATTCTGTTCCCTTAGAACTTATGAAAGCCTGAACCTGACATGGGGTCCATAGAGTGACTGGCTGACCAAACGTTAACTTTTCAGCCTCCTTTAGCAGAGTTGTAGTAGCTGCTGCTGCCCGTAGGCAAGGAGGCCATCCCTTAGCAGTTTGATCTAATTGTTTAGAGAAATAAGCAACCACTGAGTAAGGGGTCCCAGTCTTGAGCTAATACCCCAAGGGTGATTCCCCTTCTCTCATGAATGTAAAGGTCCTAAGGTTTAGCTGAATCTGGGAGGGCCAGGGCAGGGACCTGAAGTAATTGCTTTTTCAATTATTGAAAGGCCCTTGGCATTCTGAATTCCATTCAAAAGGATCACGTCATAGCATGCATCAGTATGTCTATCTTGCCAAACAGTGTTCCATTGCATGTAATCCCACATTTTATTTTTCCATTCATCAGCTGATGTACACTTGGTTTCCCCCACCCCCAGGACACTTTTTTGTTTTTATGAATAGTGCTGCTATGACATTTGTATCTAAGTTTTCATGTGGATATACGTTTTCATTTACCTTGGGTAGATAACTAGGAGTAGAATTGCTGGGTTATATGGTAACTTTGCAGCTGTACCATCTTACATTCCCACCAAAAATGTATGAGGGTTCCAATTTCTCCACATCCTCTTGAACACTTGTTATTGTCTGTTTAGTTATAGTGTTGAACCATTTAAGGTCAATAAACAAGTGCAGAAAGAGGTCTTACGACATCTCCCCCATGTTTGTAAGCTCTGTGCCTGGCCTAGTGGTCGTGCACCTAGAAGGCATTCCCTAAACATCTCTTCAATGAATGAAAATGAAAAAAGAAAACAAGCCCAAACCTTTTATTTGTATGTTGCCTTAGGTTTTAGGTTTTTACAAAGTGCATTCACAAATTCTAAGGCTCAAAATAACACTGTAGGAAGTAGGGAGAGTGGGGATTTCCCATTTTAGACCTGAGAAATGTAGGTAATAAGTGAAGCATCTAGTGAAGCATCGCTGGTCCCCTGGCTTCATACCCAGTCTTCTCTGTACAATTTAACACTGATTTTTCAATATGTCTTTTAAATACTTTATTAGTTAACGTTCAGAAAAGAATGCTGAGAAGTTTCAAAAGATCTTAGTTTAAAAAAAGACAGCAGGGGCTTCCCTGGTGGCGCAGTGGTTGAGAGTCTGCCTGCCAATGCAGGAGACATGGGTTCGAGCCCTGGTCTGGGAAGATTCCACATGCCACGGAGCAACTGAGCCCGTGAGCCACAACTACTGAGCCTGCGCGTCTGGAGCCTGTGCTCCGCAACAAGAGAGGCCGCGATAGTGAGAGGCCCGCGCACTGCGATGCAGAGTGGCCCCCGCTTGCCACAACTAGAGAAAGCCCTCGCACAGAAACGAAGACCCAACACAGCCAAAAATAAATATAAATAAATAAATTAAAAAAAAAAAAAAGACAGAAGCTGAAGGGACTGAGTGTATTTGGCAGTTTGGAGACAGCTAATTGTGGTCCTGAGGTAGTTGTGTTGACTGGAGAGAACAGTCTGGGGAAGCCTGACAAAGGAAGTCACTAGACTTCCAACTTTAGCAAGAAATCTCTTCATCTTTCAAGTAGAACTAGTAGCTGAGCGCTTGCAGGGCTGCAAAATGTAGGGAATGTCAAAGAGAGCTCTAAATCAGGTGAGGACTGATTATGTAGGTTGTAGATTGCATTATCTGAGAAAGAGCTAACACCAGAAAGTAGGTAATTGAAATTACAATTTTCAGGGAGTTCCCTGGTGGTATAGTGGTTAGAATTCGGTGCTTTCATCGCCGTGGCCTGGGTTCAATCCCTGGTCAGGGTACTAAGATCCCACATGCTCCCACATGCTGCGTGGTGTAGCCAAAAAAAACCAAAAAAAAAGTAGTATAATAAACCCCCATCATGCCTATCAATTGAAAATTATCAACATTTTGCCATTCTTATCTTATGTTTGAACACATTAAGGCTTTTTTTTTTTGGCTGTGTTGGGTCTTTGCTGCTGCACGGGGGCTTTTCTCTAGTTGTGGCGAGTGGGAGCTACTACTCTGTGGTGCGCAGGGTTCTCATTGCGGTGGCTTCTCTTGTTGCAGAGCACGGGCTCTAGGCGCGTGGGCTTCAGTAGTTGTGGCTCGCGGGCTCTAGAGCGCAGGCTCAGTAGTTGTGGCGCACGGGCTTAGTTGCTCCACGGCATGTGGGATCTTCCCAGACCAGGGCTCGAACCCGTGTCCCCTGCATTGGCAGGCGGATTCCTAACCACTGCGCCACCAAGGAAACCCAATAATACCTTCTTGAATAGGGCATTATTAGAGTTAAAATGGAAGTAAGGTCCCCAGAAATGCGCATGACCTGTTTTCTGTAACATGTGCCACTGTTATTTATCTAGGCTCTGAGCACACGATGAAAGAAATCATACAGCAGTCTCTCTCTCCCAGTATTCCCCTTTCCCAATCTTCAAGGGCAGCAAAAAGCTTACAGAGGTCCCTCGCACAGTGTAACATGTGAGATGCCAAAAGGCTGTTCCCAATGACAGCATGCATTCATCTTCCAAAATCATCTGAGCTCCTCTAATCTTCTTCTACCTTTCTTTAAGTCTTTGTAGCTGTACAAACATAATCTGGGCTAAATCCTGCTTTGTGTTGGCCTCAGGTTGTGTTGTCAAACGCAAGTTCCCATACCCAAGGCACAGTGATGCCAGATAAACCGAAATGTCCAAGTTCTGAGCAGAGAAAGGTTTATCTTCCTTGATAGATTCCAGGGGAGGATTTTTAAAGGTGAGGTGGGGGAGAGAGTCCAGGGTACTAACCTGAGAATTATCTTTTATTCAGCCGACTTGCTGAGGACTTAAACCCTGTAGCTCAGAGATAGCTCCAAGGGTCTGCTCCCAAGAGGTAACGGAGGAGGCAGGATATATAGGAGTTTTTGCAACAAAAACCAGCGAGTCAGAGCATCAAAAGATTACTGTTAATTAAAGAAAACCAGACATCTGAAGTTAATGAATTTATCACTTTTTTTTTTTTTTTTGGCCGTTCTGTGAGGCTTGTGGGATTGAACCTGTGCCAGTAAAAACCAGTGAAAGTGCAGAGCCTTAACACTGGACCGCCAGGGAATTCCCTAGCGCTTTCCTAAGTATGTGAAGATGCAAGAGTCTGGGCGTACTGAAATCATTCCTTTGACATGCACATTAACTATCTAGGGCCAGTATACTCTTTTTCTCCATCCTGAATCCCCTCAGGGTGCACACTTGGGGGTGGCTGCAGTGGCTGAGGGCTTGACGCCCCAACATTCTTAGCTTACTGATAGGGCAGGCGACATGCTTCTTCCACAGTACGGCAGTCAGCTCGGGCACTGTTCTCTGATTGGTGGACCCCGTGAGTGAACGCAGTGGTGGCACAGGGCTTATCAGCATCAGTCCTTAGGCTCCAGCAGGTCTGGAGGCTACCTGCTCATGGTCATCATGCAGTTAACTTCTTCCATCTGGTAGAGGTTTTAGTAGCTGCCAAGCAGCTGAGGAATGTGTGCCAGATGCTATCTGTGTCCTTTGGGGAGGAACTAAAGGTTCTGTGACTGTAACATGGCTGACCTACTGTTTACATTTTTTTTTGTTATTACATGTTCACATTCTTTCAGTGGTTAATTTCTGAGCCAGCCTTTTGTAACTCAGGGGAGGCCTGGGAGACTAAAGCTTTTCTACAAACAAGAGACAGGCAGAGGACATAAGGGGGGGGGGGGTCTGTCCCTGGAAGGCCCCACAGGGTCCTGCTTGGTTGCAGCTGGAGAACCTGCCACGCACCCTTGTTTGGTCCTGATGAGGGCGGGCTGCTAATGCCTTGTGCCATCTTTCTCCTGGTCTTCCCTGAAGACAGGGGGTGTTTCAGCGCAGCAGAGGCGGGCAGAGCCTGCGCCTCCCCTCTCTCCACCTTCTGGGTCGGTGCCTGGGCTCAGAGCAAGCACTTCGGTAGAGTTCGCAGCCAGGTGCGAGTAAGTGGGCGTTTGGGTGCCGACCCGCTGTGCTGCGCAGTTGGCTTACCCGCCTCCATCAACTGCTCTGGCCCCTCGCCTCGTACCTCCCTGTGGCTCCCGGCAGATTCCGCCTGGCCGCCCCTTCGTCCCGCCGCCCCGCACCCGGCTCCCAGCAGCCGAGGCAGCGGCGCGTAGCGGACGCCCCCGAGGCGACCCCGGGAGGCAGGGACCGGTGGGCCGTGGGCGCTCCCCTCCCAGAAGCAGGTGGTTCTTGGGCTCCCGCCCAGCGGACCAGCGAGGCGGCCAGGTCTCCAGCATCCCCGCCGGCGCCTCCAGGAGCAGCGGGAGTGGCACCGCAGCTGGAGTAGCGCGTCCCCGGTCCGCGGCCGCCCTGGCTGGCAAGATGCAGCCAGTGTCCCGGGCGGTGCCGGCCAGCCCGCTGCAGGAGGCGAACCTCTGCTCCCCCGCGTTCTTACGGTGCGCGCCGCGCCTGAGCTGCAACGTCCCGCCGCTGGGGGCCCAGTGCCTGACGCCGCCCGCGCCTTTGGCGGGCCGAGGACGGCTTTTTGCTGTCGGTGGGGCTTCCCCACGCCGGCCGCTTGGTCTCCGCCTGCGCCCGGGAACACTGGGCGGGCGGGAGCAGGGCCGGGGAGGGGGACCCGGAGACCTGGTGGCTGGGGCACCGGTCTCCCTGCTTTGCCGTCCCGCCAGCCTGCAGCGTCCGGGAGCAGGGCGAGCAGGAGGCGGGGAAGTAGAGAACCGAGGCTGCCCAAGAGGAGTCACCGCCCAGTGGGAGAACGGACTGGACCCGCGCACTCCACCCTTATCTCGCTTCCTCAGTACTGCTCAGGAATTCGCAGTTCTGAACTAAAACTGCACCCTTCCCCCCGCCCCCCCAAGCAAGCAGATTACGAACAGCTTCCTTTATCTAATTAGTGCCCTGGACCGTTGCCATCTTCCAATAACGTCCCCAGCTTTTCCCATCTTCCTTATGTGGCAGCCGCGTTCCACCTCCACCCGGCTCCCTCTGTCCTTGTGTCTATGACCACGTCTCTCTCTGCCTTCCTCTCTCCATGTGCGTCTCTCACTGTATGTCCTGGTACCTAGTGGTAGCAAACTTCCTGTGGGTAAAAAACACCCTTTGGTATTTAATGAACGGGGACACTGTTGTTGAACACGTTTTGCATTTGCCTGGGACTCACAGCCACGACTGGAGTGTGTATTATGTTTGACCAGCCCTTTCCTTATTGTTAATATTTCACTTCCACCTTTGAGGACCACTCAGGGGATGGGGTCCCTGGAGCCTGTGGGGTCTTATCCAGATCACTAGCCTTCAGAGAAGCAGTGCATGGTCTTGAGGCAGGTGGTCCTGCCCAGGAGTCCTAGAGTCCTGAAACTGACAGGTCCCTAAGCTGGGAGGAAACCTGCAGATGGAAAATGGCTCAGAGAGGTGAAGCTTTTAACTAAAGTTTTCCATCTAGTAGCTGGAACTACTAACTAGTTGGACTGTAATTACACTTGGGTGATTATTAGATCTTTTGTTACTGGACCCTAACCCATTCATCTTTCCCAAATTCTGATATTTCCTTTTATTATGGGACAGCCTACGGGATCCCCAGGGGGTGGGAGCTCCTATGCTTGTTTTGATTGTGGTGTATTCAGTGTGTGTAGCTACATCTCTTGGTCATTTGGTGGTCCTTAAGGAGAGAGGGGCCTAGAAAGAATATGGGGGTGGTTAACGTAAATAATAGCAAAGTGGGCAAACACCTCCTTAACTTCAGGCAGGGCAAGGAACACTTCAAGCATCTTCTGTTTGTGGATTTTCAAAGTGTATATGCATGGAAATGGGAAGGTGAAGACTTCTCACTGATTTGGGTAGGCACCCATCTCCAGTTTTCCCTCTAGAGGGGAAGGAGCTGAAGGCACTGAAGCAGAGGTCAAGTTTCCTACCATCACACAGCTAGTGAGTGGTGGAGCAGGACCCCAAACCAGGCGGTCTGGCTCCCGAGCCCCTGTTCACCCTGTATGTAACTGCTGTACTGCGCTGCTTCGATTTGGATACTTGTTCTTAAATGCAGGGAAAAGGCGATTCCAAACACACCTTTGTTTTTGTAGACAGGAGTTTCTCAAGGGAAGTGCTTAAAGTTCGTGCTGTTGGAGATGATGCAAGTGAAACATCTCTGTTACCAAGCTTTAGGGTGGCTGCTCTCAAAGTACAGCGCTCAGACCTGCAGCGTCCTCATCACCCGGGAGCTTGTTAGAAGTGCAACTGCCCCGCACCCATTCTAAACCAATTTTGTAAAATTAGAAACTCTGGGGATGGCGTTTAAACAAGTGCTCCAGGTGATTCTGATGGAAGGTTGAGGCTGGCCACTGCTTCAAGCCACTCCTCCCATCGGCATTGTTATTTCAGTATTAACTTTTAAAAAGGGGTTAGATGTTGACTATGATTACCATCTGTCTGTAAAGTCTGAGGTACCTTAGTGATTTCCTTGTGTCCCCCTCTCGCTGCCCCGGGAAAGCTGAAATGAGCCCAGCCAGCAAGTGCTGCCCAGAGACGAGGCCCATTTTGTAGAGAAAAACTGAGTTTTCATCTTTTTATTGGGTATTTGCTCTTCTCAAATTTCATCAGTTTTCTAAACTTGTAAATGATGCCAGTAACTAGCTTACTTTTATACGAATGACCTTGTAACCGAAAGTGGGGTCGGGCTACTCGCTGCTCAGAAACCAATAAAGAGGCAAGGTTGGTGGAAAGGAAAGTTTGCTTTATTTTGGATGCTGTCATGGGGGTTGGGGGGGAGGGCAGATGCCTGTTCAAAGGCCGACTCCCCCCTCCCCACCCCGACATTCAGTGGGCAAGAGCTTTCATAGACGGAGAGGGCTGCATGCAGAAACAGCACAGTCAGCTCTGATGGTCATCTTGAAATTGGTCACTGGTGGTCTGACCAGCATCATCTTGATTGTTTTAAGTACAGTTAATCTTCGTCCCAGGGTCGGTTTGTTCCCATTTCCTCAAGGCCATTTCTCAGAATTGTGGCAGCTTATGTCATGGCTACAGCCTGGTCATCATGTAGTTAACCTCTTCCACCTGGTGGGGCTTTCAGTATCTGTAACACAGCTCGCAAGTTATGGCTCAGAATATGATCTGTAGCCCTTGAGGAGGCACTAAAGGCCCTTGAATTTGCTTACTGACTAAACTACTGTTGTTTTGTCCTGGTTGACTGTTTTCCTCTGCTTCTGATTTTCTCACTTCTCTGATTAAACTTATTCTTTGGCTAAAGTTTTTCCACAGACAAAAGGCAGGCTGAGGACATGGGAGGCAAGGACCATAGGGGTCCTGCTCCATTTCAACTTCACTGGGGTTTTAGTGTTTTCACAGCTCAGTTTGGACTTAAGTTCTAAGAGGAGTCATACATTATGGCTAGTGGTAATTGTGAACTTTAGGAAAGAATATATATTTTTCTATTTCTGTAAGAAATTTAAAACTATAGAAGAAGAAGAAAGGAATAAGGATTTCTTTCTATTAGCCAAGTACACTTGGTGATATTTTGGTTGTTTCTTAGTCTTTCCCCTAGAAATCTTTATGCACATCTGCACACAGCCACATCTTTTCTATAAAACTAAACAATTTTGAATCCTGAATCCTTCTTAATTTTCTGTGGTTTACATTTATTTATGGGCATTACATAATCTTTGAAACATGGTATTGCAATTTATGCAGTCTTTCATTTTTGTT
Source organism: Balaenoptera acutorostrata (assembly GCF_949987535.1). Taxonomy (NCBI): domain Eukaryota; kingdom Metazoa; phylum Chordata; class Mammalia; order Artiodactyla; family Balaenopteridae; genus Balaenoptera; species Balaenoptera acutorostrata. The sequence goes on from NC_080081.1 coordinate 14,590,413, forward strand.
TAACACAGTTTATTTCTAATTATGATGTGATGCATATCCATGACCATGTACTTTGGTGCATTTTTCCTTTTTCTGTATTCCTAGAAGTAGACTAACTGGTGAAAGGCCAAATTGTTTTCCATCAGGTTTGGACAGATTTGCCCTCCTAATAGCTGTTTGTGTGCTTATTTCATTGTCAACTTTGAGTACCTGAATTACATTTTTTCTCAGTCTGAAGTCTAAAATAATATCAGACAGTTTTAATTTGAATTTATTTAATTTATAGAGATGGCAGTTTTTGTGTATATTGACCATCTATTTGTCATTTTTGAATTGTCTCTTAATGGATTTTTTCCTATGAGGCATTTATATTTTTGAAGTAACTTGCAATAGTGCTTATAATATTTTGCCAGATTTTCATTTGTATTGTAATTTAGTTTAGAGGTTTTAAATTATATATCATTAATTATATTGAGCTTTTTTTTCTCCTGTTGCTTTTGTACTGTGTCTTTTTTAAGATCCCAGCATCATCTAAATCTCCGTAAGCATTTTATTGTAGCTCTTTTATCATTCCTTATCTAACAATAAAGGCAGCTAGAATTTCTTTTAGTATTTGATATAAGCTAGGCCTCGTTTTTTCCGAAGCATCCCATTTCCCCATCATGGATTATTGACTAATTCTTCCTTTCCCCCGTCATTGAAAGTAAGGGGCACAGTTTATAACTGTGTCCAGCTGGGTACTAGATTGTCCAGTCTGCTGAGACTCTCCTTGGTTATGTCCCCACTGTCCTGCACTGCAGGCTTCTGGGGTGTGCTCTGCACTTCTCTCCCACCCTCATCTCAGAGGCCAGCAGGTTGGGGGTTAGTGCAGGACCTGTCCCAAGAGATGAGGGTTGAACAGTGTCTTGGGCCAGATGCACTTGGCCCATCATTGAGTGGTTAAATCCTGGCTCTCCCGATGCTGGCCACACCTCAATCAGTGAACTGTCCCCTTGCAAAGGGAGTGCAGCTGTGGAAACTGCCACTGGTGTCCAGACAGACTCTCTGGAGACTCTTGTCTCAGAAAGATGATGCCATGAGGGGGAATGCAAACTGGCTGAGTGCTGTGATGGTTTAGAGAGGTTGGTCCCGTTAGGCCCTCTGTAACTAGTGATCATGAGTGCATAGAAATGTTTAATTTCAAACTAGGATTCTTTGCACCATTTTCAGAATACCACCTGTATTAATCTTGTTCTTGGTTAACAGTCAGAAATCCAAATGATGTAGATGGAGACTGGGTGAGCTTTCAAGGGCATTTTCTCTGGCCTTGACCTGTTCCCCTTTCCTAACCATTTAGTTTGATGAGTTTTGGTAATTTTATACAATAACTACAGCCCCAAGCAAATGTAGAACAGCCTGAAGGTGTATTATAATTTACTACTGTGTCTTTATGACAAAATAAACAGTGTAACAAATTTAAGTTTATCTCCTGTAGTTTATTCCTGGTCTTTTGGGTCTTTATAGTCCTGCATCTGGTCAGCCTGAGAGGTGTCAACTAGTGTCCACTCAGCTGTGTCACGTGGATAATTTGCCTTTCTGAGTCTTCCGGGGTCCCCAGATCTTGTTAACTCCCTTCCTTTGGTTGACCTGAAACAAACAGACGGTCAGACATTTCTCCAGGAAAACAGGCTTATCCGGGATCAGCAGAGAATGTGCAGCTCAGGGTCTGCCGCCATGGCGCTGCGTGCGAGTCCCCAGAGGGCAGGGGAAGACGAACCCTTACACACGGCAAAGGGAAGTTGGCAGGGCTGTAGAAGAGAGAGCTTTTCACTGGCTGAGTCTCTGCCGGGAAAGAAGAGTCTGTCTTCTTCCCAGCAGGCTCTACTATTGTTGTGACTTCATCTATCACAGTTGTCAGAGGCTTTCTGCTGGGCCCGCATGGGGTTACTCAAGAGCGCCGTCGCGGCGAAGGCTGCTCTTTGTCTGGTGCAACTTTGTCCTGTTCAGAGCGTCACTGATCCTCTCAGTGATCCCTCAGCAGCCTTGGGAGGTGTCATCTCCACGTGTTCTCCCTGTTTGCCAGAGGCCAATACTGAGACGTTACGTGGCTAGTCCAAGGTCGTAACAACCAGAAAGTGGCAAAGTCTAGACTCTAACACAGGAAGGTTTCCACCTGGGGCACATCGAGTGGAATTTTTTTTTTCTCATTTAATTAAAAAAAATAGTGGTGAAATGCACACAACATAAAATTTACCATCTGAACTATTTTTAAGCATTTGGTCCAGTGTTATATACATTCACATCATTGTGCAATCAATTTCCAGAACTCTTTTCATCCTGCCTTAGTGTATCATTAAACACTAACTCCCCACTCTCCTTCCTTCCCGCCCCTGGCAACCACAGTGCCATTCTGTTTCTCTCTGAATTTGACTGCTCTGAGTACCTTCATGTAAGTAGAATCATACAGTTTCTGAGCTTTGTGACTACACCATTTTACATCCCCCACCATCAGTGTGCAAGGGTTCCAGTTTCTCCACATCCTTGCCAAACTATCTTTTCTCCTTTTTTTTCTCCCATAGTAGCCCTCCTAATATGTGTGAAGTGGTATCTCATTGTGGTTTTGATTTGCATTTCCCTAACGATTATTGATTTTGAGCATCTTTTCCTGTGCAAGCAGAATTTTAAAGAGGGCCTTTCAGGGTAAGTCCCATTGTTAATTCCCTGAGTGTTCTCTGTAGGAAATAACTGTAAGATACATGGCCCAACACGTTTCAAACCTGTTTATTGGTAAAGCTCACAGATGTATACTTTTGTTTTAGAAGTAAATTGAGACCTAGAGATATTAAGGGTCATGGAGATGCTGAACTGGAGTGGAGAAGGAGATGGGGGGACAGTTGAGGCCCTGGGGCCTCAGTACCACTGCTGGGACTAGAAACCAGTCTTCTGACTCCTGGACTGGGGTGCTTTAGAGGTGCCAACCTACCAGGGTTAGCAAAGTCTGAAGCTCAGTCTCTCTTATGGCTTCTTTAATAATTCATAGGCATTCAGTTATTCAACAAATGATTCTTGAGCGTCTCCTCTGTATCTTTATTCTGGGAATGACACAATAAATAAGAGGATAGTGATCTCTACCTTCATGGGTGGTTATTGTCTAGCCTTGGAAATTTCCTTACCCTGTAAAATCAGTAAAATGGTGTTAATATTTGGGATACCTCTGCATATTACATCATTTAAATAATGCATAATGGATTTGAATAGGTTTTGGGGGCGATCCTCTGTACAGTTGTTTTTTCCTTTTATAATTAATAAGTAATTTGCAGAGAGATAATTTGATATTATGTCAATATTGTGCCCCACATCAAAGTTTCACCCACTAGTTTTTTCTTCATTGGATAGTTTTCTGCCTCCATTGTTCCTTCTGTATTTCTTTGCATTTAATTATACAAGATATTTCCCTTCTCTCCTGTTTATGGAGCAGTAATACTAAAATTCATGGATTCTTTTTTTTTTTTTTTTTTTTAAATTAAACGTTACTCTTGTTTTTTTTTTTGTTTTTTTTTTGTTTTTTAAGGATTTTCTTATTTATTTATTTATTTATTTATTTATTTTTGGCTGTGTTGGGTCTTCGGTTCGTGCGAGGGCTTTCTCCAGTTGCGGCAAGCGGGGGCCACTCTTCATCGCGGTGCGGGGACCGCTCTTCATCGCGGTGCGCGGGCCTTTCTCTATCGCGGCCCCTCCCGTCGCGGGGCACAGGCTCCAGACGCGCAGGCTCAGCAATTGTGGCTCACGGGCCCAGCTGCTCCGTGGCATGTGGGATCTTCCCAGACCAGGGCTCGAACCCGTGTCCCCTGCATTAGCAGGCAGATTCTCAACCACTACGCCACCAGGGAAGCCCTCATGGATTCTTTTGTTATTTTTTTCATTAAATTTTTTTTCTAATTAATTTTGGCCGTGTTGGGTCTTCGTTGCTGTGCACAGGCTTTCTCTAGTTGTGGTGAGCGGGGGCTACTCTTTGTTGCGGTGCGCAGGCTTCTCACTGCGGTGGCTTCTCTTGTTGCAGAGCATGGACTCTAGGCACGCAGGCTTCAGGAGTTGTGGCACGCGGGTTCAGTAGTTGTGGCTTGCAGGCTCTAGAGTGCAGGCTCAGTAGTTGTGGCTCATGGGCTTAGTTGCTCCGCGGCATGTGGGATCTTCCTGGACCAGGGCTCGAACCCGTGTCCCCTGCATTGGCAGGCGGATTCTTAACCACTGTGCCACCAGGGAAGTCCCTGTTATCTAATGGGTTATAATTTTTCATGGTAGGTATAGGGCCATTGACAAAGGTGAAGAGTGCTGGTACTGTTGCTTCCTTGCAGTGCCCAGAGTCTTGGAATATTACCTGTATGTAAACACACATACAGGCATGGCTATCCTGAGTGCCTGTGGGTAACATGAGGGAAGACAGCTCGGGAACCCACCTACAGAGTGCAAGTGAGGAGTGGCGGCCAGGTGAACTCACTAGGTATTATCACATGCACTTTTGTTGGCAGGATCTGATCCCTTTATTTTTTTTGAAGAAGGACTTAGTATCTTTTTTTTTTTAATTGAAGTATAGTTGATTTACAATGTTGTGTTAGTTTCAGGTATATAGCAAAGATTCAGTTATGCATATATATATATTTTTCAGATTCTTTTCCATTATAGGTTATTACAAGATACTGAGTATAGTTCCCTGTGCTATACAGTAGGTCCTTGCTGTTTATCTATTTTATATATAGTAGTGTGTATCTGTTAATCCCAAACTCCTAATTTATCTCTCCCCCACTTTCCCCTTTGGTAACCCTAAGTTTCTTTTCTATATCTGTGAGTCTGCTTGTTTTGTAAATAAGTTCACTTGCATCATAGTTTAGATTCCACATATAAGTGATATCATATGGTATTTGTCTTTCCCTGCCTGACTTACTTCACTTAGTATGATCTCTGGCTCCATCCATGTTGCTGCAAATGGCATTATTTCATTCTTTTTTATGGCTGAGTAATCCATTGTATATATATACCACATCTTCTTTATCCGTTCATCTATCGATGGACATTTAGGTTGTTCCCATGTCTTGGCTATTGTAAATAGTGTTGCTATGAACATTGGGGTGCATGTATCTTTTCGAATTAGAGTTTCCGTCTTTTCCGGATATATGCCCAGGAGTGGTATTGCTGGATCATATGGTAACTTCTATTTTTAGTTTTTTAAGGAACCTCCATACTGTTTTCCATACTGGCTGTACCAATTTACATTCCCACCAACAGTATAGGAGGGTTCTCTTTTCTCCACACCCTCTCCAGCATTTATTATTTGTAGACTTTTTGATCATGGCCTTTCTGACTGGTGTGAGGTGATACCTCACTGTAGTTTTGATTTGCATTTCTCTAATAGTGATGTTGAGCTTCTTTTCATGTGCCTGTTGGCCAATGTATGTCTTTTTTGGAGAAATGTCTATTTAGGTCTTCTGCCCATTTTTTGATTGGGTTGTGTTTTTTGATACTGAGCTATATGAGCTGTTCGTATATTTTGGAAGTAAATACTTTGTTGGTCAAAACATCATTTGCAAATATGTTCTCCCAGTCCATAGGTTTTCTTTCATTTTGTTGTTTCCTTTGCTGTGCAAAAGCTTTTAAGTTTAATTAGGTCCCATTTGCATATTTTTGGTTTTATTTTCATTACTCTAGGAGGTAGATCAAAAAAGACATTGCTGCAATTTATGTCAGAGTGCTGCCTATGTTTTCCTTTAAGAGTTTTATAGTGTCTGGCCTTACGTTTAGGTCTTTAATCCATTTTGAGTTTATTTTTGTATGTGGTGTTAGAGAATGTTCTAATTTCATTCTTTTATATGTAGCTGTCCAGATTTCCCAGCACCACTTATTGAAGAAAATGTCTTTTCCCCATTGTATATTTTTGCCTATATTCTTTGTCCTAGATTAATTGACCATGAGTAGTGTGTGGGTTTATTTCAAGACCTGATCCCCCCTTTAAACTATATACAGGCTGGCCTTGCCTATTCCATGAACACTCCTTTCTTTCTTTTCTTGTGAACAGGGAACTAACAGTGAGAAAACAGACCACCTACAAATACTTATAGTCAGGGCAGGCTACATATTTTAAAGGGCCCAGGGCAAAATGGAAAAAGCAGGGTCCATTGTTTAGAAATTATTTCAAGATAGCAACAACAGGACACTAACCAAGTATGGTTCAGTTTAACAGGTGAGAGGCGGTCAGGGTATTACAGAAATATGAGTTACCTAGGATGAGGGTTGATCTTACGGTGGCTTCCTAGGAGAGGTGAAAACTGGGCTGACCCTAGAGAATGAGGCTGTCTCCCCTACATGGACCTTCTCCTCTTTTTTTAGACCACAGGGTATTGAGGAGGATCACTTAGTCATTCTGACTTAAATGTCAGTCACCAAGAGTTTTCTGCCCCAGTACATTCTAATTATCTACCTCTGGAGTTGTGACACATGCCATGGGGGGCGTGGAGAGGTGCTGTCCAGACCTCCCTTCAAGGACTTGTTGCCCCAGCTGCTGGAAGTGCTGCTAGTGGGCAGTCTTTAGCCATCAGCTCCTCTGGGGGCAGCCTGTATGCAGTGACCCATCAAGGTGGAGGTATGAAGGCCTGGCCATTGGACATGTCAGGAAACCCTGAAGGGCCGTCTTCATTCCAGAGCCCCCATGGGGTCAGCTAAGGTCATCTGGCAAGTGTTCCAGCTTGATTTCTCCCTCTGCCCTACTTTGTTTCTTCCCTCTCGCTTCTGCAAGTATTGATCCCAAGGGCACCCCTAATAAACATCCCAACACTAAACTCCATCTGGGTCTGTATCCCAGAGAACCAACTTGCAGCATGTATCAGAAAACATTCCAGTACTTGGGGAGGATTTTTATTTGAAAATTACTGGTTACACTTATAACATTTTAGAATCACCAAATAAAATACAAAATGGTGGAAACAAGGACTTTGTGGGTGAATGTGGTTACCTTTGGTTTAAAATCCTCAATCTAATGTTTTCTGACCAAAATGAAATTATCTATTAATAACAAAAGAAAACTATTATGTTGAACCGTATGAAACTGCCATTTTATAAGTTAAAAAAAGGTTGACTGTTAGCAGTTCCACATGGTTCAATCTAATAGAAAAAATACATTAGCATTTGAAATTTAGAGAACATTATACTTATGAATAACTCATGGGTAAAAGATATAATTGAGTTAAATTAGAAAATACCTAATACTATGGTTATTGATCAGTGCTAAGCACCAAAACTTGTAGGTTGCAGCTAAGGTGGGTCTTAGGAAACAGAAGTACACTTTATGTACTTATATTAGAAAAAGAATTAAGTTGAAAATTAAGTTTCCAGTTTAAGAATTGACCAAAAAAATCTCAAAATAAATGAAAAGTTGAAGGAAAGAAAGAATAATGTAATGAACTAGAAAATGTTTAAAAAACCAGAAAGGATCAATCAAGCCATAAAAAGCAAAAAAAACACAATTATAGGTGCTGCAGAGTTTAAACATATAAGATATTGTGAATAACTTTATGTCAGTCAAGTTCAAAACTCACAGGAGATCCACTCCTAGAGAAATAAAATGTACCAAAAATGACTCTATAGAAATAACTGAATAGTCCTAAAATAATTACCAAAAATTAACCAGACATTGATGGTTGCACAACACTGTAGATGTGATTAATGACATTGAATTGTATGTTTAAAAATGGTTATATGGCAAATTTTATGTTATATATATCTTACCACAATGAAAAAAATTAAAAAATAAGATCTTCCGTCTAAAAGACAATCAATCACACATCTGTCCTTCATTATGAAATCCCCTAGAAGGGCTCCTATTTTGAAAAAGTATATTTTTTCTCCCTTCTCTTTTAGAGCATATAATACTGTCCTTCTGTATTTTAACCCTATATTTTTTTTTTCTGGAGAGGGGATGCCTCTCTTTCATATAATGTCACTTAAACTAAGGTATATTTTTTGTTTTTCCTATTAGTTTTCTCTTACTATTTTAACCAGAGGTCTTTGGGTATGGAACCCAGTTCTGTTAAAGGAAGTGGTGAGACAAAATGGCAACTTCACACACACACTTCAACTAAATAGAATCCTTGATATAATTGGACAGGGGTATATAATTTGGGGAACAGTAAGAAACATCTGTGACAACTTTGTCTTGCACCTTAGAAAATGTGCTTTGTCTCTGGAGTCTCTCAAGGCACAAAAACTGAGAGACAGCTTTTATTGGTGGCCTGTACATCTGATTTGGATAAGAAAAAAATAGTATAACATAATAAAAATAATCCTTTTGTAAGAGCTTAGAATCGTTGGGTGAAGTTGGAGAAAATAATCCAAATAAACGAACATCTTGTATGTGTAAATATTTGTTGCTGGTGTAAAGAAAATACAGTATAGCTTATGCAGTGCAAAAACTATTGGAGAAATGCCTTCGGAATAGACTTGACCTCATGGTAGAATCACGGTGCTGACTCAAAAATTGTTAAGGCTGAGGGCTGTCCATTGGAAGCGTTCATAACCAGATGGTCACTGTGAGTAATATCTGGCTATTTCATTTTGAAGTGCACCTGAGGGGAAAAAAGACAAAAACAACATGTTTAAAAGTTTTAAAGTCCTCCTCCCTAAGGCAGTGCATTTCTAGGTCCACTTCCTTATGTGAAGCAAATTATATCACTACTGGAGCCACAATTTAAAAACCAGGGATGTATTTACTCTATGGAGGAAGTAGCCCCGTTAAAACCCTCAGTGGGGCTGGGCCTAATGCCACACACCCTGTAGATCCACTTGAGTTCTGATCATTCTGATTCACAGATATGTTTTATCACTATATTAAATTGATAAGCAGAATCATTTTACTGAAAACCTGGAGATATATTAAAAACTGGGTGACAGAGAGGCTGGGAAATCTAGTGTCTGAAAAGGGTTTCTCATTTTCACACATAAAATGAGCACACCAGATTTGGATGTTAATATCAGGTTGTCATCCCTATATTTTATAAACTCGGACTGACAAGAAACACTGGCATATATGTATGAAATATGCTGGCATTTAATTTAACTGCAGCAAAGCAGTTATAGGGCCTATAGAAATGTGATCTGTGTATGGTGGGTCACAGGAATGAAAAGAGAATCAAAAGCTTTAACAAAGACTCAACCAAGCAACTTTGAAAAAGAAATGATACCAAATAATAGGACAGGTCTTTGCCAGGCCTTTGAGTTCTTGAATTCTACCAATTTCTAGCTGAACTGGAAGAAATAAAGGTTTTTTGATAAATGTATAATCAGAACATAAAGGAAATGAAATGCTGCCAAGTTTCTCTGTTCCACAATCATCAGTTTTTAGTAGCTGTATTGTATCTCAGTTCCTTGACAGATGTGCAGAACAAAATGAAATAATGTCAAGGTTTGTGAGCTGTTATCTCAAAATGTGTTTCTTTGAAAAAGGACTTCAAATGTCATTTTTTATCCCCCAAAGAAGAATGTGAAATGTTTTGTTTGAGTCTTTTATAACAGAAAATGTACCATCTATCTGAGGCTGACTAGTGTCAGTATCTGAGTCGCCTAAACATAGGATTACGGATCTATTTTATAAAAACCTGGGACCAAATACATTTGTGGGTGCTGTCAACAAAGTTATCACGAGAGATAATGGACATCACACATGAAATAGAAAAGCACTGAGACACCTACCTTCATATCAAGTGTACTTTCTTCTTCTCTTGTTGCTTGCATACTTGCTACCCGCCTCCAAAGAGCACTGAATATGAAATGCTATATATTAAAATGTCCCTTAAGTTAAGGAGAAAAATAAGTAGTTCTCCAAGAATGCGTGGACCCCACTGGGTGAAATCTGAGGCTATTTCCATTATAATGCAAGAATTTAAAAAAATAAGGCCTTTGGGGGTAGGCTAATTGCATATGATCTCTCTCCTCCATTTTTTAAAGCTAGCCATATTTTGTGTGGTTATCTATTATGTACTCTCTTGGTGAAACTAAAAACAGCCAAAAAACAAATGTTAATACTTTTAAGTTTCTACTGCTTGACGGTCCTCCCAAAATCACCTGGTTCCTTTCCCCATAACTCTTCTCAATGTAATTTTTTAAAAGAAAAAATTTTTTTAAATTTATTTATTTATTTTTGGCTGTGTTGGGTCTTCGTTGCTGCGTGCAGGCTTTCTCTAGTTGCGGCGAGTGGGGGCTACTCTTTGTTACAGTGCGTGGGCTTCTTATTGTGGTGGCTTCTCTTGTTGTGGAGCACGGGCTCTAGGTGCATGGGCTTCAGTAGTTGTGGCACGTAGGCTCAGTAGTTGTGGCTCACGGGCTCTAGAGCGCAGGCTCAGTAGTTGTGGCGCATGGGCTTAGTTGCTCTGCGGCATGTGGGATCTTCCCAGACCAGGGCTTGAACCCGTGTTCCCTGCATTGGCAGGCAGACTCGTAACCACTGCACCACCAGGGGAGCCCAGAAAATGTTACTAGCACCTTTTAACCAAAATGGCCTTTGCTTCATGGTGTGCAATAATTGAAACTGAATACTGAAAATAAGCTTTCTGTGTATAAAAGCCTTGATTTGACCCTTCTCTTTCTCATGGTGTAGACTACACTCTGGCTGACAGCAGAAGTGAAAGAAGGCATCTTTTTCATAGGGTGGGTTATGAAGAGAGTTGAGATGACTGAACGCTTGTTAGCAGAGTCCTTGTGGATGGGCTGAGCCTGAATGGAGAGGCCCAATCTCACCTCTCTCTCTCTCTCCTGGAACCACTGCTGACCCTGGAAAAATCACTTAAGCTTTCTCCACACTGGCTACCACATTTGTGAAATGAGACAATGACCTACCTCATAGGAACTAAGTGATGGCCACAAACTTCAGGTTTAAAACATGCTGAGCTAAGTGTTGGGTGTGATTATGATGCTGCTCAGAGACGTGGCCCCTTAGTCCACGGAAAGTAGCAGCATCAGTCAGATTGAATGATGAAAACAGATAGTGAATCTTGTAGTTTTATCTTAAAAGAAGCCCAGTTGAGACACATTTAGCTCAGTGAACATGGTAACCTGGGTGGCAGAAAGGTGGTTAAAAAATTACTTTCTAACCTGTGACTTTGAGAAGTTACCTAGGTTCTTCTGCCTCAGTTTCTCCATCTGAGGGATAATAATGCCAGCTCAGAATGGTTGTGAAGATTAAAAGAGATAATGCCAAAAATATTCAATTCATGGTAAGCAGAACATAAGACCAGTGAGTGGTGGGTTTCTTGGCCCTCTTCCCCTTCTTCTCTTGGGCGTGGTTCATTATAGTTCCTCCAATGTAGGTTAAAACAGTCTAGTACTTAAACTCCAGCTTGTAAATAAAACCACCATCATGAAATTAGATCTTACTAAGAGCAACAGAGCAATAAAAGCTCACCTGCGTGGCTAAAAGCCAGCAAGCAGTGCTTCAATATATGTAGAATTCTGGCTCAAGACTGTACGTTCATTCTCCCAGAACTGCATGGCCCTAGTTCAATCCCAGTAACCCTCAAACTCCTCGTCTTGAAAGCAGGTCTAACTTTGTGTACATACTGGCAGGTATATTACCAAAGTAAAAGAGTGCTGTAGAGTTAGAAAGGATTTTTGCTTTTAACTTAACGGAATAATGAATATTCTTTTCCCTTATCCTTTCAGAAATCACCCTAAACAGCAAGGATATTGGGAGATAAAAAATAAGCCCAATCTTTGATGAAATCAGGAGTCATTTGAAATTCCAAGTGACAAAATATCTGGACAGGCTACATTAAGCAACTGGATCCAGTGGGCTGTGGCATGACAGAGATGGTACGTAAGGGGAACAGATCTCAGCATCATGGGAGAACATGGCTCTCCAACTAAGGGGCAAATGCCAGTGAGGAATCATATAGAATCAGTATCTTTGCCTGAAGCATGTATATTGGTGAGGTCCTAGGAGAAGAGAGATTTTGAAATGCAAGCACCATTGACTGCCCATCTCTGCAGGCTACGGAGGAATACAGGCTAAATGAATGTGTTCTCGATTTCTCTCTCACTCGCTTATTTTTTCTCTCTAGGCCATGTGGAACTTCTGTGTTAAGCACAGAGAATTCCCTTTAGCCTCAAATGATGCCCTAGCCACAACTATCCCACAGATATATGGTCTAAAAAAAACTCAATTCAAAGGTGAGTAGTAGGAATAACAGTAATAAAAAAGTAGTATAGGATCTGTAAAATACACAAACAAAAATGAAGACAAGGAATAAGATGAGCATATGATGGATGAAAAAATACTGAAAAGATGAAAATTGTAAAAAAATATAACACAATACATTCAAACAAAATGTAGTAGAACAATCAACCTGTGGATATCCAAGAGTACAGGAAAACGTGGCACAGCAACAATGACGAAACATGAGTTGACAGAGGCCGAAAGTGAAATGGAAGAGAAAAATGAAAACATCAAAGAAACGATCATTCTAAAAGGCAGCATGAAGATTAGTCACTGCTGAAAAAACAACATGAGACATGGAGGATAGGATTGAGAAAGCAAGGCAAATAACTGTAAATTAATGAAAAATTTAAAAGGATTAAGGAGATAATAGCTTTATAAAATAGACAAAGGACAGCAACATACACATTATAGATAGCTAAAGAGGAGAGTCTAATCAAATAAATTCAAAGATGTAATTCAAGCAAATGCTCAGAAATAAAAGACTTGAATCTAGAGATCAAGAGTGCATGATGTCCTAGGAAAAACTAATGACCTTCAAAATAAGAAAGAATCTTTTAAGAATCCAGGAAAGAAGATCAAGTTTTATCAAATTAGAGATACAGGAGGTAAATATTTCATACAGTTAACCCTTGAGCAACATAGAGGTTAGGGCGCTGATCCTCTGGACAGTCTGTATATAACACTGCAGTCACCCTCCATATCTACAGATCGAACCAACTGTGGATCATGTAGTACTGCAGTACAAATTTTTAAAAAAGTGAACACAAGTTAACCTGTGCAGTTCAAACCTGTACTATTCAAGGGTTAACTATATTTACAATAAGTCAGGGATTCTAACTTCAATGCACCCTCTTTAAGATGATATAGAGCCTTGTTTTCAAACTTTTATTTGTACTGCCGCCCACAGTAGTAAATACATTTAAATTCACATTGAGTACCAGTACAGATTCACTGTCTATATTTATATTCATCTATCCTGAAAAGAATTTAATGAAATATTTACTATTACTAGGAAAGCTACATTGCTATTCTTCATCCATTCCATTCTTTTCTATTTCATTTCTTAAAACATGCTGGTTATGACTGACTAAATGGATTCCACAGGCCCACTAAGGACTCACAACCCAAACTTTGAAAAACAGTATACAAAGAACAAACTTTAGTCAACTAGAGATGCAAAAAGTATCATTTAACACAGGTAAGTAAAATAATAGAGGTTTAAGTATTTTTAAAGATTTGAAGGTAAACAGTAGAAGAACCATTTAAACAACTAAAATTTGTTGGTAGAATGGAGAAAAGGGAAACATGTCAGTGTTCATAATGTGGAGTCAATAATAAGGAAATAAAGTATTCCTGGAAGAAATTAAAGCAACACACAAAATAACAAAAATCCAAAAATTACAGACTACAAAATAAAAGGTTTTTAAAAAAAAGAATACTAAAAACTGAAAGCATAACAGAACTAAGATAAAACATACCCCTAAGGGCTAAGATTAAATCTCAGAGCTAAACCTAACTATAATACTTGCCATTGCAGGAGACACATCTACAATCTGATATCAAAAGACAATCAAAGACATATCAGGCAAATGAAAACTGGGGACTTAATTTCAGTTTTGAATCAGGTTGGATTCAGGGCCAGAAACATTAAATGAATCAAAGAAAGGCACTTTAGTGTTGTATGAAAGAAGAGAAGGTTAGCACTCCCCTTGACAAGGATGGAAGAGGTTCTTGGGCCTGACAACAGCAAATGGTTAAGGCATTGCCACCTGCTTCAGGGCATCTAACCATCGTTTTTTGGTAAATTTAAGAAAACTGAAATCATATCCAGCATCCTTTCTGATCACAACACTATGAGATTAGAAATCAATTACAGAAAAAAAAATGTATAAAACACAAACACGTGGAGGCTAAACAATATGTTACTAAACAACCAATGGATCACTGAATCAAAGAGGAAATCAAAAAATACCTAGAGAAAAATGAAAATGAAAACACAACAAGCCAAAACCTATGGGATGCAGCAAATGCAGTTTGAAGAGGGAAGTTTATTTGAAAAATCTCAAATAAACAACCTAACCTTACACCTAAAGCAACTAGAGAAAGAACAAACAAAACCCAAATTAGTAGAAAGAAATCATAAAGATCAGAGCAGAAATAAATGAAATAGAGACAAAGAAAACCAGAAAAGACCAATGAAAGTAAAAGCTGGTTCTTTGAAAAGATAAAATTGAAAAACCTTTAGCCAGAGTCATCAAGAAAAAAAGGGAGCGGGCTCAAATCAATAAAATTAGAAATGAAAAAGAAGTTACAACTGACACCACAGAAATACAAAGGATCATAAGAGACTACTACAGGCAACTCTATGCCAATAAAATGGACAACCTGGAAGAAATGGACAAATTCTTAGAAAGGTACAACCTTCCAAGACTGAACCAGGAAGAAACAGAAAATATGAACAGACCAATCACAAGTACTAAATTGAAGCAGTGATTTAAAAACTTCAAACAAACAAAAAGTCCAGGACCAGATGGCTTCACAAGAGAATTATATCAAACATTTAGAGAAGAGTTAACACCTGTCTTTCTGAAACTCTTCCAAAAAATTGCAGAGGAAGGAACACACCCAAACTCATTCTATGAGGCCACCATCACCCTGATTCCAAAACCAGACAAAGAATACCACAAAAAAAGAAAATTACAGGCTATATCTCTGATGAACATTGATGCAAAAATCCTCAACAAAATACTAGCCAACAGACTCCAACAACACATTAAAAGGATCATACACCATGATCAAGTGGGATTTATCCCAGGGATGCAAGGATTCTTCAGTATTCGCAAATCAATCAGTGTGATACACCACATTAACAAACTGAGGAATAAGAACCATATGATCATCTCAAGAGATGCAGAAAAGGCTTTTGACAAAATTCAACACCCATTTATGATAAAAACTCTCCAGAGTGTAGGCAGAGAAGGAAACTGCCTTAACATAATAAAGGCCATATATGACAAACCCACAGCTAACAACATACTCAATGGTAAAAAGCTGAAAGCATTTCCTCTAAGATCAGGACAAGACAAGGATGTCCACTCTCACCACTTTTATTCAACATAGTTTTGGAAGTCCTAACCATGGCAATCAGAGAAGAAAAAGAAAGAAAAGGAATCCAAATTGGAAAGAAGTAAAACTGGCACTGTTTGCAGATGACATAATACTATACATACAAAATCCTAAAGATGCCACCAGAATACTACTAGAACACATCAATGAATTCCTTAATGCAGGATACTAAAGTAACACACAGAAATGTCTTGCATTCCTATATACTAACAACAAAAGATCAGAAAGAGAAATTAAGGAAACAACCCCATTTACCATTGCATCAAAAAGAATAAAATACCAAGGAATAAACCTACCTAAGGAGACAAAAGACTTGTACTCTGTAAACTATAAGACGCTG
Source organism: Balaenoptera acutorostrata (assembly GCF_949987535.1). Lineage (NCBI taxonomy): Eukaryota > Metazoa > Chordata > Mammalia > Artiodactyla > Balaenopteridae > Balaenoptera > Balaenoptera acutorostrata. The sequence goes on from NC_080081.1 coordinate 14,606,093, forward strand.
ATGAAAAAAATCGAAGCTGACACAAACAGATGGAAAGATATACCATATTCTTGGATTGGAAGAATCAATATTGTCAACATGACTATACTACCCAAGGCAATCTACAGATTCAGTGCAATCCCTATCAAATCACCAATGATATTTTTCACAGAACTAGAACCAAAAAAATTTTTAATTTGTATGGAAACACAGAAGACCCTGAATAGCCAAAGCAATCTTGAGAAAGAAAAATGGAGCTGGAGGAATCATGTGCCCTGACTTCAGGCTATACTACAAAGCTACAGTCATCAAAACAGTATGGTACTGGTGCACAAACAGAAATATAGATCAATGGAACAGGATAGAAAGCCTAGAAATAAATCCACACACCTATAGTTTTGTCAATTAACCTATGAGAAAGGAGGCAAGACTGTACAATGGAGAAAAGACAGTCTCTTTAATTAAGTGGCACTGGGAAAACTGGACAGCTACATGTAAGAGAATGAAATTAGAGCATTCTCCAACACCATAAACACAAAAAAATGTAAGGCTATAAAACATAGGCAGAACTCTGACATAAATTGCAGAAATGTCTTTTTTGATCCACTCGCTAGAGTAATGAAAATAAAAACAAAAATATGCACATGGGACCTAATTAAACTTAAAAGCTTTGCACAGCAAAGGAAACAATAAACAAAATGAAAAGACAACCTACGGACTGGGAGAAAATATTTGCAAATGATGTGATGACCAACAAGGTATTAATTTCCAAAATACACAAACAGTTCATATAGCTCAGTATCAAAAAAAGAAAAAAAAACCCAAACAACCCAATCAAAAGTGGGCAGAAGACCTAAATAGACATTTCTCCAAAGAAGACATACAGATGACCATAAAGCATGTGAAAAGATGCTCAACATCGCTAATTATCAGAGAAATGCAAATCAAAACTACAATGAGGTATCACCTCACACTGGTCAGAGTGACCGTCATCAGAAAGCCTAAAACAATAAATGCTGGCAAGGGTGTGGAGGAAAAGGGAACCCTACTACACTACTGGTGGGAATGTAAATTGGTACAACCACTATGGGGAACAGTATGGAAGTTCCTTAAAAAACTAAAAATAGAACTACCATATTATCCAGGAATCCCATTCCTGGGCATATATTTGGAGAAAACCATGGTTCAAAAGGATACATACACCCCAATGTTCATTGCAGCACTATTTACAATAGCCAACACGTGGAAGCAACCTAAATGTCCTTTGACAGATGAATGGATAAAGAAGACATGGCATATATATACAATGGAATATTACTCAGCCATAAAAAAGAATGAAATAATGCCATCTGCAGCAACATGTGTGGACCTAGAGATTATCATACTAAGTGAAGTAAGTCAGACAGAGAAAGACAAATATCCTGTGATATCACTTATATGTAGAATCTTTAAATGATACAAATGAAGTTATTTACAATACATAAATAGACTCACAGACATAGAAAACTGTTGGTTACCAAAGGGGAAACATGGGGGGAGGAGGAATAAATCAGGAGTTTGGGATTAACATACGCTCACTACTATATGTAAAATTTAGGGTTGGCCAAAAAAATTCCTTCAGTTTTTAAGTAAAAATAAGACATTTTTCATTTTCTCCAAGAACTTCATTGAACAATGTATTCACCGTTTTGTTCCACTACTTTCTGCCTTTTTTCAGGCAACTTCATAATTCCATCTTCCCAAAACTTTCTGTCTGTTTGAGGAAAGAACTGTTCCAGGTACCTTTTATAGACTTCCAGGGAACTGAAACTTTTTCCATTACGAGAATTTTGTAAAGACCGAAATAAATGGAAATCTGAAGGTGCAATGTCTGGTGAATATGGCAGATGAATCAGAACTTCCCAGCCAAGCTGTAATGGTTTTCACCTGGTCATCAAAAAAAACATGCAGTCTTGCATTATCCTGATGGAAGATTATGCATTTTCTGTTGACTAATTCCAGATGCTTTTCGTCGAGTGCTGCTTTCAGTTGGTCTCATTGGGAGCAGTGTTGCAGCAAAACCAGAAATGAGTAAATGGCCTTAGGCACATAGCAGCCAAACAGGCCTGCAAGAGCTAAGCAGTCTTGGTTATTCTTTAGCTGTTACTACTAACACTTGTAGCTAGACTTGTCCTTCACAAAGCTAAACAAAGCCAATTACTCTGTGACTCCATATGAATTATACTCTGCACCTAGCATTCTTCTCCCCCTACACTCCCCTGTAGCACTCTGCATTTCAAAAACAAGGTCATGGCTGATAACTTCAGGGACACCAGACCTGGTTGCTGAGCCACCTGATGCCAGCTTTTGGCCATAAATTTGCAGAAGAAGGAAATGCAAGACCTTCATTAGTTTGAGCCTTATCACCTACCCCAGACCATGGAGTCTTGGCCTATAAAACCTTTCCCTATTCCCCAGGGATGGGGGAGCACAGTTCTTGAGGTGGTAGCCTGCTGTATCCTCTCTTTGCCTGGTAAAGAATAAAAGCTACTTTTTCTCGTTCTGCTAAAACTCTTCGTATTTCTTTTTGGCATTGGTGAACAGAGAGCCACGATTTTGGCATCAGCTGAACTTGTTGGAATTAATCGTTGGATTTCTGGAAGGAGCTCATAATAGAGGACTCCCTTCCAATCCCACCATATACACAACATCACCTTCTTTGGATGAAGACCACCGGTGCCTTTGGTGTGGTTGGTGGTGGTTCATTTCAGCTGCCCCACAATCTCTTCCATTCCACATTACTGTACAGTATCCACTTCTCATCGCCCGTCACAATTTGTTTTAAAAACGGAACCTTTTCATTAGTTTCAGTAGAGAATCGCATGTGGAAACATGGTCAAGAAAGTTTTTTGTGCTTAATTTATGTGGAAACTAAACATCAAAGCGATTAACATAACCAAGCTGGTGCAAATGATTTTCAGTGCTTGATTTGGATATTTGAGTATGTCATCTATCTCCTGCGTGGTATAACGTTGATTGTTCTCAATTAATGTCTTGATTTGATCGCTGTCAACTTCAACTGGTCTACCCAACCGTGGAGCATTGTCCAGCGAGAAATCTCCAGCACGAAACTTCGCAAACCACTTTTGACACATTCAATCAGTCACAGAACCTTCTCCATACACTGCACAAATCTTTTTTTGCATTTCAATTGTGCTTTTACCTTTCTTGAAATAATAAAGCATAATATGCTGCAAATGTTGCTTGTTTCTTCCATCTTCAATATTAAAATGGCTACACAAAAATTCACCAATTTTAAGTTATTTTTTTAAATACACGCTGATATGACAGCTGTCACAATCTAACAAAATTGTTTTGAATGAAGTTAAAGACAACTAAGCACTACTAGAGCTGACTTATGGAAAAAACTGAATGAACGTTTTGGCCAACCCAATAGATAACCAACAAGGACCTACTGAATAGCACAGGGAAATCTACTCAATATTCTGTGATAACCTATATGAGAGAAGAATCTGAAAAAGAATATATGTATATGTATAACTGAATCACTTTGCTGTGCACCTGAAAGTAATACAGCATTGTAAATCAACTATACTCCAATAAAATTTAAAACAAAACAAAGAAAGGTACTTTAAAGTAGTAGAAAATGTAATTCATAGTGAAAACTTAAGTCATGAATATCTAGGGACTGAAAAATTATAGCACTGAAATTATCAAAACAAAAATTACAAGAACTATAAAGTGAAACTTGGTACAGTATGAGACTAATTCACTTCTCTAGGTCCAAGTCACATCAAATGGATCAAAATAAATAAGAACAGAGAAAACCTAAATAATGTAATTAATAAAATCACTATAATTAAAAATTAAACTCTATACCTTCAATAGCCAATAGTCCATCTTTTTAAATGCCCAAAGAACATTCACAAAAATTACCCATATACTAGAACTTAAAGTATTATTAAACACTGTTTCTGGGTGGAAATGGTACAGAGAACTTTTTTTTTTTATCATAAGGCAATGAAATGAGTAAAATAGAAAACATACAAACATAAAAAAATCCTCTATCCACAGGAAATTTTAAAGATCTCTTTCTCAAATAATTCTTAGGCCAAAGAGAAAATGACAACCAAAATTGCAGAATCTATAAATAAAAACGTAACTATGATGAAAGCACTACACACCAGAACCTATGGGATATAGCTAGAATAGTATTCAGAGAAAAGTTCACAGCCTTAAAATATTTATATTAATAAATAAGAAAGAAAGAAAACAAATGTATTCAAGAAGTAAGAAGAAACAACAAAATAAACCGAAGGAAGGAATGATTAAAGATAAAACACAGAAAGTGATGAATAATCAAAAAATACAAGTAGTAAGTGAATGTGAGAGTTCCTTCTTTGGGGGAAAAAACATAAAACTGTAACAGTTCATTAGAAGGGAAAATGAGTAGGGAATGGAGAGAGCATCAATACTATGTAGCCATTAAAAAGAATGAGGTAAGTATATGAATATAATCTGAGATATAACATTAAATGAAAAAAGCAAGGAACAGCTATCATTTGCGCTTTAAAAACAAGGAAGGCCACGTATGCACAAGTTCTTACTGATGCACAGAACATGTCAACAGAACAGTCAACAATTGTGCTGGAGGAGGAGCTGTGTGATGACAGGATCTCAGAGTGACTTATTCATAAATTTTAAAAACCTATTTTAAAAAGTAAAGTTTTTACATAAAAATGGAATCTAAAAAAAAAAGTGGTTCTGGTGAACCTAGGGGCAGGACAGGAATAAAGACACAGATGTAGAGAATGGACTTGAGGACACGGGGAGGGGGAAGGGTAAGCTGGGACGAAGTAAGAGTGGCATGGACATATATACACTACCAAATGTAAAATAGCTAGCTAGTGGGAAGCAGCTGCATCACACAGGGAGATCAGCTCAGTGCTTTGTGACCACATAGAGGGGTGGCATAGGGAGGGTTGGAGGGAGACGCAAGAGGGAGGGGATATGGGGATGTATGTATACATATAGCTGATTCACTTTGTTATACAGCAGAAAACACATTGTAAAGCAATTATACTCTAATAAAGATTAAAAAAACCCCAACTCTAATAATGCAGACTCATAAATATAGTGTATAAGTTGTGATAAAATATTTTTATACTTTTCATCTTAAGATCACAAGTGTAAATTAGTAACTAGATATTTTAAATTGTACTCACTATTCTAATATGCCAAATTCTCTTAAACATGACAAATGTATGAAATAAAAAATGTACAAAGATTAAAAAAAGGTAAGGTTTTTGAATTTTGTAGCATTAGATGTATCATTTGTTTAAAAACTGATTATTTAAAATAATACATTTGAATTATTTAGAGTCTCTAAAGCTACTTAAAAGAACTGTGGATGCATTTTTTTATTATTATTGGGAGGGAAGTGTTTAATCTATAGCCTTTTAAAAAATGATCCCATTTTATACTGTAAAATGCTCTATATTCTCAAAGCACTTAGGCATCTGCTATCTCATCTGATCCCTGTAATAAGTGTGAAGAAGCCGGGCAGCGCTGTAATCCCTGCACTGCATACAGGTGAGGACCCTGAGGCTCAGAGACCTTGGGGGACACAAGGCCACACGGCTGCTAAGTGCCTCCTGCACCTATTCAAACTGGTCCAGGCTCCTAGGATATTAGGATTTCATAACTTTTGGGTTGTATCTAGTGATGTCATGAGTAGATAGAATGACACCTCTGTTACACACTGGGAACAAAGAAACTTCCAAAGAACCTCAATCATGTCTGCTTCATCACAGAAGAAAGTGAATGACAGGCATTCATCCTTTGTTATGGGCTGAGTCCTGTCACCTTCTATTTTATATGTTGAAGTCCTAATCCCCAGTACCTCAGAACGTGACTGTATTTAGAGACAGGATCTTTAAAGAGGTGAATAAGTTAAAATGAAGTCATATAGGTGGGCCCTAATCTGACTGGTGTCCTTATAAAAAGAGATTAGGACACAGGCATACAGAGGGATGACCATGCAAAGACACAGAGAGAAGACAGCATCTCCAAGCCAAGGAGAGAGGCCTCAGAGGAAAACAACCCTACCAACACTTTAACTTCAGACTTCCAACCTCCAGAGCTGTGAGGAAATAAATGTCTATTGTTTAAGTCGCATACTACGTGGTCCTTGTACCGCAGCCCTAGCAAACTAACACATCATTCAGCTTTATGTATCTAAAAAGTACTTTCCTCTACGATTTCATGGATCATCTAAAAGGGTCAATCAGACAGTGATTCAGCTTGCCTGCACCAACGTTTTCAGAGAAGCAACTATGTGGTCAAGAAAACGTGACTTGGAAGCACCTCTCCCCAGATGTTTTCTTTTCAAATGAATGAATTCTGTTCTGTTAGAGTGAAAAGCTTGTTGCCTTAGGCTAGTCCTCCCTGTGTTACAGCTCTGAACAACGCATTGGTATCTGATGCTTGCACGTTTAAAAAGTTGACAATCTGACAGGTTGTTCTCCTAAGAGGACTGAGCATATGTAGAAATAATGTCAAGAGGATATTCAACTAGGATGGGAATCAAGATACGTATTTCCTTATGTCTTTCTGTAGAGGTGACCTGAGCCAGTGGCAGGACTGAAATCCAAGAGTGATGTTCTGCCACCCTGTGAACTTGGGTGACTGGCCCCTCCTTGGCTACCACGAAAGGAGCAGCGTTCTCAGGCTCGACACAGAGCAGAGTACCTAGGGTGGAACTCAGTCTCCCCTACCAATTCACCCCCTGCGCTCCCTGGACCTGTGACCTTAGGTGAGCCCTGGACCCAGTCTCCTCATCCATGATGGGGGATAAAAAAAGGACCGTGATGAGGATTAAGTGCAATCATACATGCGAGAAGTATGTAAAATAAATTATAAAGAACTACACAAATGTAACTTAACACTAATCTTAGTTAAAGTAGGTGCAGGATTACTAGACCAGGAATCACAAGATTTCTAATTCTATGACCTATCCCTGCTTTTGTATTTATGTTACAGTTGATTTAAAACATATACTGAAAGAACAGATTTCAAATTGTGTATCTGCTGCAAGCTAGCTTAACACTAGTTATATATAGAAGACCACCTTCCTTCTAAGGGGGCCTTAGTTTCCTCACCTGTAAAATGAGGATGTTGAACCCTATTATCTTATAAGAGACTTTTTAAATGAAGACTTTGACACATAGGTGGGGACATCTCTCTTTGATGTGAAATGCCTAAGGTCAAAAGACCAAAAGGGTTTGGGAGATTCCTGGCCATTTTGTGACTAGGTTATACAGGGAATCTCAAATTATTTTCAGATCTTCAGAAGGAAGGTCTCTAGTAAATGAAAGTGCTCTGTGAATTTCAGGCATAAAAAAATATAGGGCTCCAAGGGCAGCTTCTGTACGTTTGCATACAATATAAGTACTTATGAAAAGTTCAGAACACACACTTCATCATCCCTAAACCTAGATATGAACTCCAACTCTGCCCGTTCTTCAGCCAGCTCTGTGACCCTGGACCATTTCCTACTCTATGAACAGTGGAAGGTACTGCTCTTCATTTCTAAGGAGGAGGAATGAGATGAAACAGTGACAGAGGGAACTTAGGCTACATTTTAGATAAACCTTTCTAAAGAAGTACTTAGATACTGGGACATGTTTTCTTTAAGTGATGGATTAAATATTATACAAGTAATTTTATGCAGAAATGCAGAAAAGTATAAATGAGGAAAAATGCACCCATAATTTAATGCCCAGAGATAAAGTTTTGATGGGAAGACTTATCATATACAGTCAGAAACCTCTTCCCACGTGAGCCACACATCTCAGTGGGCAAGAAGACCAGACCTCCCCTCCCTCCCTCCATCCTTCCATCAACCCCACTCCTACCTTGTTCCAGAAAGAATTACAGGCAGCTGCATGACAATGGCTAACCCTTAAACCAGACCTCAGTTATCACATCTGTAGGAGATACTACCACCTGACCATTGTTAGAAAGGTACGTGACCCAAATGTTACTCATCAAGCACCTTTCTCACGCCATGTACAGTGCTTAGTGCTTTCACACATCTCATCTCTGTGAAAATACTTTGTAAACCTTCAAGCACCATTCAGACTACAGTGTTAGGGTACTGTGAATTCTTTATTTGTCCTGATGACAATTTCATCTTCTAGAAGGTAGAGGAAGCATAAGGGGGCAACTGGACCTAATTCTAAACAACAAATAGGGAGAAAGTGACAGTATCATGTAGGAGTTTTCTTTACTCCTAGAAGGTTAGAAAACAGAAGTGACCTACACCTTTCCCTGGTAGATCTCCCTAGGCCAGAAACATTCCAGATGTTTTTCCCCTCAAACTTCCTGGATGTTCCTTGACAGCACTCGTATCACAATGTGCTGAGCACCAATCAGAATGTAATGTAGAGGGTCTGCAAAATGAGAGTGTTTTGTGCTCTATGGGAATCTGAACCCATTAAGTCCAAACATGTGGAAAGTCCAATCCAAAATCTCTCAGGCACACGTGCATGTGCACGTCCTGCACCCCACCCTCACCGCTTCTGCAGATGTTCAGCAGACCCACCTTCAACTTGCAGTGTGTTGTTAAGACCCACTCATGAAGCTTTGTCTCTGGAGGCTTATAATTGAAAAGTGCACAGAGTGCTTATCACCAGACCCCTGGTGGAGATCATGCGAAGAGTGTAAAGAGTAAATCCTGGAGACGAACTTTAATCACAACTCCCTGCGGCAGGCTTACCTGTTCTCCTGTTTCAATGAGGGCAGCAGCCTCGTCCTTGCCCAGTTGTTGCACCATCTTGTAAAATAGGCCGTCTCTATCTTGCAGCAAATCATATGGCTTATCGTATTCTTCCAGTCTCCCTGAATCCAAAACCTGTTGATCAGCAGAAAAAAACCCATTGCACACAATGTTTCACAATAAAGTATTAGAACCCAGACAATATTTTGTAAAGGAACAGGAGGGGAAGAATAGAGAAAATCTGTTTGGGTGGTAGGCCTGGCTGGTGTTTTAATGGTTTGATTAACTTGTTTTACTAGGCAGATAAAGGCCTAACCTGACCTTTTATTACTATAATGTTATAGGAAAGGAAGAAAAATGAGTTTTAGACTATGATTTCTTTAAATTAATTTTTATTGGAGTACAGTTGCTTTACAATGTTGTGTTAGCTTCTACTGCACAGCAAAATGAATCAGCCATACATATACATATATCCCCTCCCTTTTGGATTTCCCCCCCATTTAGGTCACCCCAGTGCATCAAGTAGAGCACTCAGCAGTCTGGCATTTTATATTCTGCCAAGGGCATTTGGGGTGGTTATCATTAGTTAGTGCTTTTACCTCTCCAGACTCTGAGCTTTAAGGGCTATTTATACAGAAACACAGAGTTGGGAAATTTCTTGATTTAAGAAAATCAAACTCTATCTAAAGTCAGGTTGATGTCATACAAACCAGATGGCAGTGACCTGACAGCAAATTAACTGTTAAGTTGGTTTGATAGAATCTCAGTAGTATTTGGGAAAAAAGTAAATGCCTCCAGAATTTCTTTAGGGTTGTGAACTAAAAAATTGCCTGTCATATCAGTGAACAAAGGATGTTGCAGCCATCAAGCCACCACATTACAGCTGCCCTGACAATAAGCCCTGAGGGAACTCAGGATGGAACCAGAATGTGTGCAGCCACCCCCAGCAGTGCACCCTGAGGAGACTCAGGATGAGAAAAACACAGGATACTGGCCTCAGATAGCTGAGGTGCACATCAAAGGAATGATTTCAATGATCCCAGACTTTGCATCTTCCCATGTATAGAAAAGCACTAATTCATTAACTTGGGATGTCTGGTTTTCTTTGATTAACAGTAATCTTTTAATGTTCTGACTACCTGGTCTTTTGTTGCAAAAACTCTTACATATCCTGGCTCATCCCCTTGCCTCTTCAGAATCATTTCTCACTGTTATGAGATGCTTTGTCCCTAAGCCTTCACAATGTCCACCACATAAAATGTAACTCTCAACTTCCAGGTTTTGCTTTTTTTTTTCTTTTTCAGTCGACAGGGTCCTGGATTATGTTAGTTGCTAAGAGGGGCAGAATCCCTTGTCTGAGAGGTTAAGATGCTTCGTCAACTTGGCTTTGATTGTAGTTTATTATTCTGAGAGTGAAAGGCTGGCAAAAAGAGCTGCTACATAAGCAGCATTAGCAGAATTTCTCTGCACAGAAGAAATCCCTAGAACTCCAATTTTTTCTTTGACTAAGACTAAAGAAGCAAGTAAGAAATTGAGCTTCAAATTCTAATGCTCACAGCCTGCACAGTGCCCAGGGACAGCCCAACCTGAACTGCCGAGGATCTGAATCTTTTTTCACAAGTTATCTTTCTTTGCTTCTTTTTCTCTCTCTTCAGCTGTCTGCCGTTCAGCCCTTTTGTGCACATTGATATGTCCCTAGTTGAAAATTAAAAGGGAGAGGAAGGGGGTCTTAACTCTCTTAACTCTTTCTACTTATTAGTGGCTTTGCATAATGGTTTTAGAGGGGAAAAAAGAATCTGAAACAATTGGCCCAAATGACATAGCTATAAAGATAGTTCTGATGTTAAGTGGTACTTAGTTCTTCATGTAGAGTAACTGTATCTTAAGAGAATATGCAGCAACTCTGAACAGGACACAGGTTGTTCTTCCATATCTAGTACTGCAGTTAATTCCATCCCATGTCATTTAATTTGAAACATTTATTAAGTCTCCTAAGGGCAGAAAAGTAGTCAAGATGGTGGAGTAGGGGGATGCAGAGTTCACATCTCCCCACAACTAGGGCACCTGCCAGACTCGGGGGATGGGAGCAACCCCCGAACGACTGGCCTACAAACTCCAGTGCTGGAAGCCTCAGGCCAAACAACCAGTAAGACAGGAAGATAGTCCCACCCATCAAAAAAAAAAAAAGATGACAAAAAAATATGTTACAGATGAAGGAGCAAGGTAAAAACCTATAAGACCAAATAAATGAAGAGGAAATAGGCAACCTACCTGAAAAAGAATTCAGAGTGATGATAGTAAAGATGATCCAAAATCTTGGAAATAAAATGGAGAAAATACAAGAAACGTTTAACAAGGACCTAGAAGAATTGAAGAGCAAACAATGATGAACAACACAATAAATGAAATTAAAAATTCTCTAGAAGGAATCAATAGCAGAATAAATGAGGCAGAAGAATGGATAAGTGACCTGGAAAATAAAATAGTGGAAACAACTACCGCAGAGCAGAATAAAGAAAAAAGAATGAAAAGAATTGACAATCTCAGAGACCTCTGGGACAACACTTAACACACCAACATTCGAATTATAGGGGTCCCAGAAGAAGAGAAAAAGAGAGGGTCTCAGAAAATATTCAAAGAGATTATAGTCAAAAACGTCCCTAACATGGGAAAGGAAAGAGCTACCCAGGAATCTCGGAGAGTCCCATACAGGATAAACCCTAGGAGAAACACACCAAGATGCATATTAATCAAACAAACAAAAATTAAATTCAAAGAAAAAATACTAAAAGCAGCAAGGGAAAAGCAAAAAATAACATACAAGGGAATCCCCATAAGGTTATCAGCTTATTTTTCAGCAGGAACTCTGCAGCCAGAAGGGAGTGGCAGGATATACTTAAAGTGATGAAAGAGAAAAACCTACAACCAAGATTACTCTACCCAGCAAGGATCTCATTCAGATTCGACCAAGAAATCAAAAGCTTTACAGACAAGCAAAAGCTAAGAGAATTCAGCACCACCAAACCAGCTTTACAACAAATGCTAAAGGAACTTCTCTAGGCAAGAAACACAAGAGAAGGAAAACACCTACAATAACGAACCCAAAACATTTAAGAAAATGGGAATAGGAACACACATATCGATAATTACCTTAAATGTAAAAGGATTAAATGCTCCAACCAAAAGACACAGACTGGCTGAATGGATACAAAAACAAGACCTGTATATATGCTGTCTACAAGAGACCCACTTCAGACCTAGGGACACATAGAGACTGAAAGTGAGGGGATGGAAAAAGATACTCCATGCACATGGAAATCAAAAGAAAGCTGGAGTAGCAACACTCATATCAGATAAAATAGACTTTAAAATAAAGACTGTTACAAGAGACAAAGGACACTACATAATGATCAAGGGATCAATCGAAGAAGATGTAACAACTGTAAATATGCACCCAACATGGGAGCACCTCGATACATAAGGGAAATGCTAACAACCATAAAAGGGGAAATCAACAGTAACACAATGATAGTAGGGGACTTTAACACCTCACATATCAATGGACAGATCATCCAAACAGAAAATAAATAAGGAAATACAAGGTTTAAATGACACAATAGACCAGATAGATTTAATTGATATTTATAGGACATTCCACTCAAAAGTGGCAGCATACACTTTCTTCTCAAGTTGCACATGGAACATTTTCCAGGATAGATGACATCTTGGGTCACAAATCAAGCCTCAGAAAATTTAAGAAAACTGAAATCGTATCAAGCATCTTTTGCGACCACAACGCTATAAGATTAGAAATGAATTACAGGGGAAAAAAACTAAAAAAACACAAATACATGGAGGCTAAACTGTGTGGTACTAAAAAACAAAGAGATCACTGAAGAAATCAAAGAGAAAAAAAAAAATAGAAACAAATGACAATGAAAACACAATGACCCAAAACCTATGGGATGCCACAAAAGCAGGTCTAAGAGGGACGTTTACAGCAATTCATTCTCACCTCAAGAAACAAGAAAAATGTGAAATAAACCTAACCTTACACGTAAAGCAACTAGAAAAAGAAGAACAAACAAAACTCAAAGTCAGTAGAAGGAAAGAAATCATAAAGATCAGAGCAGAAATAAATGAAAAAGAAATGAAGGAAACAATAGCAAAGATCAATAAAACTAAGAGCTGGTTCTTTGAGAAGATAAACAAAACTGATAAACCTTTAGCCAGACTCATCAAGAAAGAAAGGGAGAGGGCACATCAATAAAATTAGAAATGAAAAAGGAGAAATTGCAACTGACACCTCAGAAATACAAAGGATCATAAGAGACTACTACGAGCAACTATATGCCAACCTAGAAGGAATGGACAAATTCTTGCAAAGGTACAATTTTCCAGGACTGAACCAGGAATAATTAGAAAGTATAAACAGACCTATCACAAGTAATGAAATTGAAACTGTAATTAAAAATCTTCCAACAAACAAAAGTCCAGGACCAGACAGCTTCACAGGCAAATTCTATCAAACATTTAGAAAGAGCTAACCCCTATCCTGCGCAAACTCTTCCAAAAAATGGCAGAGGGAGGAACACTCCCAAATTCGTTCTATGAGGCCACCATCACCCTGATACCAAAACCAGATGAAGCTATCACAGAAAAAAGAAAATTACAGACCAATATCCCTGATGAACATAGATGCAAAAATCCTCAACAAAATACCAGCAAAGAGAATCCAACAACACATTAAAAGGATCATACACCATCATCAAGTGGGATTTATCCCAGGGATGCAAGGATTCTTTAATATATGGAAATCAATGTGCTACACCATATTAACAAATTAAGGAATAAAAAACAAGATCATCTTGACAGATGCAGAAAAAGCTTTTGACAAAATTCAACACCCATTTATGATAAAAACTCTCCAGAACATGGGCATAGAGGGAACCTACTTCAACATAATAAAGGCCATATATGACAAACCCACAGCAAACATCATTCTCAATGGTGAAAAAATGAAAGCATTTCCACTAAGATCAGGAAGAAGACAGGGATGTCCACTCTCGCCACTCTTACTCAACATAGTTTTGGAAGTCCTAGCCATGGCAATCAGAGAAGAAAAAGAAAAGGAACAAATTGGAAAAGAAGAAGTAAAACTGTCACTGTTTGCAGATGACATACTATACACAGAAAATCCTAAAGATGTCACCAGAAAGATACTAGAACTAATCAATGAATTTGGTAAGGCTGAAGCATACAAAATTAATGCATAGAAATCTCTTGCATTCCTATACACTAACAACGAAAGATCAGAAAGAGAAGTTAAGGAAACAATCCCATTCATCATCACAACAAAAAGAATAAAATACCTAGGAAGAGACTACCTAAGGAGGCAAAAGACCTGTACTGAGAAAACTATAAAACACTGATGAAAGAAATCAAACATGACAGAAGCAGATGGAGAAATATACCATGTTCTTGGATTAGAAGAATCAGTGTTGTGAAAATGACTATACTACCCAAAGCAATCTACAGATTCAATGCAATCCCTATCAAATTACCAATGGCATTCTTCACAGAATTAGAACAAAAAATTTTACAATTTGTATGGAAACACAAAAGACCCCGAATAGCCAAAGCAATCTTGAGAAAGAAAACCGGAGCTGGAACAATCAGGCTCCCTGACTTCAGACTATACTACAAAGCTACAGTAATCAAGACATCATGGTACTTGTACAAAATCAGAAATATAGATCAATGGTACAGGATAGAAAGCCCAGAGATAAACCCATGCACATATGGTCACCTTATCTTTGATAAAGGAGGCAAGAATATACAATGGAGAAAAGACAGCCTCTTCAATAAGTGGTGCTGGGAAAATTAGACAGATACATGTAAAAGTATGAAATTAGAACACTCCCTGACACCATACACAAAAATAAACTCACTGTATGCTAACACATCTATATGGAATCTAAAAAAAAAATTAAAAAGTTTTGAAGAACCTAGGGGCAGGATGGGAATAAGGACGCAGACCTACTAGAGAATGGACTTGAAGACATGGGGAGGGGGAAGGGTAAGCTGGGACAAACAGAGAGTGGCATGGACATATATACACTACTAAATGTAAAATCGATAGCTAGTGGGAAGCAGCTGCATAGCACACAGAGATCAGCTTGGTGCTTTGTGACCACCTAGAGGGGTGGGATAGGGAGGGTGGGAGGGAGGGAGACGCAAGAGGGAAGAGATGGGGATATATGTATATGTACAGCTGATTCACTTTGTTATGAAGCAGAAACTAACACACCATTGTACAGCAATTATACTCCAATAAAGATGTTAAAAAAAAATACAGGCCCAATCCCTGAGAGTATGGTTTGATATTCTGGATTGGGTTTCTGGAATCTGTCATTACTTTAAAAAGAAAAAACAAAGCTTTCAGAACAGACAATCACTTGCTTTCCACAAAGGAAAGAGGTACAGGCTTCCCTCGGAGATACTGCAGGTTCAGTTCCAGAACACCAGAATGAAGTGAGTATCGCAATAAAGTGAGTCACATGAATTTCCTGATTTCCCAGGGCATATAGAAGTTATGTTTACACTATACTGCAGCCTATCAAGTGTGCAATAGCATTATGTTTGGAAAAACACAATGTACAGACCTTAATTTAAAAATAATTTATTGCTAAAAAATACTAACCATCATCAGAGTCTTTAGCAAGTCATAGTAGTAACAGCAAAGATCACTGATCACAGATCACCATAAGAGATGTAGTGATGGTGAAAAAGTTTGAAATACTGTGACAATTACCAAAACGTGACAAAGACACGGAGTGAGCAGTATTGTTGGAAAAATGGCACTGATAGACTTGCTCCACACAGAGATGTGACAAACCTTCAATTTGTAAAAAAAGAAAAAAAAAAACCAGTATCTGTGAAGTGCAATAGAAAAAGGTATGCCTTTATTTCTAAAGCAAGCAAGAAAAAAAATTGCCTCAAAAATCAAAGTTTTGAGAAAGAACATTATTGGTGTTTTTGTTGAATTGAAAGCCAACTGATAATCAGAAGCTCTAGAACAAAATACAAGGTTTACACCTGGGGTGGATGGAGCACAGAAGACAATTCCCTAGCTCTGAAGCTAGGGGATGAATGTCTCTTGGGTCCTCTGAGGTCTAATCCTGCCATTCCTACCAAAGGAGTCAGCGACCGCAACCAGCTCGGACCAGGATATAAACAAGTGGCCAAGTTTACATCTCCTGGTGGGACCTCCCCGTGTTATCATCGATGAAATCTTGGCCAGGGAGCCCTAAACCGAAGGTCTCCCAACACAGGAGTGGGAAGGGCAGCTCCACAGTGAAGGACAAGGTCCACCATGAAAAACGTCGGTCATCGCAAAGGTGACAGGCTCCAAAGAGAACCCTTGCATTTCCCTTCTCCCTCCGTCTTCACCATTCACCCAGATGGTCAGTCTCCACACCCAGAAACCAGTATCAACTCCTCTCTCTTCCCTCAGATCCCACGTTCGATCCATCACATAGTCCACTTGGCTCCACTTTGTAATCCACCCCAAATCCAACCATCTCACCATTTCCACTGCTAGCACCTTAGTCTAAGCCACCAACAGTCGAGAAAGGGCACAACTGTAAGAGAGAGTGAACACTGCATTTGGAGAACTGAAAGACCATCAATGTGGTTTTACCTGTAAAGGAAAGAGGGAGAGCAGAGAAGGACAAAACCAGAAAGGTGGGGAGGGGCCAGGATGTAAACTGCTTTGTAAAACCACGTTAAAGATTTCTTCAAAGACACTGACCAAGAGAGAAAAATCTGAGGTTATAGAAATTTACCAGAAGAGACTGGTAAGTAAAGCATTAAACAAATGGACATATTTTGATAATGGCAACAAAGTTGATTGATTCACATCTATGGACGTTCACACCTGTGGATCAAGTGCTGATGGATAAGACTTAGGACTGAAGAGCTGACACGTCTGCCAAATTTTGTCCTCCCTTACTGTTTCCCTAACCGATCATACATTGCAAGGTGACTGCGATACCAAAAAACAAAAATAAAACTCCAGGGTACATTTAGGAGAAAAGAATTTATTTGAATGGACCCCTAACTGAGCTAGAGATCAAGCCATCTTTCTGCTGCTGCCTCTAAAGCCTGACAAGGGGCTTGAAACAGGTAGATTTCACAGCATCATTCGTTTATTGTGGAAGAAGGACACTTTTGGGGATAGTCTGAGAAATACAATGCTGCAATTCTCAGAGGTAAGAACAAGAAAGTGACAGGTAAAAAGTAGAACTAAAATGTTACTTTTCCAATTAGCATTCAAGACCACAAAATGAGAGGGACTTCCCTGATGCCGTGCAGTGGTTAAGACTTCGCACTCCCAATGCAGGGGACCCGGATTCGATCCCTGGTCAGGGAACTAGATCCCACATGCATGCCGCAACTAAGAGTCTGCATGCCACAACTAAGGAGCCTACCTGCCGCAACTAAGGAGTCGGTGAGCCGCAACTGAGGAGCCCGTGAGCCACAACTAAGGAGCCCGCCTGCCACAACTAAGACCTGGTGCAACCAAGTAAATAAATATTAAAAAAAAAAAAAAGGAACACAAAATGAGGGACTAAGGATGCCTGATGCTAAACATTTCTGGAATTTAAGAGTCACTGTCCTACAACCTTGGAATGTTACCTGATCCCTCATGATAGTCTGCAGGAGAGGCCTGCTTCCTACTGTGATGTTCTAGTCCAGATGACCAGACACAATGCTTGGAGCCTAGAGCATCCCTTTGGTTGGGGATGCCCCACTCCTGTCGTCTGCCTCCCCAGAGCTCACTCCTGTGCACGTCCAGCTCAGGGGAGTGAGGCTAAAGGCACTGCTTCAGTGCTGACAGTCTGCTATCTACTCAGTGCCCCCACTGATGATCCCATCTGACAATGAATGTGAAGTAGGATGGGAGGTGATATTCCAGAAACTGCCTAAGAAGTCAAGAGAGATAGTACCATTATCATTAAACATAAGGAAGTCTGGGTATTACTGATTATTACCTGTTTTTTATGGACCATCAAATTCACTGGTTAACTGCATCTGTTGCCTCTTATGCATCATATGCAGGCGTTCTTTACCTATTTCATTACTAATCAGCATCACTGGACACTGTGGTGTCTCCTGACAACAGTTACCATCCATAAGATGAGTGAAGTCAGCTCACTGTCACAGGCTACAGGTTAACCTTAAAATACCCTGCATTCCTTGAGATTATATGCAGCCAAAGGTTTTTCCTTTGAGGGATGATTCCCTTATCATTTTATAAAGCCACACCCTAACATTTATTGAAACTCAGCAGGGAAAGAACAAAGAAAGAAGATGAAAATGAGAGAGAAAAGCAATAGAGGGAGGAAGGAAGGAAATAAAGCTAAGGAAGGAAATATTAAATTACTAAGAAAGAAAAAGCCAATCAAACCTGGAAGGAAGATACTAGACAGATATCCAGAGGCCCAAGCTTTGTGTGCAAAGTCCAGATTTACTGTGTGAGACTTACTAGTTGTTTATATGCAGTACCTCAGCCCCTGATCCACTTTTCTTTCTGTACTCTCATCTGTGATGCAAAGGCTGGGTCTCTGCAAATCACATTTCAGAAGACCTTTGGCCAGCTGGCCTTTGTTCGGTTTTGTCAGTAGGGGGCACTAGAGGGAGACTGAAGGTGGGAATCAGAGCTAATGGTCTAGCTGGTTTCTGCTGCTCCTGCAGCAGCATCTCAGCAGTGGGACCTGACTCCAGCTCCCAGCTTCTATTAGCACATGGAGAACTAGCCTCATTGTGCTCCCTCACAAATACGGCCAGCAACTAGGCAGTGGCCTCTCCTTGGAGGTCTGAGCGCTGACTCTTTAGAGCCTCTCTTCTGAGTTCTTAGTTCTGGAGATCTGTCCTAGGACACAGTAGCTGCTTCCTAAAATTAGTACCCCAGTGTTTCATTTTTCTAGCCCTCCAATTCCTGTGTAACAAATTTCCTATATTAAATCCTTTCTGTTGAAATAGTTTGTTTTTCTCACTAGGCCCTTTCTTCTCATGGACTCCCCTCTGACAGCAACAGCTGAGAAATTCTGCAACCTTAGCCAACCTCGTGGCAGTCTAAATGAAAGGCTAATTTTTTGATTAAGGGAATCCAAAAATGCTGAAACAATTGTGACACAGCCAAGATGACCATCTTCTACCTCTCTGAAATATGAAGCCATAACTTGGGTTTGGAATATTTTCATGGTTGGCCATCTTAAAAAAATGACAATTTAATAAACTTTTAACTCATTATTGACCAGAGACATATAATATGTCTTTTGTTACCTGAATATTATTGACCAGAGACATTTCAGTATTCACTTACATAACAAATCGCTGGCCACAGGCATTAGTTTCTGCAAAAATCCCCCAGTCAATAATGTGTTAATATGAAAATATGAAATTACTGGATATATTATTTAATAGCACATTCTGAAAGTGTAGTTAAGTACTTGAGTTATTGTCAGGAATGAGAGGAGAAACTAAGAGAAAATTAAATTATTGGAGGTTCCTTCCTATCAAGTTTTACAAGGAAGGATGTGTTGAAAAAATTGAACATAAATGGAAACAACTGAAATTCCACAGGTGAAGGTCTTACCATTATCCTGTCGCTGTCAATAATGGTGGGCAGTCTGTTTGTGATGGTTAGCACAGTGCACTGAACAAATTTCTCATGGATTTTTTTTGTATTAACTCATCAGTTCTGGAAACAAAGAAGTTGAATTTAGTTCAGTAAAGACAGAAATAGCAGACTTAAGACTTAAAAAAAAATCACATATTTTTATAATGTTTTAAAAAATCAATACTTTAAGACATAATCTTGTTCCTAAAAAACTAAGTATAAGAAGTCTTGGAAATTTACTATTTTTCATAAAACAATGGAAAATAGTCTTCCCTCAAAATTGCTTGAAAGTATCAGGAGCTGGATTTAGGAATCTAGCTCTCACAGGATACCTAATAACAACATTAACACTATATAACATGTTTTGGTTTCTTCTTTTGTTTTCTGGAATTAATGTTAACAAGAGATATCTTTCGGGCAAAGAGAACACTTAGAAACATTTCTCAGCATCACTAAATGTTTTCCATTTACAACATTTAAATTTTGGATACCAGGTTTCATGGACCTCAGCTCCATACCTTGGGTCCACATTTGATGTGGCTTTGTCAATAATCAATATCTGATTTTTCCTGAGAATAGCCCTAGCAAGACATACCAGTTGTCTCTGTCCAGCACTGAAGTTCGATCCTGATTCTGCTAATTCAGTATCCATTTTACCAGGAACACCTTTGATGGCTTCTTTAAATTGTACCTGTGGATACAGAAAGAACATTTTCCTAAACAAACTGCTACTGAAGTAGACAATCCTCTTAGACATTTAAAAAATAAATATAAATATATAAATAAACTGAACTTATAAGGCACCGTATTTCTATCATCTTAAACATTTTCAAAGTAACCTACTGCATGTACTGTATCTACCAACCAGGTGCCAACGCCCCTCATAGGAAGTTAACACAGATGTCAGATGGTTTCCACATTTTATGGAAACTTCTTACTTTTCAAAAAGAAAGGCTGGTGTGGGCTGGAAAGAGAGAGTGAAATGCAATCAGCAGATGGGGAAGAGCTTTTAGTAGAGCAGAGCCAGCAGTAAATGAAGTAAAAGGAGAGCCTGCTCACCTAAATACAAGGCCCAGAGAAATGGAAATGTGACCTGTCGCCAAAGCCAGGACTGAATCACATGGTTCCTGATGCACAGGCCGCTGATACCCAGATTTCTGTATCTTGGTTTTCAGTATGATGAGACATACTTGTGCCCTAACAGAGGATCAACGTATCAACGTAGAACATAACTGGGTGATTTCTTCACAGTTTTGACATGACATAGCACTCTCAATTGTAAATCCCAGTATCTAAGCTGTTTTGTTGTTGTTTTTTAACAGAAGCAACACATCGATGATTCATTTCCAGAGTTTTATCTACTGTGCTCTTTTAACCTTTGAGTGATAAAGTGCTTCATCTTCTTCAGTCACTACTTATGCTATGTTTACAGAGCTGCCCTTGCTTTTTAGGTGCCCTAATTGGCACCAATTTCTGATGAACTTTCTTCAGTTTATAGTCAGCTGGCTATTCTTCAGTATAAGAAAAACACATTTCAGCATATTCTGAAAAGTAACCAAGATGAGACGGGCACCATCATTAGGACTGTCTCCCTTCTGAATGTCCATCTCCACCAAGGGAGAAGGAGGAGACAGAACTAACAGGACCTAAAAAAAATTTTTAAAAAGCATCCTTTTCTTTTAATTGAAGTTCTTAAAGAGGAAAACATAGTGGTGCGCTCTCACTCACTTGCAGGCCAACTCTATGAGTTTGGGTTCACATGTCTAGTTTGGCATCATTTATTAACCAATGACTGGGATTTTTAGTTCACTTAAAAACTGACCTCATTAAAAAAAAAAATTGACCTCACTGCTTTAGTGGTATGTCTTAAGAGTGAGAAATCATCCCATCATTCTGTTTCTCTGGGAATTATTTCTTTATGACATTTGTATGTTTTTCAATAAAGGATGTGGTAGGTTTTATTTTAAAAAGTCATAAAGAAATAATTCCTAGAGAAACAAAATGATGGGATGATTTCTCACTTTAAGACATATCAGTAAAGTAACAGGGTTAATTCCAGAAGCAATACATGGAAACCACACACTTCACTTTGTGAAATAAACTCATGTTTATTTCTTTTTACAGAAAGTTCCAAATGTAGTTTAAATAAAGGTAGATCTCAGTATTGTCTACCACTTCCACCACCTCATCATTTTTAGAATTGAGAGGCTACTAAATTTTATCTAAATTTTGGCTCCTACAGATGAATTAAGTATAAGTTAGGGCCAAGTTCTAAGATAGTTTTTTTTACAGGATTTGTCTCCCAATTAACATTTCCTCTCTGTCCAAAATTCTAGAGTAATTTTACTACCTGAGACTCTGTTAAGAGAGATCTCGAGCTGGGAAACAAATAGGAAAATAATTTACCAGTACTTGCAGTTTTTTTTTTTAAGATGTCACAATTTCACCATTAAATCTGTTCTGTGAGTTCAAGAGCAGTGGATCATCCTTCTTTCTTTATATTTAATGGTTAACTGCTCTCCCCACCTCTTCTCTTCTAGAATTTCACTGTAGAAAGACTCACAAGCTTAAATGAAATCAGAGGTCCACTGCTTCTCAAGTAGGAGAAGGTGAAGCAATCAGCCTGATTTAGGAAAATAAAATCCCCACAGTTGCAGGAAAGAGGGGTAGTTTGTAAAGACTCAGTGCCAACATGCCTTCAGAAACCAGAATTCCTGGCAGGAAATTGTCAGGCCTCCAAATCTGCTTGCTCACAGTCAAAGCTCATCTATATATTACAGATTTCAGAGCTTCCCTGGAAGGGTGACACTAAATGACAAACACACCAATTCAAAACAACAATGTGAACAGTCATTTGGATATGTGTAAAAAAAAATTTTTTTTAAAGAAATAAGCCACACTTCTCGGAAATGAGATCAATCAAACATTTAGTACCTATTTATTAAGTGCTTACTTTTTAAAAAGAATAAGACTGAGCTAGGTCCTATGAGAAATTAGAAGTCTGTTTATGGTTTAGAAGTCTAGATACAGTTTCTGCCATTAGTAGAATCAATTTGCAAAACTAGGACCAATACACAAAATAATTTGTATCAAAATATACAAACCAACAGCAACTTAAGTCAAAATCCTTTTCACGCAAGGGTGAGGAAATTCAAAGAAGTGGGCCAAAGGGAAACGTGACACAAATAACAGAAAATCCTCTAGAAATGAACCGATCCATATAAAAACTGAGCAAAAGCTCCAGGGTTCTCTTACCTGCATTCATGCTGCGGCATTAAAAGGCCATGATCGCCAATAAATAACTATCATCACATTCCAATTATATAATTTACCTTTATAGACACTTTCTTATGAAACTTCATAGCATTTTGTTGGTATGATCTCATTTATCTTTCAGTTAATAATGAAAAACTACTATTGTCTCCACTTAGTTGATATTCCCTAAGACCAGAGGAATAAAATGAACATTGCAAGGTAATTAAGGTAACTAATTCACTAGGTCACTTAGTAGAATCTGAACTCATAATTATAACTTCTAATTTAGTGCTCTACTAAGGACAAGATAATGTACCTAGTTGCTTTGGGTTCTAGGGAAAAGCTAAAATGAAAGCATAAGGCATTATCTTGTTGGTTTTCATCACCATTAATATACATGTTTTAATTTACACATGTACCCATGTCATCAATGTTCTCCTTGGAGCTAAATAAAGTCAGTTAAACCGATAAACTCCCCTTAATTACCTGCGCTGCTATAAATGTACACACACATATACTGATGCTAACAAGTTAATTACATTTAATAAATTACCTCTTCTAAGGCATTCCACAGTTCCTGATCCGTATGCTCATTAAAGGGATCCAGATTTTTCCTCATTGTTCCAGTGAATAAAACTGGTTCCTAAATACCCCAAAATAGTGAATGTTATTACCTTAAACTCTTTTCATCATGTTTGAATGCTTACAGAACAGAATTAAAATACAAAACAAACCACCAAAATTCCCTATAATCATTAATAAGGTTGCAAATGCTTTTTTACAAAATAGTATCTCCAAATTAATTTTCCACTGTACAAAGTATGTTCCAAAATATCTTCTGGATGACTGAACACTAACAAGAAAGTGTGGAAATGTGTCATCTTAAGAAGAAGTTGAAGAAGAGAAAGGAAGATTTGATTTTTTAAAAATACCTTCCTGGTAATATCTGCTCAGAAAAAAAATGAGGATATACTAATTTGAGGAACTTTACATCAAGAGAGCTAGATAAATTGATTGTCAATCCTGGTGTGATACTGGGAAATACCAACAGTATAATTAGTTGAAGTTTGTGCCTCAAAGCAAAATTGTTAAATTTTTGCACATTGGCACTGAAGAATGAACTAGGATATTTTCTCCATTGGTACAACAGCCTTCTGGGATGGTGAATCTCTCCACATGTGTGACATCTCCATATGTTCAAAGAGAATGTCAACTACTGGGGCCCGTGGCACCTCTGTTCATGAAGAGACTGCCTCTGATTCTGCATCAGCTGATGCCCACGTTATCTCAGCTGTGCATCAAGATGACAGGCCTCACAGAACATCATTACAAACTGCAAGGGCAGGATAACCTGAAACCCATTGTGACATGAGCCATAATAAAATTGTTTTAATTTAAAAAGCTCTTCCTGGGGCTTCCCTGGTGGCGCAGTGGTTGAGAATCTGCCTGCCAAGGCAGGGGACACGGGTTCGAACCCTGGTCTGGGAAGATCCCATATGCCGTGGAGCAACTGGACCCGTGAGCCACAGCTATTGAGCCCACGCGTCTGGAGCCTGTGCTCCGTAATAGGAGAGGCCGCGATAGTGAGAGGCCCGCGCACCGCGAAGAAGAGTGGCCCCCGCTTGCCGCAACTAGAGAAAGCCCTCGCACAGAAACGAAGATCCAACACAGCCAAAAATAAATAAATAAATAAATAAATATTCAAATAAATAAATAAAATAAAAATAAAAAGCTCTTCCTATTCATCTGCTTTGAGAGGAACCACAAGGAAATTACTCTGGAAATATATGCCTTTCTGGGTTTCAAGAAGAGAATCTTGTACATACGCTTATGCAGGTCATTTAAGTTTTCTTCTGGAAGGCTCTAGTAAACCAGGGCACAAGAATATGGGCAGCAGAGAAGAGCCCAATTGGCTCCTTTCAGTGAAGGGGATAGAACAGTGTGATGCACACATGTGGGAACAAGAGGAGATCTGACTCTTCCACAAGTGGCCGGGAACTGCTCGGAATCACCAGCCTCAAATCCTGCCTGGTCTTGGGGCTGGACTATTCCTCCACACTTCACAAAAGCCTGAGAAGAAAGATGAAGAAGGCAGACATTTCTTTTCTCTGCCCATGAAGAATGACACTCAGAGAGCCTCCTGTACCTTCTTTCCCTATTGTCGTAGTTTTAAGTCTGGTGAGAGGAATGGATGCAGAAGACACAGGGTATGCCACCGAAAAGGATGCATCCCTGAGCACAACCCAAACTTGAAAAGACATTATAAAGGCAGCTTTCTTTGCACAGAGTTGATTAAGTGGACAGTATGCCTCCAAAGCACTGAAAATCACTGGTCGTATGCCATTTCAAAATGATTACTGAATTGAACTGAAAAATCCCTGGAGCCAAATTTAAGGTCTCCCTTAAAACTCTCAAATTTAGGATCAAAGATTAAGCAACCATGTAAGCAAAGGTAAGAATTCCTTGTCAGGGGAATAACCATCATTTTACTTAGATTTTTATAAAAACTTTTTACTCCTTGTAATTATTACCTCTAGGATTCTAACAGGCAAGCGATTTCTCTTCCTTTAGCTGTTTGCATGAGGTTTACACAAATGACGTGGCTGGTCGAGGGGAGGCTGGTCCCCAATATTCCTCCCTCTCCCCTGACTCTCCTTCACCTTCCCCCCAGTGCTCTAAACCATGGGCAGGATTCTACTCTGGGGCCCAAATGAGGGCCTCTTCAAGGACTGGTGTTTGAGGAGATAAAGGGCCTGAAAGAGGCCAGGTTAATGAACCAGCTTTGAGCCCAACTGGGAGAAGTGAGACAGGGTCTCTTTGCTTATAATAATGACAAGAACGTTTCTTTGCCCATCACATTTTTTCCTTCAGGCCCCTCTCATAGAGCAAATTTACTTCCTGTAAGAGGTCTAAGGCTTGAAGTGTCCACCTGGTTTATCAAAGTACACTCTATAGAGGCGTTACCTGAGCTAATCCACACAAAACAAAATCTCTTTGTTTTTAAAAGATAGACCTTCTTGAGCAATGAATGGGCTCACAGTATCAGCACGTTTGGGAAGGGTGGTTTTTGTCGCTCAAGAGAACAGGGATACCCACTTAAAGTTCAATCACCTATTTCATAATCAAAGCCTCTCTCTATTGTCACCTCCCTCACCTTCTCTTTAGGAAACTCCTCAAAGGGGATGAAGCTCGCCAACGACTGGGGGACGAAAGTGGCATTCTTTGCAGAAAGAGGAGTCCCTCACTTCTGAGCCCCTGACCAATGCCTGCAGCTGCTTCATTCTGAGCTTTAATCAGAGCCCTCAGACACTCTTTAGGCCTTAAGGAGGTTCTGCTAATTATCATCAAACCACTTCTGATTGTCATAAAAAGAAAAAAAAATAAGTTTAACGATTTCCCACTGCAATAAGGGTCCTCACTTAAGTCTATACTGTCAGTCTAAAAGGACATATTGGGCAATTTCACGTGTTTATTTAGCAGTATTTGATGGAAGAACATAGTTTAGTAAATAAGAATACTTCTCTTTGTTATGATATGCCAAATATGTATTTCAAAATCAGTAAAATTTCAATGAAAAGCTGAATGAAAATATAATGATTTTTTAGGCAGGAATCAAGACAGGAAAAGGAAATTAAAGGTATCTAAATTGGAAGAGAAGTGGTAAAGCTGTCATTATATATAGAAGACGTGATACTATATATAGAAAACCCTAAAGACTCCACACAAAAACTACTAGAACTGATAAATGAATTCAGCAAGGTAGCAGGACACAAGATTAACATACAGAAATTGGTTGCATTTCTTTACACTAACAGTGAAATATCAGAAAGGGAATGTAAAAAAACAATCGCTTTTAAAATCATATCAAAAAAAATTAAAATACTCAGGAATAAACCTGATGAAGGAGGTGAAAGACTTTTATGCTGACAACTAGAAAACATTAATAAAGGGAACTGAAGATGATTCAAGGAAATGGAAAGCTATCCCAAGCTCTTGGATTGGAAGAATTAATATTGTTAAAATGACTATACTACCCAAAGCAATCCACAGATTTAAGGCAATTGTTATCAAATTACCCATGACATTTTTCACAGAACTAGAACCAATACTCCTAAAATTTATATGGAACCATAGAAGACCCAGAATTGCCAAAGCAATCCTGAGGAAAAAGAACAAAGCAGGAGGCATAGCCCTCCCAGACTTCAGACAATACTACAAAGCTACAGTAATCAAAATGGCATGGTATTGGCATAAAAACAGACTATGGATAAACGGAACAGAATAGAGAGCCCAGAAATAAACCCACACACCTACAGTCAACTGATCTTTGACAAAGGAGGCAAAACTATACAAAGGAGAAAAGACAGTCTCTTTAGCAAGTGGTGTTGGGAAAGTTGGACAGTGCATGTAAATCAGTGAAGTTAGAACACACCCTCACACCATACACAAAAGTAAACTCAAAATGGCTTAAAGACTTAATCATAAGACATGACACCATAAAGCTCCTAGAAGAGAAGACAGGCAAAACATTCTCTGACACAAATCGTACCAATGTTTTTTTAGGTTAGTCTCCCAAGGCAATAGAAATAAAAGCAAAAATAAACAAATAGGACTAATCAAAGTTACAAGCTTTTGTACACCAAAGAAAACCATAAAACAAAAAGGCAACCTATGTACTGGGAGAAAATATTTGCAAATGATGAGACTGACAATGGCTTAATTTTCAAAATATACAAACAGCTCATACTACTCAACAACAAAAAAACAAACAACCCAATTGTAAACTGGGCAGAAGACCTAAATAGACATTTTCCCAAAGAGGACATACAGATGACCAACAGGCACATGAAAAGATGCTCAACATTGCTAATTATTAGAGAAATGCAGAGCAAAACTACAAAGAAGTACCACCCCACACCAGTCAGAATGGCCATCATTGAAAAGCCTACAAATAACAAATGCTGAAAAGGGTGTGGAGAAAAGGGAACCCTCCTACACTGTTGGTGGGAATGTAAGTTGGTGCAGCCACTGTGGAAAACAGTATGGAGGTTCCAATTCCACTTCTGGGCATATATCCAGACAAAACTATTATTGAAAAAGATACATGCACCCCCCTATGTTCACAGCAGCACTATTTACAATAGCCAAGACATGCAAACAACCTAAATGTCCACTGACAGATGAATGGATAAAGATGTGGTACATAAAATGTAAAATAGATAGCTAGTGGGAAGCAGCTGCATAGCACAGAGATCAGCTCGGTGCTTTGTGACCACCTGGGGGTGGGATAGGGAGGGTGGGAGGGAGACTCAAGAGGGAGCAGATATGGGGATATATGTATACGTAAAGCTGATTCACTTTGTTATACAGCAGAAACTAACACACCATTGTAAAGCAATTATACTCCAATAAAGATGTTAAAAATAAATAAATTTCTGAAAAAAAAAAGATGTGGTACACATATACAATGGAATACTACTCAGTCATAAAAAAGAATGAAATAATGCCATTTGCAGCAACATGGATGGACCTAGAGATTACCATACTAAGTGAAGTAAGTCAGAAAGAGAAAGACAAATACCACATGATATCACTTATATGTGGAATCTAAAATATGACACAAATGAACTTATCTGAAACAGAAACAGACTCAGAGATATAGAGAACAGACTTGCAGTTGCCAAGGGGGAGGTGGGATGGCTTAGGAGCTTGGGGTTAGCAGATGCAAACTATTATATATAGAATGGATAAACAACAAGATGCTACTGTATAGCACAGGGAACTATATTCAATATCCTGTGATAAACCATAATGGAAAAGAATATAAAAAAGAATGTGTGTGTGTGTGTGTGTGTGTGTGACTGAATCACTTTGCTGTACAGCAGAAATTAACACAATTTTGTAAATCAACTATACTTCAATTAAAAAAAAAAGAATGATTTATTATAACATCAACTGATAGAAGCTATACGTTTCTTTAAAGCCAGCAGGCAATTTTTGAAAAATGTCCGTTTCAATATGTCAATGTATTTTATGCATGGTGTTCATTTTGGTTTCTACTCATTCTACCTTCATCACTTGCCAAATAAGAGACCCTCATGTTATCTTCAAAAGGTAATAAAAGTGCTCACAGTAGACACATACTGCAAGAGCAGATAAGGGCAAATTAATGATCATTTCTGATAGATATGATT
This sequence comes from Balaenoptera acutorostrata, assembly GCF_949987535.1. Taxonomy (NCBI): domain Eukaryota; kingdom Metazoa; phylum Chordata; class Mammalia; order Artiodactyla; family Balaenopteridae; genus Balaenoptera; species Balaenoptera acutorostrata. The sequence continues at coordinate 14,634,987 of NC_080081.1, forward strand.
ATTTAAATTACCCACCTCTAAGCAATGAAGTTACTAAATTAATCTTATAATAAGTGCAGGCAGAACACTTCAGTGTAGCGATTTATGGTAGGACACACAAACTTCATGTAAATATACACTGAATTTCCCGGCCCATGTATATATTTTTTCTGGAGGTAAACAATTAAACCTCATTTAGTAAGAGTTAGCTGGCACAGCAGAGTCAGGAAAACCAATACTCTTATTCAACGTAATATTTTAAACGGAGCACTAGCTTCAAAACTGTTTTCATCATGGTTTAAAGTTTACACTTCTCTAATTTAATCCTTTGTGCCATATTCAGTAGTAATTTTTTCCTTTGTTACTAACATAACACAAGTTCATATTAGGAATGTGACCCCAGAATGGCCACTCTAAATTAGAGCATTTAATGTAGTAAATTGATCATCCCTCAACACAACTGCAAGACTGAAAACTGTAGTCTTACTGGATCTTTTGCGTACTCTGCTGGAAGACAAGACCCTCATTATCTTGAAAAGAAACCCTACCCACTAACCTTCTAAGCTTAAAACAACTTGGGATCAAGGTAAAAGCAGTACAAGTGGTTACAAATTAAGCAGATAATACACAACAGTTTGCCCTATTTCAGTCCCAAACTGGGAAACTGCCCTCTGTTAAAATCTATCATCAAAAGCAGCTACTGCTGCTGTTTCCTAAGAGGTATGTTCTCATTTCTAATTGGAGGACCTTATTGAAGGGTCAACTAGTGTACCTGTTTCAAGAATGAGGGAATCATCTGAAATCACTTTAAATCTTGGTTTCCCTCTTGCTCTCCTTTTTTAAATCGTGTAGCCTCTGAATGAACTGATCATCATCCATACTCAGAAGAAAAGAAGACTCTTTGCCAACAAAGGAAAAAGAATTTAAGTCCCATTAAGTTCTCTTTCAGGGGCTCCAGGGGCAGTTCCAAGGGATTTAATGAAGACTTCACAGTGTCAGAGACAAAGGGCCGACTGCATTAGGTTAGAATCCAGTTGTATTTCTTTACTAGTAACAGCACATCCGCCTCTTCTGTCTTTCAGTTTTGTTTGCAACAAGAAAAAAAGGGAAATAAAACCAGGTAACCAGGGAGAAGTCTAAAAGAGACAGCTGTAGTTCACCTTCTTTAACCTACTGAAGAAAACTCAGGGAATGTAAATACCGAAAGAGCAGAGTGGGCTATTTAAAAAAATACTTAGCTTTTGCTTTGATTTAAAATAAAACCTATTAAATACAAAATATCAATCTGTTTAATCATGATAAAGATGATGGCTGCTGATCTGTGTCAACCCTTGGGCTGCAATCATAAATACTGAATTTGCATGGAAGCCCTCTTCAATTGAAAACATTTCCTTTATGCCAAGAGGACAAGGGCCTCTAGGTGTAGAGGATCATCCAAAGAAGTTCTGAAATCCATTTTTCCAGATCCTTTCAGATAAGCAAGCTACTCCCTGAATATAATCTCACCTTGGTGTTCTTTCTGGGGAACATACTTAATAACTTCAGATGGTGAGCACAAATGCTGCATACATTTCATCTACCTGTTTTGTTTAAGGAAATAACCTAGGAAGTGCTTCCATTTTTTGCTTATTCCTGAAATTTTAAACACAGTTTGAGGAGTTCATTCTTACAAATACAGTACTTGTTTTTGAAAGTTCCCCTCAGAACTCCAAGACTGATTGTCACCACTCCCCTGCCTCTGGTTCCTATGCAGGTCTTTGCTGCTATAACATCTCCCCCAATTCCGACATGCTTGTGGGGGGGTCAACAGTGACGGTGATAAGCCTGGGAGAGAGAACATCCTGGAAGCTCGCTGCTGCTCCCAGGATCACAGGGACCAGGGAAGATGATGGGGGCCTGGCCCACCTAAGCGGGGCAACTCAAAGAAACAGCACTGGGCTCCCCCTCTGCAGTTCGCTCGCAGTTTCTTAGGTTCCCTAAATCAGGGTGTTGAGACACATGCAACACTGCTTCCTACTCATTTTAGCAGAAGAGGGATGTAAGCTTTCTGCACTTAGATAAGTAACTTCAAGTAACCAAACGACCAGACTTTCTCCACCTCTGCAGCCAGCTAGACATTGTAAAGAGAAAGCGCTCTTGGCTCTAGAGGGTAAGAGTTTGAGTATCTCCTCCTGACACTTGTTAGCCCATGACATATAAGTGAATAATACATTTCTAAACTGATACTCTCCAAATGAGGGACATAGCATTAGGAGTAGTATCTTCCACCTTTGCTCTATACTTACTCACTTTTGTTATGGTTTGGAGAATCATTTTGAATGGGGTGATGGGAAAAATGGGGAAAATATCTGATGAGAACATCATTAGGTTCAACAAACATTTATTGAAAAAAAATAAATTTGGAGTCAGTTTTAAATTCTGATTCTACTGCTATTTTACTCAGGGTAAGTTATTAATATCCTCAAGACTCAGTTCCCTAAGTGGAAAACAGGGCTAACCCTGTGGGGCTGCTATGAGAATCTGGAACAACAATGAAGCTCCTGGTGGGATGCTAACATGGACCAGGAGCCCAGCCCAACAGGGGGACAGTGAGGGGTGGTGTCTGTCAAACTGCAGGTGCAACCAATGGATCATGATGTCAATTTTGTACCTCATGACCATCATTTTGTCTTTTATATGAACTAGAATAGAACTGATAAAATAGAAAGTATCAGAGTACAGAGAAAGAGTAATATTGTTTTGTGAAATTTTTGTTCCTCTCTGTGTGTGCGCACGTGCACGTACACTTGAAATCATGATAAGAAGCAGTTCTATTGTGTCAGCGGTCAACAGTGCGTTGAAGTCATTAGCAGAGTGGTTAGCTTCTCAGGTTATGGAGTCAGAAATCTCCGTAAATTAAATTTGAATCCTGTTTGTATATTTTGGAAATTAATCCCTTGTGGGTTGCATCATTTGCAAATATTTTTTCCCATTCCATAGGTTGTCTTTTCATTTTGTTCATGGTTTCCCTTGCTGTGCAAAAGCCTTTAAGTTTAGTTAGGTCCCATTTGTTTACTTTTGTTCTTGTTTCCATTACTCTAAGAGATCCAAGAAAATATTGCTGCAAATTATGTCAAAGAGTGTTCTGCCTATGTTTTCCTCTAGGTGTTTAATAGTCTTTAATTCATTTTGAGTTTATTTTTGTATATGGTGTTAGAGAATGTTCTAATTTCATTCTTTTTTTTTTTTTTTTAATTTATTTATTTATTTATTTTTGGCTGTGTTGGGTCTTCGTTTCTGTGTGAGGGCTTTCTCCAGTTGCGGCAAGCAGGGGCCACCCCTCATCGCGCTGCGCAGGCCTCTCACCATCGCGGCCTCTCCCGCTGCGGAGCACAGGCTCCAGACACGCAGGCTCAGCAACTGTGGCTCACGGGCCCAGCCGCTCCGCGGCATGTGGGATCTTCCCAGGCCAGGGCCCGAACCTGCGTCTCCTGCATTAGCAGGCAGGTTCTCAACCACTGCGCCACCAGGGAAGCCCTAATTTCATTCTTTTATGTGTAGCTGTCCAGGTTTCCCAGTACCACTTACTGAAGAGACTGTCTTTTCTCCACTGTATATTCTTGCCTCCTTTGTCTTAGATTAACTGACCATAAGTGTGTGGTTTTATTTCTGAGCTTTCTGTTCTGTTCCACTGATCTATGGATCTGATTTTTGTGCCAGTACCATACTGTTTTCATTACTGTAGCTTTTTAGTGTAGCCTCAAGTCAGGGAGTGTGATTCCTCCAGCTTCTTACTTCTTTCTCAAGGTTGTTTTGACTATTAAGGGTCTTTTCTGTTTCTATACAAATTTAAAAAATTTTTGTTCTAGTTCTGTGAAAAATGCCATTGGTAATTTGATATAGGGATTGCATTAAATCTGTAGATTGCTCTGGTAGTATGGTCACTTTAACAATATTGATTCTTCCAATCCAAGAACACAGTACACATTTCCATCTGTGTTGTCTTCCATTTTTTTCATCAGAATCTTAATAGTTTTTGGAGTACAGGTCTTTTGCCTCCTTAAGTAGGTTTATTCCTAGGTTTTCTTATTTTTTTTTGATGCAGTGGTAAATGGAATTGTTTCCGTAATTTCTCTTTCTGATATTTTGTTGTTAGTGTATAGAAATGCAACAGATTTCTGTATATACAACAACTTATACAGCTCAATATCAAAAAACCAAACAACCCAATCAAAAAATAGGCATAAGATCTAAACAGACATTTCTCCAAAGAAGATATACAGATGGCCAACAGGCACATGAAAAGATGCTCAATGTCACTAATTATTAGATAAATGCAAATCAAAATTACAATGACGTATCCCCTCATACCAGTCAGAATGTCCATCATTAAAAAGTCTACAAAAAATAAATGGTGGAGATGGTGTGGAGAAAAGGGGACCCTCCTACACCATTGGTGGGAATGTAAATTGGTGCAGCTATTATGGAAAACAGTATGGAGGTTCCCTAAAAAACTGAAAAAAGAGTTAACATATGATCCAGAAATTCCATTCCTGGTCATATATCCGGAAAAGATGAAAACCCTGATTCAAAAAGATACATGCACCCCAGTGTCCACAGCAGCACTACTTACAACAGCAAAGACATAGAAACAATACACACACACACACACACACACACACACTGGAATATTACTCAGCCATAAAAAAGAATGAAATAATGCCATTTGCAGCAACACAGATGGAGCTAGAGATTGTCATACTAAGTGAAGTAAGTCAGACAGAGAAAGACAAATAGCACATATCCCTTATATGTGGAATCTAAAAAAATGATAGAAATAAACTTAATTACAAAACAGAAATAGACTTACAGACACAGAAAACAAACTAATTGTTACCAAAGGGGAAAGTGATGGGGAGGGATAAATTAGGAATTTGGGATTAACAAATATACACTACTATATATAAAATAGATAAACATGGTCCTGCTTTGTAGCAAATGGAACTATATTCAATATCTTGTAATAACCTATATTACAAAAGAATCTGAAAAATTTATGTATATATAACTTTTATATAAATAATATAAAATCACTTTGCTATACACCTGAAACACTGTAAATCAACTATACTTCAATTAAAGAAAACCAAACACACACACACACACACAATTTGAATCCTGGCTCTGCCGCTTACTTGGTAAGTGGGGTAAGCTCACAATGCCTTGGTTTTTGAATCCTGGCTCTGCCGCTTACTTGGTAAGTGGGGTAAGCTCACAATGCCTTGGTTTTTAAATCTGTCAGATAAGGATGATGAGGGAATTGTGAGGATTAAGTGGCAGATGGTAGGAAAAGAGGCTAAAACGTGTTAAGGATTCTGCGATTGTTAGGAATTATTAATACTTGTGTAACTTGTCAGGGCCTGCAACAAGCACTAGAGCAACAGAAATGAGAGACACAGGCCCTGTCTTCAAGGAGAGGAAGAATATAGTCGAGAATGTGGGGAGGGATGAGAAAAAAATGCCGGAGGTCTTGGTGGGGAACTGGAAAGTACAGGTGGGTACAGGGTGGTAGTCAGGAAAGAACCTGGTGGGAGGGGAGCCAGAAATCAAAAGAACACAAAAAAGTGATACTCTCTCTTCTTGTTCTTGGTAGAAAATAATTAGATACATTTCTCTGTTAATGCTTTTCCCCAAAACTCCTACTGTGTTTTTTTATTTTTGGTTTACTCTTTAAATTTATATAAACAATTTGGTTTTTTTTTTTTTTTTTGGAAATGATAATTTTGTATATTGAAAAACATAGGTTTATGTTTATACTCTTTAGCATGTGTGAGTTATTTGGAGAATACAACTTTTCATAGTGTTACCCATATTTGAATTTCCATATAGGCTGCAATCCTGATGGAAACAATTTGGTTTTTATTATAAGCAATAAATATAAAGAAAATCATCAAGGATCACAAAAACATTAACAGAAATTAAAGAGCAAAGTCAGTCCAGAATGTGTTACTCTTTTTTTAAAATTAATTAATTAATTAATTAAATTTATTTATTTATGGCTGTGTTGGGTCTTAGTTTCTGTGCGAGGGCTTTCTCCAGTTGCAGCAAGCGGGGGCCACTCTTCATCATGGTGCACGGGCCTCTCACTATCGCGGCCTCTCTTGTTACGGAGCACAGGCTCCAGACGCGCAGGCTCAGTAATTGTGGCTCATGGGCCTAGTTGCTCCGCGGCATGTGGGATCTTCCCAGACCAGGGCTCGAACCCGTGTCCCCTGCATTGGCAGGCAGATTCTCAACCACTGCGCCACCAGGGAAGCCCCGTTACTCTTTTTATATCAGTAGAAATAATACCTAAAAGTTTAGTGCCCTGATCCTTAAGAACAATGATAGTTCCTATCGACTGAGTGTTCCCAAGAACAAGGCATGGGCCACAAATGTTTTCACACCCACTCACATCTTCACAGCAAATCTGTGTGGCAGTAGTTCCTAGACCTGGTTTAAGAATGAGGAGGACTCTGAAGCTTGGAAGCCGAGTGACTTCATCAAGGTCACAAACTCGTATGAGGCAGAACAGGAATAAAGATGTAGGTCATACTGACACTCAGTCTACGCTCTTAAACATTCTATCCCTGGCTGCCTCCTGAATGATTTCCTGGGACCTTTACACATTGCACAGTGTCTACAGATTCTCTCCCTCTAATCAACCAACACTGCGCCCTGGAGACAAACACATAAAAAGTGGAAAATAAAGGTTCTTTGTTTACAGTGGTTGGTGATCATTATCTACATGGATACAAAGCTTAGCACTGTTTTATAAACAAACTCTCTGGAGTGTGTACACAGAGCATGCTCAAAAGTAGGGTGGAAACTGATGGAACAGAACCAAAACCTGGTGATGTCAAGGTATATTTAGTCTTTGCTCAGATGTGCTTCCAGACATTTTCAGCAGAGCCAAGAATCATCCATCCTTTCTTTATTTATAGAGTTCTTTACGTACACAAACATACAGCCTTTTCTTATTAAGAAACATTAAAGATAATGCAGGGCACGCTTCCAGATCCTTTCATCCGAGAATATGAAAGGACTTTAGAGACATGCCCATTATTTCTGCTAAATAGTCTCATCTGGCCATTTCAGAAATGGGTACAATCAAAACTTAAAACTTGGGAATCTAAACTCATTTATTTTCTACTGTAATCACTAAGTCATGAATCTAATAGCCAGAGGGAATCTTTAAATACAGGGATTATATGTACTGAAAAGTTCTTCCCATTTTTCCTGAAAGGGATGTCTTAAAATATTTCTTTTTAATTGTAGTAAAATACACATAAAATTTACCACTTTAACCATTTTTGAGTGTCCAGTTCAGTGGTATTAAATATATTCACATTGTTTTACAGCCATCACCACCATCCAGCCACAGAACTCCTTTCATCTTGCAAAAGTGAAACTCGGTACCCATTAAACAACAACTCCCCACTTCTCCATCCTGGCAGCTCCTGGCAGCCACCATTCTACTTTTTGTCTCCATGAACTGACTACTCTAGGTACCTCATATTAGTAGAATCATACTGTATTTGTCCTTTGCGAATGGCTTATTTCACTTAGCATAATGTTCTCAAGGTTCATCTGTGTTGTAGCATGTGTCTGAATTTCCTTCTTTTATAAGGCTGAATAATATTGCATTGTATACATATGTACCACATTTTGTTTATCCATTCATCTGTTGATGCACCCTTGGGTGCCTCCACCTTTTTGCAATTGAGAATAAGGCTGCTATGAACACGCCTGTACAGAGAGCTCTTCAAGACCCTGTTTCAATTCTTTTGGGTTTATAACCTTATGCAGAATTACTGGATCATATAATAATTCGATTTTTAACTTTTTGAGGAAACTCCATCTTGTTTTCCACAGTGGCTGCACCATTTTACACTCCTACCAGCAATGCACGAGGACTGTAATTTCTCCACATCCTAGTCAACACTTGTTATTTTCTTTTTTTTTTTTTATAGTAGACATCTTAAGGGGTGTGAAGTGGCATCTCATTGTGGCCTGAAAGGAACATCTTGATTTCAAAAATACTTAGAGTAATTCCAGGTATTTTAGAGGCCAGGGGTAGGTAGCAACAGCTGTACTCAGTCATAAGACACAAGTCCACGTTCTCCTTCCCTTGGGTGCCATGTTCTATATGCTTCCTAATAAACAGGCATTACAGAGCTCATTATACCCACACTCCAGGATGAACAGGCATTACAGAGCTCATTATACCCACACTCCAGGATGAACAGGCATTACAGAGCTCATTATACCCACACTCCAGGATGAACAGGCATTACAGAGCTCATTATACCCACATTCCAGGATGAACAGGCATTACAGAGCTCATTATACCCACATTCCAGGATGAACAGGCATTACAGAGCTCATTATACCCACACTCCAGGATGAACAGGCATTACAGAGCTCATTATACCCACATTCCAGGATGAACAGGCATTACAGAGCTCATTATACCCACACTCCAGGATGAACATTTGCCTGGATCTTTTTGTGTCGTCTCCTCTTTGTGTTTCTCATCTCAAGAGGGTGTTTTTCTGAGCTTCCCTTGATGGCCAGATAATTGTAGAGAATTAAAAAAAAAATCCTCAAAATTAAAAAACAAAATCAGCAAGGCTGTCAAAGCAGAGGGCAGGATGGAAGATGAAGGCACAGGGCCTATGTTGCCCTTGGGTATATACCTGTAGGATAGTAATTATTCAATAAATAGTCACTGAATTATGTTGGGTGGGTGAACCATAAGGAATGGCAGGAGTTTCTCCTGTGCATATAATCCAGTCTCTAAAACAATCCCTGAAAGTCATACATCTTTAAGAAGCAGAACAAAAGAGAACAGAAGCAGAGCCCAGGAAGAGAAGGTCAGTTCAACGCTCCACCGTCACAGCAACTGTGTATAGGGTCTCCGGGAAGCACTCCACATGCACTGACTTATTTAGTCCTCACAGCGGCTCGATGAGTTGGTCCTGTCAGCTGCCTTGTAAGGGGGAGAAGACTGAAGAGCACAGAGATGGGATTCCGTGGCCTGTGCTCTTCCTCATTATTCTGTACTGCCTGCCTGGTTAATCATTTATTAAGGGTTGAATTCTAAAAGGTTCCCCAGACCATCAATACACCCTGTAATTCTCAAAGCTCCACAGTTTCACAAAGCCTTCCAGGGAGATAATCACCTTTGAAAAAGTAGCTTTATTTCCTACAGCAAAATTCCATCTTTAAGACACTTAAAATTCGTGTTTCTCTATAGGAACCTCTCCAGTGCTGAACTAATCATTTATCGTTTTGTTCTCAGTATTATGTGGTTATCAGTGGATAAAAATGTGGCACCTGAGGAAGTATGAGTCCAGAAATCTATCTGGGTCAGTTATTAAATCACATGCACACAAAACAAATGAAAGAACAAACAAACCAACCCTGGTATCTGCTGAAAGTATCTGCTGAAAACACCTGCTGCTAAAAATATGCTCTATTGGGGGAAAACGGATCGACACTTTCATGCAATTTGAAAAAACTAATCAACTTAAAAGCAATTAAACTTAGGTGCCTTATAAAAAGAACATGTGAGAATGTTCTGATGTGCATACCTGAGCTACAACTGACATTTTCTTCCTTAAATGGTGAAATCCAATTATGGTTGTCAAGATCCCATCGATGGAAATTTCACCTTCAGTTTCTAACAGTCTAAAAAGGGCAGCGATGAGGGAACTTTTTCCAGCTCCTGTTCTTCCCACAATGCCAACCTGTAAAGAGATCCATCGGGATTAAGAATTAACAATATGCAACAAACCTAGGAGGAACCCTGGCTGTTGAAGATGAATTTTTAACGTTCTATATAAAGAGTAGTCTATAAGTTTCTCAACCATGGCACTGTTGACATTACGGGCTAGATAATTTATTGTTGGGGGGTCAGGGGCCTGTTCTGTGTATTACTGTAGGATGTTTAGCAGTAGCCATGGACTCTACCCACTAGATACCAGAAGCATCTCCCACATTTTGGCAACCAAAAATATCAGATACTGACAAATGTCCCCTGGTTGAGACCCCCTGGTCTCAAAAAGAGTTAAAAATAACAGAATCAATCTACTGGCAGTGAAAAGCTAGCAGTCTCTGGCATGGACATATATATACTACCAAAAGTAAAATAGGTAGTGGGAAGCAGCCGCATAGCACAGGGAGATCAGCTCGAGGGGTGGGATGGGGAGGGTGGGAGGGAGGGAGATGCAAGAGGGAAGAGATATGGGGACATATGTATATGTATAACTGACTCACTTTGTTATAAAGCAGAAACTGATACACCATTGTAAAGCAATTATACTCTAATAACGGTGTTAAAAATACATATATATGTGTGTGTGTGTGTGTGTGTGTGTGTGTATATATATATATATATATATATATATATATATATATATATATAGAACTAAAAAAAAAAAAAAAAAAAGCTAGCATTCTCCTAAGTCAGCGGTCCACACCCTTTTTGGCACCAGGGGCTAGTTTCGTGGAAGACAATTTCTCCAAGGACAGGCGGGGTTGGAGGGGTGGGGGATGGTTCAAGCGGTAGGTAGTCCGAGCGAGCGATGGGGAGCGGTGGGGAGCGGTGGGGAGCGGCAGACGAAGCTTCACTTGCTTGCCCGCTGCTCACCTTCTGCCGTGCGGCCCGGCTCCCTACAGGCTGCGACTGGTACCAGTCTGCGGCCCGGGGGTTGGGGACCCCATCCTAAGTGGCCCATAAGAAGTTCACTTCTAAATTAGCTTTATTCCTACTGTCTAGGCATTTTGACCTTGAGAATTATGTGGGTAATTTTACAGAGATGTCAACAAGTCAAGTAAGAAGTGTTATACATAAACAAGTACTCATTTTCTCAGGGATCTATTATTTAAGAGGAATTATTCTTTGGTAGAGAAACTAAATCACTTCCTGATGTTAAATATCTTAATTATACCCTATCTTGAAAGGAAACATCTTAAAATTATAAAATGCAGGTCTCAGTGCCGTAAAAGACAGTAGCCAGCAGACAAAATACACATAATGAGATCAACAACAACACAAACAACATTGGCTACTTATATGGGACCTTTCCTCTGAGCAGTTCAAAAGGCGGTTTACAAACAACTTAATACTTACAATTGCTCCTTGGAAAGATACATGCAAGTTTCAGTCTAGTTATTAAAGCCAAAGTAGAGAGAAATTAAGTGCATTAAGAATAAGATTAAGGAATCAATATAATGCAGGTAAAATGCTGGTCAGGAATAAAACTATACTGTAAAAACTGGCTTTTAAATGTGTGCATCCAAACATGTACTATACAGAAACTGGCCTTTTTTATCAATAAGTTTGCCCAGCGCCGTGGTGGGAGCTTCCCAAGAGATGATTTCATTTCTATTCAGAAATTTGGAATCGACGTGGGGTGCAGGACATGCTTTCAATCATTTGTAAATTTATTCAGCAAATTTTTAAAACTCACGGCTTTAAGCAGAGAAGAACTGAGTCTTTCTGAGCATGAAATCAGAATGCTGGGAACTTTTCATATTTTCTCATTTGAATGCCTCCAAAGTTTCGAATCTTTGTAAAATCAATCATAGCATTTCAAAAAAGAATTTATCTCTATAGAGATTAAATGTAAGAAAAGTGAGTTTAGCTAATTTTATTATTTTGTAGCCATTTTATACCTTATGTTAAACCCTAATATATGTAATATAGATGGGCCATTCTCTGCATATAGGCAGGCCCTAGTGCGTGTATATATATATGACTCATGTGTTCTGTGTACAGGCAGACCTTGAACATATTGTGGATTTGGTTCCAGACAACCACAATAATGTGAATATCACCAAATAAAGCAAGTCATAAGTTTTTTGTTTCTCTATACATATAAAATTTATGCTTACACTATACTGTAGCCTACTAAGTGTACAATAGCATTATATCTGAAAAACAATGTACATACCTAATTTTCAAATACTTTATTGCTAAAAAAAAAAGTGCTAACCATCATCTGAGACTTCATTGGGTTGTAGTAACATTAAAGAATGCTGACCACAGATCACCATAACAGATATAATAATATTGAAAAGATTTGGCATATTGCAAGAATTACCAAAATGTGACACAGAGACAGGGAGTGAACAAAGGCTGTAAGAAAAATGGGGCCAATGGACTTGCTTGATTCAGGGTTGCCACAAATGTTCAATTTCTAAAAAATGCATGATCTGTGAAGCACAATAAAACCAGGTATGCCTGTATTTCTGGGTGTTCTCATATGTAAACCAACACACATCAGGACACAGGCGAGAACTGTGTCTGTGAGAATGTGCATATGTTCCCATACTATCAGCTCTACTGAAACTGATCCATCTGTGCAAACGGGAACATTTGCAGACTCTTGGTAAATGGCAGAGATATGCAGGGGCACCGAGGGCTGCTCACAACCACAGGACTGTGAGTGCCTAAGAAAAAGGCAACTCAGAGAAAATCTGCTCTGGCTGTTTCTACCATTCAGTTATCAAAATACACTCTGGAAGTCTTTCCCAGGACACCAATGGGTTTTTCCAATTGCCCATGGAGAGTGTCACCAGTATGAGTAAGTTTACATTCCTAATACCAAAGACACTTGGAGACAGTCTTATTTCAGTGTTTTGAGACATACCCATTCTATTTTCTCAAACAGGCCAGGGTTGGCCTCTGACTAACACACCAACTTGTTAGACATTTGCACCTGGATCTCTCTTCATACGTCAAACTCAACATGATCAACCCCCAATGCCCCACACAAAACAGCTGCTTCCTCTGACTTCCCCTCTTCACTCTCATTCCTTCTTTCTCAGGCTCGTGGGCTCACAATGTCCACCTTACTTCCAGCTTTCCCTGAGTCCAGCACGGTGCCAAGCCCTGCAGATTCTACTCCTGCGATGTTTCATGACTCAGTCCCTCACTGAGTCTCTTTCCTTTGAAACTCTTTCCTTAATCATAATCAGTGCAAATGAATTTGAAAAGTCAATTCTAGCTACACCCCAGCACTCTGGTTAAACACCATTCTTAAGATGTTGATGTTTTTACTTTCTAGACTTGTATGTTGATGTGTTCTTGAAGATACAAGCTCATATACTTAAACAGAATGGGATTAACATGAACATACTGTTGTAATCTGCTTTCATTCAGTATTTCACAAAAGTATTTATTTTAATGGCTACATAATATTACAGTATGTGGGATCATTTATTTAACTAACTCCCAATTTCCGGATAGGTAGATGGTCTCCAATATTTTGTTATTGTAAATAACTCTGTTAAATATCACTGAAGCGGGGCTTCCCTGGTGGCACAGTGGTTGAGAATCTGCCTGCCAATGCAGGGGACACGGGTTCGGGCCCCGGTCTGGGAAGATCCCACATGCCGCGGAGCAACTGGGCCCGTGAGCCACAATTACTGAGCCTGCGCGTCTGGAGCCTGTGCTCCGCAACAAGAGAGGCCGCGACAGTGAGAGGCCCGCGCACCGCGATGAAGAGTGGTCCCCACTCGCCGCAACTGGAGAAAGCCGTCGCACAGAAACGAAGACTCAACACAGTCATAAATAAATAAATAAAAGAACGTGAATTTCTTAAAAAAAAAAAAAATATCACTGAAGCTAAATCTTTGCAAACAACCTTCATTATTTCCTTAAGAGAAATTCTTAGGTGTGCAACTGATAAGAAACAGGTATGAACACTTTCAGAGGAAGCCGTTACGTAGCGCCAACCTACCCTCCAGACATATGATAATATTTTGTTTTCCTTTTTTTTTTTTTTTTTATGGCCGTGCTGCATGGCTTGGGGGATCTTAGCTAACCATACAGGGATTGAACCCGGGCCCACGGCAGTGAAAGTGCTGGGTCTTCACCACTGGACTGCCAGGGAATTCCAGATACCATTTTCTACTCCCACTTGTAAACCTAGGTGCACATTCACAAACCTAGGTGTTATAACTTTGTTTTAATTGACATCAGTTTGATTCCAAAAAGTGGAATCACTTTCCCTGACGTCTTGCCGGAGGCCCAGCAGCTACTGGCTCCCTGCCTTCCGCATCTGCCCACTCTGGTCCACGTGCACCCACTTCTCAGATTAAACTCCCGAAGGTGGCTCTGTGCCCGTCTCTCCACCCCGGGAAGTCTCCGCTACAAAACTGTCCCCGCTTACCTCTCCATCCTCCATCTCCACGAGGCAGCTTCCTTGGGGTTACTAGGTAGTTGTGACGGCTGAACGTGAAAATGTGTGCTATACACCTGGCAGTTCTTTTCCCTGAATGCTCTGCAGGTGCGAAGTTCTTCATTCACTGAATCAGGGCATCGTGCCTTTGCTCATGCTGGTTCCACCTCCCGGAATGCCTTCCACATGCATTTCCACCTGCTGAAACCCTAACCATATATCACTAAGTCTCCTTCACCGGCCTAATTCCTCAGAAATGCTCTCCCTGACCCCTCCTGTGGACTTCTCTCAACCCTAATAGACGTGATACCATCTTTTTCTAAAGTCCCATAAAAATGATGACCTCCTTCTATCTTACAAAGCTAATATGGCCTTTTTCTTATTTTTTCAACTGGACTGTATGTGTTGACAGTACGATCTGTATTGGATTTGCCTTTGTATTATTTGTATTACCTGTGGTGTCCTGAGACAAAGAGGCATTATGTAGGGAGCTGAGATTTTAAACTCAAGCTGGAGAAATTTACGGAAAATTGATTACCATATTATTTAGGTATATGATAAGCTGGACAGAGAAAAGACATGGCAGATGGATCCTACCGCCATAAATGCAATTGCAAATGGCTAACCTCACATTTTCACGGGGCAGACAACTGATACAGTATAAGTGGTTACGGTCATTTTACACACTATGAAAATGACAACAATCTTTGTCCAGGCATTTACTCTATGCTGGTCTCCATGCTGGGTGCTTTAAGTGTCTTATCTTGTTTAAGTTGTTCAACAACCCTAGAGGTTAGGTCCTATCACTTCCATTTTGCAAAAGAAAAGATTGAGACTTGGTAAGATTAATTAGTCTGCCTGAAATCATGGAGCCCGTAAGTCACAGGACGGGACTCAAATACACTTGCATCAGCCTCTTTTCCATTCTGCTGATGGCCTCCTTATCACCTGGATGGCCTGGCAGCTTATTATGCCCCTCTGTGTAGCTAGAAGAGAAAGCGGGGAGAGGTGTAGCTGCAGTTAAAAGAACAGGCCTGCCATATGGCTCCTATGCCAGACAGTTAAAGCATGACACGGACACAGGTACCTGAGCTCAGGTGGGCTGGCTGTCAGCAGGAAGAACTGGCACCCACAGCTGGGCTGGGAGAGAAACCTGCAGCTAAGTGGGCACATGGTGCCTGGGAAACAGGCCAGACAGACCCAGTGCCCTGCTTCGGGCAGCAAGAGTAATTTTTGATCCCATCAGGTGGTGAAAGAGCTGCACATACACTGCTACACTGGGCTGTCTCTGACTCCAAGCCCAGGCAGGGCCGAGCCTGTGGTGAAATACCTATAGTGCCCCCAGGAGGCTGGTGTGGGGAAGGCCAGACAGCAGGATGAAAACTGCCTGTGATGAAGACAGACTCCGCTGAAAAGATGCAAATAAATGCACTGGAATCACACAGAATTAGATTATAATGTAAAGGCACGATTTGCAGAATATAAAAGTAAGTAAATTTGTAGGGTAAGTGGCACAGAACTTTCTAGAGCCGCCTGCTAAGACACAAGAGGGGTTAGGTGATTCATGAGCTCAATTGCAAACTGTCAAAGGACATTTCTTGGAAATCACAGGTTATCAGTCATCAAAAATTGCCTATGGGAGAGAAACGACTTTACTGGGAGGTCTTGTTTAAATGTGATTCTGAGTCAATAAGTCTGGGTGGGCCTGAGATACTGCATTTCTAAGAAGCTCCAGGACCCACCAACCACCATGAGGCAGCTCACCACACAGGGAAAGAAATGCTGGGATCTCCATTCCATGGTCGGTTTCCAAGAAAGATTCACCTACAATGTCACTGATCTAATTTGCATCCAAGAGGAACAAAGAGTCCCCCCTGCCACACTGACGAGGAACCCAACAGCAGATGCAGTGCTAAATCTTAAGCTGGATTTTAAAGAGGCAAATGGCTTAAACAAACCTTTTCTCTTGAGTTAATGACTGCTGTCAGGTCCTTCAATACCAGAGGCCCGTCCAAGCTGTACCTTAAGTTAATATTTTGAAAGAAAATCTTTCCTTCATGGGGCCAGGCTGGTGGTAGACGATGAAAGAAGTATTTCCAGGGCGCTTCTTTCTCAAGGTCTGTATATTCAATCACTCTTTCTACTGAAATCATCTGCAACACATATGACATCACATGAGTTACGAAGGGAAGGTCTCGTTCATGGATGTTCAGAGATTGTAAACGAAGCATTCTGCTTTTATATCTTTACATCTGCGTTTCTATGGTTAAGAATATCTCAGGTCTTAGCAAACACAAAGGACAGAAGTAGGAGTTTGATGAAGCCTTTGATGATTTGCAAACTTGTTTATGGCCTTGTAACACTGTCCTTTACAGCTACTTCCTTCAACATTGTATTAAAATTAAAGAATTAGAGAAATGAAGGCAAAGATCTTATTGATCCACTTTTCACACCTGAATAAAAAGCAAAAGAATTTTGTTAAAGAAAAGAATACTGATGGACGCCCGTCAGTAATGTGTTGCTACAGAAGGGCCATCGGTTATAGACGAGCAGGACTGGATGGTCACCACACCTCATTTTAATAATTAATCACGGGCTTCTCTGGTGGCGCAGTGGTTGAGAATCTGCCTGCCAATGCAGGGGACACGGGTTCGAGCCCTGGTCTGGGAAGATCCCACATGCCGCGGAGCAACTGGGCCCGTGTGCCACAACTACTGAGCCTGCGCGTCTGGAGCCTGTGCTCCGCAACAAGAGAGGCCGCGACAGTGAGAAGCCCGCGCACCACGATGAAGAGTGACCCCCGGTTGCCACAACTAGAGAAAGCCCTCGCACAGAAACGAAGACCCAACACAGCCATAAATAAATAAATAAATAAATAAAAGAACGTGAATTTCTTTAAAAAAAAAAAAAAAAGCAAACTGGGCTATTCATTTAAAAAATAATAATAATAATAATTAATCACTTTCTACTCTATTAGAAGAAAGAAATGGAAAGATTTTGTTTCTATTGTTTCTCTCCCTTCAGGAGAAGATGCTAATATTCAAAAGAGAGTATAATTTACATATCGACTAAGGCCTTTTAAACAACTTTAATTTGACACCTTTGATAGCTCATTCTGAGAGGGGGCTTATCCTACCAGAAAAAAGGGACACCAGCAAATTCAGGTGTTCAACACATACAAGATCATATGCTAAAATGGGGGACAGAGGAACCTATTAATTAAATAAACAAACCTCAAAATACTGAATTCTTCTTTTACCAAAAATGAGGAATTACCCATTAAGAAACAAAAATAAACGAACCCCTAAGAAATTAGCTTATATTCTCTCCAGGATTTCAGAACCTCCCTCTTACAGAGACATTTATTATATTTGAAGACAGCTTGTGATGAATATAAAACCTGCTGATACGGCACACGTAAGACTGAGAAAAAGATGTATATATTTTATTTTACATTAACTTTAAACAGATGGAGGAGGATATAAAAAAATCTCTTAACTATGACGTAAAAATAACAGTTTTACTATTTTACATAAGAATTGCTTTTATGCCATTTAATGGCAAGGAGACTTGAAAAAGCTAAGAACGATAAGATAAACATCCCAATATTCTCAACTTTGACGCTTTGCCTGATGCACCACTGGGTCATCCCCATGAGCGTGAGGGCGAGAGACAGTGCCAGGCCAACCCGCCCAGCATCCAAAGCTAAATGAGGAAGAAGAAGGGGAACAAAGTCAGTCTCATTCTCAACCCCTTGCTCAGCTCCTCCTGTCACTTTACCAAGAAGACCCCTTTACATATTTAAATCATTTCATACAATGACAGTATTACTCATACTTTTACTATCTGTTGATTGAGACCATAACACAGTAAAAAATAACCCACTATAAATTTAGAAAGACTGTTAGATGCGTTTATTAATCCCAACAGGATTGACATATATTTTACAGTATTATATAGGTGAGGAATAATGTCATTATTCAGACTTTCGTCATTACGGTTTCAAGAATCATTATGTAATTTCACTAACTACGTCCAATGTAGCTGCAGGTGAAACCACGAAAAACAAGGCAATGGGTTTTAAGAACCAGTGCTTTTAAACCTTAAATACCACTCTCATTGTTTCTTATTCAGTGTTGTTACTATGGAGTAGTTAGGGATGGTGAGTTCATGGCATGCAGGCCAATACCTGCTCGTCTGGTACCCACACAGCAGAGGATACTGTTCTTTCCTACAGGGACTCTTTCTCACCTCAGTACCCACAACCAAGAGATCTGAGTAGCCCTAAAGCTAAAACCTAAAGTGCTCAGCTGAACAAAAAGCTTAATGGTAAACTTGGTTCTCTCCTCCCAACTATAGGACACTACCTGGAATGTTCAGAAGGTCAGCTTGCTACAGTTGCGAAGACCTCCACCCATTCAGAAAAAGAAAAAAAAAGATAAAAGGTCTCATCAAGACACAAATGACTTCACATGGACCACACTGTGGAATCACACGCTTAAAATGCTATAATATAATTTATTAGAACCAAACAGTGTATATTCGACAAGATGGCAAGAGTCTAATTTAATAACTGTAAACAAAGCTATAAACTGTGGGCATACCACAAACGTTCACATCTGTACTTACTTTCTGCCAGAATCAGGGACACAAAGGCAACAACAGTGACCAGGATGGCACAGATGGCATCCAGACGCACAGCGAGCCATCGGGACGTAGTCAAAAGCAGTAACCAAGCCTTTGGATTTGTGAACTGTAATAAGCATAATGAATAAGTAGAAAAACCACGTTAGCTGCTTCTAATGAGGGACAGCATTTTGCTCAGTTGAGCTACACAAGATTTTACACAAGGTAGGACAGCAAAGCTCCACACCCAAGGAGCCTGAAGACTCCAGAAAGCTAGGTTTTGACAGAAGACAACATATGGTACACATAGGAATCAGTCCAGGGGCTTTGTGGGAAGCATGCACTGAAAAATTCAACCCACAGGTTATAAACAGAAATACAATCATAATAAAGAACATGGAAAAATGGTCTCATTGGTACATTTCCTGCAGTGCTGGGCCTCAAAGTGAGGCTTATCCTCTCACATGTCAACTGTTCCCTTTTCTCCAGTAGCACAGAGCTCAGCTCACACTGTTTCCAGCACCTTCTGCACTTACTGCGGGGCCCCGCATAGCGTTTGTTCTTACGAGCCAGTATCTAAACGACCACCAGCTAACAGGATCCGCATGTGGCTTTCAAAATGCCACTTTATCTTCAAAATACAATAAAGATTGGATAAATGAGCCAGGATTTTATAGACTTAGAGGAAATTCTGAAATTTCTACCTAGAAAGAACTTCACTGATACAAAGAATAATACACATCAAGTGGGTGGCAAATTAGGAAATTATTTTCCTCAATCACATCTGCTGCCCTTCATGCTGTGAAAAGAGAGTCGGCTAACTACAGCCTGGGGGCCAAAAACGGCCCACCACCTGTTCTGAAAATAAAGTTTTATTGGAACACAGCCATGGCCATTTGCTGATGTATTATCTTTGTCTGTCTTTGTGCTAAAACAGGAAAGTTGAAAAGTTACAACAGAGACAGTATGGCAAACACAGCCTAAAATATTACTCTCTGGCTCTTTGCAAAATAAAGTTTGCTGACTCCTGCCCTAAAGGGACAGAAAGCCACAGGTCACAGTGACGGAAGGACAACATAAGCCAGTGAGGGGAGAAAAGCAGGGGTGTGACAGGGGAAGAGGGGAGCACAGAGGGGAGGCTGAGAGGAAGGGGTGGGGAGGAGGACGTGGGGAGGCAGAGAGAGGTGTGGGCCAGCGAGGCCACCTGACAAGGACTCAAGCCTCAGAAGGCAGCACCTCCCATCCTTTGAAATCATTTCCAGAAACTTACAGACCTGAATCCAAGTCCTGGTGTGTGTCGAACACTTCCTGAAACTTCTGTTCAGCATTGTTTGCCCGGATGGTCCAGAGTCCCCGGAGAGAAGATGCTAAGTGGGAAAACACTAGGCTCCGAGCTGGGGAAGCAGAGACAGACAAACGACAGAGAAAGTTAGGGAGGCTGGATGCAAGGAGACCAACTGCCTCTCGTGCTCTGTGGTTGCACATCCTGCCAAAGGGCTTCCTGGAGGGCTGCCTGGGAGAAGAGGGATGATGCCGCTTCTGTAGAGGGTCCTCCGCATGAAGCCTCAAGCTCACACCTGCTCACACCTGCTCACACCTGCTCACACCAAGCTGCACTTTAATGACCTGGAAATGAAGATTCTCTCTGAACCTATCTTTGACCAGATTCAAATCACAGCTAGATTTAGATACAGAAATTCTCTACTAGCTCATTCATCAAGGTCCTCCTCAAACACGCTTCCCTCCAAATTCTTCCCTGATATCCCTCCAGTTGTTCACTAATTTTTTAAAAACTTAATGAAGTATAGTTGATTTGCAATAATGTGTTAGTTTCAGGTATATAGCGCAGTGATTCAGTTTTTTTCTGATTATGTTCCATTATAGGTTATTACAAGTTATTGAATAGAATCCCCTGTGCTATACAGTAAATCCTGTTGCTTACCTACTTAATGTATAGTAGTGTGTATCTGTTAATCCCATACTCCTAATTTGTTCCTCCCTCCCTCCCTGCCCGCTTTGGTAACCGTAAGTTTGTTTTCTATGTCTCTGAGTCTGTTTCTGTTTTGTATATATAGTCACTTGTATTATTTTTTAGATTCCACACATAAGTGATACCATATAGAATTTATACTGCCCTTCTCTGACTTACTTTACTAAGAATAATATTCTCTAGGTCCAGCCATTTTGCTGCAAATGGCAATATTTCATTCTTTTTCACGGCTGAGTAACTACTGTCCACTAATTTTTGAGTCAGCAGCATTTTTAAAGTTAATTCTCTGTGAGAGTCCTCACCACCTGAATTTTGATGAGCATCTATGTGTTGTCTCCACCTTAGATTAGTAACTTAAGGGCTGGGATAAAATCGGCATATCCCCCAAACTGGAACAGTGCCAGGCACAGGACACGGGTGAGATAAGAAGGTGAACAGACAGTCTGCTGTCTCCCTGCATCCTGGGACTTTCCCTGAACCTGCATCAAGAGCCTCTCTGCAGGTCACGGAGCCTGGGTATCGCACTGCCCTTGTGCCCACAGGACCTGGGCAGCCGAGGCGTCTCTGAATAGTCTTGACTCTACTCCATGAACCTGATGGATGTTTTTATTAACTGCCTGCTGGATACTTGAGGCTTCTGGAGGTCACTCTGCATGTGACACTCACATTGCTCTTTTAGAATCTGACCGTGGCCTTAGTGTCCATTCTCTTTTGAGTGACTTCATGTGGGTTTGGGGCCTGGTGTCACATGACTGGCCATTCATTTCCTGCCATCTTCTCTAAGAGCACACTGAACACAAGCACCAGGGTCTGCCTCCTGCACATCAGGGAACAGGTGGGCTTCAGGCTGCTGGGCAGGGAGGACCCTTACGATTTTCATTCCCCACCGTGAACTAGGCTATAACCTGTTGTTGTCAGGGACAGTGTGAGTCTGTGACCTTGGATATGGCTTCCTCATTCAGGCACTGCCAAATGAATAAAGTTGGCTAGAGAAAGGCAGCCAAACTTCATCCTGGTTTTATGTACTGCTCCCTGACTGACCACTGCTATGCTCGCTTTTGCAAAAATATGCAAAAAAACCCCATTATAATCAGCTGCAGATTTGTCATTAAGATGACAAAAGTTAACCTAAGCTTCCAGAGGCAGCTAGGCAGTAGGATCTGAAAATAAACCTCAGGACTTTAGTAGTTCTTCAGAGCACAAAAATGAAGCAGGTTTATGTCGTCTGGCCACAGCAATCAGCCGTCCTTCTTTTTGCTAGTGGCTCTAGCAGTGGCCTTAAGACATACTATCATTTACTGTATAGAGAAAACAGCACTGTTATTATTTATGACAGAGACCCACTGTCTAGAGAGAAAACATAAACAGTTCTAATGAACTGACCACCACATTTAGTTATCTGGGGGAGTGGAGGAGGGAGTATACAGATTGAACTTATGGTCTAACACTGTCACAGCCTACTAGGGTGCCGAAAACACAAATACTCCACAGGAGCTGTGCCCAAGTTTTCAAAACCCCCGTAACACACACTGAAAAATTCCTGTACCGATTCTTTAAAAAAGCCTCAGGAGGTGCCCTTCTCTCCACTTTCATGTGGATGGGAGGTGGTCCTCGCCCCAGGCGAAAAACCTGTCAAGCATTCCTTCTGGAGCAACTCCTCTTTGAATGTACCACATCTGCTTCGCAACAAGACTGCTGAATGACTCCATTTCACGAGTGGCCTCAAATTATAAAACATCTGAAGCCTCGCGCACACAAAAGACCAGATGGAGCTCATCACTTCCTCTCCTGCTTCCCCAGGTCCTACCATCCTACCAAGTCACACGGGCAGAACAGTGCACACATCTGGACTCGACTGCTCCACGGTCCATTCAAACACCTCACAAAACCAGACCTCACGGGGCTTTAGCTGGTTCTCTTGATGACTGAAACCTTTTTCCACAGCTTTTATGAAACTGATGTCCACTATCCTTTACGTAAACACTTAGGATAAATGCCTCTTAAGAATTTATTACTTTAAAAAAAACACACAAATACCACAACAAAAAAACTCCTTTGTCTTGATGAATTTAGATTTTTTTCCCACTTAGTAGATACGAAGAACCTTGGGATCAATATGCTTCCCTTCTTGGCTTGGTTTCTAGAAAGTTAAGTTGGTATTAATTTGCAATAACTACCTAGATGGTTGGGATTTCTGATGTAATAAACATCTTCCTTCCTTACCTTTTGGCTATTGTCCTCATACTTTTTTTTTTTTTTTAATTTTTATTTATTTATTTATTTATTTATGGCCGTGTTGGGTCTTCGTTTCTGTGCGAGGGCTTTCTTCTAGTTGTGGCAAGCGGGGGCCACTCTTCATCGCGGTGCGCGCGCCACGCCTCTCACTATCGCGGCCTCTCTTGTTGCGGAGCACAGGCTCCAGAGGCGCAGGCTCAGTAGTTGTGGCTCACGGGCCCAGTTGCTCCGCGGCATGTGGGATCTTCCCAGATCAGGGCTCGAACCCGTGTCCCCTGCATTGGCAGGCAGATTCTCAACCACTGCGCCACCAGGGAAGCCCCTCATACCTTTTTTAAAAATATATAACAATTCTACTTTCCTTATAATTTTTTGTTTTAATATTAACGAAATATGTTTGTGCATTAATAGTGAGATAAGCTCTGATTTATTTCATCCTGTCTGATTACCTGCAGAATAGAATAATTAATCATAAAATGTGTTTCCCATTATTCTAAAACTAGGAAGTTGAATGGAGTAATAAACTAAATGCGTACTCAACGGATTCCCCCTCCTGTGTCCTTCTAAGGGGATTATTTTCAGCAGCCATTTATATGAACAGCTTTGGGGAAGGGGGACCACAAACAGGGTGGTATCACACCAAATACTGGTGATGATACATGCAAACCTGAAAGTAACAGCACTTACCTTTTCAAAGCATTTAACAAGTGCAACTTAATTGCCATCTTTGAACATGAGAAAGAATGTATTTTTCAAATATATTACTTCTGACATACGTTTCCTGATGTCTCCTTTCCTTTTCCTAATCTTTTCCTTTCCTTGTCACTTCTAGTAACTTTGGGAGAAGAAAAATCCCCTATTTTCCTTCTTCATTAGTTCCAACATGATGAAATGTCTGTTTTTTAGAAAAATGTTTACTGAGTGGCTCCTCTACGTGAGGAAGTACGTCATGAACAAGACAGAAACGGTCCCTGGCCTCATGGTGCTCACATTTCGTCCTCCTTGTGCTAAAATGCCAAGCTGCAGCTGACCAGCCACCAGCTCCATTTGCCTTAAGGGCCACACGGACTCACAGTGGCCATAATATCCAATTACCTAATGTTAACTTAGTGCGAAATTCCAGAAGACAGAGTCTGCAGAACTTCAGGGGTCTGGTTCATTACAGCGTAAATGGAAGCCAGCCCGAGTTGCCATCCCAACCCGAGAGCCCCGGGTACTCACTTGCACATTCCAGGTGTTTGACAGCTCCTGACGTCTCTAAGAAATATTGCCGAAGAACAAAGAAAATGATGCCAAGGGGAACCAGGGGTATCACAGTCCAAGGAATCACAGCCACCATCACGCCTGCAGCGTGCACCATCACACCCATCACAAGGAGAAATGTCTAAAATAGCAAAAAGAGACACAGAGGTCTCCTTGTCAAGGATTCTTTTCAAAGATAAACTTGGCTGTTTTGTTATGATTACATTCCTTTCCTTGAAAGATCTGTTGGAATGGTAGGGAATGCTTTCCCATCCAAAGAAATAAAATTATAGGTGGTCCTCATATTTACTTATTGCATGTGTCAAACACTATAAGAACTTGCTAGGTATTAGCTCTTGTGATACACTCAGTAGCCCTGAGGCAGGCATTACTATTCTTCACAGATGAGAATATTTGAGACTCAGAGTAGGACTTGAATCCCAAACTCTCATGAGTCAGTAGGTGTTACTAGAGAGATGAGCAAGCAGGTATCACAGATGAGGAATTGAGAAGCTTCATCTATACCTGTAGGGATAAAGAAGTGGTTAATTACAAATTCAGGGTCCAGAAAAGTATAAAAAAATTCAAATGTTGACCTTTGGAAGTAGGAATTCCTCTTTCTTTCTTGGTTTTCTAACCATAGTTAGTATTTACTGAGTGCTGAATGTGTACAGGGCTGTACATTTAATACTTCACGTGTATTAACTTAGTTGATCCTCACAATAGCCCTATCGAGTAATAGTATTATCTCACCTTACAGATGGAGACACTGAGGCACAGGGAGATGAAAAGCAACTTGATCAAGACGGCAAAGCACAAGTCACGGAGCTGGAGAGCCCAGGTTACGAGCCATTATGACATATTTAAGCTTGCTCCCAACTTTCTATCATTATGCTAAGTATTTAAAATGTCCATTTCAAAGGCTAATGATTATAACAACAGCAGATGCCATTTACCAGGTGTTTACTGTAAGCAAGGCACTGTGCTAAGAGTCCCATGAACATTCATTTAATCTTCATCTAATCCCATAAAGTGATTTTATCTCAGGAAATGATCTTGGCTTAAAAAGACAGCAGACAGAATAGAAACCCAAGGCACTGAAGGATGCTGATTTAAGCATCCATCTTTATCAGGAGAAGTATGATATCATGGTGTACAGCTTCAGGCGACAGGAATGCAATCAGCACTTAGCATCTGCCTGCTGTGAAAGCGGGGTGGGGTGGGAGGGACGTGCAGATTCACATAGCCTGAGCCAAGGCCTCTGAATTTTACAGTCTCAGATGGATACAGATCCACGGTGATCTGTACAAGTCACAGAGCACTGGGGAAACACAGGGAAGAATGTGTGAACACTTTTTTGAGGATTTAAGAGACTGACAACTGAATTTCACAGGCTGGTTTAACAAACAGAAAGAGTGGCATGAATAATTTGCAGGTAACAATCACATTTGATGGAAATTTTGACCAAGAAGGAGCTGGGCTGGGAAGGTTGAGATGCTTGCCCGAGTTAACAGCAGTTGTTCTGTGTCCTCTCAGCGCCAGCACCTACATGCGGCGCTCTCCGGCGCAGGGCCCTCCCCGCCTTGTCACCCAGGGCAGCTGGCCCCGCGCGTCTCTGAGGGACGGGTTAGCGGGGTAATGCCTGTATCACAGAGATGCAGGTTATCGTTTCACAGCTCTTCCAAATCAGTTTTCTCAGGGGATCCTCAAAACCATCTTGTGAATAAGAAAATTAAGAACTGTCCTTTCCATTTACAGATGAGAAACATGAAGCTGGGAGGTAAGTAGTTCTCCGAAGTTTTCCTGGGAAGTTAGTGTGTTCCTTAGAGAAAGCCAGGAACTGTTCATACTCAGGAAATCCCAGAGCCACAGCAGGAGGAGCCTGGAAGGAGGAGGAAGCTTCCAGAACTCTGACTTTATGACCAGGAGCCCTTGTGAACCAAACTGCATTATCTGGATGTAGACCCATGTGCTTTTCCT
This sequence comes from Balaenoptera acutorostrata, assembly GCF_949987535.1. Lineage (NCBI taxonomy): Eukaryota > Metazoa > Chordata > Mammalia > Artiodactyla > Balaenopteridae > Balaenoptera > Balaenoptera acutorostrata. Next base: position 14,661,249 of record NC_080081.1, read on the forward strand.
GTTTCTCCCAGTCTCTGCCGTGGTATCAGTATAAAACTCAGAGTGAAGAGGAATGGAATTCTGAAGGAACAATTCCAATCATAAGTGGAGAAAAACAGGGCTGTCTGACCTCTCTCCTATTATACCTACAGCTGAACAATTTCTTACAGCCACTGGATTAACTGATGCATCCCACTCTGCTATACCCTTCGTGCTCACGGGGAGGGTCCTTCCAGCTCCTTCTATGTCTAGCCTTAAGTAAAGTCACTTGGCTTGCCATTGTTGGTTGTCAGGAAAAAAACCTGCTGAAATGTCAATTAGGAAAAAATCCAAATTACAGTTTTTTTAGCAGATTCACATCATTTGATTGGACAACATTCACCAGTGTCACTAATCTGGCTCTCCCCAGGTGAGGGCCTTTTATGACTAACCCAGCCTGGCAGATTACCTGGGAAGCAGAGGTAAGATCAAAACAAAGGGCTCCATGGGAGCTGTGCCAACACCTTTCTTTGGGTACCTGTTAAAGACTGGTAACTGTTGCTCCCCAGTTAGGTTAGGTCCTTCAGATTTCACGCCCCTAAATTCTGAAGCAATTCAAAGAGGCTTTCTCCAAGAGTTTTATTTGTACTTGTTGGTCATACTATAGCCATCCTCATTGTGGACTAGATATTATATTATAAAAATATATAAAATATATATTTTTCATAAAATATATATATGTATACAATACAATGTATGGGTTTACATTTATATGTATCTATGTATATACATGTGAATCTTTTATTGCCAGCTGTCTCAAACTCTTTATAGAAGTTGGTAGAAGACAAAAATAGTATCTAAGCAAAAAAGTCAACGTCTGAAGAAGGAAAAGAAAGATTCTGGTGCATGATAAACAACCCTTCCTTGAAGCCAATCTCACTTCTCCTTCCACATTCCCAGGAATTCCAAGGAGCCTAATCCAAGCTGCACACACAATTCCCCCCATCTGACTGGATTTCAGGCCCATATGATGACCCGCCTCACCATGGCCAGTGCTTCTGTACCTCTGTCACACTATGACACAGAGATGATGATGTGTACACAGCAAGAAGTGTGTTGACCTAGAAGCAAGTGACCCAAGTCCTGATGCCCCAAGAAATAAGGGGAATCGTTATGTTGATATGCTTATAACCCATTTGGAGCACACCAGTTGGGAAATGCTATCCAAAGTCTATGAAGCCACATGAACAAATACAAAAACTTCTTAGATGAAATCTTTCACTTGAGAGTACATGGTGATTTTTCACAATTCAGAATAATTCTTTAGTTTGCAGAGAATGACAACCTACACCTGGAGTGGAAATTCCATTAGCCACGTATTGTACTGAGATAGGGTTTAGGGCTAAGCTTCTTGAATATTAACAGGGAGGGTAAGACCCTACGGCTACTCTCAATCTTAGTAAAAACTGGGATATACCAACAACATAAAAGGATGGTGGTTGGAATTAAATAAGATAATGTATACAAAGGGGTTACCAGTTCATATATAACAAATATAAACTGTAACTCCATCATTACCACCCTTTAGTATGCTCTGCATGCCAGCAGCCAGGGGGAAGAGAGGAGGTGTATTAATAGACTTACAGGCCCAAAGAATCTTATGAATCTCAGAAGTTGGACCTTAAGAGGCAGCTCATTCTAACCACTAGAACAGCTTAGTACTATCCAAAGATGTATCAGAGCAGGTGCTATTTTTCCTAGATGTGGTAATGATGTCACATGTACCAAAGGGATTGTGGCTTTTCTCTGGTCACAGCGAAAAACGTATCTGAGGTCTATTTTGTTTGAAGATGCACTTTTAAAGTAATATGACCAATAAACCTCATGCCTACTACAATTTCTGTCCTCTCTGTATTTTCTTCCCAAGTCTAGGTCTTCCAAAGATTGATAACCTTAGGCATATGGCAGCAAGTCAACATTTTTTGAGATGTTTGTTTTCTTATTCCATATCTTCTTTCTGTTTCAAGTTTTGCTTTTTCTTGGTGAAGACTTACTGTTATGAAACTACTGAGCATTTATGGGAGACTAAGGGAAAACATGGTGGACTTCTGAACCAACAAAACCAAACCAGATTATTCAATATATTCCAAATACAAGATCAATTTGATATTTTCTATTTCATGCACCATGAATTCATGGGTTGATATCAACGGAAGTACAAAAGCTAGATTTGGTACACTAGTGAATCCCAGGAAATTCACTGGGATTATATTTTCCCTTCTGTCTGCATTGTCTACTTTTGTTGGGCTTCTTGGGATCGTATCTGTTCTCTCCCATGAGGGGAGCAGTCCTAGATTCCCAGCTAGTTAGGGAATAACAGCCTGCTCAGCTCACAGAGCAGACTGATCATTAAAAGGTCTTAAAAGTGCTCGCCCATAGAACACACTAACGTGTCGATTTAAGAATTATTCTCTAAATAAGAAAAAAGAAAATTTCATAAGAAAGATGAGGTCTAAGCCCAGAAAGCAAAATGACTTGAAAAAAAAAAAAAAAACCCAATCTAATTTTAATAAATACATAAACGCCAAGGACACAAAATGAGGCTGAGTAGTTTAAATGTGTAACACCTGTATTTGGATGGTGGTTAAAAACATTAAAATTTCACCAGAAAGTCTCGACCTATAGAATTAACACTGTATTTTAATATTGCAGATTTTAACATATTCCTTTCACAAGCACAGTTTGAAATACAAGGCCCCATTTGCCTCCCTGGCATTTAACTTCCAAATTGCTTACAGTCCTGTAGGAATTCCTAGGTATCTACCCACGTTCCTTTAAACTTAGTTCCAAGGGATTCTGTTCCTGATAGTCTCTGTGAAGCTTATGTCAAAGAACACGCTTTCTATAAACATCAGTAACAATGTATTCTTCTTATTTAATGCAAATAAATATGCCATCCATACTTTTGGCTCACTCTATTCGTATTTGAATTCTCTCTTGCTCACTCTGATATCTATATTAGGCACAATGTGAAATATATATTTAATCATAAAACCACTTAATCAGTAGACCATTACTTTTATTATTTGTTTACAGTATTAAAAAATAAAACCAGGATCATTAAGATTGCTAACACCTCAAAAGAATTTCAAAGCTTTTAATTCTACGGTCAGACTCTTAAGAATTCTGTTTCAAGCTGTGGTAAGTACAAATCATCCAGATTTCCTTAAACTATTACTGATTTTGCAAAAGATATAACTTAAGTGCAATAAACTTTTGGCAAGAAAACAAGGCAAGATTTCCTTGTGATTTAGAGAGGGAAAAAAATGACAACTAGTTTTTGATCAGTAAGCTGTTTACTGACGTGGGTGTAGGAGAGACTCTTCTACCTATTCATTCTGGAAACATATGAGATTAAAAAATAACCTTTCAATGAAATGGCTATCACATAGATTGTGCTGCTGGCTAACACAAGATTCTTGTGGAGACAGTAAAATCCTGAACAGACTACACAAAACTCTGAAAGAATTAAGAAATAAAACGTAACTCCTATCCTACAATACTCATTACCCTTCAATTACAGTATAAACAGAAGCAAAAGGAAAAACATGGAAGGCTTCTAAATGTAAGCTCCTAAACTTAATGCCAACCTAGAGTTAGTGCTGAGTCTGCATGTAAGGTGATACAGTACCTTGCACCTCTCAGGAGGTTCAGAGATCAGCTCTGGTTCCCAGGTCCCTCATTTCTCACCTCTGTTTCCTTTGACCTCACCCACCTCGGTTAACTCTGTTCAATCAGAACATTGGGGTGTCATATCTGTATGATGAGATCTACACAAACCCTAAGACTAAGCTTTTCTAAACTTGTCTGTTCCTTGGGATACACTAATCACACCTTCATCCCTCATTTGGCTGCCTTGGATCTTTTCACAACCACACCAGCTCTGAGACCTGTGTATCCTTCAGTTAGCTCCCACCTGAGAGTCACAGCTAACTCCGCTGAAGAGTGAATGGTGGTGTCTGGTTTACAGTTTGTTCATCAACACAACAGAAAGCACTGGGGAAACACAGTGCACTTCTTCCCTTGTGTTCAGCATATCTCATTGATCAATAGTTTCCTTTCTACCTTTTGTCAGGGTTCATGCTTATTACAAAATTCAAGACTGAAGTCCATTTATTTGCTGCTTTTTAAAGGCACACCTGGGCTTCCCTGGTGGCGCAGTGGTTGAGAATGTGCCTGCCAATGCAGGGGACACGGGTTCGAGCCCTGGTCTGGGAAGATCCCACATGCTGCGGAGCAACTAGGCCCGTGAGCCACAATTACTGAGCCTGCACTTCTGGAGCCTGTGCTCTGCAACAAGAGAGGCCACGACAGTGAGAGGCCCGCGCACCGCGATGAAGAGTGGCCCCCGTTTGCCGCAACTAGAGAAAGCCCTTGCACAGAAACAAAGACCCAACACAGCCAAAAATAAATAAATAAATAAATAAATAATAAAAATAAAGGAATTCCTTTAAAAAAAAAAAAAAAGCACACCTTAAAAATAATAGCACATGAAGGTGGAGATGAAACGTTGAAAAAGGTACCCCATAAAAACACTAGCCAAAAGAAAGCTGGAGTATCTATCTGCACCACTATGAACATGAAGTTAGGAAGGATTCCTAGAAATAAGGAAAACGTTTCATAAGAATAAAGGGTCGATTTATCCAGAAGATATTTTTTAAAATCTAAATTTATATTATCCTTTAATAACATAGCTCCAAAATATATAAAGGAAAATCTGACAGAACTCAGGAGAAATAGGCAATTCCATACTCACAGTGGGAGAATTAAACTCACCTCAATAATTGATAAAACAAGCAGATAAACATCAAGAGGGATACAGAAGATTTTGAAAACATGATTAACAAACTTGACCTAATTAAGAAATATACAATACTGCAGTAAATAACTACACAATACATTCTTTTCAGTTACATGTATGCTATACTAAAGCAAGAATCAACAAACTTCAAGGGACAGAAATTGTACACAACATATTCTAACCTACATGGATTTAACGAGAAATCGGTGACAAAAAGGTAACTAGAAAATTAATAAATGTCTGGAGGCTCACTAATACACTTGAAAATATCACCTAGTTCAAAAATTACAATAAAATTAGAAAGTATTTTGACAAAAGAAAATGAAAATCTACTAATATTAAAATTTGAGGGCTGCAAACTAAAGCTGTGCTTAGAGGTAAATTTACAGTTTAAACATTTTTTTAAAGGCTACAGAGAATACATGGGAAATCTCTATATCGTCCTCGTAATTTTGTTGTGAACTGAAAAAATGCCCTAACAAAAAATAAAGTCTTACAAAAAGAAAAAGCTAAAAGTCAAGAATTTAAAATATATCTTATAATGAAAAAGAAAAAATCCAGCATATTAAACTAAAGTATGTAGAAGAATGGAAATAAGAAAAAAGTAGACACAAAGGTAATAGAAAACTAACTTCTAAGCAGAAAAATTAACAAATACAAAGCTTGGTTCTTTGAAAGCACCATGAAATGTAAGAAAAAAAAAAAAAACGGAAAATTTACCATTAATTTGAATTAAAAGAGGATAACACAAGAGATACCATGGGTATTATAAAGAGGATATAATAAACAGTGTGCTGATAAATTTTTAAATTTTAATGCAAAGGACAAATGTCTTGAAAAATGACATACAAAGACTGACATAAGACACAGAAAATCTGAATAATTCCATATTGAATTAAGAATTTGAATCCAGGGGAATTCCCTGGTAGTTCAGTGGTTAGGACTTGGCGCTCTCACTGCCAGGGTGCCGGGGTGCCAGGTTCAATCCCTGGTCGGGGAACTAAGAGCCTGCAAGTTTCACAGTGTGGCCCCCCCCCAAAAAAAGAATTTGTATCCACAGAAAAGACTTTAGGCCACGAGGGCTACACAAATAAATTGTACAAAAGAAGTTTTACCAAACTCTTCCAGGAAATTTGAGTACAGCATTATGATGTAAAAACCAGACAAAGACATTAAAAGAAAGAAAAATTATAAACCAAACTGTCTTAGGAACATTAAACAACATACCAATAGACTGACTCTAACAATATAAAAATGATAATACTCCACAATCAAACTTGGCTAGGCAAGTCCAAAATTCACAGGGCTGGCTGTTACAAAGGATATGCTGGAACTCTTGTGCAGGGGCTGAGGCTATTACCCACAGGCAGAATTTCTTTTTCTTCAGGGAAGGCTTAGCTCCTAAGCCCTTCCAACTGACTGAACTGTGCCCACCCAGACTACCCAGGATAATCATTCTTACTTAAAATCAACTGATTATGGACTTTAATCACATCTACAAAATACCTGCACAACAACACCTAGATTACCTTTTGACTGAATAACTGGGGAATGTAGTCTGGTCAAGCTGACACATAAAACTGACCACCACAAAATGGAAATATTTCCTATGTCTTTTTTGAGGCCTGCATAATTCTGATACCACAAGCTGACAAAATAATTCAAGAAAAGCAAATTACAGACCCATATTCTCATGAACAACAGAAACAAAAATTCTTGACAAAACATTAACAAATTACATACAATGATACATTAAAAAAAAAGATACTATATCATGACCAAGTGGAGTTTATTCCAGGAATGTAAGGTTAACCTTCAAATACCAATCACTATAATTCACATTAAAAGAATAAAGGTGAATAATCATATGATTATCTGAAGAGATGTAGAAAAAATATTTGTCCAAATTCAACACCTATTCTTGATTTAAAAAAAGTAAAACTCTTGGCAATTGAGGAATTAAAGGAAAAGTTTTCAATCTGATAACAGATATCTACCTAAAAAATCACAGTTCAGTTCATTCATAATGAAAAAATATTGAAAGATTTTGCCCTAAGAGTACAAGAATGTCACTTCTATTCCATGGTGTACTGGAAACTCTAGCCACAACAATAAGTCTAGAAAGGAAAATAAATATTGGAAATGAAGAAGTGAAACTGTCATTATTTACAGCTGACATGATTGTTTATATATAAAATCCTACAGAATTTTTAAAAGCACCACCACCAACTCCAGGAAATGCAAAATGAATTCACAAATAAATGAACTGTATTTCTATAAACTATCAATAAGCAGTTGAAAATGGTATTAAAAACAATCCAATAATGTAATGAAAAAAACATCAAATATTCAGGAATAAGTTAAACCAAAGAAGTGTAAGATGTCTATACTAAAAATTACAAAACATTCCTAAAATTAAAGAAAACCTAAATAAGTGGAGAGAGATACCATATTCATAATTGCAGATTCAACATTGTTAAGACTCAGACTCCTCAAATCGATCTATAGATAAAAGAAAATATTAATAAAAATTCCAGCAGGAAAAAACAACTTGAAAAGGCTTCTAAAATTTACACAGAAAAGTAAAGAATCTAGAATGATCAAAACAAGCTTGACAAAGAAGTACAAAATTAGAAGACCTGAACTACTGGATTTCAAGTCTTACTAAAATGTATAATAACCAAGACTGCAGTATTGGTATAAGGATAGATAAACAGGTCGGTGGAACAAAATAAAGTATACAGATGCAGACATCCTCACAAATACAGTCAAATGATTTTTAACCAAGGTGCCAATTCAGTGCATAAAAGTGTTTTTAACAAATGTGGCTAGAATAAAAAATAAACCTCAACCATGTACTACTCTTCCATACACAAAAAATAACTCAAGATGCATCAATTTCTAAAAAGGTAGAACAATAGGAAAGTATCAATATCTTCATGCTCCTAAGGGTACAAAGATTTCTTAGGATACAAAAACATGAACTACAAAAGAAACAATAGGGTACATGTTAGACTTCATCAAAATTGAAACTTGATCTACATTAAGGATGTAAAAAGGCAAGCCACAGACTGGAAGAAACTATTCATAAAGGAATAGTATTAAATATATAGTAAAATAAATATCTCCAATGGGGATTTGAGGGAGGGGGTGGGGAAGGGATCAACATACCACAGAAACCTCAAAATGACAAAGTCATTGTTCAGTGAGAGAGGCTAAGATGCTTTCTACACACTTTCCCTGACATCTCTACACAATGAAATGCAAGGGTCAGTGGTACTGAGACAAGTAAAGGCAGTTCCACTCTTTGCTTCTATAAAAGCAAGTGACCCAAGCTATTAGGCCCTGGTCTCAGGCTTGCTTTGTTCTCAATATCCAGATGCAGCAGCTTGTTCTTTTGTGCTCCCCCCTCTGGAAAGAAATGACTGAGAACACCTCCTTCACATTTTCTTTTTCTTGGGCATTTTCACTTCATAAAGCTTCAGTCAATGTGTTTTGTGTGTGGTGAGGAGGGAATGACACGTTCCATGGTGGTCCCCACCACTGCCAGCATTGGTGGCTCAAGTAGCCTCAGGATTAGCCCTTTGTGTCCATGAAAGGATATGAAAAGTCAGTTGTTTAAGCTCAGTCAAGCTGCTGATTTTTTTTTTTCCCCTGAATGAGGGGTGTGTGGGGAAAAAAGGTTTTGCAATTCAATTTTCCTCAATAAATTACAGCATTTTGCTGAGGGCAGCTGTGTGCAAGGTCACGTGCTCAGAGCAGTCACAAACTTTGTTAAACAAAATTAAAATGCCTAAACCTGACTTCCACATCTTACCTTCATCTTCACTTATTTTACTAATAGGAAGACTTCTTGGAAGTGATGATTTTAATGACAAGAACTGTAGATAATTAAGATTCCTTACTCAGTGTTATCTGGGACTTTGGCAAATCGCATGAAAACTACATTAATTTGAAATATTTCGTGCTCAATGGTCTATCTTGAAAATAATTGATTTTTATTCTGTGAGTCTACATGGGAAAGTGTCCATTAAAATCTTCAGGGATTACACACCTAGAATCTCTGTAATACAAACTCACGAGGCGATATTTATGAGCCTGGAAACTGTCTGTGACAATAATTTTAATGCAACATAATGCCATTATCAGACTATTTCTCCTACTTAAAAATACATGTGGTGTTTATTTATTTTAAAATTTTTATTTATTTATTTATTTGGCTGCACAGGGTCTTAGCTGCGGCACACAGGATCGTCGATCTTCGTTGCGGCACGTGGGATCTTTTAGTTGTGGTGTGCAAACTCTTAGTTGAGGCACATGGGACCTAGTTCCCTGACCAGGGATCTAACCCAGGCCCCCTGCACTGGGAGGATGGAGTCCTAGCCACTGGACCACCAGGGAAGTCCCTACATGTGGTATTTAAAAAATAACTACCCATTATTTAGTGCTCAACATGCACTTAGATGTTATGCAAAGAATTTTATTAAAACGACTTCACGTTGTTTTCCCAACAACCCTTATGGAATTTGGTATTATTTTCTTTATTTTACAGATAAGGAGAGTGTGGCTTTGTGGGGCAGAGACAGTAAGAGGGAGAGCTAGGACTCAAGCTTGGAAAGGGAGACTGCGGGACTCCCACGCCACCACACTGTAAAGCTGCTGACGTCATAAATGATTATCATGTGGAGTCACGCTACATAATTCTTTTTTTATGCTGCCTTCCTTCTTCCTGTGGAATTGCAAACAGCTCCACTTTGGCCAGCAACTATAATGTGACTGGACAGGCAACATATCTGGTGGCTGCAAGAGTCAGTGTACATGATGGTGTACAAACTCGTGATCGCCCCTCTGTTGGGATGTGGTCTCTGAATGACACTGCCTGTGGGAATGGACTGTCCTGCAGTGTGGACCACTACTCAGAACCCAGGGTTTTCATCAGCCATACTTGGCATCACTATTACAAAATATTAAATGAATTATCTGATATCTTATTTACGGGAATGACAAGGAATCAGATGAGGAAAAGTACATGGAACAAACACTTTAGAAGTAGTACAAATAAAAATGAACATGATCGGGCTTCCCTGGTGGCGCAGTGGTTGAGAATCCGCCTGCCAATGCAGGGGACACGGGTTCGAGCCCTGGTCCGGGAAGATCCCACATGCTGCAGAGCAACTAAGCCCGTGAGCCACAACTACTGAGCCTGTGCTCTAGAGCCCGTGAGCCACAACTACTGAGCCTGAGTGCCACAACTACTGAAGCCCGTGTGCCTAGAGCCTGTGCTCTTACTCCCTTACTACCTCCAGCCCCACACCCAGTTAGCCTTCCAGGACTTCCTCCAGGGCGCTGCCACAGTTAGGATTCCAAAGGCGGCAAGGGGTGAATCTCTGGGTGTCTCCCTCCCCTTGGGGGCCTGGAGGGGAGGATTCCTGCCTGACTCACCCCTGGACTTCAGGGCCTCAATGCTAATCCCTGTTTGTTGAGGGGAAGGAGGGATAGAGGAAAACATTACCCACCACACACCCCCAACCCCAAAACTAAACACCCAACCAGCAACTCCTCCGCAGACCCTACATTCCGGATGGGCCTCTCTCTGGTTTTACTCAAACTCCTTCCAGGAGTAGCCTGCCTTCACTTCAGCTTCCTCCACGCCTCCTCCATTCTCAGCCCTTTGCAATGGGGCCTCCTCACACCTGAAACCTGCTCTTCTGGTCACCAGACGCCCTGATTCCAAATCAACCGACAACTTTCCACGGACTTACCTTCTCCTTTGCGTTGAACAGGCCTGTCCTTCCTGGGTTCCCCAACCTATTTCCTCCTCTCTTCCTTGCTGTTCATTTTGTGTCTCCTCTGCTTCCCTCCTCTCTCTGCTTCTTCTCTGAACATGGAGGCTTCCGTAAGTTTCTGATCTTGGCCCCTAAAAATGCTTCACTCTCTCTGGGCAATCTTATCCATTGTCACGGATTCAGCTTTTACCTGCTCAGTAAAGAATACACAGGTGCCACGCTCATCCCACGTCTCTCTCTCAAAACACCAGACTCTTACTTCCAATGACCTGCAGGACGCCTCCACCTGGAGGTCCCAAACTTCAAGATTGCTGAACTAAAAGTGGCAGAGCTGGGACTGGAAATCAGTGAGACCAGAATTTTCTCTCCTCACACGACTGCGCGTGTTTTATCTGAAATCAGGTAGCATCTCTCCCTGTCCCTCTATACGTCATACAAAAACATGTGACGGATTCTGACCATGATGGTTAACTAAGCATGGGCTCAGCACACAGTGGGCCGGCCAGCTTTGGAAACCTAACCTTGGCCTTGCTTGTAGTAGCAAAGAAACAGAACCTTTCACAAAATCTCAATGTAATTAATAATCACTGTCAAAACGTGACACTGTTATAGTGAAGATCGCTTCTGGGGATAAATCACATGGCTTAACCCAGCAGGACATATTTATAAAATAAGTTTGCAGAAGAGAAAAAAAAAATCAGACGTATCCCATCAAACATCTTTGCAGTAAAAGTACTCTGCCTCTGAGTCTCAGCTTAGTTCACGTTGGTAAACGGTGGAAGCCTCTGCCCACAGGCTATGCTGTTTGCAGTGAGATATTCATTGCTGCATGTCTCTGTGCAGCTTCTGATAAATACATTTCATTTCCAAAATTAACTAATTAATGAAGAAAGTCCCCACAGCCTGAATCACTGTAAAGTAGACAAAATTCAATAACAGAAAAAACATCCCACATGAGCAACAATACTGAATGAGAGGATGAGAGATGAGATGACCCAACGTTATTCTTCAGAACCTCAAGTTCACAGACAAAACAAAGGCTGGATACAAGATACTCCTGTGGGTATTTCTGTCTTTTTTTTTTTAGAAGACACCTTAAGACAGAGCAATCAACGTGTGAAAAGAAAAGCTGTCTACAAAAACAAAAAAAGACATTTTCTAAGATGACTTTGATCCCGTATCTTTGTATCTTCCATTACTGCTCTCTATCGTCCTTGCTCAAGTATTATTTTCACCTTATTATTACTATTCTTTTCTTTGCAAGTAACCCCACCTGGCTTTATCCAAAAAAAAACTGGTGCAGTAAATATTTGTCCTTTGTGGTAATCCAATGCATAATTTAGTTAATCTAGGCTATCTTTCCGTGAGAGGTGATTGTTTTTCTCTGTTGTGAAATGTGCTCACAGTAAAGGGAATCCACGCCAGATACCTGAACGGCAGCGGGAGAACCACTTACCAAGCATGTTGCTGCTTCAAGCCAACCTTGACTGTGTAGCCACTCCTACAGCAGGTGTCACTCATGTTAACTCAGCCTCCCGATCACAACCACACCTTTCTCTTACAAACGTGGGCTTTTACTTAATTAAGATAACACAGTCAGGCTGAAAGGCCCATCTCAGCCCCTGTGAAAAAAGGCCTTGAAAAACAGGCACTTTGCGCTGTGAGAACTCTGACATGACTGTTACCTTACCTGGATGAAATCAAGAAATGTCAGGGGCAGCAAGTCATCCATATGCCCAATGTCTTTGGAGAAACGATTCAAAATTCTTCCTGTAAGAACAGGATATTAGAAATTACTCATTTCCCCAGATATACCCTTTAAGAGAAACAATTCATAAACAAATCAAAACAATATTTTTAAAGTATATGTATGTAATATATTACAGATTCATATGAAATAAGCCAATGTCAGTGGTAAAGAAAGAGAAAATAGAATGATATCTAAAGAGAAACAAAAATGCCACCAAATGGCAGTGGGTGGGGAGCCGAAATTGAAACCTGGTTTTTATTATAAAAGACTGGGGGGAGGGGCTTCCCTGGTGGCGCAGTGGTTAAGAATCCGCCTGCCGATGCAGGGGACACGGGTTCAAGCCCTGGTCTGGGAAGATCCCACATGCCACGGAGCAACTAAGCCCGTGCAGCACAACTACCGAGGCTGTGTTCTTGAGCCCACGTGCCACAACTACTGAAGCCCGCGCGCCTAGAGCCCGTGCTCTGCAACAAGAGAAGCCACCGCAATGAGAAGCCCGCGCACCACAACAAAGAGTAGCCCCCGCTCGCCGCAACCAGAGAAAGCCTGCAAGCAGCAATGAAGACCCAATGCAGCTAAAAATAAAATAAATAAATTTATTAAAAAAAAAAAAAAAAGAACGGGGGGAAAATCTTGTGGCAGTATCGGGAAGGGCTGGTGGATTTGAGAATGTTCCCTCCTTTTAGATCCATCCCATCTAAGACTCATTCCAAGTGCTAAGTCAGCAAATAAACAGTTGCACAATACCTAAATTAATCCTAATTGTCACACTAATTTTGCTTTAGTTATCAAAAGTAATTTTGCTAAGTGATACTTTTTAAATAAACATAATTATAACTTCTCTGTAATTTTTTCCCTCCAGATGGCTCATAGGACCTCACATTTTGGGAAATTGTGGATTCCTGCCATTTCCAAGTTGTGAGTTTACTACCAGGGTAATAAGTTGTTATTTTCAGAGGTGCACTGGGTGTGACAAAAACAGACTCATGCTTAAGCATCCAAGAAGACCAGAGGGATGGAAGCAGGAAAACAGAAATATTACTTAGTGACTAAAGATCATTACTGATTTTATTTCCCTTCTCAGAATCCACGAAAACAGTATATCCTAAAGGCTGCAGGACTGGAAGATGAGAAATAATTTCTAATAAATATCTAGTGTGAACTAAAAATGCCGCCTGCCGTATCAAGTAAACCAAGGATGTTGTAGCCATCAGGCACTGCAGCCAACCCCGCGATGGTGCACCCTGAGGAAACTCAGGATGAGAAAACACAGGATACTGGCCCCGGATAGCTGACGTGCACATCAAAGGAATGATTTCGGTGAGCCTAGACTGTTGCATCTTCCCATACATAGAAAAGCACTAAATTCCCTAACTTGAGATGTCTGGTTTTGTTTTATTAACAGTAATCTTTTGATATGCTGACTACTTGTTCTTTGTTGCAAAAACTCCTACGTATCCTGGCTCCCTGCTGCCTTGCCTCTTCGGAGCAGTGTCTCAGAGCTATCTCAGAGGCGTGTCCCGGGCTTAAGTCCTCACTTTTGTCCACAGAATAAAGCATAACTCTCAACTTTTAGGCTGTACATTTTTTTTCAGTCGACACTAGTCGTTTTATGATTAAATGTAAAGAAATCGAAGACACACACACACACACACACACACACAAACATACAGCCTACTTTGGGGTAGCAACTCCTGAGAAATGTGTTTATCTAGGCCCCTGAATTTCTTTCGTAATGAAGGCTCCAGGAAGCCAGGCTGCAGGTGAGATGTGGGACCTCTAGGTGCTCTTCCTGACCTCTGTCAGAGGCGACTTCCTCCCGAGGCCCTCCACACCAAGCCCCAGCTGGACCCTGAATGAGCAGAGGCTGGGCGCTGAGGTTCCGCTGCCGGGCTGAGCCGGCTGGGCCGCCCTCCACAGGGCGCCTGGCTCACCGGAAGCACAGGGTGCGCCCAAGCCGGGAGCTGCAGACATCGGAGGCTTTCACCCTTGGCCAGGCCAGGCCGTTACAGGCCGGGCCTCAATTCTCCTGTCTCAGGCTTAGGAAATACAGACTCCGGAAACTGACTTTTAGTGACACCTTTGGAGGATCAGGGACACATTTTCGGAGCCTCTAGGAATGCCTGCTTTAGAAGGTGATTCTCAGGATTAAATGGGCTCGTGCAGGTGAAAGAAGCCAGTCACAATGCCCGGTGAGTTAACAGGTCTCAACCACCAAGGTGAGATGATGACTACTCCCCCCAGGTTCTGCAGCATCATGTCACCTCGGAAAGTCTACCAGACACTGTAGGAAGGTCCACTTGTTAAAATGCACTTGCTGATTCAGGAGTGTTGCAGGGAGCTAGAGAGTCTGCATTTCTTCCAAGTGGCCAGGTGATGGCAGTTTCCCAGATCATGCTTTGAGGAGCAAGAGCTTGGGCTATTATTTAATCAATTCTGCTTTAAAAATATTAAAATCAGATGGACAATTTTTCCACATATTCTTATGGATTTTGCGGCCTCCCAGTCATTTTTTAACTTCCCAAAGTAGCAATATAGAAATAAGGAAAAAAAGAAAAAAAAAAAAAAAGAAATAAGGAAAATACACGTCAAAAAAGACATAGTTTAAATGCTTGTGATTTCTTTGACGGAAAAATGCAACTTTTTAACATAGCAGGATTCAGAAACACTGCAAGTATGATTTGTCTTAGAAAGTGTTGAAAGCAGTACAGGAATTTTTTAAGATGAAAAGGCTACTCAGGGATGAACAGTAAGAGAAAACTACCCCTTTACCTTTCACCAGATGTGCAAGTCTTAAGGTCTGAGAGACCCAGGGTTGGCAAATAGTGTAAAATACAAGGAAAACAAAAACAATGAGAAAAACTATCTCCCCACACAATGACTACAAAAATGGAACCGAACGTCAAAGCAGGTCAAAAAACTAAAGTCTTGTTCACCAATGAGCTGAGTGTAGAAAATGTGAAATCAGAAAGTTGAGTAGCTACTTCCTTGCACTAAGAAACATTAAGAGAATGAATGGTATTTGCAGAGTATTTCATCGGGCTTAGGGATAGACTGTTGTAAACAGAGCTGTGATTTCAAGTTCATGGCCTCATAGTATTAAAGTTTTCTCAAAAGTCTCCAAATGAAATCCTTACGATGAATTCCCTTCACACACATGCCATGACTGTTCATCCAAATGACATGTGCTCCCTGCTGGAGTATCTCCAGGGAGGTAGAGGGAAGGGGGATTCACATGAACACCAGGAACCCAATCCATTTTCAGTCTGTTCTGTTAGACAGGGATTTCTCACATCAAACCGAATCTTGCCTTCCTAGAACATCCAACCTCTGCTGCTTCTTCTGCCCTTATAACCACACAAAGTGAATCTAATTTCTTTTGATATGACAGCCTTTCAACTCCTTAAAGGAAGCAAATCATATCCTTTCCAGCAACTACTCCTTGGTTCCTCAATGATCCCTCATAAGGCATGGTGTCCTATCTTGGCCACTGCCTCTTGACCAGACTCACATGGCCAGTCTCAGTCAATGCTTTGTGCTCAGGATTAAAATCAGTACCCCAGGTACTGGGGTAAATTGGTATCACCACCTCCCCTATCCTGCATAGGATATAGTGAATCATGAAGCCAACAATAACAGTAAATTCTGGAGGCCAGATCACATTTTGGACACACGTAAAATGAAAATCCACATCGCTCTGCACAGGTAGATTCTGGGGAACAACTGAGCAATATGTATAAACAACTCTAAGAGTGCATCCCTTCTGACCCCGAAATTCCATTTCTAGGAGCATATCCCCAAGAGTTAATAAGTTCATCAAAAGGTTGAATGTGGCATATTTGTCAAGTCAAAAGTAGAAAACAACCCGAACAAGTCTGAAACAAGTCTATAATGTATTACATACAATTTTAATTTCTTGGGCAATCTTATCTTTCTACAATAACTGCATATTGTGTAAAAAGGTAAAGCAGGGAGGGGAGAGCAAGAGAAAGACAGGGAAAGAGGGTCAGGAGGAAGAAGGAGGTAAAAGGGAGGAGGGAGGGAAGAAAAGGGCAGGGAAGAGAGGAGAGGAGGAGGGAGGTACCCCCCTTGAAGTCCATGGTATCCAGGAACCAATCAGGGTCCTCCTAACTGCTCTGGTTCACAGTTTTCTATCTTGTCCATAAGACAGAATATCATGAAAGATGACATTTGAACTTCTTGTCAAAATACAAATTCAGGATGATCATATTTTAAGAACTGAGTCTACAATCTAAGCAGGAGTCAGTCACCTCTAGAATTCTGACACCTGACCCATACCCAGGACTCCTCAGCTTACTTATAACCAAACTGTAATTTAAAACTTGGAAGTTCCCACGTCTAATCTGGGCCTTATTATTATTTTTTAAACAACAACAAAAAGGTATATTTACATATAAAATACCGAGGTATATTTTTATTGAGGTATATTTTACATCTCATAAAATTCGCCCATTTCAAGTGTACAAGTCAATGAATTTTTGTAACTTTACTGAGTGATGCAACCATCGCCAAAAATCACTTTTAAGACATTTTTATGCCCACAGTAAGATCCCTTGTGCCATTTACAGGACTCCCTATTCCCACTCCCAGCCTCAGGCAACCACTAATCTACTTTCTTTCTCTATAAATTTGCTTTGGGGCTTCCCTGGTGGCGCAGTGGTTGAGAATCTGCCTGCTAATGCAGGGGACACGGGTTCGAGCCCTGGTCTGGGAAGATCCCACATGCCACGGAGCAGCTGGGCCCGTGAGCCACAATTGCTGAGCCTGCGCGTCTGGAGCCTGTGCCCCGCGACGGGAGGGGCCGCGATAGAGAAGGGCCCGCGCACCGCGATGAAGAGCGGTCCCCGCACCGCGATGAAGAGTGGCCCCCGCTTGCCGCAACTGGAGAAAGCCCTCGCACGAACCGAAGACCCAACACAGCCAAAAAATAAATAAATAAATAAATAAATAAGAAAAAATCCTTAAAAAAAAAAAAAATTTGCTTTATTTCAGGACGTAACATCCAAATGGAATCGTACAATAATGTAGTCCCTCGGTCTGACTTTTTTCACTCAGTGTAATGTTTTTGAGGTTCGCCATGATGTAGTATGTGTCTTTTTGAGCCCCATTCTTTACCACAAAGTAGTGCTAGGCACCAGCAAAAAAGACCCCATACTAGGCCACACCTGACCTTGAGGGTAAGTAAGAACAGATGTGTTTCGTGAACTCTTTGATACTGTGAACTTGTTTATATGCGCCCACAGCTAGCTTCACTAACGGTTCTAGAACCTAATTCTTTGGATTAGAATTGGCCATTGCAGAGATTCAGAATCCAAGAGTCCTGGGTCAAGGCCAGGCTCTGAGTCCAGTGGAATGTGGCAGGGCAGGGAGGACAATAAAAGACCCATTGTCCTGGTGAGAAATGGGATCTACATCCAATCAGCCAATGGAAAAAAAGAGCGGAGTCCCTCCAAAGGGGCAAAGAAAATATACCTGAACCTTCCAGGTACCGTGCAAGGGGATGGGGCAAAATGGGTCCAATGGAGAGGGTGTTCAGTGGAGCCCGGAGACGGTCACCGGGCTGAAGAGGATCACTGCGTGCATGAGGGAGTCACTAAGGCAGGTGGGCCAGCCTGGACTCCCTGCCTCATCTTACACAAACTAGTTCAGCTTAGACGAGCCTGAGAACAGGCGAGGGAGCTGCCGAAGTCAGGGCGCGCCACATTTTCTTAGTCTTTGCTGTTAGAATAGGCCGTCAACATGGTGGCAGCCTAAAGAATGCCATGAAATAGAAAGAGCAACAGGATTTAGGAAACCGTCAGTGGTGGAAACACCACCAAGTTCTGGTCCTCCTCTGCTACTCAGCAGCAAGAGGCCTTTAGGCAACTAAGCAACATCTCCACCTACATCCCAACTCCCGGTCCAATAATAGTTTTTAAATGTCTACTGATATTTTAAAATGGATCAATTACTCCTCTTTACTTCTTTTTTTTTTTTTTTTTTATAAATTTATTTATTTATTTATATTTTTTATTTTTGGCTGCGTTGGGTCCCCGCTGCCGCACATGGGCTTTCTCTAGTCGCGGCGAGCGGGGACCACTCCCCGTTGCGGTGCACGGGCTTCTCATTGTGGTGGTTTCTCTTGTTGAGGAGCACAGGCTCTAGGCGCACGGGCCCCAGCAGCTGCGGCCCGCGGGCTCCAGAGCGCAGGCTCAGCAGCTGCGGCACACGGGCCCAGTTGCTCCGTGGCATGTGGGATCTTCCCGGACCAGGGCTCGAACCCATGTCCCCTGCGTTGGCAGGCGGACCCCCAACCACTGCGCCACCAGGGAAGTCCTCCTCTTTACTTCTTAAGGGCCTGTAGTTTATAAGGTAAAACTATCAGGTATCAAATATTTAACCCAAATAAGTGCCAAGATTCATCCTGAATATACAACTAAATCCCAGGGAAATGTATTAGGTGTTTGACAGTTTCACTTCCTTGACTGACAGACAACAGAACTTGGAAGCTTGGATAGTCTGGTTCCGTGAAACACAGCTTCCAAAGAACCAACATATGTGGTTTTCTCTTCACGACATCACATACCAGAACCAAAGCCGACCATAAATAATCTATTCCAAATTCCACTTTTGAAAATAAGCTACAGGAAAGAGTTCAATTTAATCTACCACTAAAGAGTAGATTAAATAGATTTAATCTATTTACTAAAGAGTAAATAATTCATGACCCCTAAACCTTTTGGGCCAACTAGGCCTATGTTTGCAGTACTTATTTTGGCTTGTATTTTCTTGAAGGAATGAAGTCCCGCTAATAGATACAGGAGGGGGAGGCAAGATAACACTGGTGTGCTGGCTGCTGTAAGATTAGTGACCTCGAAGATTTAAACTTGGTCCCAAATCCTTGAATAATAAATAAATCAGCGTCTGGAGAAGCCTACAGGTCTTGAACATGAAGAGCCTGATTAACTGGTCACGAGCACTCAGTCTGTGATAACAGAAATTCAGTCCCACTTAATGCTCCCAACTTTATGACTGTAGTTTTCACATTAACTGACAAAGTGGAGGGACTTCATAGCTGTAATAGCATGTACTCCTCCAATCACTTTCTCTCCACGGCTTCATAAGACGAGATCTGTGTGGGCCTCTGCAGTTTACGGGGCCTGGACTAAACAACATGCGCTGAATAAATCTACACAAGATGCTTCCCTCAACAGTCTCATTTAATCTTCACAACAGTCTTGTGAAACAGGAGGGGCAGGAGTTATTCCCACTTTACAGGTGAAGAAGTTCCCAAACACCACGTGGTCACTGTCACGAAGATTCATTAGGCCCTGACCACGTTCTAAGCAGTGTGACTGTATGAACCTGCTTCATGTCTACAATATTAAGATACAGATAAGGTAGGTGTGAGTAGTATCCCCATTTTACAGATAAGAAAACTGAGAAACAGAGAATTTAAGTAACTAGCACTAAGTATTAACATAACTATAACCAGCTATCACTATTAGTAACCAGAACCAGGACTGAACTCAGGCAGTTGGCTCCAGAGTCCATACTTTTAAACCAAGGCAGACAACATCCTGCCTTGAGATGTGCGTGTCCAAGAGTATCTATCTGCTTTGGCCTCAGTCACATAGCTAGCTGATGGCCAGGCCAAGGCCACGCCCATCTTCCTTCCAGCCCACATCCCTGCCTTGACAGGTGCTATCAATCATCACCTGCAAAAACAAAGCCACTCTGGGCCTTATCACGAGTCTAAACAACTGAACAGAGTGGGCATGTATGCTGATGAACTAACTCTTCATAGGAACCCAGGTCAGGAGGCTACCTTCCGAAGCAAGACAGGTGGAAGGCCTCAGGGTGGAGGAAGCAACCAGTGGGAAACCTAGAGGGACACTCAGATCAAGAAACTTCCTACTGAAGATCCACCTGCTACGTGCCACAAAGCCTCTTACATGTCACCAAAAGTCCACGGTAAAACTATAGAGTTAATTTTATCGAAGAGGATGTTTACATTTTACCAATCTTATATCTTAATTATTTTTTTATTACCATTTTATTTATTTATTTTTTTAACTTCAGAATGTACGAATTTAATGAATTTAACATCATTCTATTCCTTAGGACACCCCGTACTTAAAGGCCCTGATTCTAAGCTCCTGTTGCCAGCTTCCTCCACAACGATATCTTGTTTTTCTCTGAAAGTGGAGTCCAAATCCTATCATCTCCAGGCAGCTTCCAAATCTAGAATCATTCCATGAACTTCCAGAAGACGTTCTCTTTACCCTTTTCTCCTAGCATGGCAGGCACTTCACACCATGTCTTCTCTCCTATGGATTCAGAGCTTCTCCCAGACCAAGATGCTGCTCAGTCAATTCTCAGGCCGCTCTTTGCACAGTGCTTGGCGTATGGTAAACAGTCACCAAAGATTTTTTTTTTTTTAAATTGGGGTATAGTTGTTTTACAATGTTGTATTAGTTTCTACCATACAGAGAAGTGGAGTTCCCTGTGCTATACAGCAGGTTCTTATTAGTTATCTATTTTATATATATTAGTGTCAATCCCAATCTCCCAATTCATCCCACCCTCCCCTCGCCCCCCACTTTACCCCTTGGTGTCCATACGTTTGTTTTCTACATCTGTGTCTCTGTTTCTGCCTTGCAAATCGGTTCATCTGTATCATTTTTCTAGATTCCTCATATATGCTTTAATATACGATATTTGTTTCTCTTTCTGATTTGCTTCACACTGTATAACAGTCTCTAGGTCCATCGACACAAATGACCCAATTTCATTCCTTTTTATGACTGAGTAATATTCCATTGTATACATGTACCACAACTTCTTTATCCATTCGTCTGTTGATGGACACTTAGATTGCTTCCATGACCTGGCTATTGTAAAGAGTGCTGCAATGAACATTGGGGTGCATGTGTCTTTCTGAATTACGGTTTTCTCAGGGTATATGCCCAGTAGTGGGATTGCTGGGTCATATGGTAATTCTATTTTTAGTTTTTTAAGGAACCTCAATACTGTTCTCCATAGCGGCTGTATCAATTTACATTCTTCCCAACAGTGCAAGAGGGTTCCCTTTTCTCCACACCCTCTCCAGCATTTGTTGTTTGTAGATTTTCTGATGATGCCCATTCTAACTAGTGTGAGGTGATACCTCATTGTAGTTTTGATTTGCATTTCTCTAATAATTAGTGATGTTGAGCAGCTTTTCACGTGCCTCTTGGCCATCTGTACGTCTTCTTTGGAGAAATGTCTACTTAGGTCTTCCTCCCATTCTTTGATTGGGTTGTTTGTTGTTTTGATATTGAGCTGCATGAGCTGTTTATATATTTTGGAGATTAATCCTTTGTCCGTGGATTCGTTTGCAAGTATTTTCTCCCATTCTGAGGGTTGTTTTTTCGTCTTGTTTATAGCTTTCTTTGCTGTGCAAAAAGCTTTTCAGTTTCATTAGGTCCCATTTGTTTATTTTTCTTTTATTTCCATTATTCTAGGAGGTGGGTCAAAAAAGATCTTGCTGTGATTTATGTCAAAGTGTTCTTCCTATGTTTTCTTCTAAGTAATAAGAGTTTTATAGTGTCTAGTCTCACATTTAGGTCTCTAATCCATACTGAGTTTATTTTTGTGTATGGTGTTAGGGAGTGTTCTAATTTCATTCTTTAACATGTAGCTGTCCAATTTTCCCAGCACCACTTATTGAAGAGACTGTATTTTCTCCATTGTATATCCTCGCCTCCTTTGTCATAGATTAGTTGACCATAGGTGCATGGGTTTATTTCTGGGCTTTCTATCCTGTTCCATTGATCTATATTTCTGTTTTTGTGCCAGTATCATATTGTCGTGATTACTGTAGCTTTGTAGTATAGTCTGAAGTCAGGGAGTCTCATTCCTCCAGCTCTGTTTTTTCCCCTAAAGATTGCTTTCGCTATATGGGGTCTTTTTTATCTCCATATAAATTTTAAGATGTTTTGTTCTAGTTCTGTAAAAAATGCCATTGGTAATTTGATAGGGATTGCATTGAATCTGTAGATTGCTTTGGGTAGTATAGTCATTTTCACAATATTGATTCTTCTAATCCAAGAACATGGTATATCTCTCCATCTGTTGGTATCATCTTTAATTTCTTTCATCAGTGTCTTACAGTTTTCTGAGTACAGGTCTTTTACCTCCTTAGGTAGGTTTATTCCTAGGTATTTTATTCTTTTTGTTGCAATGGTGAATCAGATTGTTTCTTTAATTTCTCTTTCTGATCTTTCGTTGTTAGTGTATAGGTATGCAAGAAATTTCTGTGCATTAATTTTGTATCCTACAACTTTACCAAATTCATTGTTTAGCTCTAGTAGTTTCCTGGTGGCATCTTTAGGACTTTCTATGTATAGTATCATGACAACTGCAAACACTGACAGTTTTACTTCTTCTTTTCCAATTTGTATTCCTTTTATTTCTTTTTCTTCTCTGATTGCCGTGGCTAGGATTTCCAAAACTATGTTGAATAATAGTGGCGAGAGTGGACATCCTTGTCTTGTTCCTGATCTTAGAGAAAATGCTTTCAGCTTTTCCCCACTGAGTATGATGTTGGCTGTAGGTTTGTCATATATGGCCTTTATTATGTTGAGGTAGGTTCCCTCTATGCCCACTTTCTGGAGAGTTTTTATCATAAATGGGTGTTGAATTTTGTCAAAAGCTTTTTCTGCATCTATTGAGATGATCATATGGTTTTTATACTTCAATTTGTTAATACAGTGTATTACATTGATTGATTTGCATATATTGAAGAATCTTTGCATCCCTGGGATAAATCCCACTTGATCATGGTGTATGATCCTTTTAATGTGTTGATGGATTCTGTTTGCTAGTATTTTGTTGAGGATTTTTGCATCTATATTAATCAGTGATATTCGTCTGTAATTTTCTTTTTTTGTAGTATCTTTGTCTGGGTTTGGTATCAGGGTGATGGTGGCCTTATAGAATGAGTTTGGGAGTGTTCCTTCCTCTGCAACTTTTTTGGAAAAAAGGATGGGTGTTAGTTCTTCTCTAAATGTTTGATAGAATTCACCTGTGAAGCCATCTGGTACTGGACTTTTGTTTGTTGGAAGATTTTTAATCATAGTTTCAATTTCATTACTTGTGTTGGTCTGTTCATATTTTCTATTTCTTCCTGGTTCAGTCTTGGAAGGTTATACCTTTCTAAGAATTTGTCCATTTCTTCCAGGTTGTCCATTTTATTGGCATAGAGTTGCCTGTAGTAGTCTCTTATGATGCTTTGTATTTCTGTGGTGTCTGTTGTAACTTCTCCTGTTTCATTTCTAATTTTATTAATTTGAGTCCTCTCCCTCTTTTTCTTGATGAGTCTGGCTAAAGGTTTATCAATTTTGTTTATCGTCTCAAAGAACCAGCTTTTAGTTTCATTGATCTTTGTTACTGTTTTCTTTGTTTCTATTTCATTTACTTCTGCTCTGATCTTTATGATTTCTTTCCTTCTATTAACTTTGGGTTTTGTTTGTTCTTCTTTCTCTAGTTCCTTTAGGTGTAAGGTTAGGTTGTTTATTTGAGATTTTTCATGTTTCTTGCAGTATAATTGTATTGCTATAAACTTCCCTCTTAGAACTGCTTTTGCTGCATCCCATAGGTTTTGGATCATCGTGTTTTCATTGTAATTTGTCTCTAGGTATTTTTTGAATTCCTGTTGAATTTCTTTAGTGATGTCTTGGTTATTCAGTAGCATATTGTTTAGCCTCCATTTGTTCACGTTTTTTATGGTCTTCTTCCTGTAATTTATTTCTAATTTCATAGCATTGTGGTCAGAAAAGATGCTTAATACAATTTCAATTTTCTTAAATTTACTGAGGCTTGATTTGTGACCCAAGATGTGACCTATCCTGGAGAATGTTCCGTGTGCACTTGAGAAAGTGTAATCTGCTGTTTTTGGATGGAATATCCCATAAGTATCAATTAAATCTATCTGGTCTATTGTGTCATTTAAAGCTTGTGTTTATTAATTTTCTGTCTTGATGATCTGTCCATTGGTGTAAGTGAGGTGTTAAAGTCCCCACTATTATTGTGTTACTGTTGATTTCCTCTTTTATAGCTGTTAGCATTTGCCTTATGTATTAAGGAGCTCCTATGTTGGGTGCATATATATTTATAATTGTTATATCTTTTTCTTGGATTGATCCCTTGATCATTATATAGGGTCCTTCCTTGTCTCTTGTAACATGTTTTATTTTAAAGTCTATGCTATCTGATATGAGTATTGCTACTCCAGCTTTCTAGTGATTTCCACTTGCATGGAATATCTTTTTCCAACCCCTCACTTTCAGTCTGTATGTGTCCCTAGTTCTGAAGTGGGTCTCTTGTAGACAGCATATATACGGGTCTTGTTTTTGTATCCATTCAGCCAGTCTTTGTCTTTTGGTTGGAGCATTTAATCCATTCACATTTAAGGTAATTGCCAATATGTATGTTTCTATTACCATTTTCTTAATTTTGGGCGGTTTGTTTTTGTAGGTCCTTTTCTTCTCTTGTGTTTCCCACTTAGAGAATTTCCTTTAGCATTTGTTGTAGAGTTGGTTTGGTGGTGCTGAATTCTCTTAGCTTTTGATTGTTTGTAACACTTTTGATTTCTCCATAGAATCTGAATGAGATCCTTGCTGGGTAGAGTATTCTTGGTTGAGGTTCTTCCCTTTCATCACTTTAAATATATCGTGCCACTCCCTCCTGGCTTGCAGAGTTTCTGCTGAGAAATCAGCTGTTAACCTTGCGGGAGTTCCCTTGTATGTTGTCATTTTTCCCATGTTGCTTTTAATAATTTTTCTTTGTCTTTAATTTTTGTCAGTTTGATTACTATGTGTCTCGGCATGTTTCTGCTTGGGTTTATCCTGCTTGGGACTCTCTGTGCTTCCTGGACTTGGGTGGCTATTTCCTTTCCCATGTTAGGGAAGTTTTTGACTATAATCTCTTTGAATATTTTCTCAGGTCCTTTCCCTCTCTCTTCTCCTTCTGGGACCCCTATAATGCGAATGTTGGTGTGTTTAATGTTGTTCCAGAGGTCTCTTAGGCCGCCTTCATTTCTCTTTTCTTTATTCTGTTCCACAGCAGTGATTCCCACCATTCTGTCTTCCAGGTCACTTATCCATTCTTCTGCCTCAGTTATTCTACTACTGATTCCTTCTAGTGTATTTTTCACTTCAGTTATTGTATCGTTCATCTCTGTCTGTTCTTTAATTCTTCTAAGTCTTTGTTAAATATTTCTTGTATCTTCTCAATCGTTGCCTCCATTCTTTTTCCAAGGTACTGGATCATCTTCACTATCATTATTCTCAGTTCTTTTTCTGGAAGGTTGCCTATCTCCACTTCATTTAGCTGTTTCTCTGGGGTTTTATCTTGTTCCTTCATCTGGGACATAGTCATCTGCCTTTTCATTTTGTCTGCATTTCTATGATTGTGGTTTTCATTCCGCAGGCTGCAGGATTGTAGTTCTTGCTTCTGCTGTCTGCCCTCTGGTGGATGAGCCTATCTAAGAGGCTTGTGCAAGCTTCCTGATGGGAGGGACTGGTGGTGGGTAGAGCTGGGTGTTGCTCTGGTGGGCAGAGCTCAATAAAACTTTAATCTGCTTGTCTGCTGATTGGCAGGGCTGAGTTCCCTCCCTGGTGGCTGTTTGGACTGAGACAACCCAGCACTGAAGACTACAGGCTCTTTGGTGGGGCTAATGGCAGACTCCAGGAGGGCTCTCACCAAAGAGTACTTCCCAGAACTTCTGCTGCCAGTGTCCTTGTTCCTGCAGTGAGCCACAGCCACCCCCTGCCTCTGCAGGAGACCCTCCAACACTAGCAGGTAGGTCTGGTTCAGTCTCCTATGGGGTCACTGCTCCTTCCCCCGGGTCCTCGTGTGCACAGTACTTTGTGTGTGCCCTCCAAGTGTGGAGTCTCTGTTTCCCCCCAATCCCATCGATGTCCTGCAATCAAATCCTGCGGGCCTTCAAAGTCTGATTCTCTGGGGATTCCTGCTCCCATTGCTGGACCCCCAGGTTGGGAAGCCTGACGTAGGGCTTAGTACCTTCACTCCAGTGGGTGGACTTCTGTGTTATAATTGTTCTCCAGTTTGTGAGTCGCCCACCTAGCGGTAATGGGATTTGATTTTACTGTGATTGTGCCCCTCCTACAGTCTCACTGCAGCTTCTCCTTTGTCTTTGGATGTGGGGTATCTTTTTTGGTGAGTTTCAGTGGCTTCCTGTCGATGACTGTTCAGCAGTTAGTTGTGATTACGGTGCGCTCACAAGAGGTAGTAAGCGCACGGCCTTCTACTCTGCCATCTTGAACCACTCTCATTACCATTTTAGGTAAACCTCAAAGTTATAGGCACATGTCAGAGCACTGTGATCCCAGAAATCGATGGGAAATGAAAGAAAGAAACACACAGCCTGTCTCGTGTAGAGATTCTTTGTAAGAAGTTCCTTCTGAGGGGACAACCTAGCTTAACACTATGTGACACAGCCAACGTTTTAGCAACTCGTCAACAACACTGAAACACATTTATATCGAATGTAGGGTGTTTCATACACCACACAAAAAATGGATTCTTATCATTCTGCAAAGTGAATGTTCATTTATCTTTCCACACACACATAAATTGGAACGAAAGCGTATATGATCTTATATTCAGATTTTCTCTGGTAGGAAAAAAATATCAGTAAAGCTTTTTGTACAAGATGGAACAACATGCACAGTGATTTTCTCCCAAGAATCTCCTCCAATTTCAAATATCAAATGTAATCAGGCACTAAATGCATTAACAAGACATATATGCTGAGAAACTTGGTGTCCGACTTACCTATTGGATTTGTATCAAAGAACAATACCGGACTCTCAAAATGGACTCCAACATTTTGTTGTGCCGAATTTGTGAAGAATTAACAAGAACGCAGAATATCAACAGAGATCTTGTGATGCCGAAAAGGACAGTACCTACAGTTAGAACTGAAATAAAGAAACATCATTCAGCACAAGATCTCTGCCTTTCCTTCCATGATGCTAAAGCATGGCAGGCAGTTTATCAAGATATTATGTATTTTATTCTATAAATATAATTTATATATAAATTCATAAATAGAATATAGAATAAATTTATATATATAATAGATTATTTAAGAGTTTAATACATTCACAAGATACATTTATAAGGAAGAATATAAAAATCACTATGTTCCTCTCATTAAACAGAAACCACATGGGAAAAAAAATCATGTGTAAACCACAATTTCATTCTATGCTTTCCTAATTCAATTACAAGTTCTAATAAAAACTCAGAAGAAAGAAAATCATAAAAAGTAGTTGATCTTCCTTTTTCCGTATTTCAAATCTTACTAATTAAAACATGTCCCATAATCTAAAATTGAGGAATGCTTTGGTACCATCATGAATTAACAGGGAACAGGAGAAATGATTTACCATTTCCTTGTAAATGGTAAATTTACATCGAAATTTAATTCTACATAGTTAATTCCACGCCCAAGTAGCTTTAAAGAGTATGAAAACATCATATTAAGTTGCAAGCAGAAAATCTCTTAAATAATTGAATTGCAAGAAAATACAAATTATATTTTAACATGACATAATTAATCTAAATGAGCAACTAATCTCTAAGTGTTTTATAGAAATGCAAAGCATTTGGAAATGAACATAATCACTTAAACTTATATTTTATTAACAACATAAATGAGTACCTGTTATGCATATAAAAATTAAAATATCCCTCCTAACATCTCTTGAACTGACAATGCTAAATAGAGTGGACATAACTTCTATAATAAATATTCCATCAAGTACTTTTTTTCTCCCCTCCAGCTGACATATCGCTTATTTCAACTCTGAAAGCTGCTCAAATTCCTGAATTCCATCAACATGCATTTGCCTTAGCCCATCATCCTATGTGAATGTATAGCAGATTCCCTTTCTTCTTCCTTTAAGTTCCCATAGTCCCACCAATTCAGAAGGTAAACAACTAATGGATTTAGGTTTCTTAGCAAGAGATCAACACAATAAACACCAAATTTCAATGAGTGGGTTCTTAGAAAGATATCACACTCTATCTCTGCAGAAAGCTTGTATGAGGGTTTCCCATGGGAATATTTAATATTTTAGATGAGTATTTCCTCTAAAAAGTATGTAACACTACATATATTCTAAGCACTCTTTTGAAAGCAGAGAGCCATGTTAATATTAGTCTAGCAAGCCAGATGCTAAATTAATCACACAGTTGTGGACATGATAACATTGTAATTTCAAGATAAGAAAGAGAAGCAATCCTAATTCCCAGACACTGGATTTCTCCCTGCTTAGCTTCCCTCTTAAGTAATTTGTGAAGCCCAAGAGATGAGCAGTATGGCGAAAGGGGGCTTTGCATACCTGTGAGGAAATAATGCTTTTATTTGGGGGCCCCTGCTGCCAAAGGATTTATCCAAGTTCAATAAAAGCCAGGCTTTTTTCAGACAGAATTGGAACAATCTGAACCACACGGTGGGGATCTGTTTCTAATCCTCTTGCCCATCCATCTAATGAGATAAGATTTGGCTAAAGCAACTTACTAGAATAGACAATAGCCACATACTTCTAGTGGCTGATTTTCTGAATGTGCAATCCTGGTTTAACTTCCAAAATCCAGTACAAAGCAAATTAAGAGTCTTCATTCAACCTCTTTGTTCTAGTAGATTTTTAAAATAATCATTCTAATTAATTCACAGAGTAAATGCAACTCAGACTCTTAACCCGCTAAGACATTACTAAATTACTCCTGGAAGCCCTAGTTGCTCACACAGGCTCATTGTAAGCACCTCAGACTCTTGTATAATAGGCCAGATTACTCGATTTTACCTGAATAAACTGTGAAGTACCAGTCAGGATCAGGGACCACAATTAGGTTTCCTTTTCCATACACCATGGCATACAGTGTACTCTGTCCATTCACCCTATGGAACACGGAAGAAAAAAATATTATGCTATGGATAGAATTTAGACAAATAACAACCAAAGAAAACCCTCAATTTGGAAGATGCGTTTTATGCTGGAAAATGGTTCCCAGCTCACAAGGCCCTGTGTCCATCTACCTTATAAAGACTCAATTTGAATCATGATAACAGGGGAAACCACATGAGGATCAGAAGAGGGGGCTGAACAAGCCCCATCTCTCCCCCTGACTCTGTGGGAAACTGCGGCTTCTTGTTGATTTTTTAGCACTTTGGGTCAGACCAGGAATCACTCACCAGTATGAAAGCCACCAATCCTGAAGGACGTAGGCAACCTGGAGCAGGAAACAACAATCACTCAAACACTGACATTACTGACCCCCTCAAAACCCCACTCACTAGAATGGATGGAAAGGCTCCAGAGGACGGAGACGGTCCTTCCAGCTCAGGTCAGTGGCAAGCCCCACACCCCAGATAACCGCAGGTCAGGGAAGGGCATGTGACATTTTAAAATCTCTAAAAGACATCCTTTCTTTCCTAAAAGCTCTCTATCATGCACATGTGACACCAGAAAGCCTCACTTATTTTGCTCCCCACGGATACCGCATTTCAACGCAAATCCAAGTGGATGGCAAAATGCAGTAGTAATAGTGTAAGTGTCAGGATTTTCTGAAGGAAAAACGCTTGACGGGTACTGTGACGGTCAGTTTTCTGTGTCAGCTTGGCCAGGCCAGTGTCCAGTGATTCAACCAAACACTCGGCTAGATATTGCGGTGAAGGTATTTTGTAGATGTGCTTCACATCTACAGTCAGTCAACTTAAGTAAAGGAGATCATCCTCAACAATGCGGTGGGCCTCATCCAGTCAGTCAAAGGCCTTAACAGGAAAACCTGAGGATTCTTGGAAAAGGAAGAAATTCTGCCTCAAGACTGCAGGGTCAGCGGCCTGAATCAGCCTGCAGGCCTGCCTTACTGATTTCATATTCACCCAGCTAGATCCCACAGTCTCATGAGCCAATTCTTTGAAATAAATCTCTTAATATACATATTAAAAATAATAATAAAATAAATACAGTATAAATAGTACATATATATCAAGCTGAGGGCACAAACCAAAATAAATGTCCTTATTTACCTGAGCTGCAATGTTTACTAGAATAAAGAAAATGATGATAAGCCAGTGAGCATCAGATGTGAAGTAATTCACATAGGTCTTAAAGTGAACTCTTCCCTCCGAACAGCTCTCCAGTGGTAGTGTAACCTGTATATTCTCAGTCTGCGAGGCAAAAATGACAGTGAGAGACAAAATTTTAAATAATGAACCCCCGAATTTTAGAAGCTCAACAGTTTGCTCCATTGCAAAGCTGTGGAAAAACAGACACAACTCATACGCTGGTAGGAGTGCAAGATGGTCCATCTCCTACAGAGAAGGATGTGGAAGTATCTAGCAAAACCATGTATGCATTCACCCTTGGACCCAGCCATCCTACTCCTAGGGATCTATGAGAAACAAGGAAACATCATGTGCACAAAGTTATTCACTGTTGGGTGGCTTTGCTTTAAATCGATCATGAGCCTCAGCACACACACAACATACCTGATTCAAGTATAAATGCAGAAGCTTATTCCAAAATAATACACTAAATGATATGGAGCTAATGTATCCCTCTAGATTATTTGTGTCACTCAATGATGGAAACATAAAACACACTCGGGGCTCAAAATACTAGCTAGATACAGTAAACTGAGTTCACACGGTGAGCTGGAGTAATGTGAGTCTGGATAGCAGGGGAACAGCATATGATCAGAATCTGCTTGGTTCCTGAATTTCAGAGAGTGATTCCTGAGTTTGGAATGTGAGGGACTAATCTAAATACTTGGCAGAATCATCCAGGATCCTGGGTTTGGATAGTGAGGGTTTGGATATCGAGGAACACCTGTGTATGTTTTTAAGGGAGATCTAGTGCATTTCTGTCTGGAGGACTTAAAATGCATTATAGAGTCACAGGAGCCAAGGATGTCCTGGGCTCTATGCTGGCCACTGGGATTGAAGATGGATAAGATATGGTTCTTGGTCTTGAATGGTAAGAAAGGAAGATGGGAACTAATTCCAAACTGTCTGTTGTATGTCAGGTCCTTTGCACAGGCTACCTCTGGCCTATCACAGACCATCTGACAAGGGGGCAGAATAATACCATGAGTCACCTACAGTGCCAGTTAACACATAGGAAAGCAGCTGATTTAATTTGGGCCACAGCAGGACTCCATATAAGGAGGTCTTAACATTACGCCTCTAGATGCATAAAGGAAGCCAGGAGCCAACAGAGCAAGTAGGATGTAACTATGGTAAACTGAAGAGTTCTCATATCAGTGTGAGCCA
Organism: Balaenoptera acutorostrata; assembly: GCF_949987535.1. Lineage (NCBI taxonomy): Eukaryota > Metazoa > Chordata > Mammalia > Artiodactyla > Balaenopteridae > Balaenoptera > Balaenoptera acutorostrata. Next base: position 14,692,955 of record NC_080081.1, read on the forward strand.
CATACACCCAGAAATTCATAGCAGTACACCCACTACTGATCTCCATAAGATTCTCCATCCTACACCCAAGGGAGAACCCCATTCAGGGAGCAATTTAATTCTACCAATTCCATGGAATAAGGCCTTGGAAACTTAGGATCTACTTTGGGACAAACAAAGATGTCATGAGCAGAGCAGACTGAAGGTCCATGAGTCCACCAAGAGTGGACAGACCAGGGCATCTGCAGGATGAGAAACTCACATCTTGGTCCTCTGGAGCGGCATCTTGCAACGAGGGTCTGGAAGACTGTTGAGACCAAACTGAAGACTCAGAGGTCTGATTTCTCAGAGTGGGAGTTCCTGGAACTGGAGATAGTTCAGCCTGCTCATTCACCTTCTTTAAAAGGATATCTTCAAAATCTACCCCAGATTTCGGAAATGTAGCGTAAGTCCCCTTTTGCACTATTTTGCCCTAAAATAAAGAATTTGAGAGGAATACATTTGCATTTGATAATACTAATCTATTCTAAATATCAATCAAGAAAAGTTAACTGGTCTTAACTTACGATTTTCCTAAGAAAATGATCCTTAGGTTTGGAATTCTGATTGACAAATCTACTTCAATTCAACTCGAAAAAGAACTGAGCATTCTGATCTCTGCCAAACCCTGTGTTAGGTACTGGGGGATATGAAAGAAATGTGTGCTCATGTGTTAAAAATGGAGGCTACTGACATAACTACTGTGGGCACTTCAGGAATCAAAAAGCACAGAGGCTGGTGATATTATCAACACGGTCTGTTTAGACAACATGGAAATTGAAAGAAGCCTCATGTGACAAGCAGGATTTTAAAAAACAGTCAATTGGGAAGGATATTCCAGGAACGAAACTTAAGACTGAGCTTCCTTGGTGGCGCAGTGGTTGAGAATCTGCCTGCCGATGCAGGGGACATGGGTTCGAGCCCTGGTCTGGGAAGATCCCACATGCCGCGGAGCGACTAGGCCCGTGAGCCACAACTACTGAGCCTGCAGGTCTGGAGCCTGTGCTCCGCAACAAGAGAGGCCGCGACAGTGAGAGGCCCGCGCACCGCAATGAAGAGTGGCCCCCAGTTGCCGCAACTAGAGAAAGCCCTCGCACAGAAACGAAGACCCAACACAGCCAAAAATAAATAAATAAATAAATAAATAAAAATTAAAAAAAAAAAAAGAAACTTAAGACTGACCCAGAGGTGGGCACAAGCACATCTGCATAGGTAAGGGTGACTCATCAAATCTTCGCTGACCATTGTCATAGTATCATGTGCCCCACTGAGACGAGCAATGTAGGAACCAGCCCTGGACAGAGAACCCACGAGCTGCATCTTCATGGTCTTCACAACTGCCCCACAAACACAGGAAGTTCCCAACTGAAAATTCAATATTTCAGCTGATGAAATAACTAATAAACAAGGAGGCCATGAGACCGGGGTGGCTCTAATGCCTTGGCAGCCTGTGCCAGCAAACCAAAACCTAAGCCAGAATCAATCACAAGCAGCCAACCAGGTTCCCCCAAATCAGGCAACTGCTAAAGCTACAGCCAATCAAATCATTTTCTTTGAACATGTGTAACACATCATTGCACAGTTTCCCTCCCTTACAAAGTTATATAAAATAATGTGCAGATGTTTTCACTATTTTCTGACCCCATGAAACAAGACTCAGCTGATTCACTCAGTGGCAAACAAAACACTGGGCAAAATTCCAGGATGAAAAACTAATTAAAGTAGGGTATGTCTGGTTAAGACAGGTCAGGTAAAGAAGGTGGCCCATGACCCTAGCTGGTACCCCTCTCATTCTATCCCCTGAGGTGGTCCCCTAGGAGAAGCCCAATGAAGCCTCTGGGCATTGTCTGATACTGCAGAATTAGAAAATTATTCATGATACACTGTGTCTTGTTCCACTTGGGAGGCAAAATTCATACACCTTATTTCATGAAATTATCACTTTCCACTTAGTATCTGGTAAGATGCACAAGGAAACAACTAATGGTACAAAGACAGCAATTTTACTCGGCAGCCAATCACTGATCATTCTGAGGGGACGAGGGGACAGTCATCCCCTCTCTGCTCTGAGAGACCAGACAAACAGTAAGGATGGACCCCAACTCATCCAAGGGTGCTCACCAGTGGACAAATGGTTGTTCTGATAGTAGTAAAGTTGAGGGTAGTGTCCTCAAAAGAAGCAATAAGGGGACCCTAAAACATCCAGGGACTGGCTAAATAGGTTATTCTCCTGCCCACTGTTTCTGTGCTCATAATAGTGCCAATCCTGGGGTTTTATACACTAGTATCACCCCCTCTGCGCATGAAATCAACTGCTCTCAAGCTTGAGAGATCTGAGCCCCCCATTCCTGGAGGAGTAGAGAAGAGTTGACCGTGGAACTGCTTCTAGAGAGGTAGAGGTTTTGCATTTTAATATCCTACTTGGAGCAGAAATTCATTTGATAAGTCAGGAAGTTTACCAAGGGCCTACTGGAACAGACGGTGGTTAAGGATGGAGGTACTGAGGCACAGAGGCAAACAAGCCAAGGAGTGAAGCATCAAACCACCACCAACTCTGAAAAATTCTCACTAATCTCCAATCCACCCCTAACCATGCTAGGAGTTGTGGGTTGAATGGTGCCCTCCTCCAAAAAAAAGATACGTTCAAGCTATAAACGTGACACCTGTAAAGGTGACCTTATTTGGAAACAGGGTCTTTGCAGATGTAATCAAGTTAAGATGAGGTCATATTGAGTAGGATGGCCCTAAATCCAATATGACTGATGTCCTTATGAGAAGAGAAGAGACTCAGACAGACACGGGGACGATGGCCACGTGACATCAGAGGCAAAGACTACAGTCCTGCAGCTGTAAGCCAAGGAACCACAAGGAAGGCCGGTGAACCCCAGAAGCTGGAAGGGAGGATTCTCCCCTAGAGCCTTCAGGGAGAGCATGGCCCTGCCAGCACCTTGATTTGGGACTTGCAGCCTCCAGAAGAGTGAGATGATAAATTTCTGTTGCTTTAAGCCACCCAGTTTGCAGTACTTTGTTATGGCAGCTCCAGAAACTGATACACTAGCCTAAGCCCGCACTTCTGTCTTCTCAACTGTACTAAGACTTCTAACTGCTTTTGCTGTCGCCCCTCCAGTGAACATCAGAGGAATCTTTTAAATCACACGTCAGACCACGTCACTCCTCTGCTCTGGACCATCCAGTGGCTTCCATCCCACTTCCTGGCCCACTGCGCACTGCTCAGAGGCCAGCTCCCTCCACGTCCCCTGCTCACTCTCCTCAGACACGCTGGCCTTCCTGCCATTCCTCCAACCTGCCAGGTCAGCTCCTTCCTTAGGACCCCCCTCCCCCAGGTGCCTTTGTGGCCCTCACCTTCATGTCATTCAGGCCCCGAGAGGCACCAGCTCCCCAGAGAGGCAGTCAGGATATCAGTCCCACCCCCTCTCTCTTTCATCACATCTTTCCCCATAAGAACAGAAGCCCCACGAAGGCAGGGCCTTGTCCTACCGCCGCACAGGCTCTCACGTGTATGGGGCACAGAAAGAGGCCTGGACAGTGAGACCAGCAACTGGCTACACAAGCAGAGTGGGCATCTCTAACTGGGGGTGCTCACCTCCCTTCTGGTGTTAATGGAAGATGCTCTTCAGGCAAACCAAGCATGACAATCACATGGATACAAACAGGTCTTAGCATCTCTAATTTCCAAATACTAACACTCTTTGACTTAAGTTGTGGAAAGGGAACACAAATAGTTCTAAATAAAATAGCATCGTTATCCTTAATAAATTTCACTAGAACAGTGATAATTCAGTAACTCTGCGGCAGCACTTTCATATACTTTAGGGTTTATGTGGCCTAGGGTGTGATAGTGACATTTCTACAGGTCTTCGGATTCATCCTCAAAGGCATGAATACCAGCTCTGAGAAGAAGGGGGCATAAAACTGAGGGAGAAGAGGCTGTTTACCATGAACTCAAGGAGAGTGACCTGCTGGGAGGCGTGGCCTTCAACACACTTGAGTGCTAGCAAGTTCCACAGGTTTCTAGAAACTACTTACATCTTTCAATACCAGAATCTGACTTGCATCTTTTAGGTACTGCAACTGATGAGTCACTAGGATTGTGATCTTCTCGTGCAAGGCTTGGCGAATACACCTACAAATGTAAAAGGTACAGCATGCAAAAGCACATTAATGGGGGTGCTCCAAACTGAAAACCTATATTTGGAAACATAATGAGACAAAGACAACACAGCAGTCAAAGATGTGTAGTTTAAATACCAGTATAAATAATACAAATTAAATATAAATATAAGTCAATGATTCTGACTAGGCCTCAAATTCATCAGCAGCAAACTTGAATCTAGCTCTGCTAAAAAATTCTAAAAAGCAGTCCAGTGAAAGAGACACCAACAGCTAAGTTTTTTTTTTTTTCTCAAAAACTCAGATTAACAATTATTTACATGTTTCATAATGAAAAACAATTGAGCAATACTGAGATTCCAAAACTTGACTGAACTAAAACACTATTTTATCACCTTGTGGGAACAGGAGAAGATGGATTTATGTCATATAAAAATGGGTACATTTTTCTTAGTTTTCTGATTATTTATGACATATAATGCACATATTAACAACAAAAAAAATTAATAGATTCTTGGTAACCTTTGCCAGAGTGCATTTTCTAGACACTTCTTCCCAGAGAATATTAGATAGAAAATGAATGCTAGCGTGGCCTCCGTCAGTCTCTACAACATTCCCAGTCCCACCCAGGAAGCAAATCCTTTTTCATTAGGACTGAACACCTTCGAAATATGAAAATGAAAGAACAGAATCCAAACGGCACAAATCACAGTGGAAATTACCCAACAGCTCAAAGACATAGCAATGCTCTATTGCCAAGATCGCTGTGTGGTCAGCCCACCCGAGACGGCTGTTCTCGTGCTCTCTGCCCATCCCTGCTCATGCAGGGCCTGCTTCACCTACGCCCCAATCACGTGACTGACCTTCCTACACACTTGCCCCAGGCCCCAGCCAATGACTGTGCCAGCTTCAGCTCGGAACGCTCCACCATGCTACCAAAGGGGCAGCGAGGGCCGTGCTCCTTCCCTGGTTCCCATGGTAACCGATGAGCCAGCCTGATGTCCACTCCCCTGTAACCGGTAATCCTCCCTCTCCCCCGCCTCCCCGCCAGGAGCCCAGACTGCTGCCGTGTCCACCACACACGGTGGGGTGTCCCTCCAGGACCTTGCTTCAGACATGGAAGCTCGCCGTGGCCACTGAACCATCTGTGTCTCTGTCGCTGACTCTGGGCTCTTTCTCAGGTCTCAGCTGGGCAAGCACAGGCCCTGCAGGCTGTGGGGTGCAGCCCAACGAACACCCTCCGCATCCAACCTTACGTGTGTGTTTACAGTAACCCCTCAGACTGCTCCACGTTTTAAATGCGGACCCCTAGGGACTCAGCCCCAGTCCCATCCCACAAGGGTCGACGACCCCTCCAGGGAAGTGAGTAGCTGGGTCCAGGGCCCCAGTAACCACAGGCAGGGCTCCAGGCGTGTACTCTGGGTGCCCGAGCCCCTCGCAGAGCAAATCTCAGGGACCTGGGCCACAGCTCAGCCTGCTGAGTGAGCCAGATGCAGAGTCTGGAGGCAGCAGACTGCAGCTCAATCCCTCTCACGAGCCTGACAGCGTCGGACAAGCTACTAAACCTCAGTGTCTTCATCTCAAAACAAGGCCAATGACAACTCACCCACCTGTTCTGAGAAATCAAACCACCAATCCGCTCAGTAAATGTCAGCCCTCTCCTCCACTCCTCCCTAACCCACGTGCGGTCATGGGCTCTGGATTCAGGACAGAAAAGTCCTAAGGGGACACGCTGGACACTGGGTCTATGATCAGAAGCAAGAGCTCAGGATGTAGACACATATACCATTATGTCCAAAAGGATTCACTCTTCCCGTTGACATGTGTTAGTTCAGCTTTCGTACCTAAGTCTCTTAACTGAGTAAACCCGCCTTCAGTCTTAGTACTAAAGCTTTTCACGGAACTCTTTCTCCTTAACTCAAAATTACCTGCCGACAGTCCCTGAAGGTGGATGTTAATCCAATCTGAAGGGCTGCTGTGTCCAAGACGGAGCAACCCAAAGATTCTAAAATGTTTCCTTCCTAACATTGCATCACAGATGAGGTAATACAAATAATTACAATGAAGTCATCAGTTGATGACTTTAAATTTTTCCTAAATAATGCGCTTTATCCAAATCTCTAGGAAATACTCTATATTTCTAGTTTTTAGAATAAAGATTTCCAAGTCATGCCATAAAAATGACTGATTCAGCAACCAGTTGTTTAGCTGTTATTCCTATATAAGGGCTGTGTTGATCCTGTAATCCTATATATAATCCTATATAAGGGCTGTGTTAAGAGGGGACACACCCCACAGTAGAGGGGATACAAATAAGAAAGACAGAGTCCCACCTTCATTCCTTCAATCAGCAGAGGTTTGTTGAAGTGCCAGGCACTTGACCGACATCTGCAGGTCAGGAAAGCAGACACTACTCAGCACCGTGTACAGGAGGACACACTAAACAAGTATAGAAAATGCACTATCGGGCTGTGATGTGTGCTCTGAAGGAAAAGCAAGGGGGGCTGCTGTCTTAGACGGGGGTGACACAGGAGTCCTGAGACTATCTGGGGGAAAACATCCTGGAAGAAAGTACAGCGGGTCCAAGGGTCCTGAGACAGAACATGCTGGGCTAAGGAACCTTCATGCATTCACAGCTTATAGGGGGTGGGGAGGACTGATACATGGTCAAGTGCAACCCACTGAGGCCTGTGGGAAGACAGAAGGGCACAGGCTCCCCCTGAAGGAACAGGAGGGAGAGGCAGGGGCTCTGGGACAGAGGGAGCAGTATCTACAGACAGACAGGTGTGAGAAAGGGCCCGTCACAAAGCCAGCACGGCTGGAATGCCCAGTGGGTGTGAGGACCAGCTGGAAAGGCTGATGGGGGCCGATGGCAAAGAAGCTGGTTCTCCGTTTGAGGACCTGGAGCTGCAGCCTGAACATGAGGGGAGCCTGTGAAGGGCTGGAGCAGGAAGGGCGAGCTGTGTAGACGGCAGCGTGGGCATCTGATCAGGACAGACCCGAAGAACTGATGACGCAGGAGGCGGGGGGTCTGGCGATGTGGGGTTCTCTGAACCAAAACGGGACCCACAGCTGGACACAGGTGAGACTGCATCAGTTCACCTAAGGCTCTAACCTTCTGTAGGCGATAGAATCCACTTAAGGTTGACAATGTGTAGTTGTAAAATTCACAAACCTTAACAACCTTCAATATATATTCATGACTGAAGGAAACTGTCAACAGCAAGTAGAAGTGCGAATGATTCACTTTAATACAAAGCACTCCCCCTTACTAAGCTTCGACACAACCACCATCCTTCATAGCATACTGTTCCATCCTATTTTCTAACTTGAGAACATTCTCCAGGTGCTGCTGAGCAATTTCCTAAACGGCCTTCCTGCTCCCTGCCCTAAGTTTTCCAAAAAATGTGGTTCTGATTAGCAAACAACAGTCTGAACAAGCTTGATTCTATCAAGCGTACATCCAAGGTCACTAAATCCAAAAGGTTGGAAAGGACTTTATAAACACCTCCTGTGCTGGAAGAAGAGCTTGGAAGAGCTTCTGTGATAAGCACACTGATCCGTGGCGATCAGAACACCTTTCCTCTCTCCTCCCTGTGACACGGATGCAATGGCCAGCCGAAACTGTTCTCGGAGTGATGGAGAACTTGTGCAGATGCACACAAGACGGAGTGACAGACATCTGTGAATCCCGGGCAGGGCGCTGGGAACAGGGAGGCTGAGCTACTCAAGACCCAGGAGGGTGGGAGTGGGGAACCTCTGTCACAGCACTAGTGCCTGCCACTGGACTCGTGACAAGACACAAGGCACTTCTCTAAGGGAAAATTCATCAAGTCACGATCAGGAGAGGGTGGGAAAGGCAAGTCAGATCAGAGAGCTGGAGGCCATGCCACGTGTCGGCTGCACTGCTCTCTCGTGTTCTGAAAGATTCAATGCTACTGTGCACTTTTTCTGTGTGTGTTAAGATATACGTAACATGAAGTTTACCATTTTAACCATTTTTAAGCATATACCTCAGTGGCATTAAGTGCATTCACATTGTTGTGCAGCCATCACCACCATCCATCTGCAGAGCTCTTTCACCACCTTAACACTAAGCACAGGTACATACTGACTCTGGTGGAACCTGCCCCCCCGACCCCTGCACAGCGGACGTGGAATCCCAGCTCCTCGTGTCCAGAGCTCAGAGCCCCTCACAGCTCTCGCTCTCACACTGCTGACTCTGCTGAGGTCTCTCTACTTCGCTATTCTGGACCTGCTGTAAATCAATCATGTCTCCCCAAATTCACCTGTTGACACCTTAGCTGCCAGTACCTTAGAATTTGGTGTCAGGGCCTTTAATAATTTTTTTTTAAAATTTATTTATGGCTGTGTTGGGTCTTCGTTTCTGTGCGAGGGCCCTCTCCAGCTGCGGCAAGCGGGGGCCACTCTTCATCGTGGTGTGCGGGCCTCTCACTATCACAGCCTCTCCCGCCGCGGAGCACAGGCTCCAGACACGCAGGCTCAGCAATTGCGGCCCACAGGCCCAGCTGCTCCGCGGCATGCGGGATCCTCCCAGACCAAGGCACAAACCCGCGCCTCCTGCATTGGCAGGCAGATTCTCAACCACTGCGCCACCAGGAAAGCCCGGTGTCAGGGCTTTTAAAGAGGTAATTGTTATTCTTAATTAGGGTGGGGCTAATCCAATCTGACCTGTGTCCTTAGAAGAAACTAAGACATAAGGACAGAGACACAGGGGTGCACGTGAACAGAGGAAAGACCAGAGGAAAAGACAGGACACAGTGAGGAGGATGCCATCAGAAGCCAAAGAGAGAGGTCTCAGCAGAAACCAAACCTGCCCACATCTTGATCTTAGACTTCTAGCTTCCAGAACTGTGAGAAAACTAATTGCTATTGTTTAAGCTCCCCCCCATCTGTGACAGCCTGCTATAGACAATGTTGTGTCCTCAAAATTCATACATTAAACCTAATCCCCACTGTGAAGGTACTGGAGATGGGGCAGTTGGGAGGTGATTAGGTCATGAGGGCAGAGCCTTCATGAACGGGATTAGTGCCCTTATAAAAGGGACCCACACAGCTCCCTCACCCCTTCTGCCATGTGAAGACACAGGAATCGGGCCCTCACCAGACACCAAATCTGCCAGCGCCTGGACCTTGGGCTTTCCCAGCTTCCAGAACTGTGAGAGATAAACTTCTGTTATTTCTAAGCCACCCAGTCTACGGTCTCCTGTGAGAGCAGCCTGGACAGACAGAGCCCTAGCAAACTAATACAGGACCTGACGGCGAGAATTTCCAAATAGCTTCTCTTTGCTGTACGACCTGCATCCCCCAGGCAAGGACTGCCTTCTCACAGTCTTGCTTCTTCCCATATAGGAAAAGAAGCTGAATCCTATTCTCAGTGTCCACCTTTGCTTCTAATCTTCCTATTTAGCAAAAGGAACTGAATCTTATTCTCAGCCTCCACAAACCCTGCCCAGCCTGCAAACCCACAGGGCACTTCCCGTTAAGCCCAGTGCACAGGGAGCTTTCCAACTTCACCTGAAAGCCTAGAGCTGCCCACTTCTACTTCCATTTAGCATTTACCATCCTATATCCAAACGCTCTAAACCGCGACTCTGCGGAACTTTTCCCAGGCATCTGTCTTAACAAGCTCCATAGAGACAGATTCCTTAGAGGCAGAAATGAGAGCTGAACGTCTTAGTCTCCCTTTTTCTGCCCCGTGTGGGTCCTTCCCCTCTCCTGGCTCACTGTTCTGCTTTGTAAACTAAGAGGTTTTGTGCAACAACATCTGTAAGGGCATGGATCTCAGTGCACACAGTAGGGCTTTCACAAGTGCAGCTGGAAGGGCTTGTTGGCTTTAACAAGGTGAACAACAGCAAGGTAACTAACCGTGGGGTAGATGTGGGTGCTGTTTCAGAAAAAGCAAGTTCACGAGGCTTTCAAAGAGGCCAGTCTAGACTCCAGAAGAGGTCTCAGTCAGCGTGTGTTAGGACACATTATACACAGAAAAGCATCAGAGCTGTTCTGCTTCAGGGGTTCAGTGGCCAAACAAGAGCCACTGACAACAAACTCCAGAAACTCAAAATGAAAGTCAGGATTTCAGCCAGATTCTAGATACCTAGTTACAAATTCAAGTTAACTGTACACTGTGGGTCTAAGTATTAATTCTAATAAGCACGCATGAAGCAAGGTTAAATGATTGAAGCCATACTTAGATGTGGAATAACTCATTATTAAATTCTAGACTGTATTAAGTATTTCCAAACCGATACAATAATAAGCATAAACCAACTAGGCCTTTCCACAGAAGCCCTATGTCAGTACTGGAAACTTCGCTTCTGACGGGCCTTTAACAAGTGATGGAGGAAAAGGACGGGCAGACAAGTGCCAGGCTACTGGGTCCCACTCTCCGATTCAAAAGCCGTACGTACAGCGCCTTCCTTATGGCTGGGGTCTGGGTCCATCCACAACGTGTGGCCGTCAGCCACAAGCAGCAGGGGGAGATCTGCCACCTGTTCCTCAGCTCCCTACAGCACGGACTCCCTGACCTCCACACACTGGAAGCTCCTTCTGCATTTCCCTGTCTTGACCTCATCATGATGCAAAATTTCTCTAGGATGGATCTTCGGTGGAGGGAAGGGAGGGGAGAGAGGGACACCAGGGCAGAATGAGCTGAGTCTCCTGAAGCACAAACGCTTTCCTGAGCTCTCTTCCCGGAACTCCCCAGGGTTCTAGGAAAGCAGAAGTGATAGGAAACAGGAGCAAACTCACAGTTCAAACAAGTGCCTGCTCACTTCTGCATCTACTGCACTGAGCGGATCGTCCAGGAGGTAGATGTCTGCATCCTGATACACGGCTCTAGAAAACGTAGAGAGATGTCAGGAGAAGAACGCTTCCAGCTTCCTGTGTCCCATTTTTGAATCAAGATGGTGTCCAACAAATCATTATTCATTCCAAGAGCCAAGACCCTGCTTCACACAGGGCCCACCCGGTGAGGGGGGTCTGCCTGCTCACTTCCACTAGGAGCCGCAGAGGAGGGAAGGGCAGGATGGCAACTGAAAAGCCATTTACCTTGCGAGGTTGACCCGGGCTTTCTGCCCTCCACTCAGCGTGGTTCCCCGGTCTCCTATCACAGTTAGGTCTCCATCCTCCAAAACCTGTAAATCCTACGTGGAGACAGAAAAGGGGAAAAAGAGAAAGATTTAAAATGTGTTCTCCTCTTGTCATGCTAACCTTCTAGCATCAGTTCTTTATACAAGTATTTGATCAAAAGCAATGGGTACATTGCATAGTGACTAAACCGTAACCTTCAACATTTTAAAAGACATCTCTCAGGGTTCTTCATTTGTTTACATTCTGTAGTTTTTCACAGCATTTATGCATTAGGTCATTTTAACAGATACTTATTGAGGATCAACTATATGCCAGGCACTGTTCTGGGCACAAATGAATTCAGCCATAAGGAAACAAAGTCCCTAGAGTTTCTTTCCACGGTGGGAGACAGACAATATGGAAAATTAACATGAGTGCAAGTACTAAGGACTAGAAGAAAAAAGAAGCCAACTTAGGGGGATAGAGAGTAAAGGAGGGAAAGTGAGTCTATAGTAGGGTCAGGAAGGGCTCTGTTCAGAGGGGGTCTGAGCAAATCTTCTGGAGGGTGGAGGGGCTTACGCAGACCTGGAGAGGGCGCTCCACACCAAGCAAGGAGCAAGTACAAAGGCTACGGGGCAGAGGTCCGAGGTGTCCCAGGACGAGCAAGGAGGCCAGGAGAGCAGAAACAGATTGAGAACGAGGAGAATGAAGGCAGAGACAGAGCAGGAGGAGCCCTGGTTTCACTCCCAGTAAAAGGGGGAGGGGAATGGGGGGGACTGACATGGTCGGAGGCTTTTAAGGAATCACTCCTGCCTCTTTGTGGAGAACAGGCAGTAAGGGGGGGAGGGTGAGAGAGGATACCAGTTAGGCCACTGCAGTAACCCAGGTGAGAGATGACAGTGGCCAGGACCAGAGTGGGAGAAGTGAGAACGGAGAGACGGGGTCACACACTGCACACACATGTGGAAGGCGGAGTCTGTAAGGCCTGCTGATGGGACGGGTGTAGGCGGTAAGAGAGGAGGATGACTGTCGTTTGGGGCGTGAGGAAGGGGAAGAACAGGGTCTCCATTTACTGAGCTGGGGACGATGGTGGATGCAGGTTTAGGGGACTTCGCTTGTGGACGAGCTGAGATGACCTCCTGGTGATGTCACAGTGCGAAGGTCTGTGCTAGAGGCACAAGTATGAGGGCTGGTGTCCCAGGTTGGTGAAAGCACAGGACTTTTTGTATCCAGGAATAAGTGTGTCTTAAACTGGACATCTTGCTGATCTCGGCCCCAGCTTCCCACTTTCAGAGAAGGGATAACACCTGACCTCTGTCTTCACAGTGATACTTAAGGCATACTGACAGAGCGACAGACAAGGTCTACACAAGAAATGGGAGCAGAAAGCAGGCTGCGCAGGAAACACAAAAGCGAAGGAGACAGTGTGCTCGAGGGACACCAAGCAGATCAGCTGGACTAAGTAGGTGCCTGTCCGTGGAAGCAAGAAAAACTCAAATTTAAGAAGGATATGAAGTTTTGACTTGAGGATCTGGGAATCTATCAAAAGTTATATTTGAATATTATTTAAGAAGTAGACAAATCAGAGTACCTGGGAAAAAAAAGAAAAGATGACAAGAACATCCCCCAAATGACAAGATAACAACCAGATTTAAGTTATACAGTGTTATATTAGAAACCTTTACTTAGATTGCCTATAATTATCACTGGACAGAACGTGGCACAGACAAGCAGAGTTTGTGGGGAGTTTGTCATCTACTAAACTCCTCAGGCATCAACCTAGGATACACAGCACTATCTTTCTGCAGATGAAGCCCTCATTTCTTTGTCTCTACTTCAGCAAATTTGGGGAGAAAGCAAGTGGCACACTGGGGTCTCCATGATAAACAAGTCATTTGATCTCCCTAAGTCTCATTTTCCTCTTCTACAGAATGTGCTGCAGAAACAAGAGTCAGTAAACTCAAGTGTGCTGTGAGAATGAAAAGAAGTGTTATGTCCTCAAGTCCATTCTCTACATCTTTATTCCTGTCCTGGACTTGAGGACATGGGGAGGGGGAAGGGTAAGGTGGGACAAAGTGAGAGAGTGGTATTGACAATATATACACTACCAAATGTAATACAGATAGCTAGTGTGAAGCAGCTGCATAGCACAGGGAGATCAGCTCGGTGCTTTGTGACCACCTAGAGGGGTGGGATAGGGAGGGAGACGCAAGAGGGAGGGGTATGGGGACATATGTATACATATAGCTGATTCACTTTGTTATACAGCAGAAACTAACACAACATTGTAAAGCAATAATACTCCAATAAAGATGTTAAAAAAAAAAAAAGTGTATGAACACCCTCTGTAAGTGGAAAAAGGACATGAATTGATTGTAACTTGCTATTGGTGACTTATCCCTATTTTCTCATCAAACCAACAGTGGGACCCCATTCACAGTGTGAATCACAACAGGGAAATCACATGACCCTAAGAAGAAGAGAAATACTATCTCCATCATAACCCTCCCTGACAGCCAGAAAGACACACAGGCACACACAGGTTCCCTGCACCCTCACTGGGTTGCATCAAATGAAAGGCAGCAATTGCTCTGCCTTTGTGAAATTGTGAAATTGTGAATTGTGAAAATTCATCATTATTTTACATTATTTCTTTGTTAGGCTCAAAAGTTTATACCATCTCTTGATTTTGGTTTTCACGAAAAACAATGAGCCATTTTAAGACAGGTTTCTAGCCTTAAACACACACACACATGCGCACACACAGTTATTGAGCCTCCGTTTCACTGTTGACAGTCCTTGCACACTGTTCCACTTAGATTTTATGCCTTGATTTTATGTCATTTTGGTTTCCTTCTCAAAATTGCACCAAGCTATATAGCACAGCAATCTTAACCACATTCTAGAAAAGGCACTTAAATCCACTCTTTCATTTAACACAGTTAGGCATAAGAAACAGGCTCTCTGAGTCTGGTAGTAGGACTTCAAGTGTGTTATTTACTCTGCAAATTATTTATGGACTAGCTCCAAATGGGAAAACCATTTCAAAGGATTTGAAGTAAAATCCAAGTCAGGCTAATTTCCCAGCCACCATTTTCCAATTAGGTTAAAGGGAAAAGCCTGAGTTGAGCATATATTATAGTTCCTCCCACTGGAGGAATTGTTACCTTTCAGTTAAATTTCACCAATTTTCACTGAAAAGCAGTACATAAACTACAGAAACACAAGGAAATGGCGACACTGGTTTGATGCCACCCGTCCTGAAGCACATCAAGGGCCCTTCAGCGATGGTGGAGACTTACAGTAGAAACATCACAGAGCAGACTGTGGAAATAGTTGATGAGGAACGGACGTGAGGTCCTGGCAGAGGAGGGCTGGGTTCCAGAGTCAAACAGCAGGAGGCCCCTGCCTTTCTTCACAGTTTTTCTTCCATTTGGAATTGCCCCTCCTCTCACAGCCTGTCAATACCCTGCCCATCTTTCCAGGCTCAGCCCAAACCCACTCTTCCATGAAACCATCCTGGAGTCGTCTCTTTTCCTGCTGGGTTCCTAAGGCTTTGTTTGCATCTTTCATGAAGGACCTTCTCTCAGCTCCTGGAGGGTAAGATCTGTGTACCAAGCACTGTTCTGAACCCTGGTACTGATTATTTCTAATCCTCACAACAATCTGCACAGTAAGTACTGGTCCCATTTCACAGATGAGGAAACTGAGACTAAGTGAGGTTACACCGTTGGTCTGAGGACTGTCAGCTTTTAACCAGAAGAGTTGGAATCTGAACCAAGCTCATGGCAGTTCATAGTCTTCTGCTCTTTCACATCATGCTATCCAAGTGGTGACTGAACAGTATATTTGAAATGAAGGCAATACTAAAATAATTTAAGACTTGAAGCCCTCTATACCTAGATAAGGAAGTTATCAATAAACTTATTATTCTATGACTGTCAAGGCAATCTGAAAATGTCCAAGTTGGCAGGAATATGGTAAATATGAAATAAAAGTACAAGCTTGTGGGCACCCAAGAGGGGTTTGTAAATTCAAGCGATCTATGTGAGAAAATATTTTTTTTTAATTATTATTTATTTATTTATTTATTTATTTGGCTGTGTTGGGTTCTTCGTTTCTGTGCGAGGGCTTCCTCTAGCTGCGGCAAGCGGGGGCCACTCTTCATCGCGGTGCGCGGGCCTCTCACTATCGTGGCCTCTCTTGTTGCGGAGCACAGGCTCCAGACGCGCAGGCTCAGTAGTTGTGGCTCACGGGCCTAGTTGCTCCGCGGCATGTGGGATCTTCCCAGACCAGGGCTCGAACCCGTGTCCCCTGCATTAGCAGGCAGATTCTCAACCACTGCGCCACCAGGGAAGCCCTATGTGAGAAAATATTAAACTAGAATTTATCACTGTGATACCTTTAAATATGTATTGCCTGAAAGTTTTTAAGAGCCTTCAAGTGGTTGAAGATAATATGCAGACAAATGTGACATACTATATTACTTATGTTATGGTAACAGAATATTTTTATTGTTGATTTATATAATGTACTATGTGTAGAGCACCTATATAAATATCAACTCAAAAATGGAAGATAGGGGCTTCCCTGGTGGCGCAGTGGTTGAGAATCTGCCTGCCAATGCAGGGGACACGGGTTCGAGCCCTGGTCTGGGAAGATCCTACATGCCGTGGAGCAACTAGGCCCGTGAGCCACAACTACTGAGCCTGCGCGTCTGGAGCCTGTGCTCCACAACAAGAGAGGCCGCGACAGTGAGGCCCGCACACCGCGATGAAGAGTGGCCCCCGCTCGCCGCAACTGGAGAAAGCCCTCGCACAGGAAAAAAAAAAAAAAAAAAAAGGAAGATAAATACTCAGATATCTTCCTTCTTACATGTCACATTTTATGGATGTTATTCTACCAAAAACTAGCTGAGCTTATAATTAATAGCTAATTTATTTTCAAAATCACTGTAATATTTATAGAGTGCTTGTTACATCCCTAGCAATCAGGTGCTTTAAAATCATTATCGCATTTCATCCTCAAAACAACCTTATGAGGTTGACAGTATTATTATCTCCACTTTACAGATGAAGAAACAGGCTTGTAAGGTGCAGACAATCAACCAAAGTCACACACCTGAGACACACAGAGACACTGAGACTCAATCCCTGAGCCTTCTGACTCCTGGGCCTTGGCGTTGATGTCATCGGCCTGAATCGATGTTGCCAAATGTGGTTACATCTTATCTCTCTATTTTGTTATAGAAAAGTTTTCAGCTCAATGAACTTTAATGTTTACTTCAATTAGATACAGTATAATGCATTTATATTATTATTAACATATGTAATTATGTTAATTAGACCTAGTATAATACATCTATGTTGTTATTAACATATGTAATACAAGAAATGTTGCTTTTTTTCTGTTTTTTTTCCTCAGGATTTGGGGGAAGTGGGAGGTAAGGAGATCTGTAAGGAGAAACCTTTATTATATTTATATGTACCTACGTACATATGTATGGATGTAGAGAAAAGGGCTATAATAGCAACAATAGCTACCATTTACTAAAAACCTGGCATATTTGCATTTATAGGCACTGCCTGTAGCCTTTACAGTAATCCCACACCTCCCCCATTTAATAAGAGAGGAAACAGACAAATACCTGGAGTTACCACCCAAGACTGTTTCTCTCCAAAGGCCAAGGCTTTTCTACTACACGTGCAGTCTCCGTATCTACAGGCCAAAATAATTCCAGAATACCACTATTATCTGTGACTGTCTTATGCCCATCCATTGACACAGGGATTCCAGAAGGAGATAAGCAGAGGATCTCATTACTCATTAAGTGGTTCCCAGGTGTCGTAAAGACCTTGCTAATCAGAGTCATAGACGACGTTTCAGAGCAGCAGCAAAACCTCTTGGAAACCCTCTGACCCAACGCCCTCATTTTGCTGCAGAAACGTCAGAGGCCCAGGCAGGAAACAGGACGTGTCCAAAGTGACAGCAGGCAAGTGACGAAGCCGGGGCCAGGACTCCGCTCTCCGCTCCTTCTCCGCCCTGGGCCTCCCTTCCTGCCAAGGAGGGAATGGGCACGAGGGGCCCCAACTCTATGTCCCGACCACGCAGCCGACCAGGAGAGCAGTCCGTGTTTATGAACCTCACATCGCGTACAGAAGAATCGCTGTGCAGCCCAATCCCGCAGGGGCCCCTTCCCACCAGAGTCTGTGCCGCAGGGACACCCGAGGGTGGGTGAAGCCCCAGAGCACGGCCCGAGTTACTGGTCCCATCGCCCCACGGGGCTGGGGCAAAGCCTCAGCCCCCTGGGAAAACGCTGAATGGCAGCCACTATCTCAACACCTGCTTTTCTCCAGAGATGCTCAAATGCTGGGGAGAAAGACAGGGCTGAGATTCACCAGAAAGGCGAGGTCGTGAAAGAAACACCCACACACTGGCCTGCGTCTCTGGAGTATGATCTGGGAATCAGGAGCTGGACGTGATTAAGGTAAAGAGGAAATGTCTGAGATCTGCTTATTCCACATTCAACCTTACCTTCATCCATCACCCGCTTTTTAAAAAGTTCCTTCTTTTAAATTTCTTCATTTGAGAGGCAGCATGACACCGTGGAAAAGCACGGAGTGTAGAGTCATGCAGTAACAGACTGAACGTGAGGTGCAGATGTTGAGGAAAGCTGTTTCATCTCTCCTAGCCTCAGTTTTACCAACTATAAAATGAGGATGGTAACATCGAGGACACTCACAAAAAACTAATAACCCATATACTTTTTATGTGCACGCGTGAGTGTGTATGAGATAGAAAAATGATTTGCACATGGACTGAATAAATGGCAGCTACTGTTCTCACTGTTATACATTTGCTTTCCCCCTTCGTTTCTTCCACAACATATACAAATGCTGCTTAATAAAAATCTAGCTCATTACTGCTAACTTGATGTCATTTCTGCAAATGCACAATCTCCCATTAACAATAACCTGGGAGAAAGAAATAGAAGCCCATTAAACGAGAAAGCAATTCTGTTTTGTCCACATCAATTGATGCAATCTATGATGTTCAAGCCATTGTTCAAGCAGAATTACTCTTTCCTCACAAAGCGGGCGGGTTTGGAGCCCTCAACACCACGCCCTTGAAAGCCTGTCCCAGCCTTTTCCTCACAGCATAAAAGGACAGTCAGACGTCCAGAATGCACTGAACAGACCCTGGGGGAGCCCTTTAATGCTATTATTCACTGATTTTTATAATCCAAGAGAGTAACATAGTATTTATCAGTATTTACATTTTTCTTTCTTTTTGCCAAATTACATTCTCCTATCAGATAAGTTCAGTTTTCATCATTCATTCACTAAGTTCATTTAAATCCCAACAGAGTTAAATGTTTCAGTTGCCATTTTCTGTGAGACTCAATGCCATTTGTGAAAACAACCTTTCCCCCAGTGAAACAATGCAATATTAAGAAGAAATTTTAAAGCATTCCGCTTTCCTTAAATAATAAAATACAAGTCAAAAATGAAGTGGAGAGGGAAACCTACAGACTGAAAGGGAAGAAGGAGGCATCAACCAAGCGCAGGGGGCAGACCTTATGTGGAGCCTAATTCAAACCACCAGTGAATGAGATTTCTCAGTGAGATGATTAACAACATGCAAACGCTGACTAGAAGGCTGATAATATTCAGGAATTTTGGTTACTTTTCAGGTGTAATAACGGGGTGACTTTTTTCCAAAGGCTTTCCTATCTTTTAGAGAAAACTAGTGAAATGTTTACAGATGAACTAATCTGAGGTCTAGGATCTGCTTCAGAATAATTTGGGGTGGGAGTGGGGCTGGCGGTGGGCAGGGGTAGAGATGTAGCAAGACCGGCCACGAGCTGATCCTGGCTGAAGCTGAGGGATGGGTTCGTGAGTATTCATTACACTGTGCTCTCTATTTTTTACAAATTTTTGTAATTGCCTATTAAAAAGAGAAGTTAAAAGTGAATAAAACTTCACAAAGTGAAACAACTCCCTCCCCAAAAAAGACATTCTATGATTGTTGCCATCACAGCAGGATTCAAACAGTGACATACATGTGTGCATATTTACCCAGAAGACGAGATTAAAGTATTAAACAACATTAAAAGATCTTTCAAAATTTGAAAGAAACTTTTAACAAACCTTGTAGTTTAAACCAACGCTCTCATTATTTGAAATTCAAGTATATGCAACTTAAAAGTCATTACCCACCTTTTCCAAAGCACAAGTCTTTATTACTTTTTCATATCGTTCTTTTTCATATGTCTTCCCAAATAAAATATTACTCCTCACAGCTCCTGAAAACACCCAGGGCTGCTGAGAAACATACGCGATTCTCCCGTGCACGCTGACCAGCCCCTGGCTCGGGGGCAGTTCCCCCAGCACAGCACTCAACAGTGACGACTGAAACAGATGGCAACACACAGGCATGAACAGGCAGCGCTCAGGACAGACATGCCCGCAGAACAACTGTCCCCACCCTGGGCGCTTGATAAACGATAGAACCCTTTCCTTTAGAACAACAGGATTAAGTACAGTATTCTAAACCCTTTCGTTTAGAATAGGATTAAGGCAGTTGGGACACAAAGAATGGAAAATAACACTATTGGTCAACGTAAACTAATGGTTGATAAGGATTATTAATAGTATAACAATCTACTCTGCCCAAGAGTTTCGCCCAAATGAAGTGCTATATTCAGCAAAGACTAATTAAGAATGTTTAACATTCTCAACAAGCAGAGCAGCCCAGCAGGACGTGTATTTCATGTATCTGATGTTTAATGCAGCTGTTCTTACATACAGGTATCCTTTACGTGACAAATACTTGCACTTAAAAAGCTGTGTGTGAAGAATATAACCAAAATTATTAAAAGAACTCTGAAGTGAGTTGCGTCCAAAGAGCAAAAATCCATCATAAAGGAAGTCATCACCCTCTTGTATACACATCCCACGTTAAGATTTCTGTATTTTGTTGTACAGAACACAGGAGACTAAGTGCATGTGCACATGTTCTTAAAATCTCTTGCAACACACAGACGTGGCGTGTCTGTGTCCACACCATCACAGCGCTCACTACACTGGGCTGAAATAATCTGCCTGCGTATCTGTCTCGCCCCAGAACCTGGTTGCCTCTGGAGGGCAGAGGCATCTGGGTCTTGCTCACGTCTGTATCTTTAGCTCCAGCCATGGCTGCACATTCACTACACGTGCACTGACGGGACCAAGTCGAGTCACATGAGGAAATGCTCAAAGCTTCCCGGAAGAGCCATTACAACCTCCAGACCTCCTGGAGGGACCACTGTGACAGAAAGAAGTCCCCATTGTCTCCGTCCATCCACAACAGCTGTCACATAAATCATTTCCTTCACTGAGACGTCCAAAGTCCCAACAAGCAGTTCCCAACTGTGTAACATGAAGCACCAGGAAGGAAAACACAACGTGCTTACTAGCTTGTTAAAATAATGTACTTAATAGAATATTCAGTATGAAGTTTTTAATCATTTGTAAGTTTTCATTATGACCCTTGGTTTTAACTGTCTATTTCATTAATCTCCACAAGGTGGCAGCATAAGTGCATACATGCCTGGCCCTTTACTAATAAATAATTTGAAATCTCCACTAATCGCTCCATTTTCATTTGATAAAGAATGAATCTCAGTAATGTTCAGCACGAAAAGGGGCACTTTATATGATAAAATCACTCTTGGTAAATTAACTCTTACAAATAACGGTCAAAGCTCTAATTTCACGAGAGCTCTAATTTAACACCAACAGCAACAAAAAATGGGGAATAAAGAAATTAATTATGGGGACTTCCTTGGTGGCGTAGTGGTTAAGAATCCGCCTGCCAATGCAGGGGACCCAACACAGCCAAATATAAATGAATAAATTAATTTTAAAAAACTCTATTAAAAAAATTAATTATGACATCATGGGTCAGAGTGATAAAGCCTCATATTTATACATGTTTCATGCATTACCTGTCCTGGCTAAACAGGGGCAATAAAGTACTTCTACTGTAAGAAAAACAAAAAAACATGAAGATACATGCAACAGCACACAATCCAACGCAAGGGAGAAGGACAAAGTACTCATCATGCCAATCACAGGTAGTATTCCTGAGAGACGTAAGAGTGTATGCATGTGTTAAGAAAATTGTCATTAACAGCTAATGTTTAAAAAAAAAAAAAAAAAAGAGTGGTTACACTTGATTAGTAAAATGCCCAAAAGAACGAAAGGCAGACTCTGGATAATCTTCAAAATGAAAAATTTTGCTGGAAAGAACTAATTATAAAACATTCACATACTAAAAAAAATGACAATTATTTTTCATCACCAAAAAAACTAGCCCCAGATTTTATAGGTATTACAAATCTATCAATAAGAGGCTAGATTTTAATACATGAGAAACATTTTTTAAGCTTCTCCATTTCTTTCTTCCTGTCTGACACCTAGGGTTCCTATTTTACTACCTTTCACTCAGTTATGACAACAAAACAATGAGCCACATACAAACATCAGCTTCCCGTTGCAGCCCCTCACAGTCTATCAGGGCCAGACATCGAGTTCCCTCCCTGTTCAGGCTTCAGGATCGGGCACCGCTCTGCCGTGACCAGAAGGGGGCAGCACTCGACAGCCCAGGGGTACCAGGGACTGTGTCCTGATTAGCCAGGCTCAGGCGACACTGACTCAACAAGGACCATCTGAGGGATGATCATGTGATCATCAGCTGAGCCCCACTCTGTAGCAGAGACCGTTTGAAATCCCTGCCCCGTGGAGATTTGGAGGCTCTCACAGGATCATTTATTTTAAAGCTTCAAGATTGAGACCAAGTCCCACCATTTCACGAATGAGACCTGGGTCCCCGAAAACCTCCCCCACCTGCCCACCTGGCTGTATAGCGGAGCAGGTTACAGAGCTCATGTCTATTTCCTGCCTCCCAACCCAGCATGCCCTTCATTCAGAAGCAGCTTCTCCCCAAAACCTCCAAGGACTGTGCCCCTCCCCCTCCGAGGGCTCTCTCACCCATGACCTAAGTTGTCAGGTCCTAATTACTAATGACGCCAGCGTGGAGCAGAATCCTTCCATAGGCAAGGCCAGGACCACAGAATAGGGTGTTCTGTAGCATAAGGCAAGTTGCACGGAAGTCTGAGAACATGTTACTAAGTTCTTGAAAGAAGAACAAAGCAGCTCATTTTAAAATGCTACATAGTTTGGTATAAAAGAAATTTGGTAATGGGTCATTCAAAGTATGTGTTAGCATTCACACAGAGTCGCCTTTATAATGGAACTTTAATGATGCTTTCCATAAATGTGCATTATGATGAGAAATACCACGCTGGAGGTAAATCCACGTGCACAGAGGACCACGGAACCAGGGGGCAGGGGGAGCATTTCAGTCACTGGTAAAGGGGCTGCACAGGGTGTGCAGTATTGACAACTTCTTGAGAGCAGACCCTGTGTGTTTTCTGTTTGCCTGAACATCATAAATAAACCAAGTGTTGGAAAATCACCAGTTCTCCCTGTCAGCTTGCCACACAGTGCAACCCTTCAACTGGGAATCACTGGTGCTCACTATGCCCTCCTGCTGTCGCCTCCCCGTCCCTGGCTGCCACCAAAGTAGCCAGAACCATCCAGAAGCTAAGGATGGGGAGCCTCCACCCTGCCCCAGAGTAAAGATCCGTATGAAGATCCATGGCTTCACTCCATATGTAATAAGATGACCTGAGAACATCAAGGCAAAAAATGTACACTGATCCCCCAAAGCCTCTGGTCTGTAACAACTGTTCATGTACCTGTTAGTTAACCCATTCCATACTGCAGCATTCTGTCTGTCCAATCCTATAAAGTCTAACATTACAAACGTATGTACTTCAAGTTCAAAATGTGCTGATACTTCGAAAGCTCTCCTGAAAATGCGATAGAGAGCAACATGTCAAACGTCTTAGGCTGATTTTATACTTAATCTCCAGTAGTTGCAAACCTTATTCCTGATTTTGAGAATTTTTATAACATACTTTCAGTAAATGAGCAAGTCATACTTTACAACATGTGTAAAATCTGAAAATTCTCCAATAAATCTATGTCTTCAGTTGTCTGTTAGCAGTCAAGATCTTAGAATGAAGAATTTGTTACCTCATCCCAAAAAGCAGTGAAATCTTGCACGTCCACTATGGTTTTACCATCTGATGGCAGCTGAGGGTTGCACTGTGATATCTCATCAAGTAACAGAAAATTCTACAGAAAAGGAAAAACAGATTGTTTAAACTGCAGGAATAAAACACAAACAAAAATAATCGCTTTCCTGGAATTTGCAATAAAAAACTTTATACAGCTTATATATCATTTTGCCAACTATATTTAAAATGTTGGTTCACATCAGAACATACTAAATTAATATATAGAATAATATATACTATTATTATAGCATATAGTATATACAATCATATAGTATACATAGTACACATGTATAGCTTATTATATATATTATATATGTATGTGTGTTTGTATGTGTGTGTATATATATATATAAATAAATAAAAGAGTTCCAGGCCATGAGAAAAGTTGTAACTTTCTCAACAAGTATACTGGTTTACTAGTTCCTCCTTAAGGAGAAAATATGGCTCCAAACTCCAACATATTTAAAACCCGGACATTTTTATTGTTTTACTTTTGTGTTACTAACAACAAACAGGGGAGTTGGAGTTGGTAGGAAATGATTCCATAAATATTTCCTGAATCCCACCATGTACCAAGCACCATGCGACATACCAGGAACACAGAGAGGAAGGCCCTTCTCAGGCCTTCAGGAATCAGGTGGCACAGGACAGGCTGGGAACACAAGACAAATGGCAGAGACTCTGAATGAAAACCCTGGCTCTGCCTGTTTTGAGTTGTGACCTTTTCCTGGGCACTTAAGTATACTCTGGTCTTCTCCTCATGTGTGTTAAATCAATATCACTGCTTGTCATTAACTATCACTGAAGTCATTGCTCTAAAAATGAAATGCTCTTATTAAGTTTCTACCTCTTAAGAAATACTTTACAAGCATCTATTCACAATCACTTGTCTCTTCTCCTTAGTCAACGCCCTCTCTCCTCGACAGCAGGAATGGCCGCATCTCCCACTTCTTATTATTTTCACACCCCTTCGCAGCTATTCAATGCAATTCAGCTGAATAAAACCAAGTCCTGTGAACCACTACTGAACTAACAGAATCATATATAGGAAAACTCCCTCTTGCCCTGCAAATGCTGGACATAATTCAACAAGAAAAGCTACAGTGGTAGAGAAATACCACCCTCACTGCCCACTCCCCCCCCCACCAAGAACTGTGAATGTGTGGCAGACAGAGACTGCTGGCTGTCCTCAGAATCTGCTCTCGTTCTTCTGAGGTAACAAACCCCGGATTTTAGCTGGCACCTGGCAGCCTGGAAGGAGGCCCTCTCTCTCCAGCCCCCCGAGCAGATAGGTATAGCCACGTGACTACATCCAGGCCGGTGGAAAGTGACAACGTCCGGGACCTTCATCCACCCCACGGCCTGGGCCTTGGAGGTTACCAGCTGGGTCACGGCCACATGCAGAGGAGCAACAAGAGAGAAAGCGTCTGGGTCCCTAACACCCTGGAGGATCATACTAGCCATGGAACTTGTTATGGGGTGAACTGTATCCCCACAAAAAAGCTATGTTGAAGTCCTAACCACAGTTACCTCAAAACGTGACTTTACTTGGAAATTGGGTTGTTGCAGATGTCATCAATTAAGGTGAGATCACACTGGAGTAGGGTGGGCCTGATACTGAGCAGGACCCCGTAGGGCTCCTGGGCTCAAAAGCCTTTCTGAGTCGCCCATTTCTTTGATTATAGGAAATAGGCTTCATTCAGCCTCCATGACCTTCCCTGAGTTCGAACAGGCAGGTTCGAGCTGTTGTTAATTAGGGAAAGGAGGGGATGGGAGACAAGGAGAAACAGTCAAGAGAAACAACAGTGCAGCCTTGCGGGCAGGGTCGTGGTGCCCCATCCAGGGATACACAGAAAGTTCTTTGAGCTGTTTTGCAGATACTGAAACCCACACGAGGTGGGAGAAGTTAACGGTTAAGCACATAGACCCCAGACCAGTTGGAACCAGAAGGTCGATGATGTTGACTCCCACTTACCTCCCCACCAACCAATCAGAAGAATGTCCACCAGCTGATCACGCCCTCTTTGAACCATTAATATAAAACTTCTCACTACCCCCTCCAGGTTGGGACACACAGTTTTGAGGGCATTAGCCCACTGTGGCCCCCTTTGCCTGGCAAAACAGTAAAGCTATTCTTTTCTACTTCACCCCAAAACTCTGTCTCCGAGATTTAATTCGGTGTCGGGATACAGAGGCCAGAGTCGGCTTCAGGCCCTGAATCCAATATCATTGGTGGCCTTATGAGAGATGCAGAGACAGACACACAGACAGAAAACAACCACACGATGATGGAGACAGAGGTTGGAGTGATGGCAGTTACAAGCCAAGGAACGCCAAGGTTTGCCTGCAACCACCAGAAGCTAATAGAGGCAAGGAAGGATTCCCCCATCGACTAAAAAAATATATTCACAACCTAAAAGTTGACAGCGATGTTTTATTCTGCAGTATTCTTAGGACTTCAAGCCCAGGAGGCAGCATCTCAAGTAACTACGAGAAAACTGCTCCAAGGAGGCGAGGCGGGAGCTAGGATATATAGGAGTTTTGCAACAAAGGGCAAGTACTAGGAACAAAAGATTACTGTTAAGTAAAGAAAACCAGATATCCCAAGTTAAGGAATTTAGTGCTTTTCTAAGTATTGGAAGACGCAAGAGTCTGGGCTCACCGAAATCATTCCCTTGATATGCACCTCAGCTATCTGGAGAGAGTATCCTGTGTTTTCTCATCCTGAGTTTCCTCAGGGCTCCCCATGGGGAGTAGCTGCAGTCTGATGGCTGCTAGACAGCAGGTATTCTTTCCCTTCCTGAGTTTCCTCAGGGCTCACCAGCTCATTTTGGAGGGCTGCAATCGCTGATGAGTGTGACATCCTCGTTTACTGATATGGCAGGCAATATTCCATTTCTCACCCCTTGCAGGATTCAGAGAGATCTTGAACCTCCTGACATCTTGATTTCAGACTTCTAGCTTCCAGAACTGTGAAACAATAAATTTCTGTGGTTTTAACCACCTGGTTTGTGATGCTTTGTAACAGCAGCCTCAGGAAACTGTTACAGAGCCTTACAAGGATTCTTGAATGAGAGCAAAACAAACTATCTGTGAAAACAGCTTTAACACGGGTAATTCTAGGACCCGCAGGCAAACTGAGTCCTAAGCAACACAGTGGGCAAGTGAAACAAGCATGTGAGGATGTCTGAGAAATAAAAACGACACACGAATAGTAACCTACTACCCTCAACATCATAAACACCCTTCAAGTCCTTGACGTCCCCATCTATCATGCCACAAAGCTACAAATGTGATTGCAACCTTCTACTTCCAAAGAACAAGTAAAAACTGAACTTGAAAAGGGAGACGGGATCCTTGCATTTCTCTCAAAGACCAGCTGGCGGGAGATGTGATCCACTCTTTCCCTCCTCTCATCCAGGCTCACTGAGAACCTGAACACTGGGCACAGCTGCTCCTACCCGCCGCGAGCCCGTGTCCAGCAGGAGGCGGGATGGACAGTGGTCTGAGGACTCCTCTGCAGGCTTTCAGCCACTGCAGCCTGAGTTCTCTCTCCACAGCACCCCTCCCATCGTCAGCCGGGTACCAGCTCTCGCCTGTGCTGCCACAGTTCATCCCTCTCCCAATTCTCCTTTCCTCTTGAAGCAACATAATTTCAGAATCTCACTTACTATTGCTGTAGCAGAAACTAGTTGAGACACCCCCATTATGTGAGCCCTTATTCAGCCCTTATTCTTTCCACCCATTCAACCGGTCTACAGGTTTTTTTCCCCGTCTCTTTCTTGCTTCATTGCACTCTGAAAATGACTGCCCTCTAGCTAAAGTTGTACTATGCACCTGATACTTACTTCTCCAAGAAAACACTCCCTAACCTTCCTTTCCTTTGTGAGCATTCTTCATTCCAGAAAGAAGGTCACAGAATGATAACCTCGAGGACCACCAGAACCTGTTCCAGAACCACCTGATGCCAGCCCTAATGATCTCAGCGTCTCCAGGAGGAAAGAAGAATCCAAGACTACAGCAGCCCCGATCCTTTTCTACAGCCCTATTTTCCACTCTGAAACTCTAAGACCCCTTCCTGTTTCCCAGGAAGGGGGGCACAGTCTTGAAAGCGTTAGCCTGCTGTGGCCCATTCTGCCTGGCAAAGTAATAAAGCTACTGCTTTCTACTCCTCCAAAGCTGCGTCTCCGCGTTTCTATTCGGCGCTGGTGAACAGAGGCCTGCTTTTGCGGCAATACTATTTTTTTTTTAATTTACTTATTTATTTATGGCTGTGTTGGGTCTTCGTTTCTGTGCGAGGGCTTTCTCTAGTTGTGGCAAGCGGGGGCCACTCTTCATTGCGGTGCGCGGGCCTCTCACTATCGCGGCCTCTCTCGTTGCGGAGCACAGGTTCCAGACGCGCAGGCTCAGTAATTGTGGCTCACGGGCCTAGTTGCTCCGCGGCATGTGGGATCTTCCCAGACCAGGACTCGAACCTGTGTCCCCTGCATTGGCAGGCAGATTCTCAACCACTGCGCCACCAGGGAAGCCCACGGCAATACTATTAATCGTTTGAAGTACTGATACAACTTTTTTTTTTTTGCTGGTTCCTTCCTCAGCCCTCCCCAATACCACCGACCCTCCCCCAACACCACTCCCTCCTGACCTCTTTACAACACCTCCAAGAGTGTCCACCACACTTAACACCCTCCAGTGACCCACAGCCCCTAAGTCCACATCACCAAGTGGTCTCTGCCTGGACGCCCTGAGTACTAATCCCACCCATCCTTCCAGGCCCATCTCAAATGCTAATCCTCCTGGGAACCAGCTCAGATGTTCCAGGCTGGCACTGCGCTCTGAATCCCCATAGGGATATTAAGTCACCAAGATGGTAGACACGACGTCATTCATGCACTTACACAGACCCAACTCCAACTAAGACTGAGCCTTGCACAGAGTCGGCCCATCGTGGGCATCAGCTAAAGGAAGGAACAGACTGTAGGGCTGGTTCAAATCCGTTCAACCACTATCTGCATGGCAACAGCCTTACACAGTCTGAGCTGACACAGCAACAAGCAAAAGGTTATACGTATGTTATACATCTTGTCTAGACAGAAGCAAATTCCAATTTCAGCTTAAGCATGTTACCAAGACAAAAACTCAATGTTCAGTGTGCGCACAGTAGAACAGAAATTCCCCACTTTCAAAAAAAAAAAAAAAAGTAAGTAAAGAAAAGAAAAAGTATTCCCTAAATGAATGAGGAATTAAATCTATTGAGCACTTGTCCACAAATAATACGTCTGAGTAGGTAAAGAAGTCACAGTCTTCCAGGGCTTAAATGAGACTCCAACACATGACCAGCTTGTAAACGTGCCAGAAGTGCTGGCCAGATTTTTCTCCAGGGCTCAGGCTGATGAAAACGCTGAAAGTAAATTGTCATTAGAGCCATGAAGTGCAGACCCAGAGCAGGTCTTGCAGGAAACTATCAATGTCAGAACTGCAGCCAAAAAGGCTGACATCCGAGTAGCTGGTAGGGGAAAACCTAAGCAGCTCTGTGAACAATATAACCTCAGAGATACCTTTAACAGATGTAAAAGTCACTGAGGACTTTCAGTGCTCTGAAGTTAAGACAGGATCTCTGGAGTTGTGCTGTTGAAGTTGTTCAAGGCCAAGAATTTCAGTCCCGGGGCTTTCCTGGTGGCGCAGTGGTTGAGAATCTGCCTGCCAATGCAGGGGACACGGGTTCGAGCCCTGGTCTGGGAAGATCCCACATGCCGCGGAGCAACTAGGCCCGTGAGCCACAATTACTGAGCCTGCGCGTCTGGAGCCTGTGCTCTGCAACAAGAGAGGCCGCGACAGTGAGAGGCCCGCGCACCGCGATGAAGAGTGGCCCCCACTCGCCGCAACTAGAGAAAGCCCTCGCACAGAAACAAAGACCCAACACAGCCAAAAATAATAAATAAATAAATTTAAAAATTTAAAGAAAAAAAAAAAAGAACTTCAGTCCCCCTTCCTTACTAAGAGAAAAATAGAGGGACTTCTTGGCCCTCTAAGGTCATAATAAACCATTCATTTTCTGTACATGAAGAAAAGGACATTGAAAAGCACGTGTAAACAAGAGGACACAACACTAGGAACATGTAGGTTTGCCTCGAGGGTATGGACCATCGTACCACCTCCAAGGTGACCTGACTGGAAATCCTGGAAGACGGCCCAGCCAATCTGCTGAGTCCCAGGCTGCAGAAGGCA
Organism: Balaenoptera acutorostrata; assembly: GCF_949987535.1. NCBI lineage: Eukaryota > Metazoa > Chordata > Mammalia > Artiodactyla > Balaenopteridae > Balaenoptera > Balaenoptera acutorostrata. The sequence goes on from NC_080081.1 coordinate 14,722,611, forward strand.
GTGGGGCAGCAGGGCTTCAACACAACATCGTGTTCTAAGCTCTACGTGCCCGCCACGATTCCAGCCCGCCTATGGTCAGACAACGCCCTGTTCTGACTACCTGGTCAATCCACTTGGCTGGCCTTTTCGTCCACTCCTGCTGAACTCTTCACCTTCTAAGTGGTCATGAACACATCTAAGTGAAAGGCAGGGAAAGGAAGAAAAGTGAACATCCAATCAGCTAATTGTATTCATTGCCTAGGACCTGTCATCTAACAGGAAAGGAGGCTGAATCAGGCCAAGGGCCTGCCAGCGGTGTGAGTCTTACAGCAAACACCAGGTATTTCAAAAGCCTTTCAGAATTCAAAACTAAGTTCACTCAGTCTATTTATCTCTTGTAAAAATAAAATACAGTGTGTGTGTGTGTGAAAAAAAAAAATATTAAATAGAAGAATAACTTTTAAGAGTAAAAAAAAAAACAAAAAACAAAAAAACTAAGTTCACGCTCCTCTCCTCCCCTATTCCATATATCAATGATTCCAGGTGATTCTGCAGCCCCAAATCCCAAAACAGCCCAGGATCCACCTCTCCCCTCCCCCCCATACCCAACTCAAGACCTGACCTGAGTGGCTCTCAAATCTGGCCAAGTCTCTCTATTTCACACTAAACCAAACCACACCACATGGTCCTTGGATTGCATTAGCCTCTTGACACATCTCCCTGACTCCGCTCTGGATCCCAATCCCCACCTCCCTGGCCCCTTCCTTAGGCTGCAGCCAGGGTGAGCTCTGAGGTAATAAAAACTTTCATGTTACCTGTAGGGTCCTGTATAGTCCCCTGCTCAGGCCTCCAGAGCCTCTCCTCTGCAGCCTCAGACACTTGTGCTTCCTCAGATGCATGGGTCCCCTTCTTGTGCACTAAAAGCCTGTGTCCCATCACCCTCCCCTGGGAAATGTGGAGCATCAGCCTTCCTCCTCCTACCCCCTCCCCCACATAATTCTCCAGGTAACTTCCTCAGCCTTCCCAGGAAGAACGGCCTCCAAGATTACACCAGCGTCTCTGCCAAAGCACCACATGGCCCCCTGGAATTTTCCTTCCAAGGACTGATGACACACAAACGCGCATCCACAGTGAGTTTCACTACTTCTTTATTAACCCCCCACTTAATGAAACAAAGTCTAAGCAGGAAGGACTTCTCTGCATTTGCCACCTGCCATTGTACATATGTATCTGGCACCTTGCCAGGCATCAGGTAGATACTCAATTATTTTGTGGAATAAGGGATTGAATGGATGAATAAATTCCAAATTTGTTCCCACAAAAGTCTAGCATAAACCAAGACAAGTTTTTCCTCTCAGCTGATTTTAGTCATAACGAGATCTGGTCATCTTTCATATTTGCTAAAATACATTTTGGCTTTGTGTGTTTCTTTCTACAACTAGGGCAACGTTTCCCAAATGTGGCCTATTTTCAGGTATACAGGAGCATTTACTAAAGACGTAGATACCTTGAGCCCCAGACAAGACCTAGTGAATCAGAAACTCCAAGGTGTGACCATTTAGTTTTAAAAAGCACTCCAGGTGATTCTGACGAACTAGAGAAATAAATTTCTTAAAGAGTTATAGAAACCATATACAGAATCTAAGACCTAAAAGAAAATAATATTTCAACGATTACTTCAACCCACCAAGAAGGAGTTTGTCACACTAACACTAACCCTTCTCACCACTCTCATTCCTGGCCACTTGTCCCGCCTTTACTGAAAGCAACTACTGCCAAAAGAAGTTTAAATTCCTAGACCACCTTCCTGCTGGAAAATTTATGTACATGAGGGAAAATTTAAGTTTCTTGCCCAAATCAAAGATGCTTCATTCATCAGGACACAAAGCAGCCTGACAAAGTCAGCCCCAGAAAATCCAAAGTTCTCAGCGGGTCATAATTTTAATGTTACTGCACACACCTACATGAGAAGGAATTTCAAGACTCAGACAATTCAGATGCATTTTTGAGGAAAAGAAATAAAATCCACCCAAATATTTGAGCATAATTCCCTGAAAACTTTCTGTAGGACGCCTTTCATGCTACACTCTTTGGTGCATCACATAATCCGTCAAAGAATCAGTTACCACTTTTTCCACTAAAACCATGCTTAATGGTTAGGCATTTGCAGGAACCCAGACATCATGGAGCTCGATGGTTCCTCCAGTTGCACATTTTCTGGGCACCTGCTATTTGTGAGGAGTATAAAGATGAACGAGGCACTGTATCTGCCCTTTAGATAAGTCTGGAGTTCAGGGAGGGAAAGAAATCCACAAACACATGGCTCAGTGAGGACGAAGTCACATCCAGGAGCTCAAAGGAAGAGATGGGGATTCAAGAGGGTGTGATGTTTAATTTTATGTCAACCTGGCTAAACCCAGTCCCCAGACACTTGCTCAAACACATATTGCAGTGAAAGTATTTTTCAGATGAGATCAACGTTGAAATCAGTAGACTCTGAGTAAAGCAGATTATCCTCTGTAATGTGGGTGGGCCTCATGCAATTAGACAAAGGCCTTCAGAAAATAAAGACTGACCAACTCCAAAGAGGAGGGAATCCTCTCTCCTGACCACCTTCAGACTTGAAATGCATTTTAGCATAAAGCTTCATTGTTTTAATCTTCTTTTATCTCACGATGATCAAGAAGACAGTCAGACTAACGTTGTTAACCAAGTAAGACTGAGGTGTTTCTAAATCCCTGCCAGGCCCAAGAGCCCAGCCCAGGAGCCAGGCCAGCAGAGTCTACATGAACACCAGGCTGTGCAGGGCACAGCTCCTCTCTCTAGAGAGCAGGTCCACCAAGTCTGAGACAGGCCCGCAGCTTGCACCGGGACACACCTCTCCTCGAGCTACAAAATACAAAGAAACCATATGGGACTAAACATAACTGTGGGCATGCACAGTTGGGGCAAATTCTGGACCAAAAGATTAAAGAAAGACAAAAAACCCAACTGCCATTTCTGAAGAGCTGGGAGCGAAAGAACTGGGTGTCGGGAGTAAAAGCAGGGTACCGCGCATGCCCCCCGGCACTCAACACCACAAAGGGGTGGGCAGACCACCTCAGCCACCCGTCCAGCCTGACCCCTGGACACACCCCACCCTCATCCAGTATAAGGAATGAGCCCCCCCTCGGCGAGCGAGGAAACCTGTCACTTGTTCTCGCTCCCTCCTGCAGCCAGTTCAGGGGCCCCAATAAAGCCTGGCCTGAATTTCTTGTCTGGCCTCAAGTCAATTTCTCCTGACTGGGGAAGGCTAAGAACCCTGGTCGGTATCAAGTCCAGTAGGGCTGGTTTGAGATACACAGATGAACACACAGAACAAGGGGAAGATTCAGATCTATTCCCCCTCTGGATAAGATCCAGCTGCCCTGCATTGAGACCCTGCCAAGGCCCGATGTTCCAGGAATGCCTAACTCCAAGCTGCTCCCTCCCTCTGCATTTCTCTGGCATCTAGAACAGGTTGAGTCACCCTGGACCTCCGTGGGGTCCCAGCTGTTTCCTGCACCTGTTGTTTCAGGCAATCCAGTGTTTATTTGATGCCCATGACGTGTCCAACATGGGCCAGGCACTATGCTAAAGAACTACCAGATACAGTCTGCTGTGAAAGGCCTTAGAATACTCCTGGGGAGTCAGGATCACCCCCCTTGACATGATGCTGGGCGGTGCGGGACCTGCCGTGCACATAAATGGAAGCCCTAGGTCAGTACGAACGAAAGTGCTGGGAGAGGGGCATGGGGCTGCTGGAGGGCTCTGCATCACTTGCTTAAATCAAGGACAGACGAGAAGGCAACCCAGGGGGCCCAGCAGAGTGAGCCAAGACCCAAAAGTGGGGATGAATGAGGCAGGTCACAGGGACAAGCCCCCTTCCCCACTCCCCCGCCAGAGTGGAGGGTCATGTGCTGGGAAACAAATAGAGCGGCCAGTGGAGCCTCGAGTTTAACATTTTGATTCTGCAGGAAACAGGGAACCTTTGAAGGTCTTCAGAGTAAGAGGAGATGATGAAAACTAGACTTAATGAGATATTCCACATGACCAAAGGTACTAAGAAGGCAATAATGTAACAATGGTTAAGAAACCAGGCTTTGGGCATAATCCTAGTTCTGTCATTTACAAGCTATGTGAGGATGGGTGAGCTATTTCACCTGTTACAAGAGCCTGTTTCAGATAAGTCATGAATATTCCTCCCTCTCTTGACTCAATTCCCTCCCTTTTACCTCGACCCTCCTATAGATATACAGTGCCTCAGCCCAAACTGGGTTGAGAAGTTGATTTGCGAACTAAGTTCCTGCTTCTCCATTCTTTGGCCATGGAATAAAGCTTGTGCTGTTCCAGACTCACCATCGGTTTAATTATTGGCTGTGGGAATCCGAAAGGAAAAACAACTACCCCAGCCAAGATAAGGGTTCTTAGCCTGGGCTAGGACCCTGGCATGAGTCCAGGCGACCAAATCGGTGACAAGTACAGCAGTTACCTACACAAGGAACATAGGCTCCAGAACGAGACTGCCTGATTTGGGATCCTGCTCCGCCACTCACTAGCTGTGTGATGGTAGGCAACTTACTCAACCTCTCTGCTTCAGTGCCTTCAGGTGTAAAATAAGAGGTAATAGCTCCTTTCCTTCCAGCAGGAAAACTGGAAATGGGTGCCTACCAAAATCAATGAGAAGTCTTAACCTTCCCATTTCCATCCACACACATTTTGAAAATGCACGAACAGAAGGTGTTTGGAGAGTTCCATGCCCTGCCTGAAGTTAAGGAGACATGTGTCTACTTTGTTATTATTTACATTAACTACACCCATACACCTTCTTCTAGGCCCCTCTTGCCTTAAGGGCCATCAAATAGCCAAGAGATGTAGCTACCCACACTGAATACACCACAATCAAAATAAGCATAGGAGCTCCCATCCCCTGGGGATCCCCTAGACCATCCCATAGAAAAAGAAAATATCAGAATTTGTGGGAAAGATGAATGGGTTAGGGTCCAGAAACAAAAGATCTAATAATCACCCAAGTGTGATTAAAGCCCCAAGGTTCGGACTTCCCTGGTGGCGCAGTGGTTAAGAATCCGCCTGCCAATGCAGAGGACACGGGCTCGAGCCCTGGTCCGGGAAGATCCCACATGCCGCGGAGCAACTAAGCCCGTGCGCCACAACTACTGAGCCTGTGCCCTAGAGCCCACACGCTGCAACTACTGAGCCCGAGTGCTGCAACTACTGAAGCCCACGTGCCTAGAGCCTGTGCTCCGCAACAAGAGAAGCCAGAACAAAGAGTAGCCCCCGCTCACCGCAACTAGAGAGAAAAGCCTGTGCACAGCAATGAAGACCTAACACAGCCAAAAAAAGAAAATCCGCCTTCCAATGCAGGGGACGCGGATTCGATCCCTGGTCGCGGAACTAAGATCCCACAAGCCACGGGACAGCTAAGCCTGTGCGTTGCAACTACTGAGCCCACGCGCTCTGGAGCCCACACACCACAACTAGAGAGAAGCCCACACATTGCAACGAAAGATCCCGTGTGCCGCAACTAAGACCCAACGCAGCCAAATAAATAACCAAAAAAAAAAAAAAAAAAAAAAGCCCCAAGTTTCAGGCCCATCTTGTTAGTAGTCCCAGCTACTAGATGGAAAACTTTAGTTAAGAGCTTCACCTCTCTGAGCCGTTTTTTATCTGTGTGTTTCCTCCCAGTTCAAGGAACCTTCAGTGGTTTCAGGACCAAATGATTCCTAGGCAGACAACCTGCATCAAGACCATGCACTGCTTCTCCAAAGGCTAAAGATATGGATAAGACCCCACAGGCTTCAGGGACCCCATCCCCAGAGTGGTCCTCAAAGGTGGAAGTGGAAATATTCGAACTAGGGAAAGGGGCTGGTCAAATACACACTCCAGTAGTGGCTGTGTGTCCCAATCAAAACGTTTTCAAGAATAAAATAAATATTAAATAAAAAATAAGTGTTTTTTAATCTTAAATAAAAAATAAGTGATTTTCACCAACACGAAATTTGCAGATTATCCTCTGCAAAGACACACAGGGAGAGAGGGAGGGAGAGAGAGACGTGGTCATAGACACAAGGACAGAGGGAGCCCCGTGCAGTTGGAACGCGCTGTCACATAAGATAGATGGGAAGAGGTGGGGATATTACTGGAAGACGGCATCGGTCCAGGGCGCTAACTAGATACAGGAGGTTGTTAATAAGCTTGATTGCTTTGGGGTAAACAGGCTACAGCTTTAGTTCAGAACTGCGAATTCCTGCGCGGCACGGGGGACGCCGGCTAACGGTGGAGCGCGGGGACGCTAGTCCCTCCTCCCGCTGGGTGGTGACCCCCCTGGGCCGCCTCGGGCCTCAGCCTCCCCGCCTCCTGCTCCCGCTCCTCCTCCTGCTCTCTGGCACTGAAGGCTGGCGGGGCGACTAGCGGCAGGGGAGGAAGACCCTGTGCGCCAGCCACCAGGTCGCCGGGTCCCCCTCCCCGGGCCTGCTCCCGCCGCCCCGCGCGCCCGGGCGCAAAGGGGAACACGCCGCCGGCGTGGGGAGGCTCCAGCGGCGGCGGAGAGCGCTCCCTCGCCCCAACGCTCTGCCCCCTAAAGGGCGCCGGCGGCGTCCGGCAGGGGCCCGCGGCGGCGGGATGTCGCAGCTCAGGCGGGGCGCTCACCAGAAGAACAGGCGGGAGCAGGGGTTCGCGTCCTGCAGCGGGCTGGGCGGCACCTCCGGGTACACCGGCAGCATCTTGCCGGCGCTGGCGGGGCGTCTGGAGCCCCGGGCGCCTCCGCTCCGCAGGAACCTGAAGTGCAGCGCCGGCGGCCGCTCAGCCCGCGTCTACCCCGCGCCACGCCGCCTTCCGGGAACGCCTCGGGGCGGGGGCGAGGAGGGGAGGAGCGCCCTCTACGCGCAGCTGTCTGAGGCCTGAGAGATGAAGCCTGCGCGCAAGGTGCGGGGCTGCCGGACGAAGGGGGGCCGAGCAGACGCTGCCAGGAGCCACAGGCAGGTGTGCGGCAAGGCCGCAGGCGCAGCTGATGGAGGCGGGTAGGCGGACTGCACAGCACACCGGGTCCAGCGCGCAGGCACCCACTTACTAGTACCTGGCTGCAAACTCTGCCAAAAGTGCTTGCCCTGAGCCCACGCACCCACCCAGAAGGTGCAGAGAGGAGGCTCAGGCTCTGCCCGCCTTTGCTACTCAAAAATGTCCCCTGGGGGACTTCCCTGGTGGCACCAGTGGTTAAGAATCCGCCTGCCAGTGCAGGAGATGCGGGATCGAACCCTGGTCTGGGAAGATCCCACATGCCGCAGAGCAACTAAGCTCCAGCACCACAGCTACTGAGCCTGTGCTCCAGAGCCCGTGAGCCACAACTACTGAGCCCACGAGCCACAACTACTGAGCCCACGTGCCACAACTACTGAAGTCCACATGCCCAGAGCCCGTGCTTCGCCACAAGAGAAGCCAGGGCAATGAGAAGCCCGCGCACCACAACAAAGAGCAGCCCCGGCTCGCCGCAACTAGAGAAAGCCTGCGCGCAGCAATGAAGACCCAATGCAGCCAAAAATAAATACACAAAAATTTTTAAAAACTGCTGTAACTAAAAAGACAGTAACAAGTGTTGGAGGGTATGTAGAGAAATTAGAACCCTCATACACTGCTGGAGGGAATATAAGATGGTACAGCCGCAAAGTTACCATATAACCCAGCAATTCTACTCCTAGTTATCCACGCAAGATAAATGAAAACATATGGCCACGTGAAAACCTAGATACAACTGTCATAGCAGCACTATTCATAAAAGCCAAAAAGTGTGTTGGGGGCAGGGGGAACCAAGTGTACATCAGCTGATGACAGGATAAATAAAATGTGGTATTCCTTGCAATGGAATAGTATTTGGCAAGATAGATATACTGACACATTCTACAACATGGATGAACATTGAAAATATTGTGCTGAGTTAATGAAGCCAGCCATTGACTCTAGTCAGGATGATGAGACAGCATCTAAGGAGAGATTCAATCTTGTTGGGCTTGATGATTCATTCCCAGACAAACCTCAGGGACACATGATGCAAATGTGCAGCTGTGCAAACTATAAATTATTAAATGATCTACAGTATCTCTGTCAAATAGTCAAAGCATCAAGTGTTAAATCTGCAGTATGTTTAAGAGTAATACCAAAATGTGGTTTAGCTAAGACAGTTCTGGACCTCAAGCATTTTCTACTAAGACACATAGGACAAATGGCATTCACAGTTTAAACATACTTCAGTGGGTATCCACAGTTCTGAATATGGTGACCATTTCTGTCACTTCACCTTATAGTAATATATCCACCTCTGTAACCTCAGGAGTCAGCACCCAACTCAAATCTAGCCAATCATAATATGCCATGTCCCTATCAAAAGGGAATGGCCCGGAGATAACCTCATGGCCCACACCAGACCAACTGGTTTTCTTCCTTGAGAATGTTTGTTTTTGTTTTTGTTTTTGTTTTGGCTGGAGCTAGAAAGGGAAAAACCTCAGTTTCCTTTCTGAGAAGGTAGTTATATGGATATGACCCATAACTGCTGGTAGTCATGTCTCCCATTTATGTGGAGAGGCCTAAAAGAATAAAGCAGGTACCCAAAGGAAAGTCATCACATCAACAACTATTTAGTTAAACACTTACTGTGTGCCAAGAACTGTTCCAGGAGTTAGGGATGCATAAGTGAACAGGGTGAGTGGTGCAAAGCAGCATCTTAGTGGCATCAGTTCTCTGGGGTTCCCGAAGCTAAAAGAATCCCTACTTGGATTGTGTGACCTGCTATAGCAGAAGTTGTCACTTTCCAGCTCGTATTCTCCGGACACTTTTCCAGGTCTAAGGCAGCTCACTGCTTATCTGCAACTCTCTGCTTAAAGGCTGTTTTCTGGGTGTGGGAGCACACTGCGGCCATATGCGAGAAAAGCCAAAACCCCAGGATTCAAGCCTCAACCAAAGATGGATGGGGAGTTGGTAGATAAGTGCCCCAGTCCCCTTCCCTATCAGTTGGAATAATTCTGTCTCCCAGGGTTACCCAGCAGGAAGGAGCCCAGTTGCCTAAGCAGTAACTTGCTTGCTAACACACTGTTATTGGCTTCCTTCCTTTCTCTGTCTCACTTCTCTACTCCCTACAAGTGTTTTCTTGGGGTCACTTCCAAAATAAACTACTCCCACTCAAATCCTTGTCTCAGGGTCTGCTACCAGGGAACCTAAACTAAGACACCTACCAGGAACATCCTTCCAATTACTGAAAAATATATTAACTCCCTTGCATTCATGAAAGTCCTAACTAATACTATGAACCCTGGGTTGTCCAACACAGTAGCACTATCCACATGAGGATTTGGGGGACTTGAAATGTGTCTGGTCCAAATTGAGATGTTGTAAGTGTAAAATACACAATGGATTTCAAAGACAGTATAAAACTTTTTTTGTCTCACTAATGATTTTTTACGTTGATTACATGTTGATAATATTTTAGACACATTGGTGTTAAAATATCTTACTAACATTAATTTCACTTGTTCCTTTTTACTTTTTAACATGGTTACTACAAATTTAAAATTACAGATGTGGTTTACTTTATATTTCTATGGACAACACAGCTGTAACCAATGGACAGGCTCTAGCACCAAAAATGTCTCTCCCACTCAAGAAAGCAAATGAATAAGGTTCATGTTATTATACAAATAACCTTGAATGTGATCTAATTCATGGATAGAAGTCATCCTCAAATTTCGGAACTTTGTTATTAGTAATGAATTACTTGTGTCACTTTCCACCAGACCTCAGTCATATTTGCATGATGACACTTTTGTAGAGAACCACTGGTGTAAAAAATTAAGCAAAACTGCTCACAAAAGCCAGTTTGGGTCAGTATAGTCTATTGGTCATCCCTTATGATAATAATACTGGAAGCTTGAGTTGTTTTCAGTCTTTTGGAAAACTAGTCCATTATTGAGATGAGTTGTCCAGAAACTGCTAAGAGTTGATAAAGATGTCCCCAGAAAAGGATATACCTAATAAGATGAAATCCCTGCTTTCATTAGGCTAACAATCTAGAAAAAGAATAGGTAAAAAGGAAATTACAGAAAAATATTATAAAGAATAAAATAAATAAAGCTTGTTTAAAAACAGAATACCCCATGCTAAAGAAGGTAAAGTGTGATAGGCACTGTGATATACTATTGGTAAAATATAAATTAGAATAGCCTTTTCAGAAAACAATTTGGCAGTATTTATTAAGAGCCTTAAAAATGTTTACCCAAGAGGATTTCCACCTATAAGAATATGAAGGGAAAGAGTCATTATAGACACATATATGTACAAATTTATTTATGTACACATATGTTTATCAGAGCAGTGCTTATTATTATAATAGAATTTATAAACATTCTAACTTCTAAGTTCAGCAAGAGCAGAATGATTAAATACGTCATTTTTAAACAAGTGTTTTTTGAACATCCACCATACATCAGACACCCTTCTAAGAACTGGGGATCAATGGTTAAAAAAGGCATGTAAGTTTTATCTCCTCAAGAGGAAATAAAAGAGAGTAGTTGGAGATGGCCAGCAAGCCCCGATTTAAATTGGGCAGTCAAGAAACTTGAGCTGAGGGCTTCCCTGGTGGCGCAGTGGTTGAGAGTCCGCCTGCCAGTGCAGGGGACACGGGTTCGAGCCCTGGTCTGGGAGGATCCCACATGCCACGGAGCAACTAGGCCCGTGAGCCACAATTGCTGAGCCTGCGCATCTGGAGCCTGTGCTCCGCAACAAGAGAGGCCACGATGGTGAGAGGCCCGCGCACCGCGATGAAGAGTGGCCCCCGCTTGCCACAACTAGGGGGGGCCCTCGCACAGAGGCGAAGACCCAACACAGCCATAAATAAATAAATAAATAAATAAATAAATAAATAAATAAATAAATATTAAAAAAAAAAAAAAAAGAAACTTGAGCTGAAATGGGAAACCAAGAAGGAGCCAGCCTTGTCCAAATCTGGGAGAAAAAAAGATCCCCCAAAAGTGAAAACAAAAAAATCCATGGCATTGGATAAGATAACTTGGGTGAGTGTAGATTTTTTTTAAAGGGAAGAGAGACCTGTTGCATCTGGAAGAGAGGGGAGGACACTAGGCAAATTGCCACCCCCGAGACTGGGGAGGCCCCCCCCAGTGAATAGAGGAAATGGAGGCTTCCCGGACCAGAGACTCAGAGCAAAAGCACCAGGGGGACCTGTGCCTGGGGAGGAAAACCACAGCTATAAGTGACAATTGCTGGAGGCTCAGTGTGACCATCTGAGAGCTAGAAGCTCCAGGGGGACCCCGTCATGCGAGGACTCACGACACGGGGAGATTTTCCTCCAGGAGCTCCACCAGGATCCTACAGAAAATACCAGAGGAAAATCCCTCAGCCTTCCTGCTGGGGGAGGGGAAAGTAGCCAATTTGAAATAGACCAGAAGACTCGGTCCTCTTAACAAGGCTTGCCCTTGGGGGAAACTAGTTAACCAGAGTCTAACCTGCTGGGCTGTTAGCTGAGCCTAACTGACCTGGGGGAAGAGAAATACCCAGCTCCAGCTGTCTCTAGCCGTCCTGGCCCACATAAGAGAAGGGGTGGGGGGAGAAAAAAATGAGAAACACTTGTGAAGTTCATGGTCCAGAGGCAGAAGCTCACTGGGGGATTGAGACTTAATGGTGGGAACTGCCTGCCCTCACACCTCACCACCTCATTACTAAGGCCTTGTTACAGCAGTTCCTTTAACCCAGGACATTGTGTCTGCATATCAAACAAAAGTTACAAGGCACACCGAAAGCCAAAAAAAAACACTTTTTTTTGAAGAGACAGAGCATGCATCAGAACCAGATGCGGCAGGGATGTTGGAATTATCAGATGAGGAATTTAAACGCAACTATGATTAACACACCAAGGGCTCTAATGGATAAAGTAGACAGCATGCAAAAACAGATGAGCAGTGTAAGCGGAGAGATGGAAATCCTTAGAAAGAACCAAACAGAAATGCTAGAGATAAAAAGCGCTGTAACCGAAATGAAGAATGCCTCTGATGGGCTTATTAGCAGACTGGCCACAGCTGAGGGAGGAGTTGCTGAGCTACAGGATATATCAATAGAATCCACAAAAACCAAAAAGCAAAGAGAACGAAGGCTAGAAAAACCAGAATATCCAGGGACTGAGGAGCAGATACAAAAGATTCCACATCTGCGTAATGAGAATTCCAGAAGGAGAAGAAAGAGAGAAAGGGATAAAAGAAATGTTTAAAACAATAATGACTGAAAATTTCCCCCAATTAATGTCAAACGCCAAACCACAGGTCCAGGAAGCTCAGAGAACACCAATCAGAATTAATGTCAAAAAAAAAAAAACAACCCCTACAACTAGGTATACTATTTTCAAATTAAAGAAAAACACTTTGGCTATAAAGGAATAAAGATAAGAATTGCATTCAACTTCTCTTCAGAAATCATGCAAACAAGAAGAGAGTGGAGTGAAAATTTTTAAGTGTTGAGAGAAAAAAAAAAATCACCAACCTAGAATTCTGTACCTTGTGAAATGATCTTTCAAAACTGAAGGAGAAATATTTTTTTCAGACAAACAAAAATTGAGGGACTTTGTTGCCGGTAGACTTGCTTTGCAAAAAATGTTAAAAGCAGTTCTGCATTGAGAAGGAAAATAATGTCAGAAACAAAGACCTACATAAAGTAAGGAAGAGCATCAAAGAAGGACGAAGGGAATAGTTCTGCAAGAGGAACAGATAAAACGGTATTGAAAGCTTTGGACAGTGGCCAGAATGGAAGAACTTTCAAAAGCTGTATCCTGAGAGTGTAGTGACGAAAGCAACAGAGAAGTGAGGATTTTAGCAAACAGGCTGTTAGACTCTGCCTGCCATTCCCATTCCTTCATTTCTCTTTCATGGCAACCACATGTTGTATGTCACCTCACCTGTGGACTGAGGATCAGCCAGCTCCTTGACTTGTGCATTGAACCGTGTTTACTGCACTGATGGTTAATACCTTTTATTGACTCAACTGTAGGTTCTTTCTGGATTCCTAACATTTGACTATGCCTGAGCTTTGGTAGCTAAGGATATTATTCTTCTTTTTACTTTGCAGTGGGTTTTGCTGGATTCTGCCTGGTGATGGCATTTTACTACTGACCACTGTCTACCACACAGAGGAACCAAGATAAGGTGGTAGCTTTTTTACTGCCTGCAGTGGGTTTCTTTGGATTTTGTGTGGTGACAGTATTTTACTGCTGACCACAGTCTACCGATGGAGGACCCACAATAAGGCGGTAGCTTTGGATAAGAAGCAATTGGGAAAGAGCAGCTGGCCTTTGACCCAAATCTAGTAGTTTTGGTCAGAAAGCCTGAGGTGCCAGCTCTTCACAATGAGCTGATCTGTAAGGATACATTTAACGCCGTGTCATGTGTCCATGCAAAGTTCAGAATCAAACTATGTAGTACAGCTTGCCTGTATCCTGTCAGAGATGCCACTCTCTCTAAATTGAGACCAAAGTTTCCACACCTTTCACCAACTAGTGTGTATGTATGTGTCATTTATCATTTTTCAATAGTCAGTCAACTTAAGTCTTTACTCATTAATCAAAATTGCCAGGCAGGCTATCTCTAGCACACATCTGTGTGTCCTATAGGACTGCAACCTTTACTCTGCTGCCCTTCAAACCGCTTTTCTTATTTCAAATTTAGACTTTCATCCAGCAACTGACTATCAAGCATTGCCATCCATCTCTGTCTATCAGTCAACTGGTTCAGTTTCCATAAAACAACCATGTCTGTATTATAATGGCACTTGTTTGTAGATCCATTTTGGTGTTTTATTACATTTTCCTACATTCTTTAAAATAAATGAATAGAAGATGGAAAAATTAGTATGCTAATAGTAATAATGCAATTACTGCAAAGATGGAGAGAGTATGAAGTAGAACAAAGGAGGTAACTCTTCAGTCTGGTTTGGATGCATATTGGAAGTAAACTCGTTGATTATATGCTTAATTTTGAAGGAAAGGAATTTTTTTGAATCTATGGAAGCTTTATTCATAACTGCCAAAACCTGGAAGTAACCAAGACATCCTTCAGTAGGTGAATGGATAAATAAACTGGTTCATCCAGACAGTGGAGTATTATTCAGCACTAAAAAGAAATGAGCTACCAAGACATGAAACAACATGAAGGAAAATTAAATGCTTATAACTAAGTGAAGGAAGCCAGTCTGAAAAGGCTGCATACTTTATGATTCTAACTATATGACAGAAAGGCAAAACTATGGAGACAATAAAAAGATCAGTGGCTGCCAGAGGGTGGAGGTGGGAGTGAGGGATGAACTGGTGGAGCACAGAGGATTTTTGGACAATGAAAATACTCTGTATGATACCATAGTGATGGAAATGTCATTATACATTTGTCCAAAACCATAGAATGCACAACACCAAGAGTGAACGCTAACGTAAGCTATGGACTCCGGGGGACTTCCCTGGTGGTCCAGTGGTAAAGAATCCACCTTGCAATGCAGGGGACGAGGGTTCGATCACTGGTTGGGGAACTAAGATCCCGCTTGCCGTGGGGAAACTAAGCCCGCACGCCACTACTACTGAGCTCGCACGCCACTGCTACTGAGCTCGCGCGCCTCAACAAAAGAGTCCATGCGCCGCAAACTACACAGCCCGTGCACCCTTGAGTCCACGTGCCACAGCTAGAGAGAAGCCCGCATGCCGCAACAAGAAAGCACGCACCGCAAGGAAAGATCCCACATGCCGCAACTAAGACCTGATGCAGCCAATAAATAAATAAATAAATAAAATACTTTTTTAAAAAAACCTGTGGACTTCAGGTGGCTATGATGTGTCAGTGTAGATTCATCAGTTGTAGCAGAAGCATCACTCTGGTGGAGGAATGCTGGTAGTGGGGAGGCTATGGAGTGCGGGGACAGGGCAGATACGGGAAATCTCCGTACTTGCCACTACAAAAAAAAGAAAGAAAAAAGAAAAATCTATGAAATGCTAATAAGATATTGATGAAGATTATATATCCAAAAGGTGAAGTGTTATAAGAGAGGACATAGAGAGATTTTTTTTAAGTTAGAGACTGAGATTCATATTAATAAATTGTCCCATTGATCCCTTAGAGAATTTCACAGGCTTATACATCATCCGATAGAGATACACCTTTCTCCAACTCAATCAGGAAAATTAGAAGGCCAGACTTAGCCTATCTCCTGTCAATTTTTTAAAAATAATGTATAACACTACCAAAGCGATCATCATTAACCTCCTTTCCATCCCTTGCAAATTACCATCAGCAGGTCCATTTTTTCTTCATTAAAATTTTTTTCTGTTTATTAAATGGGACTTCAGTTAAACTAAGAGAAATAGAATTTGAGGTAAGAAATACATTTATAAAATTAATTTGCATTGCATTATATTAATGTTAAATCTCTGTTTTGGATAATCATAGATATATTATATGACATTCAGGGGTTAAAAAGCTGAAATGCTCTTCCCGAACATAAAGAACTCTAGAATTCTTTTTTGTTTTCTGAAAAGGGACTTCCCTTCACTCCTTCTAGACAGTCTACTTTCAACTGCACTCTCAGGGAAGCTATGGGTATAAAATTAGCAAATTGCATCTAAATGAAATGGATGTTTCCTACCCTCACAGAGCTTACAACTTATACTGTGTGTGCAATTCCCATCCTTAGAGTCACACCTTTGAGTGAAGGCTTCTATTATAATATGGACAACAGAAATGAAGTCCATTATGTTTCAGTATTAAAACAAAAAATATTGACTTTTTTTTTTTGGAATTTTATCTTTTATTTATTTTTGGCTGTGTTGGGTCTTCGTTGCTGCGTGAGGGCTTTCTCTAGTTGCGGAGAGCGGGGGCTACTCTTTGTTGTTGTACTCTTCTCATTGAGGTGGCTTCTCTTGTTGCGGAGCACAGGCTCTAGGCGCGCGGGCTTCAGTAGTTGTGGCTCGCAGGCTCAGTAGCTTTGCGGCATGTGGGATCCTCCCAGACCAGGGCCCAAACCTGTGTCCCCTGCATTGGCATGCGGATTCTTAACCACTGCGCCACCAGGGAAGTCCCAAAAATATTGACTTTTTTGATGGGCATTTTTCTAAAATGTGTTGTTGATGTCCCTCCATTCTTAGAGTATGCAGAATATGATGACAAACATTATTAATTATTTGGTATCATTACCAGCAAGTAGTATTGTGCCATTTGGTATGATACCCTTAGGGCCTAATGAAACACAGGTATAGGGGGTTATGGATTTACTTATATACATTTAATAGCAACCATTTATCTTTTAAAACTTTCATGTCTGTTTTTTATATATTTTTCTTCTCTTTCCTTTTCTAATAATATTTTACTTTTTACTATTTTTAGACTGGCTTGTTAAGTAAGATTTAATAGGCTTTAAAGTAAGGATCTGAGGGTCTCTGCTAGGAATAATAATGATGAGTTTGGACACACAATTTTGGCAACTTAGATGCCTCTTGGTCTCAGTTGTCTTCTGTGAGACTGAAATTGCCTGAAGAATGACAGCTGGAGAAGTGAATGTTATCAGAAGGTGTTTTGGTTTGCTAATGGCTTTGTAAGTGTTCCTAAATGATTAGTAAATTTCCCTTCTTCTTTTAATATGAAATATTTCAAGAACGTTAAAAATACCCCCAATTTTATTTTTCAAATGTACATATATCCAAAACAGACTATATAAAGTGTTGACATTTTCCTAGAGTTATTTATGAATTTTCATTAAAGAAATAAGATGTATAGGAACAAACCAAAAAGAGAGAGAGGGAGAGAGAAACCAGAGATGGAGCCCTGAGGCCCTCCAACATTTACAGGTAGAGACCCACCCAAGGAGACTTGAGGTGGGAGAAAATGTGCAGTCACAGAAGCGCAGGAAAAGCTGGAACCTATGCTTCTGAAGACAGAAGAGTAACAACTGGATTTGGCAAAGTGGAGGTTTTTGACTTAGAAAAAGCAGTATTTTAAAGACAGACAGAGACAGAGAAACCCTATAAAACTGTGTTGAGCAGAGAACAGTGTGTGAAGGTGTGGAGACAGTGGTTATACACAACTCCTGTGAGAAATTTTGCTGTGAGGAGGAACAGAAAAGAAGTAGAAAAAGAAATAACTGCAGGAGTACAACCCTTGAGAAGGCACTCCTCCACACTGTAGACTGTTCTATAGCCAGTGTTTAATAACATGGGTGAGAGTTGCCAGTGCCTGCCCATAAGCCCTGCCCCCTTCCATTTCACACCAGCCTGACTTCCTGCAACTCTGCCTGAGGGCTTTGTCTGCCACCACAGCCAGCTCTGCTCAAGTTCAAGGCAGGCCCAGAGTGCCAGGGAATTTAATGTCTCTCTCTGCTCTCCTCCCCCAGCAGCCTTCAGTCAACAGACAGACAGGAGTATAAATACCCCAACTCACTCACTCCTCAGAGAAGTTAACCATGAGGCTTGTGTTCCACACCGTCTCCTAAAGTTACCCAGCAGGATTATGCTCCAGTAGCCCATCCTGGGGAAATGCTTGATAATGTAACCTTTGCTGCCTTCATTCCCTTTCTTGTCTCACTTCCCCCCTCCATTACCAGCGTTTCCTGGGACGACTTCCAAAATAATCTACTGCATTCAAATTCTTGTCCTAGAGCTTAGTTTCTGGGGACCAAACTAATATAACAGCAAATATTCATATAGGGCTTCCCTGGTGGCGCAGTGGTTGAGAATCTGCCTGCCAATGCAGGGGACACGGGTTCGAGCCCTGGTCTGGGAAGATCCCACATGCCGTGGAACAACTGGGCCCGTGAGCCACAACTACTGATCCTGCGCGTCTGGAGCCTGTGCTCTGCAACAAGAGAGGCTGCGACAGTGAGAGGCCCGCGCACCGCGAAGAAGAGTGGCCTCCACTTGCCGCAACTAGAGAAAGCCCTCGCACAGAAATGAAGACCCAACACAGCCAAAAATAAAAATAAATTAATTAATTAATTTTTAAAAAAAAGAATTAAAAACAATAATAATTCAGCAGAGGTAGGAGTAAGGGTGAGGAGTAGAGTGGGTATAGAAAAAAACAAAAGTTGTCATGTGTTGGTAATTGTTGAAGAATAGAAGATAAGAACATGGTGGTTGATTATACTATTTTCTCTACTTTTATATATTATTTCCATTATAAATTTTTTACAAGTACATGTTTTTTTTAAATGCTTACTTTTCCATTGACATATTTTTAAGGTACCAATCAAAACCTATTCCTTTTTTGTCTGTTGCAAATATATTTTCATTTGCCTCCTAAACTATATGATTTTTAACCCCTTCCTCTATCTCATGAGGAGGGCACTCGTTTATTTTGTCATATTTACTTGTAGTGATTTTTTAAATTTTATTGAAATGCATTTTCTATATATGAGTCAATATTTCCTCATCACATTGTGATAAAATGCAGGTGCCCCCTACTTTGACAAACAAACCCCACCATAATCAAACTCCATCCTACATGTCAGACAAACTCTTCCAAAGTACAGAAGAGAGGAAACACTTCTATACTTTTTTTTTTTTTTTTTGCCACACGGCAGCGTGTGGGATCTTTGTTCCCCAACCAGGGATCGAACCTGTGCCCCCTGCAGTGGAAGCACAGAGCCCTAACCACTGGACCGCCATGGAATTCCCAGAGAGGAAACACTTTAGAACCCATTTTATAATGCCACTTGCAGCAACATGGATGGACCTAGAGATTATCATATAAAGTGAAGTAAGTCAGAAAGAAAAAGACAAATACCATATGATATCACTTACATGTGGAATCTAAAATATGACACAAATGAACATATCTACAAAACAGAAACAGACTCACAGACATGAGAACAGACTTGTGGTTGCCAAGGGGAGGGGGTGGAGGGGAAGTATTAGGAGTTTGGGATTAGCAGATGCAAACTATTATATATAGAATAGATAAACTACAAGGCCTTACTGTATAGCACAGGAAACTATATTCAATATCCTGTGATAAACCATAATGGAAAAGAATATGAAAAAGAATATATATGTGTATAACTGAGTCACTTTGCTGTAAAGTAGAAATTAACACATTGTAAATCAACTATACTTCAATAAAATTTTAAAAACCCACTAACACAACATTGTAAAGCAATTATACTCCAATAAAGATATTAAAAAAATAAAATAAAATAAAAACCCATTTTATGAGGTCAATATTGCTCTGATATCAAAACCAGACAAAGACATCACACAAGAAAGAAAACTACAGACCAATATTCACATTCAATGTACACAGAATTTCTCAACAAAATACAAGCAAATCAAACCCAGCAACATGTAAAAAGAATAATACACTTAAACATGGCAAATTTTATGTCATATATATTTTACCACAATAAAAAATAGTAAAATAATAAAAAGAATTATACACATGACTAAATGGGATTTATCTCAGGGACGCAAGGATGATCACATGATCAGTCTCAGTAGGTGTGGGAAAAGCATTCAACAAAATCCAAGTTCACGGACCCCTGGTTGAGAACACCTGTTCTGGAAAGTCTCTAAACATAGCAGATGACAAACAATAGTGAAGAAACAACCGAGGGCTAGAAAGTAAATTTAAAGGGTGCTACTGGGGAAAAAATGTTCTCTTGAATCTATTGGAAAAAGTCTTCTTTTTTTGTTTTTGTTTTGTTTTTTTTTGGCTGCATAGGATCATAGTTGTGGCAGTGGGATCTTCGTTGCGGCGTTTGGGCTTCTCTCTAGTTGCCACACTCGGGCTCAGTAGTTGTGGCACGCAGGCTCAGTAGCTGCAGTGTGCAGGCTTAGTTGCCCTGCAGCATGTGGGATCTTAGTTCCCCGGCCAGGGATTGAACTTGCATCCCCTACATTGGAAGGCAGATTCTTAACCACTGGACCACCAGGGAAGTCCCTGGAAAGAGTCTTCTTGAATCTACCTTGATCATGAACAATGACAGCGTAAATGATTTATCTAAGATCTAAGAGGAGTACATAGCGTAAACTTTTAAAGTGTAGGTGTGTGTATTCCTTCTTTGCTACAGGCATAATTATTCAACTGCTAGATGGGCATGAGTATTTTTGTGGTACCATAATTAAAGGGCCTTTGAATGGCTTGGAGATTTAGGGCAAGTGCTTTAGACTTAGATTTAACAGTAGCTGTGTTATAGTAGCTCAATGATTTAAATTTTAAGCCTCAGAATTCTTTTAGCTTTTATTCATATCTGAAATTAGGATTCTAACACCATAAGATGAGAATTTTAAAAAAATAATACCTATGAAGTATTTAGTGCCTGGGCCATGGAAGTATTCATCATGATGAACAACATCCAAGGCGGTGTAAATCATGGGTCTGTCTTGGGACTGTTACGTCTGCCTCTTAGATAGATTGATGTCAGGCTAGAGGACTTCATAATCACAAGTTAAAGGGACTAATATTCTTGTTTAAGGACTAGACTTGCTGCTTGAATAACCTGGAAAACTGAAGAATAACTGGGCATAGAATGAAATTTATTTGGACAACTTTAGCAGTTGTGCATTTAAAGTAAACACATAAATGACACGAAGAGAAGACAGCACTGGCCGGGTGTTGCCAAAAAAGAGGATTTTGCAAGGCAAGTCCTCTGCCTATATTTTGGGAACTTGCCAAAGGGTGATTTTGTTCATATAGAGGCAGAGCTTGAACTTACTTTGGCTCTGGCTAAATGCTATAAATAATGTCACATCATTAAATCTGTGTAAATGGTTTCAAAAACTGCTTAAAGATGTAATTATTAGTTGAGGGTGCAAACTCAAATATTTCCGTGGGTAAAACAACTGAGGGAGGCCTTATGGTCTCTTGCAGAGAGAAGGGGGCCTGTCATCAGAGGGCACACCCTGTCCAAAAGTATTTACTTTCAAAACATTTCAGAAACGCCAACCAGCCAAACAAACAGGTTGTGGAGGCCTCAGTCCTGCGCAAGCAGCTTATAATCTCTGATCAGTGGAACAAGCATAAATTAGGTATTTCTCTTTTGTATCCCTGAACCCATAGATGGTCTTTTTCCTTCCAATCAGATAAATACTTGGCAGGAACTGAACTGCTAAAAGCTCTGAACTGTAGCATCACAGAATCCTTAGAGTTGCTTATCTTTTCCCCATTTCTGGTTGCTTCCATATCCCATCCCTTCATAAATTCTTCCCCTCTTTTTTTCTAGCTAACACTTAGCTTCTATTTAGAATAAAGTGGTACTTGACCACCATTTAATTTTTTCATCTGCTTTTCTGAGCACTTAATGCCTCAAACACTGTAGTGTGTTCTGGCCTAAAAGAGCCCTCCTCTGTCAAGCGGTCACCAGGCCCTGATTCCTTTTCCCTTCCTTCCATCCCCTGAGTGTCTCCCAACCACCTGTGCAAAAGGGGAGCATGTGACAGAACCATCTCCAGCCCTCGGTGCTACCGACTACTCATTCTGGGCCTCTTAGTTTCCTTTGACACCAAAGCCTTTGCCTTTATGAAAGTTATTTACTTATGAAAAATATTCAAAGAATGATCAAAGAAAATCAATTACGGTGTTAATAGACTTAGACACTTCTCCTTACAGGCTGAATGAATAAAATAAGCAGAAGTGACAATAAGGATTGTAATCTGAAAGCAACCCAGTGATGCATCATTAGAGGGTAATTTTTTTTAAGAAGGTAATTTTTAAAAAGGTAAAATCATGACTCTCATGCAAATAATAAATGGTCATCATTAATCTGTGACTTATTTATTATTAACTATTATTAATTCACGATGGAATCAGTAAGATATTACAACTGGTTTTTGTTTTTTGTTTTTTTTAGTATCTTTATTGGAGTATAATTGCTTTACAATGGTGTGTTAGTTTCTGCTTTATAACAAAGTGAATCAGCTATACATATACATATATCCCCAAATCTCTTCCCTCTTGCATCTCTCTCCCTCCCACCCTCCCTATCCCACCCCTCTAGGTGGTCACAAAGCACTGAGCTGATCTCCCTGTGCTATGCGGCTGCTTCCTACTAGCTATCGGTTTTACATTTGGTAGTGTATATATGTCCATGCCACTCTCTCACTTTGTCACAGCTTACCCTTCCCCTCTCCATGTCCTCAAGTCCATTCTCTAGTAGGTCTGCGTTTTTATTCCCGTCCTGCCCCTAGGTTCTTCATGACCTTTTTTTTTTTTTTTTTTTAGATTCCATACATATGTGTTAGCATACGGTATTTGTTTTTCTCCTTCTGACTTACTTCACTCTGTATGACAGACTCTAGGTCCATCCACCTCACTACAAATAACTCAGTTTCGTTTCTCTTTATGGCTGAGTAATATTCCATTGTATATATGTGCCACATCTTCTTTATCCATTCATCTGTTGATGGACACTTAGGTTGCTTCCATGTCCTGGCTATTGTAAATAGAGCTGCAATGAACATTGTGGTACATGCCTCTTTTACAACTGGTTTTTATAGTCTCTCCCTGACAAAATTCCTTTCAGTTGCCATGAGCAGGATCGTTTGCACTGCTGTGAACAGGAATCATTTGTATCACTATTAGTTTTCTACAAGTTAACTTCTACCTTAACAGAGTTGTAAAATAGCCTAGTGAAAAACAAAGGTGTTCAACTCTATAGGATAAAACAACCTTGTAAAGATCATAACCCGGCATTCCACTGAAGAGATATTCTGCAGCCTCTCTTGCCCTTCCAGCATCTTTCACAGCTTTTCCCGTCAGTGGTGATCATTTTATTAACATCTCTTCATCTTATCTTCATCCCTATCCCTTGCTTCCTCCCCCAACCCACAAGGAATCCTAGGCTTGGATAAATGGTGTCTGGGTGTATTCTGGACTGTGTGAAAATGTTGGGAAGCTTGTAAACATTTTACAAGGATGTAGAGAGGAAAAAAAAAAGGCTGACCTAGTAATAGAGCTTAAATACTGCATGCAAAGTGCTCTTTAAAGAGCAGTTTCTGCTGTTCTGTATCTCACAGGAGCACACAGAGTTTAAGCATTTGCATTGTGATAGGAATAGTTAGTTTTGATTTAAAAAGCAGAGTAGCCTTCAGGAATTTGGTTTAGGAAGCTTAAGTTGTTTCATTTCAAAGTTCCTTTTTCCCTAGAATAATGCAGATCCCCCAAGGGAACCCTGGGCTTCAGAAGCCATTACTATACTAGGTCAGGAAAACAGTCCTGCTGATGGTGCTGAGGCACAGTGTGGGAGAGTGGAAGGAACACTTAGGTGGAATTCTGGAGATTCAACCCCACAACAAGAAAAGCCAAATAATTTGGAGATGAGAATAAATGGGGATCAATGGTGAAGGAAAAAAGTAAAGTGGTTTTTAGCATAAGTCAAGGCCTTGAGAAGTGTCCTTCCCTCTGGAAAATGGAGTCATCTCCAGAGATGAGGAGGTGACTAGGAATCGGATCTGCCATCAGATTCCAGGTTTAAGGTAGAGTCCTCCTCAAGAAGTGGGCAAATGCATAAATGACAACAATAGAGGTGGACGTGAGATGGGTACAATAAAATGCTACCTGAAGACAGAGGAGCAGCTGTGAGGCCATGACCACACGAGGAAGGCTGGAAAAGGAAGTGGTTTGTGGGGGAACATGATGAGTTTGGTTTGGGACCTATTTACGACCTGGTAGGGCCTCTACGTGTCTTATATTTATGTGTATCAACTCCATCTTTCTCCTGTTCCTCCTTCTGCTTCAATCTTCCCTTCAAGTTTAAATCTCTCTTGAAGAATGGAAACAATAACTTGGTTTTCTTTGATCTGCCCTCACAAACCAAGCAAAATGCCTTACACACAGAAGATGCTTAATGGATGTTGAATGGATGGGTGGATGGATATTCAAATGTTCTTGAGCAGGGGCTTTGCCTTTGCTTCTTGGAGTTCCTTAGAGCAAAGTGGGACAGGATAGGAGAGCATAGGTTGGAAAGAGTTGGAATCTTTATGGGGACAACAAACAGACAGATGTAAGAGGTCAGAAAGAAGAGTTGGCAGAACCTAAAAATAAGTTGTGTTTCGAGAAGTAAGGAAAAAGAGTAAAGATGGCTAGACAGTCTACTTGGTGTGCAAACAGCAAATGTAGTTTTATATTTAAAAACTGTGAAATTAAAGTTTAACCCCAAATGACACAGAATTATATTGCTCCTAACATCACATTAAATAAAAGCCATTCCAGCTTGTTTGGACCTGTCTCTGACCGCTTGGCCTGGTGCAGTCATTTTTATTGCTCTAGATGGCATCTGTTTTCATTATCAAAGCAGGAACTTTCTGCTATGTCATCCTGAAGTTCAACTTCACTTGCACAACATGTTGTTTTGTAATTAAATTAAAATCGCAGGATGTTTTGGATTAGAGGAATCTTCCTTCAACCAGACCCAAGGTTAGTAAGAGAGTGTGACCTGTCTGGGATAGAATTCCCTCATCCAAAACATCCGGAATATTTCACTGGATTAATTTGCAACTCACTGGGAGGTTTTGGGTCCAATTGCTAAAGATTTTTCTGTCTGTTTCCATTACTCTTTTCAAGTCAGGTCAATATGCATTTATTCAGCTCTCTTATTGAAAATGATATGAAAAGTATTACTGAGTCCAAAGAATAAAGAAAATGGGAGATAAAATGCAAGGAAAGGAAGAAAAGTAATGAGTGAATAAATAAGTTCATTCATGAATAAAGAATTTATTCATGAATAAGTAAATTCATTCATCCAACAAATGAACTTACAGAGCTCTTATTTGTACCAGGCACTGAGCTAGGTAAGTGCTGTGCAATAGAGAGAGAAATATAAGCTACTGGTTCTGTTCCCCAGGAGTTTAGGATTTGTTTTATTTTTAATAAAAAAAAATTGCCATTGGACAGTTTAAATTCAATTTATATTAATCCAATCAAAAACTTCACAAAGAAATAACCATGAACAATTTCTTTGAACATTCTGTGAGGGAAAAGGCTAACGAACTCACACTGCACCACTGGATAGGATGTGTGTGTTTTGGTTGGATTGAATCCCAGGGCCCCTAGCCAGTAGGCTACAGGAAGAGAATTTTTAAAATCTATTTTACTGGCTATAGAAAATAATCCTCGGTACAGTGTATCAGGCACAGTTTTTGCTTTGAGCATTGCCATGAGTCTATGTAGCTTTAAAAGGAATGACCTTTAGCAAAAACTAATTGACAGGGACTTCCCTGGTGGCACAGTGGTTAAGAATCCACCTGCCAAGGCAGGGGGCACGGATTTGAGCCCTGGTCCAAGAAGATCCCACATGCCACAGAGCAACTAAGCCCATGCGCCACAACTACTGAGCCTGTGCTCTAGAGCCCAAGAGCCACAACTACTGAAGCCCCCACGCCTAGAGCCCGTGCTCCACAACAAGAGAAGCCACCGCAATGAGAAGCCCGCACGCCGCAACGAAGAGTAGTCCCCGCTCACTGCAACTAGAGAAAGCCCGCGCACAGCAAAGAAGACCCAATGAGGCTAAATAAATAAATAAATAAATAAACTACTTGACAAGTAGGACCAAATATTCTTATAGTTTTGAAACACCCTGAGAAAAGTTCCATTTAATCCATCTATGCCCCAACCTTGGCTCCTTGTTGGTCAAACTGTAGTTCTTCAAAATTCAATGAAAGAAGGTATGGAAAGCAACAGAAATGCCATAATAGAGTGTTACTGAAAAGGTTTAGGGAGATGAGGCTGATGAACATTCATCCAGAAAGGATAGTTATGACATGTATGGCATTTGAGGGCATTTGAGGGCTATTCCCCAAGCCCCTATGTCTTAGCTAGTTTGGGCTGCTGTAACAAAGTACCACAGACTTCGGCAGGGCAGGAAGCTTATAAACAACAGCCTTCACAGTTCTGAAGGCTGGAAGTCTGAGAAAAGGATGCCAGCATGGTCAGGTTCGGGTGAGAACCCTCTTCTGGTTGGCAGACTGTCAAACCCCCATTGTGTCCCCACGTGGTGGAAAGAGAGGGAGAGAGCTCTCCGGGGTCCCTTTTATAAAGGCACTAATCACTGCCCAAAGGCCCCATCTCCTAAACCCATCACACTGAGGGTTAGAATTTCAAAGTATGAATTTGGGGGAGACATTCAGTCGATTGAAACCCCCTCATTTCCTCCTGTTCCCACTAAAACCTAAGCTCCATGAAGGCAAGGACTTTGTTTGCCTTGTTTTCTATTGTGTCTCCAGTGCTGAACAATGAATAGTACATGCAGGGACTCCATTAGTATCTGTAGGGTGAATGAATGAGTCAGCTCTGCAGCCGCCCCCAGTGATGCATCCTGAGGACTCTCAGGAAGAGAAAGCACAGGACGCTGGCCCCAGATAACTGAGGTGCATATCAAAGGAATGATTTCAGTCAGCCCAGACTCTTGATCTTCCCATACACACTTGAGATGTCTGGTTTTCTTTAATTAACAGTAATCTTTTGATGTTCCGACTACCTGTTCTTTGTTGCAAAAACTCCTATATATCTTGGCTCCTCTGTTACCTCTTCAGAGCAGTCTCCCAGAGTTATCTGAGAGGCTGTGTCCCGGGCTTAATTCCTCAGTTTTTTGGCCGTGCTGCACGGCTTGCAGGATCTTAGTTCCCTTACCAGGGATTGAACCCGCACCCTCAGCAGTGAAAGCTTGGAGTCCTAACTACTGGACCACCAGGGAATTCCCAAGTCCTCAGTTTTGTCCGCCAAATAAAATATAATTCTCAGCTCTTAGGTTGTGTATTTTTTTCAGTCGACAGAGTCAAGTTTACTGAAAGGCACTACGACCCTCACATCGTCCCCCAGACCCCCTTCCATCCTATCATCCTCACACACTACCTGCTCTACTACCATCTCCACTGAACCTCTAAGATGAGGTCAGAGTGTAGAAAGGACAGCACTTCCCTTCCCACCCTGCCATCAACCCCATAAAAGGGTGGGGAGAGAGGGAGAGGAGCCTGAACAGTGATGTGGTCTCTGCATCAATCTTCTTTAAATTGTTGGAGGGGCTTCCCTGGTGGCGCAGTGGTTAAGAATCCGCCGGCCAATGCAGGGGACACGGGCTCGAGCCCAGGTCCAGGAAGATCCCACATGCCACGGAGCAACTAAGCCCATGCGCCACAACTACTGAGCCTGCGCTTTAGAGCCCACGAGCCACAACTACTGAGCCCATGTGCCACAACTACTGAAGCCCGTGTGCCTAGAGCCCATGCTCCACAACAAGAGAAGCCACCGCAATGAGAAGCCCACACACCGCAATGAAGAGTAGCCCCCGCTCGCCGCAACTAGAGAAAGCCCGTGCGCAGCAACGAAGACCCAACGCAGCCAAAAATAAATACATGATAAATAAATAAATAAATAAAAACTTGTAAATTGTTGGAGAGGAAGACAAGGGTCTTGGTCCAATGTGGCACCAACACCAAAACGTATCCTGACTTGGCCGTCCTGACTGTGGGTATATTTGTGGGAAACACCTACCCAAAGGTGAATTGAAATTGTCACTGTCTTGGAACGCTTGGGACGTGTCTCTCTGCAGTTGACATAGGGAGGGAGGGAGAAAGAGACAGGGTGGACGCAGAGGCCAGCAGTGGTGGAATATGACCTTGAGGAGAAATGAGGGCACTGGATTTCTAGGTGGGAGGAGCTTGTACACAGTGGTGTTGTTGGGAGAGGTATGCCTAGGAGTCTTTTCTAGAAGCTACGTTTGCATAGAATGCATAGCTTTTACTCTCCTGTGTGTTTATTTAGAGGAAAGGCTGATGGAGTTTGAGGTGGAGCAGTGGTGGTGTTGGTGGTGGTGAGACTTGAGCCCTACTGAGAAGAACCTGAGTTCTCCCCTGAGACAATAGCAAGTACGAAATGAGATCATTACAAGCATTGCCAGGAAGCTCGGAGATATTTAGGGCAGGGGCCCGTGGAAAAGTCTGGAGTTTCTGCCTGGATTCCATTTGAACTGGGGCAGAAATGTAAAGATATAGCATTTGTTCCCATACACTGATGTAGTGTAGAGCATAATTTTTACACAGAGATAAGAATAAAATGAAAAGTATAAGATATAAGACAGGGTGAAAGGTTAAAAAAATTTCATGCTGATTAAGGGAAGAATCAAGATTTGTAAATAGGAAGAAAAGACCTGTCAATTAAGTTAACAATCAAAGATAGCAACAAATATTTTAAGAAGCTAATGAAGCACAGTTGAGCTGTGGGGTGTGTGTGGTCACGGAACAGGGAACGAAGAGAAAATCCTGACAGGAAAAAAATTCAGGAAGGAAATAACTTACTGTTAGAAAATGATTTCCACTCCTCATCTCAACTCTTTGAGTTAAAATAAAGTAAGACCCGTGAAAGAACAACTAATTAAAGCAGTCATCCTCAGACATGTTTTGTAGCACAGATAACCCGAGTGGTACCAAGCTATCTTGAGAAGGTTATGGCTTGTAATTTGGTCTGTTTGCAGTGAATGGCGCTTTATGCCCACCCTGCCCTTTTTACCCAGGTGCTTATAACATGCAGAAAGTAAACCCTCACAGAAATGGCCATGCCGTCCAGTCCCTCTTCAGAGTCTATCGGATGAGGAGACGCAGAGCTCTTTTTTCTGCTGGCTGTGGCCACGCATGGCTGGATGATTCATGGACAAGACCAACAGCTACATCTGTATCTCAGAGTCATTAATTACCAAGAGAAGGACTCAGCCCAGAACCACGCAGAGGATAGAAAGTCCTCAGAGAGTGAGTCTGTTAGAGTAATCCGAACAATCAGAGCCATTTTTATCCCATTCTGATTTCTCCGTTGCCCCTTTCAAATACAGGCCGTTTTCTAAGGCCCAAATGGAACGTTGTAAATGGTGCCTAAGATTTTTCATAATGTTAATATCTGAATGAAAGGACCAGATGTGATCTTAGAATGAAAGCAATGACCAGGGAGAAGGGCAGGGGTCAAGGAAATGCCCCAAATTTCAGAAGGGTACATTTCAGAAATTGCCAATGGTATGCTTGGTAGCAAACTCCAGATAAATTCTAGAATGGATAATTAAAGGGATGGTTTTACAGCTCTTAGTAAAGCAAGAAGCTCCCAATAGGAGGCAGCATGATTCCCTAAGAGCAAGAAACATCATATAAGACAATTTCTCTTTTCATGAGTTTACTAGGATGCTTTGAAACTTCGATCGTGCTGTGCTGCTGGACAAGAAGGAGAAACTGGATAGCCTTCATTAGAACAAGTCAAAGAGCAGAAAATGTCTTCCTGATATTTGATCCCAATCTAGTGCAGCAGGGAGAGCCGAGAGGCTGAGCCCAGGTAAACCACAGGCTGAGCCACAGAAAAGGCAGACCTCCCCGCACGGAGAATGGGAGGGTGGGCAGGCAATTCTGCAGGATTTGGCAACTGGCAAGGTGTGGGATCAGCGGTTTGGAAAAAGCAAGGAGGAGAAATGTGTGCAGCATCCTCTTGGATTTGGAAATCTGGGGGCAAGTGTGGGACTGGGTGGAAGATGTCTTTACCTCTATAGGAGGAATTCCACAGAGATCACAGGGAGTGTGCTGACGGCTTTTACGTGATGCTAAACTGGGAGGTTGGTGAATACAAAGATGATCAAATCAGGACTCAGAACAGTCTTGAAGGCTAGAATTGTGGGTTGGAGCAAACAGCAATATAATAGGGAACTTATATATTAGCACATTTAATGTTTTTCATAAAGAAGATATTATTATCCGCATGTCCTCTTCTGGGCCGAGAACATCTCCAGGGCAGAGACAGGTCTTTTTATTGCTTTGTTCCCAAGTGATCAGCACAGAGCCCACAAGTTGTCCAAAAATATTTGTCGATATGCAAATCAGGAATATTGATGTTTAAATATTTCTTTTTATTTTTACATGTTCACAGAATCTCAGATCTCAAACTGGATATGACTTTAGAGATTACCTAGTCTGTCTTCCCGGCCAGTGCAGGAATTATTTCTACCACCCTTTTAGCAGAGGATCATCAGCCTCCTCTGGATACTTCTAGTCAGTTCTTTGTGGGGCAGCCTGTTCCATTGTTGGGCAACTCTGATAGAAATTTCTTCTTCAGAGAGCCTCTAAATCTGATTCCCTAGTAACGTCTACCCAGTGGTCCTACTCGTCTTCTTCCCATTCCTCCATCCCTCTCACACCCTTACGCACCATATTCTTTTCCTTTTTTCCAGGTGAAACAGTTGCCCATGTGCATTTATTTCAAGACCTCCCATCTTCCTAGTTGCCCTCCTCTCACATCAGTGAATGTGGTTTGTATTCACGTTCCTTAAGATATGGTGCCCAAGACCAGCACTATGCAATTTGACTATGGAATATGCGGGAGTGAGGGGCTATTACCCTCCTAATTTGGACATTCTTATGCTATTAATGACACTGATTGCATTAATCTTTAAGGCTGCTACCTTTCCTGTTGGTTTTTACTAAACATCTAAGAAGCACAGTTTGTTTTTTTTTTAATTAAATTCATTCAAACTATTCTCTTTCATTCTATCCAATTGATTTTTTTAAAATTTTTATTTATGTATTTATTTATTTATGGCTGTGTTGGGTCTTCGTTTCTGTGCGAGGGCTTTCTCTAGTTGCGGGCAAGTGGGGGCCACTCTTCATCGCGGTGCGCGGGCCTCTCACTATCGCGGCCTCTCTTGTTGCAGAGCACAGGCTCCAGACGCACAGGCTCAGTAATTGTGGCTCACGGGCCCAGCCGCTCCGCGGCATGAGGGATCTTCCCAGCCCAGGGCTCGAACCCGTGTCCCCTGCATTGGCAGGCAGACTCTCAACCACTGCGCCACCAGGGAAGCCCTATCCAATTGATTTTTAAAGCCAAACATAAAGTTGAGAATCTGATTGCTTGAGATCTTGGTATGTATTGGAAAATACTGTCCTGGGAGAAGGGATAGAACTTAGGGTGGGACCTGCTCTGCAGCCAGCTTCCCCTTCCACTGCTCACAAGTCTCTGGGCAGGAACCTCGGAGCACCCGTGACCCCTTCATCCCTCATGAGTCACCGACTTACTCGGTCTTGTCAGTTCTACCTCTAAGTACCTTCCTTGTCTGTTCCCACTGTTGCCCTCACATGAGGCTCAGGTTCTCACATGAAATACTGCAGGAGCTTTCTGAAATGCAAGCCCCATCCGATATTCTCTGCTCAAAATGTCTCAACAGCTTTCCAGCTCCTCTAAGACAAAGTCGAAATCCCCTCATAGAGCTTTCAGGTCCCTTTGCAAGCTCCCCTCTATGTGCACCTGCGCCCCATCTTAACCTCCTCCTGCACATCCACGTGTCAGCCTTTCCAATGTGCTCGCTGTTCCCTGAGGCGCTTGGCTCCTTCCTGCTTTGAGGTCTTTGCTCGTATGTGCCAGGCCCTGCTCTGAATGCTCTACACAAATTAACTCACTTCATCCTCACCACCACCCTCTGAAGTAGATAATATTACTCCCATTTTACAGACGGGGGAGTTCATATGTTAAGTATTTTGCTTGGAATCACGCAGTTAATAAGTTGTAGAGCAGGATGAGTCCCGTGACCTGAAATGCCCTCCCTTTCTTTCTCCTGCGCGAACTTCTAGCCATTTTTCAAGACAGTTCAAGCACTGGCTTTTCTGGGAAGTCTGCCTATGCCCTGAACTTAACACCAGATAGCACTTATCATTCTGGGCTAACCGTTTGCTAAATGATTATCTCCCTCTAAGCAGCACATCCATGGAGATAGGCCCCTGTCACTGAGCCCCCAGAACCTATATTCTGTGCCGGGAATCTAACGAATGCTTTGATAAAAGGAACTCATTAATGAACAAGTGAATTAACTACTTACAGGGTTCCTTCTGTAGTTGCAATACGGCATCATAGCCATTTACCAAATTGTTAATTTTGGGCCATCAGTTTTTCCTGTAATGCGTACAAAAATCTGGCCAAAGCTTAATTGTAGATCAATTCTTAATTTTCTTAAGAAAGAATTAAAGAATTTGAAAATTCTTAATTTTCTCCTGAAAATCAGATCAGTTATCCTGGCTTTATCTAAGAGCAATACTGCTTTCTGAAGTGCTCTGGAATTACTTAAAAACGCACAGCGGCAGTTAGTTTTAAAACTACCAATCCCAGTTTTCCCAGCACCACTTATTGAAGAGGCTGTCTTTTCTCCACTGTATATGCTTGCCTCCTTTATCAAAGATAAGGTGACCATATGTGCGTGGGTTTATCTCTGGGCTTTCTATCCTGTTCCATTGATCTATATTTCTGTTTTTGTGCCAGTACCATACTGTCTTGATTACTGTAGCTTTGTAGTATAGTCTGAAGTCAGGGAGCCTGATTCCTCCACTCCATTTTTCGTTCTCAAGATTGCTTTGGCTATTCGGGGTCTTTTGTGTTTCCATACAAATTGTGAAATTTTTTGTTCTAGTTCTGTGAAAAATGCCAGTGGTAGTTTGATAGGGATTGCACTGAATCTGTAGATTGCTTTGGGTAGTAGAGTCATTTTCACAATGTTGATTCTTCCAATCCGAGAATATGGTATATCTCTCCATCTATTTGTAAAAGTATGAAATTAGAACACTCCCTAACACCATACACAAAAATAAACTCAAAATGGATTAAACACCTAAATGTAAGGCCAGACACTATCAAACTCTTAGAGGAAAACATAGGCAGAACACTCTCTGACATAAATCACAGCAAGATCCTTTTTGACCCACCTCCTAGAGAAACGGAAATAAAAACAAAAATAAACAAATGGGACCTAATGAAACTTAAAAGCTTTTGCACAGCAAAGGAAAGCATAAACAAGACCAAAAGACAACCCTCAGAATGGGAGAAAATATTTGCAAATGAAGCAACTGACAAAGGATTAATCTCCAAAATTTACAAGCAGCTCATGCAGCTCAATATCAAAAAAACAAACAACCCAATCCAAAAATGGGCAGAAGACCTAAATACACATTTCTCCAAAGAAGATATACAGATGGCCAACAGACACATGAAAGAATGCTCAACATCATTAATCATTAGAGAAATGCAAATCAAAACTACAATGCGGTATCATCTCACACCGGTCAGAATGGCCATCATCAAAAAATCTACAAACAATAAATGCTGGAGAGGGTGTGGAGAAAAGGGAACCCTCTTGCACTGTTGGTGGGAATGTAAATTGATACAGCCGCTATGGAGAACAGTATGGAGGTTCCTTAAAAAACTACAAATAGAA
This sequence comes from Balaenoptera acutorostrata, assembly GCF_949987535.1. Classification (NCBI taxonomy): domain Eukaryota; kingdom Metazoa; phylum Chordata; class Mammalia; order Artiodactyla; family Balaenopteridae; genus Balaenoptera; species Balaenoptera acutorostrata. The sequence goes on from NC_080081.1 coordinate 14,755,851, forward strand.
CTACCATACGACCCAGCAATCCCACTACTGGGCATATACCCTGAGAAAACCATAATTCAAAAAGAGACATGTACCAAAATGTTCATTGCAGCTCTATCTACAATAGCCAGGACATGGAAGCAACCTAAGTGTCCATCATCGGATGAATGGATAAAGAAGATGTGGCACATATATACAATGGAATATTACTCAGCCATAAAAAGAAACGAAATTGAGTTATTTGTAGTGAGGTGGATGGAGTTAGAGTGTGTCATACAGAGTGAAGTAAGTCATAAAGAGAAAAAGAAATACAGTATGCTAACACATATATATGGAATCTAAGTAAAAAAAAAAAAAAAAGGTCATGAAGAACCTAGTGGCAAGACGGGAATAAAGACACAGACCTACTAGAGAATGGACTTGAGGATATGGGGAGGGGGAAGGGTAAGCTGTGACAAAGTGAGAGAGTGGCATGGACATATATACACTCCCAAATGTAAAATAGATAGCTAGTGGGAAGCAACCGCATAGAACAGGGAGATCAGCTCAGTGCTTTGTGACCACCTAGAGGGGTGGGATAGGGAGGGTGGGAGGGAGGGAGACGCAAGAGGGAAGAGATATGGGAACATATGTATATGTGTAACTGATTCACTTTGTTATAAAGCAGAAACTAACACACCATTTTAAAGCAATTATACTCCAATAAAGATGTTAAAAAAAAAAAACAAACTACCAATCCCAGTATGCTCTTTGCTCAGGTGTCCTTTGAGCTCATCGCCTTGAGGATGCGAGTTAGTCTGTAAGGGAATCAGCAGAGGAGACTCAGGAGCGCCAGCTTGCCGCATGTGGACCCGGTGAGAAACACACCTGAGCCTTTTCTACACAAAATATTCACCACGAGAAGACAAATACTGACAATCAGATAAGCATGAGAAGCCATAAAGGGGAGGTGGGATAGCCTTCCTGACCTCCCTACGCAAACACCACCAAAGGATCTCGTATTCGTACTGCGCTCACTGCCTTTTCTTATTTTCTGCATTCTCCATGCTCTGGCATCTAGGGCCTCGGGTGTGGCAGGTGAGCAGAGGGGAAGACGGCCCTCCCGGGGCCACCGGATTCTTAGAAATGACATACAAGTGCAGCTTGCAGAGGCAAATCAGCTAATCCAAAGCACACACCCCAGTGACGTCCTTTGTCAAGCTTTGGCACCTCAAACCAACATTCCTCCACCTTAATCAACCCAGGGCTGGGTACCAGACAACTCAATAAAGCCTCTCGCCAGTGCTTTCCTCTCACTCCTTCTGCCTTCTGACCAACTCTGGTGCTGCCCAGCAGGGTCCTGTGTGGGGAACCAGGCCTCCTACTTCTAGGGATCTGTGAGTGTAAAAACTTCTTCCTTCATGACAGCGTTTCACGTCTGTGTGTCTTACCATCCTTGATTAAAACAAAGTCCAGGTACATTTAAAAACATACTAGTCTACTTCATGTAATAGGATTCTTTTTCTTGATCTTCCTACAGACTTTTGGTATGTAACTAGATATCATCATTATCATCTTATAGATAAGAAAGGAAGGGAATTCCCTGGCGGTCCAGTGGTTAGGACTCTGCGCTTCCACTGCAGGGGGCAGGGGTTCCAACCCAGGGTCGGGGAACTTAAGATCCTGCAAGCCACGCTGCAGGGAGAAAGAAAGAGAGAAAGAGAGAAAGAGGGAGGAAGGGAGGGAGGGAGGGAGGGAGGAAGGAAGGAAGGAAGGAAGGAAAGAAGGAAGGAAGGAAGGAAGGAAGGGAAACAAAATGAATTTAAGTGACTTATCCCAGGTCACACGAAAAATCAGTGGCGAAGCTGGGATTTAAACACAGGTTTTGGGCTAGTACTAAAGGCTGAACATTTCCCCAAAAGTTCTATAGATGACCATACAAAGTTATAAATATGTTATCTTGTGAGCCTCAGTTAATTTGTCTGTAAAATGGGGACTACAGAATACCATCTTTTGGATAAATATGATAATATATGTGAAAGCACTTTGTAAAATGCAAATGTGATTCAAATCAATATATTAAACTGTTGGTCACAAAGTTTTTCCCAGTTCTCAAGGCCAGGAATACTCCTGGAAACCTTTGTCCTTTTTTTTTTTTTTTAAATATTAACATTTTTTTTTATTATTAATTAATTAATTTATTTTTGGCTGTGTTGGGTCTTCGTTTCTGTGTGAGGGCTTTCTCTAGTTGCGGCAAGCGGGGGCCGCTTTTCATCGCGGTGTGCGGGCCTCTCACTGTCGCGGCCTCTCTTGTTGGGGAGCACAGGCTCCAGACGCGCAGGCTCAGTAGTTGTGGCTCACGGGCCTAGTTGCTCTGCGGCATGTGGGATCTTCCCAGACCAGGGCTCGAACCCGTGTCCCCTGCATTGGCAGGCAGATTCTCAACCACTGCGCCACCAGGGAAGCCCCTTTGTCCTGTTTTGACTGTCCAGAACACGAACACATCCTAGGTCTGGTGAAGCTCTATCCCCTACCATGGAGCCCAGAGGGGGCCTTTTCTCCCCATTTCAGGAGATGCCACATGTGATTGACACAAGGAACGGTCCCACATCTGTGGTGAGAAACTGACTTCTAAACAAAGTGTGGTCTTGCCTTATGAGGTACAGCAAATCCTTACCTGTAGGGTAAGCACAAACTGTAGTCTAATGAGCACAATAGCCTTCGCTTTGTTATAAATATGACCTAAGACAGGCAACAAGGCATCAGAGTCATCCTTCTATTAGGTTTTGGATTCCAGGAAGCAGCTACTGCAGTCCTGGCTGGAAACAAATAGATGGAGCAGACGTAACGGTCACCTTCCTACTGTTGAGATGTCAGCTCTCCAGGCATTGAAATCCGTATTCATAGGAATGACTGCTACCATTTATGGTGAATGTCTCTGTGTCTGGCATTGTATAAGGCACTTTGCCTATGTCATCTCATTCCATCACCATTTCACAGGTAAGAAAATTGAAGCACAGGGAGATTAAGACCCTTAGTAAAGGGTGAGTCCATCAGACTCGAAGTCCAAGCTTTAAACAGAATTTCTCACCTTTTAACGTGCATGGGAGACACCTGGAGATGTTGTTAAAGTGCAGATTCCGACTCTATGGGTCTGTGGTGGGGCCTGAGAGTCTGCATGTCTAGCAAGCTCCCAAGTGATATAGACGCTGCTGGTCTGAGGACCACACTTCAAGAAGCAAAGCTCTAAATCGTCCTGCTTCTTCAAAAAGTGCTTTTTGAATCTCATCATAAAAAAACGCTCATGGTGGGCTTCCCTGGTGGCACAGTGATTAAGAATCTGCCTGCCAATGCAGGGGACATGGGTTCGATCCCTGGTCCGGGAAGATCCCACATGCCACGGAGCAACTAAGTCCGTATGCCACAACTACTGAGCCCGAGTGCCACAACTACTGAAGCCCGCGCGCCTAGAGCCTGTGCTCTGCAACAAGAGAAGCCACCGCAATGAGAAGCCCACGCACCGCAAAGAAGAGTAGCCCCCGCTCCCCTCAACTAGAGAAAAGCCCATGCACAGCAACAAAGACCCAATGCAGCCAAAAATAAAAATAAATAAATAAATTTATAAAAAAAAGAAAAGAACACTCATGGCTCTTCTCCTAAGCACCTCCCTAGAGCTTCTCCTTTTGCCAGAGCTTGGTGACATGAGAGGAGAGTCCCTATGCATCTATTAAATGCTCTGATTTAACTCAGTGCATGATTTCTTCTTTGATTTGTTCAATCCACAAACCTTTATTGAGAGCCTGCCAGGAGCCAGCCGTAATGGTGGGTGCTGAGGATAGCAGGATAAGTAAGGTAAGGCCCTGGCCTCTAAGAGAGGAGCTACTGATGGACACAGGCTGTCCTGAAGACCTCCGAACACCCTGCAGCAGACTGACTTAGGACCGAGCCCACCTGCGGGCTGCCCTGGCTCTGACACCAGCCTCACCGCCACAAGGTGTGGGCGTGTTTCAGCACGTGGGTCCGGTTCTCTTGGCTCAGAGACAGTTTTCCGGTGGCGCCTCCTGTCCAGAGTCTACTGCGAAAATACAATTCACCTACCTTGGGTCATTGATTGTGTCAGTAAACACAAAACTATGCCATTTTTTTTGTTGGGATAAGAACACACTGAATGTTTCTCACACTTCTTTTGGAGTGAGAACTGCCAAAGACAGAACTTGAGTTTTTCTACATGCTTTTAGATAACTTTACATGCATTTGGAACACAACAAGAAAATAAATCTGAATTAAAATTAACCTTAGGCTTACTTAATGAAATTAAGTCTCAGAAAGCACTCAGAATCTTAGCAAATGGACACCTGTCCTGAGATTAAAGGTAAATGCCTTCCAAGCGTACACAGATCTATCAAATGTGTTATTCTGAAAATATTTTTGAAGCATCTAAATTACTCAAGCCAATTTTCACTGTTATTTAATTGTGGACTAAGGCACACATTTCAACCAGGAAGAAATCTAAAGTTATGACATCAGATGCCTCCAAACTATCCCCTATGTGAGAATAAACATCCACAGAAACCTCTTTTCTTTAGCAAATGCCATTCCTTTCCCCTATCTTTATGGCCTGGCTGGTAAGGGGATGGGGAGAGAGGTGAAGGATAGGCAGGTGAGGAGAGGTCCACACTCCTCCAGGCAGCCGGCATTCTGTGACCGCCAGCTTCCAGAGTAGTATTTACCTTCATTCCACTGAAACCCTGAACCTTTACTAGTGTCATACGGTCGTTTGAGATCATTCAGACCTATCTCCACTCAGATGCAGAGAAGATTCTATACTGTCAGGAACCAGGAAGCCAGCCAACATAATAGATAACGGGAGGGGAAAAAAGGACTATTCTCAGGAGCAATTATGTTAGAGGAGCCTTTTACGGCCATCTTTTTTTTTTTTTTTTTTGGCCGCATGGAATGGCATGCGGGATCTTGGGATCTTACTTGCTCCGACCAGGGATCAAACCTGCATCCCCTGCAGTGGAAGCGCAGATTCTTAACCACTGGACCGCCAGGGAAGTCCCATAGCCATCATTCTGTAGTGAACTGCTACTTCAAGGTGGTCAAGGATTGTAAAGTTCTTGAGAGAACTTCAAGTAGAAACATACCTTAAGGGACTCCTGGCATCCAGCTCTCTCAATTTATGGAGGAGAAAATTTACGAATGAGGCACAGAGAGTTTAATTACCAAGGTCAAGATCTTGAGACTAGCTAATAAAAGGGTCAGAACTTGAAGCTCCATCTGCTGAATTGCAGTCCAGTGATCTTCCTGTTTCCTGCCTGAGTACCCATCCTAAATCATTCCTCAACACCCCAGCCTTCCTCCAGGAATACAATTTTGTCCTCATCACAAACTGTCTCCTCGTTATTTTGTTCATTCAGTCATTTTGCAAATATGTATCCAGAGCCTGCTGTGTACCAGGAGCACAAGGAGAACATCACAGACCAGGTCCCTGCCCTCAAAGTGACCATGACTCAGCTTTACTCTCTCCTTGGAGCAATGCTTCTGGATCCAGCCTTTCCCGTCAGAAATTACTGCTGCTCTCCCTGTGAGAGATGCTTTGCTTTCACAGTTAAAACATCTCTACTAACATTGAGAAGAGAGAAAAACAAAACACAACAAAACAAGAGACACAGCCTAGAGTGGATATTGCATCTAAAGACAGTGAAGTGCTTTTGAAATTGAGTCAGGAAGCTTTCGGGCCACAATGAGGACTGAATTCCAAGTGTCCCTATGGTGTTCTTCTGAAATTTATTCCACAGAACTGTAGTTGAAGGGGGCCTGTGTTTTTCACAATAGCCGTAAATGCTCCTTGTCCAAAGAGGTGTGGATTGTATAAAATCATTAAAGGATGTAGTCACTATTAATCTAAATGAGTTCCTAAAAACCCGTGGCTATACTGGGGCGTCTAAGAGGGTTAGCAACAAGAAAGTATGATTTGGACAATAAGTTATGTAACCAGCAAGGAAAAAAAAATCTAGCAGCTTAAAAAAGGTTTTCTGTTTCTCTTTCTTAGAGGAGGCTTAATCTGGCCCAAACCTAGAAGATGTGTCTCAAATTGACAATGTCGGCTTAAATTGTTTATTATTTTAAAATGCGATATAACCATTTTCGTTCCTCTTTGGCTTGTGAGTTCTTTTCTCAATTTGGAATCATTGTGACGTTTGAGAGCCTATTGGCATAGAAAGCTTCCCAACACCCCATTGTTGTGTTTTCAAACAGGAATAAAGGAAAAGCAACCAGCCTCGTCAGCAATGACTCCATGTGAATGAGGACATCCAAACTGGTGAGTGTCCATTTCCTTTGGAAATATGAATCCGTGTTCCTGATGTTGAATATAGATTTCTGTAGTAACTTGTATCTTTTTTTTTTTTTTTTTTTTTGAAAATTTGGTTTCTGCTTCCTTGACTGCTTAACATATTTATTATTTATTTATTTATTTATTTATTTATTTATTTTTGGCTGTGCTGGGTCTTCGGTTCGTGCGAGGGCTTTCTCCAGTTGCGGCAAGTGGGGGCCACTCTTCATCGCGGTGCGGGGACCGCTCTTCATCGCGGTGCGCGGGCCTCTCACTATCGCGGCCCCTCCCGTTGCGGGGCACAGGCTCCAGACGCGCAGGCTCAGCAGCTGTGGCTCACGGGCCCAGCCGCTCCGCGGCATGTGGGATCTTCCCAGACCAGGGCTCGAACCCGTGTCTCCTGCATTAGCAGGCAGATTCTCAACCACTGCGCCACCAGGGAAGCCCAGTAACTTGTATCTTTGATAAAGATTTGGATTCAGGATGAAGAAAGTGGAGAGATTATGTTAAATGAATTTTACAAATTCTAATTGAAGCATTGTCAGTGAACAAGGTTTTCCAAATTACCTCTTGTGTACAGGGTACACAGCAGACAAAGAATACGTTATTTTTACTGTTGAGAAGCAAAATCAAAAGGGTCAAGTTTTAAGGGTGGAAGATTATTTGGACCACCACCAACACTATTTAGAAGCAAAATTTCTAACTCCATGTTTCCTAAGATGTATTTGGAAGCAGCTGTTGAAATCCTAACAGAAATCTACTTTGGAGCTAAGGTCGAACACCTATTTTTCACAATACCTGGGTTTCATTAAGGAATACAGAATGAAGGATAATAAGAAAAAATATGTATATTTTTTAAAGGATGAACCCAGTAGAGAACAAAGAAATACACTTAGCCACATGACATAACTTCTACCTGCTGCCTCAAGGTGGGAATGGGCCAAGAGGTCTGTGGAATGACAACCGTGTCCCCATAATACTCTTCTCCTTTTACAGTTTTCCCTGAACCTAGGGAAACCTTCTGTAGTAGAAGGAGAATTTTGAAATATCCTAAAATAAGTTTAGAAGCTGGGACTAAAGAGAGACTAGCACTGATTCCTCTAATGGGTGCTCAGGAAAGTCCATGTTATTTGGAGGCCTAACTGAGGTGTCCAAGCTTGAACACTTCCCTTGCTTGTCATTAGACTCTCCTGGATTTAACTAAATATCCTCTCTTCATCCTTTGGCACGCACTGTGGACTAATGACGTGAATACTTGACACAAAATCCCATAAGATATGATGCTTTAGTAACTTCCTAGTTAAAATTTTATTTCATTTTCTTTACTAGGGCCAAAGTACAGTTTTGCAATTTGATTGTGAAAAGTCTATATATTATAAAATACCAGGGGCAATTTTTAATGTATTAAAACCCACAACTTGTAGCAGATTTGTAAAAATAATCAAATAGGCAGAAAGCAGATACAGATAGTGATTCTTATAATGACATACAAGCCAATAGCCAATAATTGTGTCCCTGGAGGTATGCTGAGGTATGAAAATGCCCTTTTTTTTTTTTTTGAAGTATAGGTGATTTACAGTATTATATTAGTTTCAGGTGTACAACATAATGATTCAATATTCTTATAGATTATACTGAAAATGTCTTTCTTTCCTCCTTCCCTCCTTCCTTCCTTCCTTTCTTGTGGGATATTAGTTCCCCAACCAGGGATCGAACCTGGGCCCTCAGCAGTGAAAGCACGGAGTCCAAACCACTGGACTGCCAGGGAATTCCCTGAAAATGCCTTTAAAATGTTTTCCCTCTTTAACATACATATGCTTGTAATAGTTCCTAACATGCAAAGCATTGAAAGCTTGTCTACATATATATTTTTAATAAAACCAAGTAACAAAAAGGGAACGATCATGGGCATTTTCTTTGACCTAAATATTTTTAAAAATTTTCTTGCTCTGCTATTTTATCACTAAATATGATTTTTTTAAAAAAATATGGAAACTCCTCTAAAAGCAGAATTCCTTCCTCTCTCAACACTATCCATCTTCTCATATGCTTCTATCACTGTGAATATATATATATATATGAATATACATATGTGTGTGTATGGATTTTATGCTCAGATGGCCTGAGAAATACAGGAATTTAGAATAATGTGTGATCTGCTGACAGCATGTGTGTATAAATATGTAAGTATATATAATATATGTACAAATATAGTATATAATTCCTCCATGATGCAAGGCAAATTGAAACTAGTTTGTGAAAGAAGCCAGTCACTTTCCTTTGGAGTCTATTATTCGCATTAGGTATTTTTCTAAAATATCCATAAAGTTATTCCTAACTTTCCTTTGCCATGTAAAAGACCCCGTCCCTCCTAGGCAAATCTTGGCACTTGGATTAAGCACTCAGTTAACAGCCAACTGTACACAGCCACTTCAGCACAGTAAGGGGAAAAGCAACATTTTACTTCCACCCCAAACAAAGCTATTATATTTACCTTCTACTTTGAAGATAGTAAAGTGCGGTCGGCAATGGAAAGAACCCAACGCGGTACCCGCGCAGTTCATCCACAGACCCTGGTAAACCCAAGTGGCCATTATCACCAAGGATGCTTGGGTAGTTACTTTCCACTCATTGGACGCGGTGGCAGCGACGAGAGCGCCAAAGCCCCCGACGCCAAACACCAGAGCCGAGATCTGTGCCCTGGACATGTCGCTCAGGCGTCTCCAGGGACACTGTCCAGACAGATCGCTGCGGTGGTCTAGGCATGCAGGGGACACAACCCGCTTGGACCAGTGTTGCAGCAAGCTAATGCGGGTAGGTGACAGTACTTCATGCTCAGGTGGCCTGAGGAAGGACCGGAATTTAGGATAAAGTCTGATTTACCGATGGCATTTTAAAGGTAGCCTAAGATGATCTTTCTAACTTCCTACACGGATATTTACTAAAAGTTTGTAGACGGATTCTAAAGGTTTTGAGTTCGCAGATTTTTTTCCTGACACACAGTTAATGCTAAATTTTCTGTTAGCCTGAAGCTTAATGAACCATGCAGGGACCAGATATTACAAAGTGCAAATTATATAGTAATGGTTAAGGCTTACTCGACCTATTGCTTTACGCTTGTGTACTTCTGAATCTTTATATAAGTGGAATCATAGTTTAGGTTTCCTTCTGTAACCTATTTTTTCACACATTATGTTTGTGAGATTTATCTGTGTTCAGGAATATAGCTATCGTTCATCAATCACTATAGCTGAATATAGTATTTTATTAAATATGCTACAATTTATTTATCTGTCTTCCTAGAGATGAATATGTATGTTGCTTCCCCCTCACCCTCTACCCCTTAGTATCACTAATTGCAGCAGCTATAAACATTCTCACACGTTTCTCCTTGAGTACAGGTGCAAGTGCTTTTCCAAGGTAAATCCTGGAAAAAGAATTGCTAGGAAGTAGGAAATACCCATCTTCTATTTTATAGATGATGTTAATTGCTCTACTGAGCAGTACACAGTCCTGCTGCCAGAGGCTGTGTCCCCACCACGCTACTTCATAACACTTGGTATTGTGGTGTTCTCAGAATTGTTTTTTTTCTTTTGTCCAGTCTGATGGGTGTAAAGGTACCACATTATGATTACTGCTTTGTACTTTCTGATTACCAATGAGATTGAGCATCTTTTTGTGTTTATGGACCATTCGTGTTTTTGTCTACAAAGACATTTGTAGTTTTTGCCCATTTTTATCCATTGAGATGCTTGATTTTTTAATAAATTTATCTTTAGTTCTATAATATTCTGGAGAGTAATCTTTTGTTGGTTATTTATGTTGGAAATAGCTTCCCCTAGTTTGTGGTTTGTCTTTATGGGCCATTTGATAAAGAGTCTTAATTTCAACGTAGTCACATTTATCAAGTTTCCCCTAAATGATCTGTGTTTTTGAGGTCTTGATGACCTCGCCCTTAGCAGTGAAAGCGCTGAGTCCTAACCACTGGAGCGCCAGGGAATTCCCTCCAATTCAAAGTTTTAGCCCTCACATTTAAGTTCTTAAATCATCCAGAATTGATTTTTTGTGTGTGTTTTATGGTTTGCCATCTATTATATTTCATTTTTTAAAATGGAAACCCATTTTTTCTATCTTTACTGAATGTCCCTAGTTTCCCTGCTGATCTGTGATGTTACCTCTGACATGTCAGGTATTGATATTTGCATGGTCTGTTTTTGGGTTCTCTGCTCTGTTTCATCTACCTGCTTGTCTATTCCTGTACCAATACAACACTTTCTTAGTTACTCATTTTATAACTATGTCTTGAGATCTTGTTGGTGTCCCTTACCTTGCTCTTCTTTTTCAAGAGTGTCTCGGACTTTTTTTGTTGTTTTTAGCTTTTTGCTGTGCCTTATATATTTTAGAATAAGTGGAGTTACACACATACATACTTATTAGGATGTCTGTTAGAGGAAAGTGGAGAACATTATAAAATTGAGTCTTCCTGTCAATGAATATCATATGTCTCTTCATTTAACCCATCTTTAATGTCTTTCAGTTATACACTCTAATTCATAAAGGCCTTGTTACATTTTTTTGCCAGATTTATTCTTAAACTTGGGACTCATTGTAACATCTATTTTCTCTAACATATGATTTCTTATTTTTTCTTGTATATACATATAGTTTTCCTTCTTTCTTGCATTTTTTGAGTTGAGTTTTTTTCCACACCTCAGTTTTTCCATTCTATTAAATTGGAAGTTATACACTATTTGTATTGTTTAATGGTTGCTCTAGAAATGTTAATACATATCTAATTTAATATATAAAATTATTGTCTTTACTCTCCTTCTGAATAACACAGGACCTTAAAATGTTTAACATTAATAACTCCTCTTCGGGTCTATGTTATTACTTTATTTCTATGTTGTTTGGTTTTTAGCCCCACAAATTGGATTTTTACCTCCACAGATGTTAACTCCACACTAAGTATTATTATTATTGTGTGCTGTCATTGTTTACCTTTTTTTTTTTTTGCTTGTTATTCCATTGTGCTTCTCAAACATTCCCTGTGAGTTTATTTTCTTCTTCCTAAAGTCTGTTCTTTTTTTTATTTTAACATCTTTATTGGAGTATAATGGCTTTACAATGGTGTGTTAGTTTCTGCTGTATAACAAAGTAAATCAGCTATACATATGCATATATCCCCATATCTCTTCCCTCTTGCATTTAAAGTCTATTCTTGAGAAGTTTCTCTAGAAACAGAAGTGAGGGACCGTTGGTAGTTACCTCTCTCAGTTTTTGTGTGTCGGATAATATACTTACTCTATGCTTGCTTTTGGTAGATAATTTTGCTGGGTATACAGTTATAAGTAGACAGTTATTTTGACTTAGTACTTTGAAGTATAATTCCGTTTTGATTTGGCTTCCATCATTGCTGTTGAGAAATCAAGAGTCTGATTTGTCATTTCTTTGTAAATTAATCTGTGTTTTCTCTTTGGCTGGTTTTAAGATTGTCTTTGGTTTTGGCAGTTTCACTTTGATTTTCTAAATGTAGATTTCTTTTTAAGTCTTTTTTGGGATTTACTAAACTTTTGAACCCGTAATTCATATCTTCTATCAGTTTTGGAAAACTATTAGTTCCTTTCCTCTCAAGATATTACCCTCTGTCCCTATCCTTTCTTTATCTCCTTCGTAGCTCTGGTAAGAACTATTTTTTAGTTTGTCCTATGGCTCAAACTCTCTTTAACATTTTTTATCTCTTTATTTCTCCATGCTGCGTTCTGGGGATTTTTTCAGCTATATGTTCTGATACATTAATTTTTTCTTCAGCTATGTATAATCTGCTGTTAACCCATCCAGAGTCTCTAATTTCTAAATGCCTTTTTTTTTATCTCTAGAAGTTCCATTTTATTTTTTTCAAATTTTTCTGTTTCTTTTTTTTCTAATGTCTTGTTCTTTAGTCATAATTCAAATGTTCTATTTTATTAAGTATTAAAGATACTTATTTTATATTCTGTGTCTGATTATCTTCATAGCTGTAGTTTTTGCAGGTTGGAATGATTATATTTTTTCCTATTGAATCTGTCATTCATAGTGGTTTGTTAAAATGTGCGCTTTGTGACTTGTGATTGTGAGCTTGTGTTCCTTGCAACTTTACTCACGGAAACGAAGGGAGGGAGGGAGAGAGGAAGTAAGGAGAGAGGAAGGTAGGGAAGGAAGGAAGAAAGGAGAAAGAAAGGAAGGGAGGAAAAAAAGGGAGAGGAAAAGGGACGCACACATCTAAGCTTGGAAGAGCAATGTACTAAGACTTCATAGGAGGCAGAAACTCTAGGTGGGTCAGGGGAGGGGATACAGACAGTGAGCAGGGTAGGTTGGAGTGTGCCCTCTGCTGGCAGCTGCTGAGTGGTGCAGAGAACACCAAGTCCAGATGGAGTCTCAGGCCACCTTCCTCAGGACAATGTGCTGACTTGTCTCCCAGGACAAGAAGTTCCTTCTTTTTTGCAGGCAGGTGACAGTGTGAGGGAAAGATAGGGTAGAAACAGGAAATGCTGGGCCTCTGACAGGAGATTATCATTTGATTGTGGAAAATAGGAATTCAGTCACTTTCCTCTACCCTCCTCGACCCCAACAGAAGCTGAAAACCTGAAACTACTTGTGTCCTGGGGGTGAGGGGATTCACAGGACACAGGACATTCAGTGCTAAAACCTAGACCATCTGGGCAAACGGAAAGGGTTGGTCACCCTGATCTCAGTATCCTCATCTTTCTGGGAATAATAATAACAATAGCTGACATTTATTTAGCACTTTCACTGTGCTCTACATGTATTATGTCATTATCTTCACACTCACTTAGGAGGGAGGTATTTGTAATATAATAAAATTTATGAGCCTGGAAGGGTTCACAGATTTCTGCCCCCCTTCAAAGAAAACCTGGAATTACAGCTCCACTCACAGAACCCCACTACCATCCCTCTAGCCGAGTGTTCCATGATTTAAACTGGCTATTTTTAATGTTTCTGTCTTTGCAGACTTAATTCTTCCCCTTTTTTCTATGATTAATTACAATGGATTCTTCCCTCCACCCTCATCTGCATTTGCCTTTTGAATTCCAGGAAGCTTTGCAAAAGCTCAAAAACAATAAAATTTGGCATCTCTTAGTAATTTTGACAATAGATAGTGATCAAAGTTCAGCTGAATTCTTCCAGAGAAGTCACCTCTTGTTTCCCTTCTGGGGGGAGGTGAGCTAGGAACGTGCTTATGCCCAAAACATTTGCAGACGCACCCAAGTGGTGTTTCTCTCGGTTTTCTTTCTCATGTTCTAATCCTCTGAATCTTTTTGTCAGAAAGGAGACTTTAACCTGTATTTACATCTGAAAAAAAATCAAAGTGCATAAAATTCTGGCAGGCAAACTAAGATAGTAATAATTACTTATAGACAGAATTGTTTACTTAATTTTTATTGCTAGTAATTAAATGTTTGGAAGAATGTTTGACGGGGGTCTAATTAAACCCTGAAATCAAGATATTGACCAAAAGAGGTAGATATTAATGTCTTTAAGTTTTAAAAAATCTAGTTTAAAATTTGATTTGAATGATATAAGAAAATAAGTGGTTTTTCATTTTAAATTGCCGGGTTTTCTTGGCCTCACCACAAGGCTTGTGGGATTTCAGTTCCCCGACTAAGGATTGAACTCCAACCTGTGGCAGTGAGAGTGCGGAGTCCTAACCACTGGGCCGCCAGGGAATTCCCTGGGTTTCCATCTTAAATGTAGAACCAAGCATATCTTTTCTGAGAATTCGACTCATAGTTTGATGAAGAAAAATACAATGTACTAAGAAAGGGGGTTATCATTCTTTTTTTTTTTTTCAGGAGAGCTCTTTCCCCTAAACACATACAACTACTTTCCAAATGAAGTTAATATGAATTGAGAGCAGGTAAAACAAAAGAATTTGCAGAAATCTGAAATTCCAGAATTGCCCTCATTTGGGATAAATTCATTTATTGTTATTTCCCTCCCTCCCTCTCTCTTCTCCCTTCCATCTTCTTGTCTGTTTTTTCTGTTCCTTTCTGGCTTTCATTTCTGATTTTAGGTGCCGATGGCTGGGTTCATCATATGCCTCAGTTCATGAGGTAACAGCCTCTTTGCACTGTGGGAAGCTGCTCCCTTGTTTAACTGATCTCTTTTATCCCACGTCTCCATTTCCATTTTCCTCTCTTCCATAAACAAACCACTGTCCTCTGGTGTTTACTGTGCCTTCTTTTGTTCTGTATTCTTTTAAAAAGGTACATGGCTGTTTGATGTGCAGGTTTTATTGATTTATAAAAATGTAGTGTATAAAATATATTGTTCTGTTACTGTATCTCACTCTGTTGCTTTTCGTCGACACTGTACTTTTAAGACTCTTCTGTGTTGCTCAGAGCACATGTGATGATTCTAACTTAATGTCACAGTGTCAAAATGCAGGCAACTTACCTTCAAATGTTTCAGAAAAATAAGTATATACAAAGCAAAGGTGGCAAGACGTTGTGGATAACTGATGACCCTGCGTGAGGTGCCTGCGTGTTCTTTGCACTATATGTTCAACTTCTCTGGTTGCAAAATTTCAAAATAAAATGTTGGGGGAGAAGAAATCAGAAATCATAGCAACATGAACAATGCACAGTGAGAACTGTGTGTAAAAAGGCTTCCACGTCCTCAGAAGCATCAGGCAGTCTCCCAGGGCAGGAGTGGCGACTGCATTTCGCGACCACGTGGGGCAGCCCCCTGCTTCCCTGAGGTGAGCAGAGTCCTGTGCAGATTTGTTTCCTCAAAGGCTGAAGTCCTGGGCTCCTTCTCCAGTGTTTCTGGGTCTGTCTCCTCCCAGCTCAGGGATGCTCTCCGGAGCCTGGGCAGAACCAGGGCTGTGTGGACCAGGACTCTCCCCAGGTGTGCAGCTCCCAGGTCTTCACCGTGAAGAAACTCAAGTTCTGCACCCCACAGGGCTGCTTGGTGGCCCAGACGTCCCTGTCCTCCTTCTGAGAGGCTGATGTTGCTACTCATGGATCAGAGGTGGATGTGGCATGAAGAGAAGGAAGCTTAAGCATCAAAGCCCCTCATCTGCCCACACCCTGGGGTTCCTGAGAGTAGCTGGGGGTTGCAGAATGTTCTAGGTGGGGAGGGCTTCCCTGCTGGTAAGAACCCGCCTGCCAATGCAGGAGACACAGGTTCGAGCCCTGGTCTGGGAAGATCCCACATGCCGCGGAGCAACTAAGCCCGTGCGCCACAACTACTGAGCCTGCGCTCTAGAGCCCGCGAGCCACAACTACTGAGCCCGTGTGCCACAACTACTGAAGCCCGCGCGGCTAGAGCCCGTGCTCTGCAACAAGAGAAGTCACCGCAATGAGAAGCCTGTGCACCACAATGAAAAGTAGCCCCTGCTCGCCGCATCCAGAGAAAAGCCCGCATGCAGCAACGAAGACACAACACAGCCAAAAATAAAATAAAATAAATAAATTTATTAAAAAAAAAAAAAAGAATGTTCTAGGTGGGGAAAGAAAGGCAGATTGCAGTCAGCCAGCATTTCTAAGTAAGCACATCTGGTAAAAGATCTTACAAGAAAGGGACCCAAATATCCATGACTCCAGTATTTTGCTGTGTTTTCTTTTCTCATTCTAAATAACTATTCACTTTCACACTTAATTTTGAATTTCTTCAAGAGAGCCCTCAAAACTACATAAACCTTGAGTCCTCCCTGAGTGGAACTTTATCTTCCTACATACATTTTAGGGTAAGTTTATTAATTCTTCACAACATCACAGTGTAATAAAATTTTAGTGTTTTTAGGCATCAGTGAGATAAAGGGGACCAGGCACAAGGAAAGAAAGTAAACCTCTAGACATAAGCTTTTATTTTTAGGTCTTGAATTACCAGAAAAAAGTTACTCTCTTGATTATGCTTGGACTTAGGAAAAAATTGATCTCTTATACCCTTTACACAGGATTTCACAGCCATCAGCTATCTTGAGTGAGGGAGTCTGAGTGAGAAATAGTGAGATGTTGACACAGGGGAGATAAGGGGAGGTAAAGAGGTGTTTTCCATGTTCCTACATCTCCCTTAGAGAAACTCGTCATTAACAATAACTCTATTTGTTTTTTCTATTTTTTTGGCCATTCCTCACGGCATGCGGGATCTTAGTTCCCCAACCAGGGATCGAACCCGCGGCCCCTGCAGTGGAAACACACTTGTCACTGAAAATCATGTAAATCAGGAGGTATTGCTGTCCTACATCTATTTTTCTATTTTTCTGATGTTATACTAATATAATCCCAAAACAAGATTATAGTTTTACTGCAGGAAATTATAAAATGTACGCCCTTGCCAAATGTGTTTTCACTTTAGCGCACTCATTTTTCAGTGGCTATCAAAGCAAATACAATGGACTCATCACAGGTGGTAAATTGAATAGAGGTCTGCTAAAGCAATCAGTGCTGGGATAAATTAACACAGCAACCCAACCCAGGATTGTGGTGGTCAAAAAAAAAGTGCTGTTGAATGATTCATCAATTTCATTCAACAAATAACCTGATGCAGGGTACTATACACACAGGAAGAACCAGAAAGTTCAGATTTATAGATTTCAACTGAATTTTCTAGAAAGACGTTGTCTTCACCCAGCTCTTCCTATTTTGAAGTTGGTCAGTTGTCACCACAAGCAGCAAATCAAATTGCTTGATTTGGCTTTTACCAGGATGGAAAGACTCATGACTCTCTACTAAAAGATGAATAAACAGATAGGAGCACGTGTTCCCAGCACTCTTGTTTGCCATAAAGTCAGGCAAGAACCTTTACTAGGTCCAGACAAGTGTGAGTTGCACTGGTTCTCGTGATGTTTGATGTTGCTCAAACCTGCCCTGGAGGCAAAGGATGGAGACCCTTTATGTACGTTCGTCCTGTGAATCCTGGGAGGGTGGGTGCCCGGAGCTGAGCTGACACTCAATCTTCCATCCCCAAACCACATCATTAACATAATCACCCTGCAACTTAAGAGGAGGCAGAACAGTACACCAGTAGCCAGCCTCATCTTCAGCCCCTAACTGAACGGCAGAAGATCAAACACAGCAGGGAGGATTACACAAAACAATCCTAAACACTCCCAACCCCCATCCTTATGCTCATACAATGCACTGTTTCTTTTTTTTTTTTTTAATAAATTTATTTATTTATTTATATTTATTTTTGGCTGTGTTGGGTCTTCGTGTCTGTGCGAGGGCTTTCTCCAGTTGCGGCAAGCGGGGGCCACTCTTCATTGCAGTGTGCGGGCCTCTCACTGTCGTGGCCTCTCTTGTTGCGGAGCACAGGCTCCAGACACGCAGGCTCAGTAGTTGTGGCTCACGGGCTTAGTTGCTCCGCGGCATGTGGGATCTTCCCAGACCAGGGCTCGAACCCGGGTCCCCTGCATTGGCAGGCAGATTCTTAACCACTGCGCCACCAGGGAAGCCCCTGCACTGTTTCTTTATTATGAAATACAACACATATTCAGGAGAGTGTCTAAAACACAACATACCGTGCTATTGTGAACGGATAACGTGCTCACTGGGAGAATCCCAAGCGGCCCCATCAGGGACTAACTTCGCTCTAATCCCATCAATGGCCTGCCCATTTGTACTGAGCATTTGCTTTCTAACTCCAAATCTGTTTCCAAATTCTTCTTCTTCATGGATGTCAGTTATCTGGCCCAGTCTGATTCTTTGTTTCTTTACATGGGCCTGTGATTAACTTTTTCTATTTTTTTTAAGCATAGGCCACACCTCTTTCCTCCTTTATGGCCACTGGGCCTTACTAACTTCAGGCAGACTCCCCAACTCACCCCAATAGGATGGAAGCCTAGAGAGATTACTCCAGAACCTCTGTCGTGTCTACACCTCCTGGGACAGATGGAGAAACAACGTGAGTTATGGCCTGCATTGGTGCCGGCTTGCTACCTCACAGAAAACCTCCCTAACCGCCCTTGAGAAACTTTCTGAGTTCTTTAGGAAGATAAAGATCTTTAAAGGCAAACGTTTACGCTAGTTCAATATTTTGCACCGCTGGACAGATCTTTCCAAGATGAACCCTCATCTCCAAATTGCTTGTCAAACCTCATCCTCACTCCACAAATCCTTCTGAATTAATTGGATTTCGGTAAATTCTGGACAGGATTTCTGATGATAATTTCATAACCATACCATCATTTGGTGCTGGAACTGCCTTTTCTTGATTATTTTGTAGTGATTCAAACTCAACGTAGAGTTTTTGTTTTTGTTTTTGTTATTTTTGGTTGCGTTGGGTCTTCGTTGCTGTGCGCAGGCTTTTCTCTAGTTGCAGCGAGCGGGGGCTACTCTTCGTCGCGGTGCACAGGCCTCTCAGTGCGGTGGCTTCTTTTTGTTGTGGAGCACGGGCTCTAGGCACACGGGCTCAGTAGTTGTGGCTCGCGGGCTCCAGAGTGCAGGCTCAGTAGCTGTGGTGCACGGGCTTAGTTGCTCCGCGGCATGTGGGATCTTCCCAGACCAGGGCTCGAACCCGTGTCCCCGGCATTGGCAGGTGGATTCTTAACCACTGCGCCACCAGAGAAGTCCCCCAACCTAGAGTTTAAAAACATAATTCCATTTTATTTGGAGATGGGTTGGCATTTGAGGCTGGTCCCATTGTCAAACCAAGTCCAGCAACAGACTCTGAGCAAGAGGCTCAGGCATGCTGGGGTGAAGAGGAGGAAATGACAGATTAGACCTTTTCAACCTCTGTTCCTATTAATGGTGCCTGAGACAGACATTAACTTTAAGGTGCAGGGTCTTGTGGTGCTGAGGAACGGGCAGGGCTTTGGAACCAGGTGAAGCTGGGTTGGCCTCCCACTTACTAGCAGATGTGATCTAAGGCAAGTTTATTTATTTTTAGCTTTCGAAGACAATCGTGGTAAAATATAGGTAACATAAAATTTCCCGTTTGAACATTTTTAAACGCACCATCTGTGTCATTGAGTACTTCCACATTGTGGTGCAATCATCACCACCATCCATCTCCAGAATTTCTTCATCTTCCCCAAACTGATACTCTGCAACCATTAAACAAGAACTCCGGCATCCTCAGCCCCTGGCCACCACCCTTCTACTTTCTGCCTCGAATCAGACTACTCTAGGACCTCATTTAAGTGAAATATACAATAGTTGTTCTTTTGTGACTGGCTTATTTCACTCAACATAATGTCCTCAAGGTTCATCCATGTTGCAGCCTGTGTCCGAGTTTCCTTCCTTTTTAAGGCTGAATAACTATTGTGTTGTATGTATATACCACATTTTGTTTATCCACCCATCTGTCGATGGACACTTGGGTTGCTTTCATGTTTTGGCCACTGTGAATAATGCTGCTATAAACATGGGTGTACAAATATCTGCTGGAGTCCCTGCTTTCAGTTCTTTGGTGCATATTCCTAGAAGTGGAATTGCTGGATCATATGGTAATTCCATGCCTGTTTAATTTTTGGAGGAAATTTTTAGCTTTTTATTAAAGTATAATATACTATTAGAAAGTGAACCTAAGTGTACTGTTTGAGTTTTCACAAACTGCGCACGACGTGACCAGGACACAGGAGCACTCCTACCACGTTCCCCTGGTTTCTACATCATGAATCACCAGTCCCCCAACTTTCAACAACACAGATTAGTTTTGTTTTCAAATCTATTAATACTCTGTAAAATGGGGATTAAAATACAAACTTTCCACCGTTGTCGAGATGATTCGTTTATTCATTCCACAGATATTTATGGAGTACTTACTTTGTGCAGTGTGCTATGAACAAGACAGATAAAATCCCCTCCTAGAGTGTCATTAATCAATGCATGTGAAAAGCAAGCATGGTGCTTGGCACATAATTGATACCCAATAACTGCTCACTGTTTGCGATCTCCCCTCCCCAGCCTACCCCCAATCAGTCCTATCGTATAAGCAGCCTCATGTCTGCCTTCTTCAAATGGGACCCTATCTGGCTGGTAGATCAGAGATGCCACCAGGGCCTGACGAGCACAGAGCAATCCAGGCAACCTCTCCTCTGGTAAACGTCTGAGCTGCAGACCAGCTGCACCTGTGCGGGCAGGTAAGAACAGATGCCTGGTCTGTGAGGCCACCTTCCCCAAGGCCTGAAAGGGCTTCCTGGTGCTCCCCAGCACGTTCCTCTCTCCTGCAAACAATGCCTAACAGCTTTCTGGTGCCCTGGACTTTTCACAACTGACGACTGAGCCAGGAGGGCTGGATTTTTAACCGGTGTGGATCAACTCTCACTTGCAGGAAAATACATTTGCCCTCTCCAGTAGAAACCGGAGGAGCACGGCAGGAGGTGCCTGTGGGGTGCTCACGGCATGCTGGGCACCTGGCTCTCAGTGGAGTCCGGGGTGAGCGCTGCAGGCGCCCCCCAGGAACGTGGGCAATGTGCTATGTAGCAGGGGTGTCACAGGTGATGTCTACGTCTCCTTGGGATGAGAAACATATTTGTTACCAACCTGGGAGAAGATGTAGATTTTTAAAAAAATTTTATTGGCGTATAGTTGCTTTACAATATTGTGTTCGTTTCTGCTGTACAGCAAAGTGACTCAGCTATACCTATACATATATCCCCTCTTTTTTGGATTTCCTTCCCATTTAGGTCACCACAGAGCACTGAGTAGAGTTCCCTGTGCTGTACAGTAGGTTCTCATTAGTTATGTATTTTATACATAGTATCAACAGTGTATATATGTCAATCCCTGTCTCCCAATTCATCCCACCCCACCCCCCAAGAAGATATAGACTTTAAATGGCTAATTGGGAAGCTCAGAACATCTTTCTTTTATAAAACTTGCCAGATGTGTATCATGACCCACACCTAGGAGTCCAGGTTGTGACGTAGGCAGCTGGGTGCCTTTGCCCGGGCTTCTCACCCAGCTGCAGCCACCTTTTTCTTACCCATCCCTTCCTCGTTGGTGGCTTCTCCATCATCAGCACCCCTCGCTTCTCTCCTTCCCCCGCAACCTCAAGCTGCTCTCGGCAGGGGACCTGCTGTCATTTGAGGTCAGTGTGGATTTCAGTCTGTGTGTGCCTCCCAAGGATAAACGTTTTTAAACTCAGTGACTGATGGTTTAAAGTGTCCCCACTTACCTCCATCACTCTAAATAGTATTTGTTATGTAAATACAACTTTAAGACAGTCCCCGGCCTCTTTTCCAACAAATTGTTGTCCCTTAGCCCCTCCTACATAGAAATTCTGGGTTCTCAACAGCTTAGCCCTTACCTGTACTTGTTATGTAGGAATTACCTGGATGCGATGTTAGCCTCCAAGGGTACCACTGAGGTGAGGTACCCCAGCCGTCATGGATCAGAAAGACTCATGGTCCAAAAGGTGCACAAGCTTAGGATGGGGTGTAAGTGGGGACACAAGGACCGCACTGCCTGAATCCCAGATCATACAAATGTCATATGTCCTGTCTCTCTCTCTCTCTCCCTCCCTCTCCCTTTTTCTGCTGCATCGCCTCCTGGCAGCACGCATGTGAGGACCAGTATTGCGTGTTGAGCAAGCGGACCCAAAAGACAGCAGGCATGGGGGCCAACACACCACCTGCTCTATCAGAGACTCAGGTGTGCACACCTGGCCACAGCTGGAGCTTGCCAGTTAGCCTGCCTAGCTCTTGGCGCTTTAATTCACTTTTCTCGGGCAGAGCACACACGGAACCAGATGGGATATACTGGGCATCGCCAATGTGTGGTTGATGTGGGCATGACCCAGTTGCCAGCTTAGGGCAAGCACGGTGACTTGGTCTCTCCATCTTTCTATCTATGAAGAATAATGCTTGTCCCATTGTATATTCCTTTTATTCTGCTTATTTTTAGCATGGCTTTCAGATGAGCAACTTACTTATTAGCTATATCTAATATATCCTATTAGGTTTGCTTATGTTTCATAAGCTACTTGCTTACCTACTATCTATACTTAACACTTAGGAGTTTCATCCATTCTGCCTGTATTTCTTGTCTCCTAAGCAGAATTGACTACTGCCAAAGAATATAGAAAAGGCATAGTATAGTACTTGAAAGGCAGGCTTTGGTCTCTGTCAAAGAAATTCCCAGCATTCACAGTCATGTAGCACAGGTTTGGACAAAACAAATCACCTTCTTATTGTCCTAAAATGAACGCAGGCAGGGAGATCGGTCATAACTTCCCCAGAGGAGTCCGGGAACACTAGCAGATGTACAAGTAAGGATGAGTAAACATGTAACGGGCTTTGTTAGTCCTGCTTACATTTCACACTTATGGAAGTGGGGAATATATATACTGTATATATGTAAGAGAGAGAATATATATATTGTATAATGTAAGAGAGAAGTCTGTATATGTAGATGTGTGGTATATACTTCTGAAAGTGCTACTACCACAATACCTCTGCACATTTGTACCTCTGTCTTTGAATCATGCCAGAAAAAGAGGCGTCAGTACTACATTAATAATAAAATGCTCCGGGACTTCCCTGGTGGCGCAGTGGTTAAGAATCCGCCTGCCAATGCAGGGGACATGGGTTTGATCCCTGGTCCGGGAAGATCCCACAGGCCGCGGAGCGACTAAGCCCGTGCGCCACAACTACTGAGCCTGTGTGCTGCAACTACTAACGCCCACGCGCCTAGAGCCCGTGCTCCACAACAAGAGAATCCACCGCAATGAGAAGCCTGTGCACCGCAACGAAGAGTAGCCCCAACTCGCCGCAAATAGAGAAAGCCCACGTGCAGCAACGAAGACCCAGTGCAGCCAAAAATAAATAAATTAATTAATAAAATAAAAATAAAATAAAATGCTCCTTGTAACCCATTTTTGCTCCTGCGATCCTCCCCTTTTCCATTTCCGTCCACATAAACACTTCCTGTTCCTGCCAT
Organism: Balaenoptera acutorostrata; assembly: GCF_949987535.1. Taxonomy (NCBI): domain Eukaryota; kingdom Metazoa; phylum Chordata; class Mammalia; order Artiodactyla; family Balaenopteridae; genus Balaenoptera; species Balaenoptera acutorostrata. The sequence continues at coordinate 14,779,035 of NC_080081.1, forward strand.
GAGTCAGTTAAAATGGGAACATGAATTTCTTTGAGCATATGAGTTAATGTTATTCTGTTAGAAAAGAAAAAAAAGAGAAAAGAAAAGAACAGCTAGAGAGCTCTGCTGTCACCCCAAATAAAGCAGTCATGCTTCCCAAATACAGTGGATGGAGTGTGGATCCCTACAGTTGCCTAGTTTGGCCACCAGATGGCGCCATGCACCATTAGGACACTATGGTTGGCGCTGTGCCCGCAGCTCTGCAGGGTTGGGGCCCACGGAGGGGGACTGAACCCGAGGAAGCGAGTGAAGGCTAAGGACGTGGAGGCGGTGCAGAGCAGAGGCAGGGAATGTAGACTTTAGGATCAAATAGCTTGCTTCCCAGTCCCAGCTCCCCCGTGGCACCTTGGCTTTAGATTCTCATTGAGAAAGGGAGAGGCCCTGCTCAGGGGAGGTCATTCGGTGGAGAAAAATGGAATGATGCTGTGGACCACCAGGCACAGCACCCGTAACTCACTAAGCACACAGCACTCATCTGGGGCTGGAACATGTATAAATTCAAGACTGTATCATGTTTGTTGAGGGGACACCGTCAATGAGACTGCATACACAAAGGACTTCTATCTCAGTTACCTCTAATATTTCTCATATTGCAGCAAGGGGAAACGAAAGCCTAATCTATTGAACAGATTTATGCTCAGCTCGTTCATAAAGCCCCTGAAATGTATCCCCTCGCCTCCCTCCTCTCTCTCTCGTTCCATCTGTCAGCAACACAGCTGGGAAAGTCTCGCCAGGGTGAGGTGCTTATTCCCCAGGAACAGCCCACAGTTGCTGAAGACTGGGTTTTGCTCCCCTCTTCCCAAACGACATGCCACTGATTAATCTTTTATTAAAAGGAATAAGTTGTCGAGGGGGGTTGTTTTGGGTTATCGGTTTAGTGATTTATTTGTTTTGAAGAAGAGGAAGGAAAAGAACTATGAAAAGAAAGTTCATGAGTCATACCTGGCATGACAATGATTTTTTTCCTTTTCTTTCTATATATACATAAAAGCAACGACGCAATTGCTTTCATAGCATGGATCATTAATAGATCCCTTTCCCACCTTAAAATTCATTTTTAAATACTTTAGTGCACCATTAACAATTCAATAATTGAGCAGAAATAGAGATTTCTAAGAAAAACTAATGGTTGACATTCTGCTATGTTACTCATTTTGAATGAAAGCTGTGGTTTAGGAAAGACTTTTGGTTCCTTCAAAAATAAAAAGGTAACAAAGTTTATATTTCAAGATGCTTATTTATGCTCAACATCCCTAATTATTAGAGAAATGCAAATCAAAACTACAATGAGGTATCACCTCACACCAGTTAGAATGGGCATCATCAGAAAATCTACAGACAACAAATGCTGGAGAGGGTGTGGAGAAAAGGGAACCCTCTTGCACTGTTGGTGGGAATGTAAACTGATACAGCCACTATGGAGGACAGTATGGAGGTTCCTTAAAAAACTAAAAATAGAATTACCATATGATCCAGCAATCCCACTACTGGGCATATACCCTGAGAAAACCATAATTCAAACAGAGTCATGTACCCCAATGTTCATTGCAGCACTGTTTACAATAGCCAGGTCATGGAAGCAACCTAAATGCCCATCAACAGACGAATGGATAAAGACGACGTGGTACATATATACAATGGAATATTACTCAGCCATAAAAAGGAACAAAATTGGGTTATTTGTAGAGTCGTGGATGGATCCAGACACTGTCATACAGAGTGAAGTAAGTCAGAAAGAGAAAAACAAATATTGTATATTAACGCATATATGTGGAACCTAGAAAAAATGGTACAGAGGAACCGGTTTGCAGGGCAGAAATAGAGACACAGATGTAGAGAACAAAAGTATGGACGCCAAGGGGGGAAAGCGGCCAGGAGGTGGGTAGTGGTGGGACGAACTGGGAGGTTGGGATTGACATGTATACACTAATATGTATAAAATAGGTAACTAATAAGAACCTGCTGTATAAAAATAAAATAAAATTTAAAAAAATAACAAAATTAAAAAATTAAATACTGTAAAAAAAAAAAAAAAGATGCTTATTTATTCAATTAGAAATACCACAGTGCCAACTAGGGTACCAGACAGTTTCTAGTCCATCTGGTGGCGGCAGTAGAAAAGTGGTATCAAATTACACTAATTTATATGGGAAGAAAAATAAATCTTCTCCTCCCACACTTTGCTATCATCTCCAAGGGTGCTCTGGGTTTTGTCCAAGAATCATCTGGAGGTCGGGGCACAGATGACAAGCCCTCCATTCTCGAGTCTGCCCTGCGGCCTGAGGGCCACCTGGAGCCAGAACCCCAAGGTCCCTGCTGGAGGAGGTGTGGGCCCCCCCAGATCACCTGGGAAAGCCCAGAACTACTTCCTCTCCTTCCAATCCAGCACACCCAGAATTCTCCCTCTTACAGAGCTGGTTCAATGAAAACCACACCTGTCACAGCCAGCTGTGTCTCTGTGTCTGTGTGTGTGTATGTGCTCAAAATATGTTTTTAAAGGCGCTTAACTGGGAATCCTTGAGTAAAGCACAACTGTATTTAATCCTTCCTTCCTTCAAATCACAAATTCCAAATAATGATATTACTGTAAGCTCTGTAAATTCTGGCCAAAACAAATCTCTTGGGGTTTTCAAAATCCTCTCTCACTGGTAGTGAAGCACGCCTGTTTTGAGAAGCTTCTGTCACTCCGTACGCAGAAGGTGGTGGCAGCCTAGGCTGCACGGCGGCAGCAGAGAGACAGTCACGAAATTGTAGGTAGAAACGTTTGGACTTGGAAACGGGCTGGAGGAGATGGGAGAGAGAGAAGGCAGGTCATAACAATTAAGAGTGTTTGGGAACGCACGTCTGGCCGTGTGGCAGCGCCCTTACTGATATGAGGAAAAAGGCAGAGCGCGAGTTTTGGAGGGGAGATCAAGAGCTCAGGTGTGGACCTGAGAAGCCTAAAATGCCAGCGCCACGTCTCAGTCAGATGATCAGCTGGGCATCAGTGTGTGGAGCTCAGAAAAGACATCAGGGCTCCCTTCAGGAGAGACTGAGCAGAGACACAAGGAAAACCGGGGAGAGGGTCCTGTCGAGGAAGTGAGGAGAAGAGAGTGTTTCAGTGGACCCTGCAGGCAGCGGCATCGGATGCCATGGAGGGGCCAACACATGCAAACCGGAAATGTCTACTGGACACAGAACAGGGAGGTGCCTGGTGATCTCTGCAAAGGGTTTTGTGGCATCCTGGAGGTGCAGGCGGACCGAGGTGGGTTAGTGAATGATTCAATATTGAAGGAGTAGAAAGAGTAGTGGAGACAATTTTTTAAAGATGTTTTTCTTGGAAAAGAAACAGGCAAAAGGCAGTAACCGAAGGGGGCTGAGGGTTTAAAAGAATTTGGGGTTTTTTGTTTGTTTGTTTTGCTTTTTGTTGAAATACAGTTGACATATAACATTGTATTAGTTTAAGGTATACAACATAATGATTTGCTATATGTATATATTGCAAAATGATCACCACAGTAAGCCTAGTTAAATAACATCCATCACTACACAGTTTCAATTTTTTTTTCTTCTAATGAGAACTTTCAAGACCAAATCTCTTAACAACTTTCAAGTATACAGTAGAGTATTGTTAACTATAGTCACATGCTGTACGTTACATCCAGGACTTACTTATCTTGTAACTGGAACTCTGTGCCTTTTGCCCACCTTCACTCCTTTCCCCCAAGTCCCACTCCCCATCCCCGCCTCAGGCACCACCAACCTGTTGTCAGCATCTATGAGCTTGTTTTTTCCGTTTGTTTGTTTTTTAGATTCACATATAAGTGAAATCATATGATATTTGTCTTTCTCTGTCTGACTTCTTTCACTTAGCATAATGCCCTCAAGGTCCATGTTTTTGTTTTGAAGATGAGAAAAACGTCTGCATGTTTATGTGCTGACGGGAATGATTCAGTAAAAAGGAAGAATTTGATGATGCATCAGAGAGACTGGGGAAAACTGCAGAAGCCAAGCTTTGAAAACGCTCCAGGGAATGAGAGCCATCTGCCTTTGTCAGGGTGTCGGGGGAGGGGCGTGCACAACTTGGGCTCTTTTGCTAGATAAGGGGAGCTGTCAAAGAATCCACTCCCCCCACAGCCTCACTACAAAGTTAGAGTAAAACCAGCTTCAGCCAGAGATATTTATTAGGCCAACAGTTATCAGCACAGAAGGCACAATACCATTCATGCAACCAGTTCTGCAAGCTCGACCCACTCCCAGCTCTCCAGCCTTGGTGGGTTAGTAGGTTGTGCTTGTGTCCATGTTCCCTGCCACCGACCCAGCAACCTCGGGCTTGGCCATGTGGTTTGCTTTGGCCAATGAAAGGTGAGTGGAAGTGATGTGTGTCACTTCCAAGTAGAGGTTTTAAGATCCTTTCTTTGGTCTCACCATCGTTCCCTGCCCTGTGCCTTGAGACCAGTATATCCTACAGAGGGGCTCCTCCCTCAGGCTCGTGGGATGAAGGAGATGCAGAGCAGGACCTCAGCTGACCCGCAGCCAACACGCCAACAGCTTTGGTTGCTAGAAGCCCCTGAGAATCAGGGCACTGTTTGTTATCAAAACACAAGCCAGCTAAGGCTGACTGATACACAGGAATTCCAACCTACTTTTCCCACTCTATAAAGGATTCACTTGGACAACTTTCCCAAAGCAACATTCTGCGCCCTCTTTCTGATATCGTGTGGTCAGAAATTTCCCTAAACCATTTTCCTGGACCCAGGAAGCCACGAGCCCCATCTGTAAGAGGTGCAAGCTGGAGGCTTCAGTGGATACTTTTCCACGTTCATGTAAGGCAGATAGGTGTCTGAGGTGGTGGAGAGGGTGGTATTTTCAAGCTATTTTACCTTGTCCACACATATCAAATACTTTTAATGTCCCCAAGAAGTGGCCCTTTCTAACATCCATCACTCAAACTAACAGGCCAATAGTTTCGCAAATAAAAACCCATTTGTGGCATCTGATACATTAATAAATGGTCAATTCTGGACTAAGATAGAGACAATATCAAGATTTGTAGTGGGGCTTCCGTGGTGGCGCAGTGGTTAAGAATCTGCCTGCCAATGCAGGGGACACGGGTTCGAGCCCTGGCCTGGGAGGATCCCGCATGCCGCAGAGCAACTGGGCCCGTGCGCCACAGCTGCTGAGCCTGCATTCTGGAGCCCGTGAGCCACAACTGCTGGGCCCGCGTGCCACAGCTACTGAAGCCCGCATGCCTAGAGCCCGTGCTCCGCAACGGGAGAGGCCACCGCAGTGAGAAGCCCACGCACCGCAACAGAGTGGCCCCCACTCTCCGCAACCAGGGAAAGCCTGCCCACAGCAACAAAGACCCAACGCAGCCAAATAAATAAATAAATAAATAAATAAAAGACTTGTAGTGGTCACCCTAGGAGTATGGCCCTCTCTAATAGAATGCTGGACCCCCTGGACTGGGCCTTTTTGTTTTGAGTTCTGTAACCCTTTATCCAAACACAAAAATAGAAGGTTTCTGTTGTATAACACAGGTAGTAATTGACAATACTGCAGATTACTATAGGTTGATACAGACTATTTTTTTTTTTAATTTTAATTATTTATTTATTTATTTTTGGCTGTGTTGGGTCTTCGTGTCTGTGCGAGGGCTTTCTCCAGTTGTGGCGAGCGGGGGCCACTCTTCACTGCGGTGCGCGGGCCTCTCACTGTCGCGGCCTCTCTTGTTTCGGAGCACAGGCTCCAGACGCGCAGGCTCAGTAGTTGTGGCTCACGGGCCTAGTTGCTCTGCGGCATGTGGGATCTTCCCAGACGAGGGCTCGAACCCATGTCCCCTGCATTGGCAGGCAGATTCTCAACCACTGGGCCACCAGGGAAGCCAGACTATTTTTAAAATACAGACTATTTTTAAAAGATAATTTCTTTCTTAAAAAATATGTATTCACAAGTGTCCAAAAAGTACAAATCTAGGATGTGCTAAGCTCTTTATCAGTTTCATTCAGAGGACGGCCTGTCACAGCTGAGGCTTTACATCCATCATTTTTAAAATCAAAATATTTCGATGTCAGTCTTCTTTCCACTGCCCTAAACAAGGTAGCATTTTCTAATGAGTTGACATTAAAGAAGGATTATGCCTTGAAAAGAAGCCCATGTCCATTAGTTGGAGGTTTTGGCATCCTCTACGGGCTGGGACCCTAGTCTTAGCGGGAGGACGTGCAGGTGGCATCCTCTATGAGCAGGGTGGATGCCTTTGTACAGGCTGGGCTGGGACCCTAGTCTTAGCGGGAGGACGTGCAGGTGGCATCCTGGGGGAGTCAGAGCCTCCACGGACCCTGCTCCAGCTGTACAGCTCACAGGACTAGTTCCTATGTGGATTTGCCTGGCATGATTCAAGAAAGAGAAGCTTATTTTCATCCCACTCTTCTGGAGTTCCATGGTAACATATAATAACAGCCCAATGGAATGTCTTCCACAAATTACGTTATGGGGTGTCCTCAAGTAATTGCTAAAAGACACAGAGTCTAATTGTTCCATAATGTTGTTACCTACTTTATCTGGATGATCAATGGATCTGTAACTCTCCCCCTGGGTTTCACACTCATAACTGTGAGGAACGTTTGAACCAAGGGGTAGATATGAGAAGAAACCCCACAGAGATTGTCCAGATCTCTAGAGAGTTACTGGGAACTTTCGCCAAATCTTGCTCTTTTGATTCACACTGAGCTCCACCCCGTTCAAGATAATGTCGGATTCATTCTGGTAGCTTTCCATGGCTTTAGCTGAATAAGCAAATACACAGCACTGGCACTGAGCAATGCATGTCAACCTTTGTAATGGATTGAATTTGTTTCCTAAAAAGATTGTTCAAGTCCAAACACCCTCAGAATGTGACCTGAGACGGGTGTTGGGAAACAAGGTAGTTGCAGATGTAATTAGTTAAGGTAAGATGAGGTCATATTGGAATTGGAGTGGAGGGCCTCATCCAAAATGACTGGTGTCCTTATAAGAGAAATTTGGACACATAGAAGCACAGAGGGAAGGTGACGTAAAGACACACAGGAAGGAGAGGGAGTGAGAAAGATGGCAGCGGCAATACTGGATCATTTGGGTGCCTTATGGATGCAGAATCTGAGGGGGAAGCTGGCTTTGCAGAAATCTACCATTGTCGAAGACAAATGAAGTACAGCAAAGACAAGATGTGGTATTTGGCAAAATTGATACGAGGAATGTCCATTGACCAGGCTCTGGCTCAGTTGGAATTCAGTGACACAAAAGGGGCCCAGATAATTAAAGAGGTTCTCTTAGAAGCACAAGATATGGCAGTGAGAAACCACAACGTGGAATTCAGATCCAATTTATATATAGCTAAGTCCACTTCAGGGCGAGGCCAGTACCTGAAACGCATCTGATACCCCGACAGAGGGTGCTTTGGGATTATGGAAAAGGTGTTTTGCCATTATTTTGTGAAGTTGGTGGAAGGCCCTCTACCTCCAGATGAGGCACCGAAGACAGCAGCTGCCCACGCCAAAGAGTATATCCAGAAGCTTCGCAACCAGACCATCATTCACACTCTATGATGGGCGTATTAAGACTCCACAGTGTATATATTTTCCCGTTTATTTCCTAAAACCAACAAAAATTAAAGACAGATGCTTTTTATGATTTGTCATTGAAAAAAAAAAGACACACAGGAAGAAGTGGAGGCAGGGACCGGAGTGATGCGTCTACAAGCCACGAAGGTGGAGCTGCCAGAGACTAGACAAGGCAATGGGAGAGCCTCCCCACGAGGCTTCAGGGGGAGCAGGGCCCTGCTGCCACCTTGATTGTAGACTTGCAGCCTCCACGACTGTGAGGAACTAAATCTCTGTTGTCTCTAGCCATCCAAGTTTTCCGTACATTGTCAAGCAGGCCTAGGAAACTGATGCCACTGTCATTTATCGGTGAAGACTTTAGTCTCTGCCCTCTGTGGTTCTCCTAAACCTTTTGAACAGTAGGAAGACCACACAGAGGGATGCATGGAGAGAGGAGAGAGAAGAGAGAGAGGATGGGGAGGCCCAAGGGTGAAAATCCCCCAGGTGATGGGTGGATCTACCATAAACATCAGCAGGGCAAGGTGTGATGGCTCTGGCGGGGCTTTGAGGTCCTGAGGCTGTGCCCCCTCCCAGCGGACTACATGCTTGTGTATCTGCATGTGTCCCTCTGTCCGCCTCACCCCACAGGGCTCCCCAGGCCCACCTGGCGAGATGACGTGTTACTAACCGTACTCAGAACGAAAGCTGAAACTGACAGGCACACAGCTAAGAGCACACTAATTACACTGAAGTTTTAAAAAATGAATGACAGGGCTTCCCTGGTGGCACAGTGGTTAAGAATCGCCTGCCAATGCAGGGGACATGGGTTCGAGCCCTGGTCCGGGAAGATCCCACAGGCCGTGGAGCAACTAAGCCCGTGAGCCACAACTACTGAGCCCGCGTGACACAACTACTGAAGCCCACGCGCCTAGAGCCCGTGCTCCGCAACGAGAAGCCACCGCAATGAGAAGCCCACGCACCTCAACGAAGAGTAGCCCCCGCCCGCTGCAACTAGAGAAAGCCCGCGCACAGCAACGAAGACCCAACGCAGCCAAAAATAAATAAAATAAATAAATTTATTTTTAAAAAAAATGAATTGCAGACACCGTGACTGGGGAGGGGTGTGTGTGTGTGTGTGTGTGTGTGTGTGTGAGGGCTTGAAGGGAGAAGAAAAGGCCTGAGGTAGCTATTTTAGGGAGTGGGAAAGTGACCCCATTAGTACAGTTTCTTGCTCCTTAAAGTCCATTTAAAGTTTGCGATTACATCTCTAATAAGTTCAGTCTGCCCAGGTGGGTGATTCCTTGGGAATGCCCAGCGGCAGGCTTGCAGCAGGTGGGGCTCCCACTCTCTAGGACTGGGTGTTTCCAGATGATACAGCTGAGGGAAGGAGAGGAAGTTGCAGGTGTTTCCCAGGGAGTGATTTTAATTCTGGGCGGTGGAATCCTGGCTGGACGCTGGGACCTGAGGGGATGGCATCCATGGGGAGGGGTCTCCCTGAGGCTGAAGAGTTGTTCCCATGGGCATCCTGCAGCTAATATGCGGGAAGGGTAGGGGATGGGTTTGGAGAAGCGGGTGTCTACATCTGAGATTTCAGGGGCGGCGCACTTTCTGGTGATGACAAGATGCAGGGTTTGGCATTGGGATCAGGTGGCTGAGATGGATGGAGTGGAGGAGAGGTTCCTGCGGATGAGACGGTTCAGGAAAGGAGAGGCCAGAGTGTAAATGCTGGCCGAAGGTGGAGTGGAAAGAGTTCCTCTTAAGGGACTGGGGGGCAGTGAGTAGGAAGTTGCTTGAAAGCAGAAGGCCGGTGGGGAGAGGGTGGGGTGGTCTCATGGTCTGGGCATCAGGGGACCTGGTATCATTTGGCAAGAAGGAAAAGGAGAAAGGTCTGGAAGGCTGGGGAAAAAGGGCACAGGACCCACCTTGGGATCTGAGATGAGTGGTGTGTGTGAAAATAAAGGGAATCTGCAACAGATTATGGAGGAAGCGCCTGTTAGTGAAAGGAGGTGGGAGCTCGGTGGGAGATGAGGTGGGATTGCAGGGCGTTCCTGCTCTGATACAGAGCAGGTGTTCCCAGGGAACTCAATGGACATTCGGAGCAATGAGCGTGAGGAACTGGATCACATCAGAGGACGTACTGGGCAGTTTGGAGATGACACTGTCATGTCCTGCTGTGCCTGAGTGACTGCAGGATTTCAGTCCTTATTTCTCATCCAGTCGTTCAAAAGATTTTCCTAGAGGCACGGTGGCATCAAGGGGTAGGGATTCTACTCTTCAGGCTGCTTGGAGGCAGGGCAGGTGATGAGGAAGACTCCCCATCAGAGTTTTCTTGGGGACATGATGGCCAGTGTCCCCTCCTGTCATCCCCAATTCTACTGCTTTGCTGCTTCTACTCCTTCCCATGCTGCTGTTGCAGCAGTGCTTTCAAAGCATCTCTACCTGCCTTCTTTTTCTCCTCTTTCAAATACACCTTTTTATCTTCAATTCGCTTGCTTCCCTCCTTGAAAAGAATAATTTTTTTTTTTTTTTTTTGGCTGCACCATGAGGCAGGCAGATTCTTAGTTCCCTGACCAGGGATCAAACCTGTGTCCCCTGCAATGGAAGCACAGAGTCTTAACCACTGGACCACCAGGGAAGTCCTGAAAGAATAGTTTTTTTAATGAACAGATTTATCTGTTGTTAGCTCAGTCGTATGAAAGTGGAGGAAAGGAAGAAGCTCAGAAAAAGTCAGATGGATGATGTGAAAATCTGTGGAGCTCATGCTACGACATGGGTGAACCTTGAGGACGTTATGCTCAGTGAAATAAGCCAGACACAAAAGGACAACTAGTGTGTGACTCCGCTTCCACAAGGCACGTAGAGCAGTCAAATTCACTGAGACAGAGAGAACGGTGGTCGCCAGGGGCTGGGGGGAGAGGGAGGAGAAGCTGTTGTTTAACGGGTACAGAGTTTCAGTTTTGCAAAATGAAAAGCATTCTGGAGACTGATCGTACAACCATGTGAATGTACTTGACACAACTGAACTGTACACTTAGAAATGGTTTCGATGGTAAATCTTATGTATATTTTACCATAACTAAAAAGAAAAGAAATCTCTGGAGGCACTCCAGAAACCCTGGATCAGATGATTTATACGTGACAGAGAAAATACCAAATAGCAGGAAGAAAACAAGTTACAGACTGTCCACTCAAATCACCTCTGTGTCCCGGTAGCTCCTGGTCCTGAGTTTATCCAGTTCGAGGCTAGGAGACCCACAAAGCCAGACTCTAAGCCCAGGAAGACCAGCACAGAACAACAAATGTATTTCAAAGAAGCTATTAAGAGCACTAGTTTTTTTTTTTTTTTTTTTTTTTCCTCTTTCAGGTCAGGAAAGCTTGCCAAGACAAGACAAACAGGTAATTAAGAACTGGTGCTGTTAACCAGCCGCTTCTGTTTTCATTCATAGTAAGAGAGCTTCCAATTTCCCTATGGAAAAGAGGCCTTGATCTCAACGATAAACCCAGACATGAAAAGGATGGGATTAATTGAAGTCCTCTTTGGCCTTTGTCCAAGTTGGCTCTGGGAAGTTTGGCAAGGTATAGGGACATCACTTGGAAAACTCAGATTAGACAAAAAGCCACACAGGGGCGCTCCCTGGGGATCAAATGAATTAAGAACTTGGCCTAGAGTTCACAGGGGAACCTGTCAGGACATCGCCGGCAGATGCCTCCCAGACCTAGAGTGCAGAGAAGAGAGTCTCCCTACAGACCTCGCCAGGGGCTGTGTCTAACCTCAGGGGGTGCATCGCTGCGCATGCATTTATGGCCATGCTTTTTAAACAGACATGTAACGCATACTTCACTCACCTTCCCCAGAAGAGCAGGGCTGAGGCCGAGAGAAGGCTTGTCGTGTCTCCGTAACCGGCCCCCTGACTGCTGAGTGAGCCCGTGACTGAGAGGTGGGGAAGAGGATGAGACGAATGAGTGTCCTCCGACCCCTCGGCCGCTCCGCCCCCTGCCCTGCCCCCGCCATCTCCGCCCTTCTATTCCCCTCTGCCCTTGTATCTGCCCTTGGACTTGCCCTCGCATCCATCCGGGTCTCCCCAGAGTTCTGTCTCAGAGCTGAAATCTTTCTTAAGCTAACTTCTCTGTTGTTTAAAAGCTTAGCCCTTGATATTTGAGTGGCTTTACACACAAGGACAAGGAGGGGAGGGGTGAGGCTGGAAAAGGCATGAGGGTCTGAGGTATTGATTGGCTTCTTCTCTCATCTTTTAAACCAGGGTGTGGAGCACGTAACATGCAGCAAAGGCAAACACCATAGCATTTTCGCCAGACCCAGGTCCCCCATCACTGTGAGGGGGGGAAAAGTTACCTTTGCGGGCCCCTGACCTCCATGCTGCAGCCCCTCCCACCTCTCCATGTATGTTCCGACCTCTCCTCAAGAGCATTTTAAATTTCTGACTCAGGTGTTGGGTGGCAGGCTATCTAGGTTATTGCATAATAACGACAAAAGAAAAGGACTGGTAGCAAGATAAGACTGGAGCTAATTAGAGACACAGATGTAGAGAACGAACGTGTGGACACCAAGGGGGGGACGTGGCGGGGTGGTGGTGGGATGAATTGGGAGATTGGGATTGACATGTATACACTGATGTGTATAAAATGGATGACTAACAAGAACGTGCTGTATAAAAAAATAAAATAAAATTCAAAAAAAAAGCTATAAGGATATACTGTACAACAGAATATAGCCAATATTTTATAAAAACTATAAATGGAGTATAACCTTTAAAAATTGTGCATCACTATATTGCATACCTGTAACTTATAATACTGCACAGCAACTATACTAATAAAAATTTTTATTCCAAAAAAAAAAAGACTGAAGCTATTTATCCAGCATTTCAAAGGGAAGAAATGAATCATTCCAGAAACTGCTGTCAAGTAAAATTCCAAAATGAATTATTAAACCGATGGCTTGTGGCGATTTAGAAAAGAAAGCAGTGATCATTGGAATGACCTCTTGGGTTCAATAAATATAGGAATGTAATGCCAAATTAAATGCATATGCTTATAAAGACTGACGGATCCAAAGAAAACTAGCAAGATCCTGTATAAAGGTTTCAGCAGGCATCTACGTTTCTCAACATGTTCTTTTTTTTTATTTTTATAAATTTATTTATTTATTTATTTATTTATTTATTTATTTATTTATTTATGGCTGCGTTGGGTCTTCGTTGTTGCTCGCGGGCTTCCCTAGTTGCAGGGAGGGGGGGCTACTCTTCATTGCTGTGCACGGGCTTCTCATTGCCGTGGCTTCTCTTGTCGCAGAGCATGGGCTGTAGGTGCACGGGCTTCAGTAGTTGTGGCACGTGGGCTCAGTCATTGTGGCTCGTGGGCTCTAGAGCGCAGGCTCAGTAGTTGTGGCACATGGGCTTAGTTGCTCCACGGCATGTGGGATCTTCCCAGACCAGGGCTCGAACCCGGGTCCCCTGCATTGGCAGGCAGATTCTTAACCACTGCGCCACCAGGGAAGTCCTCTCAACATGTTCTTGACACATAGTACTGAGCATATACATATTACATGATGTTAAGGTGATTATTAAATGGGAGAAGGGTATTGTGTTTATCTTTCTCAAGTCTTTATCTCTTAGAGATGTGTATGGGAGTATCTATCAGTGAAATTATATGTATCTGGGAGTTGGGTTAAATACTGGAGGTAAGCAGCAAAAGTGGAGAGTTTAATGAGAAAAGATGGACAACATGTTAATAATTGTTGAAGCTCGTTTCATTGTTAATAATTGCTGAAGTTCATTGTACTACTCTGCTTTTGGATATGTTTGAAATTTTCCATAATAAAATGTTTAAACACCTACTTCCCACGATAGGATATGAACAAATGCTTGCTGAATAAAAAAGAATGAGTGGAATAAATTCCCTAAACTTTAAAATCGCAATATAATTGTGTCCCCACTGACATTTCTAAAGTGTCGGATAATTTGATGGATCTTTGTTGCTTCTTGGATCCCACACTTTCCTTGTGGATCCATTTTTTTCTTTTCAAAGTATATTTATAAGTGTATTCAGGGAATGGTATGCCCTCTCTGAATGAAAGAATTTTAAAGCCTTTGTGCTATTCAGGAGAAAGATAGAGATACTCAATAGAAGTTGTGATAATGAGCATCCTTATCTGGTTCCTGATTTTGAAGAGACATTTTCTAATTTCTAACCACTAAAATATGGTATTTGATATAGATTTCTTCTAGGTTCCCTTTAGGCTAAGGGATTTCCCTTCTAATTGTAGTTTACATTTCTGGGTGGAGTGGGGAGACTTAATTGTGCATTGATATTGAATGTTATAAAATGATTTTATAATCTATTGATATCATGTAGGTTTTCTACCTATATCTGTTATATGATAAATTACATTATTTTCTGGTATTACACTATCTTTGGATTGTTGAAGTGAACTTATTAAGTATTATTAAAATATATTATGGGTTTTCATTTGCATTAAATTGCTTTATAGTATTCTGACTTTTTTACACACCCTTTTTCAATCTTAAATTAAAATTTCTTTTCCTTCTCTTTCTCAGTTTTTTCCCTTGACTAACCTTGCCAGACCTTTACCTATGCTATTATCCTTTTCAAACAACCGGCTTTGGTTTCCCAATATATAAAATAAATATTCTTTAGGGTTAATTTTTTCCAATTTATTTTTAATTTTACTGCATCATGGTCAACAAGCGTTTTCTCTATGATATCAATTCTTTTAATTCTTTTGTGGCCTAATACATTTATAAAAATATTTCATATATACTTAATAATTCTCTGTTTGTTAGACAGAGTTCTATACATCTTTGAGATCAAGCTTACTAATTTTACATTTATATTAATTTTGTATTTGATCTGGAGTTTCTAAGCAGCATGTATGAAAATCTCTATATGTGTGGATTTATCAAATGATCTTTTTTTAAAAAATTATTTATTTATTTAATTTATTTTGGCTGCATCGGGTCTTAGTTGTGGCGCGTGGGATCTTCGTTGAGGCATGTGGGCTCTTTGTTGCAGCGCGCAGGCTTCTCTCTAGTTGTGGCGTCCAGGTTTTCTCTCTCTAGTTGTGGTGTGCAGGCTCCAGGGTGCGTGGGCTCTATCGTTTGCAGCACGCGGGCTCTCACGTTGAGGCACACGACCTCAGTAGTTGTGACACGTGGGATTAGTTGCCCCGCGGCATGTGGGATCTTGGTTACCCGACCAGGGATTGAACCCATGTCCCCTGCACCGTAAGGCGGATTCTTTACCACTGGACCACCAAGGAAGTCCGTATCAAATGATCTTTTGATTCCATGTACTTTTGATTTATATATTGATGCTAAATCATCAGAGTGTACAAACTCAGGATTGTTTTAACTTTCTGTAATTTTGTTTCGTTTTTCTTTCAGTTTTATTGAGATATAATTGACATATAGTACTGTATAAGTTTAAGGTGTACAGCATAATGATTTGATTTACATGAAATGATTGTCACAATAAGTTTAGTGAATAGCCATCATCTCATATAAATACAAAATTAAAAAGAAAAAGATATTTTTTCCTTGTGATGAGACTCTTAGGATCTACTCTCTTAACTTTCATATGTAACATACAGCAGTGTTCATTATATTTATCATGTCGTACATCACATCCTTAGTACCTATGTATCTTATAACTGAAAGTTTGTACATTTTAACTGCCTTCATCCAATTTCCCCCTCCTTTCTGTGATTTTTTAAAAATCCTATAATATTGATCCTCTTTATCCATAATAATACTTTGTCTTTTTTTCTTTTCTTTCTTTTGTTTTTTGTTTGTTTGTTTGCCACAGGATGTATTTTATCTACTATTAATGTATTACTCAGGTCAGGCTGCCATAACAAAACACAAATTGGGTGGCTAAAAAAATAAGAAATTTATTTTCTCACAGTCCTGGAGGCTGGAAGTTCTAAATCAGGGTCCCAGCATGGTTGGTTTCTAGTGAATATTCTTTCTGGCTTTCAGAGGGCTGCCTTCTCGCTGTGTACACACATGGTTATTTCCTTAGTGTGTGCTTGGAGAGAGAGAGAGAGAGAGAGAGAGAGAGAGAGAGAGAGAGCAAGAGGGCAAGAGAACTCTGGACTCTCTCTCTCTTCTTACAAGGACACTAGTCCTACTGGATCAAGGCCCTACCCTTATGACCTCATCTAACCTTGATTACCTCCCTAAAGGCCCTACCTCTAAACACAGTCACACAGGGGTTTAGGGCTTCAACATATGAATTGGGGTTGGAGGGACACACACATTCAGTCCGTAACGTTTAATATTGTTATACCAACTTTGTTGGGGGAAATGTTTTCTTTGTATATCATTTTCCTTCACTTTAAACCTCTGATTTCATTATGTTTTAGGTGGATTTCTTATAAATGGCATAGATGGTATTTCTTTTTTTCTTCTTTCTTTTTTTTGCCACGCCATGTGGCTTGCGGGATCTTAGTTCCCAGACCAGGGATCGAACCCAGGCCCTTGGCAGTGAGAGCTCAGAGTCCTAACCACTGGACCGCCAGGGTATTTCCCCATAGATGGTGTTTCTTGTCCAATCTGAAAATCTCTTTTATGACTGATGAGTGTAATAATATAATACATACGTTATATATAAGTAGAAAACACTACACATATTTTATTGTCATTTTAAAGCCCTGTTTGAGATGGAGGCTCCTGCTTTTCTTCAATTCTGGACAATTTTCTCTTCAAAAATGACCTTTTTACCTGTTCGCCCTCAGTTCTCCTCTAGTTTCATACATCCCAACCTTCGTTTCTCTTAATCATGCTTTCATATATTTCATCTCTTCATTTCTCTGTGCTACAATCTGGATAGTTTCAGATTTCTCTTCCAATTTACTAAGTCACTTTTCAGCTATTTCTAAACTGCTGTTTAATCTGGTAATTGAGATTTTGCAAACTGTAATGGCCTTCAAAGGAGATTATCTTCTCTGTGGGAGTTCCATGTGACATGGTTTGTGAGTTTTTCTATCTAGTGGTTTTTAAGTTGCTTCTGCCAGGTGTAGGGGAGGGTCAACGGTTCTATTAAACCTCTCTTTCCCTCCCTGCCTCCCTCTCTCTCCCCTCTTTTTTCTGCTAATCCCTTAGTTTTGATTTGTATAAATCAGGATCCAATCAGGAAAAGAGAAACCGCACTAGTATTTTAAACAGAAGGGATTTAATACAAAAAACTGGCTACCTAGGTACTGGAAATCTGAGAGCACAATGGAGATACTGAGGTAACCCTGAAACAAACAACTGCAGGAAGCAGATAGAATCCCTTGGGCTGAGGAAACAAAAGAGAAGAGGTGGGGTGACCAGAACTAAAGCTTGAGAGAAGGGCACTACGGGTGCTGTTCGGACTCCTGAGGGGAATGTCCACTCAACCGGTGCTCAGGCAAGGCCTCAGCAGCTGTGTGGACCCCTGAGGAGGAGGCCCGACTCCACAGGGGCTCAGACCGCGAGGAGACGAGTTCTGGGAAACCAGGAGGTGTGGACGGGGCACCAAGGCCAAGGCAGCTCCACTGGGGCTCCAACTGCCACTGCTCCTGGTCTCGCTGAGACGGGGCTCGGGCTGTTGCTGGAGACAGTGCCAGAAGCTGGAGGAACGCTGGCAGAAAGCCACATAGGAAGTCTCCTTTCCCTCCCCGGGCCTCAGGTCTCCCTCTGGTGCCTTCTGCTGACAGAGTCTAACAGGAACCAACCAGCAAGGGACTCTGGGAAAAGTGGTCTCCAGAATCCTAGCCCCAGCTCTCTAGAGGAGCCTATTAAAGGATGGCTGTATACACAGCATAGAGTGAACACAGTAGAAATGTTGTTTGGGGCTTTATCTCTTTCCCAATCCCTAAATCGCCACCTACTTTCTGTTGTTTGAATAGTAAAGGTAATAGTGTGGTGTAAACAAATGTGAGAATGTTTAATTTGCTTTTGGTTCTACTCATACTTTTTTGTACATTAAAGAACATGGATTTTTTTTTTCTTAAAAAAAAAAAAAAAGAAGAAGAAGAAGAAGGATGGACTTAGGGGTAGGAGACATGAGTTGACCAAGCTCATTTTGCTCTGCCCCCTTTGACTACTCCATACACGCCCTTCTACCCGTATTTGAGCCTACATCTGACAACTCTAATAGTCTTGTGCTTTTTTAAAGAAACTATGGTAAAATATACACAATGTAACATTTGCCATTTTAATCATTTTTAAGGTACACTTCAGTGGCAGTTAAGTACTTTCACAATGTTGTGCTACCATCACTACCATCCATCTCCAGAACTTCTTTATCTTCACAGACTGAAACTCTGTACCCATTAAACAATATCTCTCCATTCGCTGCTCCCCCAGCCCCTGGCAACTACTTTTTTTCTCTCTGAATTTGACTCCTCTAGGTAACTCATATAAGTGTAATCATATGGTATTTGTCCTTTTGTGACTGGCTTATTTCACTTAGTATAACGTTCTCGAGGTTCATCATAAATAACATGTACATAACAACAAAGTAGAAAACATGCCTAGCTGCTGTAGCCCTCATTTCTATAGCTGACCCTGAGCCTTTAGTTGATATTTATAATTTTTTCCTATTACCCATTCCATCTTCCCTTCCACTTCAGCCAGGAAGTCAGCTGGTTGGGATTCTTTATGTGGTATTGTTGACCTAAATCTTCATTCCTGAAGGATCAGAATCCTTAACTGGGTGAATACAGTCATTCTTTTAACCTTAATTACTGGACTTGAGGGTATTAAGAGGCATTCCAGAGAGTCCCTGGTTTGACTAAGTCTTACCTGCCCCACCGTGTAGTAGCAACCCTACATCCTCTTATAATTGTAATCAATTACTCCAGTCAGTAATTTACCTGCTTCTCTGCATATTGATTCAGTGGCAAGAGAAGCAGTTTACCTGGAACCATTGATGTGTCTCCCGGTGGATGCATTCTCCTCTCAGAAGTAAAGAAAGTCCACTGAATCTTCAGACATTAAAAATGCAGGAATGGGAAGCAAATTTCAGGTGTGAGACTGAGAGGCACTATTCCAACTTCTACCAGCTATATCCTGGACCAGTGTCTGACTGTGGGATAAATATTAATTTCTGACCCAAAGCATGTACCTTATCCTGTAAAATAGCACTCCAACCTAACAGGGTGTTTTCAACCATGAAAAGGAGTCTTTTCTCCCTGGACACGGAGAAGAGAGTGAATCCACTTGTAATGGTGACTTAGGGACCTTTGGTGTTTCAAAATCATTTTATTTGTTCAAATCCACACAAATGTCCCCATTTCAGTTCTCAGAGTCCCAGTTCTCAATTAATGCCCAAAGGTTTATGTCAGAAAACTGGAGAGGCTGCTAAATCAGTTTCTCTTGTAATTCCTCAGACCAAATCATCCAACTGTAGGTCTCTATCAGTTCTGTGGCTACAAGAGATCAGTGATTATTCTAGGGCTATCATAGAAGTTCTTGGGTTCTCTGATGGCCTTAAACTGAGTATTTAAAGTCCTGCGTTTGTCATTTTCTTTATTTAAGGCTCTTTGGTACAGTAAGGAGTAGTCATCCAACCTCACGATCCTTGCACCATCATTCCCAACGAAACGCTAAATGCAGTAGCCACTCAGTGTCCCAAAGCCTTGCCTCTGAGAAGTACTTCATCCAAGGCAGTCACAGGCCATAATTCAAACACCTCTTTTGCCATTGATGCCATACCCTACCCGGGTCCTATTTTTCATTGGCCATAGGGTTGTCACTATATTCCAGCCCAATCAATTTGATGACCAATCTCAGATTCCCATCTTGAGGGTCTGTTTTTTTGTGATCCATTCCTGGTACCAAATAGTGCCCAACAGTCAGTATCTGGTCCAGAAAAACATGACTCTATGTATTTCCAAAACCATCCATCTGCACTGAGGAAGACTGAGTGAGACCCAGGTTTCTTAAACACAGTGGGTGGGGGAGCATATATGAAGATGATCCAAGGAGGGAAGGAAACACTGAACCTTTTGTGAATAAGGCACGTGTGTACTCAAGCGTTTTGTTGGAAAAATGAAACTTGGGTGACTGTGCTTGTACTTGGACTGGATGAAGAAGATCATACTGAAGGGCTTATATGATCTGTTTCTTAAACTGGAGGCCATGGTGATGGCTCCTTCATGTAAATTACTCCTGCTCTTTCTGTCTCTTCCAGCCTTTGGTGCTTGATATATGTTTATCTGTCTATGAACGTATCCTGTCACCCCAATGGGATTTCAAGCTCTGATGACAACAACCAGGAATATTTCCTTCCCTAGACTTGTAACCTTAAAGCACAGTGATGCCCGAGGCACCAGGAAGAGTTGAATTCATTCACCCTGTTAGTCATCCCTTTGATCTCAGAGAACTGAAATTATAGATTAAAACGAATTAAGTAAAAGAAGTCACAAAATAGTAAATAATTAGCAGAAAGCAAGTCTTAAATGAATTACTAAAACCAAACCAGTCAAGGTGTTTTGTTTGAAAAGTCAAGTCTCAATTCTCATCTATTTTTATATTTAGTTTCCAATGAATACTGCACAGTTGGTCCTCGTGTACCCGGTTTCTATTTGCTAAACCAATACACAGGTAATTTCCATAACAACTCCTGTAATGGCAGAAGCAACAAAAATGTTAAATATTAACTTTTGAGGTGAGCGGGTAGGGGATCAGTGTCAATTCATTTAAAAAGTACAGAGTAATGATTTAATTATTTGGGGGAAGAACACAGATTTTAAGTTCAAATCCCTGTACATTTTATTCTCAAAGCAATGCAACTGAGCAGATTTGTGTTTGTAGCTAGAGATGGGAGAAAATGAAAAGAGAAACATCAAGTGACCTGGTCAAGGTTCCTTCTGCCCACAATTTCTGTGTGATGTTACCTGGACTGATTGGAATATTTTGATAAATAAATGCAACCACATGTGCTTTCTGGCTGGGGCTGGTGGGTGGGAGTGGGGAAGGTTTTCTGCTTCTGAAACTCTAGGAGAGGGAGAATAAGCCCCCAAGAGCAGCCTTATACTTGATTAGGAATCATTGCTAAATGATAAGAAAGATGCATAGTTGGGGAAAATGTCTATATAATTTACCTTTTGGCTTAACTATCTCTATCCAGATCCTAGCAATCCTAGAAATAACTTTAAAATTAGACAAAGGGGTGTTGGTGAATAATGTTCTTTAAAAGAAAAGCGTTCAGGGGAAGATTCATCTAATTTTTGCCTATAATTACCTTTGAATGAAATTTAACTTTCAAAAATATAACTTTGACAGACTTCTGCTTCCAGTCAAAATGAAATAAGAGAGACTAGATTTATTCTTCCACTTGAAAGAAGAACAACAACAATAAATCAGAAAAATATGTGTAACTTTAAGACACTGGACATCAAACAATGAAGGGCAGTGACCCCTGAGACACAGAAAAACAACGAGGTGAGCCAACACCTGATTCAGCTTACTGTCCTGAAATAGTTTCCAGGCCAGGGTGCAGGAAGGGGGCACCTGGGCAGAGCCCACAGGAGGCTCTGAGTCAAGAAGATTGAGCCAAGGGACCAGGGAGACCAAGGTGGTTACAGAGCTGCACAGAGAGAATCCCTCAAGAATTCACTAGAGGAGATTGGTTCAAGATGGTGGAGTAGAAGAATGTGCGCTCACTCCCTCTTGTGAGAGCACCAGAATCACAACTAACTGCTCAACAATCATCGACAGGAAGACACTGGAGATCACCAAAAAAGATACCCCACATCCAAAGACAAAGGAGAAGCCACAATGAGACGGTAGGAGGGGCGCAATCACAATAAAATCAAATCACGTAACTGCTGGGTGCGTGACTCACAGACTGGAGAACACTTATATCACAGAAGTCCACCCACTGGAGTGAAGGTTCTGAGCTCCATGTCAGGCTTCCCAACCTGGGGATCTGGCAACGGGAGGAGGAATTCCTAGAAAATCAGACTTTGAAGGCTAGCGGGATTTGATTACAGGACTTTGACAGGACTGGGGGAAACAGAGACTCCACTCTTGGAGGGCACACACAAAGTAGTGTGTGCATTGGGACCCAGGGGAAGGAGCAGTGACCCCACAGGAGACTGAGCCAGACCTACCTGCTAGTGTTGGAGGGTCTCCTGCAGAGGCGGGGGGAACAAGGACACTGGCAGCAGAAGTTCCGGAAAGTACTCCTTGGCATTAGCCCTCCCAGAGTCTGCCATTAGCCCCACCAAAGAGCCCTGTATGCTCCAGTGTTGGGTCGCCTCAGGCCAAACAACCAACAGGGAGGGAACCCAGCCCCACCCATCAGCAGATAAGCAGATTAAAGTTTTACTGAGCTCTGCCCACCAGAGCAATGCCCAGCTCTACCCACCACCGGTCCCTCCCATCAGGAAACTTCCACAAGCCTCTTAGATAGCCTCATCCACCAGAGGGTAGACAGCAGAAGCAACAAGAACTACAATCCTGCAGCCTGTGGAACAACAACCATATTCACAGAAAGATAGACAAAATCAAAAGGCAGAGGACTTTGTACCAGATGAAGGAACAAGATAAAACCCCAGAAAAACAACTAAATGAAGTGGAGATAGGCAACCTTCCAGAAAAAGAATTCAGAATAATGATAGTGAAGATGATCCAGGACCTCGGAAAAAGAATGGAGGCAAAGATCAAGAAGATGCAAGAAATGTTTAACAAAAACCTAGAAGAATTAAAGAACAAACACCTAGAAGAATTAAAGAAAAAACAAACAGAGATGAACAGTAAAATAACTGAAATAAAAAATACACTAGAAGGAATCAATAGGAGAATAACTGAGGCAGAAGAACGGATAAGTGACCTGGAAGACAGAATGGTGGAATTCACTGCCACAGAACAGAATAAAGAAAGAAGAATAAAAAGAAATGAAAACAGCCTAAGAGACCTCTGGGACAACATTAAACGCAACAACATTCGCATTTTAGGGGTCCCAGAAGGAGAAGAGAGAGAGAAAGGACCAGAGAAAATATTTGAAGAGATTACAGTTGAAAACTTCCCTAACATGGAAAAGAAAATAGCCACCCAAGTCCAGGAAGTGCAGAGAGTCCCAGGCAGGATAAACCCAAGGAGAAACATGCCAAGACACACAGTAATCAAATTCACAAAAATTAAACACAAAGAAAAATTATTGAAAGCAACAAGGGAAAAGCGACAAATAACATACAAGGGAACTCCCATGAGGTTAACAGCTGATTTCTCAACAGAAACTCTACAAGCCAGAAGGGAGTGGCATGATATATTTAAAGTGATAAAAGGGAAGAAGCTACAACCAAGATTACTCTACCCAGAAAGGATCTCATTCAGATTCGACGGAAAAAGCAAAAGCTTTCCAGACAAACAAAAGCTAAGAGAATTCAGCACCACCAAACCAGCTCTACAACAAATGCTAAAGGAACGCCTCTAAGTGGGAAACACAAGAGAAGAAAAGGACCTACAAAAACAAACCCATGACAATTAAGAAAATGGTCATAGGAACATACATATCGATAATTACCTTAAACATGAATGGATTAAATGCTCCAACCAAAAGACACAGGCTCACTGAATGGATACAAAAACAAGACCCATATATATGCTGTCTACAAGAGACCCACTTCAGACCTAGGGACACATACAGACTGAAAGTGAGGGGATGGACAAAGATATTCCATGCAAATGGAAATCAAAAGAAAGCTGGAGTATAACTGATTCACTTTGTTTTAAAGCAGAAACTAACACACCATTGTAAAGCAATTATACTTCAATAAAGATGTTAAAAAAAAAAAAAGAAACCTGGAGTAGCAATACTCATATCATATAAAATAGACTTTAAAATAAAGAATGTTACAAGAGACAATGAAGGACACTACATAATGATCAAGAGGTCAATCCAAGAAGAAAATATAATAATTATAAATATATATGCACCCAACATAGGAGCACTTCAATACATAAGGCAACTGCTAACAGCTATAAAAGAGGAAATCAACAGTAACATAATACTAGTGGCGGACTTTAACATCTCACTTACACCAATGGACATATCATCCAAACAGAAAATTAACAAGGAAACACAAGCTTTAAATGACACAATAGACCAGATAGATTTAATTGATATTTATAGGACATTCCATCCAAAAACAGCAGATTACACTTTCTTCTCAAGTGCACGTGGAACATTCTCCAGGATAGATCACATCTTGGGTCACAAATCAAGCCTCGGTAAATTTAAGAAAATTGAATCATATCAAACATCTTTTCTGACCACAACACTATGAGATTAGAAATCAATTACAGGGGAAAAAAATGTAAAAACCACAAACACATGGAGGCTAAACAATACGTTACTAAACAACCAAGAGGTCACTGAAGAAATCAAAGAGGAAATCAAAAAATACCCAGAGACAGATGACAACAAAAACACGATGATCCAAAACCTATGGGATGCAGCAAAAGCAGTTCTAAGAGGGAAGTTTATAGCAATACAATCTTACCTCAAGAAACAAGAAAAATCTCAAATAAACAATCTAACCTTGCACATAAAGGAACTAGAGAAAGAAGAACAAACAAAACCCATAGTTAGTAGAAGGAAAGAAATCATAAAGATCAGAGCAGAAATAAATGAAATAGAAACAAACAAAACAATAGCAAAGATCAATAAAACTAAAAGCTCGTTCTTTGAGAAGATAAACAAACTTGATAAACCTTTAGCCAGACTCAGCAAGAAAAAGAGGGAGAGGGAGGACACAAATCAATAAAATTAGAAATGAAAAAGGAGAAGTTACAACAGACACTGCAGAAATACAAAGCATCCTAAGAGACTACTACAAGTAACTGTATGCCAATAAAATGGACAACCTGGAAGAAATGGACAAATTCTTAGAAAGGTATAACCTTCCAAGCTGAACCAGGAAGAAACAGAAAATATGAACAGACCAATCACAAGTAATGAAATTGAAACTGTGATTAAAAATCTTCCAACCAAAAAAAAAAAAAAAAATCTTCCAACAAACAGAAGTCCAGGACCAGATGGCTTCCCAGGTGAATTCTATCAAATATTTAGAGAAGAGCTAACACCCATCCTTCTCAAACTCTTCCAAAAAATTGCAGAGGAAGGAACACTCTCAAACTCATTCTATGAGGCCACCATCGCCCTGATACCAAAACCAGACAAAGATACCACAAAAAAAGAAAATTACAGACCAATATCACTGATGAATATAGATGCAAAAATCGTCAACAAAATACTAGCAAACAGAATCCAACAACACATTAAAAGGATCATACACCATGATCAAGTGGGATTTATCCCAGGGATGGAAGGATTCTTCAGTATATGCAAATCAATCAGTATGATACACCATATTAACAAATTGAAGTATAAAAACCATATGACCATCTCAATAGATTCAGAAAAAGCTTTTGACAAAATTCAACACCAATTTACAATAAAAACTCTCCAGAAAGTGGGCATAGAGGGAACCTACCTCAACATAATAAAGGCCATCTATGACAAACCCACAGCAAACATCATTCTCAATGGTGAAAAACTGAAAGCATTTCCTCTAAGATCAGGAACAAGACAAGGATGTCCACTCTCGTCACTATTATGCAACATAGTTTTGGAAGTCCTAGCCACTGCAGTCAAAGAAAAAGAAATAAAAAGAATATAAATTGGAAAAGAAGAAGTAGAACTGTCACTGTTTGCAGATGACATGATACTATACATACATAGAGAATCCTAAAGATGCCACCAGAAAACTACTAGAGCTAATCAATGAATTTGGTAAAGTTGCAGGATACAAAATTAATGCACAGAAATCTCTTGCATTCCTATACACTAATAATGAAAAATCTGAAAGAGAAATTAAGGAAACACTCCCATTTACCACTGCAACAGAAAGAATAAAATATCTAGGAATAAACCTACCTAAGGAGACAAAAGACCTGTATGCAGAAAACTATAAGACACTGATGAAAGAAATTAAAGATGATACAAAGAGATGGAGAGATATACCATGTTCCTGGATTGGAAGAATCAACATTGTGAAAATGACTATACTACCCAAAGCAATCTACAGATTCAATACAATCCCTATCAAATTACCAATGGCATTTTTTACAGAACTAGAACAAAAAATCTCAAAATTTGGATGGAGACATAAAAGATTCCGAATAGCCAAAGCAGTCCTGAGGGAAAAAAACCGAGCTGGAGGAATCAGACTCCCTGACTTCAGACTATACTACAAAGCTACAGTAATCAAGACAATATGGTACTGGCACAAAAACAGAAATATAGATCAATGGAACAGGATAGAAAGCCCAGAGAAAAACCCACGCACCTATGGTCAACTAATCTATGACAAAGGAGGCAAGGATACACAATGGAGAAAACACAGTCTCTTCAGTAAGTGGTGCTGGGAAAACTGGACAGCTACATGTAAAAGAATGAAATTAGAACACTCCCAACACCATACACAAAAATAAACTCAAAATGGATTAGAGACCTAAAAGTAAGACCAGACACTATAAAACTCTTAGAGGAAAGCATAGGAAGAACACTCTTTGACATAAATCACAGCAAGATCTTTTTTGATCCACCTCCTAGAGTAATGGAAATAAAATCAAAAATAAAGAAATGGGACCTAATGAAATTTAAAAGCTTCTGCAAAGCAAATGAAAGTACAAATAGATGAAAAGACAACCCTCAGAATGGGAGAAAATATTTGCAAACGAATCAATGGACAATGGATTAATCTCCAAAATATATAAACTGCTCATGCAGCTCAATATTAAAAAAACAAACAACTCAATCCAAAAATGGGCAGAAGACCTAAATAGACATTTCTCCAAAGAGGACATACAGATGGCCAAGAAGCACATGAAAAGCTGCTCAACATCCCTAATTATTAGAGAAATGCAAATCAAAAGTACAATGAGGTATCACCTCACACCAGTTAGAATGGGCATCATCAGAAAATCTACAAATAAATGCTGGGAGGGTGTGGAGAAAAGGGAACCCTCTTGCACTGTTGGTGGGAATGTCAATTGATACAGCCACTATGGAGAACAGTATGGAGGTTCCTTAAAAAACTAAACATAGAATTACCATATGACCCAGCAATCCCACTACTGGGCATATACCCAGAGAAAACCATAATTCAAAAAGACACATGCACCCCAATGTTCATTGCAGCACTATTTACAATAGCCAAGTCATGGAAACAACCTAAATGCCCATTGACAGATGAATGGATAAAGAAGATGTGGTACGTATATACAATGGAATATTACTCAGCCATAAAAAGGAACAAAATTGGGTCATTTGTTGAGACATGGATGGATCTAGAGACTGTCATACAGAACGAAGTAAGTCAGAAAGAGAAAAACAAATATTGTATATTAATGCATATATGTGGAACCTAGAAAAGTGGTATAGATGAACTGGTTTGCAGGGCAGAAATAGAGACACAGATGTAGAGAACAAACATATGGACACCAAGGGGGGAAAATGTAGGGGGGTGCTGGTGGTCTGATGAATTGGGAGATTGGGATTGACATGTATACACTAATATGTATAAAATGGATAACTAACAAGAACCTGCTGTATAAAAAAATAAATTAAATAAAATTTTAAAAAAAAAGCATTCACTAGAATACAGATCAGCACGTGCATTTGAGGAAACCTGGGTCTTGAGAAAGAATCATCTGAAAGAAGGAGAGGAAACAAGCATTGGTGCTTACACAGGACCAGGAATCATGTCTGTCATCAATGGCCAGATTGAAAAACTCATAATTTATGGACATTGGGTAGACTATTCAGGAAGATCTTGCCTCAATAAAGGGTAATAATTAGCTCTAGACTAACTACTACTCCAGAGCCTCCTAATAAATTATAAAAGCAAGACCCTAAAGAATCCAATTTCTAAGCAACACATTGCAGAATAAAGCTCAAAAATATTTATAGGATTATAAAAATATCCAGCCTGCAACAAGGTAAATTTCACAGTGGCTGACACCTAATGAAAGATTATACAAAAATACATGCAGAGACATAGAAAATACAACTTATAATAAGGAAAATAATCAATTAATTGAAACTAACCTAAAACTAACACAGATGTTAGAATCAGACAAAGACCTTAAAGCAGCTATAATAACTATTTCCCATATGTTCAAAAGGTTGAATAAAGGCAAATAAGATATAAAAAGACTCAAATTGAACTCTACTGACTACAATTTCTGAGGTGAAAAAATAATCAGATTAGGCAGCTTAGACATTGTAGAAGAAAAGATTAGTTAATTTGAAGACGTCGCAATACAAACTGTCCGAAATAAAACACAGAGATAAAAAAGAAATTTAAAAAATAAAAAACAAAGTGCATCAGTAAGCTGTGGGACAACTTCAAACAGCCTAATAGATGTGTAGTTGAAGGCCCTGAATGGAGAAAGGGGAAATATATTTGAAAAAAAAATTTCCAAATTTGATGAAAACTTTAAACCCATGGATCACAGATGAACAATTAATGCTAACATAAGAAATGCAAAGAAAACTATATTAAAGTGCATCATAATCAAATTGCTCAAAGCCAATGACAAAGAGGAAACTTTAAATACATCCCGAGGAAAAAAGAAAAGAAAAAGGACATGTTAAATACAGAGGAGGGAATTCCCTGGCAGTCTGGTGGTTAGGACTCAGCATTTTCACTGCCATGGGCCTGGGTTTGATCCCTAGTTAGGGAACTAAGATCCTACAAGCCACGCAGTGCGGTCCAAAAAAACCCAAAAAACCAGGAACAAAGATCGAGATGACAACAAAGTTTTTGTCAGAAACAAATTTAAGAAAAAAGATATTGGTATAGAGTCATTGAAATATTGAGGGATAACACACCATTGTAAAGCAATTATACTCCAATAAAGATGTTTAAAAAAAAAAAGAAATATTGAGGGGAAAAAAAACCCTGTGAAACTAGAATTGTATAAGTAACAAAATTATCTTTCAAAAGCAAAAGTGAAAACAACTTGGTACATTTACTGAAAATCATGGAATTGTACAATTGAAAGGAGGGCATTATATGACATAAAAAATACGCCTTGATAAAGTTGCTTTTGAGTCCCTCTTGCAAGGGCTTCTCTTTCCAATTTCCCTTTAGCAGGTATATCTCTTGCTCTGAAGCAAATGACCTTTGTTCCATCAAATTTATAAGAATTTTACAACATTTTTAAAAAAGCAAAAGACGTGCTTCCCTGGTGGTGCAGTGGTTAAGAATCCGCCTGCCAATGCAGGGGACACGGGTTCGAGCCCTGGTCCGGGAAGATCCCACATGTCACGGAGCAACTAAGCCCGTGCACCACAACTACTGAGCCTGCGCTCTAGAGCCCATGAGCCAAAACTACTGAAGCCGGCGCGCCTAAAGCCCGTGCTCCACAACAAGAGAAGCCACAGCAATGAGAAGCCCACGCACCACAACAAAGAGTTGCCCCTGCTCGCTGCAACTAGAGAAAGCCCGCGCACAGCAATGAAGACCCAACACAGCCAAAAATAAATAAATAAAATAAATTTATTTTTTAAAAAAAGCAAAAGACTTTTGCAATCATACAAAAGCTAAAAGAATGCATCACAGGGCTTCCCGGGTGGCTCAGTGGTTGAGAATCTGCCTGCCAATGCAGGGGACACGGGTTCGAGCCCTGGTCTGGGAGGATCCCACATGCCGCGGAGCAACTAGGCCCGTGAGCCACAACTACTGAGCCTGTGCGTCTGGAGCCTGTGCTCCGCAACAAGAGAGGCCGCGATAGTGAGAGGCCCGCGCACCGCGATGAAGAGTGGCCCCCGCTTGCCGCAACTAGAGAAAGCCGTCGCACAGAAACGAAGACCCAACACAGCCATAAATAAATAAATAAATTTAAAAAGAAAACAAAAAAAGAACCCTTGATAGAAAATATCTGTGTGGAGACTCGGGGCCTAGAACATAGAGGAGCTCAGTATATTAAAAAAAAAAAAAAAAAAAAAAGAAAAGAATGCATCACAGCAGACTCACACTACAGAAATGTTACAGAAAGTCCTTCATGCATAAGAAAGATATTATCAGGTGGAACTCTGAATCTACACACAAGAATGAAGAGCACTGGAAATAGTCACTACTTGGAAAGCATTTGCTAAGTATTAAATAATATTAAGTAATAAATACTAAGATTTTTTCTGAGTATTTAAATCTCTTTAAAAGATAGTTGACTGTTTCGGGACTTCCCTGGCGGTCCAGTGGTTAAGACTCCGCACTTCCAATGCAGGTGGCGGGGGTTCCATCCCTGATAAGGGAACTAAGATCCCACATGCCATGCCGCGCGGCACGGCCAAAAAAAAAGAAAAAAAAAAAAAAGATATTGGGAAAATCCTCAAATATTTGGAAATGAAATAATATATTTTTATATAACCCATGGATCAAAGAAGAAATCAAGAGGAAAATTAAAAAATGTTTTGAGCTGATTGAAAGTGAAAACAGAACATGTTAGAATTTGTAGAATGCCAGCAAAGCAGTATTTAGGGAGAAGTTATAGCACTAAATGACTATATTAGAAAGGAGAAAAAGGTCTCAAATAATTGGCCTCAGCTTTTCCCTTAACTAGAAAAGGTAGAGCAATAAAATCCAAATTAAGCAAGAAAGTAAATAATAAAGATCAAAGCGTAGGGCTTCCCTGGTGGTGCGGTGGTTAAGAATCCGCCTGCCAATGCAGGGGACACGGGTTCGTGCCCCAGTCTGGGAAGATCCCACGTGCCGCGGAGCGGCTAGGCCTATGAGCCACAACTACTGAGCCTGCGTGTCTGGAGCCTGTGCTCAGCAGCGGGAGAGGCCGCGATAGTGAGAGGCCCGCGCACCGTGATGAAGAGCGGCCCCCGCTCGCCGCAACTGGAGAAAGCCCTCGCACAGAAACGAAGACCCAACACAGCCAAAAATAAATAAATAAATAAATAAATTTATAATTAAAAAAAAAAAAATCAAAGTGTAAGTTGATGAAATAGCAAACAGCAAAATGGCTGTGAAAATGAATCCAAAGCTGGCTCTTTGAGAAGATCAATAAAGTTGTTAAACCTCTAGTGAAACATTCTTGCATACGATTTCTCATATCTTATAAATTGTTCTGAGGTCCAATGAGATAACTTTGTGAAAAATAATAATCAAGATATGACTATAAGATCATTTCTAAATGTCTATTTGCCTATGGTGCTGCATTTAATTCTATAAATTACTTAATGGCTTGAAATTGTAGAAAGTTACTGGCCAATTCTGTTAGAATTCACAGAGCTGGCTCAATGAGGAGAAAAACGGGATTTTTTGGACCCCAGAAAATGCCCATCTTTTCTCCATGATGCCATACCACCTTTGTGGAGATTTCAGGGAAGAAGTCTCTTGCTTCCCATCCCAGAAAACTACAAATGGCAAAGCTAAAAGCAAATATCCTATTATTCACACTAGGATGAGTATTAAACATACCTATTAAGCTCATACTGTGTGACACCACGTGAAATAAGAGAACAGATTCTGAAACCAGATTTCTGTGTTCAAATTCTAGCTCTGCCCTTTACATGAGAAATTTTATTAAATCTTCTGTGCTTCAATTTCATCATCTGAATAGTTGAGATAATACTGGGTCACAATACAAAATATATTTCTTTTTTTTTAGGCCTCACCATGCGGGATGCAGGATCTTAGTTCACCGACCAGGGATCAAACCCTCACCCCCTTCAGTGGAAGCGTGGAGTTTTAACCACTGGACCGCCAGAGAAATACCGCAAATATTTATATTTCTGGGACTTCCCTGGTGGCACAGTGGTTAAGAATCTGCCTGCCAATGCAGGGGACACGGGTTCAAGCCCTGGTCCAGGAAGATCCCACATGCCATGGAGCAACTAAGCCCGTGCACCACAACTACTGAGCCTGCACTCTAGAGCCCGCGAGCTGCAACTACTGAGCCCGTGTGCCACAACTACTGAAGCCCGCACGCCTAGAGCCCATGCTCTGCAACAAGAGAAACCACCACAATGAGAAGCCCGCACACCGCAACGAAGAGTAGCTCCCGGTCACTGCAACTAGAGAAAGCCCATGCATAGCAACGAAGACCCAACGCAGCCATAAATAAATAAATAAATATTTATATTTCTAACTACAGGTCCCAGTCCAATAAGTTTGAAAGCCACTGGTGTAGTACTTAAGAGCCTAAGACCTGGAGGATTCAGCCTGAATTCCTGACCTGAAGTCAGGAATCCACCTAGATCTGAATACTAGTTTTGCAGTTTATGTCATAAAAGTTTGGGGGAATTTACTTAAGTTCTCTGTGCTCATTTTTTTCATCTATGTAACGGGAATAATAGTAACCACGTTATCAAAGCGTTGTGAGCTATATTTACAACACGAGCTAATTTTTATTAAGCACTTAGAACATTGCCTGATGTATAGTGAGCTGTAACATAGGGGTTTTTTCTGTTATTTGTTGGTTTGCTGGTTTGGGTGGGTACTTACTTCCTTGAGGAAAGACTTGAGGATAGCAGGTAGCATCCTATCAAAGTACTGATCACAGAAAAAATAAAACCAGAACAAGCAAAAACATTTTTTTTTTAATTTTAAGGCAATATATTCAATGTTTAGTCTACAAAAACCATGCAGCTTTTCCCATCTTTACGTTTTGCCCAAAACATAATAACAACTTGATCACAGGAACGAAATCTTGTATTTACTTTTATCTCTGCGGTTAGCATGATGGTTGGTATGTAGACAGTGAAACCCAACTTCAAGAGCTTAAAATGCAGCAGCGGCCAGGGCACAGTAAAAGAACTGGATGTAAACATTGGCCAAGGTGAAACAAACAGACTACTTGCTTGACTAAATTAAGGGAGAAGGGAGAAGCACGTGTCAAAGACGACTACTGTAGACCAGCTCAGCAATGGAGAGGGAGGGGGGGAGAGAGAGAGTGAGAGAGAGAGAGTGAGAGAGAGAGAGAGAGAGAGAGAGAGAGAGAGAGAGAGAGAGAGATTTGTCAAGAATGGCCTGCATTTTGGTGGTAGGGAAATCAGTTCAGGAGTTTGAGATGGCTACAACAGAGAGGGGAATGTCCGATAGTCTCCTCATAGTATGATTATAAAGTCCAAAAGACACGGCACCGTACCTTTCAGCAAGTTAAACACACGGTTTTGCCCCACAGTTGGGATTCTTATAGGAATCCTGGAGTTTAGGGATAGTTAAATGCCTGAGGCCAGCAGTGTGTTCTCTTGCAAACTTCCCAGAACTTTGGTACTGGTTCCTCCAGTACCAAAGGCTGGGGTCACTGCCGTCACAGAGCTGTGGGCGCCATTGCAGAGACAGATAATGTAGAGACAGGGTGCAGGGAACCCAAGGCTCACTTGGCTGAGTAACCGTTCCAGCTACATTGACTCAAGGATAAAGTAAGAGCATGGAAAGTTGGCAACAGTCCCTGGCCTAACCCCCATTTGTAAAATCACTGGAGTCTACCTGCTCCAAGTTTCAGCGGGTATTTCTGGGCAGCCTCACATGTGCTCTTCCTGTGGTTAAAGGGTCAGCTGCTGACACCACGTGTCTCTCAGGGGTGTGGTGTTTATTGTCCTTCCAGGACAACAGCTCCAGGAAGAACTCACTCAGGGGTGGGCAGAACCACCATCCTGTCCGTGCGCTAGGCACTGTCACAAGTCACTCAGGAGGCGGTTTCCTGGTGCTTCCAGGAAGCGTAGCGCTTTATTTTCCATGTCAATGTAGCCTCCTAGGAACCAGACAGAGGTAGTAATTGCTGGGCTGCTGTACCA
Source organism: Balaenoptera acutorostrata (assembly GCF_949987535.1). Lineage (NCBI taxonomy): Eukaryota > Metazoa > Chordata > Mammalia > Artiodactyla > Balaenopteridae > Balaenoptera > Balaenoptera acutorostrata. The sequence goes on from NC_080081.1 coordinate 14,812,463, forward strand.
TCTGCATTGTCCCAACCTCCCATGCCGCATTCCACATCCCCCTGAAACTGCCTTCTTGTAAAGTCTTGCCACTTCTGGGATGGTCCTTCATATCACCAGGGAGAAGTGGTAGAAAGGCAAACACACAACACAACTAGGAGGGCGGGTCTTTGAACCTCCCCAAGTGAGGATCAGGACGGGGGTCTTTCCAATCAACAGGAGGAATCAGGTTCACTCTATGGCCCTTCTGAGCATTCAGTAGCCTAAGTTAATCCCAGCCCTGAGGACCTCTCCTTGGCCCCTTCAGTGACACAGAAATATCTGGTTGTATTTCCAGGTATTTGAGAATTCACAGTTCATGGAACCTGCAAGATAATTTTGCTTACATCTTAGCAATGCTGCTTCTACTTTAATTCCCATTTACAAATTTGATATCAGGCCACAGCTTGTCTTCTTTGAACAGCGTTGGCTTTCTGCTGATACTTTGTAGAGGACACTGATTTAAATCTATAACTAAATCAACGAATTCTCAACACTGTTACTTAAAAAAGTCGTTTCATCAAAATCTTATTGCTAAGTCATCCTTACCTTTGAATTCTGAAAGGGAACACAAACTAGTTCTTGCTGGAGTAACCTCTTTTTAGAACATTCTGACTCAATTTGGTTCCAAATTCCAAGTGGGATGAGCACCAGGGCAAAGTATAGACTCCTGTAGCTCAGACAGTGAATGCTTGGCTCAGATAAAAGCCTAACTATTCAGATCCCAGGGTACAGCCACAGGCCATGGTACTATTCAATATACTCCCCTCCTAGCAAGCTTTTTTTAAAAAAATAAATTTATTTATTTTATTTATTTATTTTTGGCTGCTTTGGGTCTTCGTTGCTGTGTGTGGGCTTTCTCTAGTTGTGGTGAGCGGGGGCTACTCTTCATTGTAGCTCTCGGGCTTATGGTGGTGGCTTCTCTTGTTGCCGAGCACAGGCTCTAGGTGTGTGGGCTTCAGTAGTTGTGGCTCGCGGGCTCAGTAGTTGTGGCTCACGGGCTCTAGAGTGCAGGCTCAGTAGTTGTGGTGCATGGGCTTTGTTGCTCTGTGGCATGTGGGATCTTCCCAGACCAGGGAGCGAACCCGTGTCCCCTGCATGAGCAGGTGGATTCTTAACCACTGTGCCACCGGGGAAGTCCCCCCTAGCAAGGTTTTGATGCCTGTAATTTAAAGTCAGTCCTTCTTCCCTAATGAGTGCAACATAGCAAATACTTTTTACTTTTTTAAGTTTATTGAGCTGTGATAAAAATAAGAAATGAATGTCATGGAGCATTAGTATTTGTAAGCTGTGACTTGATTGCAATACATTTGCCTGAGTCCAGCAAACAAAAATAACGTGAAGTATAGCCAAACTTTTCAGAAAGTAAAATTATATAAGGCCCAGTACACTGCAGATGGTATGGATTCAGTGAACATATGTTAATTTTATTAAGTTGTTTTTGTTTGTTCTTTTGTTTGTTCTTTTTTTTTTTTTTTTTTAAAGGGTTTATTCTCTAACTTTTTTTTTTTTAGCAGTGATGGGGGGCCTCTGTGTTTTGTTTTGTTTTTTTAATTTATTTATTTTTTATTTATTTATGGCTGTGTTGGGTCTTCGTTTCTGTGCGAGGGCTTTCTCCAGTTGTGGCAAGTGGGGGCCACTCTTCATCGCGGTGCGCGGGCCTCTCATCATCGTGGCCTCTCTTGTTGCGGAGCACAGGCTCCAGACGCGCAGGCTCAGCAATTGTGGCTCACGGGCCTAGTTGCTCCGTGGCATGTGGGATCTTCCCAGACCAGGGCTCGAACCCATGTCCCCTGCATTGGCAGGCAGATTCTCAACCACTGCGCCACCAGGGAAGCCCCTTTTGTTTGTTCTTAACTTTCCTTATAGCAATAAATATTTTGATAGATGAATAATCCCTTTAAAATCAATTTTGTCAGATATTTAGAAAAAAATAAAAAATGAATAAAGTCAGTCCTTGTTTTTCTCAATTCAGTTTGAAGTCCAGGTTAATGAATATGCCATATTATGCTGACTGCTAATGTGGGATATGTAACAACGGAGATAGGAACTGGCTTGAAGGTTTCCTATGACTCTAAAAAATGCCCAAGTGATCTGACTAGAAAAGAGAAATTGGGGGCTTCCCTGGTGGTGCAGTGGTTGAGAGTCTGCCTGCCAATGCAGGGGACGCAGGTTCGAGCCCTGTTCTGGGAAGATCCCACATGCCGCGGAGCAACTGGGCCCGTGAGCCACAACTACTGAGCCTGCGCGTCTGGAGCCTGTGCTCCGCAACAAGAGAGGCCGCGACAGTGAGAGGCCCGCGCACCGCGATGAAGAGTGGCCCCTGCTTGCCGCAACTAGAGAAAGCCCTCGCACAGAAACGAAGACCCAACACAGCCAAAAATAAATTTAATTAATTAATTAATTTAAAAACAAAAAAAAGAAAAGAGAAATTGGAGCACTCCTCTCAGGCAGGGTTCCTGGGACCTGTGCTGTTCCTAGGTGGTTAGGCCTTGATTTCAGTAGCAGCACCTGGAGTCAAGGATGCTCCAAGAGGCAATATCTGGAAGGAAACTGAAAGAGAAAGATAGACAGTGCCACCCAGGTTATCAATCAAAGGGACTAGGAGAAAAGCAGAAAGTGCAGGTCCAGGATGAGGTCAGAAACATTCAGAATCAGGCTCAAATGAGAGAGTTCAGGGACTTCCCTGGCTTTCCTGGCGGTTAAGACTCCCAAAAAAAAAAAAAAAAGAGAGAGAGAGAAAGAGGGTTCAAAATGGAGACTGAGGTCAGAGCCTATGGAGATCCCCAGAGCCTTTTTGGTATATTCTGTAGCTGCCAAATTTAAGTAAAAAAAAGAAAAGGCTAACTACTCCCCAACAACCTTGCTACAGAATTTTAATGACAGCTGATTTCAGATGGAATTCTGCCACAAGGAGAGTCAGCTATTAGCAAACATTTATGAGCAAGCAAGCATAAAAACAGTTCACATAACTTGTTCTGTAAACTCCATAAAGTCCCAGCTCCCTGTCCTTATATGTGCTGTAACTACACCTTAGGAAAGGTTGACTTGAGACAGTTACAGCAATCTAGAGATAATAAGTAGTTAACCCACTGGCAATCAAAATTCTCTGAAATCATGGCTGGACACACAAGACCATTTCAGAAAGGTGCCTTGGGATCCAGTCCAAATGAAGAGAGAGGGAAGTCTTTCAAAGTTATGTCTACCTTGTTCATGTAAGGTTGGTTTTACATGATGCTGTCTAAAATATTTTAATCTATTCTTGTAGTTTGAGTACCACTGAGTCACCAGCGAGGATCCACTTCTACACCCAGGATGCCAATTATGAGCTATTCATTTCACCAATGAAAACCCACTAGTTCCCACTGGATTTGTTTGTTTACAAGAGCTATTAGCACTTGGTGTCTACACTGCAGTAGTGCTGTGCAACATGGCTTATCATTTAGGCCTTCATTTATCTATAGTCTCTACAGAGATGCCACTCTCCCAGTCCTGATCTGTTGCGAGGTGAATTGTGCCCCCATTCCCCAAAAAATACATTGAAGTCTGAACACCAACACTCCCACCTGTGAACGTGATCTTATTTGGAAATAGTGTCTTTGCAGATGTAATCAAGCTAAGATAAGGTCATACTTGGGAATTCCCTGGAGGTCCAAAGGTTAGGACTCAGCGCTTTCACTGTGGTGGCTGGGGTTCAATTCCTGGTCAGGGAACTAAGATCCTGCAAGCCGTGTGGCATGGCCAAGAATAATAATAATAATAATAATGAGGTCATACTTGATTAGGGTGGGCCCTAAATTCAATGACTGGTGTCCTTAAAAGGAAAGATTCTAAGTGTTGTATTTATTTCAGAGCTCTCCCTATTATCTGAAGTTACTGGGTTTTGGGTTTTTTTTTTTCACTTCTTTATATGTCATCCTCTACTAAGCTGGAATGGACCCTATTTATCTGTTGTTGTTTTTTTTTTTTCTGTATTCCTCCGTGTCTTTAAGAGTGCTTGGTACATGGTCGATGCCCAGCAAATATTTCTGAAATCAATGAATGAATATGGCTCTAGCCGCCTAGGGTTGTTGTAATAAAGCACCACGAGCTGGGTGTGCAGCAACCCCCCATATAAGAAATTGATTCGTTCATAGTTCTGGAAGCTAGAAGCAGCAGCAGTTCTCAGCATGGGAGGCAGGGTATGGGGGAGAAATATAGATGGAGATGCACCCTCTAGGAGGAAGCAAAACCACCAAGTGAAAAAAAAAAACATCTGGTCCAGGTGATGATGGGGTGCAGCCGGAAGAAAGTCTATATTGAGGAGGTCAGGACCCTGGGCCAGTTAGACCTAATCTAGTGAAACTGACGTAGAGAATTTGCAGCCCCATAGCTCATGCACATGGTTAAGTGCCCTTGATAGGAGTCAACTTTCGAATGGAATGCATGACCCTGAATAAGGCATTCAGTAATTCCCATGGATGGTGGGGCTGGCACAAGTATGGTACACAAGGAAACCAAATCCAAATCCAGAACGTGTCTATTCCACTGAGGACAAACTGCTGCCCTAGCTACAGTGGAAGGGCCCGTGGCATCAACATGCCATGAGATGGCTGGGGTGGCTTTGGGCACCCAAGGCGTGGCACCATATTGGGGCATCAGGGTTGCTTGCTGCTGCTGTGGGCAAGCTGGACGCTCAGCGCTGACAGCAGCCAGGCTCACTGGGAGAGAAGGGGTCTGTATTACTGAGTCCAGGCACGGTTTCCATCCCTAGCACCTCTGCCACTTTGTTCGTGAACTCACTGGGCAGGTCTTGAAGAGGCTGAGCAAAGAGCTGTCGTAGGGTGGGAATACCCAATCTGAAAACATCCTCAGCAGCAAGGGACTTCCAGTGGGCATTCACGTGGGACAAAAATATTGTCTCACTGTGATGCCAAAAGATACATCCATCCATTCATGTATCTCTTCCCTAGAACTTGTTACAAATCTTCCAACCATGAATTCCTATCATCTGGCTAAAATTTTAGCCATGATAGATGACAGATAGATAGATAGATAGAAAGACAGAAAGAAAGTCAGACAGGAGGGAGGGAGGAAGGGAGGAAGGAAGGGGGTGGGGAAAGGGACATATACCTTCATGTCTGTTCATATTTCTCAGGCCATGCCTTCTAGGCAAAGTGGGTAATGATGCGTATGTACCACTCAGAATTTTGCTGACAGGGAATATTTCACATCAACCTGTTCAGTGCTATCCCTGAGTGTGGCTGATTCACCACAGCGGCTCACGTCTCCCTGAGATAAGCACTTAGTGCAAAGCCTGCTACTTCCTGCTCTACAGGTCCTATCAGCATGATGTTATCAATGTAATGGACCAGACTGATACCCGGTGTAATAAGGAGATGATAAAGTCACTGCAGACCAAATTGGGACAAAATGCCTTCTGTCGCTTTATGTCATTCTACATCAGGATAACATCCAACAGCCTATTATGTTCCCTGTTTATTGGGTGAGAGGAAAGAAACTGTCAGCTCAAGAGCTACATATAGGGTACCAGGTGCTGTGTTAATTTTCTCTAGGAAAGAATTCTATCTAGAACAGCAGCTGTTAATAGAGTTACCATCCGATGAGGTTTATAATAATCCACTTGTTTTATTCTAGATCCGTCTGACTTCTGCACTGTGTAAACCAGAGGAGTCATAAGATTTGCCACCTATAGAAGAGTTACTAGTTATCCAATGTCTGTCCTTTTCTTATTCCGCAATAACAGAACCTTGTTGGCAGCTTGGCACATGGTCCTTCCAGCTAAGAGCGGCCGTGGGAGTAAATTCTGGCTGACCGAACGTAGGTAGAGGAGTTTTGTGCTTATATTTAAGGGTGTTGGTTGGGGGCCTTATCCTTCCCTTCTTTATTCCTGCTGCCTAGAATGAGAATGTAAGCAGTGGTCCTCCTGCAGCTGCAAAGCCATAGGAGTGGATGAGATCACCTTGGGGGTCAGTACAGTTGATGGAAAGTAAAGTTCCATTAGTAGGAAGATGAAAAGAAATCAGAAGAGGAGACTAACTATAAGGTAGGAGGAGAATCAAAAGAGAGTTATGCCCTAGAGAGCAAGAGAAGAAAGTGATTTAAAGACAGCTGTTCAACAGTATTACATAACATTTATAGGTTGAGTAAAACATGGAATGAGAAATGATTATTGAATTCGGCAACATGAAGGTTCCTGGTGACTTTTGGGCTTGTCTAATGTCTTCTTGTTATTAAATTCAGGTACGCATTTTTGGCAAGAATAACACAGAAATGATGTTGTACCCTTCCAGAGAAAAAGAACTAACAGGAGATGAAATAAAATTCATATTTTATGGCAAGACAAGAAAAATTTAAATTTTCTCTGTCCGTTTGGGCCTCCTCCCTCCCCTTTAGTGTGTATCATGCATCTGCATTGACCAGACCTCCTTAGGAGATAACATTCCTTCTTAACCTTGTAAAGAGTCAGGATGACCCATTACTTGATAACTCCTCAGGAGATAACCTGCCTTCTTAATCCTGTAAGGTGTCAGATGTCCCACTACTTACTTTGTATCTGCAGATATGGATTGTGTAACTGTCAATACGTCATTTGACAAATTACCCTTTGTCTCAAAAACATATATAACTGTGCTTTGATCTCTAACGGGGCAGGACAGTCCTCAGAGCTTTCTAAAAGACTGTGTTCCGGGGTTATAATCCTCAGGTTGGCACCAATAAAATTTTCCATTTCTTTCTTAGATTAACTACTGATCTATTTTTCATCGACATATACATATACATATATATATACATATATACCTATATAAGGGAAAGTTATTATGAGGAATTGGCTTACCTGATTATGAGGGCTGAGAAGTTTCACAATCTGCCATCTGAAAACTGGAGACCCAAGAAAGCCAGTGGTGTAATTCAGTCCAAGTCCGAAGAAGGCCTGAGAACAAAGGGAGGCAAAGATGTAAATACCAGTCCAAGAGCAGGAGAAGATGAGATGACATGTCCACTCAAGCAGTGAGACAGGAAAAAAAGGCGTGAATTCCTCCATCTTCTGCCCTGCTTCTATTCAGGCCCTGAACAGGTTGGGTGGCGGCAACCCACACTGGGGAGGGCAATCTACTTTAAAGAGTCCACTGATTCAGGGCTTCCCTGGTGGTGCAGTGGTTGAGAGTCTGCCTGCCAATGCAGGGGACACGGGTTCGAGCCCTGGTCTGGGAACATCCCGCATGCCGCGGAGCGGCTGGGCCCGTGAGCCACAACTGCTGAGCCTGCGCGTCTGGAGCCTGTGCTCCGCAACGAGAGAGGCCGCGACAGTGAGAGGCCCGCGCACCGCGATGAAGAGTGGCCCCCGCTCGCCGCAACTAGAGAAAGCCCACGCACAGAAACGAAGACCCAACACAGCCAAAAATAAATAAATAAATAAAATTTAAAAAAAAAAAAAAAAAAAAAAAGAGTCCACTGATTCAAACGCTAATCATCCTCACAGACTCACCCAGAAACAATGGTGAACCTGGGCACTCTGTAGCCAGTCAAGCTGACATCATATTAGGAGATACATGATGTAGATATGTTTCAGCATTGGTGATATTAACTCAATCACAGGTTTCTCCACTGTGAATTTACTATTGCCCTTTCAACTTACTAAGGGTTTTGTGGGGATATACTTTGAGTCTATGCCAATATCCTGTTTCTTTTTTTTTTTTCCAGGGGAGAGCACGAACGCAGTCCCCCACTACCACAAATTATGCAGTTGAGTTTCCCATACTTGGGGAAATCTCAGTGGTCAGCACATCCAGAGTGCAATGGATGAGGCTCGCCCTGGGAAAACCACCTTTGTGATCATGGCATCTCCCCTGCCAGGTAAGTATGCGATATCTTGTTTCTCATCATATTTTTGCCTATTAATTTTAGCATTTATTCTTACCTGTAACTATTACTACTGTGATGTTTACCACATGGTAATTTTTAACATTTCTGCCAACCCGTCTACGTTTATTAATTGGAATTTACTCTAAAAGAGTGTTCTGCTCACTTCTAAGTGAGAGTGTGTAGGACTGTGTTCTGGCTGCTGGCTCTGTGGTTTGTGGTGATGATTCATGGTCACTTTTGTCCAGGAGAAAAATTGGGAGGTCGATGGAAAGGCACCAGCCTTCTGACCATGAAGAAAAGAATTGACTTTCAGTTATTCATATTCTCTAAAATATTATGTGATTACATTACTACGAATTTAATAATAACACTTTTACAGTAAAATAGACCATAACATGACTGATTATCTTCTGGGTGACTATATTCATTAAGTCAGAAAGAAAAGAGTGTGGGTAGGGTAGAAATGACATGAAAATTTCTCATTCAATTTCCCCTGCATGTGAGAAGCAGAGAAAGGACAGACTTCTCAAGGTCAGTGTGAATGATATGATGACCTTTATGAACCCTGGCAGCTTTAGATCATCTAACAAAGCCTTTTCATGGACTTGGCTGGAGGCTCAGGAGGTGCTTTTGACTCAAGAAAAATACCTTGATTTGAAAGGGGTTTTGGTTTCTATTTTTTCTTTATACGAGCAGAAAACACAACCTTTCCTCTCCTGCAGAACACTGCACTCTGTAGGTAGAGAAATAAGGGCAGGATCTTTTATCCGATGAATTCCAAGTATTTTAGGGTTGGGAACTCACCATTCCTCACAATCCTTCCTTACAGGCAGGCACGGGATAGAGAATTATTAGTCTTTGTGTAAAAACCAAGGGAAGGAGGGCACAATTACAATAAGAAAGAACAAGCTGGCCTCTGCAGACAGGTGGGCTGATGGCTGGGACATTGGACAATTGCAGCCCTCACTGCTAAGGTTTGCTGCCAGGGACTCATGCAGGTTCATTCCAGAGCCCTCTCTCCACTGCCCTCACTTCTCAGGGTTTGCTCTCCAAATCCCTAGATTCCCCTCATTCAAAAACTAGCCTGGAAATGCCCTGCCTTGCTGATCTTTGATTAATTCCTTGATCAGACTATGACCCTACACGAGCCTTGCATCAACAAACGACAAAGGAGTGAAAATGAAATTTATACCTCACGTGTTATCCTTTTGCCATCTGACCATGAGTATTCCCAACACCAGATTCTTTTTTCAGAGAGGGTAGAATGTTGAAGGAGGGAAGAGGAGGGAAGATTGAGGACTGGACTGTCCTGATGGGTCTGTCCACCCAAATACTGTTGAGTTCATCTCCTTGAATCTCTAATCCCATCTGCTTATCTCAGCTCCAGCTCCACCACTCAAGCCCAGTGAAGAGTATTTCTCTCCTGGAAGACAGTCATACTGGCCAGAGAAGCCCTGCATTCACTCCAGCCCAGTGGTTCTCAACTGGGAATTTGGCTCCCTCAGAGGACATCTGGCAATGTCTGGACACATTATCAGTTGTTACAACTAAGTGGGGGCGGGGAGGCAGGGGCAGTGACTACTGCCATCTAGTGGGTAGAGGTCTAGGACACTGCTATGCATCTTGCAACGTACAGGATAACTCCCACCACTGACAAAGAATTATCTGGTCCAAAATGTCGATGGTGCTGAGGTTGAGAAAGCCTGCTTCCAGTTCCCCTGCAATACCTCGAATACATAACCATGACCTTTTTTAAAAAAAAATTAATCAATTAATTAATTATTTTTGGCTGCGTTGGGTCTTCGTTGCTGCACGTGGGCTTTCTCTAGTTGCGGCGAGCAGGGGCTACTCTTAGTTGCGGTGCACAGGCTTCTCATTGCGGTAGCTTGTCTTGTAGCGAAGCACGGGCTCTAGAGCGCAGGCTCAGTAGTTGTGGTGCACGGGCTTAGTTGCTCCGCAGCATGTGGGATATTCCCAGACCAGGGATCCAACCCATGTCCTCTGCATTGGCAGGCGGATTCCTAACCACTGTGCCACCAGGGAAACCCCCATGCTCTTTCTTTAAAGAGCAACTTGTATCATGTCACCCCATTGCTTAAAACCCTTTAATCTTTCCCATTGTTCCTAGTATGAAGATTAAACAGAAAATCCTTAGCTCCTTGAATCTGCATGACCTGGCAGCCATCCTCCCTCTTTTCTTGTATTCTGTGCAGTAACCAGACTAACTTTATTCCTGTTTCTCTAGAAAGCATCATACTTCCTCCTCCCTCACAGGGTCTTGGCACATATTATTCCCTCTTATAAATCATTTCCCTCCCTTTTACCAGCCTCTCTGCCTTCTAATCCTTTAGGAGACCTCAGCTCACAGCTTACCCTATCAGACTCCCTCCCTGACCACCAAGCTGTAAGCAGCCTGAGATGAAAGGCCACATGGAGAGAGAAACCAGCCCATCCCAGCTCTTCCAGCCATCCCAGCTCAGGCCTGCAGTGGAAGTGAGGCCCGTCTTGGACACCCAGTGCCAGCTGAGCCCCCCGCTGGGCCTATGAGTGAGCCCAGGGAGGCCAGCAACAGCACTGCCTAATCAGCCCTCACAAGTGTGCTAAGCAATGGATAAATGACCACTGTTTTAAGCCACTTATGTCTCGGGTGGGTTATGTAGTGATAGACAGCAGATTCATTCTCACTGGCGTTCTTGAGCTGTGCACTAAGAAGAGCTCCCAGATATTGTGAGGAATTTTCCCCTCACCTCCTGGCTCTGTCACCCTTCACAGGACTGTCGCTCAAGACCTGAGTTTCTAGGTCACAGTCCACTTGACAGGATGATGCTCTATCCCCAGTAGGTCAGTGAGTGGAGGAGAGGAGACTGGGTCCCCTTTCCCATCTCACCACCCTGTCCCATCAGCCTCCCTAGAACTGCAGCACTGCACTGGGCAGGGATATTCTAACTCAGTTAACTCAAGAGCTGGAATAAACTCAAAAGGGTATTTATTTCAGTGCAGAAGGGAAATGGCTTAAGTTTTTGACAACTTGTCTTTTCCCAGATTCTAAAAGGAAAATCACTTAAAGAACTGGGCCTTTTGCAAAAAGGTCTCTTCGTGGGAACTTCCCAGGGTCCACACCATTCTTCTTGCCCCTGGTTTTTTATTGAGGGCCCTTGTTCAACTCTCTTCACGTGAATCTCTACCCATCACCTTCAGGAGACCCGTCCTCGTAGGAAAACCGCATCCCCAGGAGGGTCTCATCACCTGCGTCAGGCTCCATTCCCCTGGCCAGTCGCCAGGTCTCAAGTCTAAATCACTCCGTTTAGAGTGACAGGGGCGTTTCCTGGAACTCAGGTCAGTAGAGTGGGGCGTCTGAAGGAGAAAACACTTGATGCTGCTGGCTCCTGGGTCTCGTGTGAGCCTGGGTCTCCCGGACAACGCATTTCCTTCCAGAATCCCATCTCTGAGAGGTTCCTGAGTGTCTGTTTCTTTAAGTCTCTGACCTGATAGAACAACAAGGTCTATAAATCTCACCTGGCTTCTATCAGGAGGGGAGGCACAAGTTTCCAAGAGTAAATAATCACTTTTCAAGGGAACGATGCAGACTACACTCGTATTAAAAAAGCAATAATTTTCTCAGCTAGTCCAGTGCGTCTCCCTTATCTAGGTCTCTAGGAGATGTCACATACCTTTATTGGGCAGAAGAGGGTTTGATTTCTTCCTGTTCTGTTACCGACCCTCCCGAGTCAGACCCCAACAGGAGTCCTTCCGCCTGGTGCCCATAGAAGGATCACAAGTTCAGATGAGAAGCAAAGGAAACCTCTAGTCTTTGATCAGAGAAGACAGAAGGGAGAGGTGAGAGGTTACGCTCTAGCATACGCTCCCCCGGAAGGCACTCGCCGGGCTGCTCTATTTGGTTCCTGTGAGCGGGGAGGGGGGCGGAGTCTTCGTGGGTCAGGCGCAGCTGAGCTCCGGCTTGCAGGGCCGGGGGCAGCGTCTCTGCACACGGCGCCCTCCCCGCCATCTTGAATCACGGTGATGGGTGCAGCTTGTTTGCGCGCGGCGCGCTGGGCTGCGGTGTTGCCGCAGCAGTTTCAGAGCCGGGACTCTGTTCCAAAGGGCCGGGTGCGAGCTGGACGAAGCACAGAGGAAAAGAAAAAAGGTGAGACTTTATTTTAGGACCCAGAGTCTGTGTTTCCTCCCCGGGACTCGTTGATGGGCTTTGCCGGTGACACGTCCCTCCTCTGGCTTCCGTCCTGCGCCTCGTTCCTGAGGGGCGCTGAGGGGCGCAGGTCCGGCTCCTGGAGCTGCTTCCTGCTGAGTGTGGGGTCGTCAGGCCCCGGGGGAGGAGCGGGACTTCTCCCGCCGCCTGTAGCCGTGTCTGGTGGCCCCCGGGGCCCCAGCCCTAACTGTTGTGTCTGCGAGTGACCGCCGTCTGGAGTTTTATAGATCCTGAGGGTCATTAAGGGGCCCAGGAAAGGCACAGCCCCAGCGGCGCGAGGGTGGCCGGCGTTTCCCCGGCTCCAGGTGTGTTCACCAGGTCAGGCGGCCTGGTTTCTGCGGCCAAGCGGCCTTCCCAGTGGTCTGTCCGCGCCTCCTCCAATTAGGCCGCGTGCATCCACGTGAAAACAGCTCCACGTGCTGCCCGGTGCACAGACCCCCGCCCCCCTCCTCCCCTCCTCCCCGGGGAAGCTGAGGATGATCCGGGGCAACTCGGTCCCCCGGGACCATACCGGCCAGTGAGTCGGCGGACTTTTGTCACATCTGGAAGTCCAGGCTGGTCTCGTTGGCCGCTGTCGCCAGGGTGGCTGTTACCTTTTTTATGGTGACAGTGTTGTATATGGTTCCCCCCGCCTAGGTCACTGGCTCCAGTCTGAGGGCAGTGATTCCTGCATAAGTACTCTGCTCTTTTGGGACACACTTTTGGTTTTTTTTTGGAAGAGAAGCTTCAGGTCAGAGAGGGGTTCGCACGAGTAATCAGGGGGGTCCGTTTCCCCAGGTTGTCCCTCTGGAGGTTGGGGCTCCGGGGCCCCCTTCACGCGAGTGTCACGTCCCCGTGGAGTGACGCCCTGCAGCTTCCGGGCGCATGGGTGCTTAGCATCACCAAGTGGGGTCCGTTCCTCTTAGGAGTCGCTGGTCTCGCGGGACTGCAGGTTTTCCAGGTTTTCAGATACACCTGGTCCTCTGGCTGCACGGGGTGGAGGGCAGGTCGGAGGGTGCGGGCAGCACCTGGTTACCACGGGGTCTCCTACCTGGAGGGCACACTCGAGTCAAGTGTCACTTCTCTTGGGCTTGGGGAGTGGGTTTACTGTACATGACTTCAGACACCCTTTAACTTATCCCTTGGGGCTAAGCACAGGCTGAGTATAGCAGTTGGAATTAACTTAATCCAGTTTTCTTGAGTCTCCTGGCATAACTTGGCTGAGATTCATTTTAAGGTCTGATTAGATCTCTCCACTTTCCCTGATGATTGGGGTCACCAGGCTGACTGCAAGGTCCATTTTATGCCCAGGGCACTTGTTATCCCTTTTGTCACTTGAGACAGGAATGCTGGGCCATTAGCATTTTGTAAGGATCCTGGGAGCCCAAACCTGGCGATTACCTCTTTTACTTTAACCACTTCGCCTGCCATTTCAGTTCTAGCGGAGAACCCTTCTACCCACTCTGAACACATGTCCACTAGCACCAAGAGATACCTGAAGTTGCCCTATGCTCTCGGTATGGCAGTGAAGTCAATCTGTCAGTCTTCTCCAGGATATGTCCCTCTGGTCTGAATAGGCCTTATCTGGGGGCCTCTGGGGGTCTGGTGTTGGGGATGTTCATTGTGCGGATGGGACGCGTCTCAACTATCAGACTAATTATACTTTCCATGCCGGGAGTTACCATGAGGTCAACGAACCAATTATATAGGGCATCCCTCCCATAGTGAGTTCCGTGATGAGCCTCCCTTATGACTTGACAAGCTGCTGTTTGGGGAAAGAAGTATTGCCCACATTCATTAACTACCCCTCCACGGCCTCCTAGATCTCTTTTGAAGCCCCATTTCTGGGCTTTGTGTAATTCATCCTTCATATAGACTAGGGAGTAATAGGATGGATCTGGCCTTTTAGGTATTAGGGTAGTTGCCAAGTTACCAGTTCTAGGGCTGCCCTTCTGAACTAAGTACTGTTCAGAAGCAAAGGACACCTTTAGTCTTCGATCAAAAAATGGAGAGGTGCAAGCTCCTGCTCTAGAGTACATACTCTCTCCAAAAGGCCATAGGCAGGGCTGCTTTATAAAGTTCTTGGGGGAGGGGGTGTTCCAGATTCAAGTGCCAAGCGTAGCATTTCTGCACCGGGCCGGCCAAGCTGCGGTGTTGGTGCAGCCATTTTGCACTAGGGACTCTGGTCTGAAGGGCCAGGTGCGAGGCCTCTTCACGGGGCGCCCTGTGAGCAAGTGAAACTGAAGCCGTGCAGCTCAGATTGGGACTTGAATCCAAGTGCCCAGGACTGAACCCAGCCTAAACCCAGCTCCTTGCAGAAAGAATTCAGTGAGAGACAAAGTGATGGGTAAGAAGTGCATTTATTTAGAGAGAAACACACTCCAGAGACAGAGTGTGGTCCATCTCAGAAGGCGAGAGGCCCTGAAATATGGCGTGGTTAGTTTTTATGGGCTGGGTAATTTCACAGGCTAATGAGTGGGAGGATTATTCCAATTATTTTGGGGAAGGGGTGGGGATTTCCAGGAATTGGGCCATTGCCCACTTTTTGACCTTTTGTGGTTGGCCTCAGAACTGTCATAGCACTGGTGGATGTGTCATTTCGTATGCTAAAGTATTACAATGAACATATAATGAGACTCAAGGTCTATTGGAAGTAGAATCTTCCGCCATCTTGGACCTAGTTGGTTCTATTCAGTTTTTGTTATGTCCTATGGCTAAGTCATTCTTTTAAAGATTGCACCCTGTCCCCTTCCCTCCTGCTTTAAAACTAGACTAAGCACAAAGGGAAAGAAAAAGTTAGGGTTTATTTTATTAGCCAGATTCAATTTTTCTCCCAGGGAATTGTTAATGGGCTTTGTTGGTGACAGTTTTGTCACAGCATGGTGGGCTACTGAAAATTAAGGGGACTACCTTACCTTTAATCACTGTTTCCTTTGTTATCAATGGAGATAATCCTGATAAAGAGAAAGAGACCCTATGCCTGAATGTCCAAAGAGAGAAGGTATTAACGTAATGTTTTTGTTTATTTTATTCTGTTGTTTTTTTACCCATAAGGTAAGTCCCTAGTTTTAGGGGTTTGATGTTTCTCCTGAAATGAGTGAGAGTCCTTAGTGTCCTTTATTTGCAGAAGAGAATTGGGCATTAGTTAAATGGGAAAGGAAAGGGCCTAGACATCAGTGTGCACAGAGAACCGGGTCTGGGCTCCCAGGTAACAGGCTAGGATGGCCTTGTCAATATGGAAACAGTGTGTCTGTGCTTGTACTGTGGGGGATGAAGAGTACGGATTATAGACCTAACCTGATTACAGATCATATTGAAATGGAGCAGGACTCTGTGGGGCCCTCCTGGGCACAGATCCTTTCTGTGACCTGGTCCCTCTTTCTTGTTTGTAGGAAATAGGCTTCTTTCAACCTCCTTGACCTTCCCTGACTCCCAAAGGGCAGATTCAAAGTTGCTCATCAGGGAAGGGAGCGAATGCAGAAAAAAGAGGAGCAGTCCAGACACAGTAGTGCAGCCTTGGGGGCAGGGTCCTGGTTCCTCCTCAAGGAATATATACATAACAGTATCTCTGAGCTCTTCTGCAGGAACTAGGGCCCCCGCCCAGGTGGAGGATGGTAACTTCAGGCTGCGCACGGGACTCCTGGAGCAGCGCCGTGGTGTTGCCTCACCACCAGCCAATCAGCCACATACCCTGCAGCCCTCCCCCCAAATTTTGCCTATAGAAACTTTACCCCCAAAAATCCATCAGGGAGCTTGGGGTTTTAGAGCATGAGCCACCTGTCCTCCTTGTATTGGCACCTTTGCAACAAAGTTACATTTTCCTTCACCACAACCCAGCTTCATCGGATTGGCTTTCCTGTGCACGGGTGAGGGGACACAAGTTTGGTTCAGTAACAGTATTCTCTAGATTTAAGCAAGGTTCTTATTTATCTTCCTGTTGTTGTCTCTTAAACTTTAGCAAAGTGGTTTCCACTTGTCTGGGCAGATATTTTTAAAATTTATTTTGTTTTCAAAATCAACTTTGCTACAGGATTTTTTTTTTTTTTTGGCTGTGTTGGGTCTTTGTTGCTGCGTGCAGGCTTTCTCTAGTTGTGGTGAGCTGGGGCTACTCTTCGCTGTGGTGCGCGGGCTTCTCTTGTTGCAGAGCACGGGCTCTAGGCGCATGGGCTTCAGTAGTTGTGGCTAATGAGCTCTAGAATGCAAGCTCAGCAGTTGTGGTGCACGGGGTTAGTTGCTCTGTGGCATGTGGGATCTTCCTGGACCAGGGATTGAACCCGTGTCCCCTGCATTGGCAGGCAGATTCTTACCCACTGCCCCACCTGGGAAGCCCCTGCTACAGGATTTTAAAGGACGGATGTAACTGAGTCCTCATCTACTCCCCAGCTGGATGGTACATGCTTCATCTTCTTCTATGGCATTCTCTTATCTTGTCTCACAATATCCGTAATCCTGCTGCCTCCCCCTTTTCATGCTGAAAGTTCAGCCTCTCTGTACACCAGTGGTGAATCGAATCTCGGAGACAGAGTTCTGGGTGGAGTAGAAAAGGATAACTTTATTGCTTTGCCAGGCAAAGGGGGGGACACAGTGGGCTCCTGCCTCAAAAAACTGTGTGTCCCAACCTGGGAGGATTTGATGAGGAGTTTTATAGCAATAGTTCAAGGGTGCGTTTGCTGACAAGATGAGGGTGTGTGCAGAGCCTGCAGTGCCTTAATCTCATCTCAGGTGTTCTGGTCTTCAAATCTTGATGAGCTTCTCTGGTCCTTCTAATCTCGCCTCAGGTGGTTTCCTGGCTGCTCCTCCCTTGATTAGCAGCAGTTCCAGTCTGCCGTTTGGAACTCCGGATAGGTCATGGAGGCTGGAGTCTTGCCTACAAGAAAGGGGGGGACAAAAAGGGTTCTATGCCCAGGAGCCCCACAGAATCCTGCTTGGTTTCACTTTCTGAAGTTTCCAGACCCCAAGTGGGAAATTAGGGCTTTTCTACTTTACTCGTAATACAGGCTGATGGCATGGGAGTCTCTTCTACAAAGCTGCCAACTCGACTGTCTTATAGCAGGAAGTAATGTAATAGGAAAGAACAAATCTGATGCCATATTAGACCTGTTTCTTTCACTTTAACTTTTGTATTCTATTGCTTTTGCTACAAGTTAATCACTAAACGGATGTTACCTATAGCTTAAAATATACATAATGGCCCATCTCAGGGAACCCTGCCCCCATGCTTGAATGATAAACTAGAATACCTTTGCTCAGCTCACAGGGAACATCCTGAGCCAGCCCACCTGTGAAGGGCTGCAGGAAAGAAGAAATTAACACATCCCCTCCTGAGTCTGGCAGAAACCGGGAGATATTTGCAAGAACTTATAACCTATATTGCCTTTTTTTGTTGTTTCTTGCATGAACAAATGTGTGACTGAGCCTCTGATAAAATGATACATAGTTCCAGATGAGATCAATGATTGTAATAATGTAACTTTAGATATGGGAAGAAGCAAAGGAGGGAATATTTTCCTGGACCATAAGAGGCTAGCAAGGTAGGTAGTCCAGAGACTTCTGGCACTAAGTCCTACTCCAGTGATAGCACATTGAGTGGTCTACCAATGAAATCTTTGCCAGACCTGGGAATGAGCATTCCTAGCACCATGGGACGAAATGGTCATGAAATGCCCCCAAAAGCATGGTCAAATTTATGACCATGAAGTGGCCCTGCCAGCTGAAAATTGGCACTTGCCATCTACCTCTCCACTGCAGCTGATGACCTTCAACACCCCCTGAAAGGAGTTCAAGGTGGAGATGAGGAATGAGGCATGGGAAAAACTGGCAAAACAGGCCTTCAGGTAGTTAGATATTTTCAGAAGATTTTATGAGTACAAATCCTTGCATCTTCTCATATATAGAAAAGCATTAAAATCACTAATGGTGACATCTGCTTTGGCCACTGAAGAAAGAAATGCATTTGGAAGTAAAAATGGAGTAGCTGTGCCACAAGCCATTCTCAAAGCAGTGTCGGCCAGAACGTGGGTACCTCTGTCAAGTTTACGATTAACCTCCTTATCCGAACCTTTATTCCTTTTCTTGTTCAAAACTTGTTCTCGGGACTTCCCTGGTGGCACAGTGGTTAAGAATCTACCTGCCAATGCAGGGACCACGGGTTTGATCCCCAGTCCAGGAAGATCCCACATGCTGCAGAGCAACTAAGCCCGTGCGCCACAGCTACTGAGCCTGCGCTCTAGAGCCCGCGTGCCACAAGTACTGAAACCCACGCACCAAGAGCCCGTGCTCTGCAACAAGGGAAGCCACCGCAATGAGAAGCTCGCGCACCACAACAGAGTAGCCCCTGCTCACCGCAACTAGAGAAAGCCCTCATGCAGCAACCAAGACCCAACGCAGCCAAAAATAAATTAATTAATTAATTTAAAAAAAAATTTGTCTCCTCAAGATTGAGGAGTATGAAAAAAAAGGGAATTGTAACCGAGCAGGGCCCCATGGGGCCTTCAGCGGTGGGGGACAGGCCTTCCCCCGTATTCTCTGCTTTAGCTCCTCTCTGAAGTACCTAGATAATAGTATTTGATGCACATTTCCTGAGTGGTTTTGCAGATGTAAACCCCCCCACCCCTTCCAACAAATGGAAGATGTTAAGGACATAACGACCACAAGCACACAGCCCCAGGCCTGCTGGAGCCTAAGGGCTGATAACGTTTATCTCTGTGACACCACCCTGCTACCTCCCCATCAGCCAATCAGAGAACTGTGCACAAGCTGATCACATACCCTGCCACCCACTTCCCTCACCTGGCTTTTATTTTATTTTATTTTTTTAAATTTTACTTATTTTTTTATTTATTTTTATTTATGGCTGTGTTGGGTCTTCGTTTCTGTGCGAGGGCTTTCTCTAGTTGTGGCAAGTGGGGGCCACTCTTCATCGCGGTGCGCGGGCCTCGCACTATCGCGGCCTCTCTTGTTGTGGAGCACAGGCTCCAGACGCGCAGGCTCAGTAGTTGTGGCTCACGGGCCTAGTTGCTCCGCGGGGCCTAGTTGCTCCGCGGCACGTAGGATCTTCCCAGACCAGGGCTTGAACCCGTGTCTCCTGCATTGGCAGGCAGATTCTCAACCACTGCGCCACCAGGGAAGCCCTCACCTGGCTTTTAAAAGGGCTTTGCTGAAGCCCTTCAGGGAGCTCGAGGATTTTTAGGGCGTAAGCTTGCATGGCCTTGCAATAAAACTTTCTCTGCTCCAAACTCCAACATTTCAGTTTGGCCTCACTTTGCGTCAGGCGCACAAACTTGCATTAACAGTAAGGCACAAGCCATATCCTGTATCCCCCCTAACTTGCCCTTGCCCAGGAGTTTGGGGATGGTGACAGTTGGGGACAGGGATCTCCAACTCTCTGCCTCTCGTTCCCAAACCTTTGCTCTCCTGTGACTTGTGTTTCAGTCTCTCTTCTGTGGAGGAAAACTTGGCTGGATACGTTTTCTTGTAAACCGTGCTCTTTATGCCAGCACCAGTTCCCTTCAAGCTGAAAAACTCAAGAATTCCATTCTTTCATTCCTTTTGCACTCTGTGTGGTCTGTTTCTTCCATGCCAAGTGTTAAAAGGAGGAAGGGCCACAGGGTAACAAAGTCATTACAGGGGTGCAAAATTGACATCATGCCATTATGTAAGAGTGACTTTCAGACCATTCCTGCGGTTGCTCAAGAAGACAAGAGGGGTTATAAAGATGAGGGTGTGACGCACGTAATCAGACAGCAGGGCCCAAGAACTTCACAGCCTGTTCAGGGGGGCAGCTCTCACCAGAAACTGTCGAAGAGGGATCCTCTGATACAACAGGCACACAACAGGGAGGAGTGAAAAAGCTGCCAAACAGGATTTAGCTCACAAAGAGCTTTAAAGTCCACCTCCGGAGTTTTCCTATCCTACATAGCAACAAAAGTGGCAAAGCTCTGAAATTGCCATGGGAACCTAATTCTGCTACACAAATGCTGGCTCCTGGCCTGATTTCTGAAGATCAAGTAAACAAAGGATTTCTTTATCAGATAAAGTTCCCAGATTCCTGTGCTAATAAGTACTATTGATCTAAGCAAGAGACTGATAACTACAGAGAGACAAAAATATGTATTTAATATATTCCAAACAAAATAAGACATCCTGGTGGCAAGAAGAAAAGATTAAGTCACTATTTTACTTCTTGGAGTATTTTTAAAAATTCAATTGAAATAATGGTTAAAGGCAGGTAGCATGCTCTATACCCTGTGTGGCCCGTGAATCAACAGCAGTGGCATCACCTGGGAAAGGGTAAAAAATACCAGTTCTCGGGACTTCCCTGGTGGCGCAGTGGTTGAGAATCCACCTGCCGATGCAGGGGACACGGGTTCAAGCCCTGGTCCAGGAAGATCCCACATGCCGCAGAGCAACTAAGCCTGTGTGCCACAACTACTGAACCCTGGGCTCTAGAGCCCGAGCTCTGCAACAAGAGAAGCCACCACAGTAAGCCCAAGCACCGCAACAAAGAGTAGCCCCACTTGCCACAACTAGAGAAAGCCCATGTGCAGCAACGAAGACCCAACAACAAAGGCCCAATGCAGCCAAAAATAAATAAATAAATTTATTTTAAAAAAACAATCAATTCCCTGATGGTCCAGTGGTTAGGACTCTGCCCTCTCACCTCCAGGGGCCTGGGTTCAATCCCTGGTTGGGGAATGGGGAACTAAGATCCCACAAGCCATGTGGCATGGCTAAAATTGAAGGAAAAAAAAAAAAAGAAAGAAATACAAGTTCTCAGACCTACTGAACCAGAATCAACATTTTAACAAGATTCCCAGGTCATTTGTGTGAACATTAAAGCTTGTGAAGCACTC
This sequence comes from Balaenoptera acutorostrata, assembly GCF_949987535.1. Lineage (NCBI taxonomy): Eukaryota > Metazoa > Chordata > Mammalia > Artiodactyla > Balaenopteridae > Balaenoptera > Balaenoptera acutorostrata. Next base: position 14,833,382 of record NC_080081.1, read on the forward strand.
TCTATGAAACTTTTAAATTATTATACATAATAAAGGCACATATCTGTTCATGATAGCAGACTGAAGTCTTTGGAACAATGCAATTAATATGTTAATATTTATTTCATATAAGATACAACTGATATTGTTAATTACAATATTCTTAAATTTTGCCTAACTTAGATTTTCTAGATACACATTAGTTTGGAATCATTTATGTGTTGGGAAAATTAGCAAAGGCAAGTCACTTTGAATTTTCAGATCTTCAATTTGAAGAAAAATTTAAATGCTTTTATTCTTTTTTTTTTTTGGCCACACCCGTGGCTTGCGGGATCTTAGTTCTCCAACCAGGGATACAACCTGGGCCCTAGGCAGTGAGAGCTGGGAGTCCCAACCACTGGACCACCAGGGAATTCCCTAAATGCTTTTTTTCTTTAATTGAGAGTAAAATCTAGGATCTTGAGGGTCTTGAAATCTAACTCCAACAGTGACTCAAGGATAAGAGGGTGTGATAAAGGTTGTAAATGAAACACTGAGCTCAGGTAAGGGAGAAAAGGATTTTGAATACGAAGACATTAGGCTTATTCTATATGAGAGCCAGGCACACCAGGAACATTCGGACAAAACAATTGGTCCTGGCTGCATCTCTCACTTTCTTTGTCATTTCCCGCAGGAGGACATAGTTGTTACCACACATTTAAAAAGCAAAACCAAATATAGCTTGTCGTTCTTAATGCTAGTGGGCAATGCTTTCATTTTATGCAGTCTTGAATCCACACCCACCCAGCAGAGGGCATGGTGTGGTTAAACTGTAAATCCTTAAAATACTTCCTTTTTTTTTTTTTTAAGTTTTTTTTTTTTTTAATTTAATTAATTTATTTTTGGCTGCGTTGGGTCTTTGTTGCTGTGTGCGGGCTTTCTCTAGTTGCGGTGCGCGGGCTTCTCATTGCGGTGACTTCTCTTGTTGCAGAGCACGGGCTCTAGGCACCTGGGCTTCAGGAGTTGTGGTTTGCAGGCTCTAGAGCGCAGGCTCAGTAGTTGTGGCGCACGGGCTTAGTTGCTCCGCGGCATGTGGGATCTTCCCGGACCGTGGCTTGAACCCGTGTCCGCTGCGTTGGCAGGCGGATTCTTAACCACTGTGCCTCCAGGGAAGCCCAGAATACTTCCTTCTTCCAGTGGAAGGGGTGTTCAGGGGTGACTCAGAGAGCATCGCGGCAGCCGTGTTTAGGCATTAGGTGGAAATCTGTTTTTAGCGGAAACTTAGTTTGGAAATTACTATTCGTGAGGAATGAGCAGGATTTTGTCCCCAATTCTGTTGTGACAGTGGGAGAAGGGCAGCAGGCTATGAGCACAGAGGTCTCAGGAGAAGAGTCTGCACTACCACAAGGCTTGCACGTTCCACCCCTGGGTGATATATAAAATGTAAGGGCAGGCTTGTTAGCAGAGTATTGGACAGAAGCAGACTCTCCCTAAAATTCCAGTAAAAGCCTCTTTTTAGTAAGACCCTTGAGTAATTGTACAAAGAATCCAAGAATCATTCTGCTGTGAATAAGAATGACTCTGAAAGAAGGAAGTAAAAACCCTAGGGATCGGCACACGATCCACAGAGTAGAATCAACAGACCCCAAATACAATAAGAAAAATGGTCCATATCTGCCTGAGAATGTCCCCAGTTTCCTTATTAAAGAACAAGAAGTTAATATCAGAATCTCCACCATGTGTATTTACAGTTTGTTGTAGGGACTTCCTGGAGGTCCAGTGGTTAAGTATCTGTACTTCCACTGCAGAGGGAATGGGTTCAATCCCTGGTTAGGGAACTAAGATCCTGCATGCTGTGCAGTGTCGGAGCCAAAAAAAAAAATTTATATGTATATATAGTTGTTGTTTAAGTCTGTAGCAGCAGTTCTCAAAGTGTGGTCTGAGGACTCCTAGGGGTGCCTGCGACCCTTTCAGGAGATGTTGGAGATTCTCCTTTCCAACCATATATCGGGGTGAGGCCAGATTTTCTGCATATCCTTCAACTGAAACAACATGTAATGATGGATTGAATGCAAAAACAAGTATGAGAATGCAACTGTTGTCTGTTACACTAGTAGATATTAAAGAAATTTGCAAGTGTGGGAGACATTTATGTCAAGCTGAATAGGTTTATCATTGTTATTTTTAAGTGACTTAGTAAATATTTTAAACATTTCTCAATGTTGCTATCTAATATGGTAAATATCACCAGGTTTAACCATAAAAGGGAAAGCTCTTTGAAGATTCTCAATAATATTTAAGAGAATGAAAGGGTTCTGTAACCAAAAACTTTGAGAACAACAACCCTAGAGTTTCTCATTTCATAGTTTGAATCCCCATATTCTCAGATTGTATGTTATTGCTTTGAGAGATACTTAGAATGTCCCAAATGAAAGAAACCCCAGCTGTTGCAAGGGGCTCCCAGTGTGACTTCGGAGCCTGAACTGCCAGGATAAATCACATCTGCTTCAGTCAGTCTGCTTTCTTCCTTCAAACCTCCCTGACTCCCAAATTCTCTCAATTATATTATCTGTGATCATTTATTATGGCAAATAGCTTCCAGATCATCCATAGGTGATGTCTGTGGACTTGTGGTAATTCAGTTTGCAACAGTTATTTGCAACTATTTTTGGAATGCCTTTATTACGTCTCACTATCACATAAAGAATAAAAATTAGGGAAATCCCTGGCAGTCCAGTGGTTGGGGGGCTCTGCGCTTTCACTGCCTTGGCCCAGGTTCGGTCCCTGGTCTGGGAACTGAGACCCCGCTGCCACACGGTGCAGCCAAAACTAAAACTAAATTAAATTAAAATTAAAAATTAAATACAAATAACTAGATAAAAATTGAATTTTGTCAGGCAAAAAACATGGACAGGTTATCTCAGCTGTGGAGTTTATCATTAGGATATACGAGAGAGGGACTTCCCTGGTGGTGCAGTGGTTAAGAATCCGCCTGCCATTGCAGGAACTCGGGTTCAATCCCAGGTCCGGGAAGATCACACATGCTGCGGAGCAACTAAGCTCATGTGCCACAACTACTGAGCCTGTGCTCTAGAGCCCTTGAGCCACAACTACTGAAGTCCGCGAGCCACAACTACTGAAGTCTGCGAGCCACAACTACTGAAGTCCGTGAGCCACAACTACTGAAGCCCGCACGCCTACAGCCCGTGCTCCACAGCCAAGAGAAGACACCGCAATGAGAAACCCGCGCACTGCAACGAAGAGTAACCCCCTCTCACTGCAACTAAAGAAAGCCCACACGCAGCAACCAGGACCCAACACAGCCAAAAATAAATAAATAAATGTATTTAAAAATAAATAAATATCATCTCCCTTTGGCAACAGATTTTTTTGGTTGTCACTTGAGATTAAAAATGACATTTTTGTAAAATGGCAAAAAAAAAAAAGACCCAACCCCTACATTTCAGCTGAATATGTACCCACTCAGTGTTCCCGTATAGTCTCTTCTTTTTGTACACATTGTTCTCTGCCTAGAATGCTGTTTCTCTACTATCAGATTTAGAAACTGTCTCATCCTTCAAGGTTCAGCATATGAAGCTGCCTTCATATAAACAGGATAGAAGTGATGACCCCTATTTTACAGGCAAGAGGTTGAAGCTTGGATGCATTTGATGACTTGCCCAAAACATGTTATTAGTGATATCAGGATTAGATCTCAGGCCTTTTGACTCTCCACTAGATCAATGCTTACTTAGAAGTTTAGCAGAGAACCATGTGAACTTAACATAAGTGCCAAATCTGCCCTTGCTTTAAGGATTACAACCTGATGTACTGTTAAGGACAATACAATGAAACAAAGTACAGTGATACAGATGTGATTTTTTTTTTAAATAAATTTATTTATTTAATTTTTGGCTGCGTTGGGTCTTCGTTGCTGCGTGTGGGCTTTCTCAAGTTGCGGCGAGCGGGTTCTACTCTTCGTTGTGGTGCGTGGAATTCTTATTGTGGTGGCTTCTCTTGTTGTGGAGCACAGGCTCTAGGTGCGCGGGCTTCAGTAGTTGCAGCACACAGGCTCAGTAGTTGTGGCTTGCGGGCTCTAGAGCGCAGGCTCAGTAGTTGTGGCACACAGGCTTAGTTGCTCCGTGGCATGTGGGATCTTCCCGGACCGGGGCTCGAACCCGTGTCCCTAGCATTGGCAGGTGGATTCTTAACCACTGTGGAACCAGGGAAGTCCCCAGATGTGATATTTTTGTTAAAATTCAACTATTCTCTTGCTTAAGTCATGGTGGCATGGAAAAGTTAACATCCAAAAAACATTTCAAGGTACTTCTCTAGCAGTCCAGTGGTTAAGACTCTGTGCTTCCACTGCAGGGGGCACAGGTTCAATCCCTGGTCAGGGAACTAAGATTCTGCATGCAGCATGGCCAAAAAAAAAAAAAAAAAAAAAAAACTTCCAAAAAACATTTCAAAAGTATGAAAACAGTTCAAAGATTAGATAAGAATTTCTCTGTTTAAAAAATATGTATTAGAGTTAGTCATGAACAAAAATTCTGAAAGGAAAAAACATAAGGTGTTTAGATATCAGGAATAAATATGCTTCAAAGAATATGGCTATTAGTTTTCTATTTTAAAAATATTTAGGAGGACATTTGAGAGTGAACAAGTATAATGAAACAGAAGGTTAACATTCCATTTTAAGAGTCCATTGTCATCCCACTGTATTCATTGACTTGGGTTGATCAATGGATGTACTTGACAAACTGAGAAGATTCAAGTGTGACTTGACCCTGGGGCTTTGGGCCCACTGCCTGGTGGTCCCAGTGACTAATATCAGCTATGAGAATCCTTTTTTCCACAGAGGCCTGTTGCCTTACACTGCATGTGTGTCACAGCAAATTATAATTCAGATTTTCCAAGGATGACAATGGGAAGAGAAGGGCCATGTTCTCTTCCTGTTACTGCCACCATCACATTCTGTCTCAAGCATGGGCACCAATATCTTTTTTTTTTCCTTCGCTTGTGGAACTTTATAGTTCCCCTGACCAGGGATTGAACCTGGCCCTAGGCAGTGAGAGTGTGGAGTCCTAACCACTGGACCTCCAGGGAAGTCCCACCAGTATCTTCTTTTACGTTCCATAGAAATAACAGCAACTCAATAAAGCTGAGGGGGAAGGAAAAGAAAGAAACAAAAAGCAGCAACAAGGAGATTATACAGAGTTCTTATAGAAAAATTGAGGTTATAAAAGACAGTAACTCTAATAATATCAACAGCTGCAACAATAAGATTTTACCCCATCCCATCTGATACCTTCCTAGAAAATGAAACAAAACAACAACGACAACAAAAATAAGAGTTTACTCATTGGGGTAAATACATAAAGTGGCTTATTATTTTTTTTCCAAAAGGTGTTTTTCCAGCTCTTCTATGTTACTGTCTTTCCCTTAATGAAATCTGACTGATTCTATGTTTTTTCAGTTCATAAGACTCAGCGCTGTTCATTTACAACTTCTGTTTTACACTCTATTCAATCTCTTCTCCTCACCTGCCCATCACGCTCATTAGACCCTGGGCCCTATATCTGGGTCTCTCCATCTCAGGTCTGTTGACATTTGGGAGGGCTGTCCCATGCATTCATTGTTGAATGTTCAGCAGCATACTTGGCTTCTACCCACTAGAAGCTAGCAGCACCCTCCCAAAAGCAGTGACAACCAAAAATACCTCCAGGCATTGCCATGTGTCCCCTGGAGGGCCAGGTCTCCCCCAGTTGAGAACCATGGCTCAAGAAATTGGGGATGTGTTATGGAAGTTGCGGTACGTCTGGTTCCCACACAGCTCTCCCTGGTGCCAGCATCCCCCAGTCAAGTAATTGCGGCTGGGGTGGGGTGGGGATTCCCTGGAGGTCCAGTGGTTAGGACTCCCTGCTTCCACTGCAGTGGGCACAGGTTCCGTCCCTGGTCGGGGAACTAACATCCCGCGGCATGGCCAAAAAAAAAAAAAAATGCAACCTAGCTATCTATTTCCTTTGTTTGGGATTGGGGAATTGGTGGAGGGAAGATACAGGGACTGTATTAGTCCATTTTGGCTGCTATAACAAAATACCGTAGTCTGGGTAGCTGACAAACAACAGAAATTTATCATAGTTCCGGAGGCCCAAAATCTGAGAAGAGGGTGCCAGCATGGTTGGATGAGGCCCTCTCCCAGGTTGCAGACTTCTCACTGTACCTTCACATGGCGGAAGGGGGCAGGTAAGCTCTCTGAGGCCTCTTTTACAAGGGCACTAATTTCATTCGTGGGGTTCTGCCCTCATGACTTAATCACCTCCCAACGGTCTCACCTCCTAACACCATCACCTTGGTGATTGGGGTTTCAACATATGAATTTGGTGGGGGCGGGCAGGACACACGCATTCAGACCATAGCAAGGGACAAACCAGTTTAGTATTCTAGTAAAATATCTTGCCGTAATAGCTTCCATTTATTGAACAACTCCTATGTGCCGGGAACTGTATTAAGCACTTTCACAGAAACAGTAACTCTGAGAAATAGATACTACTTTTTTAATACCCACCTTACCCATGAGAAACTGAGTTCAGAGAATACGTGTCATTCAGCCAGAGGCAGAAGAGTTGTAAAAGATGGAAGACATGAATATGAATCTGGAAAATTTGGTATACAGTACTCATCTTCAAATTGGGGTTCAGCTTCTGGGATAAGGACAGATTAACACAGGGGAAATAGGAGAGATACTAGATCCAGGCAATCTGATCTTAAACGTCACAGAACACTGTTGGGTAGACGTGAGGTACAAATGACACATGAATAATAGGGAGATAGCTGGGCAACATTCAGGGTGTACTCAAAGCAGCAGGATAATGAATAGGGGAGATTTGTTTCTTTTTCCATTTCCAATAACTACCTCTGCCAGCTCTTCCTGCCCAAGTCACCAGGCTGCACTCCTTTTACTGGTCCCCATTTTCTCTGCATCATCTTGGGGCTTAGCTGACAAAGCTCCTCAGCTAACTTACCTTCTGATGTTTCTGTTAACTGTGGTCTAATATAAAGCTCATCCTTGCCAAGGTAATACATCTACATTTGGACAGTAAAGAGCCTTTATTGTGTGGTGAAAGTCAAGGCAGGTGGCTTTGAGTCAAAAATATGTGGGTTTATGCCCGGCTCTGTCACTGTCACTGAGATGTGTGGCCTTGGCAAACCAAGGACTTTCTCTGAGCCTCAGATTCTTTTCCTGTAAATTCAAATGATATCTCCCACCTTACAAGAGTATTTGGGGGATTAACTGAAGTATCCCACCTACGAAAACCAAGCACCATCCCTGAATTCTATGAATTCAGTAACAGTAGTTGGATGGAATCTTAATCCACAGGAGAGGGAATTTCAAGGCATCATTAGTCAGTAAAGACATATTGGGCAAGGAGCAAATTCACATTGTTTGGGGATTATATGGGCTAAGTTAGAAAGAAAAAGAAAGAAACACTGAAGGGCTCAGGTTAAATTACTCAGTTCTGATGGAATAGGAAAGATAATGGCATTGAAGATTAAAAGAGAAGCTCCAGGGCTTCCCTGGTGGTGCAGTGGTTGAGAATCTGCCTGCCAATGCGGGGGACACGGGTTCGAGTCCTGGTCTGGGAAGATCCCACATGCTGCGGAGCAACTAAGCCCACGCGCCACAACTACTGAGCCTGCGCTCTAGAGCCCGTGAGCCACAACTGCTGAGCCCGCGTGCTGCAACTACTGAAGCCCACGCGCCTAGAGCCCGTGCTCCGCAACAAGAGAAGCCACTGCAATGAGAAGCCTGCGCACCGCAACGAAGAGTAGGCCCAGCTCGCTGCAACTAGAGAAAGCCCGCACGCAGCAACGAAGACCCAACAGATCCAAAAATAAATAAATAAATAAATTTATTAAAAAAAAAAAAAAAGACTGCAGCCCATAATAGTCCCACGTGAATACCAGTGACCCGTAGAGACCTCTATGCTGTTCTGTTCTGTGTTACCGTTAGTCTGCGTGTACTGTAGCACGCTCCTCAGCAGCGTCCAGGCACTGACGAATTCGTCGTGTCCTAAGATGCCCCCCAGTGACCCGTGTGTTAGTACATTGCAGCCACGTCTGCGCTGAATGGGTCAGTGTGATCATGGAACGTGGCTTTATTATGAAATAGGAAAAGCTTGTCTTTCGAACATCTTTGCTGAATGGGTCAGTGTGATCATGGAACTCGGCTTTATTATGAGATAGGAAAAGCTTGTCTTTCGAGCATTGTGGAGCTTTCTCTTTCAGCGCCTCCCCCTCCCGCCTTCCCGAGAGGTCCCCTGAGGCCACCCTCAAAGAGGGAAAGAGAGGAATATTACAAACCTGGAAGGAATTGTCTTGCTCAGTGAATAAGGCCACTCCTTCCTTTTCAGGATTTAAAGCAAAACTCACATGAAAGCAGAAACGACGCTTCTGAGTTCAGTTTTGGGTTATCCAAACGAGAAAGTTTAAGCTCAAATTGAGGATTTCCTGGACTATTAAGCTGTAAAATAGCACCAGTGAGATGGAATTTCTCCACCTGTGCACCTAAGTTCTGCATGGCGTTTTCACATGTGACAATCTGACTTAGACCCTCAGAAAGGGATGGATAATCAGGTTCAGACTTACAAGAAAAAGAATCCAAGCTACTAAATCAGGGAGAAAAGTTATTACAGGCTTTTTCATAATTCATAGAATGTCCAATAGGGGGGACAACTAGGATTGAAGGCTATGTCCACAGAAAAAATACATCCGAAATTGTGCCGCCCTACTAGGCCTGTGAAGATGCTCTTGCTACTGCCACTGGCCACAGACATAGCCTCCTGCACTGTTCCTAGACCTTGGACCCTGTTGTTAGAACCATGACCTCCACACTTCTGGAAACTGGCTGTAGTAGCCCTACCTAAGACAGAATGGATTCCACACAGGTCAGTCTCTTGGCATCAGTAGTTCCTAGATCAAAATCGTGTGTGGGTAAGTCCAATTGACAGAGCTTAGGCAGATATCTGGCCAAGTGGGCAGGTGAGAGGACATAGCTGAGTGTTACCCTTTTTTCCTGCTGGCACAGACCCAGTTTTGTTCTGATATCTATACTCCATGCCATCCTGTGATTCAGAAAAGGTGGATTCAACCACCTCAGGAGTTGAATCTAGACCTTTTAGGAATTCTGTTCCCTTGCCAGTGGACTTGTGATACAATTTTAACCGATGAGATGTGAGGATAAGTCTGTTACAGGGTGTACAGATACCAAGACACTCAGTTCTAACTTTAGGTGAACAAAACGAGAAAACAAGGCCCTAAATGTCCTCTGTACCAGACAGAGCTTTGTAGTCCCATGGGTTTTATCAGTGACCTTCATTCTGTGTGTGTGTGCGTGTGTGCGAGCGTGATCCGTTGGAAGAGGGCTGGCCTGCTCTCACGAGGGGACGTGTCAGAATAGGAGTCGGGGTGCTTAGCACCACTTTTTCCCCCATTAAGTTCTCTAGTCATGGCACATGGAGTGTTGAGTGTTTCAGGGACCTATGCCAATAGGTCAGACCCAATCTGGGTCTAAAAAACAGTTATCGGGACTTCCCTGGTGGTCCAGCGGTAAAGAATCCACCTTCCAATGCAGGGGACACGGGTTCCATCCCTGGTCAGGAAACTAAGATCCCACATGACGCTATGGGGCAACTAAGCCCGTGCACCACAACTACTGAGCTCGCGTGCCTCAGTGAGAGAGTCCGTGTGCCACAAAACCTACAGAGCCCACATGCCCTGGAGCCTGTGTGCCACAACTAGACAGAGAAAACCCACACGCCACAACTAGAAAGAAGTCCATGCGCCGCAGGGAAGAGCCCACAAGCTGCAATGAAAGATCCCACATACCTCAAGGAAGATCCCGTGTTCTGCAACTAAGACCTGATGCAGCCAAAAGAAAGCAAAAACAAAAGCAAAAAACCAAAAAGAACCCACAATTGTCAACTTCAAAATATCAAAAGAAACCTGTAATATTGATATTTACAGTTATTTAATTAAATATTCCTACAACACAACCAATGACAACTCCTTTCATTGCCAATTTTAATATTTATGAAAATGTTAATGGAAGTGATTTGAGGGACTTCCCTGGTGGTCCAGTGGTTAAGACTCCTTGCTCCCAGTGCAGGGGGTCTGGGTTCGATCCCTGGTCAGGGAACTATTTAGATCCCGTATGCCGCAACTAAAGATCCTGCACATGGCAATGAAATCCCACGTGCCACAACTAAGACCCAGTGCAGCCAGACAAATAAATAAATAAATATTAAAAAAATAAAAAAGAAAGTGATTTGAAAGGTCTGGTTTTCTCACCGCACAGGTGTTTCTAAACATGTACACTATTTGTAAGGATATCTATGGATAGAGATATTACAGTCAATCAAGTAAATGAGTTATTTGTAGCCACATAGTTTCAAAGCAAACTCCTTTCTCAAATGATTCCAACATTAAAGCATATCTTCCGTAGGATGTGAGTGCATTTTGACATGGGAACTTATGTGGGGTGGGACCCATCAGAAGTGTCCAAAGCCAAGGCCACTTTTGCATTAGCACAGGGCCCCTGTTTAGAAGGGCCCTGAGATTGGTTTAATGATCTGCTGTTGTTATCTTGGAAGTCTTAATAATTTTTAAAAAATGAATCCAACATTCTCATTTATCACTGGGCCCTCCAAATTGTGTAGCTGGTCCTGTCCGGAACTTAACAAGATTTTAAAACAGCCCTGGGTGGAGCTGTTCATCATTCTAAAACAATAAGGCTATGTTTCCTTTGCTTTGGCTTGTTTTCAGGTCCTGTGTTTCATTCATTTGAAAAATGTATGAGATTTTATAATTCTTACAGGGTAGCCTAGATTTTAAAAGTTGGGGCTTGAAAAGAGAAAACTCCCGTTAACCAAAGACACAGACCAACATCAGAAGGCATTACAAACAGTGCCAAGAATTTACAAAAAATAAAGGGTACATCAAAATTAAATTCAGACTAAGCACTTCAATAGGTATTGGCGGCCAAATTGCATCTAGGCTGGGAACCAAGAGCGAACAAACATTTACCTCCACAAATTAAATTTTAAGTGGCTGCAAGACGTTTCCATCTACTTCAGATAAAGTTTTAATATGGTTGTATCCACAGTCCATCAAAGTCCTGTCTAGACAATGGATGGCATTTTCTGTTTGGGGAAACGAGGGGAGGAAAAACCTCAAGGCCACATCCTGCTGGTATCCTAGGAGACTCAGTGGCAGGATAAGGCCCTGAGCATTCACTGAACCCTCCCCTTTCGCCCCACGCCCTGAGGAGTCAAGGGCCAGGTGAGGACACTGCCATTTGTAGACATAAAAGGAAAACTCAATCTAGGGACTGGTGAGCGGAGACACACGCACCCTAGGAGTCTCCGGTGCTCTTGGGACAGGGTGAAGGGAAGGCTCGCCAGTGGGAATGGGGTTGTTCATCATCATCCTCATCAGTTTTATTCTTTAAATAAAATTTATCTTAATTTGGTGGCCAATTTTTTTTACCCTAAAAATAGTATCTGCTCATCATGTAACATTTAGAAAATTTGGAAAAAAATAGAAGAAACCACCCATAATTTCACTTCTTTAAGAAAAACCATTACATCATTAACACTTAGATCTATCTTTCCTCTGGTCTGTCTTCTACAATAATGTATATTTTTACATAGATTGAGTAAAATATATGTTCATATTGTACATATATAATTTTGTTTCCTTTTTCCTCTTAAATGGCATGACACAATCAGGATAAATAAAGTAAAAAATAAGATGGTTGAAATTAGTTCTAAATATATCAGTTATTATAATAAGTTAATATTGGTTAGTTTTATGAAATAAGAGAAATAAAATGTTGTGTTGGATGAATAACAAAAGCCAGACCTGTACTGTTTACAGGAGACAAAATTAAACCATAAGGACCCATCAAGTTGAAAGGAAAAAAAAAAAAAAACCAATCAGATACCAGGTAATACTAGCTAAAAGAAAAAAATAGCCATAGTCATATTATACAAAATATATTTTATCCCTCAGATAAGATCTGAATAAAAATGAAAGTGTTGCCTATCAAATCTTGTAGGATGCAGATAAACTGTACTTACCAAGAGTTACATGGTATCTGTATCTGGGCTATCTGTATTTGGTTATCTGTGTCTATTTTGTAACAGTACAGTTGTTCCAAATTCCTTTGTATTCTTGGCATGTAGTTTTTTCTTTCCATTTTTAAATTTTAACCATTTTTTATTGAAATATAGTTGATGTACAGTGATATTATATAAGTTACAGGTATGTAATATATTGATCCACAGTTTTAAAGGTTATATACTCCATTTATAGTTATTATAAAATATTGGCTGTATTGCCCATGTTGTATGTTACATCCTTGTAGCTTATTTTATACCTGATTGTTTGTACCTCTTACTCTCTTAATCCCCTACCCCTATCTCACCCCCACTTTGTCCCCCTACTGGTAACCACTAGTTCTTTATACCTGTGAGTCTGCTTCTTTTTTGTTATATTCACTAGTTTGTTGTATTTTTTATATTCCACATATAAGTGATATCATACAGTGTTTGTCTGACTTATTTCGCTTAGTATAATTGGGCATGTGTTCTATTTTGGGGGGGGGGCATATGTTCTTACTGCATCCCATCTCACTGGCCCCAGCCCCTCCACACACACATTTTTGACACAGGCATGATCAAAATAATCGTATTTGGATAGTTGCTGCAAGATGGTTACAGAAAAGCATATTCCCATTTTTTTCTAAATTAAAGAGATTATTCACTTTAGACCCTTTGAGTGCATCAAAGGAAACTATTGAAGGAAAGGTAAGTTTCCCTCCCATCCTAGACCCCCTGGTAACCCTGTCCAGAGGCAGCAACTGTTAAGTTTTCACAAACGTGCAAGGATGATATATGCTACTGTTTTGGGTTTTTCACAGAGGGGATATATATAAGTACTCTTTTTTGTCTGGCACTTTTCATTTCATGATATATTTTGGATAGCCTTTGATATCAGATAGAGCAGATAGAGCTCTACTTCTCTTTTCTGTTTCCCTGTTATTCCACTGTATCAATGCCCCACATTAATTTAACCAGTCCTCCATTGATGAGCACAACGTATCATTTGCAGCCCTTGCTTTTACAACCAATTTTGTGATAACGTCTTTCTTCAGAGATGTCAACACACAGGCATGATTGTATCTTTAGGATGTGTCCCTGAAATACGTTGTTGTGTTGAAACACATGTCCATCAAAATGTTTATAGATTTCGTTTTTCATAAAATGTCACCAAGTCTTATAAAGATGCCAGTTTCCACACCCTGGCCAACACATTTTTTGATCTTTTGCTCTCTGTAAGGTGAAAAATTATATATCTCATTGTTTTAATTTGTTTCCCTAATTATGAGCAAGATATTAAGCATCTTTTCTCTGGTTGATAAGCAATTTGCATTTTTCCCCTATGATCAGCCTTCTGGATCTTTTGTTCAATTTTCAGTTGGGTTGTTAGTATTTTTCTTACTGATTTATCCAATATCATTGTAAATGAAAGGAACAGCCCATTTTATGTACAGCATACCTACCGCAATTATCTTTTTTTCCTGTCTTGTCATTTATATTTTGATTTTTCTTGATGTGATTTTTGCCATACGACAAACTTCTGTTTTTAGTAAATCCATTTTAACGGTCTTGTTCTCCATGGTGTGTGGGTTTATGACTTTTAAAGAAGGTCTTCCCTAAGCCAAGATTATTAGAAAGAAATCACCTAAGTATAATTCTAGGACTTTTATAGATTCATTTTTTAAAACATTTAAATCTTTGATTCATGTATATATAATATATACGTACATATATATATATATATATATATATATATATAAATGGTATAAGGTGTGACATATGTATTAAATTTTATCTTTTCCAAATAGTTAGCCTATTACTTCAATACTATTTATTTATTTTCTTTTTTCTTTCTTTTTTTTTTTTTTGGCTGTACTTTGTAGGGTCTTATTTCCTCAAGCGGGGATTGAACTGGGCCCTCAGCAGTGAAAGCTCAGAGTCCTAACCACTGGACCAACAGGGAATTCCCATTCAATACTATTTATTCAAGAATGTATCCATTCTAGTTTCAATTGCTGCCTTCATCACAAACTAACTTCCTTCATGTATTGTTGTCCAAAATTGGAGTCTCTTGTATTTTATTACCATGTTGGTGCTAAACTTTAATTATTTTAGTGTAGGTTTTTGCATTTCTTCTCTGAGGTGTCAACTCATGTTTAGTTCCTTTCTATTTTGTCTCATCCTTAAGCACATTTATTCCTTAAGTCCTTAGATTTCTTCTTGGAGCTTTTGTTTCAGACAGGCCATATTTGATTCAATGGATTAGTATGTACCCTGAATTTCATTTTGGATTCCTGACATGTGCTGTCAGTGATTTCTGATGGAGACTTGGCTCTGCAGGGTGAGCCTTACTACTTAGGTAAATAGGTAGGCGACATTGTCCTAGGAGAAAGATTATTTACCTTGGAATTATTTCCATTGTGCAGGGAAGAGTCATTTGACCAGAGTCTCAATTATATAAGTGTATGGTGAGTAGGCCTCCTGTAACACAGTTTGTCTTGCTATAAATTTGACTGCTCAGTTTAGAACAACATATGTTGCTATATAAGGTGAGTAGCCCCATGTCAGGGAATAGTTTAACTAGATTTTCTCTGTGAGTGGCTTCAGACCTCTGCCATGAAGGAAATGGGGGAAGGTGGGTCTGGTCAGAGAGGCAACAGACTAGGACATTCCAGACACAGCCCTTCGGAAGCTGGACAGTATTATGGAAAGTGATTGGGTCTGTGAGGTAAGACACTTGATGCCTGTCACTTTTACGCTATGCCGTGTGCCCAGGCCTGTTTGGGTGTGAGGCAAGCTTGACTTGAAGGAAAGCCTCCATACAGAGTCTTTGTACAGTGACTCAGCCCAGCACCAAATCAGCCTCCTCCATCGGTTCTCAGGGCAGAATCTGTTTTAGGATACTCGGTGACACTGATTCCCTAGAGCCAAAATCTCTGTATTTCCACTTTCGATATGCTAGCCAGCACCAGCTTCCCTCCAGCAGCCAGAGAACTATGTGGCCAGGCAAGCCAGAACAGAGGGCTGAGAGAGAAAGGCCTTCCTCCCAGTGACCTCAACCTGAAGCTTTACTGGAGGATCCCTGGTGCATGAAAGGGAGGAGGCTGGCAGGGGAGAACCTGGATCTCTTCCGTTAAAGCACTCTGAGGATGACTGGGACACATTACCCCCCAAATCAAAGAGAAGCACCTCCACTGCTCTATTAAATATTACACACTGAGAGCCTATAAAACAGCCTTGGCATTGGGACCCTAAAAAACTGATGGACAACCACATGGAGGGATTTGGAGGGTATTATGATTAGAGAAATAAGTCAGACAGAGAAAGACAAATGCTATACAGTATTACTTATATGTGGAATCTAAAAAATAAACAAGTGAATATAACAAATAAGAAGCAGATTCACAGATATACAGAACAAACTAGTGGTTACCAGTGGGGAGAGGGAAGCGGGGGGCGGGGGGGATTAAGAGGTACAAACTACTATGTATAAAATAAGCTACAAGGGGGAACTTCCCTGGCGGTCCAGTGGTTAAGACTCTGTGCTCCCAATGCAGGGGGCACCGATTTGATCCCTGGTCGGGGAATTAAGATGCCACACAGTGTGGCCAAAAAATAAAAAATTGTTTTTTTTAATTTAAAAAATAAAATAAATAAAATAAGCTACAAGGATATATTGTACAGCACAGGGAATATAGCCAGTATTTTTTTAATAACTGTAAATGGACTTCAACCTTTAAAAAATTGTGAATAACTATGTTGCACACTTGAAACATTTAGTAAATTGATATCTCAGTAAAAATTTAAAAAATAAAAAGGTGGAGACATTCTTTTTTCCTTCTTTCAGAAATAACACTTTAAAAAAATCGTGCTTATAGGGGGTCAGAATATGCAACCCCCAAATATGCTACTTTGGCATAAAAGTTATTTTGAACTGGAGGCAAATGAGAATTAATAGATATAGGAAGAAGCCTTCCTGGAGCTTCCCTTATCCAACTAAAAGCAGAAACTTCCAAGAAATGAGGCCAGCCATAAATTCTGTCTCCAGGAAGGTTTAAGGTCCTGTGGAAGGGACTCTCCTGGTGGTCCAGTGGCTAAGACTCCACGCACCCAATGCAGGGGGCCTGGGTTCAATCCCTGGTCAGGGAACTAGATCCCACATGCTTCAACTAAGAGTTCGCATGCTGCAACTAAAAGATCCCCCATGCCACAACTAAGACCTGCCACCGCCGAATAAATAAATAAATACTAAAAAAAAAAAAAAAAGGCCCTGTGGAAGACAGAAAGTGGGCACTACGAATGGTCTGCAAACAAACCAAACCTTACTAAAATAACCCTCATCTTCCAGTAGTTTCTATCATATATTTACCTTCCCACAGTTTGCCATCCCTAAAAACCTAACCTGGTTTTCCTTTGTCTTGTCATTTCTCTACAGATGTTTTTCTTTGTTAAGATGCTACATATACCCCAAGTTCTAAGGACCCCTTTGAGTTACTCAACACTGCATTTCTCTCATATTTATGCATGCTGCACATGTCAATAAACCGTTTTTCTCTTGTCCATCTGCCTTATATCAGTTGGCCTTCCAGTGCCCCAGTCTTCTAGAAAGGTAGAAGAAAAAGGAATTTTTCCCTCCCCTACATGGTAAAATATAAATAACCTCAAAATTTACCTTTTTACCACTTTTTAAGTGTATTGTTCTGTGGCATTAAGTACATCCACATTGTTGTACAACTGTCACCACCATCCATCTCCAGAACTTTTTCATCTTCCCCAGCTGACACTATGTACCCATTAAACAACTCCCCACCCACCCCAAACCCCCATCCCCTGGCAAATACCATTCTACTTCCTGTCTCTAAGAATTTGACTACTCTAGGTACATCATATAACTGAAATTGTTACCAAACGCAAGTTCATGTGCCCAACTCACAGTGAGGCCAAACAAACCAAAATGTCAGAGTTTGGAGTGGAGAAAGGTTTACTGCAGTGCCAAGCAAGGAGAACAAATGACTCATGCTCAAAAACCTGAACTCTCTGATGGTTTTCAGGGAGTTTTTATAGGCAAAATTTGGGGTGAGGGCTGCAGGGTGTGTGACTTTCTTTGGATTGGTTGCTGGTGAGGTAACAGGGCGGTGTTCCAGGAATCCCGTGCTCAGCCTGAAGTTGCCATCCTCCACCTGGGTGAGAGCTTTAGTTCCTGCAGAAGAACTCGAAGGTACTGTTACATATACTCCTTGAGGAGGAACCAGGATCCTGCTTTCATCTCTGCATTATAGTTTCTTGATTGTTCTTCCTCTGTTTTTGCATTCCCTTATTTCCCTGAATAGCAACTGTTTGGACCTGCTCTTTGGCATTGAGGAAGGTCTAGGAGGCTGAAGTCTTTTTCCTGCAAATAAGAAATGGAGGGCACAGAAGAGCGTTTGTGCCCAGGAGGGCCCCACAGGGTCCTGCTCAATTTCAGAATGTCATTTGGTGACTCAATACTTCTGGCCACCAAATGGTGGATTTTTTCCCCACACTAACCAGTTCTCCAACTCTCCAGACATCAACTGTGTCCTACAATTTAACTCAATTCTGACACTATCTACCTGGAGTTAGTGTCAGACCTTGTAGGTCAAGGGCTCAGTCCCATAAGTCTGCCCCTCCTTCCCAACTTTCGAAGCCAATCCTAACTCCAGGTTGTCACACGTGCTTCTTACAGACTGGTTATAAATCAGGGTTCCCACAACCCCTCCACGGGTTTCGTAATTTTCTAGAGTGGCTTACAACTTAGGAAAACAGTTTACTTAATTAGGTTACTAGTTTATATTATAAATGGATTCAACTCAGGAACAGCCAGATGGAAGAGATGCATAGCAAGCTATGGGGGGAAAGGGCATGGGGCTTCCAAGCTCTCTCCAGGCAACTCACCCTCCCAGCACCTCCATATGTCTGCCAACCTGGAAGATCTCTGAACCCCATCCTTTTGGGATTTTTATGTAGGCTTCATTGCTTAGGCGCAGTTGATTAAGCCATTGGCCATTGGTGATTGAACTGTTTCCAGCCCTTCTCCCCTCCCTGGAGGTCGGGGGGTGGGACTGAAAGTTCCAACCCTTTAATCTGGTGTTTGGCTTCCCTGACAAACAGATTCATTCACTCAAACTCAGGTGTGGTTGAAAGGGGCTTGTTTTAAATAACAAAAGAAACCTTATCACTCTTGTCTTAGACCTCCTAAAGGTTTTAGGAGCTCTGAACCAGGAACAGGGTGAAGATTAATGTATATTTCTAATTATGAATCACAATAACACAGTCTTCTGTGTTCATGCATGCTGCAGCATGTGTCAGAATTTCCTTCCTTTTTAAGGCTGAAAGATACTCTATTGCATGTTTATACCACATTTTGTTTATTCATCCCAGAAATAACACTTTTGAATGCATTTATTTTCTTCAAATAAATCTTGACATACAGGGAATTCCCTTGCGGTCCAGTGGTTAGGACTCCGCACTTCCACCTCAGGGGGTACAGGTTCGATCCCTGGACAGGGAACTAAGATCCCTGGGTGGCACGGCCAAAAAATAAAAAAAAAAAAACCAAAACGAAAACTAGTATCTCTTTGGGAAAAAAATCTTGACATACATATTCAGATGGGTTTCATATATGGGCAAAAAGTCTGAAGTTATTTATTTCCCTCTTGTGCTATTATCCACTTATTAGCTCTTTTTTTTTTTAAAGCTGAAAATAGAACTAACAGGATTCTTTCTCCCTTCTCTCCTAAAGATTAGTCTATGTTTTACCTGTAAATAAAGTAGTGAGTGACTAGTAAATATTCAGCAAATACTGCTGAGAGATAGGTAAGAGCTGTTCTCATGTAAAGTGTGATTGAAGAATCTAATTCTGACCAAAAATTTATTCTACAATAGGTAATTATGTAATCTGTGCCATTTCTAGGCTTTTAAGCTCATAAATACTTTAAAATTGTGTTTTCTTGGACTGGGCAATTAAAAAAAAAATCCATGTCTCTGCTGTACAAGCTGACTTTTCTGCTGTTGCGATCATACTGGTTCCAGGGTTTGGAGAGCACAGTGTTGCAGTCATTCTACCCAACTCGATTCTGGTGACACCACTTCCACTCGCTCTGAGGCAACCGTTTGCTCCAGCAAACTGTCTTTATACACGTCTAGCTTCCTGGTTCTAAATTGCATCAAGTACCTCAGAAATGTTGATGCAATGATTACTTCTTTACTTTCTGTTTGTGACTCTAAAATCATATCTGAAGATGAAGAGAGAGGCAGCCCAAAGTGGCAGAAAGTTCATGGGCTTTGGGACCAATATCTGTGTTCATATCTTGTTTTTCCATTTTGGAGAGTTCGCTTCACCTTTCTCTAAACTTTATTACCTGTAAAAAGATAAATTACATATACCCTATACCTATTGCAAGGATTTAGTGAGATGATAAAAGGGTACAGTTACACATTCAATGAAGGGTAGTTATTGTTAGTGAGTGAAAAATATCACGTTTTGCCGAACAATTGCCTTATATGACATAACCTTTGGTCAGAAGCATAATTACAGACTGTAAATTCCTTGGAAGGCTTACTGGATTTTTGGTGTGTTTTTCATATGAATATTGGTACGTACTTCATTTGCTATGTGTTGCTGAGAAAGCTAACATCAGCGATGATTGTATTTAGTAACAGTTTTTGTTCTTTCAACACTGCCTTCTGAAATTCAGAAAACCTCTATTCTGTATAATGTAATACAGCATTTATTTTATTTTATTTTGTTTATTTATTTACTTATTTTTTGGCTGTGCAGCGCTGCATGCCAGATCTTAGTTCCCTGACCAGGGATCGGACGAGCACCCCCCCTGCAGTGGAAGAGCGGAGTCTTAACCACTGGACCACCAGGGAAGTCACTACAGCATTTCTTTTAAAAAACTTTTTTTCCCTCAGGAAAAATAAGGTTTGCCTTGGTTTTTAATTACCCATAATCTGACAATACAAAAATAAACAATTATTGTTATCATTTTGGAATATTTTCTTCCAGTGTTTCTTGTTTCACGCATTCTTGTGCAAAATTGGTATAATGGTTTCGTGTCATTATATGAATATTTTCTGTTGTATTAGTTTGGTCCCCTGAAACCAAACTCTAGGACAAGAATTTGAATGCAGTAGATTATTTTGGTAGTGGTCCCAGGAAACGCTGGTAATGGAGGGGGGAAGTGAGACAAGAAAGGGAATGAAGGTAGCAAAGGTTACATTATCAAGCATTTTCCAGGGATGGGCTACTGGAGCATAATCCTGCTGGGTAACTTTAGGAGACAGTGTGGAACACAAGCCTCACGGTTAACTTCTCTGAGGAGTGAGTGAGTTGGGGTATTTATACTCCTGTCTGTCTGTTGACTGAAGGCTGCTGGGGGAGGAGAGCAGAGAGAGACATTAAATTCCCTGGCACTCTGGGCCTGCCTTGTACTTGAGCAGAGCTGACTGTGGTGGCAGACAAAGCCCTCAGGCAGAGTTGCAGGACATCAGGCTGGTGTGAAATGGAAGGGGGCAGGGCTTATGGGCAGGCACTGGCCGCTCTCACCCATGTTATTAAACACTGGCTATAGAACAGTCTACAGTGTGGAGGAGTGCCTTCTCAAGGGTTGTACTCCTGCAGTTATTTCTTTTTCCATTTTCTGTTCCTCCTCACAGCAAAATTTCTCACAGGAGTTGTGTATAACCACTGTCTCCACACCTTCACACACTGTCCTCTGCTCAACACATTTTTATAGTGTTTCTGTCTCTCTCTCTCTCTAAAATACTGCTTTTCCGAAGTCACCAAAACCTTCCGCTTTGCCAGATCCAATTGTTACTCTTCAGTCTTCAACTTACTAGCTCTCACAAGCATAGGTTCCAGCTTTTCCTGCACTTCTGTGACCCCATTTTCTCGCACCTCTGTCTCCTTTGGCTTCTCCCTCTCTCTCTCCCTTTGTTTGTTTCCATACATCTTATTTCTTTAAGGAAAATTCTAAGTAAATATAGGAAAATCAATATTTTATATAATCTGGGTTATATACACATTTAAAAAATAAAATTTGGCGATATTTTTAGCATTCTTAAAATACTTCACATTAAAAGAAGAGGGAAAATTTACTAACCATTTAGAGACACTCATAAACCATTAGCAAACCAAAGCGCCTTGTGATAACATTCACTTCTCCAGCTGTCATTCTTTAGGCAAGTTCGGTTTCACAGAAGACAACTGAGGCCAAGAGGCATATAAGTTGCCAAAATTATATGTACAAACTCATAATTATTATTCCTAGCAGAGAGCCTCAGATCCTTACTTTGAAGCCTATTCAGTATTACTTTACAAGCCGGTTTAAAAGCATTTAAAGGGGGGGCGCTTCCCTGGTGGCGCAGTGGTCAAGAATCTGGCTGCCAATGCAGGGGACACGGGTTCGAGCCCTGGTCCGGGAAGATCCCACATGCCACGGAGCAACTAAGCCCGTGCGCCACAACTACTGAGCCCACGTGCCACAACTACTGAAGCCCACGTGCCTAGAGCCCATGCTCTGCAACAAGAGAAGCCACTGCAGTGAGAAGCCCACGCACCGCAATGAAGAGTAGCCCTGGCTTGTCACAACTAGAGAAAGCCGTGCACAGCAATGAAGACCCAACGCAGCCAAAAAAAGTAAAATAGTATTAAAAAAAGGAAGAGAAGAAATAAAAATGTATAAAAAATAGACATGAACTTTTTAAAGTTTAAAAAAATTTTTTTTGTTGTTGTTATTCAATATATATACATAAATCAGTAAACCCCTATACCTGATGTTTCATTAGGCCTAAGAGTATTGCACCAAATGACACAATACCACATGCTGGTAGTGATACTAAATAATTAATAACATTTGTCATTATGTTCTGCCCACTCTGAGAATGGACGGCCATCAGCAATACATTTTAGAAAAATGCCCATCAAAAAAGTCAACATTTTTTGTTTTAATATTGAAACATAATGGAATTTATTTCCATTATCTACATTACAATAAAGGCCTTCACTCAAAGGTGTGTCTCTAAGGCTGGAAATTGCTAAGTTGTAAGCTCTGTGAGGGTATGAAACTTACATTTCATTTAGATGCAATTTGCTACTTCTATATGTACAGCTTCCCTGAGAGTTCATATCTAAAAGGAATGAAGCGGGGGAGGGGGGGGGGACTTCGCTAGGTCTCTGAGCTCCCAACGCAGGGTTCAATCCCTGGTCAGGGAACTAGATCCTGCACGCATGCCGCAACAAAGATCCTGTTGCTGCAACTAAGGCCCGGCGCAGCCAAAATAAATAAATAAATATTAAAAAAATAAATAAATAAAAGGAATGAAGGGAAGTCTTTTCAGAAAACCAAAAAGAAATTCTGAAGTTTTTAATGTTCAGGAAGAGTGCTTCAGCTTTTTAACCCCTGAATGTTATATAATATATCTATGAGTATCCAAAACAGAGATTAAACAATAATATGCAATACAAATTAATTTTATAAATCTATTTCTTACCTCAAATTCTATTTCTCTTAGTTTAATATATAATAAAAAAAAATTTTTTTAATGAAAAAAATGGACCCGATGATGGTAATTTGCAAGGGATGGAAAGGAGATTATGATGATAACTTTGGTAGTGTTTATACACTATCTTCTAAAAATTGACAGGAGAAAAGCTAAGTCTACCCTTCTAATTTTCTTGAGTTGAAGAAAGCTGTTATCTCTATCAGATGCTATATAAGACTGAAGTTCTCTAAGGGATCAATGGGGATATTTTATTAATATAGAATCTGAATCTATAACTTTAAAAATCTCTTTATTTCCACTATTAAAACATTTCACCTTTTGGATAAATAGTCTTCATCAGTGTCTTACCAGTGTTTCATAGATTTTTTTTTCCTTTTCTTTCCCCCTTCCTTCCTTCCTTTCTTTCTCTTTTTTGAGGGGCAAGTACAGAGATTTCCCATATCTGCCCTCCATAGCCTCCCCACTACCAACATTCCTCCACCAGAGTGATGCTTTTGCTACAATTGATGAATCCACATTTACACATCCTAGTCACCCAAAGTCCATAGTTTACATTAGGGTTCACTCTTGGTGTTGTGCGTTCTATGGTTTTGGACAAATGTATAATGACATTTCCATCACTATGGTATCATACAGAGTATTTTCATTGTCCTGAAAATCCTCTGTGCTCCACCAGTTCATCCCTCACTCCCACCTCCACCCTCTTGCAGCCACTGATCTTTTTTTTTTTTTTTTTTTAATACATTTATTTATTTATTTATTTATTTTTGGTTGTGCTGGGTCTTCGGTTCGTGCGAGGGCTTTCTCTAGTTGCGGCAAGTGGGGGCCACTCTTCATCGCGGTGCGGGGACCGCTCTTCATCGCGGTGCGCGGGCCTTTCTCTATCGCGGCCCCTCCCGTTGCGGGGCACAGGCTCCAGACGCGCAGGCTCAGTAGTTGTGGCTCACGGGCCCAGCCGCTCCGCGGCATGTGGGATCTTCCCAGACCAGGGCTCGAACCCGCGTCCCCTGCATTAGCAGGCAGATTCTCAACCACTGCGCCACCAGGGAAGCCCCAGCCACTGATCTTTTTATCGACTCCATAGTTTTGCCTTTTTGTCATATAGTTAGCATGATACAGTATGCAGCCTTTTCAGGCTGGCTTCTTTCGCTTAGTAGTAAGCATTAAGGTTCCTCCATGTCGTTTCATGGTTTGGTAGCTCATTTCTTTTTTGTGCTGAATAATATTCCATTGTCTGGATGGGTCAGTTTATTTATCCATTCACCTACTGAAGGATGTCTTGGTTACTTCCAAATTTTGGCAGTTATGAATAAAGCTGCTATAGGCATTTCACAGATTCAAAAAAATTCCTTTCTCTTCCTTCGAAATGCATCCAAACCAGACTGAGGAGGTGCCTTCCTTTGGTCTACTTCATACTCTCTCCATATTTGCATTAATTGCTTTATTAAATTAGCATACTATTTTCTCCATCTTCCATGTATTTATTTTAAACAATGCGGGAAAATGCAATAAAACACCCAAATGGATCGACAAGTGCCATTACAATACAGAGATGGTTGTTTAATGGAAACTGAAAAAATTGACTCATAGGCAGAGATGGTTGGTTCATGCTCAGAAACTGCAAACTCCCAGATGGTTTTGGGGAGACATTTTTATAGGCAAAATTTGGGGTGAGGGCTGCAGGGTGTGTGAATTTCTTCAGATTGGTTGCTGTGAGGTAACAGGGCAGTATTCCAGGAATCCTGTGCTCAGCCTGAAGTTACCATCCACCTGGGCGGGGGCTTTATTTCCTGCAGAAGAACTCAAAGATATTTTTATGTATATTCCTTGAGGAGGAACCAGGATCCTGCTTTAATCACTGCACTATAGTTTCTTGATTGTTCCTCCTTTGTTTCTGCAGTCTCTTACTTCCATGATTAGCAACTATTTGAATCTGTTCTTTGCAACAGGGAGGTCTAGGAGGCTGAAGTATTTATCCTTCAAATAAGAAAGGAGGGGACAAAGACGGGTTTTTGCGCCCAGAAGGATCCCACAGGGTTGTGCTTAGTTAACAGATGTATTCATCTTGCGTAACTGAAGCTAAAAGCCGTTTTTTTTTTAAAAGTGAAGTATAGTTGATTTACAATGTTGTTAAAAGCCATTATTAATAACACCATTTTAGCCAAGGTACATGGGAAATTATCAAAGTGATCTTGTTATAAGCGCCAAGAACTTTGATCCTCCCTCATTTAGGGTAGAAGGGATGAGAAACTGCTGAGCTGGTAAGATGGCCACACAAATAACTAAACACTTATGAGTGGGAATTCAAGATTTTGTTCATTCAGTCCTACAGTCATTCATTCATTCAAACAATGTATTCTAGGTACTTTCCACACACACTGTCCATCCACCAGACCATGCTGGACTCTCGCTTGAGTCCAAATCAGAATTCATCATTTATTGATTTTAAGACCTTGGTCAAGTTCTGTCTTTAAGCCTCATCTTTTTCATCTGTGAAATAGGGATAATAATGCCTTCTTAAATAGGGCATTGTTAGAGTTAAAAGTGAGATCAGGTCCCCAGAAATTCGAACAACCGTGTTTTGTAAACACATGTCACTGTTATTCCACTAGGATCTGAGCACATGACGAAAGAAATCATAAGGCAGTCTCTCTCTCCCCATATTCCCCGTTCCTCATCTAAGAGGGCAGCAAAAAGCTCACAGAGGTCCCTCGCACAGTGCAGCAACGTGAGATGCTAAAAGCCTGTCCCCAATGGCAACATGCAGTCATCTTCCAAAATCATTTGAGTTCTAACCCTCTGTTACTTTTCTTTAGCTCTTGCAGCTCTACGAACATAATCTGTGCTAAACCCTGCTGTTGTCCGTGGTCAAATGCTCGGCCGCAGGTCGGAGACCCTCCCCCAGGACCCTAGTTCGGTCAGGATGAGGGCAGGGGGCCCAGAGGGCAGACTGCTAACGCCTTCTGCCCGCTTTCTCCCGGCGTTTGGAAACCGCTGCCGAGGGGGCGTTTCTGAGCAGCAGGGGCGGGCAGATATGGCGCCTCCCCTCTCCACCTTCTGGGTGGGTGCCTGGGCTGGGAGCAAGAACTACGGCAGAGTTTGCAGCCAGGTGCCAGCACGTGGGCGCCTAGGCGCGGAGCCCGGTGTTCCCTGCGCTCGGCCTACCCGCCTCCATCCAAAGGCGCCGGCGGCCTTGCCTCACACCTTCGCCAGGCTTCCTACTGCGTCCACGCGGCCAACCTTTTGTGCCGCCGCCCCCGCACGCGGCCTGTAGCTCTAGGCTCCCAGGGATCCGGCAGCAGCGCGTTGCCGGCTTCCTCCAGGCGGCCCCGGGAGGCGGCGCGGCCTGGGAGGCGGGGACCCGGAGGGCCACAAGCGCTCCGCTCCCGGAAGCGAGTTGTTCTCTGGCTCCCGTGGCGCGGATCCGCGCGGCACCCTGAGGTCCAGCATCCCAGCCGACGCCTCCAGGAGCAGCGGGAGCGGCGCCCACGCCGGAGCAGCGCAACCCCGGCCAGCGCCCGTCCTGGCCTGCAAGATGCTGCCGGTGTACCCGGAGGTGAAGCCCAACCCGCTGCAGGACGCGAACCTCTGCTCGCGCGTGTTGTTCTGGTGAGCGCCCCGCCTGAGCCGTGACACCCCTTGCCGCCGCGGGCCGGCGCCTGGCGCCTTTCGGGGGCAGAGGGTTGCGGCGAGCAAGCGCTTTCCGCTGGCGCCCAGGCCGCTGGGCTTCTTGCTGCCGGTGGGGCCGCCCCGCACTAGCCGCCTGGTACCCGCCTGCGCGCGGCGGCGGGGCAGAGGGCCGGTGATAGGGACCTGGCGGCGGCGGCGCCGGGTGTCCCTGCCTTTCCGCTCGCCGCCCCGTCAGCTTCCAGTTGCCGGGAGCGGCGGGAGCAGGAGGCGGGGAGGCTGAGACCCGAGTCTGCCCGTGGGGGGTCGGCACTCAGCGGGAGGAGGGACTGGACCCTCCCCACCCCCGACTCCACCTCTGAACTGCACCCTTTTTTCTTTTTTTCGTGAGCAAGCAGCTTATGAACAGCTTCCTTTATGTAATTAGTGCCCTGGACCAGTCGCCGTCTTCCAGCAATGTCCCCACCCTTAACCATATTCCTTATATGTCTTATGTGACAGCAGCGCTCCAACTCCTCCGGGCTCCCTCTGTGTCTGTGACCCTGTCTCCCTCCCTCCCTCTCTCTCTCCGTGTGCGTCTCTCAGTGTCCTGGTACGTAGTTAAGGCAAATTTCTAGTGGATTAAAAAACACTCTTAATTTGTATTTAATGAACGGGGACACTATTCGAGAACACATTTTGCTTTTGCCTGGGACTCACAGCCACGACTGGAGTGTGCATTTGACCAGCCCTTTCCCTTTTGGGAATCTTTCCACTTCCACCTTTGAGGACCACTCTGGGGATGGGGTCCCTGAAGTCTGTGTGGTCTTATCCAGGTCTCTAGCCTTCAGAGAAGTGTTCTGTGGTCTTGGTGCAGGTGGTCTGCCCAGGAGTCCTATTGTCTTGAAACCACTGAAGAGTCCTTGAGTTGAGAGGAAACACCAATGAAAAACGGCTCAGAGAGAAGCTCTTAACTGAAGTTTTCCATCTAGTAGCTGGGACTACTAACTTCAACCTTTGGGCTTTAGTCACACTTGCTTGATTATTAGACCTTTTGTTTCAGGACCCTAACCCATTCATCTTTCTCGTATATTCTATTTCCTTTTTTTAATGGGACAGCCTAGGGGATCCCCCGGGGACGGGAGCTCCTATGCTTGTTTTGATGGTGGTGTATTCAGTTTGTGTAGGTACGTCTCTTGGCCATTTGGTGGCCTTTCAGGATCAAGAGGGGCCTAGAAGAAGAAATATGGGTGTGGTTACAGTAACTTCAGGCAGGGCAAGGAACTCTCCAAGCCCATTCTGTTGGTGGACTTTCAAAATGTATGCGAATGGAAATGGGAAGGTGAGGACTTCTCATTGATTTTGGTAGGCACCCATTTCCAGTTTTCCTGCTGGAGGGCAAGGACCTATATTATCTCTTATTTTACAGCTGAAGGCACCGAAGCAGAGAGTTTGAATAAGTTGTCTACCATCACACAGCTAGTAAGTGGTGGAGAGGGACCGTAAACTAGGCAGTCTGGCTTCTGAGCCTGTGTTCCCTGTGTATGTAACTGCAGTTCTGAGCTGCTTCTGTTGGTATACTGATTGGTAAACGCAAAGGCAATTGCAAACACTTCTTTGTTCTTCTCGGCAGGAGTTTCTCAAGGGAAGTTCTTAGCAGCTGTTGGAGGTCATGGTATGTGATACGTCTCTATAAACAAGCTAAAGGGCGACTGTTCTCGAAGTATGGTACTCAGCATCCTCATCACCTGGGCATTTGTTAGAAATGCAAATTCCCCTGCACTCATTCTAGGCCAGTTCTGTAAAGTTAGAAACTCTTGGGATGGGGTTTAAACAAGCACTCCAGGTGATTCTGATGGAAGCTTGATGCTGGCTACTGCTTTAAGTCACTTCTCCCATTGGCATTGTTACTTCAGTATTAACTTGTAAAAAGGGGTCCAGGACTTCCCTGGCGGTCCAGTGGTTAAGACCCCGCTTTTCCACAGCAAGGGGCACGGGTTTGATCCCTGGTCCAGGAACTAAGATCCCGTGTGCCACGCCAAAATAAGAAAGAAAGGGCGGTGGGGTCCAGACTTTGCGAAGTTAGTTGTTGACCATGATTGCCATCCTGTATTCAAAGTCTGAGGTACCTTAGTGATTTCCTTGTGTCCCCAACTTGGCTGTCACGGGAAAGCTGAAATGAGCCCAGCCAGGAAGTTCCGCCCAGAGAGAAGGCCCACCTTGTAGAGAAAAGTCAAGTTTTCATTTTCTCATTGGGTATGTGCTTCTTAAATTTCATCTGGGGTTTAGTGTTTCCACAGCACAGTTTGCACACATAGGATCTAAGGAGTCATACACTATGGCTTTGATAATTTTTGTGGGTTTTAGAGAAGAATATGTATTTTTCTATTTTTGTAAGAAATTTAGAACTATAGAGCAAGACGAAAAGAATAAGG
Source organism: Balaenoptera acutorostrata (assembly GCF_949987535.1). Taxonomy (NCBI): domain Eukaryota; kingdom Metazoa; phylum Chordata; class Mammalia; order Artiodactyla; family Balaenopteridae; genus Balaenoptera; species Balaenoptera acutorostrata. The sequence continues at coordinate 14,862,069 of NC_080081.1, forward strand.
ATATGTTTCTATTAGCCAAGTACACTTGCTGATATTTTGGTTGTTTCTTGGTCTTTCCCCTAGAAATCTTTATGCACACCTTCGTGCCCACATTCATCTTTTCTATAAAAGGAAATAGTTTTGAATCCTGAACCCTTCTTAATTTTCTATGGTTAACATTTACTTATGGCATTAAATAAGCATGGTATTAAAACATGGTATTTAGTTGCAGTTTATGCAGTCTTTCACTTTTGTCTAGCACAGTTTATTGCTAATTATGAGGTGCTGTATATCCATGACCTTGTATTTTGGTGCGTCTTTCCTTTTTCTGTATTCTCAGAAGTAAAATAACCAGTGAAAGGCTACATTGTTTTCCATCAGGTTCGGGCCAATTTGCCCTCTTAATAGCTGTTTGTGAGCTCATTTCATTGTCAGCTTTGAGTACGTGAATTACATTTTTCTAGGTCTAAAGTTCAAAATAATATCAAACTCGTTTTTTTGTTTGTTTTGTTTTGTTTTGTTTGGCTGCGCCACAAGGCATGCGGGATCTTAGTTCCCCGACCAGCAATGGAACCCACGCCCCCTGCATTGGAAGCGCGGAGAGCTAACCACTGGACCGCCAGGGAAGTCCCCCAATATCAAGCAGTTTTAATTTGAATTTATTTTATTATTATTATTATTATTATTATTATTATTATTATTATTTTTGGCTGTGTTGGGTCTTCGTTTCTGTGCGAGGGCTTTCTCTAGTTGTGGCAAGCGGGGGCCACTCTTCATTGCGGAGCGCAGGGCTCTCACTATCGCGGCCTCTCTTGTTGCTCAGCACAGGCTCCGGATGCGCAGGCTCAGTAGCTGTGGCTCATGGGCCCAGTTGCTCCGCGGCATGTGGGATCTTCCCAGACCAGGGCTCGAACCCGTGTCCCCTGCATTGGCAGGCAGATTCTCAACCACTACGCCACCAGGGAAGCCCTGAATTTATTTGATTTGCAGAAATGGAACCTTTTTTTGGTGTCTATTGACCATTTATTATTATTTTTTTGAATTGTGTATTAATAGATATTTTCCTATGAGGTATTTATATTTTTGAAATAACTTTTAACAGTGCTTATAATTTTGCAGATTTTCATTTCTCTTAATTTAGCTTAGAGGTTTTAAATTATATATCATTAAGTATATCAAACTTTTCTTTTTGGTTTCTCCTGTTGCTTTGTGTAATACCTTTTCTAAATCCCAGCATCATCTAAATCTCTGTAAGCATTTTACTTTACTTCTTGTTTCATTTCTAACAATAAAGCCAGCTAGAATTTCTCTTAGTGTTAGATATAAGATAGGCCCCATTTTTTCTGAAACAGCCCATCTTCCTATCATGGTTTATTGAATAATTCTTGTTCATCCCCATTATTGGAAATAAGTGGCATAAATTATGAACCGTGTCCAGTCTGCTGAGACTCTTCCTGGTGGTGTTCCCACTGTCCTGCACAGCAGGCCTCTGGGGTGTGCTCTGTACTTCTCTCCCACCCTCGTCTCAGAGGCCAGCAGTTTGGGGGTTAGTGTGGGACCTGTCCCCAGAGATGAGGGTTGAGTAGGGTCTTTGGCCAGATGCACTTGGCCCATCAGGGAGTGGTTAAATTGTAGCTTCCCCGACGCTGACCACGTCTCAGTTGGTGAACTGTCACCTTGCAAAGGGAGTGCTGTTGTGGAAACTGCCACTGGTGTCCAGACAGACTCTCTGGAGACTCTTGTCAGAGAAGCTGATGACATGAGGGGGGATGTGAACTGGCTGAGTGCTGAGATGTTTAGAGAGGTTGGTCCTGTTAGGCCCTCAGTAAATACTGATCGTGAATGCACAGAAATGTGTAATTCCAAACTAGGATTCTTTGCACCGTTTTCATACTACTACTTGTTAGAATCTTGTTGTTCTTTGTCAACAGTCAGAAATCCAAATGTTGTAGATGCAGGCTGGGTGAGCTTTCCAGGGCTCTTTCTCTGACTTTGGTTTGTTCCCCTGTCTTAGGTGTTTAGTTTGATTAGTTTTGGCAATTTTATACAATAACTCCAGCACCATGGAAGATGAAGAACACCCTAAAGGTGTATTAAAATTTACTACTAATGGGACTTACCTGGTGGTGCCGTGGTTAAGAATCCACCTGCCATTGCAGGGGACAAGGTTCAATCCCTGGTCCGGGAAGATCCCACATGCCGTGGAGCAGCTAAGCCCGTGTGCCACAACTACTGAGCCTGCGCTCTAGAGCCCATGAGCCACAACTACTGAGCCCGTGTGCCACAACTACTGAAGCCTGCTCGCCTAGATCCCGTGCTCCGCAACAAGAGAAGCCCGTGCACCACAACGAAGAGTAGCCCCCCCTCGCCACAACTAGAGAAAGCCCTCACACAGCAACGAAGACCCAATGCAGCCAAAAATAAATAAATAAATAATAAAAATTTACTACTAAGCCCTTACAGTGAAATACACGTGTAACAAGTTTAAGTTTACTTCCTGTAGTGTATTCCTGATTTTTGGGGTCTTTATAGTCCTCACCTGCTCAGCCTGAGAGGTGTCAGCTAGTGTCCACTCAGATGTGTCACGTGGATAATTTGCCTTTCTCAGTCTTCCAGGGGTCCCCCAATGTGCTGACTCCCTTCCCTTTGTTGATCTGAAACAGACTGTCAGATATTTCTCCAGCAAAGATGGGTTTATTTGGGATCAGCAGAGAGTTGCAATTCAGGGTCTGCAGCCATGGCGAGCCATGTGTACGTCTCCAAAGGGCAGGGGAGGGGGAACTCTCATAGAGGGGAGAAGAGAGTTGCGAGGGCTGTTGTCGTAAGCAGAGTCCATGGCTTTTCTTTCTCTTTTTTTTAAAAAATAAATTTATTTATTTATTTATTTTGGCTGCGTTGGGTCTTTGTTGCTGTGCACGGGCTTTCTCTAGTTGCGGCGAGCGTGGGCTTCTCATTGCGGTGGCTTCCCTCGTTGCGGAGCACGGGCTCTAGGCACGCGGGCTTCAGTGGTTGCAGCATGCGGGCTCAGTAGTTGCGGCTCGCAGGCTCTAGAGCGCAGGTTCAGTAGTTGTGGCACACGGGCTTAATTGCTCCACGGCATGTGGGATCTTCCCGGACCAGGGCTCGAACCCGTGTCCCCTGTGTTGGCAGGCGGATTCTTAACCACTGTGCCACTAGGAAACCCCATGGGTTTTCATTGGCTGAGTCCTTGGCAGGAAAGAAGAGTCTGTCTGCTTGCCTTTGGGCTCTGATATTTTTGCAGGTGTGAGAGCTCCCCCTCCTGGTCTCCCAACTATTTAATTGAGGTTTCTGTTGGTTAATTTTTTTACCCTTCCCTGTCTGTCTCCCAGGCTATGTCTGCTATGTGGGGTGTGGAACACCTTCATCCTAAATCTTGCCTGTAACTTTTTGATGGATCCAGGGAACCCTGTCCCTCTTACCATGAGGCTTTTCCATGGGTTTCCTCTTTGTGTAAGATAAGCCCTTGTAAGTGTTTTCTGTGTTTCTGTGTCCACCACGGATAAAATAAAGGTGAATACCTGTAATGCAGTGGGAAGGTCTGAACTTAGGTGTGGATGGACTCAGGTCTCATCTTCGGCCCTGCAATTCTATGTAGCTACATGCAAGTGAATCTCAGCCTCCCCTGGCTTAAAATCGGGAGGCTGGAGATAATCTTAATTCAACTGACCCAGTCCAGAGTTATGGCCTCAGGTTGTTGGGGCCAGGGGATGCCTGAAGACAGGAAGGTAACTTTTAGGTCCGTTCAAAGATTATTCCTTTTAAGATCTCTTTATGTTAGGTAAATACCTAGGGATAACTGAAAATGGCAGGGGGTAAACTGAATCCTTTCTTCAGATGTTAACTCATGTTTTCCCATTTTCAGCAGTATTTTCTGATGTGCTGTTAAAAATGCAGATGCAGGGCTCTTTCCCTCCCTGCCTCAAGGTATTCTGATGCTGGTAGGTGTGGAAGGGACCTGCATTTTAAGTTTATTCACAGCACTTGCATGCAATTAGTCGTCAGAGATGGAAACATTTAGATAACAATACACATAACCACTAACACCTATTGAATGCTTCCTCTGGGCTCAGAATCTTGCTCAATTGTTTTTACTTTTTTAAACATTTTATTTATTTATTTTTGGCTGCATTGGGTCTTGTTGCTGCCCGCTGGCTTTCTCTAGTTGTGGCCAGCGGGGACTGCTCTTCCTTGCAGTGCATGGGCTTCTCATTGCGGTGGCTTCTCTTATTGCAGAGCCCGGGCTCTAGGCACATGAGCTTCAGTAGCTGTGGCGCAGGCTCAGTAGTTGTGGTGCACAGGCTTAGTTGCTCCGTGGCATGTGGCATCTTCCCGGACCAGGGATCGAACCTGCGTCCCCTGCATTGGCGAGCGGATTCTGAACCACTGCGCCACCAGGGAAGTCCCTGTTTTTATTTTTTATTTATTTATTTAAAAAAAACTTTATTTTAAAATTTTGGTTACAGTTTCATTTTTGTTTTCTTAACAAGTCTACTGTTTAATCTCTCAGGATTAAAAAACAATTATTAATCTTCTAAAGAACTGAACAACAAAGGAATGTCAAGGGAAGGGCACAACTGCCCCATTCTCTGGGGGTATAGTAGCTACTCCAGTTTAACACCTAGCTTCAAAACAAAATGAATTTTTATATTTTTAAATGAAATAATGTACAACCACCATCTTCATCTGAGCTTATTATAACTTTCAAACACAAAGCTTCATTTTAAGCTTGGTAAAAATCTTTTAACAGGAATGATGGCTGACCTTAATATGTAGTGTGTATCTTACAGGAAATGTTTTTTAACAGTCATAACACAGTAATAATGCCATTAATGAAGTCCTCAATTTAGAATCTGGAACATTCTTCCATCAAGGGGGGGGAGGGGGAAATTCAGTCCAATGAGTCTGTCTCAATATCTTCATCTCTTGTTTGCTCCACTTGTATTCTCTTTTCAGTAACTGGATTAATGCTTTGAGCCCAAAATGAGATATATTTTTTATTACTGTAGATTACATGTTGTTTGGTGCTCAGTTTCCATTTGTTCCTCTTGCTTGCGTTTTCTATCTGCTGCTTCTTTCTCATGTTGGCCTTTCAGCATATTCCTTCTATGAGCAGTCTGAAAGTTTCTTCCACCTTTTCTCTTCTTTTCACCTTCTTGATCATCTCCTTCCTCTTCAGAATCAGAGGTTGATGTAAGCCCTGTTTTAGCTAAATTTTTCCTTTTTGATTCAACTTCTTTTTTCCCCTCTTTTTTATCTGGCTCTTTTCTTGGCTTATCTTCTCCCTTCTGGCCCTCTTCATCCTTTTTAAGCTGCTTTTTAGGTTGTTTTTCCTCTTGCCCTTTTTTCTTACTTTTGTCTTCTTCAGTTACCATGTCACTCTCTGAAGGACAGGGCTGTTTTACCATTTTGGGTCTGCCTCTTGGTTTTGGAATCTTGACTTCTGTAGCTGCAGGTCGTCCTCTTTTAGGACTCACGTTTAGATTAACAGATGCTGTTGCTGTAGTCACTACTTCTGCCTCCTCGGTTTCTACTTGTTTTTCTGCCTTTCTCTTTCTCCCTCTTCTGGCAGCTTTTGGAGTGGTTATGTCAACTGCTTTAGTCACATCCTCGTTGCTGGCTTTTTCTTCATGGTCAATATCTTCCTTTGAAACACTAGTTTCTTTTTCTTCAACTTCAACATCAGATGACGCATTTGATTGTTTAGTTGATGCCTGTTGACTTGAAAATTTCACTTTCGGATTGTTATCTATCTCCCATAAACCTTCATTAAAGCCTTTTCGTTTATTTGGTTTGCCGTACTTTTCCTTATTTTCTGAGTAAGGAAATATGTCCTTTGGGCCTAAAAAAGCAGTCTCATGAGTTCCAAAAAAGAAAATGGGTAGTTTGTTTGTGGGTGGTTTTACAGCTCCATCAGGAACTTCATCTACTCGAGCTGGCCAATGAGGATAACCTTTCATCTTGGCGAAGATGAGGTCCCCAGGTTTGAAATCGCGAGTCATGTTTCGGGGGCGAGGCCGGGGGTCCGAGCACAGGGAGGAGGTGTGGCGGTGCGGACTGCGAGGGGATGCGGGAGGGCGGACGGCAGCCGAGGCTCCCGCGGCGGCGGGAGGGGGAGGATGCCTCGGGGTGTCCCGACGCGCCTGCCGGGGCCGCGGGCGCTGAGGCTGCGGTGGCGGGCCGGCCGCCTCTGCCCGCGTCCACGCAAGCCACCTGCGCCACCAGCTGCCGCAGAGGCGTCTCAACGGCTCTGAATAGCAACCGCCGCCGCCGCTGCGCTGCTCCCGCGCGGCTCCCGCTCGGCGCCCGCCCGCTAGCACTGGGACGGGACCAACTGCTCCTGTTTTTATTTTTAATGTCTCATTTAACCCTCAGACATTCCTATGAGTCAGTGAGGCAAGCATCCTATGAATGAGGAAATCCAGGTCCAGAGAGGAGCCTCATAGCTGGGAGGTCTGAAGGCCCCGGCTGGGACTCCACCCACATCCTCGGCACACCCGGGAGGCTGGCAGTGCTCAGTGTCCTGTCTGCCTGGCTTTAGCTCCCACAGGTTGGGTGAATAACGAATGAATATGCTGACAGTTAAAACTCATGTTAGTGACTGAATATGCTCTTTACATAGGCATGCATCTGGAGCATGTTTTCCTACGTTCTGTTTGTTGTGCTGCTGCCCGAATTGCTGAGTGGGTTGTTGGCATCCTTATTCCTGCAGTTCTGAAGGCATCAACCTGTCAGTTCCCCTTGACTTCTTCAGCCTCATCTGCTGACATCAGATCCTGTTGATTCAACTTTAGACATGCCTTTGGAGTCATTCATTCATTCAGCAGCTGTTTCCTGAGTGTGGATGTGTGGGATTCACAGGAAAGGGGGCCACAAAGATGCCACCCTCCTGGAACTTGTGTGCCTCCCCGCCCCTGTTCCGTCCTCACCTAACAGTCTTGGCTTCATGTCCTCCCAATGGGTCTTCCTGCTACCGTTCTTTCCCCTAAAACAAATCCATGCCATCCCCCTGCTTAAAAATCTCTGCTTCCTTCTGCTCTCAAGAGTAATTCTTTAGCATGGCCTTCAAGGATCCTTCAGAATCTCCTTTCTGAGCCTCATCTTTCATCATTTCTCACACAGCTGGACTTGTCTGATGAGTTGAGGCCGATCTTACAGCTATCCTGCCTTTGCAGGGCCGTCAGAGCCAGGCCTGGGGTCCTGCCTGGTGAAAGGCAGCTGCCACTGAGGGAGCCGTTGCGTTACCGGGGCTGTGGGAATAAATGCGGGATAGCAGGCCGATGCCCATGTTGTTTTCCCAGCACCATTGCCAGAGGCTCATTTATACAACACTGAGCCCTCATCCAGGTCGGGTACAGTGGAGCAGTGCCCCATCTGAAGCCAGATTGCCGGGGTATAGATCTGACCTCTGCAACTTACCTGACCATCATACGCACCTCGCAGGGTTGTGGAGAGCATTAAATGAACCAAACACTGGTGAAACATTTAGAACAGTGTCTGGCAGATAGTAAGCAGTAAATAAATATTAAAAGATAGCCATGGTACCTTCTTGTAGCAGTTGTAAGCTAACGTATTCGTTTGTAAATTGACACGGTCTATTTCCCAGATGGGTGTGTGCTGCAGGAGCAGTATGAATGAGGTGTGCACCGATTGATGCAGGGTTTTGAGGAGGGGTTGGACGGAGGAGGAGGGGACGCATCCCAGGCAGGAGACGGGCGCACGCAGGACGCAGAATTCTGTAGAAGGTAGTATGTCCTGAGAATAGAAAGACGTGTGTGGGTGCCCCTCTCTCCCGTCTGTTGGTGTTTGCAGTTCCTCAAGGTCACACTCCTCCCCTATGTCATCCCTGCCGACTCTCAGACTTCTCTCATCCTTTCCCCTAGTCGTGTGCTCCTGATGCACATCTGTAGCCCGGCTGTGGTTTCTGACTTAGCTCCTTGTTCCATTTCCTGGTTTCATGGCCACTTCTGTGCTGACTTCTTCGTGTGGCTAGTCCCTGCCTGGTCTTTTCCCGAAACCAGCTCCTGTCTGCCCTCCTTCCAACGTTATGAGATCAGAGGCTTGGAAGGGAGAGAGCTTCTAATCCATACTGAATACAGGAATCTCCTCCAGACATTGTGCAATGGGGAAATTTACTGCTCTTATGTCTTCATATTAAAATGCCAGAGTATGGTCTATTGAGCCAGTTTTCTTTCTGACCAATTTATACTCATCTGTGTCTCCTTTTATATTTTTTGGTCAACACAGGAATTTGACTCCCCATCTTCATATGGGGGCCTTCTGGTATTCAGAGATGGGCTTTACGGACCCATTAAATCTTTTCAGAGAACTGTCTCCAGTTTCCATGCTGCCTTTTTAAGTGGCAGGGTTTTCAGGCCCTCTTCCATCTGGTTGAACTGAATGCTCTTTAGTAAGGTTTCTTTTTCAAATAAATTTATTTATTTATTTATCTATCTTTGGTTGCATTGGGTCTTCGTTGCTGCGCGTGGACTTTCTCTGGTTGCAGCGAGCGGGGGCTACTCTTTGTTGTGGTGCGTGGGCTTCTCATTGTGGTGGCTTCTCTTGTCGTGGAGCATGGACTCTAAGTGTGCAGGCTTCACTAGTTGTGGCACATGGGCTCAGTAGTTGCGACTCACGGGTTCCAGAGCGCAGGCTCAGTAGTTGTGGTGCATGAGCTTAGTTGCTCCACCACATGTGGGATCTTCCCGGACCAGGGCTCGAACCCGTGTCCCCTGCATTGGCAGGTGGATTCTTAACCACTGTGCCACCAGGGAAGCCCCTGAATGCTCTTTAGTTTATCAGTGTCTTTATTCTCATGTGGCATCTGGAACTGGACAGATTTGATCTGATCAGAGGTAGTGTTTTAACTAATTACTTAGACAATTTAACAAATAATTTGTGTGCTTGACGTGCTCCAGGTTATGTTCCTAGACCACGTGTTGGCACACTGTGACCCACAGGTCAAATCCAGCCTACTATCTGCTTTCGTAAATGAAGTTTTATTGAAACACAGCCATGCTCATTCATGAGCATGAATGTTGCAACAGATGCGAAGTTGCAACAGAGACTGTGACCTGCAAAGCCTAAAATGTTTATGATGTAGCTCTTTACAGAAAATGTTTGCTGCCCTGTTCTAGATGTTTGGGATATAGTAGTGAGCAAAAGAGGTAACAGTCCCTGCCTTCACGTAACTTAAGCTCTAGAAAAGGTGAATAAGTAACATATAGTATGTTAGATGGTTATGAGTGCTGAGAAGAGAATAATAAGATGGGGAAAGGGATCAGGAGTGTGTGTGGGGAAGGGAGGTGACAGTTTCAGGGGGGCCAGGGGGAGCTTCACAGAGAAGACAACACACCCCAGAGATGACCTGGAGAGGAGGTGATGGAGTGAGTTGTGCACATTCAGGGGGAAGGACAAGTGTAAGGCAAGAGACGATGGGGACTCCGTTGGCCGTTGGAGGACTTGGGCTTCACTCTGAGTGGATGGAGTCTACTGAAAAGTTTTGAGAAGAGGTGTGACATGATTTGCTCAGGATTTAGTAAGATCACCCTGGCAGCTGTACGGGAAGTCGACTAAAGAAAGTTATGGGCAGAAATGGGGAGACTGGCAGGAGATTTGACAGTAGTTCAGGCCAGAGATGATAGTGGCTTTGACCAGGATGGAAGGAGTGGCAGTGGTGAGTAGTAGCTGGGTTCAGGGAAGAGCTTATTTAAAGGTGGAGCTGTGGGAGAGGGGGTTGGCTTTGATGGTGGAACTTGAGAGGAAGTGACTTGCAAGGTTACCTCTGGATTTGGCCTGAGCCCCTGTAAGGGTGGAGTCACCATTAAATGAAATGCTGAAACCTGCAAGAGGAATGGGTTGGAGAAGACCAGGAGTTTGGTCTTGACCGAGTTAAGTTTGAGATGTCTGGTACACGTGGGAGAGGTTGAGCAGGTCATGAGTCAAGGGCTCAGAGAAGAAGTCTGAGCTGGAGATAAAACTTGGGCGTCATCAGCAACGCATACAGTTGAGATGTATTGGACCCATGGTCAACTGACTTCACAGTTCATTCCCATACAAACTTCTATTTTATCTGGTTTTAAGTTCATTTATTTTGTTGATGTCAAAGTTCAGCGTCTCATTGTTGCCTGTAGAAAGTGCTTTGAAAACTTTTGTTGTCTTTACTTGAGAAAGGACAGGTCCTGGGACTGTCCTCCAGGTTGTGGCCAATCTGCTAATGAACATCGTGGGCAGTGGGTGAACTTGACACAGGTATCAGGAGAGGTCGGGAGTTCAGAGGTCTCTTATCTACTGGGTAGTTGTTCTGAAACCCTACAAAGAGGACTTGAGGTTAGTTTGACATGATTTCCTCTTAATGATTGCAGGCTGGCTCTTGGTGCTGCCTTTCCTAAATATACTTGGAAATTACCTTCTTCAAACAATTGTTGGCATGTATTATCTGTTAAACTTGCTAGCTCTGTTTTATCTTAAGTTCCTGCTATTGATTGTACAGCAGTTTCTCAGCCCTCAGTATGATTGAATCACCTGGGCAGCCCTAAAATTTGAATGCCTGGTCCCTCCGGTTAGGCCAATTTGAATCATCATCTCAGGGCATGGAACCCAGGTATCAATATTTTTAAAAGGTTCCCTACAAATTTCTGATGGACAATGAAGACCAAGAGCCCCTGATTAAAAACAGTTTCCAAAGGTCAGACATTTTTCTGTGCAAAATTTTCGTTTTTGTGGCTGGGGGTTCTGGTCTGCCCTCACCTGCGCCCCCTTTTCTAAGTTCCTCTCAAAGCGGGAGAACAACTGGCTTGTTCATCCCTGTGGGGACTCAGCAAGGTGTTGTGGAGGAAGGGAGCTTCCTATGTGTGGGGATCTTAGATATACTTGGTCCTTGGGTCCTTGTAGTAAACCCTTGTTGAACCTGGTTTTGTCCTCATTTTACCAAAGCAGGACAATTGAGGAGCTCAGAGTTGAGTCAGGACGACAAATTCCAGAGAATGAGCTATGGCATCTATGTCGCTGTGTTTATTTCCTCACCCTGGGCAGACAAGAATGCCTGGATTGATTGAGCCTACAAGGGTAATTGAGTGGAAATCTCACACTTGTCAACAAAAAGCTCGTGAGCATAAAATTGCTCACCCAATAAATTGCTTTTATTTGCAGACCCTTATTGGTGTGTTTTGTTGGTCAGGATGTGACTGAGATTATGTGATAAACCCAGCTGGCTACTTCTTTTAACTTCTATTGAAGGGATTCTTCATCTAGGCAGTGTGCACTCTTTTCTCTCTCTGTAAATATAGAAAGGTGTCTGTCCTGTTTTTTTTGGCTGTGTTGGGTCGTTGCTGCGCGCGGGCTTTCTCTAGCTGCGGCGAGCGGGGGCTGCTCTTCGTTGTGGTGCGCGGGCTTCTCATTGTCGTGGGTTCTCTTGTTGCAGAGCACGGGCTCTAGGCGTGTGGGCTTCAATAGTTGTGGCACGTGGGCTCAGTAGTTGTGGCTCGCGGGCTCTAGAGCGCAGGCTCAGTAGTTGTGGCACACGGGCTTAGCTGCTCCGCGGCATGTGGGATCTTCCCCGGGCCCGGGTTCGAACCCGTGTCCCCTGCATTGGCAGGCAGATTCTTAACCACTGCACCACCAGGGAAGTCCTATCATGTCTTTTTATTGCTTTAAATGATCAAGTGTTATTTAAGTCTTTTATTCATTTGTGACTTAAAAAAGAAAAAAACTATATTGTTAGCTCTTCAAGGGCAGAAACTAGTGTCTTTGGCATCTCTCAGTGCCTAGCTGAGCATCTTGCCCTTAATAGGTTTATTCAGTGATTGTAAATTACTTTAGTCTTAATCTGAGTTTTTCTAACTTGGAGTTGCTGACACCTCCGTCTTAGATCGGAGCAAGCTGAGTATAAGGAGAGAGCATCAGACTGGAGCCAGGGGTCCTAGTCTGGGATCTTACTAGCTGTGTGACCTTAGGCAAAACACTTAACCACTCTGGGCTTTGGTACCCTCTTCTAGAAGCTGGCAAAATTAAACCTACTCACAATGTGTTCTAAAAATTAGATTTTAGATTTAGTACAATGAACGAATAAAGTTCCATATACTTATTTTTCTCCGCCACTTCCAATCAAGCAGGGCAAGGCAGCAGGGAAGTAATGTGGGAAGTAGTGCAGTGTATAATATCCATCTCTGATGAATGGAGAAGTGACCCGTTAGTAACTGTCCCACAGAAATTAAGATATATGAAAAAAAGCTACAAAGGGGAATGTAATTTATACTCAGAACTGGGCTGCTGTCTGTCGAAGCATTTTGAAAATTATAAGGTGGTGTTGCTACATCTGCCAGAAGTCTTCTGGAAAGCAATTTCTCAGCAGAGCAATGTAGCCGAGACTGCCCAAGTCAACTTCTGGCAGCTTCCCTCTTTCATAAACAGCGCCAAGGCCTTGATCTTGGACTTCTAGCTGGCAAAGCTGTGAGAGAATAAATTTCTCTTGTCTAAGTCACCCTGCGTGTGGTACTTTGTTAGCCTGAGCACATGAGCAACTCCCGTTTCCCACGGAGGGCTTGGTTGGAGTTAGTGCCACTGGTCATTGATCAGAGCTGCTTTGTATTGTGGTAGTTTGTCCCGTTAGACTGGACTCACCAAGGATTCTGACCCCACAAGCCTTACCCTCTACTCCATCTGCTTATTATAGACCTGCCCTCACATATTTTTTTGAGTTGAATTCAGGTATAATTCCTAAGTCTTCAAACATACATGTAGCCAATCTTCATAAACCCTTTGAGTGCTGTACTTGGGAGGGGAGAGTGCATTCTGTCCCTGGGCAGGCAGGCTGGGCATTGCAAGTATAATTTATTGCTCTAGAAATTAGATTACTCATTGTTGCTGTTAGTTCCCCCAGCACGAGGTGGGGACATCTTTGGCATAAGGCTGTCTATCCAGTGTAAGCTCTTCTGTTCTTTTGGGCTATGAGGTAACTCAGACTCATGCTCTAAACTTCCTCTTTTTCATCTACATGAAAGTTTACCAAATTATTTTTTGCTTTTGGGAAAACCCCATACAAGTCCGTAGTGTATCTGATATTAATAGTCGAAAAAAGATGGCTCTATTGTTCTCAGGCAAACTCAAAATCCTTTCTTCTCCCCCCTTAGAATATGATGTAGTCCTAGTTTTTCCTTCAACAAATATTTTAAAGAGAAGAGTAGTCCCTTTGAGTAAGCCAAATTAGGATTCCTCTTCTCCCTCCCTCCTCCCTCCCTTCCTCTCTTGAGTGGATTTTGGTCATCTCTGCTAGGAGCTGCTCAGAAAGTAAAGTCTTTTGAAGGGAAATTCCAGACGCTTCATGGGGAGGGATTCCTATAAGGGGGAGACACATTTTCTAAGAAACCCTTCCAGGAAGGATGAGGTGCAGCAGGAAGGAATCCCACAGGCAGCCAACTCACAAGCAGAAAGGGAATTAGCTGCCTTTGATTTCTGGGAACTGGCCTTTTTATTTAGGGCAGAGCAAAGTGAGTAAGGAGCAGCTACCGCTGAATGCGAGTTGTGCAGAAGGTGGTATATGGGGTGGGGGAGGGTTGTGTTGGAGAGACTGAACTCAGCCTGCAAACTGCAGATGAACCCGATGCCGGCTGAGCCGTGCTGACTCCGGGTCATCTCAGGCTGACTCTCTGGGAAAGTCTGATTACCCTGAGAAGCTGGTGACAGGCGAACCCCTGGCCCAGGCAGGTTGAAGAAAACGCCGCGCGGGGTCACGCAGACAGAGCCGCTGTGGTTTAAAGCCACTGTGCGGTTTCCTCCCTCTCACATGTTTAGGCTGCGTTCCTGGCAAGGATTTCAAGGCCCTAAGAGGTGCACATGAGCGCCGCTGCAGCGCCCGGTGCGTGGAAGGACCCACGGCGCCGAGCGTGGTGGGGAAGGTGGACCTGAGTGAGGCCGCCCTGAGTCCTGCCTTCCGGGGGCAGGAAGCACGCAGCGCCGCCGCTGGCCTGAGGTCTCACTCCACGCTTCCTGCCGCCTCTGGGCTCCCTCCCTCGTGCCTCTTTCTGCCTCCTGGTCCTGCCTTCTCCGCTGTTCTCGGCTTTACTTTTCTCTCTGCTCCCCTCCCCTCCGTCCTCAGAAAGTTGGCCCCGTCTACTGAGTTCCACAGAAAACCATGTGCAGTGACGCTGGGTGATCTTTGAAGGCGGGGACTGAGGGTTACCAGGGGACCTCGCGCCGCCCGCCTCCATCCGCCTCTCAGCTGCCCTCGCTCTCCGCTCTCCAAAGCAAGAGGCGCATCCTCTGCGCAGCCGCGCTGAGCGCTCCAGGACCCGCCGGGGCTCTGCGGAATACTTCCCGACCTTAAGCAAATTCCCGTAATGCCAGGTGCAGTGCTACCGCAACCATGGCTAACGTTTGTAAAAGCCCGGCCAAGGGCAGCCGCGTTCCTTGCCTCCAGCTGAGGAAACTCAGGTGCGGAGAGGTCAAACAGTTTTGTGCCCAAAGCAACACAACTTTGTAAATGGGGAGGGGGTGGTATTGTCACAGCTTCAGATGTTGCAAGTCCGGTGCCAGAGGTCCTTGGAAGGCAGAGAAGGAGGAAGACTTACACTGAGCTTGAGGAGCTGGTGGGATCTCAGAATAGAACCAAGTGGTGCTGGTAAAACTACATTTTACCTTAGTTTGTGCAGAAATTCTCTTTTTTTAAATCCCTTAAGAAGTGCACCTCCAAAAGCATATCGCACTACAAATGATGGTTTCTTTGCTAGGTTTAGCAATCTGGTGTTTATGTCCAAGTCCAGTCTTTATTTCTTTTTTTTTTTTTTAATTTTTATTTATTTATTTATTTTTTTAAAAAAATTATTTATTTATTTATTTATGGCTGTGTTGGGTCTTAGTTTCTGTGCTAGGACTTTCTCTAGTTGTGGCAAGTGGGGGCCACTCTTCATCGCGGTGCGCGGGCCTCTCACTATCGCGGCCTCTCTTGTTGCGGAGCACAGGCTCCAGACGCGCAGGCTCAGTAATTGTGGCTCACGGGCCCAGTTGCTCCGCGGCATGTGGGATCTTCCCAGACCAGGGCTCGAACCCGTGTCCCCTGCAGTGGCAGGCAGATTCTCAACCACTGCGCCACCAGGGAAGCCCCCAGTCTTTATTTCTGAAGTGTCCCCTGATTCTCGATTGACTTTAGCATTTGGCTTGACTGTAGACAAAAGGGTTTGTATTCTTTATATCCTGGTCTTCTGACAGGCCAGGATCCTAGTGTTGTTGCGCTTGCATTTTTTATTTTGTTTTTGTTTTAAATTTTGTTTATTTATTTATTTTATTTATTTTTTTGTCTGGGTGACGCAGCTTCTGGGATCTTAGTTCCCTGACCAGGGATTGAACCCAGGCCCTCTGCAGTAAGAGTGCAGAGTCCTAACCACTGGACCGCCAGGGAATTCCTGCATCTTTTTATTTTGAAAGGAAATGATTTGGTGTAGCAGCCTCCCTCCTGCTCTTCCCCCCAAAAATGGGGAAAAAAATACCTTGATTTGATATGAAATCAGATTAATAGTAAAAATTTTCATTGCCTGAGGTTGTAGAGCTGTTCTAAGTATTTTTTTGAATTTTATTTATTTTATACAGCGGATTATTATTAGTTACCTAGTTTATACATAATAGTGTATGTATGTCAATCCTAACCTCCCAATTCATCCTACCACCCCCCTGCCCCACCCCACTTTCCCTTCTTGGTGTCCATACATTTGTTCTCTACATCTGTGTCTCTAGTTCTGCCTTGCAAACCGGTTCATCTGTACCATTTTTCTAGATTCCACATATATGCGTTAATATACGATATTTGTTTTTCTCTTTCTGACTTACTTCACTCTATGTGACAGACTCTAGATCCATCCACGTCTCTACAAGTGACCCAATTTCATTCTTTATTTATGGCTGAGTAATATTCCATTGTTTATATGTACTACAACTTCTTTATCCATTCATCTGTCGATGGGCATTTAGCTTGCTTGCATGACCTGGCTATTGTAAACAGTGCTGCAGTGAACATTGGGGTGCATGTGTCTTTTTGAATTGTGGTTTTCTCTGGGTATATGCCCAGTAGTGGGATTGCTGGGTCATATGGTAATTCTATTTTTAGTTTTTTAAGGAACCTCCATACTGTTCTGCATAGTGGCTGTATCTATTTACATTCCCACCAACAGTGCAAGAAGGTTCCCTTTTCTCCACACCCTCTCCAGCATTTGTTGTTTGTAGGTTTTCTGATGATGGCCATTCTGACTGGTGTGAGGTAATACCTAATTCTAGTTTTAATTTGCATTTCTCTAATAATTAGAGATGTTGAGTAGCTTTTCATGTGCCTCTTGGCCATCTGTATGTCTTCTTTGGAGAAATGTCTATTTAGGTCATCTGCCCATTTTTGGATTGGGTTGTTTTTTTTTTTTTAATATTGAGCTGCATGAGCTGTTTATATATTTTGGAGATTAATCCTTTGTCTGATGATTCGTTTGCAAATATTTTCTCCCATTCTGAGGGTTGTCTTTTCATCTTGTTTATAGTTTCTTGCTGTGCAAAAGCCTTTAAGTTTCATTAGGTCCCATTTATTTATTTTTGTTTTTATTTCCATTACTCTACGAGGTGGGTCAAAAAAGATCTTGCTGTGATTTAGGTCAAAGGACGTTCTTCCTATGTTTCCCTCTAAGAGTTTTATAGTGTCTGGTCTTACATTTAGGTCTTTAATCCATTTTGAGTTTATTTTTGTGTATGGTGTTAGGGAGTGTTCTCATTTCATTCTTTTTTCTTCTTTTTTACAATTTTATTATTTTATTTTATTATTTATTTTTTGGCTGCGTTAGGTCTTCATTGTGGTGTGTGGGCTTCTCACTGCAGTGGCTTCTCTTGTTGCGGAGCATGGGCTCTAGGCGTGCGGGCTTCAGTAGTTGTGGCTCGCGGGCTCTAGAGCGCAGGCTCAGTAGTTGTGGTACACGGGCTTAGTTGCTCCGCGGCATGTGGGATCTTCCCGGACCAGGGCTCGAACCCGTGTCCCCTGCATTGGCAGGCGGATTCTCAACCACTGCACCACTAGGGAAGTCCTAATTTCATTCTTTTACATGTAGCTGTCCAGTTTTCCCAGCACCACTTGTTGAAGAGACTGTCTTTTCTCCATTGTATAGCCTTGCCTCCTTTGTCATGGATTAGTTGACCATAGGTGGGTGGGTTTATCTCTGGGCTTTCTATCTTGTTCCATTGATCTATGTTTCTGTTTTTGTGCCGGTACCATGTTGTTTTGATTACTGTAGCTTTGTAGTATAGACTGAAGTCAGGGAGTCTGATTCCTCCAGCTCCGTTTCTTTCCCTGAAGACCGCTTTGGCTATTCAGGGTCTTTTGTGTCTCCGTACAAATTTTAAGATTTTTTGTTCTAGTTCTGTAAAAAATGCCATTGTTAATTTGATATGGATTGCATTGAATCTGTATATTGCTTTGGGTAGTAGAGTCATTTTCACAATGGTGATTCTTCCAATTCAAGAACATGATATATCTCTCCATCTGTTGGTATCATCTTTAATTTCTTTCATCAGTGTCTTATAGTTTTCTGCATACAGGTCTTTTGTCTCCCTAGGTAGGTTTATGCCTAGGTATTTTATTCTTTTTGTTGCAGTGGTAAATGGGAGTGTTTCCTTCTTTTCTCTTTCAGATTTTTCATCATTAGTGTATAGGAATGCAAGAGATTTCTGTGCATTAATTTTGTATCCTGCAACTTTACCAGATTCATTGATTAGCTCTAGTAGTTTTCTGGTGGCATCTTTAGGATTCTCTATGTATAGTATCATGTCATCTGCAAACAGTGACAGTTTTACTTCTTCTTTTCCAAGTTGTATTCCTTTTATTTCTTTTTCTTCTCTGATTGCCGTGGCTAGGACTTCCAGAAGTATGTTGAATAATAGTGGCGAGAGTGGACATCCTTGTCTTGTTCCTGATCTTAGAGGAAATGCTTTCAGTTTTCCACCATTGAGAATGATGTTTGCTGTGCGTTTGTCATATATGCCCTTTATTATGTTGAAGTAGGTTCCCTCTATGCTCACTTTCTGGAGAGTTTTTATCATAAATGCGTGTTGAAGTTTGTCGAAAGCTTTTTCTGCCTCTATTGAGATGATCATATGGTTTTTCTTCTTCATTTTAATATGGTGTATCACATTGATTGATTTGTGTATATTGAAGAATCCTTGCATCCCTGGGATAAATCCCACTTGATCATGGTGTATGATCCTTTTAATGTGTTGTTGGATTCTGTTTGCTGGTATTTTGTTGAGGATTTTTGCATCTATATTCATCAGTGATATTGGCCTGTAATTTTCTTTTTTTATAGTATCTTTGTCTGGTTTTGGTGTCAGGGTGATGGTGGCCTTGTAGAATGAGTTTGGGAGTGTTCCTTCCTCTGCAGTTTTTTGGAAGAGTTTGAAAAGGATGGGTGTTAGCTCTTCTCTAAATATTTGATAGAATTCACCTGTGAAGCCATCTGGTCCTGGACTTCTGTTTGCTGGAAGATTTTTAATCATAGTTTCAATTTCATTACTTGTGATTGGTCTGTTCATATTTTCTATTTCTTCAGTCTTGGAAGGTTATACCTTTGTAAGGATTTGCCCATTTCTTCCAGGTTGTCCATTTTATTGGCATAGAGTTGCTTGTGGTAGTCTCTTAGGATGCTTTGTATTTCTGCGGTGTCTACTGTAACTTCTTTTTCATTTCTAATTTTATTGATTTGAGTCCTCTCCTTTTTGTTGATGAGTCTGGTGAAAGGTTTATCAATTTTGTTTATCTTCTCAAAGGGCCAGCTTTTAGTTTTATTGATCTTTGCAATTATTTCCTTCATTTCATTTTCATTTATTTCTGCTCTGATCTTTATGATTCCTTTCCTTCTGCTAACTTTGGGTTCTGTTTGTTCTTCTTTCTTTAGTTCCTTTAGGTGTAAGGTTAGATGGTTTATTTGAGATTTTTCTTGTTTCTTGAGGTAGGCTTGTATTGCTATAAACTTCCCTCTTAGAACTGCTTTTGCTGTGTCCCGTAGGTTTTGGATCATCATGTTTTTGTTGTAATTTGTCTCTAGGTATTTTCTGATTTCCTCTTTGATTTCTTCAATAATCTCTTGGTTATTTAGTAACGTATTGTTTAGCCTCCATGTGTTTTTTACTTTTTTCCCTTGTAATTTATTTCTAATCTCAAGGTGCTGTGGTCGGAAAAGATGCTTGATATGATTTCAGTTTTCTTAAATTTACTGAGGCTTGATTTGTGACCAAAGATGTGATCTATCCTGGAGAATGTTCCGTGTGCACTTGAGATGAAAGTGTAATCTGCTGTGTTTGGATGGAATGCCCTATAAATATCAATTAAATCTATCTGGCCTATGTGTCATTTAAAGCTTGTGTTCCTTATTAATTTTCTGTCTGAATGATCTGTCCATTGGTGTAAGTGAGGTGTTAAAGTCCCCACTATCATTGTGTTACTGTCGATTTCCTCTTTTATAGCTGTTAGCATTTGCCTTATGTATTGAGGTGCTTGTATGTTGGGTGCATATATATTTATAATTGTTTTATCTTCTTTTTGAATTGATCCCTTGATCATTATGTAGTGTCCTTCCTTGTTTCCTGTAACATTCTTTAGTCTAGAGTCTATTTTATCTGAAATGAGTATTGCTATATCAGCTTTCTTTTGTTTTCCATTTGCATGGAATATCTTTGTCCATCCCCTCACTTTCAGTCTGCATGTGTCCCTAGGTCTGAAGTGGGTCTCTTGCGGAGAGCATATATTCGCATCTTGTTTTTGTATCCATTCAGTGAGCCTGTGTCTTTTGGTTGGAGCATTTAATCCATTCACATTTAAGGTAATTATTGATATGTTTGTTTGTATTACCATTTTCTTAATTGTTTTGGCGTTGTTTTTGCAGGTCCTTTTCTTCTCTTGTGTTTCCCACTTAGAGAAGTTCCTTTAGCCTTTGTTGTAGAGGTGTTTTGGTGATACTGAATTCTCTTAGCTTTTGCTTGTCTGTAAAGCTTTTGATTTCTCTGTCGAATCTGAATGAGATCCTTGTCGGCTAGAGTAATCTTGGTTATAGGTTCTTCCCTTTCATCACTTTAAATATATCATGCCACTCCCTTCTGGCTTGCAGAGTTTCTGCTGAGAAATCAGCTGTTAACCTTGCGGGAGTTCCCTTGTATGTTATTTGTCATTTTTCCCTTGTTGCTTTTAATAATTTTTCTTTGTCTTTAATTTTTGTCAGTTTGATTACTGTGTTTCTCGGCATGTTTCTCCTTGGGTTTATCCTGCCTGGGAATCTCTGTGCTTCCTGGACTTGGGTGGCTATTTCCTTTCCCATGTTAGGGAAGTTTTCGACTATAATCTCTACAAATATTTTCTCGGGTCCTTTCTGTTTTCTCCTTCTGGGCCCTCTATAATGTGAATGTTGTTGCGTTTAATGTTGTCCCAGAGGTCTCTTAGGCTGCCTTCATTTCTTTTCATTCTTTTTTCTTTACTCTGTTCCACGGCAGTGAATTACACCATTCTGTCTTCCAGGTCACTTATCCGTTCTCCTGCCTCAGTTATCCTGCTAGTGATTCCTTCTAGTGTATTTTTCATTTCAGTTATTGTATTGTTCATCTCTGTGTTTGTTTGTTCTTTAATTCTTCTAGGTTTTTGTTAAACATTTCTTGCATCTTCTCGATCTTTGCCTCCATTCTTTTTCTGAGGTCCTGGATCATCTTCACTATCATTATTCTGAATTCTTTTTCTGGAAGATTGCCTATCTCCACTTCATTTAGTTGTTTTTCTGGGGTTTTATCTTGTTCCTTCATCTGGTACATAGCCCTCTGCCTTTTCATCTTGTCTCTCTGTGAATGTGGTTTTTGTTCCACAGGCTGCAGGATTGTAGTTCTTGTTGCTTCTGCTGTCTACCCTCTGGTGGATGAGGCTATCTAAGAGGCTTGTGCAAGTTTCCTGATGGGAGGGACTGGTGGTGGGTAGAGCTGGGTGTTGCTCTGGTAGGCAGAGCTCAGGAAAACTTTAATCTGCTTGTCTGCTGATGGGTGGGGCTGGGTTCCCTCCCTATTGGTTGTTTGGCCTGAGGCGACTTTGTGTGTGCCGTCCAAGAGTAGAGTCTCTTTCCCCCAGACCTGTCGAAGTCCTGCAATCAAATCCCGCTACCTTCAAAGTCTGATTCTCTAGGAATTCCTCCTCCCATTGCCGGAGCCCCAGGTTGGAAATCCTGACCTAGGGCTCAGAACCTTCACTCCAGTGGGTGGACTTCTGTGGTATAATCGTTCTCCAGTTTGTGATTTGATTTTATTGTGATTGCACCCCTCCTACTGTCTCATTGCAGCTTCTCCTTTGTCTTTGGATGTGGGGTATCTTTTTTCGGTGAGTTGCGGTGTCTTCCTGTTGATGACTGTCCAGCAGTTAGTTGTGATTCCAGTGCTCTTGCAAGAGGGAGTGAGCGCACATCCTTCTACTCTGCCATCTTGAACCAATCTGCCTCTAAGTCTGTTTTTTAAAAAAATTTTTCTTTTCGCCTGTATCAGGTGGCTCACCTCTTGGTTTGCCCAGGATGGTCCTGGTTTACATCACTTATCGCATTGTAATTATTAACGGCACCCCGTTTTACTTCTAGGAGTATCTTCGGTTGGGTGATAAATAATATGATCACTCTAATGGAGCTAAGGTCATCTTCCTTAAAATGTGCCCCTCCCCCCTGCCGTGGAGTATGGGCAGGAACTGTGAACAGAGTAATGCTAATAAACTTCTTAGTATTTGCTGAAGTTTTACCAAGAGTAATGTTTAGTGAAAACCTATTACTATTATTATCCCCACTTGAGCGGGTATCCCCCTAAGATAACCCCTGACCTGTGATACGTACAAGAGAGTGATGGCTGTGAAAGCTACAGGGAGAGTGTGTCCTCCTGGAGGTGGCATCTGGCAGGCTGGGTGGGTGGGCGTCTGGGTTGCTTGGTCCCAGCCGGTTGTGGGACCTGGGGGAATGTTGACAGTCTCGGGATTGGAGAGACAGTACCTAAAGGGGTCTCCTGAAGGTGTGTGCTAGTCTAGCCAGTGAAGGTGCTTAGCTCAGGCAGAGAGAGCCAGCTGAATAGGAAGCCGAGGCAAGGGGACTGTGAGCGGCCAGGCACCAGGGAAGTCCTGGGTCGGGTGGAGAGGCTGGCAGGCCCCCAGCTGACCCAGACCTTCACTGTCTTAGCTAGCTTAGACGACAAGCTGATTGTAGCGCTTTTGTCGTGGGTTGGGAGGAAGAGTGGGCTAAGGGCTCCGAGGGGCCTGGAGGCTCCCTGTGCCCGTGGGCTCTGCGGAGGCTGAGGAAGCTGCATTCTCAGCCCTGATGGAAGGACACTGTGTCTGAGGTGGGGCTTAGTAAGTGAGTTTGAACTCTGTGGTGACTGTCCTGGCTTATTACCAGCGGTGTCATCTGGATCTTGGTCCAGTTCCAATCCGAGCCAGTCTCTTTTTTTCTTTTCTTTTTTTTTTTTAAATTTGGCCACGCCACTTGGCTCGTGGGACCTTAGTTCCACCACGAGGGATTGAACCCACACCCTCTGCTGTGAAAGCGCTGAGTCCCAACCACTGGACGGGCAGGGAATTCCCCCAAGCCACTGTCTTTATTTGCCAATTTAACATATTAGTATTAACCTTGTGGGGTGGATGGGAGAAGATTTTAGCCACGTTTGCTTTTGCTGCTTTCCTCTGGGACCTGCCTGAAGCCCAGCTACCTCTCCCAGATTCCCCGATACCCTCCCTTCTACCGGACATTCTTTTATGATCTCTGCTGAATTAGAGGCAAGTACTTAGTATTTCGGGATTTTTCTGAGAGTGCTTTAGGCCTTTGGCTTCTGACTCGCTGTTCTCTTTGCTTGGAACACGAGGACCCTGCTCTCGTCCTTCGAGTCTTGGTCCACACCTGGCCTCCTCGGTGAGCTCGGCCTCCTCAAGCCATCTAAAGCGGCTGCCCCCACCCTCAGCCGTGTCTCCCTCTTTTTATTTTCCGTCTGGTCATTATCATTGTTCTGGGCCTATCTTTTTAATTTGATTATCGTCCTTCTTCCCTTCCCGAATGTGAGCTCCATAAAAAAGACTGTATCTGAGGTCTAGAACCTAGAAAAGTGCCTGTTACACGATGGGTGCTTAAGCGTTAATTCGAATTAATGTTATGATTCCGGTTTCCCTGTAGTCCTGTTGTTGAGATTCCTGGTGAAAAAAGTGGGTTTGTGTGTTGCATCCTTTTGTATTAATAAAGGGGTTATGCATGTGCTGTGGTTTGGGGGCTGCTTCCCTAGGGATTGAGGGAGGAAGATCTCATTTGGCTCTGGCCTCTTTGGAGGGAGAAAGAGGGAGCGGCCCTTCCTCTGCGCTTGGGTTACACAGCAGGGTCCTGGGGCCCTTTCACTGTTCTTATCCCTTTGCGGGGTGTGTGTGGGGTGGTCTCTCTTACCTCTGTCCCCCCATCCTTCTGATGAGGTGCAGGTGACCTCCATGAGGGGCGGGGAGTAGAGAGGCTTGTGAGAGGGAATCAGATTCCCTTGAAAATGGCATTCCGGTCACAGGGGCTGGTTTAGGGCTGTGGGGAAACAGGACAGCCTGGAGCCAAGGTGACAGGCCATCTTAAAGTGTCTCCTACAAAGCATTCTCTTTGCTGACAAAGCCTGTTTGTGTTGTTTTCAGTTGCTTTTTTCCCGCCTCTGCAAGCTTATAGGAAACATTTTTTTTTTTAAAGCAAATGGGAGAAGGTACCAAAATTATTAAGTAAGCTGTTTTAGCCTGTCCTAGGATTCACTAGGGAGTTTCGTCTCTCTCAACTTACTTCCTATCAAATAAGCCCTTTAACAGACCACGTACAGAGGCTTTTCACAAGATGTTTTTGTTCTTTCTGAATATGCAGCTATTCAAGCTGAGGGTTGGTATGTTCATAATTGACCTAATGCTTCAAAGAATGAACTGGTTTAGCTGGAATTTTCCGAAAGTCTGTCCTAGTGACTTAGTATTGCCCAGATAGAAAGTGTATAATTTATAATTAGCTTTTCCCCCTGAACTCTGAGTAATAGGCAGAAAGCCTATTACATTTTAAATTGGATTATCATTTTGGACAGCTCTTCTCAGTATTATGTAAAGAATTCCCCATTCCAGGTCTGGAGTCTCTGCTGAGAGCTCTAAACAGTTGCCTAGAAGAAAGATGGACGGAATAGTCATAAAGGAGGACTGACCTGGTGTGGAAGAGTGGTTTTATGTTCACAGCCAGCGTGGGCACTGGGGATTTTTCCATCACGCCTTCTGCCTCAGGGCTGTTGGGCCTTCTATGTTTTGTTTATGGAGCTGAAGCAATCTCTCAGTTATTAGTTCATGGATAATTACCAGAAATATGAACTCAAGGACTTCTCTGGTGGTGCAGTGGTTAAGAATCCGCCCGCCAATGCAGGGGACACGGGTTCGAGCCCTGGTCCTGGAAGATCCCACATGCCGCAGAGCAACTAAGCCCATGTGCTACAACTGCTCAGCCTGCACTTTAGAGCCTGCAAGCCACAACTACTGAGCCTGCGAGCCACAACTACTGAGTCCACGGCACCTAGAGCCCATGCTCTGCAACAAGAGAAGCCACCACAATGAGAAGCCCGCGCACCACAATGAAGAGTAACCCCCGCTCGCTGCAATGAGAGAAAAGCCTGCACACAGCAACGAAGACCCAATGCAGCCAAAAATAAATAAATAAATAAAAAGTGATGTGTGGTCTCTATGCACTTATTAAAAAAAAAATATGAACTCAAATCATTACTTTTTTTTTTAACCCTTTACCTTTTCTCCTAATCATGTAGGGTGGTGACATAAAAATTAAATGAAAAAATAGGCTCACCTACTTTATTAGCTATTCTGTTTACTTGGAGGAAAATCATAGCTGTGTCATCAACTGCCGTTTCTCTTCAAACCTCATACCATTTGCCAACAAATAATTGTGAATTGTAGGACAACCTAGGCCAGAGGTTGAAGTCTCTGTCAGAGTGTTCCTATGGGGCCTTAAATATTTAAAAATTAGTCACCTTGCTGTATGATGATACAGAAGAATCTGATGGCCAGGCCTGAGGAGAAAGAAGTTTGGGCAGAAACATGAAGAGCTGAAGCAGATTGTTAAGAAAATCCTGGAGCCAGCTTCAAGAGGCATTGGAGAGAACAAGAGGGTCAGTGGTACTATACCAAAGTCTTAGGGTCCTCAACTCTCTCAGTGGAACAGAAGGAAACGCACCAAATGCCGCCTCATCGAACATGGTGAGTTTAATTTTAACTTTCTGCATTTCCGATGACATCCTCTGGGGAATTGAAGGCACAACTGAGTCTGATCGGTGGGCCTGAAGAGTCATGACCCCAAGGGAAGGGACCAGGAACAAAAGGAAGCAATAACAGAGGATGCTCTTCAGGACTTCACACCTAAGCCAAGTTGACAGAGCTACAGTGAGGCCGGGCAAGATGGAATTGCACCCTGAAATTCACATCAGTGTTGAAGGGAGCCCTAGACGGTCAATGCTGAAAGAATCATCAGAAAAAGAGAATGTCTAAAAATTAGAACTGTGCTGTGTGGAGACTTTGGGAAAAAATAGTTTGGAAGTTTTGGGGAGATTTCAAATAAATAGGAACCTTGTTCTGAATAAATTGTTTTTGAGTTAGAGATACATGATTGCAATAGATGCATCTTCCTGATTTTTTTGGGTGGCAAAATATCTGTTGTTCTTGTCCTTTTTGGGGACATAAAATAAATGGGGTCACAAATTAGGCATATGTGTGTTTTTGTGTTAAGTAGCAAGTATTTACGTTTGCCCAGAACATACTTTGCATTATATGTTAGGTGCTTTGGGGAAATGAAAACAGTAAAGACAGCCTGTGGCCTCGTGGGACCACTGAAGGTAGAGGGGATTGATTTAGATTTCATGTTTGACTGTGAAATCTGTGGCAGTTTCAACAGTGCCAGGCTGGAAGGTGCTTTCTTCCCTGGCTGTGAAAGGTTTTTCCTAAGTACATCAACATTTTAAGTTAGATGCCCTGAACTCTAGAATGTTTTTTCCAAGGAAGTTGTCTCTGGTCCCTGAGATTAAGCAGCCTGCGCCTCTTTGAGTTCATCCAGTAATTTAGATTTCTCATGAATTCCCCTTCAGATGGCTCTTTCTTAGAGTTAGTGGGCAGAGGCTTGCGATGGGAGTTCTTGGGTGGGGGGTGAGGGGGAGGATCGGAGCTTCCAGGATGTTCAGCCTGTTTCCCAGGCTTTGGTTTAATGGTGATTGCAGGCGGAGGGAATCCCATTCCCCGCTTCTGGTTTCATGCAAAGCCATGTCACACTCTGTGCCCTGATACATTGTGTGCCCAACGTCTGTTACGTGCATAGCAAAAGAACATGAAGTTAGGTAAACTTCACCCTAGACCCAAGGAGGTTCCACTGCAAAACAGAGCATCTCAAAGTATCATGGGGTTACTGCCAAGTTCTCATCTGCTTCTTGCAAATTTTGGACAAACACAGTGTACAAAAGGTTACAAAACCTTTATAAACACCGGACTGCTAGTATGTTGAGGGCTGAGGTGATGCAAATATTTGCCGAGATTTTATATAGATAAATAGTCTGTTAATGATAGCTGTGGTCTCAGGGAGTAAACAATTTCTACATGGACTTCTGCGTAAGAACAGGAGTTCTGGTGGGCCCTGTGTGTGAACCCAAGGCCCACGTGTGACCTTCTTGTCCTCTTGTCCTCTACTGCCAGGCCAGCTGTCGCTATTCGTGTGCTGTGGAGATCCCACTGTTGACAGCCCTGTCCTCTGACTCGGGTGGCAGATACTGTTTTTAATAGAACCCAGGCAACTTGTATCACGTTACACATACTAAAGTAATCTGTCTGCAGCTGTCTCTGGATTCATTTACTAGCTGCACTTTGAAACCGGAGTTAATCATAGGTCAGAGTTAAACTTTGTCATGGGTCAGGAGAGAAAGGCCAGCTGGCTATTCCTGGTTGGGTCGTTTTTGGTGTGTCTTCTACCGCTCATCGTTTGACTGCCATCTCTGAGTCATCAGAAACGAGAACCTCTTTGGTGGGTGTCTCTGCCTAGAGCCTCGCTGGTCTGCAGACCAGCAGTATCGCCATCACGTGGAGCTGGGGAGAAACGTAGTCTCAGGTCCTTCCACAGACTTAGTGAATCAGAATTCGTATTTGACCAGAATCTCCAGGTGATTCGAATGCACGGGTCTAGGCCAGGCTCCTGTTGTCTTCTGCTTTGTCGAAGCTGGGTTGCTACCTCATCCAGGTTCTGACGGTGGAAGAGGAGAGCGTGGAGGAGGTGTGCTCATGGTTTTAAGGCCTGGATCCTGCGTGTGAGTGGCACACAGCCCTTCTCCTGTCTCCCGTGCCACACGGTCTCACCTAACTGCAGGGGGGCTAGGAAATAGTCTGAACATGTGCCAGGAATAAGAGAAGGAAGGATCAGACTCACGAATGGGCCAAGTGATGGATTAGGTGAGCTACGCTGTGGATGGAGTTCAGCTGTTAATATTATTCCCACCTTTCCTTTTGTTACTCCTTTATTCTTTGTTTTTCATTAATCATTACGTTAATTAAAATATTTAAAAAGTATACTCGGGTTTCTCTGGTGGCGCAGTGGTTGAGAATCTGCCTGCCAATGCGGGGGACACGGGTTCGAGCCCTGGTCTGGGAAGATCCCACATGCCGCGGAGCAACTAGGCCCGTGAGCCACAACTACTGAGCCTGCGCGTCTGGAGCCTGTGCTCTGCAACAAGAGAGGCCGCGATAGTGAGAGGCCCGCGCACCGCAATGAAGAGTGGCCCCCACTTGCCGCAGCTAGAGAAAGCCCTCGCACAGAAACGAAGACCCAACACAGCCAAAAATAAAAATAAATAAATAAATTAAAAGAAAAAGTATACTCATTGCTGATTAGAGAAAAAGATATTAATTTTATTTCTAACCACAGATGACACCAATATTAACTGTTGGGTGACTCACTTTTATAGAGAAAATAACCCAACATCTAAGACCTATGTACAGGTGTGGATTTACCCCCAGTCTTCCTTCTTTTCTCTCATGATGGAAAATGACAAGCATATACAAAAGTAGAAGGAGTTGCATAATGAACCCCTGAGCACTCATCTGTAAGTGTCAGCAAGGGTACCACCTCATGGCTAACCTTGCCTCGACTCACTTCTGACTCACTTCCTGTGCTGGATGTGAAGTGTCCTTTTTTTTGCATGTCTGATGAGTGAAGAATGGTGTTATGGGCTGAATTGTGTCCCTGCAAAACTTAGGTGTTGAAACCCCAGTGCCCAGTACGTCAGAAAGTGACTGTATTTGGACACTGGGCCTTTAAAGAGGTGATTAAGCGAAAATTAAGACATTAGGGTGGGCCCTAACCCAATATGGCTGGTGTCCTTGTAAGAAGAGAAAAATTGGACACTGAAAGAGACACTGGGGATGCACATACACACAGAGGAAAAGGGCCTGTGAGGAGACACAGAAGGTGGCCGTCTGCAAGCCAAGGAGAGAGACCTCAGAGGAAACCAACCCTGCTGACACCTTAATCTTGGACTTTTAGCCTCCAGAAATGTGAGAAATTTCTGTTGTTTAAGCCACCCAGTCTGTGGCATTTTGTTGTAGCAGCCCTAGCAAACTAATATAAATGATATACCATTGCTCTTTCCTTTTTTTTTTTTTAAAGGAAGAGCACCAAAACCCACTTTTGTTAATGTCACCGTGGATATTTGTTATGTAATTTTCACAAGTCTTTGTGGGAAAGTGTCAGTATGATTATATATACACATACACACCTGTTAAATTATCTATTGAAATCACATTGTACATCTTGTCACTTCACAATTTTTTTTACTCTTTGTGTCATACAACAGGTACAGAATATTATATAAACAAAGGCATAGCTTTAGAGAACTGTTGTAAAGTTAACACCCTGTAACCACCATCCAGATTATGAAATAAGGTTCTGCCAGCTTCCCCTTCCACCTTCAAGTATCCTGTCCCAGTCACAAGCCCTTGCCTTTCCTCAGAAAGAATTAAAGGTCAACTTCAAACTCTTCAGCGTCTATATTTCTTTTAAATCTTCATCGGTATTCCTGTAGTGTATTCATTTTTTTAGAGTTTTAATTCGTCTGCATACTCTGATGGGTTCACATTCTGCTTCCTTTTAAAATGCAGTATAATTTAATATAAGCAATGCCTTTTGATAATGCCGGTCCTATATTTATCGTTTAAAACAACTCATATATTCTAGCTTATATATTTTAGCGATTTATCTGTTTTCTGGTACTTGGCCATTTGGCTACTTTTTTAAGGTAGTGTTTTGAGTGTAATCATCATCTCTGGACTGATTCTTTAATTCTGAGGCGTGTAATCATTCATCCTGAAAATACATATTCAGCACCTTCTCTGCCCTAGGTACTGGACTATGCACTGGGGAGAGAAAGTGCTGGCCTTCTCTCCCAAGCTTTAAAGCTTAACTCTGTGGAGTACATTTCTTTTTTTCCCTTTTTTTTTGGCTGCACCGCACAGCATGGGGATCTTAGTTCCCTGACCAGGGATCAAACCTGCGCCCCCTGCAGTGGAAGCGCAGAGTCTTCGCCACTGGACCGCCAGGGAAGTCCCTGAGTACATGTCTAAAAGTTAAATTTCTGAGGCAAAGGATACACTGGCTTTGTATTAAACACATCTGGGGTTTTTTTTTGTTTTTTGTTTTTTTTAAATTTTATTTATTTAATTTTTGGCTGCATTGGGTCTTTGTTGCGGTGCACGGGCTTCTCATTGCGGTGGCTTCTCTTGTTGTGGAGCACGGGCTCTAGGCACGCGGGCTCAGTAGCTGTGGCTCGCAGGATCTAGAGCGCAGGTCAGTAGTTGTGGCTCACGGGCTTAGTTGCTCCGCGGCATGTGGGATCTTCCCGGACCAGGGATCGAACCCGTGTCCCCTGCATTGGCAGGCGGATTCCTAACCACTGCGCCACCGGGGAAGTCCCTGCATCTGGGTTGTTTTAAAGGAAAATTGGATCAATTTGAAATATGCCAATCTTGTAATTGCGTCTGCGTTGACCTGGCCAAACTTGGAAGGAAAAATGAAATTGGGTCTGGCATGGCACCTTTGTGTTCTTCTGATTCCCAGCAAGGTTGACATTTCCCCAGCACTGCTTACTGTTGGGTTTCCTGAACAGGTTGACTGTTTATCGCTAATGCCCTCACGAGTGAGGCAGGGCCAAGTTCTCTCCTCACAGGTGTCCCTGACTTGAGTCCTACCCTCTTCACACTGGCATGGCCCCAGGTGCTCAGAATCTGTCCATTGAGAGCCCTTCCCCTACCTCCTTCCAGGTGCTGCTGTCAATTTCCACAGCTGTCTGGAGCCTCAGACCTGTTCCACTTCTGAGCCAGTGGTCAGCGGTGGCCGGAGTGGCGGGCATGAGGGGACACCAGTGACAGGGGCCCGTGCATCCCCATTCAGTAGCTGGTCTGCTAGGCAGTATCAGTATCCTAAATCCTTGCTTCCCCGTCCTTCCCTCAGGCATCCACCACAGCTAGATTCCAGGGGGAGGGAGGGATCTTTGACCTACCCTTTGCAAGGTTCCTCAGGCCGGGTATCCCAAAGCCTGAGTTTTTGGTTCTAGTTCAATCATTTAACTGACCTTGCCATCTTAGGCCAGTTTTCCTCTCTGGGGCTCATGGGCTGTACTAGATTTTCCAAAGTGTGTTCTAGCGCTCATCCCCTATGATCCAACAATCATTTACCACCGCCGGTCTTTCCTGGAAGGGTAATTCTCCATGCAGTTCCGGACCAAATCCACGAGGAATGCATGCTGAAAATGCAGATTCTTCGTCTCTGCCCCAGATCTGGGGAGTCAGAACCCCCGTGAGTGGGGTCTGTGTTTATTTTTAATGAGCTTCTCAGGTGATTTTATTGCAGATTAAAATGTGAGAAGTCTATCCTAGAGTTAGATAGAGCCCGTGCCCACCAGGCAAGAGGAGGGAGCTCTTAAAACATTCCTAGTCTCTTCTTTCCGTGTTGGCAGAAATGTTCATAGTGACAGCAGTGGGCTGGTGGGCACTCGGTCTAGGACTGTAGTTGTGTATTAACTGTGGGCAGGACAGGGAGGCTGTGGGAGAAGGAGGTGGTCAAGGAGCCAGTTGGTGGGTGGACCTCTCGGCCAGCAGAAGCTAAGCAGGTGCTGTCCTGAGATGTGAGCTGATGATGTGGAATCTTAAGCTCCAGGGAAGAGTTGTGCACTGAGTTCCGGCACCAACTCCCAGGAGTTGACCCAGACCTCACAGGTGAAGGGCCTCGTCCTCCACAAGACTGCCCTCCCTCCCTTCAGACACCAGCTCCCAGTCCGGGGGTTCCCAGGCCACCCTCACTTTTGACCCACTGGCTACAAACTAAGGGATTCCCACAACCCCCTCCCGTTCAATAATTCGTTAGAACAACACACAGAACACAACTGCTTATTATGACAAACAGATTCAAACTGGAACCAGTCAAAGGGAGAGTCACACAGGGTGAGGTCTGAGAGGGTCCCAAACTCTAGGCTTCCTTGTCTTATCCCTGTGGCGGCAGGACATGTTACCCTCCCAGCACATCGGTGTGTGATGATAGAGTATGGCCAACCAGGAAATCTCCCCCAAGCTTTGGTGTCCAGAGTTCCTATTGGGGTTTCATTATGTAGACATCATGGATTGGACCACTGGCCATGTGATTGATCTCATCTTCAGACCGCCCTCTACAGAGGTCAGGCTGAAAGCATGGACTCACAGGCCCGACCTTCTAATCCCGTGGTTAGTCTTCCTGGTGTGGCCAGTCCCCATCCTGAGTCCTCTATTAGCATAACCTTTAGGAGCCAACCATGAGTCACCGTGTTAGCATAAACAGTCAGAGCCCACACTCATGTTACTTGGGCAATTCCATGGATTTAGAGGAATGAGGATAAGTAGCAGCCAAAGTCTTTTTTTTTTTTTTCCTTCCCAGCTTTATTGAGGTCAATCGACAAAATTGTAGGATATTTGGAGTTTACGATGTGATGAGTTGATACATGTATGCATTGTGGAAAGATTCCTCCCATCAAGTTAAGTAGTGCATCCATCACCTCACGGACACCTTTTTTTGGTGAAAACATTTAAGTTCTATCTTAGCAAATTTCAGTTGGACAATACAGTGTTATCAAGTATAGTCACCATGTTTTATATTAGATTCTCAGACCTTATTCATCTTAGAGCTGAAAGTATGTACCCTTTTACCAACCTTTCCCTTTTTATCCCCAAGCTCCTGGCAACCACTTTTCTTTTGTTTCTATAAGTTTGACTTAAAAAAAAAAAAAAAGATTCTGCATATAGGTGATACCATGCAGTATTTGTCTTTCTCTCTCTGACTTATTTCACAAAGAAAGCATAATGCCTTCTAGGTTATTCCATGTGGTCACAAATGACAGGATTCCCTTCTTTTTTAAAGCTGAAGAATATTCCATTGTGTTATGTGTGTGTGTGTATGTATGTGTGTGTGTATACATATGCATACATACATATACATATATATCACAGTTTATTTATCCATTCATTTGTTGGACATGTAGGTTGTTTCCTTACCTTGACTATTGTGAATAATGCTGCAGTGAACATGGGAGTACAGGTATCTCTTTGAGATAAAGATTTCATTTCCTTTGAATATATACCCAAAAGTAGAATTGCTAGACTGTATGGTAGTTCTGTTTTTAACTTTTTGAGGAATCTCCGTACTGTTTTCCATAGTGGCTGCACCAACTTACATTCCCACCTACAGTGTATGAGGGTTCCCTTTTCTTTACATCATCTCCAACACTTGTTATTTCTTGTTTTTTTGATGATAGCCATTCTAACTGATGTGAGGTGATATCTCAATGTGGGTTTTTTTTTTTAAATTAATTAATTAATTAATTTATGGCTGTGTTGGGTCTTCCTTTCTGTGCGAGGGCTTTCTCTAGTTGTGGCAAGCGGGGGCCACTCTTCATCGCGGTGCGCGGGCCTCTCACTGTCACGGCCTCTCTTGTTGCGGAGCACAGGCTCCAGACGCGCAGGCTCAGTAGTTGTGGCTCATGGGCCCAGTTGCTCCACGGCATGTGGGATCTTCCCAGACCAGGGCTCGAACCCGTGTCCCCTGCATTGGCAGGCAGATTCTCAACCACTGCGCCACCAGGGAAGCCCTCAATGTGGTTTTGATTTGTATTTCCCTAATGATTGGTGATGTTGAGCATCTTTTCATGTGTCTGTTGGCCATCTTTATGCCTTCTTTGGAAAAATGTCTATTCCAATTTTTTGCTATTTTTTAATCAGTTTTTTTTTTTTTTTTTTTTGTGAGGATGTATGAGTCCTTTATATAGTTTGGCTGTTAGCCCCTTGTTAGATATGTGATTTGCAAATATCTTATATTCAGTAGGTTGCCTTTTCATTTTGGTGATGGGTTCCTTTGCTGTGCAGAAGCTTTCTAGTCCCATTTGTTTATTTTTGCTTTTGTTTCCCTTGCCTTTGGAGTCAGATCCACAAGAACATTGTTAAGATTGATGTCAGATAGGTTACTGTCTATATTTTCTTCTAGGAATTTTATGGTTTCAGATCTTACATTCAAGTCTTTAATCCATTTTGAGTTAACTTTAGTGTGTGTGGTGTAAGATAATGGTCTAGTTTCATTGTTTTTTTTTTATAAATTTATTTACTTATGGCTGTGTTGGGTCGTCGTTGCCATGCATGGGCTTTCTCTAGTTGCGGCGAGCAGGGGCTACTCTTTGTTGCGGTGCGCGGGCTTCTCATTGCAGTGGCTTTTCTTGTTGTGGAGCATGGCGCTGCAGGCTTCAGTAGTTGTGGCACATGGGCTTAGTTGCTCCGCGGCATGTGGGATCTTCCTGGACCAGGGCTCGAACCCGTGTCCCCTGCACTGGTAGGCGGATTCTTAACCGTTGCGACACTAAGGAAGCCCAGGGTTGGGACTGTTGATGTAAATACAGACAAGGTGTGCCAAAGCACACTCTGTGGCAGGTTCTCAGACTGCAGCCGGCGTCAGCATCACCTGGAAGACTTGGTCCAGCACAGCTTGCTGGGCCACACAGAGTATTTTTCATAGGGCAGGGTTGGGACTGAGAATTTGCGTTTCTCATGAGTTGCAGGATGCTAATGTTGCTGCTCTGGGGACCACAGTTTGAGAACCTGTGCTGTATAGAAGATGGGTAAGCTGGAGGATTGATCCCTTAGCCCTACTTTGTCCTACATTGACCTGCAAAAAAGCCAGGAAGCAGATCCTATGCATAGCTCACAACCACAGTTTCCACATCATATTGTAATTCTTTGTTAACGTAGATCCCTTGCTCCCCAGACTGAGCTGCTCAAACACAATTGAACCAGCGAATATAGGAATGTGTTTAAACCATAACCCTTGACTTGGTGGTTAAGAACTGTTGCCAGTGCCCTGTGCTACTCTCTGGGACCAACCTTTGAAGTAAAGTTCTGTGCCTTTTCCAGAAAGACAGATTAGGGCGGTGGTTCTGATCTAGGAGATTTGGCTACCAAAATGTCATTTTAGGTTGTCACAACTTAGGGTGAAGAGATGCTACTGGCATATTGAGGAAGGAGCCCAGGGATGCGGCAGACTCGCCTACAAAGCACAGAGGAGCCACCTGTGACGGAGAAGCATGCAGCCTGAAACGTCAGCAGCGCTGAGCTTACGAAATCCTGCCGTAGGGGAAAGTGTTCTAGTGCGGTAGGGTGGGTCTTACTGTGAGATCTGTCTGCGTGCCCCTCATTTGTCCCTCACCTCAGTCCCTGCTCTTGGACTTTCTGACCCAGGTCATCCTACTTCCCTACACCCCGTGTGTCACCAGCCCTGCCCAGGCTGGGCCACGGAAGCCTCCAGTAATGAGGGAGCACTAGCCAATGATTAATAATTTACCACAGCTAAAAGTG
Source organism: Balaenoptera acutorostrata (assembly GCF_949987535.1). Classification (NCBI taxonomy): domain Eukaryota; kingdom Metazoa; phylum Chordata; class Mammalia; order Artiodactyla; family Balaenopteridae; genus Balaenoptera; species Balaenoptera acutorostrata. Next base: position 14,897,020 of record NC_080081.1, read on the forward strand.
CTTTAAAATGCGTTATTCTTTCAACAATAAATGACTTATTTGAGTGGGGTGAGGGCACTTGTTGAATGTTTAACTGACCTCAGCTGACCTTTGCATTCCCATTCTCCTAGAGAAATTTAGAGAGCGTTGTGTGAGTGTCCTTTGCCGTGGCTTCTCCACCGGTGAGTTGTTCATTTATTTATTCAGCAGAGTTTTGAGTGACTCACTCTGTGCCGGGCCCAGTGAACCACCACGGAAAGACTGGGTTCTACCTGCATGGAGCTCTTGCATGGAGAAGGATGAAATAAATGAGTGGATTATTTTTTCTCTCAACAAATAGAATGTAGTAAATGGGTAAAGAAAGTTGGAAGGAGGAATTAGAGAATCTGGATTTGCTTTTTTAGACAAGGCAGTCCAGGCCTTTCTGTGGAGGCAGCAATTAGCTTGAGACCTGGAAGAGAAAAGGTGTAATGATGGGGGAAAGGGAGCGAGAGGATCTGTCTGTTCCCAGCAAAGGGAACAGCAGTCAGGAGCGTGGCAGGCTCTCGGAAGCATAGCACATCAGCATGGCTGGAACACTGAGCAAAGGTGCTGGACGGGAGACGGGGTGGTGAGCTGGGAGGGACCCATCATGAGTTACACTCGGTCAGGACCATAGGTGTAATTCTAGTGCAGGAGGACAGCATGCTCTTGTACTTTGAAGACATCATCTGGTTTCTCTGTAAAAAGATCCTAGGGAAACCAAGGGTGGAAGCAGGTAGTACAGTTTGCAGGCTCTTGCAGCTCTGAGAACCGATGGCGGCTTGGGGCTTTGGTCTCGGGACGATGGTGGTGGGAGGGTGAGAAAAGATGCCAAGTGGTTGGGGCCAGGCTGCATTTTGGAGGAAGCAGCTGTGGGACTAGTTGGCGGGTTGGCTGCGGGGGGTGAGGGGAAGGGAGGCATCTAGGGTGACCACCAGGTTTCTGGTTTGAGCAGTGAATCTGTGAGGTTGACATTTACAGAGAGAATGGGGAGAGCAATTTTGGTGGGGAAATCGGGAGTCCCATCTTGGACTTTAAAGTCGAGATGCCTGTTAGGCATCTACGAGGAGAGGACAAGGAGACACTTGGCCATAGGAGTCTGGGGGAGGAGTAGCCGCTGTCAGAGAGCGCAGGGGACTGCTTTGGCTAACATCTCTACACCTCCTAGTGTCTCCTTCAGCCTCTCCTCTTGGGGGCCTTCTAGTGTCTCCTTCAGCCTCTCCTCTTGGGGGCCTTGGGGAACAGAGCTGAAAAAGCAGTGGCTTCACAGATATACTTTCCTCAACATCAAGTGGGTGCAGCTTCCCAGTAATGGAGCCTTGCCAGTTCTCTTCTCTAGCCCCATCCCTGCCCACCTGTAAACACTCCCCGACAGAAGAACCTGTAGAGGCCATGCCACATCTTTGCCAGTTCTCTTCATTCAGTGTTGAGTCTTTTTTTGTTTTTTGTTTTAAAGCATGCTCCACAGTTTAATAAAACTTCCAGGAAGACGCGCCAGTGCTTCTGTGGCCTTGTGCACTCCTGGGGCATCCGTGAGCCCTCCTGGGAGCGTGGGGTTCCCTGGGTCAGGTCAGGCACACAGCTCCGTGGGGCGTTGGCCTTTACAACATAAGTACTTGTATTGTTTTGGTTGTTTTACGTGTCACTTCCTTCTCACTTTATGGAAAACAGGTGACACGGAGTGGCAGCCAAGTGTGAGCTGGGGAAGGAGGAAGCCCTCCTCAGAGGAGGTCATTTCCGTGCGGCTCTGTGTTCACTGCGCTTCACCGTGTCCCAGGAGCCGTGCAGGTCACGGAGTGTGTGAGGCGTCTGCGAGGCCGTCCTGCCCTTGAGGGAGCCCCAGTCTGTTGTGGGGGTGATGGTGCTAAGGGCAGTGTGTGCTCAGCAGGCAGCTGTCCGCGCCAGTGTGGTTCAGACGTAAGATCGCAACCCATCAGTGCAACACGAAGTCAATTTTGTGGATTTCGCCTGGTGTTTCTTTCTTCTTCAAAATAAGTTTTAAAAACTGTGGTAAAATACACAACCTATTTACCACCTTAACCATATTAAAGTGTACACTTGAGTGGAATTAATGACATGACACTCCTGTGCAACCATCATCACGGTCCACAGGATTCTTTTCATCAGTAAAACAGAAACTCTGTACCCATCACTACAACTCCCCCTCCCCCCTCCCCCCTCCCCTGGTAGTCACCATTCTACTTTCTGTCTCTCTCAGCTTTGACTCTTTGGATACTTCATATAAGTTGAATCATATGGTATTTGTCTCTGTGTGACTGGCTTATTTCACTTAGCATAATATCCTTAAGGTTCATCTATGTTGTAGCCTGTGTCAGAATTTCCTTCTTTGAGACTCAGTAATATTCCAGTGTACATGTGTACCACACTTTGATTATCCATTCATTCATCATTGGACACTTGGGTTGCTTCCACCTTTTGGGTACTGTACTGCCAATAATGCTCCTGTCATTATGGGTATATCATGACTGGCATTTCTTTTGCAATGAAGTAGGCTAGAATAGAAAATAGCAGGGGATGGGACTTCCCTGGTGGTCCAATGGGTAAGACTCCACACTCCCAGTGCAGGGGGCCCAGGTTCTATCCCTGGTTGGGGAACTAGATCCCGCATGCATGCTGCAACTAAGAAGTCTGAATGCCACAACTAAAGATCCCACATGCTGCAACGAGGATCCGGTGTGCTGCAACTAAGACCTGGCGCAGCCTAAATAAATACTAAAAAAAAAAAAAAAAGAAAGAAAGAAAAAGAAAATATCAGGTGTACATAGTGTGGGCAGACCCAGACTACTGATGAGTCATGAGGCACAGCTTTGCAAGCTGTATGAGATGCCATATATCCTAAATTAACCTAAACGCATTGATGTTTATTTCCCATGGACTGATAGATACACTTTGAGCACTCTGTGAAAGCATCAAGATAACTCACTAAATTCTGTCAGTTCTTTAACCTTGAGTTAGGCATCCTTGTTTTTGGCCACGCCGCATGGCATGCGGGATCTTAGTTCCCCGACCAGGGATCGAACTCGTGCCCCCTGCAGTGGAAGCACAGAGTCTTAACCACTGGACTGCCAGGGAAGTCCCCTAGACATCCTTTTAATTAAGAAAATGTGAATTAGTTGTTCACATGCATTTGATTCAGCTGCTGGAATGGTTCTTTGACCCAAGTAAGGTAGTTTCTTTCCTTTGCTCTGTGGTTTCACAAATCCCAATGAGTAGCATCAAAGGCTTGCTTGGGTAGGCAGTCGTACTCCTTACTCTCAGGAGGGATATCTGGAACTTGGAAGCAAGAGCTCTGTCATCCCTCATGGGGGAAGAAGTTTAATAGTTTGGAAGAAAGCGTTTGATTGGAACAGACACTAAAGGCCAGATATTCAGAGGTGAGTCAGCACCAGGCACTAACCGGCATAGAGGGATCTTGGTGACGAATTGAGTCCTGTATCTAGCGGTGGCCGTGTGTGCTGTGCTAAGTAGATAAGGTATCACCTGCTGGTTGTGAGGTCCCTTACTTGTTAGTTCCAACCAATACTGCTTCAATCCCTTCAGAACCTTGGGAGGTGGTCAGCATGAGTAATATTTTACTTGTGACTCCTTGTTTTATTCTCAGTGTTAACTGAATGGTGTGCAAATGTGTCAAAAAATTTTTTTTTGGAGGGGAGGGATAAACTGGGAGCCTGGGATTGACATATACACACTACTATATACAAAATAGATAACTAATAGACATATACACACTACTATATACAAAATAGATAACTAATAAGAACCTACTGTAGAGCACACGGAACTCTGCTCAATACTCTGTAATGACCTATATGGGAATAGAATCTAAAAAAGAGTGGATATATGTATATGTATAACTGATTCACTTTGCTGAACAGTAGAAACTAACACAACACTGTAAATCAACTCTACTCCAATAAAAATTAATTAAAAAAATTTTTTTTGAGGAGGCGATGAGGATGGTTACCCATGCACAGTAGTTGTAGATTCTCAGTGTTGGTTGTAGCGTGGGAAAAAGTATCTGGAAGACATGTGGTGATAAGAAAAGGGACACTATGAAGAAGTGAAGGGAGGGGATTAGCCGGTGGGAGGAAAGGGAGATAAGAGGGCCAGGGATGAACCAGAAAAGGCCTGGAAGCTCTGAGGCAGGAAGGCTCTGCAGTGCCCACAGCCTGGGAGGACCCGGGTGGACCCCAGGGTAGAGGGTATGGAGGGAGCTGGGGGCACGCAGCTTGCATTGCTGCTTCGCTTAGAACAGGACGTGGGTAAAAAGAGCAGAGATGAGAAATTGGATTTTGAGCAAGTTTTAAGAAATGGGGAAAGTCACAGAGGAAAGGAGAGAAGATTCTAGCTTGAACCTTGCCACCCACGTCTAATTGGATTTGGCTGTGGGCCACTCCGGGAAAGCCAGGGTGGTGACCCGTTTCAAGATAGTTCATCAGCAGTGTGGGTGTTCTGATGTCACGCTGGATGGGTTCCAGTGACATCTGTGCCAGACACCGTGGCACGCAAGGCCCGTGGAGATGCCACGTAGTATGTGAGTTGTGGTCTCTGGTGGGACAGTTAGGAGGGAGGTGCTGCTGCTGGATGAAGACCTGCGGGAGAGGAGGGAAGGAGAGAGTATCATGGTGGCGAGGGCGACTCGGGTTGGAACTGGGTTGAGGGATGGCTGATTTGGCAGTGGTCTCAATGCTGTCAGTGATAAATTGGAGTCAGGGTGCCAACTGACTCAGGCCTCCATGTCTAACTGTTTAGGTGGTGACACAAACTTTAGGCTCCTGTCAGTCAGCTTGCCATCTGATGGAAATGAAAACCTTCATGCCTTGATGGTACCCAGATTTGGGAAGTGAACGGATTTGTGAGGGTCCTTCAATCAAGAGCTATGGGGAAAGAAATTTGCCTAATTGAGCAACTTCATCTATTTTCTGCTGGGGCCCACATGGGATTACTCAAGATTGCTGTCATGGTGACAGCTGCTCTTTGTCTGATGGGACTTTGTAGTGTTCAGAGCAACACTGATCCTTTCAGTTGGTGGCTCAGCAGCCCAGGGAGGTGTTGTTATCTCCAGGTGTTCTCCCCGTTTGCTGGAGGCCAGTACTGAGAGGTGATGTGGCTAATTCAAGGTCATGCAATCAGAAAGTGGCAAAGTATCATTATTTTTAAAAATTGTGGTAAAATGCATATAAAATAAAATTTACCATCCTGACCATTTTTAAGCACATGGTTCAGTAGTGTGAAGTACATTCACATTGTTGTGCAACCAATTTCCAGAACTCTTTTCATCCTGCCTTAGTGTGTCATTAAACACTCCCCATTGTCCTTCCTTCCCACCCCTGGCAACCACAGCGCTACTTTGTTTCTCTCTGAATTTGACTAAGTACTTCATTTAAGTGGAATCATACAGTATCTGTCCTTTGTGACTATACCATTTTGCACTTCCAGCAGCAGTGTGCAAGGGTTCCAGTTTCTCTACATCCTTGCCAACACTTGTTATTTCCCTCCCGCCCTCCCTCCCTCCCTTCCTCCCTTCCTTCCTTCCTGATAATAGCCATCCTAATATATGTGAGGTGGCATCTCATTGTGGTTTTCATTTGCATCTCCCTGACGATGAGTGATGCTGAGAATCTTTTCCTGTGCAAGTAGACTTTTAAAGAGGGCCTTTCAGGGTAAATCCCGGTGTTAACTCCCTGAGCGTTTTCGGTAGGGAATAAGTGTAAGGTAAATGGCAAAACATTTTTCAAACCTGTTTAGTGGTGTTGCTCACAGATTTATACTTTTACTTGGGAAGGCAGTTGAGACCTAGAGATATTAAGGGTCACGGAGATGCTGAACTGGAGTGGAGAAGGAGATGGGGGGACAGTTGAGGCCCTGGGGCCTCAGTACCACTGCTGGGACTAGAAACCAGTCTTCTGCCTCCTGCTCTGGGGATCTTTAGAGGTGCCAAGCTACCAGGGTTAGCAAAATCTGAAGCTTAGTCTCTCTTACTGCTTCTTTAATAATTCATAGACGTTCATTTATTCAACAAAGAATTCTTTAGCATCTCCTTTCTACCTGTATTGTGCTAGGAATAACGCAATGAAAGAAGTGTGGGGCTTCCCTGGTGGCGTAGTGGTTGGGAATCCGCCTGCCATTGCAGGGCATACGGGTTTGATCCCTGGTCGGGGAAGATCCCACATGCCGCGGAGCAACTGAGCCCGTGCGCCACAACTGGTGAGCCTGCGCTCTGGAGCTCGCAAGCCACAGCTACTGAGCCTGCGCACCACAACCCGCGTGGGTTGTGAAGCTACAGCTACTGAAACCCGCGCACCTAGAGCCTGTGCTCTGCAGCAAGAGAAGCCATGACAGTGAGAAGCCCGCGCAGCACAACGAAGAGTAGACCCCGCTCGCCACAACTAGAGAGCCTCCGTGCAGCAACGAAAACCCAACGCAGCCAAAAAAAAAAAAAAGAAGTGTGGTCTCTGCTTTCATGGGTTATTATTATCTGGCCTTGGAAATTTCCTTACTCTGGCAAAGTGAGTAGAATGGTGTTAACCTTGGGCTGTCTCTGCGTATTAATCATAATCATTTAAATAATGCATAATGGATTTGGATAATTTTTTTTTTTAGTCCTTTGTATAGTTCTTGTTTTTTCCGTTAATAATAAGTAATTTGTGGAGAGGTAATTTGAGATTATGTAAATATCATGGTTCACATCAAGCTTTCACCCACTAGATTTAACTTCCATTGATAATTTTCTGACTCCATTGTTCCTTCTATATTTGTTTGCATTCTAGACTGCAGCAGCTTTCCCTTCTCTCCTATTTATGAAGCAATAAAGTCATGGATTCTTTTGTTATTTAATGGGTTATAATTCACTGGCATTTATTTAATACCTAAGGTAGCCCAGATTTGGCTAGCAAGAGCCCTTCAAGCTGGCTTCTCTGTCTTTTGCACACGTCCTTGTGATTACTTTAGACCTTCCTTATTTTCTGGTGCAGGATGTCCAGGCCCATCTTGTACTTTCTCTGCCGTTGGTCCTGGCCCGTTGATAGTGATGCTGTCGCTGGGAACGCTTGGGGCTCTCCTCACCTGGACCCGGTCTAGTTACAGCAGCCCGCACAGAAATTTCCTCTTTTGGGGCCCATGTTGTGGCTGGACCGGCCCTTGTGGTTCTTACGATTGTGAGACATGTCTCAGCAACAACCAAGAGGGAGTTCTGAAATGGCAAGGTTTGTCACTCACATGTCCTGAAGGGTACAAGGCACACCTGGGGTCACACAGCCCCAGAGAGAGAGGGAGACGGAGAGAGGGAGGGAGGGAGGGAGGGAGAGCACGCACACGTGAGTGAGCTTGTACCTGCACTTCTGCCTTGTTGGGGTCAAGGGCTGGGTGCATGTCAGGCAGGCACTTATGATGAAAAAAGCTAATTGTCAGGTGCTAACACACGCTGAACCAACCTTGGAATCAGCCATTGCTTCAAGGAGCGCTGGTTCCTCTTAGGAAAGATATTAAAAAGCCGAGATGTGGGTGAAGGGGACCAAAAGGCACAAACTTCAGTTATAAAATAAATAAGTCATGGAGACATAATGTCCAGCATAGTGACTGTGGTTAATAATACTGTGTTATTTGAAAGCTGCTGAGAGTTGACCTTAGAAGTTTTCATTAGAAGAAAAAAAAAATTATTACTGTGTATGTTAAAAAAACAAAACACCAAGATCTGGAGGCTTGAATACTCCTTGCTACCAGTGTGTCATTTTTTCCAGGGCCTCTCAGCATATAGAGTTAGAGAGAGAGAGAGAGAGAGAGAGAGAGAGAGAGAGAGAGAGAGAGTGTGTGTGTGTGTGTGTGTGTGTGTAAACATGCATCTAATTTTCTTCCCCCATATCTCTATATATTTAAAATGTAGACCTATTTCTGTAGACCTCTTTTTTTAATTTTTAATTTTTAATTTTTTTTTTAAAAACAAAGGCCGTCGGTGTGGGATTCTAATTAGACAGATGTATAGTTTGGATATATGTCACTCTCCTTTTAATTTTTAACAGGTGGCTAAACCCCTTGTTTAAAATTGGTCACAAACGCAGATTAGAAGAAGATGACATGTACTCAGTGCTTCCGGAAGATCGCTCCAAGCACCTTGGAGAAGAGCTTCAGGGGTAAGTAGCAGGCAGTGAGGAGACGGGGAAGGAAGAGTGAGAGTTCCTCCGTGTGGCTAATGGTTTGGAGTGGGTTTTACCTTCCTCTGGGTTCTTCTGCAGCCTCCTCGCCCATGACATTGCACGCTCACCCCGCTCAGGCTGACCCTGGGCTTAGCCCACTTTGGAGGCCGGGGGGACCCGTGTTTCCTGTGCCTTTGTGGAGGGGAGGGAGCCAACAGCCAAGGCCCTGGATGCTGAGCTCCGTCCCCGGAGGTGGTGTCCCTGGAGGATGCTGTCTGCCCTCTTGAGTTGCTCTTGGTGCTGTGAATACAACGAAGCTTGGAAGTAACTTGTTTATCCAAGACCGTGACTGTTCCCCTCAGAGCCTGTTTTTCTGGTCCTTCAGGGTCTGTACCGCTCATCTTTCGGGAGCCCTGCAAGCAGTTAACCAGCATTCGTGGGGCGGCCACAGAGTGCCCTGTAGTGAAGGCCTATCTTCCTTCCACTCTGCCACCTCTCCTGTTTTACCTGTGGCGGGGCTGTTCTTTACTGTGCTTTGTTTCTCATTGCAGGTACTGGGATCAAGAAGTTTTGAGAGCCGAGAAAGCTACACGGGAGCCTTCTTTAACAAAAGCAATCATAAAGTGTTACTGGAAATCCTATTTAGTTTTGGGAATTTTTACGTTAATTGAGGTAAAAGCTGTTACATACAGCGCATTGCTTTTCAGTGTATGTGGCTCAGTAATGAGATGGATGCGACGGGTGGGGAGAGGCCAGTCGTTTAAGGTCTGAGGATAAACCTTGTCTAGGAAACATGTAGCCCAGCGGTTGTGTTTACCTTTAGAATGGACAGGTCCTTAAAAGGAGTGGACCTCCAGGGGGTTACAATTTTTCTTTTAACTGATTAAAAACATAGTGTCGTGGAAGGATGGCACTGAGAAGGAAAGACGTGTTATGTTAGGAAGTTCTTGGTGCTCAGTATAACTGCTGAAAGTGATCCTTGACCAAAACAAAACCCTGCAACCTCAAAGAATATGTGCCCTGTGGTTTGGAGAAAGTAACCTTTGACCTGAGCCCACAACAACATAAGACATTTTACAGGCGCTCAGCAAATAATCGTTAACTTGACCAGGTCACATCTGATAAATGCTTTCCTAAGAAGGTATCTTCACCTTCCCCCTTCCAGCGGAACAGAACCCATGACCCTGCACCTGGGTTGGAGCTGCCCAGAGCTCGGAAGAGCATACCCTTCGCTGGGCTGGTCCTTCCCAGCGGGCCGGGCACTGAGAGCCAAAGCCCCCCACGGGGAGGAGCTCCAGCTTCACCACGAATTCTGTGCACCACACGTCCTGGTTTCTGTCCCTGGCTGTGGGAGTGGATTGCTGGTTGAAAGCAGAGCCTTGGAGCTGGCGTTTGCAGAGGGTGTAGGAGGGGGATGTGCAGGGGAAAACCTAAGGCAGAAAGCTGGGAGGTCAGTGACCACCGTGAACCAGAAGGTTCTGGGTTAAGCTCCCCTAGTGAGACAGTTCTCCCTGGGGGCACAGTGCCAGTCAGCCTACCTATTCTGGCTGCAGCCTGCTGGAGGCCCGCTGCAAATCCACTTGGGTGGCTCGTGCTCTCTGTGGTACCTTAGTGCTGCCTTAGGGACAGGGCCAGCCTGTGAGTGTGTGAGAGCAGGAGGGATAGAAGATGCAGTTGCTATGAAAGGGTTGTTTTAGTTGGAGAAGGTGGTGAGTTGTCATAAATATGTTTTTATTGGGGGTGAGATGGGTCGGCTAGGTGGTTTGTAGGTGGGAGGTGTGGCTCTTTTTTTTTTTTTTTTTAATTTTTACTGGACTGTAGTTTCCTTACAATGCTGTGTTAGTTTCTGCTGTACAGCAAAGTGAATCAGTTAATGTATACATATATCCCCTCTTTTTTAGATTTCCTTCCCGTTTAGGTCACCACAGAGCATTGAGTAGAGTTCCCTGTGCTGTACAGTAGGTTCTCATTAGTTATCTTTTTTTAAAATAAATAAATAAATTTATTTATTTATTTATTTTTGACTGTGTTGGGTCTTCGTTTCCGTGCGAGGGCTTTCTCTAGTTGCGGCAAGTGGGGACCACTCTTCATCACGGTGCACGGGCCTCTCACTGTCGTGGCCTCTCTTGTTGCGGAGCACAGGCTCCAGACACACGGGCTCAGCAGTTGTGGCTCACGGGCTTAGTTGCTCCGCGGCATGTGGGATCTTCCCGGACCAGGGCTCGAACCCCTGTCCCCTGCTTTGGCAGGCAGATTCTCAACCACTGCGCCACCAGGGAAGCCCTAGTTATCTCTTTTATGCATAGTAGTGTGTATATGTCAGTCCCAATTTATCCTGCCTCCCCCCCCACCCCCCAATTCCCTCCTTGGTGTCCATAAGTTTGTTCTGTACATTGTGTCTCTATTTCTGCTTTGCAAGTAAGTTCATCTGTACCATTTTTCTAGATTCCACATATACGCAATATTATATGATATTTGTTTTTCTCTTTCTGACTTACTTCACTCTGTATGACAGTCTCTAGATCTATCCACGTCTCAACAAATGACTCAATTTCGTTCCTTTTTATGGCTGAGTAATATTCCATTGTATATATGTACCACATCTTCTTTATCCATTCATCTGTCGATGGACACTTAGGTTGCTTCTATGTCCTGGCTATTGTGAATAGTGCTGCAATGAACATTGGGGTGCATGTATCTTTTGTAATTACGGTTTTCTGTGGGTATATGCCCAGGAGTGGGATTGCTGGGTCACATGGTAGCTCTATTTTTAGTTTTTTGGGGAACCTCCATACTGTTCTCCATAGTGACTGTACCAATTTACATTCCCACCAACAGTGCAAGAAGGTTCCCTTAAAAAAAAAAAAAAAAAAAAAAAAAAAAAAGAAGGTTCCCTTTCTCCACACCCTCTCCAGCATTTATTGTTTATAGGTTTTTTGATGATGGCTTTTCTGACTGGTGTGAGGTGATAAATCTCTCTGTAGTTTTGACTTGTATTTCTGTAATACTTAGTGATGTTGAGCATTTTTTTTTTTTTTTAAATTTTATTTATTTATTTATTTATTTATGGCTGTGTTGGGTCTTTGTTTCTGTGCGAGGGCTTTCTCCAGTTGGGGCAAGTGGGGGCCACTCTTCATCGCGGTGCGCGGGCCTCTCACTGTCGCGGCCTCTCTTGTTGCGGAGCACAGGCTCCAGACGCGCAGGCTCAGCAACTGTGGCTCACGGGCCTAGTTTGCTCCACGGCATGTGGGATCTTCCCGGACCAGGGCTCGAACCCGTGTCCCCTGCATTGGCAGGCAGATTCTCAACCACTGCGCCACCAGGGAAGCCCTGTTGAGCATTTTAAAATGTGTTTGTGGGCCATCTGTATGTCTTTTTTGGAGGAATGTTTATTTAGGTCTTCCACCCATTTTTTTATCGTGTGGCTCTTGTTTAAAAGGCTTTGTTGTCCTGAAGGGCACTGCGGGCAGTGGGCAGCTGGGTAGGTGAAGTCTGCCCCACACAACTGGAGAAACCAGAGAATTCTGTCAGCTCACAGGTGACTGGATGGTCCTGGGAGATTGAGCTCTCGTTGATGACACAGGTGGGTTGGCCATTGTGCCAGAGGGTAGGGACATCTCTATGGGGCCGTGTTCTGTCTTTGAGAGAGCACTGACCACCTGAATACTGCCGTGGCCTTGTGAAGGGCAGGGTGGAGATGCAAACCCGTGCGATTTCCTCGGGGGTTGGAGAGGGTGCAGGAGCCCCTCAGTCTGTCCCAGCCCTTCTTTGACCTGTGTACCGCTGTCCCAGTGATGGTGTTTCTGCATAGTCACAGTAAGTCTCTGTTTGAAAGACAGACGGCAAGCTGGTGTGGCCTGTGTGTGTAGGATTTCCCGACCTCACAGAGCAAGCGCTCATGAATTCTGCTTGTCCGGGAACCTTGGGGCTTCGAGGTGTACCTGCAGCTCATGCCGGGTGCCTGGTTTGGGGTGAGCAGAGATGAGTGGCCTCAGGTTTAGTGTTGGATCGTATCCTGAAGCAGGCCTTTCTCTGCTGTCCCTGGTTCTCTAGTTTCTCTTTGGTACCGGATGCTGAAGAAGTTGAAGGCAGGCGGGTCTCAAAGCGTGGCCCGTGTGGCTGGGTTTGGACCGAGCTGCAGGTTTTCCATGCTGTCCTGCACTGTTGGCTCCTTGGGTGGGGTCACTAAACTTTAGATGGATCCCATCCTAATGTGAGCCCCAGGTCTTTGCTGTGGCAGCTTATGGAAGAAGCAGACACAGAGGGAGAGGCCACAGGAACTGGGGTTCTTCCTGAGAGGGAATCGGCCTCACTGGGGTGCTGGGAGCTTTGATTCCGAAGTTGTCCAGCCCCGGTAATCCTTCCTGCTAGGGGTCCAGGAAGAGCAGGCCTGGGGGCTGCATAAGGTGCACCTGGTAGAGCCCTGGCCCCTCTCTCAGGAGGTTGGTTGTTGGGCGGTCATGGCAGAAAAGGGGGGAGTAGAGGACCTGGCAAACATGCGGGCTCATCTCAGTAGTAGTACTAGGAGTACTAGTACCAGTAACAGGGGCTCCTACTCAGCAGCACTGGTGGTGGTGACTGCAGTACTGTTAGTGTGGTAATAAAAATATTAAGTTCTTGAAAAATACTACGTATCAGAACTGCTGTAAGCACTTTATACGTGATATTAGTATTATTTCTTTGGCTGAGTCAACAAAGTCATAGGTATTATATTGCCCCCATTTTAGAGAAGAAGATACTGAGTGCTAAGTAGTTCCACAGTGTTCCTGTGGTCACACGAAGCATAAAGGAGGGACTGAGTTTCCATCTCGGGCGCTCTGACTTAAAAGAAGGTCCATCTCCATGACTGAGCTTGTCCAGGGTCCGCAGGGCCTGTCTTGGGAGCTTTGTTTTCGTGGTCTCAGGCACATGCATCCTGAACTTGGTTGAAGGATAATGAATAGGATGCTAAGAGCCCCCTGCAGCAGGAAGCCAGCTGCGAACATAACTGAGGGCGGAGCCAAGGTGACCCCATCTCCTGGGTGAAGAAGGTACTAGGGCTTTGACACTGGCGGCAGTGTCATGCTGTGTTTCGACGGACCAGGAGGGGCCCTTTAGGAAACCACCTTCCACTCGTGACCGGCTGTACGTGGATGAGGTTGTGACTGTTCCGGTGACCCAAGTTCTAAACATCCATCCCCACTCTTACGAAACCATTCCAGGTGGGCTCCCTGAGATGGACCAGGGGGCAGGTAGTAGGTCTTGGATGGTGGCTACGGTGGGACATTGATAATCTGGGCACAGGTGGAGTCTTCCATGTTTTTTTGTTTTTTTGTTTTCTTAAATAAATTTATTTATTTATTTATTTATTTTTTGGCTGTGTTGGGTCTTCATTTCTGTGCGAGGGCTTTCTCCAGTTGGGGCAAGCGGGGGCCACTCTTCATCGCGGTGCGCGGGCCTCTCACTGTCGCGGCCTCTCCCGTTGTGGAGCACAGGCTCCAGACGCGCAGGCTCAGCAGTTGTGGCTCACGGGCCCAGTTGCTCCGCGGCATGTGTGATCTTCCCAGACCAGGGCTCGAACCTGCGTCCCCTGCATTGGCAGGCAGATTCTCAACCACTGCGTCACCAGGGAAGCCCCCATGTTGTTTTTTAGTAAGATTGCCCAGTTGCTTGCTGAGAGCTCGCTGAGAACTTGCATCCCTGTGAATATGGGGTTGCATTTGCTCAGTGAGAATGAGAATCCCAGGTCAGTTACTGGGGTGTGGAGCAGTTCTCCTGTTCTGTTGTCTGAATATACTTTCCCACACACAGGTGTGCCCCGGGCCTGAGGTCCTAGGGTGATAGCTGGGTAGGGCCAGCTGGACTGGTTAGGATAATAAGTGGCAGAACTCATGGTGGTTCACAGTATAAAACCAGACAGGGGTCTCTGTTCCCTAGGTGAGTGTTGTGACGGGCGTACAGTGCTCATTCTAAATTTGTGCCCTTAGGATAATAACTCGCAGAACTCTTAGTCCTGATGCAGTGGAGTTCAGGGAGTTGAGGGCCATTAAAGCTCAAGGAGAAGTAAACATTGAACTTTATTGGCAGTCAAAAGAAGCCTGAACTCCAACACAAATACTCCTGTTTTCCTAGACTTGCCTTTTGACATACTGCTGTTTTGGAGAAGTTAATAATCATTCCTTATGACAAAGCTAATAAGGATCTGTCACATTTTAAAACTCATTTTCAGGTGCTGTTTTGGGTTTTCAGTGATTAAAACTACTGAGTTAGATGCAATAAATGTTAGTTAAATAATTGATTTTATGAAGCAACTTCCCATTTTGTGATCATCTATGCTGCTTGCTGGTCTTTGTATTTTATTTTATTTTTTAAAAATATTTATTTATTTATTTATTTGGTTGCGGCAGGTGGGCTCCTTAGTTGTGGCATGCAAACTCTTCCCCCCCCACACAACAAATTTATTTATTTATTTATTTATTTATTTATTTATGGCTGCATTGGGTCTTCATTGCTGCATGCGGGCTTTCTCTAGTTGCGGAGAGCGGGGGCTACTCTTTTGTTGCGGTGCGGGGGCCTCTCATTGTCATGGCTTTTCTTGCGGAGCACAGCCTCTAGGTGCTCGGGCGTCAGTAGTTGTGGCACATGGGCTCAGTAGTTGTGGCTCACGGGCTGTAGAGCGCAGGCTCAGTAGTTGTGGCGCACGGGCTGAGTTGCTCCGCAGCCTGTGGGATCTTCCCAGACCAGGGCTCGAACCCATGTCCCCTGCTGGCAGGTGGATTCTTAACCACTGGCATGCGAACTCTTTTTCGGGGCATGCATGTGGGATCTAGTTCCCTGACCAGAGATCGAACCTGGGCCCCCTGCATGGGGAACGCAGAGTCTCAACCACTGCGCCACCAGGGAAGTCCCCGGTCTTCGTGTTTTAGATAGTGGAAGATGTATACTCAGTACTCAGTCCAGGATTCTCTAAAACGCAGATGTTTCCTTTGTGACCTCCGGGCCTCTTTTAATTCCTCTGGTGCACAGAATGCCTCGTGGCTCATCCGTGATTCCCAGGCAGTGTGCTGTGACCACCCACGGTGCCGGTGGGGCGTCCCCGCGCTACTGGCAGCACCAGCGGGAAGAGGCAGGTGACTCCAGTCCAGGGTGAGGCTTTGGGATTAGGATTTCGAAGTATGGAAACCTCTGTCCTCTGATAATTGAGGAGTGATCATAATGCTTGGAGAAACAAGTACCAGACTGATGTTGAACATGGAGCGCTTGCAGGCCACCCCTAACTAGAACAGAACAAACAGTGAGTTCCCAGCACGCCTGGCCCCTGTGTGTACCTTCTCGGGGACCGCAGGTGGGGAGGACAGGTCTCTGCCTGCCCAGGGCCCTCAGGGTGGAGAGGAGGAGCCTGAAGCCTCTGCCTGGGCCAGAGACACAGAGGCTGCCTCCCCAGGTCGCCAGGGGCCTTCTCCCTGCGAGATGAGGTCTCTGCCTGCCTGCTGGTGTGTAAGTGGGGTGACCTCAGAGAGCAAGGGTGGGTTCGCCCAGTCCCTTCCCCTGAGAGGAGAGGAGTGGTCTGGGGGGTTATGTATTATCCCCGGGACCCTTAGAAACGGCCCCCGCCTTACCCGTAGAAAGGCCTCATTTGGCCTTTGTCTGAGGCCACTTTTGCTGATTGTCTCTGGTCCGGGTGGAGCCTGTAGGAAGGCACGTGTTTGTTTAAACTCACTCTGGAACTCAGCTGATGGACTGGAAGTAAGCAGAATCCTCTGGTTCCCTCAGCTGTACTGGGCCTTTGCATTTATTTCCCAACACTTCCTTCCATGCGTCTCTCACTTCCACTCAACCCAGAAGACTGAGGAGTGGCTGCTGGTGGTAAAGCTACTGTGGGCCGTGAGCAACCACTGAGGGCCACACAGCAAGGGAAAGGTAGAGGGAGCACTGAGCAAAGGATACGGGGGCCCTGCAGAGCAGACCTGCTGTGTGCAGCCTGCTGGCTCTTGAGTGTAGGCATTAGCCATTAGATACCAGTAACACCCATAGTGATGACCTTGAGTCATCAATGAGGGTGATGCTTTTCAATCCATTTTCTTTCCTTGTTTTTAAACATATGTAAGTTTTTATTATAACAAAAGTTTTAAAAAAATTGAAGCATGATTGACTTACAATATTATATTAGCTTCAGGTATACAACGTAGTGATTAAATATTTCTATACATTACAGAATGATCACCCCCGTAAGTCTAGTTACCCTCTGTCACCATAGAAAGTTTTCCAATATTATTGACTATATTTCCTGTGCTCTACGTTACATTCTCTTGCCTTATTTATATTATAACTGTAAGATTGTACCTTTTAATCTCCTTCACCTATTTCACTCATCCCCCCACCCATCTCAACCCGTCGTTTTTTAAGAAGTCAGGCAAGTAGGTGACTCATTTTTACAAGACTGCATTTACAATGGTTCAAATTTTAAAAATCTGCTTAGAACCGAAACTTTTTATTACTTTCCAGAAAAGTTGGCTTTTATGAATGACTTCTCAAGAGTGCTTGTTCTGCTATGATCGCCTGTAAGAAGCAATGAGTTTGCCAAGCCCTTGGTGAAACCAGCCTCTGCCATTCAGAATAGAATAGGTCTCTTCCCAGAACTTCTGGATAATAAAGTGATCATAGCTTACACTTGTTTTTATGCTGGTTTCAGAGCACTTTGAGCTGTTTGTTGTATTTCATTTAGCTGTCCCAGGATTCCTCTGAGGTAGACGAGGAAAGTATTTCCACAGACAAGGCCCTGGAGGTGCAGGAGGGCACATGATGGGCTTAGGGGGTCATGTGGCTTGCAGGTGGCAGACCTGGGTTCTGAAGCACAGCGTTCTGATTCCTAGGCCAGTGTTCTTTGCATTCTGTCCTGAGGCTTCCTCTCCTGCCACAGCTTCCAGTGAAGGCTCGCAGAGCCAAGACTTTATGAGAACAACTTTTTTTTCTGATAACAGCTCTGTGCTCCTCTTTCAGCTGCTTCCTGCAGTGCGGTTTTTTGGGGTTTTCTTGGGGTTTTTTTCCCCCCTGAAGATTTTAAAGAACATTTCAAAAATAGAGAAACAGAATAGTGTCGAAAGGTAGCAGAATGCAGCACCCTAGAATATGGCTTTCTGGAGTAAAGATTATTTTGAGCTGACTTTTTTTGAAAAATAGACACAGGGACATTTACATTGATAACTCCATTTGTAAGGGCCTCTCCTTCTCTGTGCCTGGACGAGAAGGTTGGCTCTAAATCACAAAAGAATCTTGTCAATGGAGATTGGGTTTGCATAAGAAATCCAACTCTACCTTTCTTAACTTGTTTACTCTGCTTTTCCTAGTAACCTCTCATAAGGCTCCCCCCTCCCCCCCGTTTAGCTGGAACCTCAGGACTTGTGTTCATACAGGTTTTTCTTGGAAGTACGATATGTCTCATGGAATTCTGATGAAAACCCTTTGTGGTACTTGTAAGTCATTCAGAGCAGGTCTGTAGCCTCTCCAGACTCAGATGCCATGATGATGCAGGAGAGGAGGATAGCAGATGTTTACATGAGGTTAGGTTCTGCATCCAGAATCTTCCAGGGAGAGGGAATTTAAGGCTCCATCCCTAATCTGTTGAACCTAAACCAGTTCCTAGAGGCTGGGCCTCAGGCCTGTGAGTGCTCTTAACCCCTCGAGGTGATGCAGTCACGATGAAGACCACTATGTAAAAGAGGAGTGAAGACAGATATAGAATCCTGATGGTTATTATTTCTCCAGATTCACTGCTTTTCCTCCTTAGCTCTGTATCTTTCTCAACTCTAACTTTGTCACTTCTTCCCCAGTTTCTAAAAATTAACTGCCTATTCATTTTCCCACAAGCTCACTCATTTGTTTCTTTGTGTGTTAGATGGTTTCTATTTCCTGTATTTTTTTTTCCCCCTCATGACTCAGAGATGACGGAGTTGGGCAAGAAATATTTAAAGTACATGGGGGAGGGACTTCCCTGCCGGTCCAGTGGTTAAGACTCCGTGCTCCCAGTGTGAGGGGCCCGGGTTCCATCCCTGGTCAGGGAACTAGATCCCTCATGCCACAACTAAGACCCGGTGCAGCTGAATAAAATAAATAAATAAATAAGTAAGCAAGTAAGTAAATAAGGAAAGAAAAAGAAAGAAAAAGAAAAGAAGGAAGGAAGAAAGAGAAAGAAAGAACATGGGGAAACATGGAAGAGAAACTGTACATACTGGGGAAGTTCTACCATCAAACTGTGTAAGAAAAAACCCTAAGAAGTAAGAGGTGGGGTTAAATGTGAGGTGCTTTCAGGAGGCTGAATACGAAGGACTCCACCACGAAATATTTGCCTGAGAGACTCCTGTGAAACCTCAAACAATGGGGCTTTGTCGTATTATATTGGGTTGTTTTAAAAATCCTTTATGGTTTTGCAGTCGTGAAGAATTCTTGTGAAGAAATAAGAACTATATTCTCAGTTGGTTTGTGGAAAGAATATTCACTGGGTCATAAGTTGGTGCCAAAGATGAAGGGTTTATTGGAGCAATTTTTTTTTTTAACATTTATTTATTTTTATATTTTTATTTTTGGCTGTGTTGGGTCTTCGTTTCTGTGCGAGGGCTTTCTCTAGTTGCGGCAAGCGGGGGCCACTCTTCATCTCAGTGTGCGGGCCTCTCACTGTCGTGGCCTCTCTTGTTGCGGAGCACAGGCTCCAGACGCGCAGGCTCAGCAGTTGTGGCTCACGGGCCCAGTTGCTCTGCGGCATGTGGGATCTTCCCGGACCAGGGCTCGAACCCGTGTCCCCTGCATTAGCAGGCAGATTCTCAACCACTGCGCCACCAGGGAAGCCCTATTGGAGCAATTTTTGACCTTGTTCCTGCTTATCCAGAAAGTTTTCATTTGGTTAGTTTCAAGTTTGATGATGAATATTTTTTCAGTTGTTTTATTTCTCACTAGTTGAGGGCTAGGATCAGGAACAGGCAGCAGTTTGGAAGCTTTGGACCATGGACTGGCATTACTCTTTTTTTTTTTAAAAAAAAAGATTTATTTATTTATTTATTTATTTATTTAATTCATTTATTTTTTTTGCTGCATCGGGTCTTAGTGGCAGCACGCGGGATCTTCGTTGTGGTGTGCGGGCTTCTCTCTAGTTGTGGAGCGCAGGCTCCAGGGTGCGTGGGCTTTGTAGTTGTGGCGTGCGGGTTCCAGAGCACATGGCCTCTAGTTGAGGTGCACGAGCTCCGTAGTTGTGGCACGTGGGCTTAGTTGCCCCGCGGCATGTGAGATCTTAGTTCCCTCACCAGGGATTGAACCTGTGTCCCCTGCATTGTAAGGCAGATTCTTTACCACTGGACCACCAGGGAAGTCCCTGGCATTACTCCTTAATGAGACTGTTTGCTCAACTGAGTTATTAAAGATGGTCTCAGTGAAAAAATCATGACGCTTAGGCAGTAGTGACCTGCCTTTATTTTGTACTCTTTTTTTACTGAATTTGTTGCATCTGTCGGTATTCTCTTTGGTGGGTTTCTGACGTTAGGCTCAGACGGAGAGCTGAGTAACAGGAAACAGTGATTCCCAAAGATAATTATAAGTTTTCGGAAAGTTTGGGACGGCAAGTGTTACCACTGTGCCTCTGGTGGAGAGCCCCAGGTTTGTAGGTTGCGGCACTGGGCTGCCCTTGGCCATACCCGGGCTGGGACTGCCCGTGTGTACAGTTTGACATTCTTGCTTCTCTGTGTCAGCCTCCAGATTTCCATCTCAGTAAATTCTAAACAGTGTGTTTTACCATCTACTGTATGAAGGGCTCTTCCATGAGCTCTTAATGCCTCTAGGGGTGAATGAAGGGGCATGCTGAAAATGTAACAGTGAGCCTTTGTGTCCTTGAGAACTGATTATCTGGCTCTGATCTGATGATCTTACTCATCATGATTGTTCAACTAAACAGTGTTACCTTCCTTGTCTGCAGTAGATGAAACCTTCCATGACCTCATGGAAGGCGAGGCAGTTGGTGCAGCCTGTGAACATGTGTGTAGAGCAAGACAGGAGGGTTGGGGTTTGATGTCACACTGATTTGAGGGACGAGGACAGCTTTCTGTAAATATCCTGATTGGGTACTAGTTGGTTGAGCACAAAATGCATGTTAGTTTTGTTTCGTGTTTGGACTTTTGGATTCTCCATCCCTTCCTCTTGCGTGTGGGTTCTTCAGCTTCAGACAGACAGAAGAGAGCTATCAAATTCAACCTGTCATTTGTTTACCATGTCTGTGTCAGTAAGGAGGGATTGCTTAAAAGGAAAAGCCGAGTTCCAGAAAGATTTCCAAACTTTTGGCACTTTGTCTTTTGAGAAGTCTGTGGAGGAAAGGATGTCGAGGGCGGAGGTGTTTACTTTTGGTGACTTGGATTTGTGTTGAGTGTTTGGTTTTCCCTGATGGGGGAGAAGGGTAACTTTCGAGGGGTGACTAGAGGGAGGAAGTAGGTTATGGGGTGGAGTGGCCATTTGGCAGGGTGGGCAAGTGTTGCTGTTTTGCCTTTAGTTTCGGGAAAGAAAATTGCTTTCACTAAGTCTTTCTCAGGAGGTAAGCATCAATGCCTCCGAACTCATTGGTTTAGGATTTTAATTTTTGCCTTGGGGAATAGATGATTGGTAACATTTCTTCCAAACCAGCAGCTGCAGTGTATGGCGGATGGAGAACCATGGATGACATCATTTTTTAGCTTGGCTTCTGTCCTGTTTAATTTTTTTTTTTTTTTAATTTTATAGCTACTTTATTTATTTATTTATTTATTTTTGGCTGTGTTGGGTCTTCGGTTCGTGCGAGGGCTTTCTCTGGTTACGGCAAGTGGGGGCCACTCTTCATCGCGGTGCGGGGACCGCTCTTCATCGCGGTGCGCGGGCCTTTCACTATCGCGGCCCCTCCCGTTGCGGGGCACAGGCTCCAGACGCGCAGGCTCAGTAGTTGTGGCTCACGGGCCCAGCTGCTCCGTGGCATGTGGGATCTTCCCAGACCAGGGCTCGACCCCGTGTCCCCTGCATTAGCAGGCAGATTCTCAACCACTGCGCCACCAGGGAAGCCCCTGTCCTGTTTAATTTTTGACTCCAAGGAACATCCCAGCTTCTAGTGGGTAGAGACATATTCACACAGCGCCCCCTGGGGCTGAGAGCCTGCGAACCTCCCAAGCTTTGTTTCTCTGTGGTGCTCCCGCAGAAGCTGGGCTCCATTCTCTTGATCTCTGGACATGTGGCGTTTGGGTTGGGAAAGAGTGGATGTGTTTATGCCAGCGTCTCATTTCATAAAGGCTCTTAAAACAGAAGGTGACGGCAAGAGCCTGTCTCCTGTACATGAACCATCTTGACTTTCTGTTGGGCTGGGACGTTGAGAGTACAGGGGGCAGGGGCAGGCTGCCAGCAGGGCTCGTTCATATGGAAGCAGATTTCTTACCCTTCTTCAGCTTATCTTCGGCTAAGACTTACTTGGTATTGTGCCAAATGCTTTCTAAAGCACCGGTTGTAATATTTATTGAGCATCCACAGTGTACGAAGCACAATGTACCTAAGGCTTTATTGTCTCTGTAAAATTTTTGCTTAAGGTTAAAACTGCTGTCTGCTTGTGTTATAGAAGATAGTGGATATGTGGATTTTTCTTTTAGATTAACCATGAATGTTGCGTTTTGTCAAAACGCCTTTTTAACAAGTAATAATAAAAGTAAAGCTTGTGTTAAGAAAAACTGGTTTGGCTTGTGTTTCTAATTAAGGCTTTTTTTCTTTACTTTTAGGAAAGCACCAGAGTAGTTCAGCCCATAATTTTGGGGAAAATTATTGGTTATTTTGAAAACTACAATCCCACTGATTCTGCTGCTTTGTACGAAGCCTACGGCTATGCCGGAGTGCTGAGTGCCTGCACGCTCGTTTTGGCCATCCTGCACCACTTATACTTCTATCACGTTCAGTGTGCGGGGATGAGGTTAAGAGTAGCCATGTGCCATATGATTTACCGCAAGGTAAGTGTCATCTGGTACCCAGGTGTGGACCTTTCCTGAAGTATCAGAAGCCTTTTGGGAAAGTTCTCTGTAAAGCAAAAATTTTATAATTAGTAAAAATTGTGAACCACTACATTGTACACGTGTAACTTGTATAATATTGAACATCAAGTATACTTCAGTAAAAAAAAGTAAGAAAAACACATTGTACCCGGGAAAAAAAAAATTTTTTTAATGACTGTACTCACTTACACCATACTACAGAGGCTTGCTATTTGCATCAAGCCAATTTTGTTGTTTAAGCAAACCCTACAAAAATGTAATGAAAAGATCTGTGTTGAGATCAGGTCAGGGCTGCTTTTGATAACTTTCTTTCACAGTCCACTGCATAATATGCAGTAAATTTGTAATGAAGTCTATAAGCATCAGAGATATCAAGTTGATTTTTACTGTTTTCATGCCTAAATCTCATAGTGGTATTTATGGGGACTCTGTTGTTGTTCATGAAAACCTTTATTTACACAAAGTTGTTATTTAATAGTAAGCTTCAGTGATTGGATCTATAAAATTAAATCTAGGAGAAAAGAATGTATTTGAGAAAGGGAATGTTTATATTTTTAAGTGACCCATCTAATCATATTCATTATAATTATGTTAACTAAAGAAAAATGTAAATGGAGTCCATGCTACATATAGACTCATTCATTGTGTTGTAGAGTTGTGATTGTTCATAACAGTATTAAAGAAAATAGGTGTTTGGGATAAAACTTGAAATTTTTCATTGTTTTTAGTAATTTGGGGGAGAATTCGTTACCGTTCATTCAAAGTCTTTTTCTTAATACATTTCCCTTTTTTCTTTAGTATGTATTATAGCAGTTTTAATAAGACCTGGTTTGATGTTTTCAGTGCTTTTGTATTGAGAAATGCCCATACAATTATTCCATAGATTACCCTGGTCTTAACTAGTATAAAAGGTGTAAGGATTTCAGGTGTCTTTACAAAGGAATTGCCACAGTTACACCAGTGTCAAGAGCTGAAGGGCTCTTTATAAACTTGATCCTGGATATCTCTTTTCCCTATTTACTTTTTTAAGAATTTTCATTTGACTGTATTGTATACTTGAAATTTACTGAGATAGCAGATACACATGCAAAGGACAACTACATAATGGACATGTTAAGTGGTTTTACTACAGTAATTATTTCCCACTGTGTATTTACATCAAAGCAACATGTTAATACACCTTAAATGTATACAATTTTTATTAAAAAACAATTAAATCGTCCTTGAAAGCTAAAACCAAACAATTTAAATTGAAATTTTCACTTCTTTTACCTGGTTGCTACTTATTTAGACCTTCTGTTTCTTGGGAGTACTTTTCTTGGCAAAATGGAAGATGTGTCATCATCTTTTCTTGAGCAGAGTCTTGTGAATCTCGGGGGGTCTGTGAACCCAGGGACCTGGCATCTCACTGTCTGTGTTTGGCTACAGCATCTGAGCCGGTTTCCTCCTGGGTGACGTGGAAATGGCAGTGGTGCCCGTACACTCTAGTCAGGGGTCTTCCTTGTCGTTCATCATCATCTTTGTTATTCTGTGTCACCTTCTACTATTTAGGAGACAGATACTCAGATTGCCACAAATTAGCTAGATGCTTGTCTTTCCAGATCATGCTTAGCTCCCATAAATAAATAGGAAATGTCACCAGAAGTGCCCTGTGAAAGCCTTTCATTAGGTCTGATGGTTCAGTCAAACAGAGCGCTCTTTGCTGCACAGGTGAGCCATTGTCTACCTGTTTTTCTTTCTCTTCCCACTAACACTTGGAAACGTTGCCATTGGGAAATCTGATATAATCTGGCACATTTGTTTAGATGAATGTAAACATGTCCCAAAGCCATTAATTTGCTGGCTTGATTAGGGTAAGAGAATTGTTCTTTACGAGGTCAGCTATTGTTGGGATTATACCATAGACGTGACCTGAAATTCCAGAAACGTGGGAAAGACCAGTTTCCTCATGCACAGCCTTACATCTAGGATCCTGCTCAGGCGTAGAAATATGACACTTCTTAGCAGGTTACAGGTGGACTAGTTCCTTAGGGGAAAAGCTGGTGCTGCAGAGCAGCTCTGAAAAGCCCCTCTGATCTTTGGGGTTTATGCTTACGCCCCCCCGCCCCTGCTAATCCCTGGTCCTGGGGAGAAATAAGGTTGGGTGTTAGAAATGGAAAGGCTGCTAAGTCACAGTTGTAACTTTGAATGATCTTGTGGGATGTATCATATATAAGAATGACTTGTCGTTTATCTACCTTTCAGCTGCTTTGGTAAAATTACTTTTGATCACTGCTTTTTAAAAACATTGTAGTAAAATATACACAACATCAAATTGTCCATTTTAACTCTTTTTAAGTGCACTGTTTAATGACATTAGGCACATTCACATTGTTGTGCAGCCATCATCGCTATTCGTCTGCAGAACTTTTTCATCTTCCCAAACTGAACCTCTGCACCCATTAAACACTTAACTCCCCACCCCCCTCTCCCCTCAGCCGTCACCATTCTCCTTCTCTCTGTGAATTTGACTGCTCTAGGTGCCTCACAGAAGTGGAATCATACAGTGTTTGTCATTTTGTGTCTGGCTTATGTCACGTAGCACAGTGTCTTCAAGGTTCATCCATGTTGCAGCAGGTGCCAACATTTAATTCCTTTTTAAGGCTGAATAACACTCCATTATAGGCTTTGTGTATCCATTCATCTGTCAACGGACATTTGGGTTGTTTCTACCTTTTGGCTATTGTGAATAATGCCGCTGTGAGCCTGGGGGTGTTCAAATATTTGTTCAAGTCTGTGCTTTCAGTTCTTCTGAGTACGTCCCCAGGAAGTTGAATTGCTGTATTGTATGCTAATTTTATGTTTAGTATTTTGAGGAACTTGCATACTCTGTTCCACTGTGGCTACATCATTTTACATTCACACTTGATCATTGATTTTTCTGTTTAACTTGAGGACTAAATGAGACGTCTTTACGAACTGTGACGTTTTGTTTGGACCAGTAGCTCCAGTTGTTGGTCTGTTGAAGCAGCTCATGATGGTCTCTTCAGGTTCCTCAAATCTCTAGGGCATTTTTTCGAACTTCTTACCAAATAAAGGGGTTGTGGAACACGGGCTCTGTGTTTTGTAAAGTCAGCAGACTGGCATTACAAACACAGGTTCCTCAAAGGAATAGTGTTTTAAACATCATATTCACTCATTTTAGAAAATCGTCCCCAGTCGTTG
Organism: Balaenoptera acutorostrata; assembly: GCF_949987535.1. Classification (NCBI taxonomy): domain Eukaryota; kingdom Metazoa; phylum Chordata; class Mammalia; order Artiodactyla; family Balaenopteridae; genus Balaenoptera; species Balaenoptera acutorostrata. Next base: position 14,922,389 of record NC_080081.1, read on the forward strand.
GTGATATTCCCAGCATGAGTTGTTATCACCTTTACAGTGAGACCAGTGTCTTAATTCCTGTCTTTGTTCTTGGTTGGGACAGAGAAGGAGGAGAACTCATCCAGCTTCAAATCTCAAAGGGTAATTTCCCCAGCTCAGAGCATGGGAGGTGGGCCCGGGCTGGGGGAAGATGGTAACTTCAAGCAAGCTGAGCCTGGCTTGAAGACAGCTGTTGATCTCCAACCCCAGTCAGTAGTGAGAATGTATCTCCCAGTTTCCAGTCCTGACCTTGTCTTCATGCCTGAATGTTACAGGTGTTCTGACCTGGGGCAGACAGCATGATAATCTCACTAAGCAGGTTGATCTTGTCATATGGCACAGAGATTTTATGTTTTATAAAATTTATAGGGCACAGATATCTTTCCTTAAGAGGCTCCTTAATAGCCTAGTGGACTGTAGATTTCCTGACTTTATGTGCAGTTTGTAGAACTGTGGCCGTTCCCCATGGTGGGTCCCGATGATGGGTTGGTTTGCTCTGAACGCCAGGTGAAGCCAGAGCGGATAGTCATGGAGATCACTGAGTGTTCTCTGCTGCTTGTTACCCAGTGCAGACTTACTTGCAGAATCTAATTAGTTTGAGCAGATTTCTTATTGTGGCTGAAATCGTCACTCTCTTTAGTGTTACCCAAAGGATAGTTTGCAGGAGAGATTTGTCATTCTTTGTTTCAGCTTCTAAGATGAGTTGACTCGCTGCAAACACCCTAATTTCCCTTTATCCTTTATTGTAGACCTGTCTTACAAGAATTTATGTACAGTTAATCCTGGATATTTGTAGATTTTGTGTTTGCGAATTTGCCTACTTGCTAAAATTTATTTGTAATTCTAAAAATCAGTACTTGGGGCTCTTTCATGGTCTTCTGCGGGTGTGCACATAGTCTCTTAAGTTTTTTGTCATCTGACATGCATATTCCCAGCTGGGGTGAAAACAATATGTTCTTGCTTTCATACTATGGAACAGATGCCCTCTTTTTGGTCTACTTGGTGCCTTGCTTTCCACATTTTTGTATTTCTTGGGGTGTGATTTTGCAGTTTAAAATGTCCCCTAAAGAGGGCTGAAGTGCTGTCTGGTATTCCTAAGCTGAGGAGGGCTGTCATGTGTCTTACAGAGAAAGTATGTGTGTAGGTGAGTAAGCTTGCTTCAGGTATGTGTTATAGTGCTGCCGGCTGTGAGGCCAATGTTAATGAATTTACAACAGCAATTAAATAAGGTTAAGTAGAAACATACGTAAAACAAGGTTATGTGAGTATTGAGGAGATGGTGAAGACGTTGTTACCAAAGGCTGCCAGGACCCTAGCCCTGTATTTCCCTCAGGAGCGATGAATATTCACTAGTTCACATTCATCGTGACTGTAGACCATGAACATTGTCAGTAATGAGAATCGACTGCTGACTCAAGGAGGTTGTTTCTATAGATCAGCATACTGCCTAGAGAAATATTCTTACTTACCTCAGATCTATTTTCAATCATCTAAGTGATGTAGTTCTATTTTCAGTTTGGGGGGACATACATGCTCGTTGTATCCACACTATTTCTATTTCATGGTTTCAGGTAACCATCATCTTTCTGAGTGAAAGACCCTTTCTCTTTCCTTTAATCCTGTCTCTTAAGACTCCCTCCTCCTCTCAACCATTTTATTTCTTTTTCAGACACTTCAGCTCAGTCATATATATATGTTTATAAATTTATTGATTTATTTTTATTTTTGGCTGCGTTGGGACTTCATTGCTGAGCGCGGGCTTTCTCTACTTGCGGAGAGGGGGTTTCTCACTGCCGTGGCTTCTCTTGTTGCGGAGCACGGGCTGTAGGCGCGCGGACTTCAGTGGTTGCAGCACGTGGGCTCAGTAGTTGTGGCTCACGGGCTCTAGAGCACAGGCTCAGTAGTTGTGGCACATGGGCTTAGTGGCTCTGTGGCATGTGGGATCTTCCCGGACCAGGGCTCGAACCCGTGTCCCCTGCACTGACAGGTGGATTCTTAACCACTGCGCCACCAGGGAAGTCCCAGCTCAGTTACATTTTAAGATCAGTGGTCAGGACTGCAGGCATCCTTTCTCACAGAGCCTAAACAGGAAGTAGAAGGAGGCCTTCCAGGGTGCAGGGGGTGACCAAGTTTACAGACTCCTCCGAGCGATGTCTGCTGTCCTGTGCGTAAATGGAGCCTGACTTTAAAAAAATCTATGCACTGAGTGTGCTAAGTGTGAGCAGGGAAGGAAGGGTTCAGCCCCTGCAGCACCTCCCTCTTCATCCCACCCTTCCAGTTTCATCTCCCTCTGAATTTGCTCCTTGGAGTGTGGAAAGCAGAGAGTAGAAAGCTTTGTCACTGTCTCAGCCATGTGATGTTGTGTTCATAGTTCTCAGAACTTTTGTTTTTATTTAAAGCTAATTCTGTTTCGGTACAGACAGTATATTGCTTTAAATTTAGACTGGACAATATGGAATGACAGATGTTCAACTGATTTGGGCTTATAAAACAGCAATTTCGTATGGTTCAATCTGATATCTTGCTTACTAGTCTGTGGTTGTGTTATATTTTCTTTCTGAAAATATTGAGGGACCAGCATCTTGAGTATTGTTAAAGTGAAACAGTGCGGTATTTATGGAAATAGAGTGACTCCCTTGAAGCACGTGATACTTTGTTTGGACTTTCTCTTCTAATGGTATTTTCTAACTTTCTGACAAAATTGGAATGAACTAGTAATGCTTCTTACACTGTTCCACACTTTTAAAATATTTTAAACACACTTTTTTCGTTATTTCTCTTTTATTTCTGATATAACCTTGAATTGGGTCTGTGCATCTTGTGAAGAGTTAATCTCATCAGGGGGCAATTGGCAGCTGTTCTAATTTGCTAGGGGAGAGCTAAGAGGAGCCAATGGGTGAAGGTTTAATTTTCTGCGGGTACTCCTACCTAACAAAGCAGGTTAAGGAAGGAGAGGAGAGACTGTTTGGTTTAGCTTTGTTCGAAGGGGATGTTTCCGCTGCTGGAGAGTAACGGGTGTCAGCTGTATTCTACCTCCTGATAACTGTCTGCTGTGTGGGGTGCAGTGCAAGCTGGAAGCGAATGCTTAGCTCAGTGGTTCCCGAACTGCTGCACGATGGATTCATGAAAATTTAAAAACAACACTGATACCCGGGCCCTCTCCGCAGGCATTCCATTTTAATTGGTATGGGGGGAATCTTATTTTATTTTAGTTTTCGCATGCAGCATGTGGGATCTTAGTTCCCTGACCAGGGATCGAACCCGTGCCCCCTGAGTGGAAGTGCAGAGTATTAACCACTGGACCGCCAGGGAAGTTCTTTTTTTTTTTGTATTGGGGGAATTTAAAAAGATGCCAGGTAATAGCCATAGGCCTCAAATGCATGTTCAGCTTCATTTTTTTTCTTATGTCTTATAACCAAGATCTTCCAGTACATAGGGGTGTCATGCGGGCTGCGAGTTTAGCCTTTCTCAGCGGCGATGCCCTTTCGAAACTGCGGCCGTAGACCTGAAGGGTGGTGGCTGTTCTACAGCCCTCCCGTGTCTCAGATTCCGCGCCGGGAGCCTCGTGTGCGCCGAGCTGTCAGGTGTTGAGTCAGGCGCACAGGCACTTTGTAGAAGACGTTGTGGCAGGTTGGGTAGGGTAGAAGACTGTGAGCGTGGACCGTGAGGACAGCCAGACCTGAGATCCAGTCCTGATTCTGCTGTTGGCTAAACCGTGAGTGAACTCACTTCTCAGGGCCTCAGTTTCCTGAGTTTAAACATCGGAGTAGAGAATATCTGCTTCATGGGGTTTTTTGAGCATTGGATAAAATAACTCCTGCAAAGCACTTTTTACAGAAGTCATTTATTAAATTTGGGAGGGTGGGCGTCGTAAGCATAACAAGACTCTGTAGTTTGACTGCTTTTGTATGAACCCCAGCTTCCCTCTTTGTAGATGTTTGCCTTAGGCAAACTGCTCTAAGCCTTAATCTCCTCGTTTGTAATAGTACCCAACTCTTAAGGTTGCAGAGAGGATTAAATGAGTCAATCTGTGTAAAGCATTTAACACAGTGCCTGGCATTTAGCTAATGTTCAAACATTCCTATCGTCTTTATTATTGGCACTCAGTCACGGAAGGGTCAAATACATAATATAATCAGATGAAATAGCAGTACGGGTGCTAAGTGGTACACAAGTGTACAGACTTAATGGTTTAGGAAAGGATCCCTCCAATTGGTGGAGGGGATGTCTGTGTGTTTGTGTATGTGTGTCTACATGTATGCACATAGGGGGGGCGTTCCATGCATTGAGCAGTGTTGAGATGGAAAGTTGAAACAGTTTATTCAGGGAATTGTGGAAGCACAGTTGGCATAAAAATTTAGGAGAGCATTAGGCTCCAAGGTACATCTAGAAAGGAATACAGGGACCAGGTGATGGAGGGCCTTGGTCATGAGTTTAAGGACCTTGGATTTATTTAGTTGGCAGAGGGGAACCCCTGAAAATTTTTAGTAAGGTAGTAAATGATCAGAGCAGTGATTTAGGAAAATGCACCTGACGCCTATTGTACATGGCCATGCATGAAGTTGCAAGGGACCCTCATGGAGATAATGATTGGAAAGGAAGTCAGGTCTGGGAGGTGCCGTCTGAGTATCTTACAAGCCATTCATTCATTCATTCATTCTTTCATTCATTAACTCTTACCATTTTGGCTATTTGGTGAAGCATTTAGTTCTCAATAACTGCTCCTGATAGCCCACAAATGAGAGTAGTAGGTCATTGTAAGAATATAATAATGTCTTATTTCATCTCATGTATATGTGAACTGATCTAGTACAATAGTGGGCAGAAATACATGTTAGACAAAATAGCAAAATGAGTTAGTATGTAGACCTTTTAACTCATTGCAATATTCATGAGAGATGGAGAAAAGAATAGAAAGGAGCCAGATCTGAGCGATTAGTTATAGAAGGGGAGAAAAGTGTTGGTTAGGAAATCATAGTTCTAATAGGAATCCACAAAGCTATCAGTCTCTTAAGTATTGCTGTTTTTGCTTACCATTATTCCAAAAATTTGGGAGGAAATACCCCAAATGCCATCATCCTATAATGGCAGGCATCATTTTGCAGATTCTTTTCCAGTCTTTATCTAGCCACACATATCCATACATTTACAGTCTTATTATGTATACAGCTTGTGTCCAGTTTTGTCACTGTATTGACTGTACTCTTACCTCCTCACTGGCTGCATTGATAGTCCATCTAAGAGACTCCCTGTGTTTGCTAGTCTCAGGGTAAAAGATGTCTATATTCATGGCCTTACATGGAGTGTCTCTTTGGTCCATGTTTTGGGATATGCCAAAGTTACCTTCAGATGGGATTTTTTGTTGTAGTCGTTTATGGGAGACTGAGCATGGCAGCGCACTGTTCCACTTGAGCTGTGCTGTTCTCATAGTGACAATGTAAGTCCCCCCTGGAGGTGGGCTGTGTGTGACCCAGGGTAATAGGTTTTTACTAGCTAGCCAGTCTGAAAGCAAATTGGCAATACTTGCTTCCTTTCAAAAATTCCCCAACAACAACAACAACAATAAAATTCCTACACCCTTCCATCAAAAGTTAATGTAACTAAATTCCTAAGTATGGGGTATACGATATACTGTTTAATACTGAGTCTTCTGTTTTCATGTAACTAAAGTTCTGTTTCTCTTCACTATTTTTTAATCAACTGGAGTATTTTCCATAAATGCCCACATTTGTGCATTTGAGTTTTGACAAATGTATACACTTGGAATGTATCTATAGCAGTTTCTTCAAATCTTTCAAAATCGAATGTCTGGGTCAACTTTGTTTTTATTATGAAGAGTGCCTTCTTTTTTGCGTGTGTTACATTTTTAAATTTCTTTGCATGTTTAGGACTTTTACATTGTTTATTGGACGTTATGAAAGCTCCCTTGTAGGTTTGCATTCTGATGTTCTTCTGAAGAGTGTTGAATTTTGCCCAAATCTGTCTTTGAACTTGTGTAGGCTTGGTTTGATGCTTTTTTAGGTTAGATCTTTGGAAGTCCCAAGGTGTTTTTCCCAAGCTTGTCTAACATGTGGGCCTCCACCTTCACGCCCCATGTTTCTTGTGGGTCTTCTTAGGCCTTGGTGCTAGTCTTTTCTAGGACAAGTCTAGAGTAAGTCTGTTTTAGAGGAGGGTTTCTAAACCTCAGCAGTACTGACTGCCGTTTAGGGCTGGATATTTCTTTGTATGTGTGTGTGTATTAGGGGGACGGGGTGAAGAGTAGGGGGGCTACCTTGTGCCCCGAGGCTCCCCAGAGCCTTGTTTTTGGTAAACCTCTTTGCTGGCTGGCGTCTTGCCCTGGAGGAACCTGCCGGCTGCTCCTGCTGGCTCAGTCTCTGGCCTCTGCTTCGGCTCCATGGGGCTCCTGTGCTGTTGGGACCTCAGTTCGCTGCCACAGCTGTGAAGTGGCTGAGAGCCAGGGCAGTGACCGTGTTCACCTCGTGGGTGTCCCTTTTCTCAAGGATCAGTCTCGTACTGGCAGTTATCCAGTGCCTACCCATGTGGTTGCAGTGGAAGTGGGGCTCTTCCACTATCAGCTACTCAGCCATTCATCAGAGCAGCAGTCTCTCCACGGCTTTTAATAGCTGGATATTTATGAGCCTTGAGGCTGGACACTCTGTGTACAGTGCAGGGCGTGGTAGTTTGACCTGCAGTCAAGACCTGTTCTAACTTCTCGCTGAACAGATAAAGGGTGAGGGCTTATGCTAGGCTGAGGTTCACCAAATTCTGGCGCGAGTCACTTTTGTACTTAGTTAAAAACCCAGAACCTCTGTCTAATCCCAGACCTACTCCCTTGGAATTTTTTTAAGGAAGAAGCCTAAAAATCTGTATTATTTAATCTGTGCCCCAGGGATTCTTATCATCGAGAAAGTATGATGATACTTTCAGCAGACTGGAACGGGGCAGGGGAAGATGTGATGCCCTCTTGGAAAGGGGAAAGAGCAGCATGAATATTCTGCATTCCTTTCCCTTGGATCTGTGCTGTAATCATGACTCAAACCTATTTATTTATTTATTTATTCATTCATTCATTCATTCATTTCTTCCTTCCTCCCTTCCTCCCTCCCTCCCTCCCTCCCTCTCTTCCTTCCTTCCTTGGGTGTCTCACTGCAGTGGCCTCTCATGTTGCGGAGCACGGCCTCCAGGCACGTGGGCCTCAGCAGTCGTGGCTCGCAGGCTCTAGAGCACAGGCTCAGTAGTTGTGGCGCACGGGCTTAGTTGCTCCGCAGCATGTGGGATCCTCCCAGACCAGGGCTCGAACCCGTGTCCCCCGCATTGACAGGCGGACTCTCAGCCACTGCGCCACCAGGGAAGCCCCTCATACCTATTTTTAAAAATTCTAATTAGTTAAACAATTTTTTTTTGTCTGAATATGTTTTTATTTCTCCTTCATTCTTTATAATATTTTGCTAGGTTTACAATTTTAGGTTGGTGGTTATTTTCGTTTAGGTCTTCAAAGGTAATTTTTTTTTAAAAATAAATTTTATTTATTTATTCATTCATTCATTTATTTATTTATTTTGGCTGCGTTGGGTCTTCGTTGCTGTGCGCGGGCTTTCTCTAGTTGTGGCAAGCGGGGGCCACTCTTCATCGCGGTGTGTGGGCCTCTGACTGTCGCGGCCTCTCTTGTTGCGGAGCACAGGCTCCAGACGCGCAGGCTCAGTAGTTGTGGCTCACGGGCCCAGTTGCTCCGCGGCATGTGGGATCTTCCCAGACCAGGGCTTGAACCCGTGTGCCCTGCATTGGCAGGCAGATTCTCAACCACTGCGCCACCAGGGAAGCCCCACGATATATTTTTTAAAAATGTTGATAGAAGTCTTTTTTCCTCCCCCCTTTTGGGGGGCCTAGTTGATTTGTATTCTCATTAAGATTATCTTCTCTTGCCGAACCCTAAAATGTATATTTATGCATGTTCTTGGATCTCCTTTCTCTCCCTGTCATGGGGTTTTCAACACTCTCCATGGTTTTCCTTCTTCCTGTTGCCCTACTAGCTCACCTTTGCCACAGCTGTTTCTGTGTGGTTCATCTTTCTGTTCACTTCTCTTGCTTGGTAAACCAGTCATCGGGGCTTCTCTTTCAAACGGAGCAGTTGGTGGTGGAAGGGTCTAAGGGTAAAGGGTCTTTCAGCCAGTATCTTGGAACGTGACCTCACTCTGAACATACGTCTGTGAATTTGCCTTATCTATTCCTTGCATTGATATCATAGACTTTATTAATTAAACTGTAGTCATTTTCCTAAAACAGTATATATTGACCACCATCTCACTCATGTAAACACCTATTTTTAGTTCATTGTTTCAGATTTTCTGGGATGTTCTCAAGGACCTTGGGCACTTCCGGCCCTCCCACAGTGGGGAGTAGTATTTAGCATGCTGTATGGTCACCAGCGAAGGGTTTGACAGTCTTGGTGGCAGTTGTCAGAATGGGGGCCTGGCCATATTCTGCTTGTCTTCACCGTGCAGGAGCTCTAGGGCTTGGGTTTCCCAGGGTACTGCCTCAGGGACTCATCCCCCAGAAGGGATGAGGTCAGAGAATGTGCAGAAACTCCTCCTGAGGAGTTCACATCCTTAGCCTGACCTTGGGGTAGTTATCACAGGCTCCCATCCCCCAGTGGTTCTCGTGGTCCGCATTATGACTCTCAGGTTCAGAGGCTCACTTGTCAGCTCTGTATACATGGCATGCTGGCGAATCCAGTAGGTTCTGTGGTATAATGGTAAAAGGTGGCCAGCAGAATTTAAATGAAAGCTAACGGTTCTTCCAGGAGGTAAATGCCATATCCTTCAAAGCTTGCAGAGAGCTTCTGAGTAGTTGTGCTGGCTTGCGTGCCAGCCATGGAAAATCAGGCCAACAACAAAAAAAGGCAATGGAGTTGTCAGATGAGAGAGCAGCATGTGGTTGATCTTGCATTGACTTTGTTTTTCATTTCCTTCCATCAGTTTTTTTCCTACAGAACCATAGAGGGGATCTGTTTAGTTTTATAGAGGTCACTCGTGTTCATGGGGGTGGAAGATATTAGGCAGATTTTGGCTTCTTCCCTCAAAGCAGAGATTAATGGCTTTAGATTATGCAATCATGAAAGTAGGTGTGACAGCATTACTAAGCACCTCTGGGCAACAATACGGGAAAAATACAGCAGTGTTCTGCTTTAGGTGAGCTAAACATATTCTCACCCTAGTTGCCTGTTGGAGTAATACCCAGTGTACCTAGAAACTGCATTATCTGACAAGCTCAACTCTGGGGGGTAGGGCCGTGACCCAGGAAGTAAGCCAAAAGTGCAAAATAAGTGACACAGTGCCTGTTTTCTGTTCTGAAAGTCCTTTAGGTTCTTACTCAGAGCCTGTTTACTCTGACTCACTTACAGTTTTACGAAGCCATATCCTAGTTTAGAAACAGCAGTAAATGGTGAGATAGTCTCTTGAAGGGATAGCCTGATGGCAAGGGACAAGATAGAATTACAATGTATGAAAACCCAGAAAGCATGGCCATTTTGGACACTTCGTAGGAGCGTCTACACACTGAGGATCATTGGCATTGGAAAAGAGTCATGTTAGTGGTGAGGAATCTTCATCATGAGGATGGTGAAGTACAGCTCCCATCTTCTGTTTTAAAGGACTACTGGAGAACGGTTTGGGGAGCGTTTCTATTAAAATGAAGATTGGATTCTTAAAGGGATAATACTTTTCACCAGTCTGGAAAACTCAATTCTGTGGAAAGAACATTCTTTTCTCCTCTGCTCCTTTGATGGTTATATTTATCTGCCCACACTTAGATTTTGTGTTTCACGAAGTCTGCTGATTTAAAATAATTGAGGAAGGACACACTGTTTATTTTTCAAATGAATGACTAATGTTTCTTGCATTTCTTTTTTAAAAAGTTGAACAAAATCGATGTTTTGGCCTAGATTATAGAGTTCTCTTATGACCCCATATGTAATTTACCACCTCCTACCCCCCCATGCCATAGGAACCCACCATAAATGGATCCTTGCTTGGGTGGAATTCGCACTTCACAATTCATAATATTGTTCTTAAAGGCCATGCGGATTCTAGTATAATCAGTAATTAGATATTCAGATTGTATTCCAGTTTTTATATATTAACAAACAGCAGTGCAATGAACCTGATTAAAGCTAAACCTTTGGAGACATTGTTAATTTCTCAGGGTGTATACATTTTAAACCTTTTGATATGCCAGATTTCCTTCTAGAGTTAACTGTTTGAGTTCTCTTTAGTGAAATGAGATGGCCCTACACCCTTGCCAAACGTGGATGTCACATTTTGCGTTTCTTTGAATTTGAGTATTTGCGAATTTTCATTAGCCTTTTGTGTATTTTGTAGTGAATTTCCTGTACATGTTCTTTGCCCTTTAAAAAAATTGGTAGGCTTTTATAATATAATTCTTATCTATATTTAGGTGTTCTTGATTTATTAAAGATTAATAGCTTACTAACTAATTTAGCATCTGACATACATGGTGCAAATTTGATTCCAGTTTGTTTGCCTTTTATTGTTCTCATGGTGGAACTATTTTGCTTTCACAAGGAAAACAGATTTAACCAAATAGTATCCCCTTGTAAAATGTCAACTTAAAGGAAATATAGAGCTAAAACATTAGCATTAATTTGTATGTTGTTTTTCTCTACACTGGATGTGACGTGTTTTTAACTATAACATAAATATTTTATTAGAACTGAACTTTAATTTTCTACATTAGTGAGGAACAGTGTGTGGACTGAAAAAAAAAAAAAAAGCACAACCTAGAAGTTGAGAGTTATATTTTATTTAGCGGACTCTTTCAGGACCTCAAGCCCTGGAGACAGGACGCTGGGATCACTCTGAGGGGCTACTGTGAAGAGCAAGGGGGTGGCGGGGGCGAGGCAGGATACAAAGGGGTTTGTGCAACAAGGACTGGGTAGTCAGAACATCAAAAGATTATGTTCATTAAAGAAAACCAGACATCTCAAGGTAATGAAATCAGCGCTTTTCTGTGTATAGCAAGATGCAAGTCTGGGCTCATTGAAATCGTTCCTTTGACATGCACCCCAGCTATCTGGGGCCAGTATCCTGTGCTTTCTCATCCTGAGTCTCCTCAGGGTGCACCACAGGGGTGGCTGCAGCAGTTGACTGCTTCATGACCAGCATTCTGTTTCCATCCGGAATTCCCTCAGGGGAGCGGCAGTAATGTGGCAGCTTGATGGCTGCAACATCCTTTGTTTAATGACTTGGCAGGTAACATTTCTCCTTCACAAGTTGTAACTTTGCTTCATTAAAAACAAAATAACTGAGTGCCCATTCTTTGTGAGGTATGAATACTTTCAGTTTATTTTCTTATGTGCAAAATAGGAAAAAATTCTTACAAATTAGGTTGTTTTCTATTCAGTGTCTGGCTTGTAGTATGTGCTGAATCAATGGTAGCTGTTTTTATGATCATGATGACATAAATGACTATGACATGTCTGTGCACTCAACTACCTGATAGCTCTTGAGGGCAATAGACATGTAATTGATAACGCATATTTCTTATATCCCTTGTGATATTTTGTTTGTTTGTTTCCAATATTAACATATTGGAAATATGTTAATTTCCAAATAGTTGTGCTTCTTAGATAAGATATAAATTATTGATTTCTAACTTAATTCTTGTCATCAGAGAACATTCTGCGTACCATTTTTATATTTAGAAATTTATTGAGATTTATTTTATGGCCCCAGCATATGGTCTTGGTGAATTTACAATGTGTACTTGAAAAAAACCTGTCCTATAATTGTTGAGTGTGGTGTTCCATAAATGTCTGTTAGATTAAGTTGGTTACTTGTTATTCAAATCTTCTGTATCTTTACTGATTTTTTTTTTTGGGGGGGGGTCTACTTGTTACATTTACTGAGAAGAAGGATGTTAAATTCTCCTGCTATGATTGTGGGGTTTTCTGATTTTTCTCCATAGTTCTGTTGGCTGTCTCATATATGTTGCAGCTCGGTAATTAGATCCATACACATTTAGGAGTGGTGAATTGACTATCCTATCATTATGAAATGTCCTTCTTAATCTCTGGTAGTTTAATTCCTTGACTCAAAATCAACTTTGATAATCAGATAGCTTCACATGATTTCTTGCGCTTGCTGTTTGCATGCCATATCTTTTTCCATCCTTTTGCTTGAAAGTGTATCTCACATATACAATGAGCTGGATCTTTCTTTTATTAATCCAGTGTGAGTGTGGCAGTCTCTGGCTTTTAACTGGAGTGTTAGTATGTTTGCTTTTAGTGTAAATATTGATGTGATGGGGCTTAAGCCTTTTACTTACTGTTTATTTTCTATTTGTTTCATCTGCCTTTTTTTGGGGTGGCGGGGCTCCATTCCTGACTTATTTCAGTCAATCAGATATTTTTTAGTATTCCATTTTGATTCCTTTGTTGGCTTTTTATCCGTATCTCGTATTTTTGATCTTGCTTTAGTGATTAAAATAGGCCTCTTATTACAGTCTTTTTTTGCATGTTAATATTGGATTACTTTACATAAAATGTAAGAAACGTATAGGAGTAACAGCCTATCCCTTGTACCATTGTTATATATTTTACATCTACATACACGATACGGTGTTACCATTATTTTGCTTTTAAGCAGCCATTTGTTTCGCAAAGAAATGGAAAGGAATAATACAGTCTCTTATATTTACCCACATGTTTGTTTGTCATTTTGGTTTCTCTATTTTTCTACAACTGAATTTCCATCTGGTACCATTTCCCTTTAGCTTGAAGAATATCCTTTATAATTTCTTAAAGATCAGGTTGGGTGGTGATCAAGTCTCTGAGACTTTATCTGAAAATGTCTTAATTTCACCTTCATCATTTGAAGGATATTTACTTTTGTTAGTTATAGAATTTGAGGTTAACAGTTATTCTTTTCTTTCAGCGCTCTATAAATTTTGTTCCACTATCTCCTCCTCCTTTTAAATTGAGGTATAATCGATATACAGCATATTAGTTTCAGATATTCAGCAAAATGATTCAGTATTTGTGTGTGTGTGTGTGTGTGTATATAGTGTATAGTATGTATGTGTATACGTGTGTGTGTATATAAATGATCACCACAGTAAGCCTAGTTAATATCCATCACCATACTTAGTTACAGAATTGAGTTTGTTAAGTCAGCTGTTAGTTGTATTATTTTTCTTCTGTATGTAACGTGTTGTTTTTTGTGGGCTGCTTTCAAGACTGTTACTTTCTGGTTTTCAGCATTTTGACCGTGATGTGCCCAAGCATAGGTCTCTTTGTTTTGATCCTTTCTGGGGTTTGCTAAGATTCTTAGGTATCTAAATTAATATTTTCTACCAAACTTGGAAAAATTTCAGCCATTATTCCCTCAAATATTTTTTTCTTCCCTATTTTGTCATCTCTCCCAGGACTCCAGTTACATGTGTGTTTCATTGCTTGTATGGTCCCATTGAACCCTTAGGCTTTCTTTTCTTCTATCAATCTTGCTCTCGCTCTCTGTTTTCTGTTTGTTCTTCAGGTTGTAAACTAAAAGAAAGGCTTAATGAATCTGGGCACAGAGCAATGGAAGTTATCTGATATTAAAGTTATCTAGTGAATTTTTCATATTGTACTTTTTAGTTCTAGAATTTCCATTTGCTTCTTTTTGATAGTGTCCATCTCTCTTCTGAAATTACCTATCCAGAGAACTCCCTGGTGATCCAGTGGTTAAGACTCTGTGCTTCCGCTGCCGGGGTCCCGGGTTCAGTCCCTGGTTGGGGAACTAAGATCCCACGAGCTGCGTGGCGAGGCCAAAAAAAAAAAACCAAAAAAAGAAATTACCTATCCATTCACTTGTTGCAACAATATTTTCCTTTAATTCCTTGAACATATTTATAATAGTTGTTTAATAGTTCTTGTCTACTAATTCCAAAATCTGGATCATCTCAGGGTCTATTTCTAATGCTTGTATTTTTTTTTTCCTCTTGATTATGGGTCAAATTTTCTTGCTTCTTTGCAGGTCTAGAAATTGTCTTGTTATGTTGGGTGTTAGGAAGTATACATTATAGGAAGTCTGGGTTAAAGGGTATTTGTTCTGATAGGGAATTCCTGGTAGATTGGTCTTGTTAGGATTGGCTTATTCGTTCTATCGTTCTGTTTGTCTTGTCTGTCTATCTGGGGCAATTATTTCCATTTTGAACTTAGTCCAAGTGCATGGCTCTTACTCTAGAGCGTAAGGCATGGCCTTCCTGGCAGCTAAGTGAATGTCTGAGGCGCTTAAGAAGAACTCTTTCTTCTAGGTAGGCAGAAACTCTAGTCTCCTGGCATTGCGTGACCTCACAGAGGCCTCATGGGTCTGACCCTGCTCACGGACAGTGAAGTTCTGGCAGAGTCCCTTTGGTAAATCCCCACAAGATATTCTGGGTCTGCCCTCTGCTATTCCTGCCCAAATTCCAGCTGTTTCTGCAACTTAGAACATCCATCTCTTCCTCTTCAGTTCAGTGAAAGTTTAGCTCTGCTTGGGCAGAAGGTACCCCCAGGCAGAAAGACAGGCCAGTCCCGGGCTCTCCTCTTCTCTAGGCTTACACTTCAGCCCTGCTTGTCGTTCAGTGCCTGAAAACAGCTGCTTCATATATTTCATTCAACTTTGCAGTTTTACAATGGAGGGCAAGTCCAGTACCAATTATTCTTTCATGGTTGGAAACAGAAATCTGGCAGTTTGCTTGTAAGCTGCGTCTTCCTTATTAATAATGTTACTGTCACTTCATGTTCTGTTTTTTATCCTGTGTGGAATATGACTGATTTTCTTTTGACAGATCCTTGATTTCTGTGTTGGCTGCAGTCTTTTTTTTGTTTTTGTTTTTATTAATTAATTAATCAATTTATTTTTGGCTGCGTTGGGTCTTCATTGCTGCGCGCGGGCTTTCCCTAGTTGCGGCGAGCAGGGGCTACTCTTTTTTGCAGTGTGCGGGCTTCTCATTGTGGTGGCTTCTCTTGTTGTGGAGCATGGGCTGTAGGCATGTGGACTTCAGTAGTTGCGGTGCATGGGCTCAGTAGTTGTGGCTCACGGGCTCTAGAGCACAGGCTCAGTAGTTGTGGCGCACGGGCTTAGTTGCTCCGTGGCATGTGGGATCTTCCCACAGCAGGGCTTGAATCTGCGTCCCCTGCACTGGCAGGTGGATTCCTAACCACAGCGCCACCAGGGAAGTCCCTGGCTGCAGTGTTATAGTTGATTCATGTTAACTTTTGTTCCAGAGCCAGCCTTTTGGTGCATCAATTCCAATTAGGTGCAGTTGTCTTGATTTTTTTTGATGATCAGTTTAAACTCAGAGTTTGGTGGAACGTTCTGCCTTCTTTTAGTTGTTCAAATTAGGGATCAAACTAGCTACTTCTTTAAAATAAGTATTTTCTGCATGAGGGATTAACATGTATTTGTATGTAAAATAGGCTTTAAAACTATTTTCAAGAGAGCTTTCAGTAATTAAGGCACAATATGGTTTCTTTCTTTCCTGTAGTGGTATATCCCTCCCTCCCTCGCTCATATTTGCAAAGCATTTTTTACCTTTCAAAGTGTTTTCAGTGGCCCTTTGCTACCATTCACACATCCCTACTGCACAGTCTGGTTACCTCTTGACTGTTTCACTGACCCCTAATTCTCCTTTCTTCCAAAAATCTCCTGGCCAGTCACTTCTTCAGTTTTATTTTCCTAAAGTTGAGTTTCTCTAATGTGAAAAAGCATTGACCGTTCCATGTTGCCTTCCAAACTCTTTAGCTATTTCCCAGACCACCTTTCTAGCCAGATTTTGCATTTTCCCTCCCTGGAGTCTCTGCATGGGTTCCTCTCACCCACAGTGCCCTTCCCTTCTCTCCATATACCTTATCCTTTTCGTCGTCCAAGCTCCTCCCTCACTACAGTGTCACTTGGTAGAAACCTTCCCCAGTTCCCTCTGCCACTGTATTTACTGTTCACTTCACACCTGAATTACAGGTGTTGGTATATATCTTGTCCCATCTCCAAAGACAAGAAGACATGACTATCAGTAAATATATCTCCAGGAGCTCCTGGTGTCCTCCACATAGTAGATAACAAATATCTGCCATTCAACTCTCATACGTACCCTATGATCTTATGCACGGTGAAGAGTTTTTTCCATTCAAAGAATGAGGAAACTGAGAATACAGTGTTGAAATGATGTCACACACAAAATTGATTGATTTGCAGCCTGTGTCTCCTAATTTCTGTCCTTAAGGCAGCTTCCCTGCTCTCATCTAATATGGCCCCAAATTACTTTAGTTGGCTTCTAAGCATGAACCTACATCCCTTTATATTTTTGGCATGTCCAGATTCATCAAAAAAAAACAAAAAAAAAGAAAGGTGGGAGATTTTGCGTCAGCCTCTGTTTGCTGTCCTTGTGGGCGTGGCTGTCGCCACATTGAGGCGTCAAAGGATAAACATGGGTTCCTAGAGCCCTGCTGTCAGGGGTCATCCTGCTTGTCCTGGTGCCACTCAAGACCCCGCGAAAACGCGCTCTGTTTTGTTATGTTCTAAGAGTGACTTGGTTTCACCGCAGGGATCCAATTCTCTGTTACCCTCTCTTGTTTCAGGCACTTCGCCTGAGTAACTTGGCCATGGGGAAGACCACCACAGGCCAGATAGTCAACCTGCTGTCCAACGATGTGAACAGGTTTGATCAGGTAAGCTGCCCCTGGGGGATCCTCTTACATTTCCTGTCCTTACTGTGTTTAGCTTTTTGGGATGCCAGGTGCCAGTGTTTGGCGTTGGCCAGGATTCTTTTGAAGGCATAAGACAAAGAGTTCTCTTTATCCAACTCTCATTTCTTCTGTCTGCAAATTAGATGTAATAATGTGTATTGTCCTTTAGATGAGAATTTTATTTTTCTAATAATAAATAGGCATCAGTGTTCTTGCCCCGTGTGGGTTGTGTCTCTAAGGGTCCTCCTGGAGCGGCCCTTCTTGAGAGGGGCTGAATTCTCGGGCAGACTTTGAGGAAGCCCTGGGCTCATTTGTGGGATGGACAAAACTGAAATCTTCCTGGTGCTCCCGGTCCTCTTCTCCCTGGACGTCCCTGAACCTGGCCCTATGCTCTCCCAGAACAGCGTCACCTGGGGTAGATACTTGATTTCTGCTTTATCAGGTTTAAAACCCACTGTGATCATTTCTGTTTAGGTTCCCGTCTGTTCTTTGACAGAAGATTGTTTCCAAATTGTGTCCTTACTCGTCTGGTTTTTATACATTCCTAAGAAGGCTTTGTTTTTTTTCTTTTAAGGTAACGATATTCTTGCACTTTCTGTGGGCAGGGCCACTGCAGGCTATCGTAGTGACCATCCTGCTCTGGATGGAAATAGGAATATCATGTCTTGCTGGGATGGCGGTTCTAATTATTCTTCTGCCTTTGCAAAGCTGCATTGGGAAGTTGTTTTCATCACTCCGGTAAGAGAAACACTGGTTTAAAAAAGTGTTAATATGTAACTGGTAACATCCACCATCTGCTTGATGCTTTTGTTCAAAAACAAAACAAAAATGCCTTCTTTGGTCTCTTTGCATGTGTTGTAGACCCTTTAGGCTTAGCCAGTAGATGCTCCAGCCTTAAGCTGAAGTTTGATCCTGAAGCGGGAAAGGTGACAGCATCCGCTGGCTCCTCCCGGCACCGTACCTGAGCAAGTAGAGTGTCCTTAAGCAGAATGTACACTGAATAGTGTTATTTAAGCATTATTAAATAGTAATGATCTTATAGACTCATTCCAGATGCATCTATTTTTGTTATGCTTGTGTTAGAGACATTTTCAGGTGTGTATATGTTTGCATCTTGCTTTTAATTCAGCATTTCCATTAAGTTATAAGCACCCCAAGGGCAAGATCAATCTTAAATATGTCTTTATAAAGCCCACATTCCTAGCAGCCTATGTGATAGAAAAGTGGCTGGTGATGAAGAGCCTAATGCTGATTAGTTAGGCTTGAAGCAGGTCCCAGAGGGTTGGAGGTGGGTCATTGTCCGGGTTCTCAGGTGAAGCTCATTGAGTTCTTTTGTGTGTGTGTGTGTGTGTACCTCTTCGTGTGGTATTTTTTTTCCTCTACTTGGAATTTCGTTTCCTCTTTTTGCTGTGGAGAGATGTTCCTTATCCTTTGAGGCCCTGTTCCAGTGCTGCCGGGTCTCTGAAGGCTTTCTTGTTCTCCTTTCCCAGTGGAATTAACAGCCCCATCTTTTCTGCTCCCCAGCACTTTACTCCTCTTTTATTACAGCACAGCCACTGTCTTCCTGTTAAGAGTCGGGTGTCTTTCTGCCTTCCCTACCTGACCGTGACATCCCTGGGCAGATGGTTTGTATCTGATTAATTCTGGGTCTTCATTAGCAGATAATGCACGTTCTCCAAGTTACTTCTTGAATTGGGCTGAATGGTTGGCTTCCTAATTGAAGTCTTCTCCATTTCTACTTTGAGTAGGACCTGCCTGTCAGCGCAGAAGAGCTGTAGGGAATCATTTGATCCCTGGTCTCTGGCTGTGCCACTGCTGCTGCTGATAAGGAAAGTTGGGCTGTGGTCACCAGGGCTCATCTCTCACGTCTGTCCCTTAGGAGTAAGACTTCAGCTTTCACAGACACCAGGATCAGGACCATGAATGAAGTTATAACTGGCATCAGAATAATAAAAATGTATGGTTGGGAAAAGTCTTTTGCAGACCTTATTACCAGTTTGAGAAGGTAAGTTTTTGTATATATACAGCATATTTTCATAATTTATCTCTTATTTACTGAATGGTTTAGAAGTCTTATCATGTTTTCACATTAAGGTGAACTTAACTACTATCCACGCCACCCCCAATGCGTGGCAGTGGGGTTAAGTAGAACAGTGGAGACGTCATTTTAACCTGCTCTTCCATTTACCATCTTCTTAAAGGAAAAAAAATATATGCTTCTTACTTATACAGAAATTAAATTCCAAGTATTTCTTTCTTTTTTAAAAAATTTATTCATTCATTCATTCATTCATTCATTTGTTTATTTATTTTTGGCTGCGTTGGGTCTTCGTTGCTGCGCACGGGCTTTCTCTAGTTGCGGCGAGCGGGAGCTACTCTTTGTTGCGATGCGCTGGCTTCTCATTGCCGTGGCTTCTCTTGTTGCGGAGCACAAGCTCTAGGCGAGCGGGCTTCAGCAGTTGTGGCTCACGGGCTCAGTAGTTGTGACGCATGGGCTTAGTTGCTCCGTGTCATGTGGGATCTTCCCGGACCAGGGCTCGCACCCATGTTCCCTGCATTGGCAGGCGGATTCTTAACCACTGCGCCACCAGGGAAGCCCCCAAGTATTTCTTAATAGCACAGATTCCAAATAAACAATGATTTAAGATGTTGGCATCTAAAACGATATTTAAACTAAAAGTATAATTTATGTTAATATAGCACAAATGGGGAGATTATAAAGATTGGGTACTTAATATCGGGCCAAACTTTATGAGTCAGTATTATTCATTCCAAACAAAGCCATAAATATCTTTTTTGCTTTGCTTTATGTTTGTAGAATTTTTTTCCATCTTTGACTTAAATACCTGATGAGGGCTTATACTCCAGCACAGGGTACTTAGAATTCTCCGGCAGCACCCTGTCACCTCTCACCTTGCACCTTTGTGGGTGCCCCTCCCTCTGCTGGGAACACACTCGCATCGTCCTTCTTCTCTGGCCTCCGCCAAGCCCGACTGACTCCAGCTCATCTTCTCAGGGTCCACCTGCGTGTGACTTGCCCTGACTCTACTGCTCCGAGTTACACGCCTCTGCTCTGTGCTCCCGTGGGGGCCGTGCTGGCGCCTCTGCCTAATGTCTTGGTGTCTCACAATTTTGGGGTTGTTTTTTCTATTCTTTTATGAGTTCGTCAACTCCTGGAGGGGATGGGCTGTGTCTTTCTGTCATCAGTGAGGAGCCCGGCATAGGACTTCTGGTTATGAATGGATGTTGACTGAATGTTCAAACCCAGTCTGATTGACCCAAAATGTTTAAAATGTGACACTAAGCCTCTGTTTAGTTGGAAGAGTGAAGTGGTGATGAAGCGTGTGGTCTTTGTGTCGGGCAGGCCCCCGGGTGTGCACTGTGTAGTATCTCCATGATGTGAGGGATGGTTTATCTTCATCTGTGTCCACTCCCTAGGAAGAGGCCACTCACACAGGGCGCTTGAATTCATGTCTTGGATGTTGATGCTTCTTTTAAAATCTATTTCCTACTCTTTTCCAGGAAGGAAATTTCCAAGATTCTGAGAAGTTCCTATCTTAGAGGAATGAATTTGGCATCGTTTTTTGTTGCAAGCAAAATCATTGTTTTTGTCACCTTCACCACCTATGTGCTCCTTGGCAATGTGATCACAGCGAGCCGTGTGTTTGTGGCGGTGACACTGTATGGGGCTGTGCGGTTGACAGTCACCCTCTTCTTCCCTTCGGCCGTCGAGAAGGTGTCAGAGGCAGTCGTCAGCATCCGAAGAATCAAGGTTTGCTGACAGAAAACTTTATTAACTTGTCAGTGGATTTTACCTAAAACGCCTCCTTTTATTTGGTGTCACTGTGTGCCAGTTAGGTGAGATCTAACGCTCTCACTGCCTAAGCTGGTGGTCGTCCCAGAGACTCTTTAGTGCTCCCGTCTTCTGACATAGGGTGCGTTACAAATACCTTAAGAGGCTGCTCATCTACGGGCAGTAGTGTAAGTAGCAGCGGTGCAGGGCTCTTGTCGAGTAATGACTGCAGGACGATTAAGTTGCCTGAAAGTAGGAGAAGCGAACAGATCTCATCTCCTGTGCTCACTCCATTGACGAGGTGACAGCTGTGCTCAGTCCTGGGGTGAATAGGGTTCCTCTCTGGGCCGGGCGGGAGTGAACATGCTGAGAGGTCTCCGTCCCTTGGGCGGGAAGCACGGCCTCAGCCTCACCTCATTCTGTGTGTTTACAAATGGGTTCTTTCCTCCGTGGATGGTTTGCTTGTTGATTTCTGAGCACGCCTTTTCTCCATCGGCCTTTTTGTCCCTGTTCTCTTTTCACTTACGTGTAATCCTATCTCTAGCTGCCCTCTTCCTTTCAAACTTGTGATTTCCACCATACCCACAGTCACTCTCTCTCTCTTTTTAATCTGTCTGTAAATTGCCAGGGGTGAATAATTTACATCACCAAGATAAGAACCTGTAGATATTTAAGGAGTTGTGTGTGTATGAATTGGTGTAAAATGAAGATAAACTGGCTTTGTGAGCCGGCCTGGGCATGAGCTTGAGTGTCTGGGCTTTACAAAACATCTAATTTGTTTTGTTCCTACTTCTCGATAGTGATGGATGGCCAGTAATAGATCTCTTGTGAAGTTAGATAGCTTTGGCTGTGATTTTTATTTGATCATTCAGTCGTCATAAAAGGTGAGTTTTTTTTTTTTTATGATGAAGTTTCTATAGTATAAAAAGCTATTGCCCATAAAACAGATCAGTTATACGGGGTCAGTTCTGCTCCCCTGAATTTATCATTCTTTTTTTCTTTTCTTTTTTCTTTAATTTTATGTATTTATTTATTTATTTTGGGCTGCATTGGGTCTTCGTTGCTGCGTGCGGGCTTTCTCTAGTTGCGGCGAGCGGGGGCCACTCTTCATTGCGGTGCGCGGGCTGCTCATTGCAGTGGCTTCTCTTGTTGCGGAGCACGGGCTCTAGGCACGTGGGCTTCAGTAGTTGTGGCGCATGGGCTTAGTTGCTCCGTGGCATGTGGGATCTTTCCGGACCAGGGCTTAAACCTGTGTCCCCTGCCTTGGCAGGTGGATTCTTAACCACTGCGCCACCAGGGAAGCCCTTATCATTCTTTTTGATGGGGGCTTCTAGCAACACTGTTAAGGGATGGTCCATGCAGTTCAATAAAATTTCTTTTATGGAGCTTTCACATCTTGAAAGAGGACATTTAGGGATATCCTTGAACTGTAGTGACACTCTTAGTGACACAGTAACCTGTCCAGATGGAGGCTTCACACGTGTGTTGTGCTGCTGTGGTTTTGTTATTGCTGCTGCCGCAGCTGCTGTCTTCGATCGCTGCTGCCGCGGTTGCTGTGTGGTCCGGGCACTCCTGAAGCCTTTGCATGTCATCTCATTTAATCCTGATAGCAATTGAATGGGATAAGCATTAGTGTCCCCACTTTACAGATAAGGAAACAGGTTCCTATAACAGGTGAAATAGCTCACCTATCCTTACATAGCTAGTAAATGACAACTAGGATCCTGCCCAAAGCCTGGTTTTTTAAACCATTGTTACATTGCCTTCTTAGTACCTTCTAGCACGTGGAATATCTATTTTAAGGTGTTGTTTTCATCATCTGGTCTTAGTCCGAAGACCTTCAAAGTTTCCATGTTACTTGCAGACTCAGAATTTTAAACTCTAGGCTCCATTGGCAGCTCTGTTTCACAGCGCACGACGCTCCACTCTGGCGGGGGAGCGGGGAGGACGGGTTGTCTGTGTGACCTGTCACATTCATACCTGGTTTGGGCTCACTCTTGTGGGCCCCCTGGGTTGCCTTCTCGTCAGTCCTTGCTTTAAGCAAATGCTGCTGAGCCTCCAGCAGCCCCATGCCCCTCTCCCAGCACTTTCATTCGCACTGATCTAGGGCTTCCATTTGTGTGCAGGGCCAGCCCTGCACGGCCCAGCATCATGTCAAGTCGGGTGATCGTGTCGTGACTCCCCAGGAGTATTCTAAGCCCCTTAACAGGAGAGATGGATTGTGGGCTCCTTTCAGTTTTGGGGCTGCAAAGTCACCTGGAACACTAAGGGGAGGAGAAGAGCAAGAATTTGTGTTCTTCCTTTCCCTGCTTCTCAGTTAGATGTGTTAATGTCTAATTAGAAGATGAGAATGGCAGCAAGAATGGAAGAACTAGGTGAGGTTTGACCATAGACGGGCTGGAGGCGTGGTGGGCACGTAGAGTTTAGAACAGAGTGTGGTTGAAGCCCTGCTGCCCCACTGCCTTCTGCAGCCTGGGACTCAGTAGACTGGATGGGCTATCTTCCCAGATTTCCACTCAGGTCATGTTTGGGGCTCCTAGGAAGAAAACCCACCACCCCTGGCTACCTTGGAGGTGGTGCGATGGTCCCCTTATTTTTCTCTTAGTAATGAAAGGGGACTGAAGGTCTTGGTGTTGAGCTACTGCAATAGGATTAAAAATATCTTGTCTCAACTGCAAAGCACTAAAAGTCTTCAGTGACTTTTACATCCAGTAAAATGTGTCTCTGAGGTTATGTTGTTCACAGAGCTGCTTAGGTTTTCCCCTACCAGCTACTCGGATGTCAGCCTTTTTGGCTGCAGTTCTGACGTTGATACTTTCCTGCAAGACCTGCTCTGGGTCTGCACTTCCTGGCTCTAATGGCAATTTAATTTCACCTTTTTCATCAGCCCGAGTCCTGGGGAAAAATGCAACCAGCACTTCTTGCAACTTTACAAGCTGGTCTCGTGTTGAATGGAGTCTCATTTAACCCCTGGAAGATTGTGACTTCTTTCCCTTCGCAGACCTATTATTTGTAGACAAGTGCTCAATAGATTTAATTCCTCATTTAAGGCATACTTTTTCTTTTTTTTTTTTTGAAAGTGGGGAATTTCTATTCTACCATACATACACTGGATATTGAGGTTTTTTATCTTGGTAACACGCTTAAGGTGAAATTGGAATTTCTGTCTAGACAAGATGTATAACATACACGCATAACCTTTCGCTTGCTGCTGTGTCAGCTCAGACCGTGTAAGGCTGTAGTCACGCAGTCACCGGCTGGACGGATTTGAACAGCCACGTAGTCTGTTTCTTCCCTTAGCCTGATGCCCACGATGGGCCGACTCTGTGCAAGGCTTGGTCTCAGATGGAGTTGGGACTGTGTAAGTGCAGGAATCACCTAGTGTCTCCCCGCTTTATGACTTTATATCCCTATGAGGGTTCAGAGGTAGGGAGGGCAGTGCCAGCCTGGATCCTCCCGAGCTGGTTCCCAGGAGGATTAGCATTTGAGATGGCCCAGAAGGATGGGTGGCATTAGTACTCAGGGTGTCCAGGCAGAGGCCACTTGGGGATGTGGACATAGGTGCTGCTGGGTCACTGGAGGGGGTGAAGCGTGCTGGACACTCTCAGAGGTGCTGTAAGGAGATCAGGAGGGAGTGGTGTTGGGGGAGCGTCGGTGGTGCTGGGGAGGGCTGGGGAAGGAACCAGCAAAAGAAAAGGCGTATCAGTGTTTTAAATGGTTAATAGCAAGTGAGATTCTGAAATTATGTTGTTTCAAGAGGAAAGGAGAATTGGGAGAGGGATGAACTGTGGCAGCACAGGCGAGAGCTGGTACCTGGCTGACGATGGGAGAGGTGCTGTGGAGAGAGAACTCAGGCTGCAGTGGCTGAAAGCCTGCAGAGGAGCCCTCAGACCACTGTCCATCCTGCCTCCTGCCGGACACGGGCTCGCGGCGGGTAGGAGCAGCCGCGCCCAGTGTTCAGGTTCTCAGTGAGCCTGGATGAGAGGAGGTGGGAACGAGAGGATAGCGTCTCCCGCCAGCTGGTCCTTGAGAGAAATGTAAGGGTCTCGTCTTCCTTTTCCTGCACAGAAGCGGGTTTTCATGTTCAGGTTTTTTTTTTTTTTTTAAATAAATTTATTTATATATTTATTTATTTTTGGCTGCGTTGGGTCTTCGTTGCTGCACGCGGGCTTTCTCTAGTTGCGGTGAGCAGGGGCTGCTCTTCGTTGTAGTGCGCGGGCTTCTCATTGCCGTGGCATCTCATGTTGCAGAGCATGGGCTCTAGGCACCGGGGCTTCAGCAGTTGTGGCACACGGGCTCTAGAGCGCAGGCTCAGTAGTTGTGGCGCATGGGCTTAGTTGCTCCGCGGCATGTGGGGTCTTCCCGGACCAGGGCTCGAACCCACGTCCCTTGCATTGGCAGGCGGATTCTTAACCACTGCACCACCAGGTAAGTCCTCATGTTCAGTTTTTGCCAGTTGTTTTGAAGTAGAAGGTTGCAGTCATATTTGTAGCTTTGGGGCATGGTAGACAAGGATGTCAAGGACTTGAAGGGTGTTTATGATGTTTAGGGTAGTAGGTTACTATTCACCTGTTGTTTTCTTTCTCAGACATGCTCACATGGTTGTTTCAGTTCCCCCTGTTTTGTTGGGATTTGATGCCTGTGGGTCCTACAGTGAGCAATGTTAAAGCTGCTTACACAGATAGTTTGTATTTCTCTCATGCAAGCATCCTTGTAAGGCTGTGTATGGGTTTCCTGGGGCTCCTTAACAAAGTAACACAAACCCGGTGGCCTAAAGCCACAGAAATTTGTTTTTTCTCAGTCTTGGAGGCTTGAAGTCTGAAATCAAGGTGTCAGCAGGGTCACGATTCCTCTGAATTCTATAAGGGGGAATCCTTTCTTGCCTCTTCTAGCTATTGGTGGTTGGAGACAAACCTTGGTGCACCTTGGCTCATAACAGCCATCACTCCAGCCTCCGTGTCCATCATCACATGGCTGTTTTCTGCTTGTGTGTGTCTCTGCGTCTCTCTCCTGATAAGGACACCAATCATATTGCGTTGAGGACCCACCCTAGTCCAGTGTGATCTCACCTGAATTGATTACATCTGCAACAACACTATTTCCAAATAAAGTCACGTTTTGAGGTATTTGCGGTTAGGACCCTAACATTTTTTTTTTTTTTTTTTTGGTTGGGGTGAGCAATTCTCTCTGTAACAAGTTCCATGGCTAGTATGATCCTCCAGGGTGTTAGGGACCCAGACGCTTTCTCTCTTGTTGCTCCTCTGCATGTGGCCCTGACCCAGCTGGTGACCTCCAAGGCCCAGGCCGTGGGGTGGATGAAGGTCCCGGACGTTGTCACTTTCCACCGGCCTGGATGTAGTCACATGGCTACACCTATCTGCTCGGGGGGCTGGAGAGAGAGGGCCTCCTTCCAGGCTGCCAGGTGCCAGCTAAAATCCGGGGTTCGTTACCTCAGAAGAACGAGAGCAGATTTTGAGGACAGCCAGCAGTCTCTGTCTGCCACACGTTCACAGTTCTTGGGGTGGGGGGGGGGAGTGGGCAGTGAGGGTGGTATTTCTCTACCACTGTAGCTTTTCTTGTTGAATTGTGTCCAGCATTTGCAGGGCAAGAGGGAGTTTTCCTATATATGATTCTGTTAGTTCAGTAGTGGTTCGCAGGACTTGTTTTGTTCAGCTGAATTGCATTGAATAGCTGTTAAGGGGTGTGAAAATAATAAGAAATGGGAGATGCGGCCATTCCTGCTGTCGAGGAGAGAGGGCGTTGACTAAGGAGAAGAGACAAGTGATTGTGAATAGATGCTTGTAAAGTATTTCTTAAGAGATAGAAACTTAATAAGAGCATTTCATTTTTAGAACAGTGACTCGAGTGATAGTTAATGACAAGCAGTGATTGATTTAACGCGCATGAGGAGTAAAGCAGAGTGTACTTAAGTGCCCAGGGAAAGGTCACGACCCAAAACAGGCAGAGCCAGGGTTTTCGTAGGTCTTGTGTTCCCAGCCTGTCCTGTGCCGCCTGATACCTGCAGGCCTGGGAATGGCCTTCCTCTCTGTGTTCCTAGCAATGTTGCATGGTGCTTGGCACATGGTGGGATTCAGTAAATATTTACGGAATAATTCCCTACCAACTCTTTTGTTTATTGTTAGTAAAACAATAAAAATATCAACCTTTTAAATGTGTTGGAGTTCGGAACCACATTTTCTCCTTAGGGTGGAACCAGTTCACTTGTTAAGAAAGTTGCAAAGACAGCCTCAGGGCCAGGAACTCTTCATTTGTCATTATGTAATACATCTCATACTATACCCTACACTATATGTATACTTTATTGTATGTTATTACAATAGTATATAATATTCCGTATATTACCTAGTCTGTTCTGATGTGAACCTACACTTTAAGTACAGTTGGCAAAATGATATGTAGGCTGTATAAAGTTTTTTACTGCAAATTCCAAGAAAGCAGTTATTTTTGTTCATGCTTTTCTCCTGGAGTTTAAACAATCTGTGTTTTTCCTTTTTTCTGTAGAACTTTCTGTTACTTGATGAGATAACACAGTGCAACCCTCAGCTGCCATCAGGTGGTAAAATGATAGTGGACGTGCAAGATTTCACTGCCTTTTGGGATAAGGTAACACATCCTGTGTATCAAGATTGTGACTGCTAAAAGACAACAGATTTATTGGAGAACTTTGAGGTTTTACACCTGGTGTAAAATATGACCTGCTAACTTACTGAGAGTATGTTATAAAAATTCTCCAAATCAGGAGTAAGGTTTGCAACTAATGGAGATGAAGTGTAAAATCAGCCTAAGACATTTGACATGTTGCTCCCTCTCTCATTTTCAAGAGAACTTTCAAAGTATTAGCACATTTTGACCTTAAAGTCCATATATTTGTAATGTTAGAATTTATATTGATTGTAGAGAAAAAATGATGCAGTATGGAATGGGTTAACTAACAAATATACAACCAGTTGTTACAGACCAGAGGCTTTGGGGAATCAGTGTATATTTTTTGCCTTGATGTTCTCAGATCATCTTATTACATACTGAGGCCATGATTTAGGTCTTTGCTGTGGGGCAGGGTGGGGCTCCCGCATGCTAAGCTTCTTGATGGTTCTGGCTACTTTGGTGGCAGCCAGGGACAGGGAGGCGACAGCAGGAGGGCATAGTGAGCACCAGTGGTTCCCAGTTGAAGGGTTGCACTGTGTGGCAAGCTGACAGGGAGAACTGGTGATTTTACAACACTTGGTTTATTTATGACGTTCAGGCAAACAGGAAAAACAGCAGGGTCCGCTCTCAACACCGCACACCTAGTGCAGCACCCTTTTCCGACGACTGAAACATTCCTGCCTCCCCGGTTCAGTGGTCTTCTGTGGATTACTCAGTAAAACAGAACCCATAACCACAGGAGAGGGAATTCCATGTAGGGAATTACTTATGCAGAGGATGAAAGACGGGGGAAGAAAAAAGCAGAAAGGACAACTGTACAGCCAGGTGAGCAGGTGGCAGAAGGTTTCAGGGACCCAGCTCTCATTCATGAAATCATGGGACTTGGTCTCAGTCTTTAAGGAGACAACCCAACCCAGAGATTAGCAGTGGTGGGAAGCCGCTCCCACCCCCAGGGCTGGAAGGACTCAGACGAGGTGGTGCCTCTACCAGAGGGTCCACCATCCGGCGCAGAGCCCAGGAGCTCGACTGCTGGTGGGAGTGGAGACCACAGTGCAAGCGTCCGGCCCGTGCAGACCCCTCGTGTGTATTCCTGCCTGTCACGCTAAGTGCGGTGCCACTTGCATCCTGTTCACCTACTTCTGATTCAGTACCTGCTTCCCCACCAACAAAACAGTAGTATGTTCCCAAATAAATAAAAATATACCCCCTTAGCTTTCGCACATGGAAACTCTAACAAGGTACCTTATCTGACCTGATAGTTTCTCCTACCTTAATACTGTAGGTTTACCTCCTGCTTGGTATTTCTCATCATAATACACTTGAAGCATTTATGAAAAGCACCATTAAAATTCCATTACGATGGCAACTCTTTGTGAATGGTAACACATACTTTGCATGAAACATTAACAAAATCTCTTATACCAAACTGTGCAGCATTAGAAAATGAGCTGTTTTGTTCTTCTTGCAAGAACGTAATAACACGCTCTCAGACTTCTGTGCAACTTGCGCTGTAGTACAGAGCACCCGATTCTGTGGTCCTGGCCTTGCCTATGGAAGGCTGTGCCCTGTGCTGGTTCAGTAGTAATTAGGACCTGTCAACTTAGGTCATGGGTGAGAGAGCCCTCGGGAGGGGGAGGGGCACAGACCTTGGGGGTTTTTGGAGAGAAGCTGAGTCTGAATGAATCCCCTGCTGGGTTGGGAGGCTGGAGATAGACATGAGCTTTCTAAGGTGCTCCACTATACAGCCAGGTGGGCAGGTGGCAGAAGGTTTCAGGGACCCAGGTCTCATTCATGAAATGATGGGACTTGGTCTCAGTCTTTAAGGTTTAAAATAAATGGTCCTGTGGGAGCCTCCAAGGGACAGGGAGTGGGGCTCAGCTGATGATCCTCGTAAATCCGCATGCCCTGAGCCTGGATAACCAGGAGAGGACAGGCCCCAGTACCATGGGCTGTCGAGTGCTGCCCCCTTCTGGTCATGCCAGAGCAGTGCCCGATCCTGAAGCCTGAACAGGGAGGGAACTCAGTGTCTGGTCCTGACACACTGTGAGGTGTGGTGGCAGCGAGCTGATGTTTGTAGGTGGCCCACTATTTTGTCATCTTAACTGAGTGAAAAGTGGTAAAATAAGAACCCTAAGTTTCAGAGAAGAAGAAAGAAGTGGAGAAGCTTAGATGTTTCTCGTGTATTAAAATCTAGCTTCTTATTGATAGATTTGTAATTCCTGTAACATCTGGGGCTAGTGTTTTGGTGATGAAGAGCCTCAAGCCTGAACAGGGAGGGAAGTCCATGTTTTTTGCCCTGACAAACTGAAGGGCTGCAGCAGGAAGCTGTGTTTGTAGGTGGCTCATTATCGTGTAGTCACAACTGAGTGAAAGGTAGCAAAATAAGAATCCAAGTGTTAATCAAAAAGAAAGGAGTGGAGTAGCTTTAAAAAAATGTCTCGTGTTAAAATATGGGGCTAGTTATTTTGATGATTAAAAATAATTATTTTTTCAGTAGCTGCCTGTATCTATAATCAGTTCAGTTCTTTCCAGAGAAATTGTCCATTTAGAACATTATCCAGACTTCTTATCCAGACCCTGTGCTTTTATTAGTCTTTTGGGCATTTTACTTAATCACATGTAACCACTTTTTTTTTTTTTTTTAACATTAGCAGTTAAGAATTTTTTTAAACACTTAGTATATGTAAAGAAATACACATACCCCTAAGTCTCTTTATGACAGAATTTACAGTTTGTTCAAGAACTTGACCTGTGATTGGCACGATGAGTACTTTATCCTTCTCCTTTGTGTTGGATTGTTTGCTGTGACATGTACCTCCGTGGTTTGTTTTTGTTTTTTTTTACAGTAAAAGTACTTTGTTGTCCCTATTTACCCAGAATAGGTAATGCATGTAAGAGGTACAAAACTGAGGCTTTATCACTTTAACCTACTGTGTTATACATGATCCCCGCCCCACCACCTCCTTTTTTTCTTGGTTGTTGGTGTTAAATTGAATCTCTGGTGAAATTGGAGCCTTGACTGCCATTTACGTGACTTTATTTATCAAGAGCAACTTTATCATATAAAGTGCCCCGTTGCTTGCTGAGCATTACTGAGATTCATTCTTTATCAAGTGAAAATAAAGAGATGAGTGGAGATGTCAAATTACTAGCAGAGGACCAGGCATGATATGTACTTATGCTGCCACCCTGTGGAGAGTAGTGAAGTAAACAACACCAATGGCTATAATGAAAACTTACAAATGATTAAAAACCTCCCATACTGGATATTCTATTAAATATATTATATTAATAAGCTAGTGTGCATCATGGAGTTTGCATTTCGAGGAGGGGCCTTGTCATTTCAACTACTTAAATTCTGTGGGTGTCTAGAGCTGTGTCCGTATGAAAATCTGGCAAAAGAAGTAGGCTTCCTAAAGGCAACTAAAGCTGTTTCAAAGGTGTTTTTTGATGAAAAGGCCCCCAGGACTCACTATCTTAAAATAGGAAGGAGGAAAGTATGGGTTATATTAGCATATCAGTGACTTACGTTATTTTCTCTACTTTCTGAAGTTCGTTTTTTTATTTTATTGAAATGAACCATTTTGTAAACTTAAATTTGCAGGCATCAGAAACCCCAACTCTACAAGGCCTTTCCTTTACTGTCAGACCCGGTGAGCTATTAGCTGTGGTCGGACCTGTGGGAGCAGGAAAGGTAAGTTATGAAGCCTTTCGTCAGCTTGATGCATTGCCGCAGCCCCTGTGAAATTCTCAGAGTCGAGCCCAGAGCTGTAGGTAACACAGTTTGAATTGGGTGTATCTCGAACAGCATTTCTCTGTTCCATGGAACATTAGTTTTGCAAGAAGGTTGCATGTCCAAATAAATGTGGATAAATGCACATTGTGTTTTCCTTCTTGGTGCTTCATATTACACAGTTGGGAACTGCTTGTCGGGACTTTGGACGTCTCAGTGAAGGAAATTATTTATGTGACAGCTGTTCAGGACAGAATGAGACAATGGGGACTTCTTTCTGTCACAGTGGTCCCTCCAGGAGGTCTGGAGGTTGTAATGGCTCTTCCGGGAAGCTTTGAGCATTTCCTCATGTGACTTGACTTGGTCCTGTCAGTACACGTGTAGTGAATGTGCAGCCATGTGCTGGAGCTAAAGATACAGACGTGAGCAAGACTCAGACGCCTCTGCCCTCCAGAGGCAACTATGTTCTGGGGCGAGACAGATGCGCAGGCAGATTACTTCAGCCCAGTGTGGTGAGCGCTGTGATGGTGTGGACACAGACACGCCACGTCTGTGTGTTGTTAAAGATTTGAAGGACATGTGCACATGCACTTGGTCTGAAACAACAAAATACAGGAACCTAAATGTGGGATATGTACACGAGGGGGTGATGATTTAATTTATGATGGAGTTTTGCTCTTTGGACACGAATCACTTCAGAGTTTTTTTAAAAAATAATCATCTTTCGATATATTATTCAGAGAAAGCTTTATTTAAGAACAAGTGTTTGTCAAGTAAAGGATACCCGGATGCAGGAACAACTGCACTAAACATCAGATACATGAAGCTACACATCCTGGTGGGCTGCTCTGCTAGTTAAGGATGTTAAACATTCTAACTTAGTCTTTGCTGAGTAGAGCATTTCAGTTGGGGGAAACTCTTGGGCAGTTTAGATTGTCATAGTATTATATTAATACTCCTTATCAATCATTAGTGTGCATTGACCAGTAGTGTTGTTTTCAGTTTTTTTTGTCTCAACTGGCACAGCTGTACTTTATCCTCTTTTAAAGGAAAAGGGTTCTATCGTTTATCAAGCACCTAGGGTGGGGACAGTTGTCCTGTGGGCGTGTCCGTCCTGAGCACTGCCTGTTCACGCCTGTGTGTTGCCATCTGTTTCAGTCGTCACTGTTGAGTGCTGTGCTGGGGGAACTGCCCCCGAGCCAGGGGCTGGTCAACGTGCATGGGAGGATCGCGTATGTTTCTCAGCAGCCCTGGGTGTTTTCAGGAACTGTGAGGAGTAACATTCTATTTGGGAAAAAATATGAAAAAGAACGATATGAAAAAGTAATAAAGGCTTGTGCTTTGAAAAAGGTGAGTAATGACTTTTGAGTTATATATACTCAGATTTCAAATGATGATAGTGTTGGTTTAAACGACAAGGTTTGTTAAAAGATCTTTTAATGTTGTTTAATGCTTTGAAGCTGGTCTTCTGGATGAACATGTACACACGTATGTGCTACTGTTTGAATTCTGATGTAATGACGCTCACAGAATGCCTTTTTGGGGGAGGGGACTGTTTCATCTTGTGAAGTTTCATTCACTTTTACCTTCTTTTTTTTTAATGCACAATTACAAAAATTTGTAAAAATAGAGAGCACAGTTTAATGAACTGTCATTTACCCACCCCCAGCTTCAGCCAGGATCAGCTCGTGGCCAGTCTTGCTGCATCTCTACCCCTGCCCACCGCCAGCCCCACTCCCACCCCAAATTATTCTGAAGCAGATCCTAGACCTCAGATTAGTTCATCTGTAAACATTTCACTAGTTTTCTCTAAAAGACCTTTGGAGAAAAATTACCACATTATTACACCTGAAAAGTAACCTGAATTTCCTGAATATCATCAATGTTCTCGTCAGTGTTTACATGTTGTTAATCATCTCACTGGGGAATTTCCTTAACCATTGGCTTGAATCAGGCGCCGCATAAGGTCTGCCCCCTGCTCTTGGTTGATGCCTCCTCGGTCCCTTTCATTCTCTAGGTTTCCCTCTCTGCTTCGCTTTTGACTTGTAATTTATTATTTAAAGAAAAAGTAATGCTTTAACATTTCTTCTTAATATGCCCCAATTTTCAGTGGGGGGAGAGATTGTTTTCAGAAATGGCATTGAATTTCACAGAAAATGGAAAATGAAACATTTCTCTGTACATGGGGATTTAAATGAAATTAGTGAATCAGTTATGCAAACTGAACTTACCTAGTAGGATAATATAATTTAGTGAAACAAAAGAAAAAATATAAATACTGATAAATACTATGTTACTCTCTTTGGTTATAAAAATCTGTGAATAATAACGTTAAAGAGCTCTCCCCGGGGTCTGGTCAGAGCAGTCTGGACATCCTATTGTTCTTTTATACTGTGAGGAGAAGGCTGGGACAGGTTTTCAAAGGTGTGGTGTTAAAGGCCTGTGTGGAAATAGTTACTCTGCTTGAACAGTGGCTTGAACATCATAGACTGTAGTAGATGAGTAGCATTTGATGATGTTACTCTGCTTGAACAGTGGCTTGAACGTCATAGACTGTATTACATGAGTAGCATTTGATGATGTTACTCTGCTTGAACAGTGGCTTGAACGTCATAGACTGTATTACATGAGTAGCATTTGATGATGTTACTCTGCTTGAACAGTGGCTTGAACGTCATAGACTGTAGGAGATGAGTAGCATTTGATGATGTTACTCTGCTTGAACAGTGGCTTGAACGTCATAGACTGTAGGAGATGAGTAGCATTTGATGATGTTACTCTGCTTGAACAGTGGCTTGAACGTCATAGACTGTAGGAGATGAGTAGCACTTGATGATGCTGTGGACACAACACAATCGTTTGCTTGTTTAAGGGGCTTCTATTTCCTTCTCGTGAGCTTTGGTTAATGGGAGATTTTTCGTTTGCAGAAATGAAGTAAAGTTGACAGGAATGAGGTAGCTTTTTTAAAACATGGTATAGGAAAAGGGGAAATGCAAATGTAAAACAGTAAGGAAAGTAGCTCTCATTTTTCAGAGTCCATGTGGAAGTCATTTTTCTGTTTGTCACTCACATGCAAGCACACATAACAAGGTGTATGAGTTACTAATCTTTTACAAGGATCTTTGATGTTACCATCCTCATTTTATAGTTAGTAACACTGAGGCTTGAGAGGTGGAATGCCTCACCTCTACACTTGCAGCTCAGGTTTAAGACCCACGGGGGTCAATGCTTTGCCCCAGCCCCGTGGGGTGATGGGACCAGTAACTCGGGCCGTGCTCTGGGGCTTCACCCACCCTCGGGTGTCCGTGCGGCACAGACTCTGGTGGGAAGGGGCCCCTGCGGGATTGGGCTGCACAGCGATCCTTCTGTACGCGATGTGAGGTTTATAAACACGGACTGCTCTCCTGGTCGGCTGCGTGGTCGGGACATAGAGTTGGGGCCCCTCATGCCCATTCCCTCCCTGGCAGGAAGGGAGGCCCAGGGCGGAGAAGGAGCGGAGAGCGGAGTCCTGGCCCCGGCTTCATCACTTGCCTGCTGTCACTTTGGACACGTCCTGTTTCCTGCCTGGGCCTCTGACGTTTCTGCAGCAAAATGAGGGCGTTGGGTCAGAGGGTTTCCAAGAGGTTTTGCTGCTGCTCTGAAATGGAATCCATGTGTCCATGAATGGGCATAAGACCGTCACAGATAATAATGGTGTCGTGGAATTATTTTGACCTATAGATACAGAGACTACATGTGTAGTAGGAAAAAAAAAGTGTGGTCTTTGGAGAGAAATGGTCCTGAGTAGTAATTTCAGGTGTTTCTCTGTTTCCTTTTTATAAAATGAGGGGGAGGTATGGGTTTATTGTAAAGAGAAAGGCAATGTTTGTAAAATGCAAAACTGCCAGGTTTTCAGAAGATACATACATAGAAACAAAAATAATAAAAATTTCTTTTTATGGGTGGTTCCCATAAAATAGGAAACAGCAACATTTCTTTTATTACATATCTTAATAACTAGATGCTTTATACTAGATCTAATTGAAGTACGTGTTTAAGTTCATTGAGCCGAAAACATATCTGTAGTTAAAATATAAAGTAATCACATTTGGCAACGTCGAATTAAGCCGATGCCATATTCAAAGTGACCCTATAGGGAGTTATACAACACAATGTAGGGAACAACCTAATAATGTTTGACCTGCTGTAGGGATCGTGTTTAAACTGCAAGGCTTAGGAGGTAGAAGGCTCAGGGAATGAGTTTCAGTTTCTCTATTTAGTAGTGAAAAAATCATGATTTCAGCTGCTTTTCTGAACCTCACCCGGCCTCAGTTTCATCATCTTTAAAATGGAAATCATAGTGCTATCAGCCAAATGGATTTGAAGCTGTGGTGAAAGGCAGTTTTACGCTGTTTGACCTGGAACCCAGCCCTCCTCTGCCAGGGGCTCACGTCAGGTCCCCATTAAATATTTTAACAGTCTGTTCCATGTTTGTACACTAAGTCTCCAGCATCCCTAAAGGACCCTTGATGTGCTTCTGGACAGATGGTATCAAACCAGCTTAGCCATTTCCTAGTTTTCCCGTAGTTTGTGTGTCTACTTTTCATTGAAAATTGGTGAATAAGAATACCTTCCTGTCAGTGGGAGGAATTGTAATATATAATGAACTCAGGCTTTTCCCCTTTAACCTAATCAGAAAATGGTGGCTGGGAAATCAACCTGACTTGGATTTTACTTCAAATCGTCTAAAATGTTTTCCCATTTGTGGCTGGTCCTTAAATAGATTGCAGAGCTAACAGCACACTTGAAGTCCTCCTACCAGACTTGGAGAGAGAGCCTGTTTCTTATGCCCTAACTGTGCTAGAGTGGATCTAAGTGCCTTTTCTAAAACATGGTTCAGATTGCTGCACTACAATGTGGTGCTGTTTTGAGAAGGAAACCAAAACAGCATAAAATGTAGGCATAAAAACTAAGCAGAACAGTTTGCAAGGACTGTCATCAGTGAAACAGAGGCCAAGTAAACTCTGTGTGTTTGTGTGTGTGTGTGTGTGTGTGTGTGTGTGTGTGTAAGGCTGGGAAAGTATCTTAAAACGGCTTATTGTATCTCAGGAAAACCAAAAGCAAGCGATGGTATTAAAGAATTAAGGTGAAAAAATGATGAATTTTCATGACAGAGCAATTGCTGCCTTTCATTTGATGCTCCGCATTTAAGCTTTGAGTGTACAGGGAACCTGTGTGTGCCTGTGTGTCTTCGTGGCTGTCAGGGAGGGTTATGATGGGGATAGTCTCTTTCTTCTCCTTGTGGTCATGTCCTTTGCGTGTCATGATTCACACTGTGCATGGGTTTTCACCGTTGGTTTGATGAGAAAATAGGCCTCAATCACCAATGGCAAGTTACAATCCCCTCACGTCCTTTTTCCATTTATGGAGGGTGTTTATACACTTGTTTTGATTCTCACAGGATCCTGGAGTTTAGTGATTCTTGTTTCTGCAGCACATTTCTGTAGAAGTTGAAAATGAGACTTAGGGATTTCAAAGGACTAGTTTATCGTGGAGATCCCAGTGTGCCACTTGTTCTCTCCCCAAATTTGCTGAAGTAGAGACCAAGAAACGAGGGCTTCACCTGCAGAAAGGTAGTCTCTGTATCCTAGGTTGATGCCTGAGCGGTTTAGTAGAAAACAAGCTCTCTGCAAACTCTGCTTGTCTATGCCAGGATCTGTCAGATGATAATTATTAGGCAATCTAATTCTACGCCTGCTTCACCCTCCGACAGATCTACTCAAACCCCCTCTGAACAGAGCCCTTCTCGACCCCAGTAGTGACTCACTTTCCCTCCTTTAAGGAGGGAAACTCTGCTTGTCTATGCCAGTATCTGTCAGATAATAATTATAGGCAATCTAAATCTAAGCCTGCTTCACCCTCTGACAGATCTACTCAAACCCCCTCTGAACAGAGCCCTTGTCGATCCCAGTAGTGACTCCCTTTCCCTCCTTTACTCTCTATCCCCCTAAGTCAGCTTCCTTTTTCTTCTCATCCTTAGTACTTGCACTCATGTTTATTTTCCATCTCCCATCATGGAAAGAAACTCTAGGGACTTTGTCTCCTCATGGCTGAATTCCTTGTGCCCAGAACAATGCCTGGTATATAGTTGATCCTCAGTAAATGTGTGTCAAAGTAGTCAACTGCATAAATGCTGTGAAAAACTACAGAATGGAAAGAAATGAAAAGCCCGGAGAGGTTTTTTTTAATGTTTAAGGTTACAATTTAGTCACTGTAAAATATACCCATTGGTGAGCATGACAAGAGGAGAACACATTTTAAATCTTTCTCTTTTTCCCCTTTTCTGTCTCCACGTAGGATTTACAGGTTTTGGAGGATGGAGACCTAACTGTGATAGGAGACCGGGGAACCACGCTGAGCGGAGGGCAGAAAGCCCGGGTCAACCTCGCAAGGTGAACAGCGTTTCAGTTGCCATCCTGCCCCTCCCTCCTCTGCGGCCCCTAGTGGAAGTGAGCAGGCAGACCCCGCTCACCGGGTGGGCCCTGTGTGAAGCAGGGTCTTGGCTCTTGGAATGAATAATGATTTGTTGGACACCATCTTGATTCAAAAATGGGACACAGGAAGCTGGAAGTGTTCTTCTCCTGACATCTCTCTACGTTTTCTAGAGCCGTGTATCAGGATGCAGACATCTACCTCCTGGACGATCCGCTCAGTGCAGTAGATGCAGAAGTGAGCAGGCACTTGTTTGAACTGTGAGTTTGCTCCCGTTTCCTATCACTTCTGCTTTCCTAGAACCCTGGGGAGTTCAGGGAAGAGAGCTCAGGAAAGCGTTTGTGCTTCAGGAGACTCAGCTCATTCTGCCCTGGTGTCCCTCCCTCCCCTCCCTTCCCTCCACAAAAGATCCATCCTAGAGAAATTTTGCATCATGATGAGGTCAAGACAGGGAAATGCAGAAGGAGCTTGCAGTGTGTGGAGGTCAGGGAGTCCGTGCTGTAGGGAGCTGAGGAGCAGGTGGCAGATCTCCCCCTGCTGCTTGTGGCTGACGGCCACACGTTGTGGATGGACCCAGACCCCAGCCATAAGAAAGGCGCTGTACGTACGGCTTTTAAATCAGAGAGTGGGACCCAGTAGCCTGGCACTTGGCTGCCGGTCCTTTTCCTCCATCATTTGTTTAAGGCCCGTCAGAAGCGAAGTTTCCAGTACTGACATAGGGCTTCCGTGGAAAGGCCTAGTTGGTTTATGCTTATTATTGTATCAGTTTGGAAATACTTAATAAAGTCTAGAATTTAAGAATGATTTTTTTCCAACTCAGAGTATGACTTCAAGTATTTAACATTGCTTCATGGACGCTTACTAGAATTAATACTTAGACCCACATTGTAGGGTTAAGTTGAATTTCAGACTCGGTATCTAGAATCTGGCTGAAATCCTGACTTTCAGTTTGAGTTTCTGGAATTTGTTGTCAGTGGCTCTTGTTTGGCCACTGAACCCCTGAAGCAGAACAACTCTGATGCTTTTCTATGTATAATGTGTCCTAACACACGCTGACTGAGGCCTCTTCTGGAGTCTAGACTGGCCTCTTTGAAAGCCTTGTGAACTTGCTTTTTCTGAAATGGCACCCACATCTACCCCACGGTTAGTTACCTTGCTGTTGTTCACCTTGTTAAAGCCAACGAGCCCTTCCAGCTGCACTTATGAAAGCCCTACTGTGTGCACTGAGATCCATGCCCTTACAGAGGCTATTGTTCAAAACCTCTTGTTTACAAAGCAGAACAGTGAGCCAGGAGAGGGGAAGGACCCACACGGGGCAGAATAAGGGAGACTAAGACGTTCAGCTCTCACTTCTGCCTCTAAGGAATCTGTCTCTATGGAGCTTGTTAAGACAGATGCCTGGGGAAAGTTCAGCAGAGTCGCGGTTTAGAGGGTTTGGATATAGGATGGTAAATGCTAAATGAAAGTAGAAGTGGGCAGCTAGCTCTAGGCTTTCAGGTGAAGTTGGAAAGCTCCCTGTGCACTGGCCTTAGCGGGAAGTGCCCTGTGGGTTTGCAGGCTGGGCAGGGTTGGTGGAGGCTGAGAATAGGATTCAGTTCCTTTTGCTAAATAGGAAGATTAGAAGCAAAGGTGGACACTGAGAATAGGATTCAGCTTCTTTTGCTAAACGGGAAGAAGCAAGACTGTGAGAAGAACAGCAGGCACGTCCTTGCCTGGGGGATGCAGGTTGTACGGCAGAGAGAAACAATTTGAAATTTTCGCTGTCAGTTCCTGTTAGTTTGCTAGGGCTCTGTCTGTCCAGGCTGCTCTCACAGGAGACCATAGACTGGGCAGCTTAGAAATAACAGAAGTTTATCTCTCACGGTTCTGGAAGGTGGGAAAGCCCAAGGTCAAGGCTCTGGCAGATTTGGAGTCTGGTGAGGGCCCGATTCCTGTGTCTTCACATGGCGGAAGGAGTGAGGGAGCCGTGTGGGTCCCTTATATATGGACACTAATCGCATTCATGCAGGCTCTGCCCTCATGACATAATCGCCTCCCAAAGGCCCCATAGCCAGTACCTTCACTATGGGGATTAGGTTTCAGCGTACAAATTTTGAGTAAAAAAACAGTCAGTCTATAGCAGCCTGTTATATTGTGAAGGCTGGAAGGTCAAGATCAAGGTGTGGGCAGGTTTGGTTTCTGCTGAAACCTCTCTTCTTGACTTCCGATGGCATCCTCCTCGCTGAGTCCTCTCGCTGTGTCCTCTCGCTGTGTCTTCACGTGGTCTTTTCTCTGTTCACGGGCCGGGCTCTTAGGTGTTAGGTTCCTCTTTTTCTGAGGACCCCAGTCAGATTGGATTAGGCCCAGCGTGATTAAGGGTAACAATTATTTCTTTAAAGGCCCTGTCACCAGATACTAAGGTACTGGCGAAAAATGTGTCAACATGAATTTTTGTGGGGAAAAACTTCATTCACAGCAAGTCCGAAGTAGCATAGTAAAGAGGCTTTCGCAGAGTCAGCAGTGTGAGAGCGAGATGGGTGAGGCAGCCCTGAGCTCTGGATACTAGGAGCTGGGATTCCACATCCACTAAGCAGGGGTCATTGGGCGGATTCCACCAAAGTCTGTATGTAACTTGTGCTTAGTTTTGGGGTGGTGGGAGAGCTCTGGAGATCGATGGTGGTGATGGCTGCACAACAGTGTGAATGTACTTAATGCCACGGAGCTGTATGCTTAAAAATAGTTGAAATGGTAAATTTTACGTTATGTATATTTTACCACAATAAAAAATGTGCAAAGTAGCATTGAATCTTTCAGAACACAAGAGCTGGGCAGCTGACACGTGGCATGGCCTCCAGCTCTCTGATCTGACGCCCTTTTCCCACCCTCTCCTCATCATGACTTGATGAATTTTCCTTTAGAGAAGTGCCCTGTGGCTTGTCACGGGTTCAGTGAAAGGGCGCTAGTGCTGTGACAGAGGTTCCCCACCCCCCATCCTCCTGGCATCATGGGCAGTTCAGCCTCCCTGTTCCCAGGGTGCTTACCACAGAAGTTCTCCCAAGTTCTTCTTCTAACAGAGGCAGTATTTATAGCTGTTGGGTTTAATGACCTTGGGTGTACACTTGATAGAAGCTAGCTTGTTCAGACTGTTGTTTGCTAATCAGAACCACATTCTCTGGAGAAACTTAGGGCAGGGAGCACGAATGCAATTTAGGAAATCACTCAGCAGCAACTGGAGAATGTTCTCAACGAGTTAGAAAATTGGATGGAACAGTATGCTATGAAAGATGGTGGTCGTGTCAAAGCTTAGTAATGGGGAGTGTTTTGTATTAAAAGTGAACGAATCGCACTTCTACTTGCCATTAACAGTTTCCCTTAGTCATGAATCTATATCCAAGGTTATTTAGGTTTGTGAATTTTACAACTCTATGTTGTAAACCTTAAGTGGATTCTATCACCTACAGAAGGTTAGAGCCTTAGGTGAACTGATGCAGTCTCACCTGTGTCCAGCTGTGGGTCCCGTTTTGGTTCAGAGAACCCCATATCGCCAGACCTCCCGCCTCCTGCGTCATCAGTTCTTCGGGTCTGTCCTGATCAGATGCCCACGCTGCCGTCTACACAGCTCGCCCTTCCTGCTCCAGCCCTTCACAGGCTCCCCTCATGTTCAAGCTGCAGCTCCAGGTCCTCAAACGGAGAACCAGCTTCTTTGCCATCTGCCCCCATCGGCCTTTCCAGCTGGTCCTCACACCCACTCGGCCGCACTGGCTTTGTGACGGGCCCTTTCTCACACCTGTCTGTCTGTAGATACTGCTCCCTCTGTCCCAGAGCCCCTGCCTTTCCCTCCTGTTCCTTCAGGGGGAGTCTGTGCCCTTCCGTCTTTCCCACAGCCCTCAGTGGGTTGCACTTGACCATGTATCAGTCCTCCCCACCCCCTAGAAGCTGTGAATGCATGAAGGTTCCTTAGCCCAGCATGTTCTGTCCCAGGACCCTTGGACCCGCTGTACTTTCTTCCAGGATGTTTTCCCCCAGATAGTGTCAGGGCTCCCGTGTCACCCCCGTCTAAGACAGCAGCCCCCCTTGCTTTTCCTTCAGAGCACACATCACGGCCCGATAGTGCATTTTCTAAACTCGTTCAGTGTATCCCCCTGTTCATGGTGCTGAGTAGTGTCTGCTTTCTTGACCTGTGGATGTATGCTCGACAGTTAAGACTGTGCGTGGTATCTCACCAAAGCCTGTCGAATGAATGAATGTAGATAGGTACTCTTTTTCATTCTTATTTGATTCACTCTGCTACGGGATGTATCCCCTGTTAACACAGCCCTTATATAGGAATATATATAGGATTAACACAGCCCTTATATAGGAATAATGCTTAAAGAACTCATCCCTGAATCAATTATTTTTTTATGGTATGTCTTGGAAATCTTTACTCTTAAAAACTTGGAAGATAGATTATTTTCCTAGAGATTTTGATTAAAAGTCTTAATTAGGAATAAATTTGTAGCCATCAACTGATCACTTTATTGTAATTATTTATATTACCTTTTCTGTGATGGAATTACAGGAAGAAAACATTCTAAAACTTTTGGGTAGCTCTCTCTGTCTTGGACATAGCAGCCCATTAGATTTGATTAACATCTGCCTTCAGTGGTTATTGACAGATAATTTTGAATTAGGAGAAACAATTCCATTAAAAGCTTTAGTGCTAAGTCTGAAAAGGTGTTGACTTGGTCAAGAAATTTAGTACAAAATCTGAACTAAGACATGTCAAAAGGTAAAAATAAGTCCGTTTGGACATAATGGAGCGATGGTGTATGTGTCTACATCCTGAGCTCTTGCTTCTGATCATAGACCCAGTGTCCAGCGTGTCCCCCTAGGACTTTTCTATCCTGAGTCCAAAGCACATGACCGCTCGTGGGTTAGGAGGGAGTGGAGGAGGGGGCTGACATTTACTGAGCGGATTGGTGGTTTGATTTCTCAGAACATGTGGGTGAGTTGTCATTGGCCTTGTTTTGAGATGAAGACACTGAGGTTTAGTAGCTCGTCCGACGCTGTCAGGCTTGTGAGAGGGATTGAGCTGCAGTCTGCTGCCTCCAGACTCTGCATCTGGCTCACTCAGCAGGCTGAGCTGTGGCCCAGGTCCCTGAGATTTGCTCTGCGAGGGGCTCAGGCACCCAGAGTACACGCCTGGAGCCCTGCCCGTCGTCACCGGGGCCCTGGATCCGGCTACTAGCTTCCCCAGAGGGGTTGTAGACCCTTGTGGGATGGGACTGGGGCTGAGTCCCTAGGGGTCTGCATTTAAAATGTGGAGCAGTCTGAGGGGTTACTGTAAAAAAAAACACTGAAGTTTGAATACTGAGGGGATTTTGGCTAAGAGAATTGGCGTGGCTTGAGTCACTGGATGACTTCCACTGTGATTTGGACCCTTTGGACTCTCATCTTTCATTTTCACATTCAGAAAGTTTTCAGTGCAAATGAAATAAGTTTACTTCCTGGATGAGACTGGGAGTGTTGCAGAGACTGATCAAGGCCATGGTAGCATTCGTTTTCAATCTAATGTTATTTGGGAAGAAATGTCTACAAAATGCAGTCTGGCTAAGGTTACTGAGAAGCTATGACTTTTTTAGGGGGGTTAATATGTATATCATAAACAATCACCTAGGAAACTGTCTGCGAAAAATGTGTACTTTTTTACATGACATAGATCACTCTTCTCCCATTCTTAACATAGGTATAAAATAATTAGTATTTTAATTCAGTCAACTTTTGGAATCTCAGTTTTGCTCCATTGTTTTTCATTGTGAACTATGTAAATAATTGTTAAGATCAGTTTTAGGAAAAACAACTTAGCAGTTGGTGCATCTTTCACTGGACTGCTTTTTAGAATTTTTTAGTGGAGCTAGATTCAAACTTGCTGCTGATTTGAGGACCTAGTTGAATTGATTGATTTATATTTGTATTTAATTTGTATTCATACTGGTATTTGAAGTAGAGAACTTTTGACTGCTGTCTTGTCTTTTTCTCATTATGTTTTCAAATTCTCTGTTTCCAGTTTGGAGCACCTCCACTAATGTGCTTTTGCATGCTGTACCTTTTACATTTGTAGGTGTATTTGTCAAGCCTTGTATCAGAAGATCACAATCTTAGTGACACATCAGTTGCAGTACCTAAAAGCTGCAAGTCAGATTCTGATACTGAAAGATGTAAGTAATTTCTAAAAGTCTGTGGAAATTGCTAGCACTTAGTTGTGTTGAAGGCCAGCCCTCCCTGCAGGTCACTTTCCTTGGATTCTTGGTAAACGCCCTTTTCTGCCTCAGTTTTATGCCTCCCTTTTCTCAGAGCTGGTATCCATGACTTTGAGGATGAATCCAAAGACCTTAGAAATATCACTGTTACACTCTAAGCCACATAAGCCCTAAACGGTATAAAAGTGCTACTGCAGAGTTGCTGAATTATCAGTGTTGTTGTGAAAATTGTTAAGGATAATGATGCTATTTGATTTAGAACTTTTTATTTTCCCCTTCCACAACCTAAATCGAAGTGTATTATTTGGAAATTAGAGATACTGAGACATGTTTTTATCCACCTGTTTGTTATACAGTTTGCCTAAAGAGCATCTTTCATGAATACCAAAATGGGTCACCGAGCACCCCCAGTTAGAGATGCCCGCTCTGCTGGTTTACCCAGTTTCTTGTCTCACTGCTCAGATCTTCTTATGTGTCTGATAAACACATGTGTTTGTGAGAGCCTGTGCAACAGTAGGACAAGGCCCTGCCTTCCCGGGGCTCCCATTCTTATGGGGACAGATGTGATGAAAGAGGGGGTGGGGCTGATATCCTGGCTTCCTCTCTGAGGAGCTGGTGCCTCTCGGGCCTGAGTGACATGAAGGTGAGGGCCATCCAGGCACCTGGGGGAGGGGGGTCCTAAGGAAGGAGCTGACCTGGCAGGTTGCAAGAATGGCAGGAAGGCAGCCAGCGTGTCTGAGGAGAGTGAGCAGGGGACGTGGAGGGCGCTGGTCTCTGAGCAGTGCGCAGTGGTCCAGGAAGTGGGATGGAAGCCGTTGGTCGGTCCAGAGCAGAGGAGTGACGTGGTCTGAGATGGGATTTAAAAGATTCCTCCAATGTTCGCTGGACGGGCAACAGCAGAAACAGAAGTCTTGGTATAGTTGGGAAGATTCTAGAGCTGCCATAACAAAGTACTGAAGACTACGTGGCTTAAAACAGCAGAAATATATCTTCTCACTGTTCTGGAGGCTGCAAGTCCCAAATCAAGGTGCTGGCAGGGCCGTGCTCTCCCTGAAGGCTCTAGGGGAGAATCCTCCCTTCCAGCTTCTGATGTTCACCGGCTTTCCTTGTGGTTCCTTGGCTTCCAGCTGCAGCACTGTGGTGTCTGCCTCCAGTGTCACATGGCCATTGTCGCCGTGTCTGTCTT
The DNA here is from genome assembly GCF_949987535.1 of Balaenoptera acutorostrata. Classification (NCBI taxonomy): domain Eukaryota; kingdom Metazoa; phylum Chordata; class Mammalia; order Artiodactyla; family Balaenopteridae; genus Balaenoptera; species Balaenoptera acutorostrata. The sequence goes on from NC_080081.1 coordinate 14,967,200, forward strand.
AGGCTCTTCTCTTCTCATAAGGACATCAGTTGTATTGGATTTAAGGCATCCCTACTCCAGTATGACCTCATCTTTCCTTCATTACGTGTGCAAAGAAGCTGTATCCAACCAAATAAGGTCATGTTCAGAGGTGTCATGTTTAGGGCTTGAACATATCTTTTTTGGGGGGCCACCACTCATTGAATGCACTACAACTCACGTGTTTGGGGGTTGAGTGGAGATTAATGAGAATTTTGCTGAATTAGTGATTGTTTTGTGCTTCACTCCTTGTTTGCCTGTGTTCCTCAGCACTTCCATCGTGAACCCTTGTCTGCCCCAATAGGCCCTCACTTATGAAATGAATTTCTGCCATAAGAAAGAGTATTAAAATGCAGGTCCTCCATTCCTCCCTAAGTCGGGGGCTCAGATTCTTCCAACTTGAGAATAATCAATTTCATATGCAGAGACATGATGCTAGTGTGGTAAAGCTCCAGCATTAGCAGTATCATGAGCACAGAATCGGTGATTGTCAGAGTAACCTGAATGACCAGTGTGTGGATGTTTCAGGGACCCCTTATTGCTTGTTTTGAGGAGACCACCCTCAAGCTTTAGTACTGTCAGAACAAGCAGTTGTCCGCTGGTGAGCACCCTTGGATGAGTTGGGGTCTATCCTTACTGTTTGTCTGGTCCCTCTCTCACAGTAGTGAGGGGATGACTGCCCCCCTCATCCCTTCAGAATTATCAATGTTTGACTGCAGAGTAAAATTGCTATCTTTGTACCACTAGTCGTTTCCCTGTGCATCTTACAGATAACTAAGTAGAAAGCTGTAATTTCCTTAAAGAAGGTGTATGCATTTTGCTTTCCAAGTGGAACAAGACACAATATATCCTGAATAATTTTCTAGTTCTGCAGTATTAGGTGGTACCCAAAGGCTTCACTGGGTTTCTCCCAGTGGCCTGCCTCAGGGGATAGGGTGAGAGGGGTACCAGCTAGGGTCTTGGCCCACCTTCTTCCATCTGTCTTGCCTTAACCAGAGCTGCCCTCCTTTGTTTAGTTTTTTTTTATTCTCTCTTTTTAAAATTAGTTATATAACTTTTTATTTAATATTGGAGTATAGACTGTTAACAATGTTGTGATAGTTTCAGGTGCACAGCAAAGGGACTCAGCCATACTGCCTTAACCAGAGCTGCCCTCCTTTGTTTAGTTTTGCATCCTGGGATTTTTCATATTTTGTTTGCAACTGAATGAATCAGCTGTGTCCTTTTTTCTATGGTGAAAAAATAGAAATCTTCTGCACATTATCTTATATTACTTTGTAAGTGAGGGAAACTGTGCAATGATGCGTCACATGTGTTCAAAGAAAATTATTAGACTGGCTATAGTTGAAGCGGTTGCCTGATTTGGGGAAGACTGGCTGCTTGTGATTGGTTGTTCGTTCCTAAGTTCTTTCTCGGACTAAAGTGCATTGGTTCTGGCTGAAGTTTTCGTTTGTGGCATGTGGGGTACCAAGGCATTAAAGCCATCCCAGTCTTAGGGCCTCCTTGTTTAGCTACTTTATCAGGTGGAATATTGAATTTTCTAACTTCTGCGTTTGTGGGGAGGTTGTAAAGACCATGAAGACGCCGCTCATGGGTTCTCTCAATTCCCATGTTGTCTAAACAGACTATATTGATACTCCCACCAACATCTGTGCTTTTTGCTTCCCTGAAAATGCCCATGATAGTTACGTCAGTGGCCTGCATTTTAAATTCATGATCACACATTTCTTTCATATCCCCCAGTACCTAACGCAGGGTGTGGCAGAGAACAGAATGCTCAGTTCAGTTGAACTGAACTGGATTTGTTAACCAGAATTTCAGATCTAAGGATCATTTTTTTAACAAAAATCATAATTTAAGATTAATTTACTTCTCTTGATTAGTATTTACATTATATTAGTATTATCAAACGCAAATGCATTCCTTTCAAATTCTTTATTGCTATTTTAGGGAGAAATGGTGCAAAAGGGGACTTACACTGAGTTCCTGAAATCTGGGATAGATTTTGGTTCCATTTTAAAGAAGGAGAATGAGGAGACTGAACCATCTACAGTTCCAGGAACTCCAACTCTGAGGAATCGCACGTTTTCCGAGTCCTCAGTTTGGTCTCAACAGTCTTCCAGACCCTCGTTGAAAGATGCCGCTCCAGAGGACCAAGATGTGAGTTTGTCATCCTGCAACATGCCCTGGTCTGTCTGCTCTTGGTGGACTTGTGGACCTTCAGTCTGCTCCGCTCATGACATCTTCGTTTGTCCCAAAGTAGATCCTAAGTTGACAAGGCCTTATTCCATGGAATTGGTAGAATTATTTATTTTTTTATTTTTTGTTTTTTGGCTGTGTTGGGTCTTCGGTTCGTGCGAGGGCTTTCTCCAGTTGCGGCAAGCGGGGGCCACTCTTCATCGCGGTGCGGGGACCGCTCTTCATTGCGGTGCGCGGGCCTTTCTCCACCGCGGCCCCTCCCGTCGCGGGGCACAGGCTCCAGACGCGCAGGCTCAGCAATTGTGGCTCACGGGCCCAGCCGCTCCGCGGCATGTGGGATCTTCCCAGACCAGGGCTCGAACCCGTGTCCCCTGCATTAGCAGGCAGACTCTCAACCACTGCGCCACCAGGGAAGCCCGGAATTGGTAGAATTAAAAGAGCATGCAGGGAGCAAGCCTGATTAAGGTTCTTCTTTGGGTGTAGGGTGGAGAATCTTATGGACTCCGGTAGTGGGTGTACTGCTATGAATTCCAGGATGCATGTGATATTGACATTAGAACTCTTCATGTTACCGTAGTTAAATCGTACTTGCTCTGGTAGACCCTGGCTTCCCTTATTCATCCAGAGGCTTAATTTGAAGACCCCCTCATACCCAGCCTGCTATGACTTATATTAAATCAGCTACTTTTCCTACATGTTGGAATGTTCTGGCAGTGCAGGTGACTGATGGTAGTATTTTTCCCCATTGTCAGATGGCCTGTGATAGGCCAAAGGTAGCATGTCCAAAGGACCTGACACATAGTAGACACTTTGGAGTTAGTTCTTGTCTTTCTTTCTTATCTTTCAAGACCGAGAACCACACCTTACCCACCTTGCATTTCCAGCGGCCAGCATAGAGCCCAGGACATCCATAGTCCATGGGACTCTATAATGTATTCTAAGTCCTCCAGACAGAAATGCAAAAATGCACTAGATCTCCCTTAGAAACATGCACAGGTATTCCTCGATATCCAATCCCTCACTATCCAAATCCAGGAGCCTGGATGATTCTGATAAGTATTCAGATTAGGCACTCACATTCCAAACTCAGGAATCCCTCTCTGAAATTCAAGAACCAAATAGATTTGGATCATATGCTGTTCCCCTGCTATCCAAACTCACATGTCTCCAGCTCACAGTGTGAACTCAGTTTACTCTATTTAACTAATAGTTTGAACCCACACTTTGTTTTATGTTTCTATAATTGAGTGACACAAATAAACTAGAGGGATACTTTAGCTACATAACATTTCGTATAATTATTTTGGAAAAACCTTCTGCATCTATACTTTAATCAGTTATGTTGTAAGTGGGCTATCAATCATGGTGTTCTAATTTAAGCAAAGGTACCCAAGAACATTGTGCAAATGGTATTCCTTGTCTCTAATAGATTCCTAGAAGTAGCATGGTTGGGTAAATGCATACATGGTTTGGCTAGATATTTCCACACCTTTCTCTGTAGGAGGTGGACCATCTTGCACACTCCTATCAGCATATAGGTTGTGTCTCTTTCCCCACAGCTTTGCAGTGGAGGTCATTGTTGAACTTTTAAAATTTTAGGGTTCATTATTTATATTTTTGTCTCTCACTGCCTTTCCTTTCCAGACTGAGAATATACAGGTTACACTATCTGAGGAGAGCCGTTTGGAAGGAAAAGTTGGTTTTAAGGCCTACAAAAACTACTTCACAGCCGGCGCTCACTGGTGTATCATCATTTTCCTTATTCCAGTAAACATCGCAGCTCAGGTAAGTCAGGACATTTATTTTGATGTGTGCCCTAAGGTTGATACTTATAATACTCTTTATACTGTATTATTTATTTTACTGTATTATTATTTTTAATATGTGTATTAAGGGATTTATGTCAGAGAACTGACTCCATGAGATTGTGGGATCTAGCTGGGTGAGTGTGAAATCAGAAAGGCAGGCGTGCGGGCTGGAACCCCAGGCAGGAGCTGACCCTGCAGTTTTGAGGCAGAGTTTCTTCCTTCTCCAGGAAGCCTCAGGTTTTGCTCTTAAGACCTTCATCTGACTGGAGAAGGGCCATCACACTGTTCAGGGTAATGTTCTTTACTTATGTTCTGACGATAGATGTGAACCACATCTACAAAATACCTTAACAGCAATATCTAGCTGAGAGTTTCGTTGAATCACTGGAGACTGGCCTAGCCAAGCTGACACAGAAAACTGACCATCACAGTACCTGTCAAGCTTTTTTCCTTTGAAAAATCCTGACATTTATACAATTATTACTGTATTTTGCAGCCCACTAGGATTCGCACTGAAAAGCGTTAATATGTGCGGAGCAAAATAAGTGAGGCTTACTGGTGTTGTGTGTGCGTGACAGAGAGATTCTAGGAAAAATATGAAGTCTTTTAAAGATTTTAAAATGTATTATGCCCTTCCCTGACCTGCGGTTATCTGGGATGTGGGGCTTGCCACTGACCTGAGCTGGAAGGACCGTCTCCGTCCTCTGGAGCCTTTCCATCCATTCTAGTGAGCGGGGTTTTGAGGGGGTCAGTAATGTCAGTGTTTGAGTGATTGTTGTTTCCTGCTCCAGGTTGCCTACGTCCTTCAGGATTGGTGGCTTTCATACTGGTGAGTGATTCCTGGTCTGACCCAAAGTGCTAAAAAATCGACACGAATCCTCAGTTTCCCACACAGTCATGGGGGAGAGATGGGGCTTGTTCAGCCTCCTCTTCTAATCCTCATGTAGTTTCCCTGAAGAAAAATTAAAGTTCCTGCTGGTGGGTGTGACTCTCCCATGGTCTCTGCTGATGTCTGACCCTTATTAGCAGGTTCCTTACAGACAATTTTGAGAGCTGTAAGTCATGATTCAAATTGAATTTTCATAAGGTAGACAGACACAGGGCCTTGTGAGCTGGGAAACATTTTCCAGCATAAAACATGACTCCTAAATCGAGGTTAATTTTTTTTGTATTTACCTAACTCCATCTATCGCATAATGTTTTTTCTTCCCTGCTCCATAGGGCGAATGAACAGAGTGCCCTGAATGTCACTGTTAACGGACAAGGAAATGTAACTGAAAAACTCGATTTATACTGGTACTTAGGAATTTACTCAGGTAAAATGGAATCATCTGGTCTATTATACGAGAGTCTGAGGTGCTTACTATGAGCCTGTGTGAGCAACTAGGGCTTCCAGGAGTAATTCAGTAATGTCTTAACAGATTAAGAGTCTGAGTCGCATTTATTCTGTGAATTAATTAGAATAATTATTTTAAAAATCTACTAGAAGAGAGAGGTTGAATGAAAATTCTTAATTTGCTCTGTACTGGATTTTGGAAGTTAAACCAGCATTGCACATTCAGAAAATCAGCCACTGGAAATATGTGGCTATTGTCTATTCTAATAGGTTGCTTTAGCTAAATCTTATATCATTATATGGATGGGCAAGAGGATTAGAAACGGATCCCCACCCTGTGGTTCGGATTGTTCCAATTCTTTCTGAATAAACCTTGGCTTTTATGGACCTTGGATGAAATCCTCTGGCAGCAAGGGCCCCCAAATAAAAGCATTATTCCCTTGTAGGTATGCAAAACTCCCCTTCGCCACATTGCTCATCTCTTGGGCTTCACTAATTACTTAAGAGAGAAGCTAAGTAGGGAGAAATCCAGTGTCTAGGAATTAGGATTCCGAGTCTTTCTTACCTTGAGATCACAATGTTATCGTGTCCGCAACTGTGCGATTCATTTAACTTCTGGCTTGCCAGGCTAATATTAACATGGCTGTCTGTTTTCACAAGAATGCCTAGAATATATGTAGCATTACATACTTTTAAAAGGAAATCCTCATCTAAAATTTAAAATATTCCCACAGGAAATACTCACACAAGCCTTCTGCAAAGATAGAGTGAGTTATCTTTGTAAGAACATACTCAACTGAAATTTTGTGTGTATTTCGTTGATCTCTTGCTAAGAAATCTAAATCCATTAGCTGTTTACCTTCTGAATTGGTGGACTATGGAGGCTTAAAGGAAGAAGGAAGGGATTTTGTTATACATTCATACAGGATGGTGGGCTAAGGAAAATGCCTATTGATGGAATCCAGGAATTTGAGCGGCTTTCAGGGTTTAAATAAGTGTTGTGTCATCTAAAGGGAAAAAAGTACTTGATGGAATATTTATTACGGAAGTTATTCTATTTAGCATTGTGAGTTCAAAAGATCTTAGGGGAGGGTATTTTAATTTTTATGTGCATAGTAGGTACTCATTTATATCACTAACAAAACAGAATTTAAATGATGATTATTTATATTTATAATTTGTATTTTTCTTACAGTTCAGTTAGTTAGAATTAGATTTTCTGCTTGAAAATTAATGTGGTATTGTCATATTCTTTAAAGCTACTTGGGCTTTGTCTACAAGGAAATGGTAGTAAATCATTTCTCCTGTTACCTGTTAATTCACATGCTGTTACCAAAGCATATCACAATATTAGATTGAGACATGTTGTAATTAGTAAGATTTCAAATGCAAAGAAGGGACCATCAACTACTTTTTAAAATTATCTTTCTTCTGAGTTTTTAGTAGAATGTATAATTGAATTAGGAAATCCTAGAATGAAATTTTATTTTACACTTGATGTTTTTCCCCCATGAGGTTTCTATTTAATGAGAGGAATACAGTGATTTTTATATTCTTCTTTTTAAGTGTATCTTGTGAATGCATTAAACTCTTTTAGAATCCAGATGCTTAATGGAATAAAGTATTTACATAATATCTTTATAAGCTGCGTGGCATGGTTTAGCATCCTTGAAGAAAAGGCAGAGATCTTGTGCTGAGCGGTTTCTTTATTTCAGGGTTAACTGTATCTGCCGTCCTTTTTGGCATCGCCAGATCTCTGTTCGTTTTCTACGTCCTTGTTAGTTCTTCACAAACTTTGCACAACCAAATGTTCGAGTCCATTTTGAGAGCTCCAGTATTGTTCTTTGATAGAAACCCAATAGGTAAGTCAGACACCAAGTTTCTCAGTAAATATGTCTTGTTATTGTACTTAATGCATGATTACGTTTGATATTTGAGGTGCTTGGAAGAAAATCACTGTGCATGTTAATCCATTTTCTATAAAAAGCTTTGCAGATATTTTTCGCCTACGAGAGGATATCTGAATATAGAGGCATATAAGCTTTTATTCCAATTTATGTGTGTGTGGAAAGATAAGTGTATGCTCACTTTGCAGAATGATTTAGGAACCGATTTGTTGTGTGGCAAATGAAACACCCTACATTTGATGCAAATATATTTAAATATTTTTGGCTAGTTGCTAAAATATTGGCTGTGTTATATTCTGTTAAGGTAAGTTGTCTGCTAGAACCTTCTTATAATGAATCTCTACACGACAGGCTGTGTGTTTCTTTCTTTCATTTCCCATCCACTTCTGGAATCACAGAGCTCTGGCATGTGCCGTGACTATGCGGTTTACCTAGAATGGTAATGAAAAATTAATTAAAACCCAACATTAGTGAAATGTAAACATCCTTTTCAATAAAATTAACTGTATAGTTTACATTGGACTTTTGGTGACATGTAAGAGGCTTGTGGTACACAGCAGGTGGATCTTCAGTAGTAAGTTTCTGGATATGAGTGTCCCTGGAGGTTTATCAGTGGTTGCTTCCTCCACCCTCAGGCCTTTGACCTGTCTTGCTCCTGAACTGGGTTCCTATGAAGAGTTAGTTCATCAGCATACATGCCCACTCAGTTCAGTTGGTTCGACTTGTGGTGAGGCCCAGGGTGGCTTTGTTTTTGCAGGCAATGATTGACAGTACCTTTCCAGGCAGGGATGTGGGCTGGAGGGAGGACAGGAGTAGCCTTGGCCTGGCCATCAACTAGCCATGTGACCAAGGCCAAAGCAGATACATACTGCTGGGCAGGCGAATCTCAAGGCACAGGATGTTGTCTGCCTTGCTCTAAAAGTATGGACTCTGGAACCAGCTGCCTGGGTTCATTTCTGGTGCTAGTTACTAATAGTAATAGTCCGTTAAAGTTATATTAATATTTATGTGTTGGTTGTTTAATTTCTCTGTGTCTCAGTTTTATCTGTAAAATGGGGGTGCTATTCACACACTCATTAATATATTGATACTGTTAGAATTAATTAGGTTAATACATTGACAGCGCTTAGCATACGGTCAGTGCCTAATGAACCTTCGTGACCATGACTGCGTGGTATCTGGGAACTTCCTCTCCTGTGAAACGGGAATCACTGCTGCCCTTCCTGTTTCACAGGACTGTTGTGAGGATTCAGTAAGACTGTGCAGGGCAGCATCTTGTGCAGATTTATTCAGCACATGTTGTTTAGTCCAGGCCCTGTGCAGAGCACAGGACGGTGAACTGCAGAGGCCCCCACGGATCTCGTCTTTTTATGTCATCATGATGCAAAAGTGATTGGAGGAGTATGTGCTATTATGGCTGTTGTGAAGTTGGTTCAATTTGTCAGTTCATGTGAAAACTACAGCCATAAAGTTGGGAGCATTAAGTGGGACTGAATGTCTGTTTATCACAGCCTCTGAGTGCTCGTGACCACAGTTACCCAGGCTCTTCATGGTCAAGACCTGTAGGCTTCGCCAGACGCTGGTGGATTTGTTATTCAAGGATTTGGGACCACGTGTAAATCTTCGAGGTCGCTAATCTTAGAGCAGCTGGCACGCTCGTGTTTATCGTGTTTATCTTGCCTCCCCCTCCTGTATCTATTAGCAGGACTTCATTCCTTCAAGAAAATAGAAGCCCAAATAAGTACTACAAACATAGGCCTCATTTGCCCAAAAGGTTTAGGGGCCAAGAATTATTTATTTACTCTTTTAGTGGTAGATGAAAACTTTTTTTTTTAATTAAAAAAAATTTTTTTTTTAAATTATTTATTTATTTGGTTGCACCGGGTCTTATTTATTTATTTTTATTTTTATATTTATTCTTGGCTGTGTTGGGTCCTCGTTTCTGTGCGAGGGCCCTCTCCAGCTGCGGCAAGCGGGGGCCACTCTTCATCGCGGTGCGCGGGCCTCTCACCGTCGCGGCCTCTCTCGCTGCGGAGCACAGGCTCCAGACGCGCAGGCTCAGTAATTGTGGCTCACGGGCCCAGTTGCTCCGCGGCATGTGGGATCTTCCCAGACCAGGGCTCGAACCCGTGTCCCCTACACCGGCAGGCAGATTCTCAACCACTGCGCCACCAGGGAAGCCCCCTTAATTAAAAATTTTAAGTGATCGAGTTTAATTTTCTGTTTGGATAAAAATTTTGTACTTTTTACAGTTGGAAAAAATACAAATTCTTACATGGGTAAGAATTATGCCTCTTAGTTGACATTATCGATTGTGTGTAACCTAATAATTATATAATATTTTTTAAAATTCCCCTCTACAGTAGAGAGATGGACATGCTTGACTTCTAAGTTGCATTAAATATCTGCGTTTAACGCATCCAAGTTCCCAGCATAAAGTTGTGGCCCCTGAGTTCCACAGTATGTTCTCCAGGTAGCATGGAGAGATCAGGAAGCATATCCTTCCATTGTCAGAGCACACTCTCCGGGAGACCCCAGGGGTGAGTAAGTTTCCTGTGAGTTCAGGATCCTGACAGCCTCCCAGAGTTAGAAAAGGGAGGGAGAGGAAGGACTTTGGCCGGTATGTAGAGTTGGCATGGTGACTGATGGAAACTGGAAACTCCAGGCAGAGGCCCATCGGATCTGCCCCATCCCCAGTCTGGCTGGGATTTGCAGGCGGTTCGCCAGAGTTCCCTTCTTTATACTTGTCTCCAGTGCCCACTTGTGCCGGTAGATTCTCAGTGACCCTGAACTGGATTGTCACTGTGCCTTTTATACATTCATCCATTGGTGGAAATGCTCCAGATGTCCCGTCTCCCTTCTCATGCTTCATCTCAGATCCTCATGAACTTTGTTAGACACTGGGGTACTCTGCACTTAACGCTAAGAACCAGGCCTCCAGGGGAAGTTCCTGAAACACAGGTTGTCCTACCAAAGTCCCAAGTTCACTTACTTGTATTTTAAGAAGGAGAGCAGAGTCAACCTGGCAAGTGTGCAGTTCTTCTGAATAGTGTAGTTTCTCTGCCTGCAATTTAACATTCCAGGAAGCCGATTTTAAAGAGGGTTCCATCCCTCTAAGCTCCAGTGGCTGTTACTCTCCATTTTGAATCCTTGTATTGGGTGCATGAAGTTTACTTAGTTTGTTTATATAATTTGATACCTTATTGCCTACTGGTCTTTCATAATCTGTTCCTTAGAATGGCAAAAGCAATGTTTCTTTTTTCTCTGTTCTTCTTACCTTCCCATTACCTCACCGATCTCTCTGCTGTGCTTTCTTCCTTTGGTGTATTTTAGTAATGGTACTGTGTGTGTTTATTAAAGAGCCACACATTTTCAGGGGCCCTGACATTTCTTACACGATTTGATTGCAACTGCATTTGAATAGTGCCTTTGCAGATGTGGGCTGTGTCCCTGTGCTGTTTGCTGCGTCCACCTCTTCCTAGCCAATCTTTGTCTTTTATCACCGAAGCTGCATTTCACTTGTATCAGATCTTCATACATAGGTAACGCAAATCTTAGGTCAAGAGTAAATCAGTTAGAAATTTAGAGATCATTTCTATTTTGAATCCAAATTGTGTTTCCGTTGAACAGGCAGAAATTGGTTTATTTTCTACATCTGGCACAAGAGGGCAGCATGATCTACATTATTTCAGGGATATAATGTAAGGGGCACCTTATTGCAAAATCTGGTTTTTCTGTATTAAAGATTTCTTGGAAATTCCATTTTTATGTCTTGAATCTTTGTATTTTGTAGTATTGATACAGAATTTTAAAAACATTGTTGTGGTTTATTATGTTTGAAACAGTAAACTCTTGTTGTCCTGAAATATCTAGCATTTCAAACAAGGTATTTAGATTTCTTTTTTTTTTTTTTTTAATAACAAGTTTGGTTTTTTCTTTTTGGCTGCGCAGCACGGCATGCAGGATCTTAGTTCCCCTACCAGGGATTGAACCTGCCCTCCTAGTAGTGGAAGCACGGAGTCTTAACCACTGGACTGCCAGAGATTTCTTAGTTTATATGTTCTACCCTAGTAACTGGAATAGACCGCTGCTGCCTTTTGTTTTTTTTGGCTGCTTTGGTTGCTGCGCGCTGACTTTCTTTAGTTGCGGCTAGCAGGGGCTATTCTTAGTCGCGGTGCGCAGGCTTCTCGTTGCGGTGGCTTCTCCTGTTGCGGAACATGGGCTCCAAGTGTGCCGGCTTCAGTAGTTGTGGCACGCGGGCTCAGTAGTTGTGGCTCGCGGGCTCTAGAGCGCAGGCTCCAGTAGTTGTGGTGCACGGGCTTAGCTACTCCACGGTAGGTGAGATGGGATCTTCCCGGACCAGGGATCGAACCCGCGTCACCTGCATTGGCAGGCGGATTCTTAACCACTGCACAAACCAGGGAAGCCCCGCTGCTGACATCTTGACTGGATATATTTTAATTCCTGAAGGGTAGAATATGGTCAGTTGTAGGACCTAAGTCAAACATGAGTTTTGTAAGAAATATGACCACACAGTTTCTTCCATTTTCATCCATGCCATCAGAGTCAGCAGAAATATTTTATTCTTATCAAGTGTCTAGAATTGGAGACAAGATGAGAAGATAGTTGTCCTGCTTTTTCATGACTAATCCTTGTGACAAAACACTTGGCTGAGTGCTTTGAGTGTAATGGATTCCAGATAAATAATTGTTTATTTTCTGTCAGTTTGTTAATTTGGCTCTAAGAAACTGTGCCACCGGTGTCGCTAGATGTTGTGTTTCTTCTCGTAGGGAAAAGCGAAGTTAATTGGATTGTGGCCAGTATGTTCATTTCACGTGACTGATTTTTCTGCAGTGTGCACACATGTGTTAGTTCACTTATTTATGCATTCAGTGTAAAAAGAAAGGTACAAATGTATATCCTTAGTTTTTCTTTACAGATCAAGTTAAGTTAGAGCTAACGCATTATCAAAAGAGAAAAAGTACTAATTTCTTTTGTTCTTTTTATTCTTCTGGTAGCACTACAGTTTAAGAGAAGACATATTCTTTTATCTTCCGTAATCAAAACTCTAGAATTGCCCTAAGGATTAATATTTCCAACTTGACTGAGTGGGAAATAAGGCTCTGCAGATTTCACGCATGTAAAATACCCTGAATTAGGATGTGCATCATGTAGGAATTGAGGGTTGGAGCAAGGAGGAGGGTAGTGGAGGTTTGAACTATTGCCGTTTCTTTAACCTGGAAAGGGAGTCCTTAACCTCCACCACAAGTTGCTAATGAACTTGTGAAGAAGTGAAAAGTGATTTGAAAGCAACGTGGTGAGCTTTTTGTACTGTGAGCTTTTTGTCCTATCAGAATAACCCTCTTGCTATACTATTTATAAAATCGGTTGTCAACAGACCACTGCCTTGCTAGAAAAAAGAGTCATCCGTAGGGAAGAATAATAATTGCAGGTGTACCTGTCTGTTTATTCAGTGCAAATGACCACTGAGGTTAGTGCTAAATGCATATTTTTAACAAGTATAATATTTCAGTACTGTCAAAATTACCTTGACGATAATAGGCCTGTTAAATTATAGCTCTATAAGTTAGGAGGTAAGATGGCTCTGCTTAGCACACAATAATCTATGCCTGTTCACACAAGTGATTCTGCTGAGCAGGTAGCATGTTAGAACAAGAAATACTGGTCCTAAAACCTCTGATTTATGGTAGGTGTTGTTTTGACACAGCATCATTCAGACGATTTACAAGGCAAAGCTTCGTGTTAAAATATTTCACCAGTGTCATCATTCGTCACCGACATAAATATTCAGTAGTGATGCTGGAAAATTGGTAATATGCCCATTCATGCCAAATCACTTGCTATGTTTCCTTTCAAGTGAGATCTGTTGTGGATATGGTTAAAAGAAACTATGATTTTTCTTCCTTGAGAGCAGATGAGCTGTAAGTAATTGAGAATAAGAATAACAACTATCCTGACAGCTTTCATGTACTCATCTTGCCTAGGTTGCTTTTAATTCTGGCTGAAGTCCTACAGCCTCCCCCCCCCCCCCCCCCCCCGCCTTTGTTTTTCTTCCCTTTCTTTGCTTAGTGCACATTGTAGAGAACATATTTATATGTACATTAGTTAAAGAGGCTTTTTGTGTTCAAAGGAAGAAGTTAGTCATCATCTGAAAAGCTTTGTTGCAAAACTAAAACACACATTTCCCCTTTCATTTTTCCTTGTTAAAAATAACAAATGCAAGTGACTATAATGGGAATAACACAAAAGATTTCATCAATCATAATGATTCTCAATGGCCACATAAATATTACTTTTTCAGGTTTCAATGAAACAGCTAATAGTTTGAAGTAGGTGTGGTAATTAAATCCTGTTGGGTTGTGACATATTAAAAATAATGTTTTTCACATAACAATGGTTATATGTACTTAAAGTCTTATCAGGGTAGGGCTTCCCTGGTGGCGCAGTGGTTGAGAATCTGCCTGCTAATGCAGGGGACACGGGTTCGAGCCCTGGTCTGGGAAGATCCCACATGCCGCGGAGCAGCTGGGCCCGTGAGCCACAATTGCTGAGCCTGCGCGTCTGGAGCCTGTGCCCCGCAACGGGAGGGGCCGCGATAGTGAAAGGCCCGCGCACCGCGATGAAGAACGGTCCCCGCACCGCGATGAAGAGTGGCCCCCACTTGCCGCAACTAGAGAAAGCCCTCACACGAACCGAAGACCCAACACAGCCAAAAAAAATAAATAAATAAATAAATAAAGTAGCTATAAAATTTAAAAAAAAAAAAAAAAAAAAAAAAAAAGTCTTATCAGGGTGATATTAAGTCGTATTTTATGGGTGTTGCTCATTTACTGCTAATAGTATCATAGAAGCCTTTGTTACGAGTTTAAATAGTTACATATATTTGATTACCATTGTTATTTTGTCAGTAATCTCTATAAAGGTGATTATTATAGCACTTGTCTACACCTGGTAAATATTGCAACATTTTGGTGTACATTTTAAATCTATTAGAATGTTCTGATTACTCTTTATCCATTTTTTTTTCTCCGTTAATAATCATACATGGAAATACGGACAATTTAGTAACAGAGAAAGCACTGTGGTTCTCCAATAAAATGTTAAAAAGATAAGATTTGAGAAGCTTGTACCTTGTTCAATGTGCTAATGGTACTATCTCCGGAAATTGTTAAGGATGACATTTTACTTGATTGCATTTTAAAATTTTCCAGTATCATAGGATATAGAAGTTCTCCACTTCATTTTAATATGTGTTGTCTCAACCTTCAGCTTAATTGGAGTCAGGCAGTCTTTGGTACCCAGGACTTCACTGCTGTATTCCAGTTTCTGGTCTTAGTGTGCTCAGTAATTTGGCATTATTTTATGGGATGTATGAATTATAGTGCAGTTATCCCTTGGTGTCCTCGGGTGGTTTGTTGCAGGACCCCTGTGGATACCAGAGTCTGAGTATGCTCAATGTCCCTAATACAACCTGTGCACATCCTCCCATACACTTTAAATCCCTTCTAGATTACTTATACTTTTACTTATATAAGCAAATTCAAGTTTTGCTTTTTGGAACTTTCTGGGATTTTTTTCAAATATTTTTGATCCATGGTTGGTTGAATCCAAGGATGTGGAACCCATGGATGGGAAGCCCCAAGTGTAAGTATAATTCAAATACTGTTATTTAACAACACCTGCCTCCCCAGACACACACACACACACACACACACACACACACACACTATTACTTCAACCTTGTAGCTGTTTGTGACAGAAAATACATCAAAGTAGTTTTATGACACAGTTCATTGCTTTTGTACAGCTATTTCAAGAGAAACTGGAATAGTTCTTCGAGGTCGGATTCAACAACAATAAACATTAAGTATATCAATTTCCTGGATTGAAAATTCCATATGGTTTTGCTTTACGGCCAAGTCTTTCCCCTCAAAGATTTGATTTCAAAGCTCTCCTGTGACACCATGGGGCTAAGTTTGATTTTCATTTTCTAACTGGAGCCTTCATCTTCTGTTACCATTTCTTCCCTGCCTCCCCTTTATTTTAAACATTATTATTATTTTGCCATGAAGAGAATGGAAAAAAAATCCAAATATTAATAACATTCAGCCAGCAATGTTTTATTTCACATAAAGTTATGTTTTAGTTAATTAATTTATTTTTAAATTATTTATTTATTTATTTATTTATTTGGCCGTGACGGTCTTAGTTGCGGCACGTGGGATCTTCTTTGCCGTGTGCGGGATCTTCGTTGAGGCGTGTGGGCTCTTAGGCCTCTTAGTTGCGGCATGTCAGGTCTAGTTCCCTGACCAGGAATCAAACCCGGGCCCCTTGCATTGGGAGCCTGGAGTCTTAGCCCCTGGACCGCCAGGGAAGTCTCCATAAAGTTATGTTTTTAATCTCATCTTTATAGTACTTTTCACAATTACAAGTAAATTATAATTTAGGTAATTATGTATTGACTGCCTGTCTCCTGTGCTAGCCTTGTGCCCTCTGCCCTCCTAGAGTGTGTCTGTGGTGTTACTGTGAAAGCCTCCAAATCAGGATTGGGCAGCTGTAGCTGCTTAGTAAGTATTTGTTGACTGGATAGAAGAAAGGGTGTTCAGGAGCGTATTTGAATCTCTCCATGCCATGATCTCGAAGAACAATGGAAGTTTACAGTCTTGAAAGAACACTTGGTGTTTATATTAAATTGAATTCTTCCTTATAGTTTATTTTCAAAAGTAGAATTTGTAATAGATTATTTATGGTGGACTTTGTTTTTGGTATTTGATGGCATGAAGAAAAAAACCACACATATTGGTTCTTTGGAAGCTGCGGCTCATAGAACCAGAGTAAGCAAGGTTCCAAGTTCTCCTAATGCCAGTCAGTCATGGAAATGAAACTGTCCAACACCTAATACGTTCCCCTGTGGTTTAGTTGTGCATTGAAGATGAATCTTGGCACTTAAGAGGGTTAAATATTTGATACCTGGTAGTTTTACCTTATAAACTACAGTCCCTTAAGAAGTAAAGAGGGGGAATTCGACCATTTTAAAATGTCAGTAGACATTAGTAAACTGTGATTAGACAGGGAGCTCAGATGTAGGTGGAGATGTTGCAGTGTTTCTGCTCCGCTAGAACAGAGCTTCGGAAGAACTGTCACTTCACTTTTAACTGGGGCTTTTTTACTCATCAAAATGACCATTTATTGGTCATTTACTGGTTGTCAGTTGTGGTCCCAAGCATTGGAGCAAAAAGTCCTGTCTTCAAGGCATTTGCAAATTTAAAAAATTGCCGACAGTGGATTGTTTATTTTTTTTAAATCTAGTGTTAATATTCTACAATTCCATATGGAAAAGATACAGATTCAGAGGCCTGTGGGCTCTTAGTTGCAGCATGTGGGATCGTAGTTCCCCGATCAGGGATCGAACCCATGCCCCCTGCATTGGGAGCATGGAGTCTTAACCACTGGACTGCCAGGGAAGTCCTCTTTGGGCTTTTTAGAAGTGTGTTACAAATGCTTTGACAGCAGGTAGAACATAAGCAATGACATTTTCTCCATAAGTAATGTTATCATGAAATCAACTATGATCTGTTGAGTGTTCTTTTCATTCTTGGTAACCACGATTATTCTGTTAAAAGTTTCCCCCTCATTTAGATAGAAAGTCTATCTGACAAGCTTCAAAGTACACTTTGAGTGGAAGTTTATTAAAATACTGTGGTTAAATGGAAAGCTATCATGAAATCAAGTTCTCTGTTCTGGAAATATTTTCCTTTCATTTCTTTTTTGCATCTGCCTTTTAATAGATTGTATCACACGGGGAAATGTTTCAACCTCTTGAACACCTGGAAAGTCTGTTTTAGACTTGTTATGTGTTTAAGAATCTTTATCCAGACATTAGTCCAAATACAGTCCTGCTCCTCACGATGGGGAATCCTGCCTCTGGGTCTGCTGCTGGGAGAAGGCAGTGCCACCGAGCAGCGTGTTGTGAGCACGTCAGGAGAAACCAGAGTATCTGCCCTGGTTGATTTTCAGCCCAAGTTCCTGATTTGGGGATGTTTAAGTCAATAATTAGTTAATGATTTCTCTCTGAACTTCAAGTGGATGTTTCGAGAAGTGTTCTTTTGACTCAGTGACTGATCTTATTCTTTACGCTGCTTGAGGCATATAATGAAAATGTATAGAGACTTTGGAGGGTGTGGTAAGAAAAACAAAGCTTCCACCTCCTTCTGTTCTACACAAAGATATTTGAACAGATACCACAGTGCATGTGGATTTGTCCTTAAACATATTTTCTTACATAAATAATTCTGTTTATCTAGGTCAGTAGCAGTGCTTTGAGATGTAGTCAAGATCATGGGTTAATTTTTTTTCATTGCCTTCACACACTTAAACATAGAATAAGAAGAAATGGTTGCTTTCTTACATGTAGTCATTATTTTTAGAATTTTTTTATCTTTTCTGTTGGTGTCAGACTGGCCTGGGCTCATAAAATTTATTTCCTTTGGTGGAACTATAAATTTATGATTTTTCCTTTTTGGAGAATAAAGTGGCAATAATATCTTAAAATTATATCTCATGGTAATATAAATCTTCACTATATTTTCCTCTTACATAGAAATGAAAAGGTTGTCAAATATGGCTTAATGAGTTCCACCAATGGGTGATACTGTAGACAGAAATATTTCTTTTTTTTTTTTTAAAGGATTTTCTTATTTATTTATTTATTTATTTATTTATTTTTGGCTGTGTTGGGTCTTCGGTTCGTGCGAGGGCTTTCTCCAGTTGCGGCAAGCGGGGGCCACTCTTCATCGCGGTGCGGGGACCGCTCTTCATCGCGGTGCGCGGGCCTTTCTCTATCGCGGCCCCTCCCGTCGCGGGGCACAGGCTCCAGACGCGCAGGCTCAGCAATTGTGGCTCACGGGCCCAGCTGCTCCGTGGCATGTGGGATCTTCCCAGACCAGGGCTCGAACCCGTGTCCCCTGCATTAGCAGGCAGATTCTCAACCACTGCGCCACCAGGGAAGCCCCAGAAATATTTCTTATTGGTGCTAAGTTTTAAATGTTAGTCTTGACATAATCCTGTAAACAGAAGGAAAATAAACACGTATTTCAAGATGATGAGTAATCAGTGTTGCTAGAAAATTGTTCTTCCTTGACTTCAAGATTAAATAAATAGTTGTTGACATAAATAGCCATACTAATAAAAGGCAGCACCTGTGTAATCCAGGCAGTCAGTGGTTTAGCCTACAATCAGATAAGCTGCTGTTTTTTTAAACAAATTGTCAAGTCTTTAGACCAGGTGAGTATATTTCAGTCATACATTAGGGAATTTTAAAACTTGAATGAAGGAGGTTTAATTACCCTTGATATCAGATTTTCTAACCACTCACATCTCCTTTCACAAAGTAGACACTATAAGAGTTTCATGCTTAATTGACCTGGCCTTCAGGTGTATCGTCTCTTAGTTCTTGTTATGACCAAGTTGCCAACTTTTTAACATAAGGTTAAGGCTTGAAATTTTAGGTAACACAATGAGTACCTTATAGGTTTTGGATAAACATTGAGTATTTTTAAAAATATACCTCATCTTTTCTCTCCCTCTAATTCTTATGTCCATTTTTTATTTGATATCAGATAAGAGAACTTTGATTGTCATCAGTAGACATTTTAAAGCTATTAATGAAAATGGAGTTGGGATGTAGGTGGAGATATTGCGATGTCTCAGATCTGCTAGAACAGAGCTTTGGAAGAGCTGTGCCAGTCACTTCACTGGCACAATCAAGGTCCTCTTGATTGAAGCACAGTTATCTTCAGCAGCATTGATGTGGGCTGCTGGTGGTGGTGGTGGTGTGTGTGTGTGTGTTTGTGAATGAGAGAGACTTCTTTTGAGTTAGATTGTCACACCAGAATAAGATTCATATTATCAGATTCTGTTAAAGAGATGTAAAATTTAAGGTTTTAATATTAACCAGCCAAGAAAGTGATCTTTGACTTTACCAACACCAAATTGAATGGTTTTCCTTTATTTTACAATAGTGGTTTTGACCACTGTAATTTGGGATCCACGGTGCCCAGTGGTAAAGAGAACAGACTTTGGAATCAACCTGCCTGAATGTGAATCCAGCTTGGCCAGGGACAGATAGACCTTTGTCCAGTCATTTAAACTCTATCTGCCTCAACTTTATCTGCACAATGGGGATGATTGTATAATAATAGTCCCAATGTTTTTTTATGCGTGTGAGAATTAAGAGAATTACTTTATGTAAAGCATGTAAAGCAATGCCCAAGAAATAACTGACATTGATTGAATTTTGACTAAGTGACATCATGAAATTTTAGTGATTTTTCTTTTTGTCTTTTTTTTACCCCTACAAAATCCAGAGGAATATGTTAATTTTGATAAAATGGTGGGAAAGGTTGTGTGTATTTTCCCAGATGCAAGGAAAAATATGTAAATGATCAAGACTAACAACCTACAAAGCAAAATCAACAGCATGTTTTTTGTTTGTTTGCTTGTTTTGTTTTTGTTTTCATCGGGGCTTAGCTTCATTCCCGAGTTCATTTTAATTTGGTTGCACAGCGGGAGCTCAGTTTTGCATATAAGTACCAAACATCTGGTCTGTTTTGTTTGTTTGAAAATGATACGGCTGAAGTTTATTACAGAAGTCTATTGTGTAATTAAGTAAAGGCAGTTTGAAATTTTATAATATAACTTCTATTTAAATGGAACATTGTAATTATTCCAGGGAACGGCTATACTTCTTAGGAGTAGCAGGAACTTACTATTTTTTAAAGAAAACGCTGTAACTGGTCAAAATGTATTCACCTTTTTCAAAAAGCATGAAAAATGGCAAATTTCACAAGTGAAAGTTAAAGTTGACCTAAGGCAGTTTTAGATTGTCCAGCCTTCAAATTTTATTCATGGGATGTTTTTAGAGAAATTTCGTGGTTTGTTCACTCAGGTTAATTCCAGGCAGTTTTCCTGCATTTCTGTCAGATGGACATTCTGATACTTCAAAACTTCTTGCGCAAAATAATGGTTAGAGCAGCTTGGGATGAAAATGAGATACCCTGTTAGTTGTTATAAACCGTAGATTACATTTTTAATGCAGTTAAAAGCATACCAAATGCAACAGAACAAATACAGTTTTCCTATAAATATTTCTCAATTAACATGAATACACCAACCTGGCAAATGCCATAACTTACTGGCTGGGTAAAATGGCATTGAGGTCGGTGAAGAATACATAATTTTGGGTGGAGAGACCTAAGTGAAGACAGAGAGCACTTACTTGGTTAACACCTGCCTGCCAGGTGGCTGTATTAGTTAGGCAGGGAGCACCTGCCTCGTCCCAAGTCTTGGCATTCAACCTCAGTTATGTCTGAGAGGCCTTAAGCTCTGAAATTCAGTGATTTTATCATCCTGCAGAACTGGCTTAGAAATAATTTGATGAAGAAGCAAACCAAAAATAGGTTGTAAGGACTTAGAGGATTTTTGTGATAGTAGTTTCCGCGCACAGTATAATGTTTCAGAGATCTGCTGCACGACAGAGGTTCCGTATGTTGGCAGTTATAATGTAGTTCCCTATCATATTGAACATCAGCCTGAAGTATGATAAATTTGGACTACTGCCCTATGTCTTGTCATTTCAGAGCAACGTTGTAAATGTGTTTGACAATTTAAACTTGTTAAAATACCGTCTCTTCCATTGTTTCATTTCGTCTTTAATACCATTGAAGCACATGAAATTTTTTTGCAGCCTCTTCTGCCTCTGTCAGCCTCATGGTCTTCTCTACCTTCTTGCCAAATCCTCTGGTCATTGTCCCCATTGGTTTTTATGTGGAAACCATAGAGATATGATGCCTAGAATTGAAAATAAAGAACCAGTTTGCCCCCAAAAATTAATCATCATACAGGTTATATAACTCAGCATTTAAGAAGCATCTGCATATGCCAGTGTGCTGGGAATTTTGCATAAGGTAACCAGATACTGTATTCTGAAATCTCCATGGCCATTTTCTAAAGATCCGGCACCCATTCCTACATATTATATTTCATTATACAATAATGGCAGCTCTTCAAGTAGAGGTGAAATTAAGTTTAGCATAGTATTTCCTATGAAATTAATGTGGACATTGTATTAATCAGAAATTGTTTCAGAAATTTCCATGACCTGGACAGTCTGCACAAAACAGGTATTTCAGTGTGTATGAAATGAATGGATATGTGTATCTGAGTGTGTGTGTGTGTATGAATTCTTTGATCTTCATCTTCCTCATTTTGTTTATCCAGCTTTTATGTGAGCTTCTTGCTTTTATCAATATTCAGAAGGATTTAGCATTTGAAAATGAATTAGTTCCAGAATGGGGATTGGAGATGGACCTTTCATCTGCAAGGAAGATTACTGTTTCTGAAAACTAGATGATCATTTTTGCCTGTTCTTGTGGCCCTATTTTTTAAGAGACTTTTACTAGTGCCTTGTCATGACTTTTAAAAAAAGTATATTTGTGGTACAACATTGTATAAGTTTAAAGTGTACAACATATTGATTTGGTATATTTATATTGCAGTATGATTGATTTTATTGTGTTAGCTGACTAACACCTATGGCATCACATAATTATAATTTATTCTTATGTTGGGAATGATTAATATCTAGTCTCAGCAAATTTAATATCTATAGTACAGTTTTGTTGTCTATCATCACTGTACTGTGTTTTAGGTCTCCAGGGCTTATTTATCTATTAATTGCAAATATAGACCTTTAAACATCTCATTTTACTGTCTGGTTTTATGAGTTTGATTTTTTTTTCTTTTTTTTTTAGATTTCACATATAAGAGATATCATACAGTATTTGTCTTTCCCTGTCTGACTTATCTCACTTTGCACAATTTCCTCAAAGTCCATCCATTTTTTTGCAAAAAGAAAAAAGAATTTTATTTTTGTCCATGGCTGAATAGTATTTCACTGTGTGTGTATGTATCTATGTATTTATCTATACACAGAACATCTTCTTTGTCCATTCATCTGTTGATAGACTCTTTGGTTGTTTCTGTATCTTGGTTATTGTGAATAATGCCGCAGTAAAAACAGGAGTGCATGTATCTATTCTACATCCTGTTCCATTTCTGTCTTGACTTTCAGAATAAAATTTTTGTAATTTTATAACTGATAAGTTAGGAAAATGTTAGATCTGAAATTTATATTATTTGATATTATAAGAAAATATGTGGGATCTTGGTTTCATAGTGAGCTCTTCTTTGGCATTTGTCACTCTTGGGAGTGAAAACAACAAAGCCCGCGTATGAGCGTTTTTTTCCCTAACTTAAATGGGGAGGAGGAGTCAGAGAGTAAGAGAGTTAGTTCTCAGATCCTATCATATTAGACATGCCGTTAAGCATCCCATGATGTCTTTAATAATTTGCATAAAGAGAAAACTACCCTTAGGTAGGCTATTTTGGAAATGTAGTTTAATGTTTAATAGGGTTCATGTTGACTTTAAATGGGAGAATATTATGGTTCGAGGACTCGGAGTGGACAGAATGGAGATCTGAGAAGGTTCCTATTGGGGGAACCACAGCAAAACGACTCCCTGTATTATAGGAACCCCACCCAGCTCGTCGGTAGGTCTAAAGATATGGCGGTGCTATAGAAGATTGGGTAAGTTCTCGCATGGGTGTAGTTTAGAGAAACCCTGTTACTAACCAGGAGCTTAGAGTTGATAATGATGGCAGCCTGGAGCCATAGATGAATCGATCCAGGTGAAATCCCACTTAAAACCACCTTTTCTCTTTCTTTTATTCAGGCTTTGGTACCTAGTTCGTTTTTCACTGCCCTACCCCATGCCCCTACTCCCCAAATTTATGGTGACTGGAAAGAGAAGAGATTCTTCAGTTGTCTGTTTTGCTGCCTGCGTCATAATTTTTTTTGCAGTGACGTTAGTGTTTTGCTTTCTTACTTGTTTGACTGTCTGATATAGAAGTGAAAAAATATTTGGAAAGTTGCAGGAAAATAGTGCCCAGAATATCTTATTGTTTAGTCTCTATAAGGCCCAGTGTTTTACAGTGAGACAGTTTTATTTCTGCTCATTCAACTTTTGCTTATTCACCTTATCCCAAATAGTATAAGGATAGGATCTAATCCTAATTTTAGCCATCTTTTTGTTTTTTGTTGTAAACTTAGGTGTATAACCTGGAAGTATCACTGTTTTCTTGGTTCCTGGGAAAACCTGTTTCTAGTGTCATTTAAGTTTTGATAGAAATGCAGAAATAGGGTTTCTGAACCATTGTGGGCTTGGCCGGCTCCCTGGATGATGGTTGGACCAGCTTCTCCTTTGTTGGGCTAAAGTAACCCAGTGTCATGGTCCTGGTCCCCAGTTGTCCGTCCCCCCCCCCCCCCCCAGCGTGCTTCACTTCTCAGGTTCTTTTCAAATATTGGCTGAAACATATTAAGATTTATTTATTAAAAATGTCATTAATCCCCGTGCACGTGACACCCCCACCCCCACCCCGCCCAGTATAATATGTAATTTAGTGAAAGATTGCGTATGGGGCTTTCTGTTCATGTGATAGCCTGTGTTCTCTCTCTTCACACTGCACTTCAGAGCAGTATTAAGTTCTTGGACTTCTGAAACTTTTTGTTTCCTTTGTTGAGGGCACAGGTTAGGCAAAAATAATTGGCTGATAAAGACTGCATCTGGACAAAAACAGAAACAAATGAGACCTAGGTGAAAAGTGAATTGACCTAAAAAATGCAAGGATAAGGAATCATGTGTTTTGATTTGAGAAAAGTAAAATGTTGTCTTGGACTCTCTTCTCCACGCACATTGCGATGACATTTCCCGGCATTTGAAGGCGAGGACCATTCGGTCTTGGGCCTCCTTGCAGCCTCCACGTTGTAACGTTTTGGTGAATTAAAGCTCTCTTACTCCTTTCTGATGAAAATACTAGCAATTTCAGAATTGTGACTAGTGGATCTGTTCGGCTCTGAGGAAACCTTTCAGCAATGGGACTTTTCATCTGAGGCCTGTGAGCCCATGACTGTCCAAGAGATTGGGATCTTGCAGTGATTTTGCTTCATTATGAGCCTACACCAACATTATTTAATGCAACCAAGTTTCAAATGCTGCTAAGGAACACAGTTAAGGTCATGGTCTTAAAGGACTTTTATGTCCTGCAGAAGCCTGATTTTCGCCTAATATGTAGAACAGCTTGTGCAGTCTAGCTCTTGGGAGATGAATATTTGTTCGTGTAGGTTACAATCACCAACATACCCTGAGAGTGATGGGAATGTCAGGCAGAATGTGTATTTTGAGGAAAAAGAAGAACTAGTATGCAAAAATTAGTCATGGAAATCTATAAATACCAGGCCAAGAATATTCCTGCAGATGTGTCAGTTGGGTTTTGCTAGGAATGATGGACAGATACTTTTGCAGATTTTCCTAATAGAGAATTTTCTTAAAAGTTCAGCAAAATTATGTCTTAATAGATTTTAAACCCTTTCCCCCTTAAATAGAGATTTCTCCTTTCCTTAGTTGCTAGAGTTTTCTGTTGAAAGAATGCACGAGAAGCCTTTTATTCTATGGATTTCTTTTGAACTGTCCCTTAAGAAATGCATACCAATTCTCGAGAATAGTACCCTGGTGTAGTCTTTGGTAGCCGGGATTACTGAGATGGTTTGCTGTTCATACTGTTTGCTTGTGCAACGAGAAAAGATCCAATTCCTCATCAGGTTTTAATACCTGATGAATACCTGCAAATTCTTTGGTTAATCTGTAGCTTGTCCTTAGACTAGCTTTGTTGCCTCTCCTTTGAGGCTGCGGAATATCCATAGGCTGCCCTCCCCTCTGAGGGAGACAAGAGAATGGAGACACCCCCTTCCCACGGCTGAGGAAACGCAGAGCCTGTGGGTGTATCCATCCTGCGTGTTGGTGAGAGTGCACTGGGCTGACTTCACGGGTGAGGAGAGACTTTGAAGAAGGAGAGCCTGAGGCAAGGCTACGGAAGCAGAGCCATTCTGAGTGGAATCAGGCGAGAGGGGGAGTGGGGATCATTGAGGCAGGCAACCCAGAATTCAATTTTGGCGGTGGATAGTAGAACAGATCAGAATGAGCGCTAGAGGCTGGGAGATCAGCATGGAGTTGACAAAGTTTTCCACGTGGGTTGTTGCCGGCTTCATGCCAGGGGATGCTGTGGCATTCACGGAAGCACGTGGTCATGGAGATGTGATTAACCACTCGGACATTTGGCACCAAAATCTTCCCTTTTTAGAACAGCTGCCGAGATGGCGAGTTGTACCGGTGTGAACTGAGTGGGGAATCCCAGTAGAATACAACACGGGATCCTTAAATATCTTGAAGCTGCAAAGAGGGAACTTAGAATGACGAGCAAGATGAAATCTTAACTTTCTTTGTTGAGTTTAGAGAATTTCTGTAGATCCTGCCTTCCTTGAGGTGGAGGCAGACAGAAATCATATACATGTGCGTGTTGTTTCTGGGAGCACAGGGCCTCATTGAGCATGGGCGGCTAGGGTGCGCCCAGGCCGGGGGTGGTGGTTCCTGGCGCTGGGAGGGTCTCCCCCACTGTCATGCTTTTGTCGCAGGGCCAAGTTTCTGTCTGTGTTGTAGCTGCCACAGGAAGAAGCTGGAACATTCCTCTTGTTTTGAATTAGACCAGTGACTGGCCCCACCTACCCCCCAACACCCACTTTTTTTTTTTTTTTTTTTAATTTTATTTTATTTATTCTTGGCTGTGTTGGGTCTTCGCTTCTCTGCGAGGGCTTTCTCCAGTTGCGGCAAGCGGGGGCCACTCTTCATCGCGGTGCGCAGGCCCCTCACCGTCGCGGCCTCTCCCGTTGCGGAGCACAGGCTCCAGACGCGCAGGCTCAGCAGTTGTGGCTCACGGGCCCAGTTGCTCCGCGGCATGCGGGATCTTCCCAGACCAGGGCTCAAACCCGTGTCCCCCGCATTGGCAGGCAGACTCCCAACCACTGCGCCACCAGGGAAGCCCCAACACCCACTTTTGATGCCCTCTTTCATCCCTCCTTTGGGTAGTCAGTGCCAGCCTGTCTCTACATTGGCCTCAGAGGCTCATAATGAGGTTCCCATAATATCTCTTTTCTAAATAGTGCCAATCTGAAAGCACCATTTCCTAAACACATTTGTTTAGTGTTTTATCCATCTTTTGTGGTAACGGCTCCCTAAGTTTTTCTCGAGGCATGGTGTCATCCAAACCTGTGTGTCTTCTGCTGGACACCACGTCAGTGACCGTGGAAGTATGGCTGTGATTGGCCTTGTGGAGCCAAAGAGGCTCAGCGCAGGGAACCAGCCGCATGTGCAAGGGGACCTAAGCGGATTTGAGGGGCAGCTGCTATTGTGGCACAGGTGGAACTGACCAGAGAATGAGTTGGGTTATCCAGGATGTGGGAGTGGCTGATTGGGGCAACCCTGCCCTTGCCTGGGGTGGCGTGAGTGTGGGCAGGATGGAGGGGGCTGAACCAGGCCGGGGCGGGAAAGACTTTGAGCTCCATCCCGAGATCGGTAGGATCTGTTTGGTAAGATGCCTGATAACACACCTTTCTGTGCTTCCCAAAGCTCCGTCACATCGCGGAGCCTCATAAAAGGTGGAGTGGGAATTTGGGGGCATTTTCTCCTTTAAAACTTTTGTAATTCTCTGACTCCTAGTTCACACTTAACCACATGCTTTGTGGCCATTTGATTCTTTGGTTTTAATTTAATTGTATCGGGCATAACTGGCAAATTCTGTCTTCTCACTGTTTTTTATTGTTCAGAGTGCCTTATAAAGAGGAAAAAAACCAACGTATTTTAGCATACCTTTAACACAGAAAATTATTGCATAATGAGTTTCTGTAAAATGTGTGCAAACTTAATTTGAAACTCAGGACAGATTACTGTATTGCCTGGATTTATTTTTGTAGTTCTAAGTAGTGACTACTATTTCATAGATACTCATCTACCACTAGTTATTGAAAAAGTGAATTGCGGTCCCATCTTGGCTCTGGGATAGCAGTGAAGTTGCCCCTTTGTGAGGAGGCAGCTACAGACCATCAGCAGCTGCTCCCTGCCCCTGGGACTCACAGACTTCAGCTTTCTAAAAGTTTTATTCATGTCAGAGGGGGTTTATTATACGAAAAGAGTAGGACATTTTTCCATAAAAATAAAAATGCTGCTCATGGGGGATTCTCCTCTGCTACCCACACCCCTCCTTTCCTGAAAAAAATGAAACTTTGGTGCTTAATCAGCGTTCCAGATGTTTGTGTGTATTTATTTATTTCGATATTTATAGTGTTTGCTGTCAAGCCGTTTGCCTCCCTGGGTGCATTCCAGAAATTTTAAAAACATACATGGCAAAGCCACAAAGATCAAAGACCTATGTCTTAGGAACTCTTTGTAGCACTTTAGGCCTGTCTCTGAAATGATTTCTATGAAAGGAACCAAGTAAGAGCTCTGGCTGTCCACCTCTTGTCTTGAGGAATGTTCCAGATGGGGACCAAGCACCTGGTGATGGACCCATCCTGGGTGGGGTTCTTCCTCTCTGCTCAGTGAAGGGTCTTCGCCTGAAACCCTCCTGCAGAACAAGGCCTTCTGTTAGCTTGCTGGGACACCTCTGACCTCTTGTCTTACCACATTTTATCATTGATGTTTTTATTTCTTCCTTTAAAACACAGGCAATAATTATTTCTCCACCATCCCTGAATATTACTAAATTAACCACATAGAATTTTAAAGACAGCCCATTAGAAATAGGGGTGCCACTTTCTATATTAGTTTAAAAGCAATACCATCTAAATGGAAAACAACAAGAGTTGTTGTAGTAACCATTACTGCCCCCGTGACTAATACCTCAGAACGGGGAAGCGCCCTCAGTAGTTGAGGCCGTATAGAAGAATCAGCAGAAGCTTTCTTCTGCTACGAACGTCTCAGACACAAAAGGCCTTCTTTGAAGTTCTTACGCGAATGTTTTAAAGATCATGCATTTGGGTTATGGCATCATCCATCAACGTTGTAAAAGCAATCAGTAGATGTTTCCTTGCTTCAATTCCTTACCACAGATGTCGTCCGTGTGGGACTTGTGGTGGAAGGAGGAAAGTGAGGAAAGGCAGGTAGTTGTGTGAAGTGACAACCTTGAAAAGAAACCGTCCCTCGTACCTTCATACCTACTCTGAACACAGAGTGTTCTCTACAGAGCAAACCACGCGAGGTATAAACTTGACCTTAACCCTAGCCCAGCTCTGGGTTTTACCCATCCAGAAGCCTGTGGTGCTTTCCTCACTAACCTGGGAACCTTCCTAGAAGAGCAGTGAGTTGTTAACCAGCTCGGTTGCTGGCAGCTCAGGCCTCATGCCTCCATGCTCTTGGGCACTCACTCCCTGTGCCTTAGTGCTTGATTCTCCCTTTCATCTTTCTCTCCAGCGTATCAGCCACCCTTAGGCGAGAGAGTTGAAAGGAATTGCCTTTAAGCTTAGTGAATTTAGCCCAAAGGGCATGGAGTTCTCCATCTTCTCCATGTTGGCCTGTTTGGAGAGGTACCGTTTGCCTTCAGTCAGCTTGAGGCTGGATCTCCTTCGAGGAATCCAGCCTTGTCATCAGTGACCTCAAGAATCTAACTTGGCTTAGGTTCTCGATGCTGCCAATTCATGCTGGGTATACCCTCAGCAACACTGGC
Source organism: Balaenoptera acutorostrata (assembly GCF_949987535.1). Taxonomy (NCBI): domain Eukaryota; kingdom Metazoa; phylum Chordata; class Mammalia; order Artiodactyla; family Balaenopteridae; genus Balaenoptera; species Balaenoptera acutorostrata. Next base: position 14,996,158 of record NC_080081.1, read on the forward strand.
TGTCTGCTCAATCCAGTTACCTAGCCTTTTTGGTTTGTTTTTAATTTGAGAACTCTCCTGAGAATAAAAGCCTTGCTGTCCCTTAAATATTTACAAAATTATCAATTCATTTTTCCATTTAATGAGTTTTACATTGAACTGTGTCTGAAAAGTCACGATTTACCAACATTTTAAAAAATCCATTGAGTTTTGATTTCGCTAAATGTATTTTAAAGCCCACGTTGACATTTAGCTACAGGTGCTTTCATACCTAATGTTCTTTTACCCTTTGGAACTGGTGGTTTTTTAAAATATAATTTTTATATTTTATATCTCTGAGATCAGTATTGGCTTCAGGTTGCTTTTTAGCATTAGGTCTCTGCAATTGCACACAGTAGGTATAGGTAGTTTTTATGCCTAATGAATGAAAATCTAAATTGAATATAATTGTCAAAATATTTTCTCCTTCTAATATTGGCGTTTTGAATGCTAGCAACATCTTGATTTTTCCAATGAGAATTATGGATATTATTAGGATTTTACCTGATCCTGAAATGGTAGGGTTCAGGGAAGAAACTTTTGTGTTGAGTTTGTAGAACTGTATTTCCTTGCTCCTCATTTAATTTCCTTTGGTTCTGATAGTATTCTTCCCTTTTACTTTGCCTAAGGGTCTAAATTAAATATCATATGATACGAAACCCTTTAAAATGGCGTCATGCTCAGAATGATGCTGGTGTTTTCTGCTGGATGCTAAGTCGTCTCTACTAAGTTCTACCAAGGCTTGTTCAGAGGTTTTCAAACAGCTTCTGCATAAGGGAGAAAATATTAGCAATTTTGTGTATATGTGGTAAAAAAAAATACATTAGCTAGTGATTTTACTTATTGGCTTTTAAAGATATAAATGAAAACAGATGCCACGTGCTATCCAAAGTTTGAACACAATCAGACCTGTTACATGTATTCTTTTAATTAATTAATTAATTAATTAATTAAGTTTTGGCTGCGTTGGGTCTTCGTCGCTACATGTGGCTTTTCTTTTAGTTGCGGCGAGCGGGGGCTACTCTTCATTGCGGTGCGCGGGCTTCTCATTGCGGTGGGCTCTCTTGCTGTGGAGCACAGGCTCTAGGCGTGTGGGCTTCAGTAGTTGTGGCACTCGGGCTCAGTAGTTGTGGCTTGCGGGCTCTAGAGCGCAGGCTCAGTAGTTGTGGCTCTCGGGCTTAGTTGCTCCGCGGCATGTGGGATCTTCGCGGACCAGGGCTTGAACCCGTGTCCCCTGCATTGGCAGGCAGATTCTTAACCACTGCGCCACCAGGGAAGTCTGTGTTACATGTACTCTGAAAGAGAGGCCCCAGGGCCCTAGGAGTAACCCCTGTGTGGCGTTGCCTTCGGCATTTGGTGCTGCCACCTTCACCCCTTCCCCCACCCTCCCCCAGGCGTTTGTTTGGTGGGTCTTTTATTCCTGCCCACCGAGCTTCAAGGCTCCTTTCCATCCTTTAAGTGGTTCTCAGGATCACCCTTCCCTTAATACATGTTCCTAGATACTCTTTTCTGGTGTACCCTGTGGTATTTTTCTTCTTTGAACTCAACGCCTGGCCCATCCTCACCTCACATGATCTAATGATATATCTCTCTTTGCTTTTTATTCCGGGAGACACATGCCCTGGAAGTACAGAGAATGTATATATTCGCTGTCATCTTCTGTTTAGATCCAATTTAGATTTATTTTGGTGTTTTCCCCCTTTGCTTTCTGTTTTTAAGTTATATCACTTCACAGAGGGCAAAGGCTGTTGGCACTTCTAAAAGGCTCTTAATCATGCTTCTGGGTGTTGATGACCAACCTAGGAACTGTCTGTAGGGTTCTGACGGGGTTGTCCTTGCCTTGAAATTATACAGATCGGGAGGCTTTAAGTGAATCCTGGTTGTGTTGATTTAGCCACGTCATCCAGTGGGGCTGGATTCCATTTATGCTGATCTTTTGCATCTTATTCAAAAAAATTTTATTGAAGTATAGTTGACTTACATATCTTTTGCATCTTGAAAGGCTTTTCAAGGTCTTGGCGAGTTCATAAACGGGGTGGGGGAGCATCAAGAATGTTTATTCATTGTGTGAAGTATTTTTGAAAAAAGGTAAATTGCTACAGCATTGTAGCCATGTTTTGAAGACTAAAATGTTTACACATTCTGTTCTGTCTCCTTTTCTTCACTTTTTGGTGGTGGGTGGCATTTGTGTCTCTCTGGCACTCTTCTCTGCCACCAGCAGGCAGCCTGGCCCTCTGCTCATTTCCACCCTGGCAGATGTTCTTCATCTTTGCTCTGTTCTCTTTAACCTCCTGAGAGACGGTTCTCCTCCGTTGGTGTGCTAGATGGGACCTGGGGCCTCTTGATCCCCGTAAGTGCCCAAGCCTCTGTCTTCCTCACCAGGATGGTGACAGAGGTGGCTGGCCCAACAGGCACCTCTCCCTCGGCCCTGGCACTTCGGGTGCACGAGTACATATGGAGCTGACATTTTTAACAAGGGCAACAGGAGCAGATGGGCGAGACAGATGGAATGGATTCTGAGAGAAGGATCAGCTTGAATCTTCTCTTCTCTCTTTATTTTAAAAAAGTTATGGTAGGGCTTCCCTGGTGGCGCAGTGGTTGAGAATCTGCCTGCCAATGCAGGGGACACGGGTTCGAGCCCTGGTCTGGGAAGATCCCACATGCCGCGGAGCGACTAGGCCCGTGAGCCACAATTACTGAGCCTGCGCGTCTGCAGCCTGTGCTCCGCAACAGGAGAGCCTGCGATGGTGAGAGGCCTGCGCACCGCGATGAAGAGTGGCCCCCACTTGCCACAACTAGAGAAAGCCCTCGCACAGAAACGAAGACCCAACACAGCCATAAATAAATAAATAAATAAATAAAAATTTAAAAAGAAAAGAGTTCTCATCACAAAGGAAAAAACTTTAAAAAAAAAAGTTATGGTAAAATACATAGAACATTAAATGTACCATCTTATTCATTTTTACTTACGCTCAGTGGCATTAAGTACATTCTCACTGTTGTGCAACTTCCAGCACCATCCATCTTCAGAGGTTTTTCGTCTTCCCAAACTGAAACTCTGAACCCACAACTAACTCCCTGTGCCCACCCCCCTGCCAACCACCATTCTCCTTTCTGTCTATGAATTTGACTATTCTGGGTACCTTATGCAAGTGGAATCTTTCAGTATTTGACCTTCTGTGTCTGGCTTATTTCACTTAGCATGTTGTCCTCCAGGTTCATCCGTGCTGTGCATGTGTCAGAATTTCCATGCTTGAGGATGAATAATACTCTACTGTGTGTATACACACCACATGTTGTTTTTCCATTCATCTATCAGTTGGCACTTAGGGTTGCTTCCACCTTTTGGCGATTGTGAACACTGCTGCTATGAACACAGGTGTACAAGCATCTCTTCAAGACCCTGCCTTCAGTTCTCTTGGGTGCATCCCCAGAAGTGGAATTACCGGGTCATGCGGTAATTCTGTGTTTCATTTTTTTTTTGAGGAACTGCCATACTTCTTGCATAGCAGCTGCACCATTTTAGATTCTCACTTAGAGTGAACAGAGTTCCAAATGTTCCACATCGTCGCCAGCACTTGCTGTTTTTTGATTTGTTTTTGATGGTAGCTATTGTAACAGGTGCAAGGTGGTCGAATCCTTTATTTTCTTGAGTAAATCATAGGAGGTGGCTTTGGATGCCAGTCCTCTATGGCAGCAAGGGCTGCGTCCCCCAAACAGTTGGGCAACAGTTCCCTGAAAACAAGATGCCCGTGCGGATCTTGTGCTCTGAGTGCAGGTTTCTTTGTTGCTGGTCTCCTCTTGTTGCCTCTTTTTAATCCTTCACTTGAAAATTAGCTCAAGGGCTTCCCTGGTGGCGCAGTGGTTGAGAATCTGCCTGCTAATGCAGGGGACACGGGTTCGAGCCCTGGTCTGGGAAGATCCCACATGCCACGGAGCAGCTGGGCCCTTGAGCCACAACTACTGAGCCTGCGCGTCTGGAGCCTGTGCCCCGCGATGGGAGGGGCCGCGATAGTGAAAGGCCCGCGCGCCGCGATGAGGAGTGGCCCCCGCTTGCCGCAACTAGAGAAAGCCCTCGCACAAACCGAAGACCCAACACAGTCAAAAATAAATAAATAAATAAATAAAGTAGCTATAAGAGCACCCAAGCCCTTACATTAAAAAGAAAAAAAAGAAAATTAGTTCAAATGCAAACCGTGTTTAGATTTATTTACAGTTTTGTAACTCCTTTCCTGTTTCCCTTTTAACAGGCTTGACTTAAGAAGTCTCTTTCAAGTAGTAAATTAATTTAGGTGGCAAGCACCCCACCCGAATTTTGTTATGTGCTGGCAGTTTAGATAAATGGATATTATAATCTCAGCACATTTCTGCCCAGTGCTAGTGTGCCTGTTTGCAAGAGTCTACAAAAGTGATAATATTTTGTCAGTTTGGGGCCTAGAATAAGAAGAAGAAAAATTACATATTTTCTTATTTGTATTTATAGGATGCCTGTAGGGAAGCTGAAAGTGCCGTCTGGCAGTTTACATGGCTAAATACAGATGAAGAAAGATAAGAAACCCAAAGACTTGTTTTCTAGGCACAGGGGAGAAGACAGGGTCCAGATCAGTTACTGTCAGATGTGTTGGAGATACATTCTCCATTGCGACCGAATATTATTTTTTCCCTTCAACTCACCATTTCGTTGAAGAATGGAGCCTATTTTTAATGACTTTATTGATTTGACAATTGGGTTACAGTGTACTTTATTTACTGCTGAAATGTTTCGCTCCTGTCAGCACTTAATGTGAATAAATCTACTTTTTGGCCTCACTTTGATAGGCTGATAAAACTGCTTATATTTGCAGGAAAATTTGTTTTCCTATTTTTATGTACAGACACAGTGTGACTTTCCTTTTCAAAATCATTATATGTCATAGTGTAGCTGAGAAATAAACACATGCAGGGCTGTTATCCTTGTGTCCTATCAGAGCAACATAAAACAAAATGTGGGTTTATGCCTGAGGGATCACAAAAACAGATTTAATATTTATAATTAAGGTCAATTTTTTAATGATTTATTGATTTATTTTTTTGTTACTGTGTTAAGACTTAGCAGTTTTGGACTCAGATTTTATATGTTTTTTGAAATTATAAATATACAGTATATCCTACATTCACTGTTATGGTTTGCATATGAATTTAATATTTTGTGTCCAATGAGACCCAGTAAAAGTGCATCTTTTTTTTGTATCGCCCAGTTTATGAGCAGAGTTAGAATACATTGTGCTAATAAGTTTTACATGAAGTTTCTAGACTTTCTTATGGAAAACAATGTCACGTGTATTTATCTTTTATCAATTATAATAAATTCAGTTGGGGGGTGAGATATATCAAAATTCAAAATTTTTCACGAGACACTTCCCCTTCTAAAAATATTTCCTGGTACATATTTTGTTATTAGATAAAGAGAAATACAATTAATTTTACACGTTCACTTTCACAATTTTATTTTTAAGTGCATGATAAAACTAGTAACGATACAGCATTTCATAAAGCTGGACTAGGAACCCCTCTCTAAAGATGCAAGTAGAATCTTCAGCAGCACCTGTACTACAACACCATAAAACCCATTTTCAGCCAACTCTAAGATTTCTAATTCATATCTGAGTCCACAATGAAGGGTAGAAATCATGCACTTTAAAAATAGCAGCATTAGTGAAACTGTGGAAGTGCTTATACTGCTGGTGTGTGGGGGAAAAAAACCCCGGCAAATAGAGACCAATGTCGTTTTCCTTGATACTTCACCCTTAGGAAGAAATGAACTTGCAGGAAAGTAGCAGTTCATCTAAGAAACTTGGGGAAAAGTCTCTGGGAATTATCAACCAAACTTAAAATGGCCCTCTGGGTTTTCTTTTCTTTTTTTAAAATTAATTTTTATTGGAGTATAGTTGATTTACAGTGTTGTGTTAGTCCTCTGGGTTTTCTTGGGGAGTTGTGTTCTGAAGGGACGAGTAACTTAAAGGAAGCAAATTGATTAGGGAGGAGCAGGAAACCACAAATGTTTGACCAGGTTTTTGCTGGACGGCAGTTGTGTGGATCAAGGGCTTTTATGGCGGCTAATTATCTGCCCTGGGAGAAGTGGCCATAGCTTGCCTTTCCTTCAGGTGGAAGGTAGGTTCCCTGTCTCTTATTCTTTTCCCTGCTCAGAGTGAATAAATATTTTAAGTATGTGGGCAACTGTGCAGCTCTTTACTTTTCCTTTGGGAAGAAGAGAGTTGCTTAGGTATGGTATTGAGAATAGAACTCAGGAGGATTTGCATACGCCCTCCTGCCCAGGACTAGCCCAGCACATCCTGAATCATGCAGATTGAGCTGCCTGCTAAGTGGGGAAGGAAGGAATATCATGCACAGGCATTTGATGTCTTTTTATGGGGGAACAAAAGAGTTTTGATTTTTTTCACTTGGAGTTCAGCCTGGCTATTGTGTGGTAGAGGAGGCTTAATGAATCATTGTTTAACTAAGATCCTGCCAAGTATTTGACCATTAAATAGCCTCCATGTGTATAGAGTTCTTCTCTGACAGACTCTTATTTGATTGTGATTAATTGGCATTGAATTGGTGTTTAATTACCTCCCACGGAATCTGAGAACAGTTTGTGTTCTGATTAAGTTATATGATGTAAAACCCCCCCTGGCGCTGGGGAAGTCAGCTCTGTCCTTGCTGTACCTGCTTTAGTGCTGACAGGCCGACCTCTGTGGTTGCTCAAAGCTCAGAGACTGTCTCAAAGTATCAAAAACCCGTACAAATTGGGATTTCAGTTTTTCTTTTAATATGCAAAACTTTTAGGAATCAAAATTCAGCAGAAGTCTGGAAAGGTTTTCTTTTTATGTTGAAATTCTTTTTAAGATATTCAGGGCTTCCCTGGTGGTGCAGTGGTTGAGAATCTGCCTGCTAATGCAGGGGACACGGGTTCGAGCCCTGGTCTGGGAAGATCCCACATGCCACGGAGCAACTAGGCCCGTGAGCCACAACTACTGAGCCTGCGCGTCTGGAGCCTGTGCTCCGCAACGAGAGAGGCCACGATAGTGAGAGGCCCGTGCACCGCGATGAAGAGTGACCCCCTACTCGCCACAACTAGAGAGAGCCCTCACACAGAAACGAAGACCCAACATAGCAATCAATCAATCAATAAAAAAATAAATAAATCTTAAAAAAAAAAGATATTCATTGGGCTATGTTAAACATTTTATACCAATGGATCAGCTTCCTCATTTCATAATGTGTCACGGTGTACACACACGTGAGATGTAAAGGGGGAGAGATCCACCAGCTGGACACACTGACGATGGAGGGACAGTGGGGCCGGTCTGGTTTGGGTGTCACTGCCCTTAGAGAACAGATGGCAGCAGAAGAGGTAGGAGATGATCATTGTGGGGATAGAGTTCCAAATACGGGGTGGAGGGCAGGGGGAGTTGCATTTTGGCAACAAGCCAGGTCGCAGGAATGACGAGAGATACTCAAAGAAAAAACCATTATATCCCAGAAACCAGCATACAGGACTATTTCAAAAAGAAGGTCATTAGAAGTGTTATCTGCTACAGAAAAGGTCAGGATGAGTGAGGATGGAGGGAAAGCTGGCTGTTGGTTTTAGAAACTAGATGACGGGTGTAGAGAGGGCAGAAGATGGCCTGGAAGGGACTTGTGGGGTTTTTGAATCGGTCATGATTCCGTCGTTTGGCTAAGAGATAATGTGTCTCCTAAGCTTTTTATAACTGACAATAGAATACATACAATTATAACTCTTAGAACAATATTTCCACTTATCACTTTTATCTAATATTTGAAAGGAGTACAGTAGTTGAAAATGATTTTTTCCCCTCCTTTATTTTTCTTTTAAAAAAATCATTGAAGTATAGTTGACATGCAGTGTTGTATTAGTTTTAGGTGTACTGCAAAGCGATTCAGTTATTTGTATATGCATATCTGTCTATCTAGGTATCTATCTTTTTTGAGGTTCTTTTCCATTATAGGTTATTATAAGATATTGAACGTAGTTCCCTGTGCTATACAGTAGGTCTTTATTGTTTATCTGTTTTGTATTTAGTAGTGTGTATCTGTTAATCCCAAACTCCTAGCCCTAGTTTATCCCCCTGTCCTTTTGGTAACCATAAGATTGTTTTCTATGTCTGTGATTTGTTTCTTATTTGTATAAATTTTTTCATCCCCTCCTTTGTAATGGTGTTCTTACTTTGCAGTTTTCCCTACCAACAAAGGTCCACGCACTTACACTTAATACAACCCAACCATATTTGTGTAACATCTATTGGTGGTCCCCAGATATCCACACGATGCGCTGGAGACCAACTGAGATCAGATTTGGGTGTTGGTTGATCCCACTCCAGCTCACCTTCAGTCACTTTACATTGGGTGGGTAGTGGGAGGTACGATTGTCTTAAAGTTTAGTCACGTTCTCACACCAAATGTTTTGCTGTCCTGTTTCTGAGCATTACATGTCCTTGTACGTGTATTAGAGATGGGACAGATTGATTTCGTGTGTTGAATGGTAACTTCCTGATATGTGCCTTTGTGGAAGTGGGACTTCTCTGCTTAGATGAAAGCTTTATTAATAGGTGGTTTTGCCTGTATCGCTGTGGGAGCACATTCCCCAGGTGAGACTGCTCCACGTTCCCCCGCCCCCCAAACCCCCTCCGATCCCCATTCTTCGGGAGGTATGAGATAGAGACTGCGCATTTTACCTTAAAAGGTGGCCAAGGTGCACTGGGCCAGGAAACAAAGACCTTAGAGACAGTGGTGCATTCCTGTGGCAGGAGGAGCCCCGTGATAGGTGGTGTCCTGTTCCCTCAGAATCGGCAGTTCTCACCTGGCCCCCGTCTCTCGTGGCCACCCCGCTTCCTGTGGTTCATGGTTTAGGTATCCCCTGAAATCATGCAAACTGCGCACATGGGCATTTTCCAGTGGACACGCTCTGTAGGTTTCACCAAACCTGCAGTGTTTCAGAGCCGCTGTCTTAGAGATTTTTCTGCCTTTTGCTGTCCATTCCTGACCTTATATGAGCTGTGAGCCAAACTCCTGCATGACATATGCACGAGATCCAGCGGTAAAGGAACTAGCCTGGTCTAGCTTCCTGACCCTTTTCCCCCCAATGCTTAGGAGACGTAAAATATCATGGCGGCGGCAGCAGCACGGTTTTCTGTGTCAATTTGTGGGGTGTATCCACTCCTTCAAGGTCAGTCCCCTTCCAAACTTAGCAGTGCCTGATGTGACTTGCCCTGTGTCACAGGACAGGGTAAGGCCTGGAATGAGGTGGCTCTCAAGCCCTGGACTTTGCTTCTGTCCTCATTCATTCTTTTTCAGTCATTTGTTCACTTGTTAATGCATTCATTCCATCTTCAATAACTTGTATAATTTAATTTTGAGGTGGGGTTATTTTAAATGTTTTGCTTTAATTATGGTTAGCCAAGAGAGAATTCCTGGAACTCTTCTAACTCTTCTAATACTCAAAGCATTCAGCGTCCAGTGGATGCTAATGGATTCAACGTTAGCCAATCAGAAGGGGCTGGGCTGTCAAAGGCCAGTTTGACGATCACCGTTCATACCAGCTTAACACCAGCCCTGCCTATGATTTTACTGTCTCATCCTTATTAGTACATTTTGAATAGAGTTTTCAGATGTGTCCAGTAAAATAGCTCTGTGTCATAGATGTGACGACGTGAGTTTTCTTCGTCTCCGTAACCCTGGGTGCAAGTCCCAACCTGGCTACTTTACAGCCGAGTGTCATTGAATTAATTTCCTCCTGCCTCTAAGCTTAAGCTGCCTCTTCTGTAAAATGGGGACAACATCTCGCTCATAGTTTTGAGATGATGCGTACGTAGTTTCCGGCACTTAACTTGGTGCTCATGTGGTGTTGGTGGTGTTCTAGAAACCAAGCAGAACGACCACAAGAAAAAAATCCCACCAGATCTCTGGTGTGTAGCACAGGCAGCCCGGTGAACCTGTGCAGGGTTTGTCTGTGGGCACAGCGGCCAAGACAGAATTTGTCCTCGGCCGTCGGCTGGGAGCTCTCAGACTCTCTCTGGCCTGGGTCGGATGTGTAAGATGCACGCTCGCTCCACCAGGCCCCCTCCTCAGGACTTCCTTCTCACAACCACGGCTTTGACAAGAGAAGTCAGACCTCTTTGTGACTCTAGGCAGTTTTCAGCAGGGGCCCCTTAACACTACACTCTTCTCCACGCCCGTTCGCACACAGGTTCTCCCCTGTCTTAGCTCTCCAGCTGGGCAAATATTTGTCCTCCCACCCGGACAAACTCCGCTCTCCGTCAGTCCGTCCTCTGGCCTCCTTCTAAGCGCTCAGGCTGTGTTTCCTCCAGGAGAACCCATTAGCCTGGCCCTGCCTAAGCCTGCAAGTCAGTGACACTGCCTGGTGTCACCCGCTGCTGTCGTGGCCCCGTCTTCGCGCTCTGCCACCACCAGCACCTTGGATCGCGGTGCCGGGCCCAGCGTCTCTGCACGCGGGCCGCTGAGCTGAGGTGTCGGCGCGGCCACTTCTCACCGGGGACTCTGGTCTGAAGGGCCGGGTGCAGGGCCGGCAAGCTGCACGAGGCAGTGTGTGAGCAAGTGAAACTGGATTAAGCACAAAGGAAAAAGAAAAAAGGTTGGACTTGGTTTTATGACCCAGATTCTATTTTTATTTCCCAGGAATTGTTAATGGCCTTTGCTGGTAAGAGTATGGCGAACCAGACACTTCATATGTATTTCCCCATGCGTTTCCCCAGGTTGGAAGACAACACCCAGCAGAAGAGAGTGCGTGAAATATCAATAGATATTGAGATTTGGAGACAAACCATTTATTTATAGAAAGGCTCGTTGTATAGATTCATACAGAATATGCTCAAGCACCCTCTGTATGTGAGGCATTGGTCCAGGCACTGGGATAACAGCAGTGAATGAAACGGGTAAAACTCCTGCCTTAATAACGTCTATATTATAATTCAGTTTCTGTGACTAAAATGGAGACAAGTGGTTATTAGCTTCTGGAAGCAAAGAATGGAATTTCAAGGGGCCGTGAGAATTCCCTGTCAATCCAGTAGTTAGGGCTCTGCGACTTCATTGCCCAGGGCCCGGGTTCAATCCCTGGTGAGCCACAAAATAAATAAATAAAGGGAACATAATTATACATGTTGATAAAACCAGATTAAAGGTTCTTGAGACAGAACATCATCAGAAACGTTCAGGTTGTTCCTTGTTACTCACAGTGTGGTCCTTTGACCAGCCAGCATCAACATTACCCTGGGAGTTCTTAGAAATCAGGAATCTCAGACCTCACCCAGACAGAGCTCTTGAGAAGTTACATTTTAATCCAGGTGCCTTGGAGATTTTCATATAGATTATAGCTTAGAAGCATTGTTTTGTGTGTCTTGGGCTCTTTGTGATCAAACTTCACTTGGATGCACAGGAGCCTTCAAGGTCCTGGAACTTTCACCCCTGTGTTTATACATCGAACACGACTAGAGTGCTGGTGGACTCCGTAGTGATCAGAATTAATCTTTCCAACTGTGCCCCCGATTGACATGTACAAGATGGTCACTAAGTGGGTTCCAGGTCTTACTATATATCTCCCTTCAGGATGAGCCCCGTTTGAAATAATTCATTTCGTAGATTTGTTTTAGGTTTTTGTGTAAGAGTGTATCTGCACAGAAGCGTTCCTATTTTAAAAAAGAAGGTTGGAAAGCCAGTGCCTTTGTGGTGTTTTATTAGTAAACCCCACCTTCTGCCTTGCCCAGCACTTTGCATTTTGTTATAGATTGTGTGAGAAATGTGGTCCGTGTTTACAAAGGGTGTATAATCTAGATGTAAACTCAAGACTAATACACATGAAAAGTAGTCAAACCACTAAATAGATTATACTATGATCTGTTCTGAGAATGTACCCAGACCCCAGGTGGAATCTGGAAGCTCGCTGAAACAATCCCTCACCAAACAAACTGTCAGAAAATGTATGCCTTTAAACATGAGAATCACTTATGTCTTTGCTGAGAGTGTGTGGAGTCTTCTTTTTGGCTCTCCTTGGATGTAGGGTTTCCTCAGTCCTCAGCTCTAAAAGGAAAAATGGAAGTTGGTGGCAAGCTCTGGGCAATAGCACAATGTATCAGCTGAAAGCACAGTATTATAAAAATATTTTTTTAAAAAAGTAGTTGGGTGGAGGTTGGAGTGCAACTTCAGTAGCCTTAAGCAGCCCCAAAGGCTATTGCCATGTTTAAAAACAGTTTAACTATTAGTGCTCAAAATAAAAAAGGTTAGTTTTGTTACTTAAAAGGGTAATTAGTAATTTGAAAATTTAACTGTACAATTCCCCCAACTAATTTTAGAAAGCAAGTCTCTTGTTGGACATGTGGCACTTGTTCTAGTCTAGGCTTTTGGGTTGCTAGGGGCAGAATCTACACAAGTTAGTTCAGATGAGGAGACCTTGATGGAAAGGAAATTGGCATCTCCTGGAGCTGGAACGATGCTGAGTTTCCTGTAACTGAAGCTGGGAACTGGGGTCCTCATGGGAGCTGGGGCCATTGTCACAGGGCTCATGCCCAAAGCCACTTTGCCTCTGATCTTTGCTGGGTAGGGCGAGGCTGGTTCACTTTCCGGGCTTCTCTCCTGGCCTTGTATTGCTTGAGAGGGGAAATCGGAATGACTAGGTGGCTGGTCAGTGAGTTGGCTTCCCCTGGGGAGAGAAAAAATTAAAATTGCACATAATACATTATAGACTTGTTTCAGGCTTGTTCAGGTTGTTTTCTACTTCTGACTTGCCAAATGTGCCACACTGAATATCTTTGATGCACTCGTTAACTCCTGGGTATATGTTCCTAGAAATGGAATTTCTGGGTCAGAAGAGGTACACTCTTAGAGTTGTTTATACATACTGCATGTTGGTCCCCAATATCTTCCTATGTAGTACAGATGGGAGCGATGTGGGTATTCATTATACCCACATCTAAAATGTGACCTGGCCACCAGAATTCATCGTGATTGTTGGCTCTGTGCTTGGATATGCAAGATGGGAGAGGTGGTGATACCACTTTACCCTAAGGTAATCAAGCAGTACCTGGGGTATTGATTTTAATACTGGGCACAAGGCATTAACTGAGACTGTCCATCTGAGTCTGGACAAGAGGCAGAAACCAAGATAGGACACCGAGCTTTATGAGGGATCATTGAGGCACCAAGGAGTAGTTGCTGGAAAGGATATGATTCACTTCATTCAAGTATTTGAAAGGCTGTCATATCACGAGAAATTAGGTTCACTTTGTGTGGTTATAAGGGCAGAATAAGCAGCACAGCTTGGATGTTCCAGGAAGGCAAGATTTGGTTTAATGTAAGAAAGCCCTGTCTAACAGAACGGTCTGAAAATGCATTGGGTTCCCCATGTTCACGTGAACTGCCCTTCCCTCTACCTCCCTGGAGATACTCCAGCAGGGGCCACGTGTCATTTGGGTGAAGAGTCATGGCATGTGTGTGAAGCGAATTCATCATTAGGATTTCATTTGGAGAGTTTTGAGAAAAGTTTAGTACTATGAGGCCATGAACTTGGAATCACACCTCTGGTTACAACAGTCTATTTCAGAGCCAGGTGAAATATTCTGCAAACACCATTCGTTCTCTTAATATTTCTTAGTGCAAAGAAGTAACTGTTGAGGACTTCCCTGGTGGCGCAGTGGTTAAGAATCCACCTGCCAATGCAGGAGACATGGGTTCGATCCCTGGTTTGGGAAGATTCCACATGCCCTGGAGCAACTAAGCCCATGCGCCACAACTACTGAGCCCGCGTGCTGCAAGTACTGAAGCCCACGCGCCTAGAGCCTGTACTCTACAAGAAGAGAAGCCACTGCAAAGAGAAGCCCACGCACCACAACGAAGAGTAGCCCCCGCTCACCACAACTAGAGAAAGCCCTTGCGCAGCAATGAAGACCCAAGGCAGCAACCCCCACCAAAAAAACAAATAAATAAATAAAAAGAAGAATAAGAAGAAGTAACTATTGAACTTTTTGATCTCACATTTTCTATACTTAGCTCATTGGTGAATGAGAGTTTAGTTTTTTGATGATCTTTGACATTCTGTTCAGTTTCTGTAGTTGCTACGAGGGGAGATGGGTTTTTCTCATTGTTTTTGCTTTGCTTGTATTTTATACTCTTTGCCAACCCTTGGTCTCTCAGACATTATGACTCCCACATCTGGTGAATGGTAAAGGGGTGGTTGACACATACTGTGCATCCCTGAGTAGCCAATATCTCTTTTAACACTTTCTAAGACAAATTGTACTTGTTTCCAAATTCTGCCTACGTTAAAAAGTTGTATTTTTCCATTGAAGAAATCACAAGAATTTAAACTATGTCTTTAACATTTTTTGACATGTATATTCCTTATTTGGGCATTGCTGCTTTGAGAAGGTAAAAAATAACTAAATGGGCCACAATATGCATAAGAATATGTGGGGAAATTGCACATCTGATTTTAATGTTCCTAAAGCAGAATTGATTAAATGATTCCCATCTTCTTGCCCCTCGAAGTGTGATCTGGGAAATAGCAGAAAGGGGGTCACCTGACAGCTGGGAAGAAATGCAGACTCTCTAGCTCCCCCCAGCACTCCTGAATCAGCAAGTGCATTTTAACAAGTGGACCTTCCTACAGTGTCTGGTAGACTTTCCCAGGTGACATGATGCTGCAGAACCTGGGGGGAATAGTCATCATCTCACCTTGGTGGTTGAGACCTGTTAACTCACCGGGCATTGTGACTGGCTTCTTTCACCTGCACGAGCCCATTTAATCCTGAGAATCACCTTCTAAAGCAGGCATTCCTAGAGGCTCCGAAAATTTGTCCCTGGTCCTCCAAAGGTGTCACTAAAAGTCAGTTTCCGGAGTCTGTATTTCCTAAGCCTGAGACAGGAGAATTGAGGCCCGGCCTGTAACGGCCTGGCCTGGCCAAGGGCGAAAGCCTCCAATGTCTGCAGCTCCCGGCTTGGGCGCACCCTGTGCTTCCGGTGAGCCAGGCGCCCTGTGGAGGGCGGCCCAGCCGGCCCAGCCCGGCAGCGGAACCTCAGCGCCCAGCCTCTGCTCATTCAGGGTCCAGCTGGGGCTTGGTGTGGAGGGCCTCGGGAGGAAGTCGCCTCTGACAGAGGTCAGGAAGAGCACCTAGAGGTCCCACATCTCACCTGCAGCCTGGCTTCCTGGAGCCTTCATTACGAAAGAAATTCAGCGGCCTAGATAAACACATTTCTCAGGAGTTGCTACCCCAAAGTAGGTTGTGTGCGTGCCTGCGTGTGTTGTTACTTCAGTGCCTTTGAATTTAATCATTAAACAGACCAGATATTTATTACAAATTAGTTCTCATCTTCCAATCCTGCAGCCTTCAGAGTATACTGTTTTGGTGAATTTTGAGAAGGGAAATAAAAGCAATAAGAAATGATCTTTTAGTCATCAAGTAATATTTGTTTTCCTGCTTCCATCCCTCTGGTCTTCTTGGATGCTTAAGCATGAGTCGTGTGTTCTTCACACTTGGTGTGCCTCTGAAAACAACAACTTATTGCCCTGGTAGTTATCGCACAGCTTGGAAATTGGAAGAATCCCAAATTTCCCAAAATGTAAGGTGCTATGCACCATCCTGGGGATTAAAAAATTGCAGAGAGGTTGTAATTAGTTTTCTTTTTTTTAAAAGTATCACTTAGCAAAATTAATTCTGATAAATCAAAGTTAGTGTAACGATTAGGAGTAATTTATGAATTTTAAATTGTTTACTGCCTCTAGCACTTGAAGTCTTAACTAGGATGGATGTAAAAGGACGAAACATTCTAAAATCCACCAACCCTTCCTGATACTTCCACAAGATCCTCTCCCCCCCACCTTTAAAAATAAGGGCCAAAAATTTCAACTGCCCACTCAGTGCCATTGGTATTTTAATATCTCTTTAGGTAACGTCTATTTTTTTTCTTTACCACTGACATTGGCTTATTTCATATGAATCTATAATATATTAAATGCATATGCATTTAAAATATTGTTTTGATTTGTTTATGAATTGTTTCTCTTAAAGGGCCTGTCTGGGGAAATGAGTAATTTCTCATATCCTGTTCTTGCAGGAAGAATTTTGAATCGTTTCTCCAAAGACATTGGGCATATGGATGACTTGCTGCCCCTGACATTTCTTGATTTCATCCAGGTAACGTAACAGTCATATCAGAGTTCTCACAGCGCAAAGCAAAGTGCCTGTTTTTCAAGGCCTTTTCACAGGGACTGAGATGGGCCTTTCAGCCTGACTGTGTTATCTTAATTAAGTAAAAGGCCATGTTTGTAAGAGAAAGGTGTGGTTGTGATCGGGAGGCTGAGTTAACATGAGTGACACCTGCTGTAGGAGTGGCTACACAGTCAAGGTTGGCTTGAAGCAGCGACATGCTTGGTAAGTGGTTCTCCTGCTGCCGTTCAGGTATCTGGCGTGGATTCCCTTTACTGTGAGTGAGCACATTTCACAACAGAGAAACAATCACCTCTCATGGTAGCCTAGATTAACTAAATTATGCATCGGATTACCACAAAGGACAGATATTTACTGCACCGTTTTTTTTTTTTTTTGTATAAAGCCAGGTGTGGTTACTTACAAAGAAAAGATTAGTAATAATGTGAAAATAATACTTTAACAAGGACAATAGAGAGCAGTTATGGAAGATACAAAGCCTTTAAAAGCAAGTACCTTTAAGCCAATAATTTGAGTAAGGGATCAAAGTCATCTCAGAAGATGTCTTTTTTGTTTTTGTAGACAGCTTTTCTTTTAACACATTGATTGCTCTGTCTTAAGGTGTCTTTAAAAAAACAAACCTTCAATCCCACAGAAATACCTTCTACACAGCCTTTGTTTTGTCTGTGGACTTGGAGTTTCTAAAGAATGGTGTTAGGTCATCTGAGCTCTAATCTCATTGAGTACCGTTGTGCGTTTGGGCTGTTTTTCTCTGTTGTTTAATTCTGTCTACTTTTAAGTGATTCAGGCTGAGGGGACTTTCTTTTTCATTTCCAAGTGTTTCGGACATCAAAAGCATTTATCAGAAGGTGTATATTTTCTAAAATCCCAGCTGCTGCTGCTAATATTGATACTTCCTAAGTTTGAAGCCTTTTCACTTTCCCTAAGTGCCAGTTAACATGAACCCATTTCGAGACCAGGAAGGAGAAATGCTGCGGTTATGGCTTGATGCTCCCCATGCCCCCATTTTTTATTTCAATGCTCAAGTGCTCTTTAAGTCAAAACTTAGGGTCTCTCCTGGAGCCATTTTTATAAAAGGAGCCACAGATACTTAATTTGGAAAATCAGCTATGTCAGAAATATCAGTAATAGGCCTGAGATTATTCTAGCCATTCCTGTTAGTCACAAAGAAATGTGCCAATGAATGTAGACTATGGGCAGAGGCCTCCACTGTTTACCAATGTGAAGTAAGCTGTGATTTAGAGGCAGAGTCTTACTGTTCTTCTTTTTAACCCGAGGGACAAGGGTCTAACTTAATCTTGGTGAAACGTAAATACCAGTAGTTCCAATTAGCTGATTTCTTGAATCTAATTGCAATAGTAAATCTCAATATTATTGTCTTCAAGAAAGGAGTTTTTGTATAAAGGATGACTCAGTTATCAATTATGATAAAGGTCTATTGTCACTTATTTTGTTTGCAGGTGTCTTTAAGAAGGCTCCCATAATCCCTTCAGGAAGAAATATTTTCTCCTTTAAAAGATAGTATTAGTTAAATATAAAAGCCCTGATCCCTGCCATTGTTGTTGATTCTTTGAGAGACATTTCCCAACATTCATTGTTTAAATGGTTGTCGGGAGGAATCAGGTGAAACTTAATAAACGATGCAGTAACCGGTTCATCTTACTTTGTGTGCAGAAGCCTTCCTCCAGAGGATTTGCATTCAATGAGTGGGGTTTTGACGAGGTATCACTGGGATCATTTTGAAGTATTTGGACCTGTTGCTATATTAGCAAGCAAAGATTTTTATTAAAGCCACAAAAATGAAGTTAACCTGCCCTCAAAGAAAGGCCAACAAAAATCAAAATGTAAATTGATTTTTTTTCCTTCTTTTTTTGAATTTGGATAGGACACTGTAAAGACGAAAAGAACCCAGTGGTGATCTGGGACTCTTAATGGAATCATGTAAACTTAAAATAAACACTATTATGGTAAGCACATAGAATGAAAACTAATTTTCCAAATCAAATACATTATATTCAATTCATTTTCCCCAATCAACCAAATGTTTAAAACCTGTTAGTTATAACAGCAATCTTCTGGAAATTAATTAGAAGCCTATTAGCTCTGCTAGCTGAGCTGAACCGAATGAAGAGGGTTGCTCGTTACATTTCTAAATAGGCTCCCGAATTAAAGCAAAGGAAGGTCAAAATGACAATCAGCTTGACTCACCTTATGGCTTTGCTTAAGAGGTGGATCTATTTTTTTTTTTTAAGGAGTTAATTTTTTTTTAAGGAAATTTTATCCACTTGGACTCAGTCCTCTAATTTAAAAAGTCAGGATAAAAGGTATCCTGAATATTATCTTTGTTAACAATAACACCCTCTCAAGTGCATAGGAATCTGAAATGGAAGCGACTTTTAGGTCTCTTGTCTGGCCCATCAGCTTCTCTGAAGAGTTTTGTCATCCCCTTTCAGAATTGAGATAGAAAATTTCTTGTGTGCCTTTGATTTTAATGTCATTAGCAAAACGGGCCGCTGACATCAGGAGACCCTGGGTTTTAATGTCTCTCATCTGATTCTTAGGGTCAGAATCCTAATGACTAGCAGCTCTTCCTCTGCTTAGGGAAGTTCACAGAACATGAGTCCTTCTAAACCCAACAGCTGACTTTAGAAAGGGTTGGGAATTTCCGTATCAAGAAGTTAACCTTGGTTTGATCTTGTGGTCCTGCCTGATCTACATGTCATCTCTTATTCTTGAGCCAGAAAGAACTTGGCAGGATTTATAGTAACAAATAGAATGCAAATCAACATTCAAAGCTTAGGTATCTTTCCACTTTTCAGAATATTAAAACCAACACTGACATGTTTAATGTTTGTTTCTTACTGAAGATAAGCATGTGATAATACTTTTCAGGAGAATTAAAATCAAACAGATACAGAAATAATGTCATTACACTTATCCATGGTAACTTTTTCATCCATAGCATGCGTGTTTCATTACTTTATCTGTAACACAATGATAATTTTGTTGGTTTTGTAAGTAAGAGTTCAGAAATATGGACCATTGGCCTAGAACATAATTGTTTCTCCAGTTAAGTCTGATGCTGATGGATTGAAGAAAGGGAGCTGAGACAGAGCCCTCATAATGGGGGAGGGGGTATAGTCCCATGAAGGAAGTCAGAAGTCAGATTTTATTATTCCACTAACAGAGTGACTGAGATGAGAAAATTCTGTTTAAAATGTGAGCAAGTTCGCTGGCCACATGGAAGGTATTTACTTAACTTTGTCCCTTGGACTTCAACAAATGATTTGTATTTGTGTGAACATTGGTGGGGTTTTGTTTGCTCTTTGTTTTGTTTTTGGTTTCATTTAGTGATTCATACCCATGCTGATGGGAAACAGTGACACAGCTCATTTTGAAATGAGTGTAATTTACTATTGTGCAACATTCCAGTGAGA
The DNA here is from genome assembly GCF_949987535.1 of Balaenoptera acutorostrata. Taxonomy (NCBI): domain Eukaryota; kingdom Metazoa; phylum Chordata; class Mammalia; order Artiodactyla; family Balaenopteridae; genus Balaenoptera; species Balaenoptera acutorostrata. Next base: position 15,015,848 of record NC_080081.1, read on the forward strand.
ATTCCAGAGGAACAGTGGGGTTAACGTGTGGGATTTGGGAACCTGAGCTGACAGAGGCATGGAACACGAGCGAATGAAGAGAGACCAATTTTTGACTGACGAGGCATTTTGGAAGCGTAGGCCAGAAATGAGGGAAATTTTTTTTAACATATCATAGGAAATAAATAATTTATACAAAATAACAACAGTCTGCAGGTTGTCTCAGGGTTGCCTTGGGCTTATCAGATAAGTTAGCCAATGGCTGGCAGTGCGCATCTGGCTTATGAAAGTGTTGTTCAGACACATTTTGTTTGTTTGCTTTTTCAAAAATCATAACAGCTTTGAGTATTAACAATATTTTAAAAACCAAGTCATCTGTCAATCCCGAACATGGTTCTTCACTCATGAAAACTAAATATCTTTATGAAAATAGGGATTGAAATACAAAGTATAAAGGCCATATAAACCTTGTATGTGAGAAATCAATGAGGGAGAATTCTTTGAATAGGACTTTGGCCTTCAAAACATAATGTATTTGAATCAACATAAACAAACAAACAAAATGTGGTCACTTAAAATTCACATTCTTAGGTGTATGACTTGACTTCCTAATGTCACAGCGTAAATACCAGCAACATAAATATAGCCTCTCACTTTCTTAAAACAGTGATTGATTTAATGAATAATGGTACCATACATACATAATATTTATGTTTCAGTAGTATTTAAATTGAAAATTTAATTTTATTAAGGATTAAATTAATTCTTAATGATCATTTTAATAATACAGTAAATTTGTAATATTTGCTGGGCAGTTGTATTGTTTCGTGAATGTATTTGCAACTAGAAATACAATGGAAAATCTTGAAGTTCCTCTCAAACGAATTATTTCCATTGCATATTTGTGATGTGTAGATTTGTAATTCGTTCAGTATTTCTCTTTCCCACAACATGTCTTCATTTTTGGATTGTTTGCTGCAGTCTTTTATCGGGCTTCTATTATGTGCTAGGGATGTGGGGATGGAAAAGGTAAAGCCTTTGTCTTCGTTCATCGGACAGGCGTTCATTTGAGTGTGTGCGTGTGCTAGGCACCATGCAAGGCTTGGGGATGTGGAGTTGAATGAAATCTAATTCCCGTCTTCCTTGAGGCACACTCTCCTGGGAGAGACAGATCGAAAAGTCAGCAAGTACTGTGCGGTGTGCTAAGTTACAACAGGAGTATACTGGATAGGAGACTGGATAAGGCTTTAGTGTGAGACAGATCTGATTTCCACACCCAGATCTTCCTTGACATTTTTGGACCTCCAGGTGGAAGCATGCTGTACTTAATTGGAAGTAGGAGTCTGGTGTTTGAAAGAGAGAGCTGGGATGAGTTTGGCACCTGTGTATTCTTTACTGAGCAGGTAAAAGCTGAATCTGTGAAAATGGATAAGATTGCCCAGAGCGAGAGTGAAGCATTTCAGGAGCAAAGATCCTTATGGAAACCTTTATATTCAGAGAGAAAGCAGAGAGAGATGGGAAGCAGAGGAGACACACAATGAACAGCAAGGAAGAGAGGAGGAAATAGGTTGGGGAACCTAGGAAGGACAGGCCTGTTCAACGCAAAGGAGAAGGTAAGTCCCTGGAAAGTTGTTGGTTGATTTGGAATCAGGGCGTCTGGTGACCAGAAGAGCAGGTTTCAGATGTGAGGAGGCCCCATGGCAAAGGGCTGAGAATGGAGGAGGCGTGGAGGAAGCTGAAGTGAAGGCAGGCTACTCCTGGAAGGAGTTTGAGTAAAACCAGAGAGAGGCCCATCCGGAATGTAGGGTCTGCGGAGGAGTTGCTGGTTGGGTGTTTAGTTTTGGGGTTGGGGGTGTGTGGTGGGTAATATTTTCCTCTGTCCCTCCTTCCCCTCAACAAACAGGGATTAGCGTTGAGGCCCTGAAGTCCAGGGGTGAGTCAGGCAGGAATCCTCCCCTCCAGGCCCCCAAGGGGAGGGAGACACCCAGAGATTCACCCCTTGCCGCCTTTGGAATCCTAACTGTGGCAGCGCCCTGGAGGAAGTCCTGGAGGGCTAACTGGGTGTGGGGCTGGAGGTAGTAAGGGAGCCTGGTCCAGGAGGTGGGCGTGGCTTCTAGAAAGCGACCTTTGATCCCAGGTGAGAGGAAACAGCCTCTGTGGATGGTGGGGCAGGAGGGGCTTCTGGAAGCCTCGTCCCAATGGGCAACAGTCTTTTCTGTCTGTCACCAGCTGAGAGTGGTATTGGCAAGGGCCTTGAAGGGGGTTTTTCAGTTCTGGTTTGTTTTAAAGGATGTAGGTAGTGCCAAGTGTGTTCAAACTCATTTTTTTTAAAATTATTTATTTATTTATTTAGGCTGCTCCGGATCTTAGTTGTGGCTCGCGGGATCTTCACTGCGTTATGCAGGCTCTTAGCTGGGGCATGTGAACTCTTAGTTGCGGCATGCATGCGGGATCTAGTTCCCTGACCAGGGATTGAACCCAGGCCACCTGCATTGGGAGCGCAGAGTCTTACCCACTGGACCACCAGGGAAGTCCCACAAACTCATTTTTGATGACTCTGCTCATCCTTGGGTATATTTGATAAACCTTGAAATATACTTTGATCATTTCCATTTTTATTTTCATTCTAAAGTATTTATTCCATATGCTTTTTCTCATCTAGTTCTTTCTCGTTCCCTAAAATGAAATCTCAGATAATTCATTTAATATTTTGTAATTATACAAAACACCTGCTTTGTGTTATTTCTTTGTTTCTTCTGTCTTTCCCTATGAGTACTGTGTTGCATAGATTAACCTGCCCACGATCCTCTAAGATCAGATACCTTTATCATTTTTGCTTCAAATGCCCAAATAATTGCTTATTTCAGAAGTTAAGTTTGCTTTTTCACTGAGATGCAGACTAATATATCATAAAAGGGTGAGACCCTTGAAGGGAAGGGGTCATCGGCTTCCAGGATCCTCTGAGCCTGGCCGTGGAGCACCCGACACTGGAGCGGGACTCACACCCTTTTCCCACGGTGCAGTTCCATCTTGGAACACACAGCTAAATAGATTTGTTTCGCTTTCTTTGCCAGTGATTTATGTTATGAAGGAGCCCAGGCCTAGAGAGTAAAATTGAACTTTCCTAGTCCTTAAATCTAATCTCCCTGCAGTTCCTGGAAAGAAAGTTTACATGCCTGATGGACTGGCTGTTGATCTACTGGTGTGTGTGTGTGTGTGTGTGTGTGTGTGTGTGTGTGTGTGTGTGTGTGTGTGTGTGTGTGTGTGTGTGTGTGTGTGTGTGTGTGTGTGTGTGTGTGTGTGTGTGTGTGTGTGTGTGTGTGTGTGTGTGTGTGTGTTTGCGTTTGTGCATCTTTAGCCCATTCTCAAATGGACCCTCTCAATGCTTCAGTTTTTAAGGGACCAGAAAAAGTCTCTCTTCCACATTAATGAAGCTTTTCTTGACCACTCTATTCTGCAATAAAATAATGTCCATCCCTTACAGAAAAGAAGAGACCCTGTAACAGGAGGCTGATTGCCTCTAGATGGGACGGCAGATTCAGCAACTGCTCTTTTTCGGTTAATCCATTTCTTCATTTTCACCTCCTCCTACATCACATCATCTCTCCATTTCCTCTGTAACATATGCTTCCGGTGTCTGCCTCCGGGGTGCCTACACTCTCTGCTCCAGTCCTCAACCTCGTTATGTTTCTTCCAAATCCATTGTGACTCTTCCTAAACTTGTTCATGCTACTTGCCCTTGTTGTATCATCTTAACTGTAAATCTCTGGATTCCAAATGGAAGAGTTGTTTGTCTGGCAAGTTGGATACTTTGGAAGGAATTAATAAAGGCGTCACTTAAATAAAAAAGGTGTCGATGAGACAACAGATGAGTGGGGGGGAGGGATGAATTGGAGAAATATAGGAGAATTCTGTGCTGAGAGTTTCAGAAGTGTTTTAGAAATTGTAGATGATGCATTACAGATGTGATTTATACAAGAGGAGCTCTTGACATGATACCTGTTTGTGCTGTTAAATTATACCAAAACATTAAGATTTTGTATTATTCTAGAGTTGACTAAATATTCAGATTGTAGCAGTTAAGGGGGCATCTTCTGTAACGCTGCCTGGAGAGACTGGGGGTGGCTTCCCGTTGATTCCTGAACCTCATGTAGAGATGGAGGATGCAGAAATGGCAGGGAGCCCAGGAGAGTGTAGGATGTAGGCGGGGGCCAGCATACTGTAGATAGCTGGATTGTGAAGCTTGGGGGTCAGTCATCGAAGGAGGTAAAGATGGAGAGGCCCAGTGGGACAGATCACAGGGTAACTTGTGTCTCAAGCACAGGAATTTGGTTTGGAGTGTTGGATAGAAGTCTACAGAGAGGAAGAAGAGACCACCAGAAGGATAGGATTTTGCCAACATAGGGAAGACAAGATGAGGCACTGGCTTGTCCAAGTTTATCTTTGGGACATCCAAGTAGCAATGCCTTGTGTTTCTAATGAAAACCCTGGATTCTTAATAGGGGATCCACACTGCAGGACAGTCCATCCCCTCAGGTGATGGCATTATTATCCCCATATCCTAACAGGAGAATTACAAGTTTGTACACCATTAGTTTGACTCTTATAGTTACCAGATATGTTGCCTGTCCAGTTGAATTATAGTTATTGGCCAAATTGGAGCTGTTCATCATTCCAAAGGAAGAAGGAAGTCAACATTAAAAAAAAGCCAATTGATGTGGTATATTTGATGTGATTCTACCTGAGGATGTAAGAGCCCTGAAAATGGTTTTTTCCAGTGTTCTTTGTTCTCTAGGAAAAACTTGATGTTTTAGTGGTGTGATTGTGCTATTGTATTATATACTGATTATATGTTAAGGGATAATCGTCTGTGATGTCAGTAGCTTTAAGGAGTGCTGAAGTGGGGAGCCCCGCAGCCTCCCTTTCCAAGCTTGAATCCTAGCTCTCTCTCTCTCTCCCACAAAGCTACACGTTCCTTCTCTGTGAAATAGAGAAAATATTACCAACTTCATAAAGTTTGTTGGGAAGACATAATGAAGTCAATAAAATTCTAACTACATGTTAAGTGCTAAATAATGGCTAGTTATTTTTGAAATAACATATATTTTTAATTAGGAAAAATAGTCCAATAACAGCATTATGTTACAATAAAGTAATTGTTACAGACAGTTTCCAGGTCCACCTATATCACCACAGGAGCGTGTGCCACAAAGATTCTCGGTTCGTAATCCTGAAGAATTTAACGCACACTTTCAAATGCAGACTTACAGGGGGAGAAAAAGTTGTTTTCTAAATAGACCATTGAGTACTAACTATTTCCACACAATTTCGGAAACTTCAAGATCCCTGATAACATTGAGTAAGGAGTCAGAATTATTCCAGAATTCTTTCCATTAAAATGTCCACTTTCAAGAAGTCTTCCAGTAGAAAAATGAGTGAGCGACCATGACCAGTAAGATTGGGAAGGTTGGATTTAGGCATATTAATTAATAAAATTTGGGAACTGCTGTGAGCATGCAAGCTTGCACACAGCAAAATGCTGTAATTTACTGAGGAAAACTGAATTGCAAAACCTTTGCTCCTCACACACCCCTAATCCACCCAAAAACAAAACAAAACAAAACACAGCAGCTTGGCTGAGCTTAAATAACTGACTTTTCATATCCTTTCATGGACACAAAGGGCTAATCCTGAGGCTACTTGAGCCACCAATGCTGGCAGTGGTGGGGACCACCATGGAACGTGTCATTCCCTCCTCACCACACACAAAACACATTGACTGAAGCTTTATGAAGTGAAAATGCCCAAGAAAAAGAAAATGTGAAGGAGGTGTTCTCAGTCATTTCTTTCCAGAGGGGGGAGCGCAAAAGAACAAGCTGCTGCATCTGGATATTGAGAACAAAGCAAGCCTGAGACCAGGGCATAATAGGGTTGGGTCACTTGCTTTTATAGAAGCAAAGAGTGGAACTGCCTTTGCTTGTCTCAGTACCACTGACCCTTGCATTTCATTGTGTAGAGATGTCAGGGAAAGTGTGTAGAAAGCATTCCAGCCTCTTTCACTGAACAATGACTTTGTCATTTTGAGATTTCTGTGGTGTGTTGACCCTTTCCCCACCCCCTCCCTCAAATCCCCATTGGACAAAAGAGATTGTTAGTTAGGCTGCCTTGCCCTGTTTGAAAGATCTCTGTTTTTCAGACTCTTTAAAAGTAAACTCATCCACTTTAACTGAATCACAGCATTTTCCCGCTTTTAAAATCAACAGAAGCGTTTTAGTTTGGAATTTGCAGGGATGGGATACTCCCTGAAAACGCTAGTCCCAGAGAGAAAGATTCATGCACACTGCCAAGTTAAAGTGGGTTTCCTTTTTAATAGAAAGGAGAATTGATGATATTGGTTACTGGAAATATTTACAAACACTTGACCCTCGGGTTTCAGAGATTAAGGTGATATGCTTCACACAAGCCCACTCATATGCTCCGTTTACCTTTCTTTTTAATGAAAGATCAGACGGCGGGTGGGTTTTTCCAGCTTGATAGTTAGCACACTTAGAAATCAGCAGTGCCAGCATCAGCCTGGTGACAGTTAATCAGCGGGGACCTTCCTAGGCTGGCAACCAAGTGTTCCATTTTGTCTGTCCCAGCATGTGTGGTCCAATGATAACGTTCATAGTTTAACCAGAAGCTAATTAAGACCTAAAGAAAAAAAAAAATAAAGACCCCATTTTTATCAAGCCTTGCGGTGGTATTCAGAGCGTAGAACTTTACATTATAGCATAATCGGACTATGTCCATTACAAAACTATAGTGGCCCTTCACAGTGCTTTCTCTCCCTGCCATGTTGTATCTTTAGGAATGATCAAATGGACTGTTGTTCCTAGGGAGAGGAAAATGGCAAAACATTTACTCATGTTGAGCACCTTTAGAGTCTCTATATGCTCTTCTTGAGTATATTTCTTCAATTCTATCTACCAATGTGTTTTCTTGATAAAATTAAGAAGAACGGGTGAGCTGGAGAACTTCCTTCATTTTCATGAAAACCTCGTCCTTGCTATTTTATGCATGGATATATGTCTTCAATCTGATGTGGAGCGTGATTAATTATAATCTATTTGTCTTGTGGTTGCTCTCTGCTTGTGAGTTTTGTTTCTTGCAACTCTTTCTCTGGGTCTTTTGATTTAGTTTTCCCTGATTGTTCTCTGCATCCAGTTAGGAAGCAGATAGGGCAGCTCTAGCACTGAAGCTAAGGGCAGCGTCCTGTAGGAGATATGTCACATGGGGCTCAGGCACCCCGCTGGTTACCGTTATCTCCCACATGTGTCCCCCAGCCTGCCTTTCCCAGTGCACCCAAGGTAATCAACACATGAAATTATGATTGTGTATTTTACACATTGCCAACACCTGCCTGAGCATAACCGAAGGTACGGGAGTTGGATTCTGGTGTCATCATGGCTGTCGTTGCTGTGTTTTTCTTTTTCTTCTTGTTGTTGTTTGTCTTTTTGTTTTGTTTTGTATGATTTGGCTGCTCTGTGGGGCTTGCAGCATCTTAGTTCCCCCACCAGGGATCGAACCCATACCCAAGCAGTGAAAGCACTGAGTCCTAACCACTGGACCGTCTTTTAATTTGTTTTTTAAAACGTATTTATTGATTTTTTTGAGGTATAGTTTACGTACGATGAAACAAGCAATTTTTCATTTTTTTGGTTAATGAGTTTTGATAATTGTTTACATCCCTTTGATTACCACAAAAGACAAAATGTAGAGCATTCCCGTGACCTCAGAAAGTCTCTCTTGCCCCTCTGCAGTCAGTTTCCACACCCCCGCAGTTATCCGAGATTTCTGTCGACATAAATCAGTTTTCCTGTTCTTGGGCTCCATATATAAATGGAATCAACATAGTACAGGTTTTGCTGTGATGCCTTGTTTTGCTTAACGTGTTTTCAAGATTTTCAAGATCCATCCATGTTGCTCCTTGTTTCAGTGGTTGTTTTCTTTCTTTTTCCTTTCTGAGTCATTCCATTATATGAAGATACCACAATTTATTTATCCATTCTCCAGTTGATGGATATTTGTGTTGTTCATAGCTTTTAGCAGTGAACCTTCTTGGAGAAGTGTTTATACGGACACAAGTTATCATTCTTCTCAGCTCTATTTTAGAGGAATGATACAAGCTCCATGTACAAGTGGAATTGTTGGGTCATAAGGTAGGCATTTGTTAACTTTAAAAAAAATTACCATAAAGTTTTTCAAGATAGTTGCACCATTTTTACACACACGCCAGCAATATATGGGAGTTCTGGTTGTTCCACACCTTAGCAATTTTTGCAGCACTTAGTATTATCAGTCTTTGTGATTCAAGTCTTTCTGTGCATGACTACTCTCATTGTGGTGTCAATTTGCATTTTCCTGATGATTAATGATACTGAGCTCTTTTTCATGCATGCTTACTGACTGTTTTTTCCAGTTATTCTAGCCACATTTGTTTAAAAGACTTTAATGGATTGAATTGGCACCTTGATTAAAAATCATCTGACTGTATGTGAGCAAGCCTGAGTTTGTATACTTTATTTTGTTCGATTGATCTGTTTATCCTTGTACCAGTACTGCTGTCTTAGTTACTGTTCGTTTTAGTAAGACTTGAAATCCTCTGGTTTAAGTCCTCTAACTTTGTACTTCTTCCTTAAGATTGTTTTGATCATTCTAGATCATTTACTTTTCTGTATAAATTTTAGAAGCCTTTTAATTTGTTTTCAATGAAAGCCTGCTGGAATTTTGGTTAATATTTTCTTTTAGCTATAGATCCATTTGAGGAGTGTCTGAGTTTAACACTATTGAATCTGTCAATTATGTCTGTGGTACATCTCTACTTATTTAGGTCATGTTGAATTTTAGAAGTGTTTTGTAGTTGTTACAGAAATCTTATAATCTTTTGGTTAAATTCATTCCTGAATATTTGGTGTCTTTTGATTGTATTTATGGGATTGTGTTTAATATCACTTTCCAATTGCTTGTTGCTGGTGTATAGAAATACAGTTGATTTATTTGTGAATCCACTTTGCATTTCCTGGACGTGGTTTTTCTTTTTTAATCTTGTAGAATTTTCTATATCCACAATCATGTTAGCTGTGAATAAAATTGTTAATAAATTTTACTTCCTCATTTCCAATATTTATTAGTTTTATTTCCTTGCTGTGGCTAGAGGTTTGAGTACAATGTTGAAAAAAGGTGATAATACATTCTTGTACTCTTAAGATAAAATCTTTTAATATTTTTCCATCAAGAATGATGTTAACTGCAATTTTTTAGGTAGATTGAATGTTTCCTTTAATTCCTAAATTCCTGAGAATTTTACTGTTTTTAAAATCAAGAATAGGTGTTAAAATTTGACCAATGTTTTTCTACATTTCTTCAGATAATTATATTATTCACCATTAATCTTTTAATGTGGTATATTATACCGATTGATATTTGCAGGTTAAATTAACCTTATATTCCTAGAATAAACTCCACTTGGTCCTAATGTGTACCATATATATATTTTTTACGTATCATTGTATGCAATTTGTTAATGTTTTGTCAAGAATATTTGTATCTGTTGTTCATGAGGCATCTTGGTTCATAATTTGCTTTTCTTTAAATGTTTTGCCAGGTTTTGGTATCAGAGTTATGCAGTCCTCATAAAAAGACATGGGAAATGGATATTTTTGTTATGGTCTTTTTTTTTTTAGCTGCACCTTGCGGCTTGTGGGATCTCAGTTCCCCGACCAGGGATTGAGCCCGGGCCAGGGCAATGAAAGCCCGGAATCCTAACCATTAGGCCACCAGGGCACTCCCATGGTCAGTTTTATGTGTCAATTTGACCAGGCTGTATTCCAGTTATTCAGTCAAAAAGTAGTCTAGGTGTTACTGTGCAGATATTTTATAAATATGATTAAAGTGCATAATCAGTTGACTTTAAGTAAGGAATGCTATCTTAGATAGTCTTGGTGGGCCTGATTCAGTCTGTTGAAAGGACTTAACAGTTAAGGCTTCCCTGAATAGAAAGAAGTTCTGCCTGTGGATAACAGCATTGGCTCCTGCCCAAGAGTTCCAGCCTATCGTTTGTGACAGCTGGCCCTGTGGATTTCTGACTTGCCTAGCCAAGTTTGATTGTGAAATACTACTTTTTTTATGTTGTTAGATTAAGTTTATTGGTATGTTGTTTAGTGTTTCTAAGAGAGTTTGGATTGTAATTTTTTTTCTTTTAATGTGTTTGTGTGGTTTTTATATCATGATAATGCTGGAGTCAAATTCCCTGGAAGAATTTGGTAAAACTTTTTTCACAATCTACTTGTGAAGCCCTATAGACCTAAAGTCTTTTTTTGGTGGGAAATTTTCATATTATGGAGTCAGATTCTTAAATTGATATGGACGTATTCAGATTTTCTGTTTCATTTTATGTCAGTCTTTGTATGTGGCTTTTCAAGAAATTTGTTGTTTGCATTGTATTTTTAAGTTTATGAGCACAATGCTCATTATGTCCTGTTTTTAGTGCCTGTGATATCTCTTGTGTTATTCTCTTTTAATTCACGTTAATGGTAATCCCCCCACCCCTTTTTTTAAAATATTTCCTTTCAAAGAACCAAGCTTTGGGTTTATTAATTTTTCTCCTTAGAAGGTAGTCTTGTATTTCATTAGTGTCTGCTTTTTACTTTCCATTCTTTTACATAATTTTGTGTAATATGCTGTTCTTTTATTTTAAGATGGATTTTAAGACCCTTGAGTTTTATACTTTCTTTTTGTTTTTTTAAATAAGACTGTTTTTTTTTTCTTACAGCAGTTTTTAGTTTACAGTGAAATTAAGAGGAAGATTCAGAGATTTCCCATGTATTCTCTGTGGCCTTTAAAAAAAATGTTTAAAGTTATAAATTTACCTCTAAGCACCTTAGTTGCAGCCTTCAAATTTTAATATTTGTAGATATTCATTTTCTTTTATGCCAAAATTCTTTGTAATTTTATTGTAATTTTGAATTAGATGATACCCTGAAATGTATTATTGAACTTCCAAATATTTAGTGATATACTAGTTACCTTTTTGTTATTGATATCTTGTTAAATCCGCTTATGTCAGAATATATTCTGTACAATTTCTGTCCCTTGAAGTTTGTTGATACTTGCTTTATAGTATAGGATATATGCAATTGAAAAGAATGTCTTACGTAATCACTGACTGCTGTGTTGTATAGTTCCTAATTAGGTCAAATATATTAATGACATTTTAAAAATCTTTTATATCTCCGTTGATTTTTATCTGCTTTTTCTATCAGTCGTTGAGATGGGTGGGTTTCAATCTCCCACTATGGGTATGGCATTGTCTATTTCTACTGAGTTCTGTCAGATTTTGCTTCATACATTATTGAGCTGTGTTATTAGGATTATGTAAGTTTGGATTTTTTAAAATATCTTTTAGATAAAATTGACCCTTTATTCTTATGAAATGTTTTCCTTTATTTCTAGGAATCCTTCCTAACTTCATGTTAGATAGATATTCCAGCTTTCTTTTGGTTAGTTTTTACATGGGGTACCTTGTTCAACATTTTATTTCCACTTTTATTTGGTGTTATTGCTAAGCTGTGCTTTTCAAACATAGGAAATAGATGGACTGTAGTCTTGAATTTCATAATAAGCTCAAACACTGAAAAAGGTTAGTAAGGAAGCTATTGATCATTGAGATTTGCTGAACACAAAGGAAGGGAGAAGTGCACTCTGTTTCCCTAATCATTTCTCTTGTGTTGGTTAAGAAACTGTAAACCAAACCCCACCATTCACTCTTTAGTGGAGTTAACTGTGACTCAGGATTAAGGGCCACCTGAAGGATTACACAGGTTCCACAGCTAGTGTGGATCTGAAAAGATCTAAGGCAGTCAACTGAGGGATGAAAAGCATGATTAGTGAATCCTAAGGAAAGGACAGGTTTAGAAAAGCTTTATTAATATTAGAGTGTGTATGGATCTCATCATAGAGATAAGACACACCACTTTTTATCATTTTCTTACATAAAAGAGTTAATTGGGTTGGGTGAGGTCAAAAGAAATGTGATAAAGGAGGGGTCTGGAACCAGAGCTGATCTGTAGACTCCCTTAGACATGCAAGGTACCATATCGCCTTACACCTGCAGACTCAATATTAACTCTAGGGTTAGTATTAAGTTTAGGAGCTTGCACTGAAGAGCTTTCCCTATTTTTCCCTTTGCTTCTATTTATCCTGTGATTGAAGGGTAAGGAGTATTGCTTCATAGAAATTACATTATATTGTTTTGTATTTTTAAAAAATATTTATTTATGTATTTATTTGGCTGTGTCAACTCTTCGTTGCAGCACGTGGGCTCTTCGTTGCTGCAGGTGGGCTTCTCTTTAGTCGTGGCGCCCAGGCTCCAGAGTTCACGGGCTTAGTTGCCCCACAGCATGTGAGATCTTAGGTCCCAGACAAGGGGTCGAACCCACGTCTCTCGCCTTGGAAGGTAGATTCTTAACCCCTGGACCACCAGGGAGGTCCCAGAAATTACATTTTGTTTCTTAATACTTAGAGAGCTTCGTGTAGGCGTTCAGGATTTTACTGCCTCTACAAGAATCTTGTGTTAGCTAGCAGCACAATTGACGAGATAGTCATTTCATTGAAAGGCTTTTTTTTAAATCTCATGTTTCCAGAATAAATAGGTAGAAGAATCTTTCCTACACCCACATCAATAAACAGCTTACTGATCAAAAACTGGGCATTATTTTTTTATCTCCCTAAATCAGAAGAAAATCTTGCTGTATTTTCTTGCCAAGAAGTGAATCTTGCTTTGTTTATTGCACTTGAGTCATATCTTCTGCAAAAATCAGTAATAGTTTAAGGCAATCTGGACGATTTGTACTTATACAACTTGGAATATAATTCTTAAGAGTCTGACTGACAGCAAAATTCAAAGATTTGAAATTCTCTTGGGGTGTTAAGAATCTTAATGATCCTGATTTTATTTTTAATCCTGTAAACAGATAATAAAAGTCCTGTCTACTTATTAAGTGATTTTATGATTAAATACATATTTTACATTGTGCCCAATACAAGAGTGAGCGAGAGAGTTCACATAAGAATGGAGTGAGCCAAAAGTATGGATTGCATATTTGTTTGCATAAAGTAAGAAGAATACATTTTTACTGGTGTTTATAGAGAACATGTTCTTTGGCACAAGCTTCACAGAGACTAGCAGGAACAGAATCCCATGGAATTAAGTTTAAAGTAACATGTGGGTAGAGATACCTAGGAATTCCTACAGGACTGTAAGCAATTTTGAATTTAAATGCCAAACAGGCAAACAGGCCCTCATATTTCACACTGTGCTTGTGAAAGGAATATGTTAAAGTCTGCAGTATTAGAATATAGTGTTAATTCTAGACTTAGAGACTTCCTGGGGAAACTTTAATCCAAGTGTATATATTGAACTTATAAAATCCTTAGCCTCATGTTTGTGTTCTTGGGGTTTATGTATTTATTAAAATTAAGTCGTGTTGTATTTTATGCTTTCTTATGAAACATTTTTAAAAAATTTAAACAGTAATTATTAAAACATGTTTGTGTGTTCTATGAGCAATCATTTTTAAGACCTTTTAATGATCAGTCTGCTCTGTGAGCTGATCAGGCTCTAATTAGCTAGGAAACTAGAACTGGTCCCTGCATGGGAGAGAATACAAATAAATGGGGAAAAATATAAAAGCGGACTATATTTAGATCTTAATTTTTTTATTATGAATTTTATCTGTATATGGGATACTGTATCAGGCAGAAATTAAAAGAACAGGCTTGGGAACAAAATGAGTAAATTCTCTGACTTAGAGCAAACTCCCAAACCTCTCTGAGCTTTGTAAACAGAAAGGATAATCTCTCCTACTCAGATGTGATATTAGAGTGAAATTAGTAACGCTTGTGAAATACTAGAGAGATGGGACCCGTGGCAAGCCTCATGAAATTTCATCCATTATTGGTAATTTGGAGGGTGCGATAATAACCACCATTTATTCGGTCGTCAACCAGATCTAGAGAATTGTGGAATTTCTTCAGTATTATGAAAAAATTTGCCATGGGCACTAGCAATACAGCAGTTATCTTAGTTTTCACATTTTTTGAATGGGGAGGTTTTTAAACAAAACCATTAACATTTTCCAGAAGGCTTTATTTTTATTTTTTTCCTTTACTGCTTTTCTGTACTCGATTAACAATTCATTTAGCTTACAGTGTGGTTTGTCAGAAAGAGCTGCTCACAGGACAGCAGCATTTCTGAGGATGAGAGGTGCTCATTAGACCTCCCTTCCACAGGTGGTGGTGACAGTGTCCTCTGCCTGAGTCATCCTGACATCCTAACAAGGCTGCTTCATTCCACCAAGAAGGCTGACCTAGGGTGGACACAGTTAAATTTCCTGGGATTCACTAGTTTACAAAATGTAGCTTTTGTACTTTCATTGATATCAACTCACCAATTCATGGTGCATGAAAGAGAAAATGTCAAATTGATCTTCTGTTTGGAATATACTTCTTAATCAGGTTAAGGTGCTTCAGAGGTCTACCATTTTTTCCCCTTAGTCTCCAAGAAATGCTCAGCAGTTTCAGAGCAGTTAAGTTTCCACTAATAAGAAGCAAAGTTTGAAATAAAAAAAGGATACAGAATAGGAAACATCTCAAAAAATGTTGACTTGCCTCCATTCCCCTAAGGTTATCAATCTTTGGAAGGCCTAGAGTTGGGAAGAAAATACAGAGGGGACAGAAATTGTACTAGGGATGAGGTTTATTGTTCATATTATTTTAAAAGTGTGTCTTCAAACAGAATAGACATCACATTCAAGTTTTCTCTGTGGTCAGAGAAAAGCCACAGTCACTTTGGTACAGGTGACATCATTACCACACCTAGGAAAAAGAGCACCTGCTCCGATATGTCCTTGGTTAGTACTAAGCTGTTCCAGTCATTAGAATGAACTGTCTAACAGGATCCAATCTCATGAGATTCTTAAGATTCTTTGGGTCCATAAATCTATTAATACACCATCCCATCTCCCCTGGCTCCTTGAATCTAGAACACAATTAAGGGAGTTAGAATTTATATTTGTTATATATGAACTGGTAGGCACTTTATATACAGTGTCTCATTTAATTCCCATCACCATCCTTTTAGGTATATCCCAGTTTTTGCTTAGATTAAGGGTGTTTGTCAGACTTCCCTGGTTGCACAATGGTTAAGAATTCACCTGCCAATGCACGGGACACGGGTCCGAGCCCTGGTCCGGGAAGATCCCACATGCCGCAGAACAACTAAGCCCGTGTGCCACAACTACTGAGCCTGCGCTTTAAAGCCCACCAGCCGCAACTACTGAGCCTGCGAGCCACAACTACTGAAGCCCGAGCACCTAGAGCCCATGCTCTGCAACAAGAGAAGCCACTGCAATGAGAAGCCTGCACACCGCAACGAAGAGTAGCCCCTGCTCACCGCAACTAGAGAAAGCCTGTGCACAGCAATGAGGACCCAACGCAGCCAAAAATAAATAAATAAACAAACAAATAAATAAATAAATATTTTTTAGAAAAAGTTTGTCACATGGTAAGTGTGCAATAAATATCATGAGCAACACCTATAATTTTCTTCTTCCTTTGGATGGGAAAGCATTCCTTACCATTCCAACATGTCCTTCGAAGAAAGGAGTTTAATCCTAACAAAACAACCCATCAAAGGTTATTTTTGAAGAGAATGCTGGATAAAGAGGCCACTGTATCTGTTTTCACTCTTCCAGACATTTCTACAAGTGATTGGTGTGGTGGGTGTGGCGGTTTCGGTGATTCCTTGGATTGCGATACCCCTGGTTCCCCTTGGCATCATTTTCTTTGTTCTCCGGAGATATTTCTTACAGACATCAAGGGATGTGAAACGCCTTGAATCTACAAGTGAGTACCCGGGGCTCTCAGGTTGGGATGGCAACTCAGGCTGGCTTCCGTTTACGCTGTAATGAACCAGACCCCTGAAATTCTGCAGACTCTGTCTTCTGGAATTTCTCACTAAGTTAACATTAGGTAATTGGATATTATGGCCACTGTGAGTCCGTGTGGCCCTTAAGGCAAATGGAGCTGGTGGCGGGTCAGCTGCAGCTTGGCATTTTAGCAGAAGGAGGACGAATGTGAGACCATGAGGAAGGGGACCATTTCTGTCTCGTTCATGACATACTTCCTAACACAGAGCATCTACTCCATAAATACTTTTCTTAAAAATAACAATATTTCATCATGTTAGAACTAATGTCTTCTCTAGGAGATGCACAGGTAACAAAGTGATGTCAGTATTTCCTGCTGATAAAGCACAAGTTATCACTCATCCCAGAAAGGTCACAGGCTCAGAATCTGCCCACAAAAAAAGCAAGTTGCCTCATTCACGGTGTGGAATGAAAACCAAAAGGGGTCCTCCCTGCCCAGCAACCTACAACCCACCTGTTCCCTGAGGTGCAGGAGCCAGACCGTGGTGCTTGTTGCTCAGTGTGCTCTTAGAGAAGATGCCAGGAAACAAATGGCCAGTCATGTGACACGAGGCCCCAAACCGATGCGTAGTCACTAAAAAGAGAATGGCCACTGTCAGATTCTAAAAGAGTGATATCAGTGTCACATACCACAGTGACCTCCAAATGCCTCAAGTATCCTGTAGGGCAGTTATAAAAACATCCATCAGGTTCCCAGAGCGGAAGTCGAAACTATTCAAAGACCCCTTGACTGCATGGGTCCTCTGGGCACAAGGGCCGTGTGATGCCCAGGTGCTCCGTAGCGCACGAAGAGACTCTTGGCATAGGTGTAGGAAAATTCCCAGGATGGAAGGAGATGGCAGACTGTCTGTTCACCTTACTTATCTCGCCTCTGTCCTGTGCCAGCCCTTAAGTTTTTAATCTAAGGTGGAGACAACACACAGATACACAATTTCATCAAAATTCACACACAATTTCATCAAAATTCAGTGTGGTCAGGGACTCTGACGGAGAATTAAATTTAAAAATGATACTGAATCAAAAATTAGTGAACAGTGATTTCTACCTGGAGGGATGTCAGGGAAGAATTTGGAATGTGGCCCTGTTTGAGGAGGACCTTGACGATTGAGTTAGTATGGAGATTCATTATCTAAATCTAGGTCAGATTTGAATTTGGTCAAAGATGGTTTTAAAGAGAATCTTTCCTGTCCAGGTCATAAAAGTGAAGCTTAGTGTGAGCAGGAGTTGGAGGGTCACGTGGAGGGTCCTCTCCAGGAGAGGGGCGTCATCCCTCTTCCTCCAGGCAGCCCTCCAGGAAGCCCTTGGGTGTGCCCTTTGGACGGCGGTGGATTTCTTTGCATCGAGTCTCCCTGACTTTCTCTGTCGGTTGTCTGTCTCTGCTTCCCCAGCTCGGAGCCCAGTATTTTCCCACTTATCATCTTCTCTCCAAGGACTCTGGACCATCCGGGCGTACAGTGCCGAAGAGAGGTTTCAGGAACTGTTCGATGCACACCAGGACTTGCATTCAGGTCTGTAAGTTTCTGGAAATGATTTCAAAGGATGGGAGGTGCTGCCTTCTGAGGCTTGAGTCCTTGTCAGGTGGCCTCACTGGCCCACACCTCTCTCTGTGCCTCCCCACGTCCTCCTCCCCACCCCTTCCTCTCAGCCTCCCCTCTGTGCTCCTCTCTTCCCCTGTCACACCCCTGCTTTTCTCCCCTGACTGGCTTGCATTGTCCTTCCATCAAGGTGCCCTGTGGCTTTCTGTCCGTTTAGGGAGGGTGTCAACAGATTTTATTTTTTTAAGCAAAGAGCCACACGGTCTCTGTTGCAACTACTCAGCTTTGCTATTTATTTATTTTAATAATTGAATTGTCAAAATATTTATTTATTTATTTGTTTGTTTGTTCATTTTCATGGGCTTTCTCCAGTTGCGGTGAGCGGGGGCTACTCTTTGTTGCGCTGTGCAGGCTTCTCATTGTGGTGGCTTCTCTTTTTGTGGAGCACGGGCTCTAGGCTCGCGGGCTTCAGTAGTTGTGGCTCGTGGGCTCTAGAGCGCAGGCTCAGTAATTGTGGCGCACGGGCCTAGTTGCTCTGCGGCATGTGGGATCTTCCCAGACCAGGGCTCGAACCCGTGTCCCCTGCATTGGCAGGCGGATTCTTTTTTTTTTTTTTTTTTTTTTAATATCTGTTTCTTTTTTTTTTTTTTTTAATGATTATTCTGTGTTTATTTTATTTATTTTATTAATGGCTGTGTTGGGTCTTCGTTTCTGTGCGAGGGCTTTCTCTAGTTGTGGCAAGCGGGGGCCACTCTTCATCACGGTGCGCGGGCCTCTCACTATCGCGGCCTCTCTTGTTGCGGAGCACAGGCTCCAGACGCGCAGGCTCAGTAATTGTGGCTCATGGGCCCAGCCGCTCCGCGGCATGTGGGATCTTCCCAGACCAGGGCTCGAACCCGTGTCCCCTGCATTGGCAGGCAGATTCTCAACCACTGCGCCACCAGGGAAGCCCTGGCAGGCGGATTCTTAACCACCGCGCCACCAGGGAATTCCAGCTTTGCTATTTATTACCGCACTAAAGCAGACAAAAATAATACATCAGCAAATGGCTGTGTTCCAGTAAAGGTTTATTTACAAAAGCAGGTTGTGGCCATTCTTGGCCCTCAGGCTGTGATTTGCTGACTCTTTTCAGAGCATACAGGGTGGCAGACCTGAAGAAGGAAAATAATTTCTCTCTTATCAGATTTGCCACCCAGAATTTCCTCTAAGTCAGTAAAATCCTGGCCCAACTTGCCAACCTCTATTGTATTTTGAAGATAAAATGGCATTTTGAGAGCCACATGCAGATCCTGTTAGCTGATGGTCGTTTGGATACTGGCTTCTAAGAATAAACATTGTGCAGGGCCCCGCAGTAAGTGCAGAAGGTGCTGGAAACAGAGTGTGAGCTGCGCTGTCTGCCAGCAGAGAAGTAGGAACAGTCAGCCCCGTGAGAGGATGAGCCTCACGTTGAGGCCCAGAGCTGTAAGAAACACACCAACGAGACCATTTTTCTGTGTTCGTTATTATGATCGTAATTCTGTTTATAACCTGTGGGTTGAAGAGTTTAGTACCTTCTTCCCACAAAGCCCCTGGACTGGTATCTATGTATACCATACGTTGTCTTGTGTCAGAGCCCAGCTTTTTGTGATCTTTAGGTTGCTTGAGTATGTAACTTTGCTGTCCTACCTTGTGTAAACATCTTTTGTAGCTCAACTGAGCAAAATGCTCTCCCTCATTAGAAGCAGCCTACATGATACTTCTGCTTATTCATTATGCTTATTATACTTCACCAATGCAGAGGCTTGGTTCTTGTTTTTGACGACGTCCCGATGGTTCGCCGTGCGTCTGGATGCCATCTGTGCCATCTTTGTCATTGTTGTTGCCTTTGGGTCCCTGATTCTGGCAAAAAGTAAGTACAGATGTGAATAACTATTTGTATTATGATTACAATTTATAGCTTCGTTTGCAGTTATTAATTTAAACTCTTGCCTCTTTGTCTAATACCATATACCGTTTGGTTCTAGTGAATTGTATTAAAGTGTTTGCAGCGTGTGGTATTTCAGTGTGGCCCTTGTAGAGGAGTCATTTGGGTCTTGATGAGGCCTTTAATGAGATGCCTTGATGAGGGCTTTGATCCTTTTATATTTCTTAAATGGGTTGAAGTCTATACAACTCTAGCAACTGACCTTCTGAACATTCCTGATAGCGTCGTAGTGTTAGGAGGAGAGAACCAAGTGTGCTATTAAGCTTTCTGTCAAGCCTATGGCATTCAGGCTCCTCGGATCTCTTGGTTGTAGGTGCCTGGTGTACTGAGGTGAGAAATATTCTCTGTAGGAAAGAACAGTATCCTCTGCTGTGGGGGTACCAGATGAGCAGGTAATGGTGTGTGTGGCGTGAATTCACCATCCCTAACTATTCCGCAGTAACAACACTGAATCAGAGTGTTTAATAATGGAACAATGAGAGCAGTATTTTAGATTTAAAAGTACTGGCTCTTAGAACCTATTGACTTTTTTTTCGTGGTTTCCAACTGCAGCTGCGTTGGGCGTACAAAGTGAAATTACATAATGGTCCTTGAAACCATAATGACGAAAGCCTGAATGATGACATGATTCCTCGCCTGTATAATACTGTCAAGTGTATGTCAATCCTGTCGGGATTAATAAACTTATTTAATAGTTTTCTGAGTTCATAGTTTCTTTTGTTTTTTTTGTTTTTCGTTGTATCATGGTCTCAATCAACAGGTAGTAAAAATATAAGTAATGCTGTTGTTATGTGCAAGTGTTTTAAATATTATAAAGAAGTCTTAGTACAGTGACAGTAGGATCCCAACTCAGGGTTAAGAATGGAACTAAATTATTTCCTTTCTTCTTCCTCATTTAGCTTTGGATGCCGGGCAGGTTGGCCTCGCGCTGTCCTACGCCCTTACGCTCATGGGGATGTTCCAGTGGTGCGTAAGGCAAAGTGCCGAAGTTGAAAATATGGTAACATTTACCTTTTAGTCTTTTCAGGTCTCCTTGTCATTACATCACATAAAGGCAATTCTTATGTAAAAAAAAAATCTTAAAACTTTTCTTTTTTTTTTTACATCATAGCTAACAGGGTTTGTTAGATCCTTCCTCCATCTGTTTACAATTTATTTAAAATAAAATATATACATCTTTTTCTCAGTCTTATGTATGCCATGTCAGCAGGTTTTATATTCATCACAAGCTGTCTTCAAATATAATAAATGTCTCTGTAGGAGGGAGGTTCTGAAATCCTGGAGAAGATATAAGCTAGGGTAATTCCTCATTCCTGGTGAAAGGAGAATTTAGTATTTTGAGGTTTATTTGTTTAATTCATTTAATTTAATTATTCCCACCCTCCCCATTTGAGAATTTTTCCTCGTATGTGTTGAACACCTGAATTTATTGGTGCCCTTTCTCTCTGAATGTACTATCAAGTTATGGTTGTTTAGAAGGCCTTAGTCAATATGTAAATCTCTGCTGTTTCGAATATTTTCAATTTCTCCTAAAGGGAGAAAAATGATGAAAATGAAACTTTTCTATTTCGCTCTCTAACAGAGAAGAAAGTAACTAATTATGAAAATGAGGTGTACTGACTATGCAGTTCTATTCATCTACAACAGATGACCCTGCTGTAGCAAAATGCTACTGGTGGGCATCCATACATATTCTTTTCATTGACAAAATTCTCTGTTTTTTAAAATACATTTGTGAAAATTGGATCAGTGAAATCATAGTATTCATTTCTCTAGTTCTTTTTGTTTTAATATAATGTTGAAGAAGGTAGCCATAATAAAAGTGTTACAAGACAATGAACAAGTTTACAAATCATCAGTATCCTCATCAAACTACTACTTCTGTCTTTTGGGGTTGTTAAGACCTGAGATATTCTTCATTATATAAAAGCAGATATAATGATATAAATGCAGAACATCTCATTCACAGTCTTTGAACATCCATAAACAAGACCCTCCGTTCCTAACTCATGTGATGTCATATCTTTCAGATGATTTCAGTAGAAAGGGTGATTGAATATACAGATCTGGAAAAAGAAGCATCCTGGGAATACCAGAAACGCCCACCCCCGTCCTGGCCCCAGGAAGGAGTGATCGTCTTTGACAATGTGAACTTCTCGTACAGCTTAGATGGGCCTCTGGTATTGAAGCACCTGACAGCACTCATTAAATCAAGAGAAAAGGTTTGTTTTAGCCATTTGCCTCTTTTTTTTTTTTGCTGTGTGGATGCTGATTAGATCGGTCCCTCAGGCAGGACCAGGGCAAGCTCTTGAAAAAGAGACTAAATGAGAACAGACACGGTGGCAGGAAGCTCCCGCACCTGCCCCCCTCCAGCTTCAAGTCCTGATGTGCACACACCCCCTGCGCTCGGGTCGTGTGTAGTTTCTCCCATTGTATCGTGTCCTCCCTGCTTCCTGTGCGCACGCTGCCCCTCGACCTCAGAGACCCTTCCCTTCTGTCATGTGGCTGGTGAAAGTCTCCCCATTTTCTGAGTCAACTCTCATTCATCTGCTTCTCTGAGACCCTCTTTTCTTCCTCAGCGTCTTTTACATAGTGAAAGTAACAGATGAATGGGTAAACAAATGTGCTATATCCTTAACAATGAAATATTATTCAGTCTTAAAAAGGAGTAGAGTTCCAATCTATGGATAAACCTTGAGGGCATCAGGTTAAATGAAATAAGTTAGACATAAAGGGAACAAATACGGTATGATTCCACTTATATGAGGTTCCTAGAGTAGTCACATCCATAAAGGCAGAAAGTAGGATGGTGGTCACCAGAGACTGGGTAAGGGGAATTGGGTGTTGTTGTTTAATGGGTACAGAGTTTCTTTGTTACAAGGGAGAAAATATTCTGGAGGGACAAGAATATGAATGTACTTATCACTAAACTGTCCACTTAAAAATGGTTTAGTTGGTACATTTTATGTTATCTGTATTTTACCACAATGAACTGGTGGCATCTGTGGCGTGCTTTGTAATGGTGGATCTGTATCTCACAGAACCCTCAGGCTCCTTAAGATCGGCGAGCATCTGGTTTTCATCTCTTGTTCCCCCAAAATTGGCATTCTGCAGGGCACAGAGAGGGTGCTGAGGAACTGCTGGCTGGGAGAGTGAGTGAGTAACATGTACCAGGTGTGAGCAACCAGTAACCAAAATACACACACAAGACAACTGTGTAAACAACTGATTACCTAGAGTGTTAAATACTTTAAGAACTGCTCTTTAAAACTCTTTCCACCACAGACCCATCTAGTGGACTACAGCCATAATTTAATGAATGATACCCTTGTGATGGGAAAGAATATTCAACTTAATGCCCAAATGGTACCCAGGGAGCAGCTTCAGTTAGTCACACGGCAAGAGCTGGCTTCTAATTATTTCCAGTTTCACCGTAGGTTGGGAAGAAGGTGAGGATTGCTGTGTCGAGAAAACATTCACTGCAGCTCTTGATGCAGTCCTGTCCCTGAGAACTCTGTAGGCGATGTTTGCTTACTCACCGACAATGTGTCCATCATATTTCCTGTTTGATACATAATTCTGTTAACTTGCACATGTCTTAATTCATATTTTCTGGCTTTTGGGGAAATTTATCTAAGAAACTCTGCAGTAGAACTTAGGAACATAACATGTGTGTATTCTTCCATCTTAAAATCCCCAAGTCATAGGATTAGCTGAGCTTGTCAAATGTTTGTGGGAAAATTGAATCTGGAGACTGAATTAATAACTGTAGTAACGTGACTTTCTTTACGTCTTGATCCACTCACAGTATCACCGTTAGCTTCATTTCTGTGTTTGGAGATTATACCTGGGTAGCATAGTCATGAAGCCATTTCACTCCGCCTGTGTACATCCCAGGTTTCCTCTCCTGCACACCTGCCCCAGCCCCTGTTGCTCTGGGACACCCCTTTGATGTTGGATTTGATTGAGAGAGGCTGCTGCAGGGGACGATGTGGGAGTGAGCCAGGCCAGCAGAAGTGGAGCTTTATTCTCTTTCCATCCTTTCCTCTGCTGTCCCAATTTCTGGAAGTTCTAGTAAATGGGAAAAATTAATAGGCACTATGCAGGTTTCTAATTCATGGAAGAAATAGCAAGTAAAAATAAAGACCCAAAATGAGGTAAATAGCACCCTAGGCTTCCTGGTTAGATTCTGAACACTGGCTGCATTTTTCATTTAGATGATTTTGTGGTTGATTTGATCATTTTAGAGAGTACTGGGCCATTTTCAAGCCTTTTCCAGCTCTAGAGGTAGATTGATTTTGGTTTGTTATTTTTTTTTCTTGCTCAGAGCTATTACTTGAATAATACATTCTTACAGATGCTTACTAGACCTTGCTATAATGTGCAAAAATATCAGTTTGCTACATTTTCTCCTCTTTTACATAATATTTCCTCGGAAACCCCTCCCCTCACTCCCAGATTGTCCCACTTCCCCTGCAGGCTTCCTAATTCCTTGTGACTCAGGCTGTGGTGCCTGGGCCAGCAGCACCTGCATCGCCTGGAGCGTCTTAGAAATGCAGAATCTCAGGCCCACCCAGACCTACTGACTCAGCATCGTATTTGAGGGAGACCTCGCAGTAAAGGTTTTCTCCAAGTGTCTTTGCTTTTAGGAATGTAAACTTAACTGGTAATGGTGACACTCTTCTCAGGCAATTGGTAAAACCCTTTGGTGACCTGGAAAAGACTTTCAGGTTATAGTTTTGATAACTGAATGGTAGAAATAGCCTAAGCCTGGTTTTCTTTGAGTTGCTTTTTTCTTACTCTCCTCACTGGAGTGTTGTACTTCCATTCCTGTGGCCGTAAGCAGCCTTCGGTGCCACTGCCGTATCTACGCCGTTTACCAGGAGTCTACAAATGTTCCAGTTTGCATAGATGGATCAGTTTCAGTGCAGCTAATAGCATAGGAATATACACACATTCTCACAGACACAGTTCTCACCTGTGTTCTGATGTGCGCTGATTTACATATGAGAACACCCAGAAATACAGGCATACCGCTGTTTCTTTGGGATTTTTTGCGTGTGTGGGTGTGTTTTTTTAAATAACAAATCGAACATTTGTTGCAACCCTGCGTTGAGCAGGTCCATCAGCACCATTTTTCCTACAGCATTTGCTCACTTCGTGTCTCTTTGTCAGAGTTTGGTAATTCGTGCAATATTTTAAACCTTTTCATTATAATTATATTTGTTATCATGAACTGTCATCAGTGTTCTTAAGCTTACTACAACCCGATGAAGGCTCAGATGATGGTTAGCCTTTTTTAGCGGTAAAGTATTTGACATTAAGTATGTACATTCTTTTTTAGACATAATTCTGTTGTACATTTAGTATGCTACAGTATCGTGTAAACATAACTTTTGTATGCACAGAGGAAGAAAAATATTCATATGACTTGCTTTATTTTGCGATATTCCTTCCCATTTTTGTGGTGGTCTGGAACCAAATCCATAGTATGTTCAAAGTCTGCATGTACACAGAACAAATGACCCATATGTACATATACCCTCTAGGACCTGCCTATATGCAGAAAGTGTCCCATCTATATTATATAAATTAGGATTTACCATATCATACAAAATGGCTACAAATGTAAATCAACTAAAGCCACTTTTCTTTCAGTTAATCTCTATAAAGGTAAGTTATTTTTTGAAATTTGATTATTGTTTTTACAGACTAAGATTCGAAACTTTGGAGGTATTTAATGAGAAAATATATCAAGTTACCTTTGTATAATCAGTGCTCAGAGGGGTTTAGTTCTTCTCTGTTTAAAGCCATGAGTTTTTAAAATTTACTGAATTAATTTACAAATGATTGAAAGCATATCTTAGGCCCCCATCTGTATTTAGATTTATAAATAGAGATGAAATCATCTCTTGGGAAGCTCCCACCAGGGAATTTGTAGTTGGGAAGCTCACTGGTAAAAAATATGCCAGTTTCTGCATACATGTTTGAATTCAGACAGTTAAAATCCAGTTTTTACAATACAGTTTCATTCCTGACCAACATTTTACCTGCATTATATTGATTCTTTGATCTTATTGTTAATGCACTTAATTTCTCTCTGCTTTGATTTTAATAACTTGACCGATACGTGACATGTATCTTTCCAGGGTTTAATTAGAAGTATTAATTGGTTTGTAAAATGCCTTTTGAAGTGCTCAGATGAAAGGTCCCATATAAATAACAAATGTTATTTGTGTTGTTGTTGTTGTTGATCTCATTATGTGTATTTTGCCTACTGGGTACTGCCTTTTAAGACACTGAGACCTGCATTTTACAATTTTAAGGTGTTTCCTTTCAAGATAGAGCATTATTAAGGTATTTCTTATCAGGAAGTGATTTTGTTTGTCTGCCAAAGAATACTTCCTCTTAAATGATAGAATCTGATATCCTGAATTCTTGTTTGTGTATAATACTTCTTACTTTTCTTGTTGACATCTCTGTAAACTTGCTCACATAATTCTCAATGTTCAGAATAGCCAGACACTAGGAATACAACTAATTTAAAAGCTGACTGCTAATTGAACACGTGGGAAACTGATGTTGTTTCACTGCCAGTAGACTGATTCTGTTATTTTTAACTCTTCCGTGGACCAGGGGTTCTTAACCGGGGACATTTGTCAATGTCTGACATTTTTGGTTTCCGCAATCTCGGGGGTGCTCCTGGTATCTAGTGGGCAGAGTCCAGGGATACTGCTAAACATCCTAGAATACACAGGACAGCCCCCATTCCCCAATGAAGAATTATCTTTCCCAAAATTTCAACAGTGCCACAGTTGAGAAACTCACAGACTACACTCTGTACAGAACTTACAAAATTCGTCTTCAACAACCAAGGGTTTTCCTAGGTTTGTTGCATATTGTGAATTCTTAATCCCTCCTGGATCTCTTTACAGGTTGGCATTGTGGGAAGAACAGGAGCTGGAAAAAGTTCCCTCATCGCTGCCCTTTTTAGATTGTCAGAACCTGAAGGTAAAATTTGGATTGATAAGGTCTTGACAACCGAAATTGGACTTCACGATTTAAGGAAGAAAATGTCAATCATACCTCAGGTATGCACTTCAGAGCATTGACACATATTCTTTTAATACGGCACCTAAGTTTAATGTCTTTCAATTTGATTGTTTTTTTTAAATTGGATGAAAGGGTTGATCCTTTTTCCCCCAACAGAGCATATTTTTAACTTCAGGGATTTTCAACAGATATTTTCATCAGATACCTGGTTTGGTTTGTTTGTTTGTTTGTTTGTTTGTTTTGTGTGTGCCTGTGATTTAATAACTTACCCAGACAGATTTCTGGATTCAGACTTTCTCAGGCACCACAATTTTATCCACTGATAACCACATAATTCTGAAAAAAAATAAGTGGTTTGTTTAGCATATGAATGGTTTGTGTAGGGAAACACGAATTTTAAGTGTCTTAATGATGGAATTATGCTGTAGGAAATAAGCTGCCTTTTCAAAGGTGATTATCTCCCTCGAGTACTTTCTGTGAAACTGTGGGGCTTTGAGAATTACAGCATGTATATATGCTTTGGAGAGACTTTTAGAAATCAGCCATTAGTAAGTGATTTTAATCAGGGAGGCACTACGGAATAGTGAGGAAGAACACGGGACTTGGAATTCCATCTCTGTGCACCTCAGTTTTCTCTCCCTTTCGAGGCAGCTAACAGGACCAACTCATCGAGCTGTTGTGAGGACTAAATAGGTCAGTGTGTGTGGAGTGCTTCCCGTAGACCCCCATACGTGGTTTCTGTGATGGCGGAGCGTTGAATTGGGCTCTGATTCTGTATTCTTTTTTTCCACTTCTTAAATAAGTATGGTGTTCAGGGAGTGTTTGATTATTTGCACAATAGAAGCTCCTGGCATTCCTTATGTTTCATCCAGTCAAAATAATTCAGAGAACTTTTATTGAGCAATTCCTATCCTCCAGATATATACCCAAGGGCAACATAGGCCCTGTGCCTTCATCTTCTATCCTGTTCTCTGCTTTGATAAACTTGCTGAGTTGTTTTGTTTTTTTTTTACTTTGGGTTTTTTTTGTTTTTGTTTTTTTCTTAAATTTTTGAATTTTATTTATTTTTTTATACAGCAGGTTCTTATTAGTCATCAATTTTATACACATCAGTGTATACATGTCAATCCCAATCGCCCAATTCATCACACCACCAAGCCCACCCCCTGCCGCTTTCCCCCCTTGGTGTCCATATGTTTGTTCTCTACATCTGTGTCTCAATTTCTGCCCTGCAAACCAGTTCATCTGTACCATTTTTCTAGGTTCCATATATATGCATTAATATACGATATTTGTTTTTCTCTTTCTGACTTACTTCACTCTGTATGACAGTCTCTACATCCATCCACGTCTCCACAAATGACCCAGTTTTGTTCCTTTTTATGGCTGAGTAATATTCCATTGTATATATGTACCACATCTTCTTTATCCATTCGTCTGTTGATGGGCATTTAGGTTGCTTCCATGACCTGTCTATTGTAAATAGTGCTACAATGAACATTGGGGTGCATGTGTCTTTTTGAATTATGGTTTTCTCTGGGTATATGCCCAGTAGTGGGATTGCTGGATCATATGGTAATTCTATTTTTAGTTTTTTAAGGAACCTCCATACTGTTCTCCGTAGTGGCTGTATCAATTTACATTCCCACCAACAGTGCAAGAGGGTTCCCTTTTCTCCACACCTCTCCAGCATTCGTTGTTTGTAGATTTTCTGATGATGCCCATTCTAACTGGTGTGAGGTGATACCTCACTGTAGTTTTGATTTGCATTTCTCTAATAATTAGTGATGTTGAGCAGCTTTTCATGTGCTTTTTGGCCATCTGTATGTCTTCTTTGGAAAAATGTCTATTTAAGTCTTCTGCCCATTTTTGGATTGGGTTGTTTGTTTTATTAATATTGAGCTGCACGAGCTATTTATGTATTTTGGAAATTAATCCTTTGTCCATTGATTCCTTTGCAAATATTTTCTCCCAATCTGAGGGTTGTCTTTTCGTCTTGTTTATGGTTTCCTTTGCTTTGCAAAAGTTTTGAAGTTTCATTAGGTCCCATGTGTTTATTTTTGTTTTTATTTCCATTACTCTAGGAGGTGAATCAAAAAAGATCTTGCTGTGATTTATGTCAAAGAGTGTTCCTCCTGTTTTCCTCTAAGAGTTTTATAGTGTCTGGTCTCACATTTAGATCTCGAATCAGTTTGAGTTTATTTTTGTGTATGGTGTTAGGGAGTGTTGTAATTTCATTCTTTTACATGTAGCTGTCCAGTTTTCCCAGCACCACTTATTGAAGAGGTTGTGTTTTCTCCATTGTATATCCTTGCCTCCTTTGTCATAGATTAGTTGACCGTAGGTGCGTGCGTTTATCTCTGGGCTTTCTGTCTTGTTCTATTGATCTATGTTTCTGTTTTTGTGCCAGTACCATATTGTCTTGATTACTGTAGCTTTGTAGTATAGTCCGAAGTCAGGGAGTCTGATTCCTCCGGCTCCGTTTTTTTCCCTCAAGACTGCTTTGGCTATTCGGGGTCTTTTGCGTCTGCATACAAATTTTAAGATTTTTTTGTTCTAGTTCCGTAAAAATTGCCATTGGTAATTTGATAGGGATTGCATTGAATCTGTAGATTGCTTTGGGTAGTATAGTCATTTTCACAATATTGATTCTTCCAACCCAAGAACATGGTATATCTCTCCATCTGTTGGTATCATCTTTAATTTCTTTCATCAGTGTCTTATAGTGTTCTGCATACAGGTCTTTTGTCTCCTTAGGTAGGTTTATTCCTAGGTATTTTATTCTTTCTGTTGCAATGATAAATGGGAGTGTTTCCTTAATTACTCCTTCAGATTTTTCATCATTAGTGTATAGGAATGGAAGAGATTTCTGTGCATTAATTTTGTATCCTGCAACTTTACCAAATTCATTGATTAGCTCTAGTAGTTTTCTGGTGGCATCTTTAGGATTCTCTATGTATAGTATCATGTCATCTGAAAACAGTGACAGTTTTACTTCTTCTTTTCCAATTTGTATTCTTTTTATTCCTTTTTCTTCTCTGATTGCCGTGGCTAGGACTTCCAAAACTATGTTGCATAATAGTGGCGAGAGTGGACATCCTTGTCTTATTCCTGATCTTAGAGGAAATGCTTTCAGTTTTTCACCATTGAGAATGATGTGTGCTGTGGGTTTGTCGTAGATGGCCTTTATTATGTTGAGGTAGGTTCCCTCTATCCCCACTTTCTGGAGAGTGTTTAACATAAACGGGTGTTGAATTTTGTCAGAAGCTTTTTCTGCATCTATTGAGATAATCATATGGTTTTCATTTTTCAGTTTGTTAATAGGGTGTATCACATTGATTGATTTGCGTATATTGAAGAATCCTTGCATCCCTGGGATAAATCCCACTTGATCATGGTGTATGATCCTTTTAATGTGTTGTTGGATTCTGTTTGCTAGTATTTTGTTGAGGATTTTTGCATCTGTATTCATCAGTGATATTGGTCTGTAATTTTCTTTTTTTGTAGTATCTTTGTCTGGTTTTGGTATCAGGGTGATGGTGGCCTCATAGAATGAGTTTGGGAATGTTCCTTCCTCTGAAATTTTTTGGAAGAGTTTGAGAAGGATGGGTGTTAGCTCTTCTCTAAATGTTTGATAGAATTCACCTGTGAAACCATCTGGTCCTGGACTTTTGTTTGTTGGAAGATTTTTAATCACAGTTTCAATTTCATTACTTGTGATTGGTCTGTTCATATTTTCTGTTTCTTCCTGGTGCAGTCTTGGAAGGTTATACCTTTCTAAGAATGTGTCCATTTCTTCCAGGTTGTCCATTTTGTTGGCATACAGTTGCTTGTAGTAGTCTCTTAGGATGCTTTGTATTTCTGCGGTGTCTGCTGTAACTTCTCTTTTTTCATTTCTAATTTTATTGATTTGAGTCCTCTCCCTCTTTTTCTTGATGCGTCTGGCTAGTGGTTTATCAGTTTTGTTTATCTTCTCAAAGAACTAGCTTTTAGTTTTATTGATCTTTGCTCTTGTTTTCTTTGTTTCTATTTCATTTATTTCTGCTCTGATCTTTATGATTTCTTTCCTTCTGCTAACTTTGGGTTTTGTTTGTTCTTCTTTCTCTAGTTCCTTTAGGTGTAAGGTTAGATTGTTTATTTGAGATTTTTCTTGTTTCTGGAGGTGGGCTTGTATCACTATAAACTTCCCTCTTAGAACTGCTTTTGCTGCATCCCATAGGTTTTGGATCGTCGTGTTTTCATTGTCATTTGTCTCTAGGTATTTTTAAATTTCCTCTTTGATTTCTTCAATGATCTCTTGGTTATTTAGTAACGTATTATTTAGCCTCCATGTGTTTGTGTTTTTTACATTTTTTTCCTTGTAATTCATTTCTAATCTCATAGCATTGTGGTCAGAAAAGATGCTTGATATGATTTCAATTTTCTTAAATTTACTGAGGCTTGGTTTGTGACCCAAGATGTGATCTATCCTGGAGAATGTTCTGTCCACACTTGAGAAGAAAGTGTAATCTGCTGTTTTTGGATGGAATGTCCTATAAATATCAATTAAATCTATCTGGTCTATTGTGTCATTTAAAGCTTCTGTTTCCTTATTTATTTTCATTTTGGATGATCTGTCCATTGGTGTAAGTGAGGTGTCGAAGTCCCCCACTATTGTTGTGTTACTGTCAATTTCCTCTTTTGTAGCTGTTAGCAATTGCCTTACGTATTGAGGTGCTCCGATGTTGCGTGCATATATATTTATAATCGTTATATCTTCTTCTTGGATTGATCCCTTGATCATTATGTAGTGTCCTTCCTTGTCTCTTGTAACATTCTTTATTTTAAAGTCTATTTTATCTGATATGAGTATTGCTCCTGCAACTTTCTTTTGATTTCCATTTGCATGGAATATCTTTGTCCATCCCCTCACTTTCAGTCTGTATGTGTCCCTAGGTCTGAAGTGGGTCTCTTGTAGACAGCATATATATGGGTCTTGTTTTTGTATCCATTCAGCGAGCCTGTGTCTTTTGGTTGGAGAATTTAATCCCTTCACGTTTAAGGTAATTATCAATATGTATGTTCCTATTACCATTTTCTTAATTGTTTTGGGTTTGTTTTTGTAGGGCCTTTTCTTCTCTTGTCATTCCCACTTAGAGAAGTTCCTTTAGCATTTGCTGTAGAGCTGGTTTTGTGGTGCTGGATTCTCTTAGCTTTTGCTTGTCTGTAAAGCTTTTGATTTCTCCATCAAATCTGAATGAGGTCCTTGCTGGTTAGAGTAATCTTGGTTGTATGTTTTTCCCTGTCATCACTTTAAGTATATCATGCCACTCCCTTCTGGCTTGTAGAGTTTCTGCTGAGAAATCAGCTGTTAACCTTATGGGAGTTCCCTTTTATGTTATTTGTCGTTTTTCCCTTGCCGCTTTCAATAATTTTTCTTTGTCTTTGATTTTTCCCAATTTGATTACTATGTGTCTCAGTGTGTTTCTCCTTGGGTTTATCCTGTATGGGACTCTCTGTGCTTCCTGGACTTGAGTGGCTATTTCCTTGCCTATGTTAGGGAAGTTTTCAACTATAATCTCTTCAAATATTTTCTCAGGTCCTTTCTCTTTCTCTTCTCCTTCTGGGACCCCTATAATGCGAATGTTGTTGCGTTTAATGTTGTCCCAGAGGTCTCTTAGGCTGTCTTCATTTCTTTTCATTCTTTTTTCTTTAGTCTGTTCCGCAGCAGTGAATTCCACCATTCTGTCTTCCAGGTCACTTATCCGTTCTTCTACCTCAGTTACTCTGCTATTGATTCCTTCTAGTGTAGTTTTCATTTCAGTTGTATTGTTCATCTCTGTTTGTTTGTTCTTTAATTCTTCTAAGTCTTAGTTAAACATTTCTTGCATCTTCTCGATCTTTGCCTCCATTCTTTTTCGAGGTCCTGGATCATCTTCACTATCATTATTCTGAATTCTTTTTCTGGAAGGTTGCCTATCTCCACTTCATTTAGTTGTTTTTCTGGGGTTTTATCTTGTTCCTTCATCTGGTTCATAGCCCTCTGCCTTTTTATATTGTCTATATTTCTGTGAATGTGATTTTTGTTCACAGGCTGCAGGATTGTAGTTCTTCTTGCTTTTGCTGTCTGCCCTCTGGTGGATGAGGCTATCTAAGAGGCTTGTGCAAGTTTCCTGATGGGAGGGACTGGTGGTGGGTAGAGCTGACTGTTGCTCTGGTGGGCAGAGCTCAGTAAAACTTTAATCCGTTTAACTGCTGATGGGTGGGGCTGGGTACCCTCCCTGTTGGTTGTTTGGCCTGAGGCAACCCAACACTGGAGCCTACCTGGGCTCTTTAGTGGGGCTAATGACAGACTCTGGGAGGGCTCTCGCCAAGGAGTACTTCCCAGAACTTCTGCTGCCAGTGTCCTTGTCCCCACGGTGAGCCACAGCCACCCCCTGCCTCTGCAGGAGACCCTCCAGCACTAGCAGGTAGGTCTGGTTCAGTGTCCTCTGAGGTCACTGCTCCTTCCCCTGGGACCCGATGCGCACACTACTTTGTGTGTGCCCTCTAAGTGTGGAGTCTCTGTTTCCCCCAGTCCTGTCGAAGTCCTGCAGTCAAATCCTACTAACCTTTAAAGTCTGATTCTCTAGAGATTCCTTCTCCCATTGCCGGACCCCTATGTTGGGAAACCTGACGTGGGGCTCAGAACCTTCACTCCAGTGGGTGGATTTCTGTGGTATAAGTGATCTCCAGTCTGTGTATCACCCACCCAGCAGTTATGGGATTTGATTTTACTGTGATTGTGCCCTTCCTACTGTCTCATTGTGGCTTCTCCTTTGTCTTTGGATGTGGGGTATGTTTTTTGGTGAGTTCCAGTGTCTTCCTGTCAATGATTGTCCAGCAGCTAGTTGTGATTCTAGTGTTCTTGCAAGAGGGAGTGAGAGCACGTCCTTCTACTCCACCATCTTGGTTCAGGGCTGGGTTTTTTTTTTTTTGTAATACTCTACAATCATCAGGCCACCAAGGGAAGCTGACTAAAACATATACCTTCTTGAGGTGAGAACCACAGAGAAGAGACACGATTAAAGAGCCAGGCAAATGTACTTCCTGGAATGTGGGTATAATGAGCTCTGAAATGCCTGGTTAGTAGGAAGCATATAGAACACGGCACCCAAAGGAAGTAGAATGTGGACTTGTGTCTTATGACTGAGTTCAGGTGTTGCTACCTACCCCTGGCCTCCAAAATACCTGGAATTAGTCTAAGTACTTTTGAAATGAAGATAATCCTATTAGATCACAATGATATGCCATCTCACACCCTTTATGATGGCTGCTGTTGAAGAAAAATTAAAAACAACAAAAAAAGTGTTGGTGAGGATGTGGAGAAATGGGAATCCTTGTGCACTGCCGGTAGAATGCAGAATGATACAGTGACTGGAAAACACTGTGTAGGTTCCTAAAAAAAGTTAAACATAGAATTATTATATGATCCAACAATTCTAATTTACAGTTTAAACCCAAAAGAATTGAGAAGGGAATGTTACAAGATATCTGTACAAGCATGTTCATACCAGGATTATTCACATTAGCAAAGAGGTGGAAGCACCCCATGGTCCATTGACGGATGGATAAACAAATGTGGTATACATACAACGGAACATTATTTGGCCTTAAAAAGAAAGCAGATTCTGACACATGCTACAGCATGGTTGCACCTTGATGACATTATGCTCAGTGAAATAAGCTAGTCACAAAGGACAAATACTGCTTACACGAAGTACATACAGTAGTCAAATCATGGGGACAGGAGGTAGAATGGTGGTTGCCAGGAGCTGCCAGGACAGGAGAGGTGGGGGGGAGAGTGGGGAGTTGTGGGGATTTTTTGTTTGTTTATTTTATTTTATTTTATTTTATTTTTTAACAGCTTTATTGGAGGAGTTGTGGTTTAATGGGTACAGATTTTCAGGTTTGCAAGATGAAAGGAGTTCTGTAGCTGGATGGTGGTGATGGCTTCAACAATGTGAATGTATTTAATACCACTGAACTGTACACTGAAAAATGGTTAAAGTGGTAAATTTTATATGTATTTTACCACAAGTAAAAAAATATTATATATATAATGATATATATGTTTTATTACATATCATTTATTATGTAGATAACAGTTTCCCTTTTAGGAAAAATGGAAAGAAATTTTCAGCATGTAGAATCCCTGGATTTGAAGATTCCCTCTGGCTATTTGATTGGTGGCTTAGTGATTAATGTAGAAAATAAATGGTTTTAGATTCCCAACTTTTAAATTTTGATTGTACCCATCTCTGAAATGGGCCAAATGAGATTAGTTTGCAGAAATAATGAGCATGTCTGTAAAGTGCTTTTATGTTCTTGGATGAAAGGAATGTGAAACGTGCCCTGCATTACTTTTAATGCTTCTTAATAAGAAAAGTTCTATGCTTGTATACATAAAAGAACTCTGTAAATAAAGAAATAACATTAGATGATTCTTGGCTCTGCAGGTAATGTTTTGGAAACACATCTGAGCAAAGACTATAAACATACCTTGACATCACCAGGTTTTGGTTCTTTTCCATCGGTTTCCACCCTACTTTTCTGAGTATGCTCTATGTATACACTCCAGAGAGTGTGCTTACAAAACAGTGCTAAGCTTTGTATCCATGTAGGTAAAGATCACGAACCATTGTAAACACAGAACCCTTTTTTTTTCACTTTATATCTGTTTGTCTCTGAGGCGCAATGCTAGTTGATTAAAGAGAGAGTGTTTTTGTAACAGGTCCCAGGAAATCATTCAGGAGGCAGCCAGGGACAGAATGTTTAAGAGTGTAGACTGAGTGTCAACATGACCCACATTTTTATTCCTGCTTTGCCTCATACGAATGTGGGGACTTGATGAAGTCACTTGGCTTCCGAGTTTCAGTGTCCTCGCCCTTAAACTAGGTCTAGGATTAATGTCACATGGATTTGTTGTGAAGATGTGACTGGATGAGAAAATGTTTGTGGCCCATACCTGGGTTTTGGGAACGCTCAGTCAATAGTAACTATAAATATTCTTAAGGATTGGGGCACTGGCCTTTTAGGTGTTATTTCTATAAGATTAACACATTATGGAAAGGCTTTGTTCTTTTCTGTTTAATGTTTTTGTTCTTTAATTTCTGTTGATGTTTTTGCGGTCCTTGGTGATTTTCATTACATTTATTTATTGCTTATAACATAAACCACGTTATTTATATAAATTTAAAGAGTGAAGCAAAAGAAAAAAATCAACACAGTAGCAGTTTTAGGGGAAAAGCATAGCCGCGAAAAATGTACGTAATGTGTTTTCTCCAAGGAACAAGAGGAAAGAATATTACTTTCTTTTTTCTTTTGATTTCTGGCTCCCCTCCTACCACGTTCTTTCCTGATTACCACCCTCTCCCGCACTCATACTTTCCAGTCCTCCACTAAGACCTCTGGCATTTTTTCTCAGTCCTCCCCACGTTCTCGACTATTTTCTTTCTCTCCTTGAGGACAGGGCCCGTGTCTCTCATTTCTGTTGCTCTAGTGCTTGTTGCAGGCCCTGACAAGTTGCACAAGTTTTAATAAGAATTCCTAACATTTGTGGAATCCTTAACACATTTTAGCCTCTTTCTCTACCATCTCCCACTTAATCCTCACAATTTTCTAGTTATCCTCATCTGACAGATTTAAAAACTGAGGCACTGTGAGCTTAACCCACTTATCAAGTAAGCGGCAGAGCCCGTATTCAATTTTTTGTTTGTTTGTTTTGTTTTTAATTTATTTTATTTATTTATTTATTTTTGGGTGTGTTGGGTCTTCGTTTCTGTGCGAGGGCTTTCTCCAGTTGCGGCGAGCGGGGGCCACTCTTCATCGCGGTGTGCGGGCCTCTCACTATCGCGGCCTCTCTTGTTGCGGAGCCCAGGCTCCAGACGCTCAGGCTCAGTAGTTGTGGCTCACGGGCCCATCTGCTCCGTGGAATGTGGGATCTTCCCAGACCAGGGCTCAAACCCGTGTCCCCTACTTTGGCAGGCAGGTTCTCAACCACTGTGCCACCAGGGAAACCCTCAAATTTATTTTAGGGAGATTCTCAACTCCAGAGCCTGAGCAGCTAACCACTCTGCTGGCGACTTCAACATGCTGTTGACTGCAGTCACAGTAGAACTGCCTCGTATCATGATTTCATGTACACACACACGGGAATAAAAATTTCAAAAAACATTATTTCTCTTGTGCTCAGCACTCTAATATTTTCTATTATATCCCTTCTATTCTAGTTAATATAAAGGATAAAATGATGGTCACAAGGCACAAAATTGACTTCCTGATCCATTGGTTGCACCTGCAGCTTGACGAATACCACCCCTCACTGTCCCCCTGTTGGGCTGGGCTCCGGGTCATTGTTAGCATCACGCCAGGAGCTTCACTGTTGTTCCCGATTCTCACAGGAGCCCCGCAGCATTATCCCTATTTTACAGTAAGGGAACTGAGTCTTGGGAAGATTAATAACTTACCCTGAGTCTAATTGCTAATATGCAGTAGAACCAGAACTGTCTGACTGCAAATACATATATGTATATTTCAATATATGTTTGTTGTACTGAATGATGTTTTCGTTTGCTATTTTACCCATTTTTTTTTACTACCACCCCACTAAAAAGGATTCCCAAAACCATCACAGAAGTTAATAAGTGTAGAACAGAGCTGAAAGATACTTCTCCTAGTGCTCTGTTCCGCTTTTGGACAGTATCAATTTAGAAACACATTTATTCATTTATATGTCATGGGGTAATATGTGTCAGGAGACGATACTGCAAAAAGCTTGCATCCCTCTTCTCCTAAAATGCATAGGAAGAAGTGTTGCTTATGTCTGAACACCGTAATTTAGGGAACCTTAGAAACTGCGAGCAGAATCCTCAGAGGGGGAGCCCAGTGCTGTTTCTTTGAGTTGTTCTGCTTTGGTGGGCCAGGCCCCCATCATCTTCCCTGGCTCCCTGCTCTCTGTGATCCTGGGTGCAGCAGCGAGCTTCTGGGGTGATCTCTCTCTCTCCCAGGCTCATCCCCATCACTGCTGACCCCACTGTGAGCAGGTTAGAATTGGAGGAGATGTGATAGTACCAAGACCTGCATAGGAACCAGAGGCAGGGGCGTAGTGACATAGACAGTCAATCCTTGAGTCCTGGATGGAACTTTCAAAAACAAATACTATATTCTTAATAAGGTACTCCTCAATTTGTGTTCACAGTTTCAGGAATAAGCAAAAAATGAAAGCACTTCCGAAATAATTTCCTTAAACAGAGCAGGTAGCAGAAATGTATATGGCATTTGTGCTCATGACATGAAGTAGTTAAGTTTGTTAGAGAGGACAAGGTTAGATTATATTCAGGGAGTAGATTGCTTATCTGAAAGGATCTGGAAAAATAGATTTCAAAACCTCTTTGGATGATTCTCTACACCTAGAGCCCTTTATCCTGTTGACACAAAGAAAATGTTTTCAGTTGAAGAGGGCTTCCATGCAAATTCAGTATTTATGATTGCAGCCCAAGGGTTGACACAGATCAGCAGCCATCATCTTTATCATGATTAAACAGATTCATTTTTTATATTTAAAAGTTTTCTTTTCTCAGTGAAATCAACAGCTAGGTATTTTTTTAATACAGTCCAGTCTGCTCTTTTGGTATTTCTATTCCCTGAGTTTTCTTCAGTAGGTTGAAGAACGTGAACCAGAGCTGTCTCTCTGACTTCTCCCTGATTACCTGGTTTTCTTTCCCTTTTTTTCTTGTTGAGAACAAAACTGAAAGAGAGAAGAGGTGGCTATGCTGTTACTAGTAAAGAAATACAACTGGATTCTAGCCTAATGCAGTCGGCCCTTTGTCTCTGACGCTGAAGTCTTCATTAAATCCCTTGGAACTGCTCCCTGGAGCCCCTGAAAGAGGACTTTACAGGACTTAAATCCTTTTTCCTTTGTTGGAGAACAATGTCCTTTTCTCCTGAATATGGATGATGATCAATTCATTCAGAGGCTACAGGATTTAGAAAAAAAAAAGGAAACCAAAATGTAAAGTGACTTCAGGTGATTCTCTTATTCTTGAAACAGGGAGATGAGCTTCCCCTTAAGAAAAGTCCTCAGATTAGAAATGAGAACATAGCTTTAGGACCGGAGGAAACAGTAGCAGTAGCTGCTTCTTTTTTTTTCTTTTAAATAAAATTATGGTTGATTTACAATGTTGCGTTAGTTTCAGGTGTACAGCAAAGTGTACATTCAGCTTTACGTACATATATTTAGGAGAAGCTACTCTACATACACTTTAGTAGAGGGCAGTTTCCTGGTTTGGGACTGAAATGATTAGGGTAAGGATTGTGCTTTATCCTCCCACGTTTGTAACCACTTGTACGGTTTTTTGTCTTGGTCCCAGGGCATTTTAACCCTCTGAAGGTTGGTGAGTAGGATTTCTTTGTAAGATAATGAGAGGCTTGTCTTCCAGCAGCGAATACAAAAGGTCCAGTAAGACTGCAGTTTTCAGTCTTGCAGTTGTGTCGAGGGATGATCAATTTACTATATTAAATACGCTGATTCATAGTGGCCAATTTTGGGTTACACGCCTAATATGAGCTCGTGTTATGTTAGTAACAAGGAAAAAATTACTACTGAATATGGCACAAAGGGTTACGTGTAAGAAGTATCAACTTTAAACCTTGATGAAAAGCAGGTTTGAAACGAACGCTTCATTGAAAGTACTACGTTGAACAAGAGCATTTGTTTTTTGAGTGTACTGTGCCGCCTCTTATTAAGTGAGGCTCAATTGTGTCCCTTCAAAAAAAAATATTCTTAGGCTAATAAATTTAGTGTATATTTACATGAAGTTTGTATATCCTGCCATAAACCTCTACACTGAAGTGTTCTGCTTGCAAACATTTTTACAACACTTATTTATACGATTAGTTTATTAACTTCATTGCTTCGAGGTGGGTACTTTAAATAATCATATCTATCAGACATGATCATTAATTTGACCCTTATCTGCCCTTGCAGTATGTGTCTACTGTGAGCACTTTATTACCTTTTGTAGATAATATAATGTTTTCTTATTTGGCAAGTGGATGAAAGAAGAATGAGTAGAAACCAAAATGAACACCATGCATAAAACACATTGACATATTAAAACAGACATTGTTCACAAATTGCCTGCTGGCTTTAAAGAAAAATATAGCTTCAATCAGTTAATGTTTTAGTAAATCATTCTTTTCATTCAACAAGTTTTGATTGAAATTTTACTGATTTTGAAATATATATTGGGCATGTCATAACAAAGAGAAATATTCTTGTATAGAAAACAATTTTCTTCCATCTAGTGCTGCTAAATAAAGAAGTGAAATTTCCAGATATATCCTTTTAGACTGACAGTACAGACTTAAGTGGGCACCCTCTCGGCCCTTAAGGCCTACAGAGTGTCTGAGGGCTCTGTTTAAAGGTTAGCATAATCCAAGTTCAGGCGTTGGTTAGGGGTTCAGAAATGAGGGACTCCTCTTTCTGCGAAGAATCCCGTTTTAGTCCCCTAGTCTTTGGAGAGACTCATGCCCTTCAAAGAGTTTCCTAAAGAGAAGAAGGTGAGGGAAGTGACAATAGAGAGAGGCCCTGATTATGAAATAGGTGATTGGACTTTATTTATTTATTTTTAAATTTATTTATTTTATTTTTGGCTGTGTTGGGTCTTTGCTGCTGCGTGCGGGCTTCCTCTAGTTGCAGCGAGGGGGGGCTACTCTTCATTGCTGTGCACGGGCTTCTCATTGCCGTGGCTTCTCTTGTTGTGGAGCACGGGCTCTAGGTGCTTGGGCTTCAGGAGTTGTGGCTCGCGGGCTCAGTAGTTGTGGCTCGCGGGCTCTAGAGCGCAGGCTCAGTAGTCGTGGCGCACAGGCTTAGTTGCTCTGCGGCATGTGGGATCTTCCCGGACCAGGGATCAAACCCGTGTCCCCTGCATTGGCAGGCGGATTCTTAACCACTGCGCCACCAGGGAAGCCTGTGATTAAACTTTAAATGAGGTCCCTGTGACTGCTCTCTTGAACCACCAAAACCGCGCTTCACAAACATGCTAATACCGTGAGCCCTTTGATTGTTCAAGGAAGGAAGAAAGGTCTGTCTTTTAAAAAGAGAGCAGTTTATTTTGTAGATTAGCTTAAGTAATGACTCTGGAGTGTACTAAGAAAACCAGGTAGGCACTTCATCAAAAACTTAGACCTCTTACCGCATGTGAATTTGCTCTGTGAGAAGAACCTGAAGGAAAAAATGTTCAGGTTGTACAAGCCCTGTTGGCCAAAGAAATGGTCCCGTTGTTACTATAAGCAGATACCCTTTCTCACTTCTCCCCGTTGGGCTCAATCCAATTCCTAAACCTGGCCTCTTTCAGCCCCTTTATCTCCTCAAACACCAGCCCTTGAAGCGTCCCTCATTTTGGGCCTCAGAGTAGCATCCTGCCCATGGTTTAGAGCCGTTAAGTGGTGAATGTGGAGAAGAGTCAAGGGAGAGCGTGGAATACTGGGGACCGGCCTCCCCTCTTCTGGCCACATCGTTAGTGTAAACCTCATGGACACAGATAAAAGAAGAAAAATCGCCTGGCTTATTAGAACCTTAGAGTTGATCATTACAAAGAATAAAAAACTTTTTTATAAAACTCTGAAGTAGAATGATAGTTATTCCCCTGACAAGGAACTTGGGTCTTGGGTTTTTCAGTTCAATTCAG
Organism: Balaenoptera acutorostrata; assembly: GCF_949987535.1. Taxonomy (NCBI): domain Eukaryota; kingdom Metazoa; phylum Chordata; class Mammalia; order Artiodactyla; family Balaenopteridae; genus Balaenoptera; species Balaenoptera acutorostrata. The sequence continues at coordinate 15,057,117 of NC_080081.1, forward strand.
TAATCATTTTGAAACATTGTATGACCAGTGATTTCAGTGCTTTTGGAGTGTATCAGCCACTTGATCAACTTTGTGCAAAGAAAGCTGCCTTTGTAGTGTCTTCAGTTTTGGATTGTGCTCAGGGATGCATCTATTTCGGTGGCATACCCTGTGTTTTCATGCATTTCTCTCTCACCAGACTTAAAACTAAGACAATAGGGAAAGAAGGTACAGGAGGCTCTCTGAGTGTCATTCTTCTTGGCTAGGGAAAAGAAATGTCTGTCTTCTTCTTTCTTCTCAGGCTTTTGTGAAGTGAGGAGGAATAGTCCAGCCCCAAGACCAGGCAGGATTTGAACGTGGTGATTCCAAGCAGTTCGCGGGCGCTTGTGGAAGAGTCATATCTCCTCTTGTTCCCACGTGTGTGCATCCCGTTGTTCTACCCCTTTCCCTGAAAAGAGCCAATCGGGCTCTTCTCTGTTGCCAATAAACTTGTGCCCTGGCTTACTAGAGCCTTCCAGAAGAAAACTTAAATGGCCTACATGAGTTTACATGCAAGATTCTCTCTTGAAACCCAGCAAGAGGCATGTATTTGCAGGGTAATTTCCTTGTGGTTCCTCCTGAAGCAGATGAATAGGAAGAGCTATTTAAATATCAAAATAGTTTCATTATGACACAGGTCACAATGGGTTTCAGGTCATCCTGGCCTTGCAGTTAATAATGAGGTTCTGTGAGGCATGTAATCCTGGTGCACAGGTGGGAGAACATGGGGATCAACTGATGCAGAATCAGAGGCCAAATCCCCATGAACCACAGGTGCCACAGGCCCCAGTAGCTGACATTCTCTTTGCACATATGGAGATGTTCCATGCACACATGTGGAGAGATTCCCTATCCCTGAAGGCTGTTTTAGGAATGAAGAAAATATTCTAGTTCAAATGTGCAAATATTTAGCAATTCTGCTTTGAGCCACAAACTTCAACTAATCATGCTCTTGGCATTTTCCAGTATCTTACCGGGATTGGCAGTTCACTTATATAGCTCTTGATGTAACCTTCCTCAAATAATTATATCCTCTTTCCTTTTTGTTTGTTTCTGTTTAAGTAGATATTACCAGGAAGGCATTTTTTTAAAAAAAGTCAAACCATTCTTTCTCTTCTTCCGTTTCTTCTTCAGGTGATACACTCCAACACTTTCTTCTGTTATTAGTGTTCAGTGGTCTGGAAGATATTTTGGAGCACATTTTATAAAATGGAAAGTTAATAGAGATAAAATTTTGTAAAGAGGCATTTGCAACCTTATTACTAACGATTATAGTGAATTTTTCTTTTGTATTTTAATTTATTTTCTGTAAGCATTCGTGTAAAATGAAAATAAGCTACAGTAATAACATTCCCTATTTTGTGGCATTTAGGAACCTGTTTTATTCACTGGAACAATGAGGAAAAATCTGGATCCCTTTAATGAGCATACGGATGAGGAACTGTGGAATGCCTTGGAAGAGGTAATTTATAAAATGTAATTAATTTGTTAACATCAGTATATATGGATGGACATTTATAGCATTGCAGGTAATTAAGGGGAGCTTATCGGTTTAACTGACTTTGTTTACCTTCTAGGAGAATACTGATGACGTGGTGCAGTTAAAATGCGTGTACTGATGATGATGAAAACCAACAACATAATGCCTCATGCTTCTTAGCTTTTGCCCTAGAACCCAAAGCAACTGGATAGATTATTTTGTCCTAGCAGAGCACTAAACTAGAAGTTAAAATTATGGGTTTTAATTCTAATAGTGACCTAGTGAATTAATTATCCTAATTACCCTGAAACATTCATTTTATTCCTCTGGTCTTAGGGAACATCTACTAAGTGGAGACAATGATAGTTTTTCATTATTAACTGAAAGATAATTGAAATCATACTAATAACATGCTGTGAAGTTTTAGAAAAAAAATCTTATAAAGGTGAATTATACATTTGGAATGTGATAATAATTATTAATTGGCAATCGTGTCATTTTAATGCTGCAGCATGAATGCAGGTAACAGAATCCTGGCCCTTTCACTCAGTTTTTATATGGATAAGTTCATTTCTAGAGGATTTTCTCTTATTTGTGTAGTGTTTCACTTTGGACCACTTCTTTGAATTTCCTTACTCTTGCATGAAAAGAATTTTGAATGGTAGGGTGCTGATGGTTTGTATATTTTAATGCTAATTATTCTATGCATGTGCCCTAGTTCTGAAAATTGATTCTAAGCTACTGATGGCAGAAACTATATCTAGACTTCTAAACCATACACAGGTTTTTAATTCCTCATACAACCTAGCACAGTCTTTTGCTTTTAGAAAGTAAACACTTAATAAACAGTTACTGAATGTTTGCTTTATCTCTTCATTTCAGAAAAGTGTGGCTTATTTATTTTTTTAAAAAATTGCGTTTTTATTGTTGTTGTTTTTGTACAAATCCCATTGACCAGTTGCTCACATTGTTGTTGTTTTGAATTTGTACGTTTTGTCATTTAGTGTCACCTCTCCAAGGTTAGCTGTGAAATCTGCAGTTTATATGGATGAGCTTGGGCTCTGAGCAAGCTGATTCAGCCCTACAGTTTTTCCTGCCAGTAATTCTGGTTTCTGAAGGCAGATTATCTTTGGCAGTTAAAAGTTGTTTTTTGGGTTTTTTTTAATCTTGTTGTACAGTTTAATCTTATAACAATCCACTACTTTACACACCATCTATACCCATAGTCTGGGGAAAATAAAACTTTATGTTGTGTCCTGTTTTTCATGAGTTTTCATTCGCTATGAAACATTAATGAAATTGAAGTAAAAACCCTTGACTGGTCTAGCAGTATGGTGTTAAACTTGGGAAAGAAGCATCCCCCAAATAGGCTCAAGGTTTACTGTGGTACAGTTTGTCATTGTTTGAATTTTTTTTTTTTTAAACCTTTAGACCTTCTAAAATGGTAAAGTGCTGATGAGATTATGTCTCTAGAGAACCATACTTCCCACAATAATTAAAAAAAATTTTTTCCCTGTAGTATACTGACTCCTATCAGCCCTAAAGATCCTTTTTAGATCACATTGGGAGAAATAGCTTTATTTTTTGAGAGACTTCCTTAACTAATCCCTAGGTGGGGTTTCTGGTGGATGTCATGTGGCGGTGATGGGGGACACTGAGATCTTTCTGTCTTGAGTTGACTCTACCATCTTTCTCAGTGAACACTGCTTGGAAGGAGCTCTTCCCATCACCTGGCTGTACATGTAAGATACGTAGGAAGTCCTGAGGACTTCAAAGCTCTAATGTCTAAAAGGCTTGTCTCCTTCATTAGTAGTTCATTTAGGAAAATGTCATTCTTCTTTCTGTATCCACAGGTACAACTTAAAGAGGCCATCGAAGACCTTCCGGGTAAAATGGATACTGAATTAGCAGAATCAGGATCGAACTTCAGTGTTGGACAGAGACAATTGGTGTGCCTCGCGAGGGCTATTCTCAGGAAAAATCGTGTATTGATTATTGATGAGGCTACAGCAAATGTGGATCCAAGGTATGGAGCTGAGGTCCATGAAACTTGGAATCTGAATTTTAAATGTGGTAAATGGAAAACATTTAATGTTGCTGAGAAATGTTCCAAGCGCTCTCTTTTCCCCACAGATATCTCTTGATAACATTAATTGCAGAAAACAAAGGAAGAAACCAAAACCTGTCGTATGGTGTTAATGTTATTAGGCATCCTAAGAGCGCTAGATTCCTAAATTCAGCTTCTGATAGTTTCAAGTAATTTCGAGGGAAGACTATCTTACATTGTTTTATGAAAAATCTTCTAAGGAGACTTTTTATACTCAGTTTTTGAAGAGCAATATTATGTCTTAAAGTATTGATTTTTTTAAAACATTATAAAAATGTTATTTTTTTTTAAGTCTTAAGTCTGCTATTTCTGTCTTTAACTGACCGAAATTCAACTTCTTTGTTTCCAGAACTGATGAGTTAATACAAAAAAAAATCCGTGAGAAATTTGCCCAGTGTACTGTGCTAACTATTGCACACAGATTGAACACCATTATTGACAGCGACAGGATAATGGTAAGACCCTCACCTGTGCAATTTCAGTCGTTCCCATTTATGTTCAGTTTTGTCAATGTATCCTTCCTTAGAAAACGTGATAGGAACCTCCAATAAGTTAATTTTCTCTTAAGTTTTCCTCTCATTCCTGACAGTAACTCAAGTACTTACCTACACTTTCAGAATGTGCTATTAAATAATATATCCAGTAATTTCATATTAGAAGTTTATTTGAAATGTTATTTTTCATTAAGATGGCCAGCCACAAATACTCCAAATCCAAGACACAGCTTCATATTTCAGTGTTCTAGAACACAGTCATTTTTCCTTTCTCAGTTATTTTTTCAGATTTTTAGATTCCCTTAATCAAAAAATTAGCCTTTCATTTAGACTGCCAAGAGGTTGTTGGGTAAGGTTGCAGAATTTCTCAGCTGTTGGGACTTTCACAAGATTTCCTGTCAGAGGGGAGTCTATGAGAAGAAAGGCCTAGTGAGAAAAAGAAAGTATTTCAACAGAATGGGTTTAATTTAGGAAATTTTACTACATAGGAATTGGAGGCATGGGAAAATGAAAGTGAACACTGTGTAAGTAATGTTAGGAAGCAACTATCTAGGACAGATCTGTAGACCTAATAGCAAGTCTCTTTCACAATAGATCTGGGCACTGCACACATAGCCAACTCCAAGCTTTGGTCTCTGTATATCTGTCTAGTATCTTCCTTCCAGATTTGATTGGCTCTGTCTTTCTTAGTAATTTAATGTTTATTTATTTAGCTTTATTTCCTTCCTTCCTCCCTCTTTTACTTTTCTCTCTCTTCTTCTTTTCTCTCTCTTTGTCCTTTCCCTCTGTTGCTTGCTGAGTGTCAATAAATCTTAGGGTATGGCTTTATAAAATGATAAGATAATCATCCCTCAAAGGAAAAACCTTTGACTGCAAATAAGCCCAAAAGAATGCAAGTTATTTTCAGGCTAACCCCCAGCCTGTGGCAGTGAGCTGGTTTTACTCATCTTACAGACGATAACTGTTGTCACAAGGTACCACTATATCCAGTGATGCTGATAAGTGATGAAGTAAATAGATAAAGAAAGCCTGCACAATTCATAAGAGGCAACAGATGCAGTTAACTAGTGATTTTGATGGTCCATACTAAACAGATGATAGTAATATACGATCGTTAATACCCAAAGTCCCTTGTGTCCAGTGATAATGGAGGTGTCTCTTTTGACTTCTTAGGCAGTTTCTGGAATATCACCTCCCATCCTACTTCACATTCATTGTCAGATGGGATCGTCAGTGGGGGCACTGAGTAGATAGCAGACTGTCAGCACTGAAGCAGTGCCTTTAGCCTCACTCCCCTGAGCTGGACATGCACAGGAGTGAGCTCTGGGGAGGCAGACGACAGGAGTGGGGCATCCCCAACCAAAGGGATGCTCTGGGCTTTAAGCAGTGTGTCTGGTCATCTGGACTAGAACATCACAGTCGGAAGCAGGCCCCACCGGCAGTCTTCTGTGTGGGACCAGGTGACATTCCAAGATTGTAGGACAATGACACTTAGAAACCAGGAACATTGTTTAGCATGGATCATCCTTAGTCCCTCATTTTGTGTTCTTGAATGCTAATTGGAAAAGGATCCTTTTATTTCTGTTCTTTACTTTTCGATTTGTTGGTCTCATGTCTCAGCATTGTATTTTCCAGACTGTCCCTCAAAGCATCTTTCTTCCACAAGAAATGAATGATGCTGTGTAGTTTGCCTATTTCAAGCCCTTTGTCAGTATTTAGAGGCAGCGGCAGAATGGTGGCTTGATCTCCATCCAGTTCAGTTCGGGAATCCACTGAATTTAATCATTGCTCCTAAACGTAACCTCGAGATTAATTTTTGGTTTTTGGTATTACAGCATTTATGGTCGCTGGTTTCTTTTATTATCTAATTATTAGAAATACTGTCACCTTGGAATATATGATGGGTTAAAGAAACAGTGAGAAGGGACAGAATTTGCAGACATGTCATCTGGTCACTCCTAAATCTTATCCATCAGCACTTGATCCACAGATGTGAACATCTGTATCACCTTAGCCAATCAGCTTTGTTGCCGTTATCAAAATATGTCCATTTGTTTAATGCTTTATGTACCAGTATCTTCTGGTAAATTTCTATAATCTCAAATTTTTCTCTCAGTTTTTCTGAACAAATCCTTAACATGGTTTTACAAAGTGGTTTACAGCTCGGCCCCTCCCCACCTTTCTAGTTTTGTCTCACTCTGCTCTTTCCTTTAAAGCTAAAACCACATTGATGGTCTTTCAGTTCTCCAAATGCGATTTTCACTCTCTCTTATAATTTTGCCCTCTCTTTTAACATTGGTGGCTTAGACTAAGGTGTTAGTAGTGGAAATGGTGAGATGGTTGGATTCGGGATAGACAACAAAATGGAGCCAAGTGAACTGTGTGATGGATCGAACCTGGGATCTGAGGGAAGAGAGAGCAGTCGATGCTGGTTTCTGGCCTGATCATCTGAGTGAATGGGGAAGAAGGAGTCCATTGGGAGAAGGGAAATGCAAGGGTTCTCTTTGGAACCTGTCACCTTTGTGATGACCAACATTGTTTTCTGTGGTGGACTTGCCCTTCACCGTTGGAGCTGCCCTTCGCGCTCCTGTGTTGGGAGACCTTCAGTTTAGGGCTCCCTGGTCAAGGTCATCGGTGATGTTGCAGGGAGGTCCCACCAGGAAATGTGAACATGGCCACTTGTTTACATCTTGGTCCAAGCTGGTTGCGGTTGCTGACTCCTTAGACCTCAGGGGACCCAAGAGACGTGCATCCCCTAGCTTCAGAACTGGAGAATTGTTCTCTGTGCTCCCATCCACCCTAAGCGTAAACCTTTTATGTTGTTCTGGAGCTTCTGATTACCAGTTGGCTTTCAATTTTGCAAAAATCTCATAAATAATGTTCTTTCCCACACCTTTGATTTCTGTGGCAATTTTTTTTTTGCTTGCTTGATTTAGAAATATGGGCATACCTTGTTTAATTGTGCTTCTCAGATGTTACGTTTTTTACCGCATCTGTGAAGCACATGGTCTGTGGCAACCCCAAGGCAAGAAAGTCTATCGGTGCCATTTTTCCAACACGTGTGCTCACTCCATGTCTCTGTGTCACATTTTGGTAATTCTCAGCACTATTTCACATTCACTATTTTCACTATCATTACATTTGTTATGGTGATCTGTGATCAGTGATCTCTGATGTTACTACTACGACTTGCTGAAGGCTCAGATGATGGTTAGCATTTTTTAGCAATAAAGTATCTTTAAATTAAGGTCTGTATATCGTTTTCTCAGTCATAAGCCTATTGTACACTTGATAGGCTACAATGCAGTGTCAGCATAACTTCTGTATGCCCTGGGAAACCAGAAAATTCACGTGAACCAATTTATTGTGATATTCGTATCTTTGTGGTGTTCAGGAACTGAACCCCCAAAATCTGCGAGGGATGCCTACCTGTTTCCTTTTCAGAAAGCAAGTGATTGTCTGTTCCTAAAGCTTTAAGGGCATACAGACAAGTCAATCTGCTGCAAATCCTGATGTTCCAGAGGGTGGGCGGCCAGCCTCGGGGAGTGGCTGGGGAAGTGACAGATGCTAATGAAGGGCATAACCAACAGAGTTATCACCATAAAGTCATATAGTTACAAGTGCTTAAGGTGTAATAATTACATTTTGTTGCACTGGTGAATACTTCTGCACAAAGTCGGATGGATATGGTTTTGTTTACTGTAAGTAAATTAAGCAAAAGGCTTGTTGGGAAACAACTGTGACCTAATTAATAGCTATGTTTATGTGTTGGCTCTCCAAATGGATTTACCCAGTTTGGGTTCATTAAGCACCATTAATGTGTCAGGCTAAAAATTCTATTTTGCAAAGATGTTCTCTCAATTTTAAGTTTATTAAACATGATGGAGTCATAATGACAGCTAATGTAATCTTCCGTACTTTCTCTGTTGCCACAAAACAGTGGAGCAAGACAGACAAATCAGAAATCCTCTTCCTCCTGAGACTCAACAACTATCTCTACATTAAAGGCTTCTTCCTGTAGCTTTTAGGATTAGCTGGTTGCTTGTGACCTGTTTTCTCTTCAGCCAATAGCACAGCTTTTCCCTCCAATCCCTGCACACTCCAGTCTTCATGTCACCGTGGATTCTCCCTAGAAGTGTGAGCAAAGGAAGCATGTGAAAATCTGCAATTGCTCTAACAGTATTGTTGCCTGTGTTCAACATTGTCACTGTCTGCAGTTAGAGAATTCTTTGGAAATGGATGATGAAGAACCAACACCAGGGCCAGGAAACTTGGATTCCACCTCTTCTGTTTATAGACAGTCTTACGGTTTAATATTCTTTGCCTTTCTTCCTCAACTCAAACCTCTTTTTAGTAATGTTTTCCCAGATGAATGAAAACCAGAAACTATTTGTCACCCCCGACAAAAAAAAATTGAAAACTGTCCTTATGCGTAGTCATTATGTTGCTAATGCTTATAAGGGTCAAAATAGGTCTTTCTGCCATTTATATGTTTAATCCTATTGTTTTTTGAGAGTGTTAATGGTTTTCTGGCTTTGCCTTTCTTAGATATTAGTCAGTCCTGAGAACTACTCATCTCAGTGGAATCATGTATTTTAGACAATATGAAAGAAAATGAAAAGATTTGCTATTCATTCAAATTTTAGTAAATAAAGTAGAAAGTTGGACAAAGACAAAATATTAATAAAACTTCCCCTAAAAAATATATAAAGTCTCTATAGTCAGAGAACTCATTTCCACCAACTCTGAAGTGGTGATTTTTAAAAGTTGTTGCTTTTGAAGAATGTAAAATTCTTCGTTGTATGAAGTAATTTGATATAATTATTTACTTTGTCTTTGGCATGAGAGAGACCTATGTTTTAAAATTGCATTTTTTTCTTCTTCACCGTCAGGAGGAATGGTTATGCTCTATAACGCTACGCATAAGTAAAATTACACATTCAGGGCATCTAAATTGGCATGCCAAATTATACGACATTTTAATAATTATATGGATGTAACAGATTCAGTTATTCTTAAACTCTTTTGAGAGAGCTGCTGTTAGCAGTGATTCTTAGTAGTAAAAGTTTAACAGGAAAATGGCCTTTATGAGACTTAATAAATGTTTCCGATTGAATACCCTGGGACCAAATTAACTGTTAATACCTGGATGTGGAAGAACAACCTGTGTCCTGCGTAGAGTTTCATCGTATTCTCTTAAGATACATTTACTCTAAATATGACCTAAATGAAGAACTAAGTACCACTTAACATCAAAACTGTTTTCCTAGGTATGTCATTTGGGCCAATTATTTCAGATTCTTTTTTTCCCCTCTGAAACCATTAACCAAAGCCACTAATAAGTAGAAAGGCAGAGTTAAGAGCCCTTTCCTCTTCCTTTCAGTTTCCAATTAGTGGACATATTAATGAGCAATAAAATGGGTGAAAGGAAGGCAGCTGAAGAAAGAACAAGAAGCAAGGAAAGATAATTTGTGAATACAGATTCAGATCCTCGGTAATTCAGATTGGGCTGCCCCCGTGTGCTCTGCAGGCCGTGATCACTGGAATTTGGAGCTCAATTTCTTAATTGCTTCTTTAGACTTATCCAAAGAGAAAATTGGATTTCTAGAGATTTTCTTCTGTGCAGAGCAATTCTGCTAAAGCTGTTTAGGTAGCAGCTCTTTTTGCCAGCTTTTCACTCTCAGAAGAATAAACTACTACCAAAGCTAACTTCAAGAAGCACCTTAACCTCTCTCGCAAAAGATTCTATCCCCACTTAGCTGAAATATTCCAGGGCCCTAAGGAAATTCCGGAAGCATTTACTTTTTGTCCCCAAAATTGCTCAGATCCTGTGAAACCAACTCGGGAGTTCATTTGCTCTCTGCCATCAGTTTCTATGACATCACCCTAATTTTTTGCTAAATTGAGTTTGATTTCCTTGAATCAAGAAATTTCCCAGCTCTGTGTATCTGTATAAATAGCCCTCAAAGCTCAAGAGCCTGAGAGCTAAAAGCACTAACTAATGATAACAGCCCCAAATGCCCTGGGCAGAATATAAAATGCCATATACTGCTGAGTGCCCCTAATCATAGTCTAAAACTTTCATTTTCTTCCTATAACATTATAATAATAAAAGGTCGGGTTAGGCCTTTGTCTGCTTAGTAAAACAGGGTAATCAAACCGTTTAAACACCAGCCAGGCCTACCACCCAAATAGATTCTATTCTCACTGTCTTACCCCTTTCGGAAATATTGTCTGAGTTATAATATGTTACTGCAAAAACATTGTGTGCTAATGGGCTTCTTTCTGCTGATTAACAGGTTTTGGATTCAGGGAGACTGAAAGAATATGATGAGCCATATGTTTTGCTACAAAATAGAGACGGCCTATTTTACAAGATGGTGCAACAACTGGGCAAGGCTGAGGCCGCTGCCATCACTGAAACAGCAAAACAGGTAAGCCCGCCGCAGGGAGTTGTAATTAAAGTTCGTCTCCAGGGTTCACTCCTCAGGATCTGGCACCAGGGGTCTGGTAGCAAGCACTCTGTGCCCTTTTCAATTATAAGCCTCCAGAGACAAAGCTTCATGACTGCACCTTAAGAGTACATTGCAGGGGGAGGGCATGTCTGCTGAGAATCTGCAGAACTAGTGGGGGCGGGATGCAGGACGTGTGTGCGCTCACGTGTGCACACCTATGTGCATGAGAGAGAGATTTCGGATTGGAGCTTCCACATGTTTGGGCTCTGGGGTCAGATCTCATAGAGCACAGAACACTCATTTTGCAGACCCTTTACATTCTTACGATTGGTGCTTAGCACATTTATGATGCAAATGCTGTCAGGGAACATCCAGGAAATTTGAGAGTTTGAGAAGAAGAATTGGAGTGGAATATTATGAACTGGGTCTAGAAAGATCTACCAGGGAAAGGTGTAGGTCTCTTCTGGCTTCTAACTGTAAAGAAAACTCCTACATGATACTGTCACTTTCTCCCTAATTCTTCGTTGTTTAGAATTAGGTCTGGTTGCCTCCCTATGCTTCCTCTTCTTTCTAGAAGATGAAATTGTCATCAGGATAAATCAAGAATTCATAGTACCCTAACACTGTAGTCTGAATGGCGCTTGAAGGTTTACAAAGCATTTTCACAGATGAGGTGTGTGGAAGCACTAAGCACCGTACATGGTGTGAGAAAGGTGCTCGATGAGTAGCGTTCAGGTCACATGGTATCTTTCTAACAAAGGTGAGGTGGTGGTATCTCATAGTACAAATGTGGTAACTGAGGTCTGGTAAGGGACTTAGCCACTGTCATGCAGCCAGCTGTAGTTCTCTCTGGAATAAGATAGGAGTGGGATTGATGGAAGGATAGAGGGCGAGAAGAAAAGTCTGCTGTTCTTGCCCTTTTTGATGGGTGGGTTCAGGTGGGTTGAGGCCTCGGAATGTATGTCGTGAGGCTTTCCGTCAAAACTTTACCTCTGGTTGTTAAATTATGGGTGCATTTTTCATTCTTTATACTTTTCTGCATTTCCCAGATTTTCACTTGTAAGTTGAATAAAATTACTCTTTCAGTATTTAAAATATCTCTTAAAGAAAACGTCCATAATGTTACCAACAAGAGATAGAATTAGAAATTTGTATGCTCCCATTATAAGACTTCAAAATAGTAAAATAGCTTATTTTTTAAAAAGAAGGGCAAAAATGGGTAAAACCACAAGGAGAAATAGAAAAATCCACAATCAGTGGGAGGTATTAAAACAACTTTCTATCAAATTAATAGAGCAAGAAGAAAACTAAGTCAAGATACAAAAGATCTGAATAATTAATTAACCAATTTGACATCATAGGCATATATAGAGTACTGTATTCAACAGTTGCCAGTTGTAGGACTTCCCTGGTGGTCCAGTGGGTAAGACTCTGCGTTCCCAATGCAGGGGGCCTGGGAACAGCCTGCAGGGGCCGACCAGGTTTGATCCCTGGTTAGGGAACTAGATCCCACACGCATGCTGCAACTAAGAAGTCCGAATGCCACAACTAAGAAGCCTAGGCTGCGTGCCGCAACTAAGAGCCTGCATGCCACAACGAAGATCCCATGTGCCACAACCTAAATAAACAAACAAACAAACAGAACAAAACAAAACAAAAAAAGGGAAAAGAAAACATGTCCCAGTATCTAAGTAATTCTATATGAAACATTTATCTGAAATGTGGCCTGCATTCTCTGTCATTGTTTTATCTCATTCTTCCTCCTTAGAAATGAAGAGCAGTACCTTCCACTGTTCATAATGTAGGAAATTGTGCTGGGTCACAGAGCTGGCCAAAGAGTTTAGGGATCCCGGAAGATTGTATTCTGAACTTTTCATAAGTACTTATATTGTATGTAAATATAGAGAAGTTGCACTTGGAGCCCTATATATATATTTTTTTATATATAAATTTATTTAATTAATTTATTTATTTGGCTGTGTTGGGTCTTCGTTTCTGTGCGAGGGCTTTCTCTAGTTGCGGCAAGCGGGGGCCACTCTTCATCACGGTGTGCGGGCCTCTCACTGTCGCGGCCTCTCTTGTTGCAGAGCACAGGCTCCAGATGCACAGGCTCAGTGATTGTGGCTCACGAACCCAGTTGCTCTGCAGCATGTGGGATCTTCCCAGACCAGGGCTTGAACCCGTGTCCCCAGCATTGGCAGGCAGATTCTCAACCACTGCGCCACCAGGGAAGCCCCCTGGAGCCCTATATTTTTTAATGCGTGAAATTCACAGAGCGCTTTCATCCACTAGAGTGTCTCCCAGTCAGAGCTTCCCTCCTAACATCCAATAATTATTGGGGATTCCCTATATAACCTAGTCATAGAACAGCCAGGAATCTCACAAACCCTTTTTTTCTTTGACCTTAGGCATTTCACATCAGACACATGTATCCTCACGTATGAGTTAAAAGTCTCCACTTAAAAAATATGTTATGATTATATATTATCAAACATTGAGCAATGAGAAATAGATCACAGCATTTTAGGTAGGTACATAACATAAGTTCAACACCCTCATTTTACAGGTAAGGAAGCTAAAGCCCCCCTTAGAAGGAAGTGTCCATATATATACAGGTAGTGATAATGCTACTGTGCAGCAGACGCTGGATTAGAAATCTTTTCTTCCAACAAATGTTTTAAATCAAGTGTAACAAACATAGAAAAATAGACATAGTTCATTGAATTAGATATCTTGAGATTCCTGGTCTAGTAATCCTGCATGTACTTAAACAATATCAGTGGTAAGTTACATTTGTGCAGTTCTTTATAATTTATTTTACATACTTCTCGCATGTATGATTGCACTTAATCCTCATCACGGTCCTTTTTTATCCTCCGTCATCGATGAGGAGATTGGGTCCAGGGCTCACCTAAGGTCACAGAGCTGGTCCAGGGAGCGCAGGGGGTGAATTGGTAGGGGAGGCTGAGTTCCACCCTAGGCACTCTGCTGTGTCGAGCCTGAGAACGCTGCTCCTTTCATGTGGTAGCCAAGACGGGGCCAGTCACCCAAGTTCACAGGGTGGCAGAACATCACTCTTGCATTTCAGTCCTGCCACTGCCTCAGGTCACTTCTTTGGAAAGACATAACAAAATAACATATCCTGATTCTCATCTCAGTTGAGTATCTTCTTGACATTATTTCTACATATGCTTGATCCTCTTAGGAGAACAAGCTGTCAGATTGTCAACTTTTTAAATGTGCAAGCATCAGATATCGTTCAGAGCTTCGTTCACAGCTGTAACACCAGGAGGATTAGCCTAAGTCAACAAGCTTGTCACTCTTAACAGAACAGAATTCATTCATTTGAAAAGAAAACTCAACATCTGGGAAAACGTGCATCCAAGTCATGTTTTCTTGACTACGTAGTTGATTCTCTGAAAATGGTGCACGCAAGCTGAATCACTGTCTGATTGACCCTTTTAGATGATCCGTGAAATAGAGAAAGTACCTTTCAGATACATAAAGCTGAAGGGTACATTAGTTTGCTAGGGCTGCCATACAAAGTACCACAGAGTAGGCACCTTAGAAGAAACTGATTTTCTCACAGCCCTAGAGACTGGAAGTCTGAGGTCAAGGTATAGGCAGGATTGATTTCCTCTGAGGCCTCTCTCCTTGGCTTGTAGATGCCATCTTTTTCTCTGTGTCTTCACATGATCTTTCGTCTGTGTGTGCCTGTGTCCTAATCGCCTCTTCTTATAAGGACTCCAGTCATATTAGATTAGGGGCCACTTATATGACTTCATTTTAACTGGATCGCCTTTATAAAGACCCTATCTCCAAATACAGTCACATTCTGAACGACTGGTGGGTTTAGGACTTCAACATATAAAACTGGAGGGGGAGCTTCCCTCGTGGCGCCGTGGTTAAGAATCCACCTGCCGATGCGGGGGACACATGATAGAGCCCTGGTCCAGGAAGATCCCACATGCCGCGGAACAACTAAGCCCGTGCGCCACAACTGCTGAGCCCGTGTGCCGCAACTACTGAAGCCCGAACGCCTAGAGCCCGTGCTCCGCAACAAGAGAAGCCACCGCAATGAGAAGCCCGTGCACTGCAACTAAGAGTAGCCCTCGCTCGCCGCCGCAACTAGAGAAAGCCGGCGTGCAGCAACGAAGACCCAACACAGACCAAAAAAAAAAAAAAATTGGAGGGGCCACAATTCATCCCATAACAAAGGATGAATGCCTATCATTCATTTTCTTCTGGGATGAAGCAGACCTGATTGAGGCTTTTTTGAAGTTTCTTTGTTGCCAGTGTGTAACAGAGGTTTCATTTTATCTATTCGTTTTATCACCAGATACAACCCCAAAATTATGAAATCCTAATATCCTAGATCTAGGACCCTGGACTGGTTTGAATAGTGAAGGAGGCACTTAGCAACCTCGTGACCTCTTATGTTGCCCAAGGTCTCTGAGCCTCAGGGTCCTCATCTGTATGTAGTGCAGGGATTACAGCACTGCCCGGCTCCTTCGCACTTACTACAAGAATCAGATGATGGGGCTTCCCTGGTGGTGAAGTGGTTGAGGGTCTGCCTGCCAATGCAGGGGACGCAGGTTCGAGCCCTGGTCTGGGAGGATCCCACATGCCGCGGAGCAACTAGGCCCGTGAGCCACAACTGCTGAGCCTGCGCGTCTGGAGCCTGTGCTCCGCAATAAGAGAGGCCGCGATGGTGAGAGGCCCGCGCACCGTGATGAAGAGTGGCCCCCGCTTGCCACAACTGGAGAAAGCCCTCACACAGAAACGAAGACCCAACACAGCCAAAAATAAATTAATTAATTAATTAATTTAAAAAAAAAGAATCAGATGAGAGTGCTTTGTGAATATTGAGCATTTTATAAGATACAAGTGGCATCATTTTTTTTTTCAGGCTATAGATTCAACCCTTATCTCCCAATAAGAAAAAGTACCCACAGTTCTTTTAAGCAGCATTAGAGACTCTAAATAATTAAATTTTATTTTTAATAATCAGTTCTTAAAGACATGATGTGTCTAATGCTACAAAATTCAAAAACTTCACTTTTTTAGAATAGGTTTTAAAATTTTATAAATGAAATCTAAGTCACTTTACCATTCCTGTCATTACACGGCTCCTCCCCCGGGGTGGAGCTCCAGCACCATCTTTGACTATTCTCTTGACATGTTCTGTGCTTCAGTAATAATTTGTGTCTATGCGGCCTTCCTGTTTTTAAGCACAAACAATAGCTCTTCCTTACTTTTTTCATTGAATATTATATCTATGTGCATAGTTATCTCATTCTGTTTAATGGCTACATAGTATTTATGTTCTCTCCATTCCCTACTCCTCATTTTCCCTTCTAATTAATTGTTACAGTTTTATGTTTTTTTCCCCACAAGAGGAGCTCTGTAGTTCACTTACTACTTGTATTCTTTTTTATAATTTATCACCTTCTATTATCTTTCTTTCTTTGGTTTATTTTATTGTTGCTTACTTCCTGAATGCATTTGTTTTTATTTTTTCTTGTCTATTAATATAAATATTTCAAGGCTGTGAACTTTTCTCTGAATACTGTTTTGGATATATCCTATAGGTTCTGGTGTGTAGTGCTTTCATCACAGTTAGGTTTTTTGTATAGATTCTGCAATTTTGGTTTTCATTTCCTCTTTGGTCCACAAATTATTTGAGAAAGATATCTTTCAAACTTCCTGGGGGTTGGAGTTTTTTTATGTTTATTTGTTTCTATTTTCCTCACCAGTCTCAGTACCTTATGATCAAAAAATGTTGTCTGTCCTGTTTCCCCCAAGAAACAGTATTTATTAATACTTTTTTTGTGTTCTGGTAAATAGGCAATTTTTGTGAGTGTTCTGTGGGTATTTAAAAAGATGGGCTATTGTCTGTTTAAGTTATAGAGCTTCATTTTTAATTAGATCTATTTAATTACATTATTTAGTTCTTCTCTATCCTTGTTTATTTTGGTCCGTTTAATGTAACTTGGACTAGGTGAATTAGTCTCATGCTACCAAGTTTCACTTTGTACTTCCTGCTTTTTTTGGTTGTTATAATTTTGATGATACGATTTTTTCCAGTGCACAAATATATTCTTGACTTTTATTATCAGTATGAATTATATTTTCTACTATTTTAAAGTGCCTTTCATTGATTCGTTTAATGGTCTTGGCCCTGAATCCAATATGGTTCATAATTAAATTGAGTCCCCCTTTTCACGTTGTTTTCATTTGCCTGGTATGTCTTTGACTGTTTTTGTTTTTGTTTTTGTTTTGGTCATGCTGTGGGGCATGTGGGATCTTAGTTCCCTGACCAAGGATTAAATCCATTCCCCCTGCAGTGGAAGTGCAGAGTCTTAACCTCCTCTGGACCACTAGGGAAGTCCCAGTTTTTGATAGTCTTTTTTTTTTTTTTTAATATTTATTTATTTATTGGCTACGTTGGGTGTTAGTTGTGGCACGTGGGATCTTTCATTGTGACATGTGGGCTCTTCACTTCATTGTGGTGTGTGTGCAGGCTTCTCTCTAGTTGTGACGTGTGGGCTCCAGAGTGCATGGACTCTGTAGTTGTGGCGCATGGGCTCTGTAGTTGTGGCGTGCAGGCTTAGTTGTGTGACCAGGGATCGAACTGGTGTCCCCTGCATTGCAAGATGGATTCTGTACCACTGGACCACCAGGGGATTCCTCCGATTATCTTTTAATAGCAGATTACAGATACGTCTCTTGCAATGGCATGTAGTTAGGTTTATCTCTGAGATTTAATCTTAGCACGTGAGGCACCCCCCCACCGCCCCAATAGATGAGTTTAGGCCATTTACACTTATTGAGATTATAGTTATGTTTTATCTTAGTTCAGTCGTGTTATACTGTCAGTTTTTAGTGCTCTTTTTTTTTTTAATCTTTTCTTAGCCTGTAATTTGTGTTTCTTTGCTCATCGTTTTATGTATGTTCCTTTCATTTCCTCTAAGAATACTTTATTTCTTATTTTTGGCTCCCCATAATGAACAATGATGTCATATCTTCCCTCTCCCCATTCTCCCATCAGATTTTAATTGTTTTTCTTCTACTGTTTATCTTCATACCTTTAAAAATCCTTAAACCTCTATTATTTTACTTACTTGTATTAAGTGATACTTTTTCCATCTCCTAGTTGGCTAAAATTTGTCCTCTGGTATTGTGTTTTTACAGCTTAGGGGTTTGATTCATTAGTGGGGCTGAGAAATCTGTTTAATCAGTCATGACCAGCATGCTTTAAGAAATGAAATAGAAAAGAATGGAATAGAAGAAAAGGAGCAATGTATCTTTCATAGTAATAGTAAATATTTCATGAAAATGAAACTCCTTTCAGGATAGATAAATATAGATACAGATTGTGAATCTGTACTGAGACTCAAAGTAAAGTTAAGTGTATTTACTATTGTGGGTGGCAGTACAAATGAAAGGTTGAAAACAAGTCTCTGTACCATCGTAAAGGAGGGTCATTGGAGTTAAGAATCCCCGACTTACAGTCTCTAGAGTTGACCCTTGAACAACAGGGATTTGAATTGCAGGAGTCCACTTATATGTTTTTTTTCCAGTAAATATGTACTATAATACTACATGATCTGCAGTTGGTTGAATGCATGATGTGAAACTGTGAATATGAAGGAGCAACTGTAAAGTTATACTTGGATTTTCGACTATGTGGAGGGTCCCTAACCCCTACGTTGCTCAAGGGTCACCTGTATGAAATATTTTTCTGCTACATCACCAGTTTATATTTCTGGTTATAATATTCTTGGATCACATGTCCTTTCACTTATTGTGTTGTAATCTTTGCTATAAGGTCTTCCAGCATTGTTTATTCATGTGTAGGAGTCTAAGGCCATGTTGGACATAAGTTGATCTTTCCTGGATACTCAGAGGATTCTTTTTCTGTTTTGAAAGTCATTTGTTTTTCCTAGAACATCACAGACTCTTGGTCACTAGCTTCTAGTCTTTTATTTTAGGGAGTTTATTTGAATTATATCTTTGAATTTGTTTTAGTTGATTGGATTCTCTTTACAAATATCTGTAATGTATATATTGTCCTTTGTCTATTTCATAAAGGTATTGTCTCCTTAATCTTTTTTAAATTTGTATTAATTTATAGTTATTAGACTTGCTTTCTCAGTTCTATCCTCCATGTCTCATATTGTTTGTTCAGTAGTGACTAATCTTTGGGCAGCCTTCAGAACTGTAATTTCTTTGATGTTTTCATTTTTATCTTCCTTTTCACTTTGGCATCTGTCAATTCATGTTTCATCTTTTGTTTCTGTGCCATGTTTTCCTGTACTCTCAGATCTCTGCCTCCACAGGTTGATTATTCTACTACATTTTCTTTAAATATGTAATATTTTTTTCATAATTTTCATCTGTTCAGTGATTATTTCTTTCATCCATCATGTGCTTATCCTGTTCCCCATGATCCAGAGAAAGACAGTGAGTGAGTGTGTGTGTGTGTGTGTGTGTGTGTGTGTGTGTGTGTGAGAGAGAGAGAGAGAGAGAGAGAAATTGATAATACATATTCATTTAGCCTGTACTCCTCCCTAGCCTGCAGAGATGGGCAATTACAATGCTGCTTGCATTTCAGAATCTCTCTTGTCCTAGGACCTTACCAGTGTACATGCTTTAGGCAAAGATGGTGATTCTATATGATTCCTCATAGACACCTTAGAATTTACCAGTTAGTTGGAGAACTGTGCTCTCCCATGATTGCTGAGATCTGCTCTCTTTCGGTACTTTCTGTCTTGCTACAGCCCATTGGATCCAGTTGCATAAGGCAGTCCATCTAGATAGTTTGTCTGTTGTGATTTCAAATGATTCCTGATTTCATCAAATATTGGGCTTACTTTTTAATCTCCCACTACCCTTGCTGTTGAGAGTGATTTCTGAGAGGATAAGGGGAGAAAAATATCCAATATTCCGTTAAGTTAAAAGCAGAAATCGTCTCTAACTCTCCAGCACTCTTTAACTTTGATAATATACCTGCCAGTATGTCCACAAAGTTAGACCTGCTTTAAAGATGAGGAGTTTGAGGGTTACTGGGATTGAACTAGGGCCGTGCAGTTCAGTGAGAATGAATGGACAGATTCTTGAACCATAATTCTACATATATTGAACCATTGATTGCTGGCCTTTATCCGTGCAGGGGAGCGTTTATTGCTCTGTTGCTTTTAGTAAGATCTAATTCCATGATGGTGGCTTTGTTTACAAGTTGGAGTTTAAATACTAAACTTAGTTTCAACCTACATTGGAGGAACTATAATGAACTAAACCCAAAGAAGGACAGGAAAAGGCTCAAACCCAACACTCACTGGTCTTATGCTCTGCTTGGCCAGAATTTGGACTTTTTTGGCATTGTCTCTTTTAATCCTCATTAAAACCGTTCTGAGCTGGTAGTATTATCCCTCAGATCGAGAAACTGAGACAGAAGGGCCTAAGGAACTTCTCAAAGTCACAGGTTAGAAAGTGTTAGTAATCTTTTAACTACTTTCTGCCTCCCGGGTTACTATATTTACTGAATAAAATGTGTATTAACTACGACCCTGCGCTTCTGTAAAGATAAAAATCAAAAGATTCACAAACGGGCCTCCTAGATGTTTTAATTTATTTATTTATTTTTGGCTGCGTTTGGTCTTCGTTTCTGTGCAAGGGCTCTCTCCAGTTGCGGCAAGCGGGGGCCACTCTTCATCGCGGTGCGCGGGCCTCTCACTATCGCGGCCTCTCTTGTTGCGGAGCACAGGCTCCAGACGTGCAGGCTCAGTAGTTGTGGCTCACGGGCCTAGTTGCTCCGCGGCACGTGGGATCTTCCCAGACCAGGGCTCGAACCCGTGTCCCCTGCATTGGCAGGCAGATTCTCAGCCACTGCGCCACCAGGGAAGCCCTAGATGTTTTGTTCTCATCATGTAAGCTGGGTGATGCTGCTGCTTTCTGTGGACTTAAGGGACCACGTCTCTGAGCAGCATCATAATCACACCCAACACTTAGCTCAGCGTGTTTTCAACCTGCAGTTCGTAGCCATCAATTAGTTCCTATGAGGTAAGTCATTGTCTCGTTTCACAAATGAGGCAGCTGGTCAGAGAGAGCTTAAGTGATTTTTCCAAGGTCAGCAATGGTCCCAGGAGAGAGAGGTGAGTTTGGGCCCCTCCATCCCAGGCTCAACCCATCCACAAGGACCCTGCTAACAAGCGTTCAGTCATCTCAACTCCCTTCATAACCTGCCCTGTGAAAAAGATGCCTTCTCTCACTTGTGCCGTCAGCTAGAGTGTGGTCTACACCATGGCAACAGGTGAGGAAAAGAAAGGTCAAATCAAGGATTTTATACACAGGAAGCTCATTTTCATTATTCAGTTCCAAGTATTTCAGACCATGAAATGAAGACCATTTTGGTTAAAAATTACTAATAATAAAAATTTTTTAATAAAAAATTACATTGAGAAAGGGGTATGGAGAAAGGAACCAGGGTGATGGGGGAGGGGTGGCTGTCAAGCAATAGAAAATGAAATGAATTCCCTTCTGTTCTTTTGGCTGTTTTTACTTTCACTAACAGAGTATATAAATACATAACCCCCCAAGTATGGCTATTTTAAAAAAAATTGAGGAGGGGGATGAAATGCAATTAGCCCCCCCAAAAGCTTTATTTTTAAATCCTTGCATTATAATGGAAATAGCCTCAAGTTTCATCCAGTGGGATCCAAGCACTCTTGGAGAAATTCTTATTTTTCTCCTTTTAAGTGACATTTTAATATACAGCATTTCATTTGTAGTGCTGTTTTGGGGGTAGCAAGTATGCAAGCAATAAGAGAAAAAGTACACATAATATGAAGGTAGGTATCTCAGAGCTTTTCCATTTCATGTGTGAAGTCCACTATCATGATAACTTTGTTGACAGCACCCACAAATGTACTTGGAGTCAGGTTTTGTAAAATAGATCTGAACTCGTATGACTAAGCAACCCAGCACGTGACACGAGCAAGCCTCAGATAGATGGTACATTTTCTGTTTTAAAGACTCAAACAAAACTTTTCACATTCTTCTTTGGAGGAAAAAAAAATTACTTTTGAAGTCCTTTTTCACCCAAACACATTTAGAGATAAGAGCTCACAAGTCTTGACATTATTTCATTTTGTTTTGTGCGTCTGTCAAGGAACTGAGATACGATACAGCTACTAAAAACTGATGATTGTGGAACAGAGAAACTTGACAGCATTTCATTTCCATTGTGTTCTGATTATACATTTATCAGAAAACCTGTATCTCTTCCAGTTCAGCTAGAAATTGGTAGAATTCAAGAACTCAAAGGCCTGGCAAAGACCTGTCCTATTATTTGGTATCATCTTCCATTTTAGAGAAGTTGCTTGGTTGAGTCATTGTTAAAGCTTTTGATTCTCTTTTCATTCTTGTATCCCACTATCCACAGATCACATTTCTATAGGCCCTATAACTGCTTTGCCACACAAATTAAACGCCAGGATATTTCATACATATACGCCAGCGTTTCAATGCTTGTCATCAGAGTTTATAAAATACAGGGATTGCAACCTGATATTAACATCCAAATCTATTGTGCTCATTTTGTGTGTGAAAATGAGAAACCCTCATGCAGACGCTAGATTTCCCAGCCTTTTTGTCACCCTGGTTTTAATTTATCGCCAGGCTTTGAGTCAGTAAAATGATTCCGCTTATCAATTTAATGTAGTGATAAAGCGTATCTGTGAATCAGAATGATCAGAACTCAAGTGGATCTACAGGTTGTTTGGTATTAAGCTCAGCCCCACTGAGGGTTTTAATGGGGCTACTTCCTCCACAGAATAAATACGTCCCTGGTTTTTTCACTTGTTCCTCCACTAGTGATGGGATTGCTTCACATGAAAAGTGGACATAGAAATGCACTGCTTGGGGCTTCCCCGGGGGCACAGTGGTTAAGATTCCACCTGGCAATCCAGGGGACAGGAGTTCGAGCCCTGGTCTGGGAAGATCCCACATGCTGCGGAGCAACTAGCCCCCGCTCGCCGCAACTAGAGAAAGCCCGCGCGCAGCAATGAAGACCCAATGCAGCCAAAAATAAATAAATTAAATAAATTAATTTAAAAGAAAAAGAAATGTGCTGCTTTAGGGAGGAGGACTTTAAAACTTTTAAACATGTCTTTATACCTGTCTTTTTTTTTCAGGTGTACTTCAAAAGGAATTATCCAGAAATTACTCACAATGGGCATGTGGTTATGAATGCTTCCAATGGACAGCCCTCAGCCTTAACAATTTTTGAGACAGCACTGTGATTCTACCATGAGGTCAAGTCTATTCCAAAGACATTTTTCCAATAGTCTTTGCACTGTGTAAACTACATTTTTCTTTTTTTTACACCAGCAACAAATATTTACATACAAGTTGTTAGTCTATTTGGATTTTTTCCCTCCACTTCACCCAATGATTTCAAGCTCTAACAAAATGATTTATTATTGTTATTTATACGTTATAGTATTTTTTGTCTTATCTAAATCAGAGGTACAGGCCACCAATAAAAGCTGTTTACCAGGTTTTGTGCCTTAAAGAGACTCCAGAGCCAAAGCACATTTTCTAAGGTATAAGACAAAGTTGTCATAGATGTTTTTTACTGCCCCCAAATTACATATTATTTTCCAATTATATCAGGGATTCTATTTACTTGAAGACTGTGGAAGTTATCATTTTGCCTTACCACTTTCTTTAACATAAGTAGGATCCAGTATTCCCCGCCCAAAACCTCTGGCTAAACTAGTACAGAAAAAACTAATAGGAAAAACAAAAAATACACTTTAGTTTAAGTGGTATTATAGTAGGAGAGGCCCCCCCCCCAGAAAAAAAGATAAATGGTTAAAATACAGAAGGTCAGTATTTAATTATATTTTCTAAAAGAGATGGAAGAGAAAATGCTTTCAGAAAATAGGAGCCCTTCTAGGGGATTTGATAATGACGGACACGTGTTATCATTGATCATCTTCTAGATTTCATGGCTCCTACATGATATCTGTTGCAGTTTTAGACTCAGCTTGGTGATATTTTCAAAAAGGCCGTGCTGCTAACTGTAATTGACCCTCAATTGACCGTCAATTGACGGTTGATCCTCTGCTGACGTAAGGCTTTTGCTTTGCCCGTCATTGAAATCCTTTCTAAATCACATGCATGGGCTCTCCCTGACTTGGTGAGGAAAACAGAAAGACGTTGCATATATTGACTGTATTCATGCAGTATGTTCTCAGGATGCGTCAAGAAGGTTCACTTTTATGAGCCTGCCTAGGTTAGTTTACTTCTGACCACTAATTGTACTTTGTCTAGCTCTTTCTGATCAGTAGATCAACAAACCACAATACTTCCGAGGGCCCTGCCGTACTTTGTTTGAACTATGGGTCCTTAGCTTTTCTTGATGGTGGCGGCTATGACATGGTGCGTTCAACTTACTAAAGGTTTTACTGTCCTGGTTTTACATGTACTCTCAGAATAAGGCATAACCGCCCTCAAATGGAATATGTTTATTACACACACACACACACACACACACACACACACACACACACACACGTATATGCCTTCTGATAGCCGGTTTTTGGATTCTTTAACAGAGAGAAACAGATGTTTCATAGAATTAAGCCTTAAAAACCACATACTCAGCAACCTACCAAAATACATTGAGTGCAGTTTGTATTTAGAAATAATATGGTTAATGTTTAGTCCAGTAAATTGTGTAATAGTCATGGTTCTTATTTCAGGAGACTGACATGACAACAAGGATAATATTGAGGTTTGTTAGAACAGTGGAAGTATTTGAAATGTATATGTGTTTATTTGGTCTTTAGAGGTTTATTTAGTCTTTAAAGGCAGTTAAATATGTTTCTATTTTATTTCTTTTTTAATGTCATTGTAGAGTTTTTTAATGAAACAAAATTCAATTGAAATAAATGTTTTCATCTCCAGAGATCTGTATTTTTATTTTTAGAGGTATAACTGGACTCATGTCCTTGCTGTTGAAAGCCAGTGAGTTTCCCTGAGATAACATCTATTATCAACTGGTTTCTTGGCTAAGTAGGTACACCAGATACGCTCTGCAGAGAGGTGGGTGTCAGACAGATTTAAACAGTTGCTACTGAAGTAATCCCAGTTGTACCCCTTCCACAAAGGGAAAGTATTAGCTTATGTCCCAAGCTTGAACCAAGTAGTCAATTGTTGAAGTTTTTGGTTTTTTTGTTTTTTGCCCTAAACTAACAAGAAACATGTGTTGCTGCTACATTTAAAACACCTGGAGGACGTGTGTTGTCACAGTGTGGTCACCAGGCCAGCAGCGTCAGCGTCACCTGGGAACTTGTTAGAGATGCACATTCTTGTGTCTCACCTCATATCTACTGAATCAGAAACACTGGTGGTAGGGACCAGTAGTCTGTCTTAACAAGGCCTAAGGATGATTCTGATGCCTTCTGAAGTCTGAGAACCAGTACCATAGAAAATAAAGAACTCCTGAAACTCATTAAGAAAAACACGGAAAGCCCAATTAAAGAAATGGACAAGAGACTCAAATAGGCACTTCACAAAAGAGAATATCCAACTGGCCAATAACTGGAAAAGCGCTCGGTCTCATTAGTTACCAAGGAAATGCAAATTAAAACCACAATGAGATACCGCTAAACACCGAGTAGAACGGCTAAAATTAAAAAGGCTGAGACTAGGAACGGAGTGCTGATGGAGTAGTGGGAACTCTTGTGCGCTACTCTGTGTGCGAAAAAGTGTATATTGAAAAAGAGCCTTTGGAAAACAGTTTGACAGCATTTACTCAAAATGCACACCCTGCGATCTGTTAATCCTCCTCCAAACATACATGTGCTCAAGGATGTTCCTAGAAACCTAATTCCTAGTGGCCGCCAACTGGACATAATCCAAATGCACATCCACCGCAGAAGGAAAGCAGAATGTGAGCTAATAGAATATCCCCCGGCCGTGAAAGCAGCTGGACCTCAACAACACAGGTGCATCACAAACTTAAGCCTGACCCCAGAGAATATTTATGATTCCCTTTATACAGAGTTAAAACATAGTTACCATCAAATCATAGAGCTCAGAGTCAGTACTTTGGGGAGTTAGAAGGTGTTGGTAAATGGGAGAAATAAAAGGGTAGCTTCTGAGGTGCTTACAATATTCTCTTGTTGAGGGGGTTTGGGAAGGTTAGATGGGCATTCCTGGGGCTCTTCATTTATTTTCAGCACTTCTCTGTTGCATGTCATACTTCACAACTGAGTTAACTAAAAAGAAACTTCACAGCCTCAGTTTTATTTTAGAATCTCGTTCAAACGCAGTGGTCCAGTCATCTAAAGGAGAATAATCTGCATCTGGGGAGTTATTTCTGCTGACTTCTTAAAATATGAGGCTGTGCAAGGTCTTCTGGCCCGTCACAAATGGCCTCATATGAAGCTCTTGGTACAAGAGAGCTCAAGGTCTATATTTTCTCTAAACAATCAAAATAAATCCTACTTCCTCTCTCCAGTTCTCTCCAAATGATTCTTTTTTTTTTTAACCACTTTATTGAGGTATGCTTGACGTTTCAAAAGCTGTACATTTTAATGTAAACAACTTGAAGAGTTGGAGATAAGTATACACTCATGAAATCAACCCCACAATCTGCCATGAACATATCCACCACCTCCAAGTTTCCTTCCACCCTCGCTTTTAATCTCCATTAGTAGGAAAGATACAAGCAAATCAATCTAATGCTAACTGCTTTGATAAACCGTAAATGTGTTTTGTGAAGAGACAACTGAAATTAATTCCATAAGGCAGTGATTTAGGCAATTATGACAATTTGGTGAGTTAACTATTAATCAGCCAATTAACTTTGACCCTATGTAGATCGATGAAAATCTGGGCTTTTCTTTCTGATAGTTTGACTGGAGATATTAGAAGCCCCTCTTCTCAAACCTGAGTCCCTGTTTCATATCTAATTCTGAAAAGTTTAATGATGTTCAGAACCTTATGACCTGAGTGTGGTAGATTTAGCACCTGAATATGTACGTCACTTTCACAACTGATTCTGTTTTGGAGTGTTTTCAAGATAACATCTTTACCTAGAAAGCTGTATGACATTCTGGATACCACATCTCAAGAAAAAACTTCCTTGTAATTTCACTAATGTAGTTCAGGGAATGGATGAACTTATTTTTTAAAAGCAAAGAAATCTTTCACTTGGAAGAAAATTGAGAAAGTTCAAATTAAAAACAAAAATCCTAAAAGCCATCTTTATAAACAACCCAGTTTAGTCAACAAATGACGTAATTCTCCAAAGTTCATTTATTGAAAATTGAATAAGTATGTGTCACTAAAGGAAATTATATTCTCCATAAAAAAGTTACGACTACATCACCTCCCAAGAACAGATTAAAAAAGGTTTATAGGTTTTCTCAAGAATTGCAGTACATTCATGGATTAATTTCCACAAAATTTGTGGCATATGGGCTTTAATCCTTATAAAATTAAGAATTTTAAACCAAAGGGGAACACAGAGTCCTTGTTTCCACCATTCTGTATTCTATTTTGGGATTTTAAAATGTTTTAAGTATGTTTATAACCAGTAATTGTCAAATAAAAATCCTCCCCGAGCACTGGAATCTTTTTTGATACGTGTTTCAGGCTGGTTCTCTGGGATACAGACTCAGATGGAGTTTAGTGTTGGGATGTTTATTAGGGGTGGCCTTCGGATCAGTACTTGTGGAATCAGCGGGGAAGAAACAGATAAGGGCAGAGGGAAAAAATCAAGCTGGAATGCTGTCCAGATGAATTTAGCTGACTCCGTTGGGGCTCTGGAGTGAAGATGGCCCTTCAGGGTTGTCCTGACACATCCACTGGCCAGGCCTTTATACCTCCACCTGGATGGGTCATTACAGAGAGGCTGCCCCCAGAGGGTCTGGTAGCTTAAGGTTGCCCACTGGCAGCACTTCCAGCAGCTGAGCAACAAGTCCTTTAAGGGAGGTCTGGACAACACATCTCCACGCCCCAAATGTCATGTGTCACAGCTCCAGAGGTAGATAATTAGGACGTACTGTGGCAGAACACTCTTGGCGACTGACGTTTAAGTCAGAATGACTGAGTGATTCTCCTTAATACCCTGTATTGAGGTGTAAAAAAGAGGAGAAGGTCCATGTAGGGGAGATACCTTCATTCTCTAGAGCAGCCCTGTTTTCATCTCTTCTAGGAAGCCACCTTAAGATCAATCGTCATCCTAGGTAACTCGTATTTCTGTAATACTCTGAGCACCTCTCTTTTGTTATACTGAACCACATTTGGATTAATGTCCTGTTGTTGCCATGGTGAAATGCTTAATTTTTAAACAAGGGACCTGCTTTCCATTTTGCACAGCGTCTTGTAAATTATGTAGCCTGCCCTGATTATGAGCATTCACAGGTGGCCTGTTTTCTCACTAAACCGTGAACTTCTAAAGACTTGGAACTGTGCCCTGTTCACTTTTTAGTTAATCTTCCAGCACAGTGTCTATCACATAGGGGGTGCTCAGTAAATGTTTGCTGAATGAATAAGTGAAAAAGTGATGACTGAGGACAAATCTTCCTTCTAAACTTTATAATTTTGAAATGTGAAGAGGTAGCCTGGGATCATAGAAAAGCCCGGGTTTTGAAGTCAGTCACACTGATCTGCTTGCCAGGTCTTTCTCTGCCACTTGCTAGCAGTGTGGGTTCCCAAAGACTATATCGTCCGAAGTTTGGACCCTTGAGGCTGAAAGGAAAGCAACAACCAGCCAAGGTGCCAGGACAATAGCGTGGCACCAACTTTGACAAAATGGGCTACAGCTACCCCATCGCCATGCAGTCTTAGTTACGTGCTTGGGTAAGTGTCTCAACCTCTCTGAGTCTCAGTTTCTTCATCTGGAAAATGAATATAGTTCCTGCCCTTGTGAACAGTTGCTTTGGTTGGGATGATGATAGGACCAAGAGCATCCAAAGAAACAGAAAGGATGGAACCGTTGAACTTGGTGGTTCTTAATCACCAGGAGAGGAGAGCAAGATGGGCGTGGATGAAGGAGGTGTGCAGACGGTAGAAGGTGTATTTGAGGAGGTCCTAATCTGATGGCCTAAACCAAGCTGTTCTTCCTCTAACATAGAGTTAAAAGGAAACAAGCACGTGGAGAGGAGGCACAAGCTCTGGAGTCAGCCTTCCAGGGACAAATATTGGCTCCTTTGGGCATTGCTGGCTGGGTTTGGATACGAGTTCTGCTACCTGCTAATCATGGGCTCTTAGGTCGGGAAGCCCACTATGCATCAGTTTCTTTGTAATGTTGAGATGGGGATAATTTGTTTCTCAGAGAGCTGAGAAAGATTAAGTGTGACAGTGACACACAGTATGGTCTGTGGGCCAGTGCCAATCCACGACCTGTGTGTATCTGTTAGAAATAAGTATAGGAATTTCAAGAAAGCAAGAAACGTGTATCCATCTGATATTGCAGTGACATCCACACTCAGGATGGGTGGGATCTTGAACAGGCCAGAGACCAGTCTGAGTGTAGCACTTGCAGGCGGAGGTGCACCTGGTTGAGCTTCACACTAGCCGTGCACAGTGGGATCATTGATTCAGTTGCAATGGGCTGAAAATTTAGAATTAAATAAAACTGATTCTTAATCCCAGACAGTTGAGAAGCTGTCAATACTATCCTCTTTATTCATTGTTAACCATGATATTTATGTTTAAAATTAGACCATATAGGCTTTCTAAAGGCCTTAACCTTTGAAATACATAAGCAATATTTTTAATAGCATTAAAAAGTTAAAAATAATTAAATTCCTGCTCAAGCTGAGAGGTTTTTTCCCCTTAAGTCAAAAAACAATACTGTGCATGGGTTTGTACCCACTATATTCTTTTTTTCTTTTTATAATTTTTTTTTCTAAATTTATTATTTATTTATTTATTTTTTGGCTGCATCGGTCTTCATTGCTGTGCATGGGCTTTCTCTAGTTGTGGTGAGCAGGGGCTACTATTCATTGTGTTGCGGTGGCTTGTTGTGGAGCACGGGCTCTAGGCACGCAGGCTTCAGTAGTTGTGGCTCGCGGGCTCTAGAGCGCAGGCTCAGTAGTTGTGGCGCACGGGCTTAGTTGCTCTGCGGCATGTGGGATCTTCCCGGACCAGGGCTCGAACCCATGTCCCCTGCATTGGCAGGCGGATTCTTAACCACTGCGCCACCAGGGAAGCCCATGTATCCATTATATTCTTGAATCAACAGCATGCTCCTGATGTTGAAGAAGGTACCTGGAAACACATCAGGCCCCTTTAAAAGCCCTTCATAGAACACAGGGTTTTGTGTGGAAGCTGTTGATTTTTCTTTTAAAACAGAAAAAATATGGATTAAAAGCTTTTGCTTTTTAAATCTAATGTTCTAAGGAAATTCACCTCATTTTTTTCAAAAACTAAAATGGCAGTGTGTGTGTTGAAAATCTGAGAGAAATATATGTTTACTTTAATTTAGAACTAAAAACACAACATTAGTAGAAGGAATAACATGCCCCTGCCCTATAAGACCTCCATCTATACTCCAGGCCCATTTAACTCGCCTCAGGGGTCAACACTGGGATTGTATGAGTTTTCAAGAACCGAGATGAAGATTTAGATGCACTAAGAATGTTTCAGAGGAAGCTTACACTGGTGGTTCTGACTGAATTCACTCTTTCACTCAGCAGCCATGCTCGTAAGACTAGCCAACTCACACTTATCCATCCCAGTAGGTGGAAGCTTTGAGTATTTCAAAACAGTGTTCAATCCAAGAGCTAATCATATTTAATTCTGGAGGACATTACGTGAAAAACATTTTTAAAATTAAATTTTGTAGACTACCTAGGCAAAAATTAATATGAGTCTCTGAGACAGAGTTTATATCATGTTACAAGTGTTGTAAGTAAGAAAGAAACAGCCAACAGAGGATTGAGGATTTTAAAACTTTACATTTCATAACACAACGAAGTTTCTGTTTTTGTTTTTGGCTGAGTTGTACGGCATGCAGGATCCTAGTTCCCCGATCAGGGATAGAACCCACACCCCTTGCAGTGGAAGTGCGGAGTCTTAACCACTGGACTACCAAGGAAGTCCCTAACACAATGAATTTTTTTTAAATCCATGAGTTTATACTAATTGTAATAAGATATATGATAGATAGATGATAGATGGATGATAGATTGGAATAGAAAGGTCTTTTGCGGTAGAATGCCAACTAACAAATGTAGAAAGATTGACAGAAAAAGTACCATATGGCAGCCATTGTTGTCAAAGTAATTCAGATAAAATTCGATAGTTGGCTGATAAATGAACACAGAGTGAATGTTTGAGGGATGGGGGGAGACAGAGCATTTTCAGAGACTGAAAGCATTAACTAGTTAATAAGGGAGGAATTGTATCTTTAAAGTGGAAAAATTGGGCAGACAGCACCCTAACCAAGTGACCAGTGTTAACGTTACCAGTAATGGACCAACGGACACCCTTGGCTCTTGATGTGTGAAGTCATGACAACATCATTTCTATGGTATTCTTGCCCCCACCCCCAAAAGAAAAATGCGTAGCCTAAATCAAATCAAGTGTCAGACAACCAAACTGAGGACATTCTACAAAACAACTGGCCTGTACTCTTTAAAAATGTCAATGACAAAGATTGAGAAGGTGCTTCAGATTAAATGGAAACTGAGAAGACATGACATTGAAATTCATTGTGTGATCCTGGATTTTTAGGAAAAAAATGCAATAAGGACAGTACTGAGACAGTTGGTAAAATATGAGAACAGTATAGCAGATAATAGAGTTCTACCAATGTTAAATTTCTGGAGTTTACTCATTATATCATGGTTATGTAAGAGAATGTCCTTATTCTTAGGAAATACACATGGATGTATTTAGTGGTAAAGGGTTATGATGTCTGCAACTTACTCTCAAATGGTTCAGCAAAAATGATTATATAGTGCTATATATGTTAGATATGTATATTATATTATAACATATATGTTATCACATATATAACATATACACATAATTTTTATTACATATGTGATCCTGGATCAGAAACAACATGTCTGTTTATCCATTGAGAGGAAATGTAGGAAAGATGTTGAATGAGTGAACCTAGATGAAGGATTACTCAGTTCATTGTACTATTACTGAAACTTTTCTGTAGATATAAATTTTTTTCAAAATTAAAATTAAAAAAAGGAAAACTTTCCACACTCAACCACAGAGTGAAGAATCCACATCTAGATAAGCAAGAGTGGACTCTGTGCGGTCCGTAAAGCTTACCAGACATGTTTTAGTTTTGCGAATGTTGTTTGCACAGCTCCCTACAAGCAGCAGCTCTCTGGTCTAGCTTGGGGTGAAAGCACAGAAATATGCACATCCTCACCAGGGAGCATGTGGAGTCGAGGTGCTTACTGGTAACAAAATTAGTTTTCACACAGGCAGGATACAGCATTATGTGATTTTTTTTTTTTTTAAGGATCTAATAATGCCAAATTCAGAATCAGCTATGAGCCAAATTCCCAGGACTGCCATTCACTCCACTGTTGTCAGAGGGAGTGGCCCCTGTGGGATCGTCCTGTGTCCTGAGTGGAAGTTCTGCCAATAGCAGAGCTGCAGTGAGGAGTGGATGCCTGGGGCCTCTATGGGCAGCTGAAACACAAAAGACTGCTCTTTGCTGCTCAACAGAAGCACTGTAGCCTCCCCCAAACTGTGTTCTGGTGTAAATTCATTTTCTCCAGAACGCTCTCTCTCCTCCCGGGATATATAGATATTTCTACCTGGAGTTGTGCCAGTCAAGTTTATTCTGGTAAATAGACCAACTGCTTTTCATTACTTTTCTTAAAGACCTGGTTTAACTGCTCTGACTCTGCCACTAGTGGACTCTCTAAGAAAGCATCATCACCAGGTTGATGCTACTTGTATGTGTAGTAACCAAGCCAACACACAACCAAACAGGAGGAGGTTAATAATTCTAGAATTCCTTTCCTCCAGGTAGGAAACCATTTTCAAGAAAGCTCACCTTGGCAATTTGAGATAATGCTGAGAAACAGGGATGTCTGATTTCACATTTCTGGTTACTTTAAATTTCTACTGCACATTTCTTCTACTAAATATTTCCAGTTTTTCTTCCTTGTTGTTTTATGTCAAATACAGTGAAAATAATGAGGGACAACAACCTCTGGGACAACATTAAATGCACCAACATTCACATTATAGGGGTCCCAGAGAAGAGAGAGAAAGGACCCAAGAAAATATTTGAAGAGATTACATTTGAAAACTTCCCTAACATGGGAAAGGAAATAGCCACCCAAGGAAGCACAGAGATTCCCAGGCAGGATAAAGCCAAGAAGAAACACACCAAGACACATAGTAATTAAACTGACAAAAATTAAAGACAAAGAAAAATTATTGACAGCAACAAGGGAAAAATGACAAATAACATACAAGGGAACTCCCATAAGGTTAACAGCTGATCTCTCAGCAGAAACTCTACAAGCCAGAAGGGAGTGGCACGATATATTTAAAGTGATGAAAGGGAAGAACCTACAAACCAAGATTACTCTACCCAGCAAGGATCTCATTCAGATTTGATGGAGAAATCAAAAGCTTTACAGACAAGCAAAAGCTAAGAGAATTCAGCACCACCAAACCAGCTGTACAGCAAATGCTAAAGGAACTTCTCTAAGTGGGAAACACAAGAGAAGAAAAGGCCCTACAAAAACAAACCCAAAACAATTAAGAAAATGGTAATAGGAACATACATATTGATAATTACCTTAAATATGTATGGATTAAATGCTCCACCCAAAAGACACAGGCTCACTGAATGGATACAAAAACAAGACCTGTATATATGCTGTCTACAAGAGACCCACTTCAGACCTAGGGACACATACAAACTGAAAGTAAGGGGATGGAAAAAAGATATTCCATGGAAATGGAAATCAAAAGAAAGCTCGAGTGGCAATTCTCATATCAGATAAAATAGACTTTAAAATAAAGAATGTTACAATAGACAAGGAAGAACACTACATAATGATCAAGGGATCAATCCAAGACGAAGATATAGCAATTATAAATATATATGCATGCAACATAGGAGCACCTCAATACATAAGACAGATGCTAACAGCTATAAAAGAGGAAATCGACAGTAACACAATAATAGTGGGGACTTTAACACCTCACTTACACCAACGGACAGATCATGCAGACAGAAAATTAATACGGAAACAGAAGCTTTAAATGACACAATAGATCAGATAGATTTAATTGATATTTATAGGACATTCCATCCAAAAACAGCAGATTACACTTTCTTCTCAAGTGTGGACAGAACATTCTCCAGGATAGATCACATCTTGGGTCACAAATCAAGCCTCAGTAAATTTAAGAAAATTGAAATCATATCAAGCATCTTTTCTGACCACAATGTTATGAGATTAGAAATCAATTACAGGGGAAAAATATGTAAAAAACACAAACACATGGAGGCTAAACAATACGTTACAAATACAAATTGGAAAAGAAGAAGTAAAACTGTCACTGTAGATCACATGATACTATACATAGATAATCCTAAAGATGCCACCAGAAAACTACTAGAGCTAATCAATGAATTTGGTAAAGTTGCAGGATACAAAATTAATGCACAGAACTCTCTTGCATTCCTATACACTAACAATGAAAGATCAGAAAGAGAAATTAAGGAAACAATCCCATTCACCATTGCAACAAAAAGAATAAAATACTAGGAATAAACCTACCTAAGGAGGTAAAAGACCTGTACTCAGAAAATTATGACACTGATGAAAGAAATTGAAGATGACACAAACAGATGGAGAGATATACCATGTTCTTGGATTGAAAGAATCAATATTGTGAAAATGACTATACTACCCAAAGCAATCTACAGATTCAATGCAATCCTTATCAAATTACCAATGGCATTTTTTACAGAACCAAAACAAAAAATCTTAAAATTTGTATGGAGACACAAAAGACCCTGAATAGCCAAAGCAGTCTTGAGGACAAAAAACGGAGCTGGAGGAATTAGACTCCCTGACTTCAGACTATACTACAAAGCTACAGTAATCAAGACAATATGGTACTGGCACAAAAACAGAAATATAGATCAATGGAACAGGATAGAAAGCCCAGAGATAAACCCACACACCTATGGTCAACTAATCTATGACAAAGGAGGCAAGGATATGCAATGGAGAAAAGACAGTCTCTTCAATAAGTGGTGCTGGGGCTTCCCTAGTGGCGCAGTGGTTAAGAATCTGCCTGCCAATGAAGGGGACACAGGTTCGAGCCCTGGTCCGGGAAGATCCCACATGCCGCGGAGCAACTAAGACCGTGCGCCACAACTACTGAGCCTCCACTCTAGAACCTGCGAGCCACAACTACTGAGCCCGTGTGCTACAACTACTGAAGCCCACGTGCCTAGACCCTGTACTCCGCAACAAGAGAAGCCACTGCAATGAGAAGCCCGCGCACTGCAACAAAGAGTAGCCTCCACTCGCCACAGCTAGAGAAAGCCCGCACACAGCAACGAAGACCTAACACAGCCAAAAAAAAAAAAAAAAAAAAATAAGTGGTGCTGGGAAAACTGGATAGCTACATGTAAAAGAATGAAATTAGAACACTCCCTAACACCATACACAAAAATAAACTCAAAATGGATTAAAGACCTAAATGTAAGACCAGACACTATAAAACTCTTCGAGGAAAACATAGGAAGAACACTCTTTGACATAAATCACAGTAAGATCTTTTTTGATCCACCTCCTAGAGTAATGGAAATAAAAATAAACAAATGGGACCTAATGAAACTTAAAAGCTTTTGCACAGCAAAGGAAACTATAAACAAGACGAAAAGACAACCCTCAGAATGGGAGAAAATATTTGGAAATGAATCAACGGACAAAGGATTAATCTCCAAAATATATAAACTGCTCATGCAGTTCAATATTGAAAAACCAAATAACCCAATCAAAAAATGGGCAGAAGACCTAAACAGACATTTCTCCAAAGAAGACATACAGATCGCCAAGAGGCACATGAAAAGCTCCTCAACATCACTAATTATTAGAGAAATGCAAATCAAAACTACAATGAGGTATCACCTCACACCAGTCAGAATGGCCATCATGAGAAAATCTACAAACAACAAATGCTGGAGAGGATGTGGAGAAAAGGGAACCCTCTTGCACTGTTGGTGGGAATGTAAATTGATACAGCCACTATGGAGGACAGTATGGAGGTTCCTTAAAAAACTAAAAATAGAATTACCATATGACCCAGCAATCCCACTACTGGGCACATACCCAGAGAAAACCATACTTCAAAAAGACACATGCACCCCAATATTCATTGCAGCACTCTTTACAATAGCCAGGTCATGGGAACAACCTAAATGCCCATCAACAGGCGAATGGATAAGGAAGATATGGTACATATATACAATGGAATATTACTCAGCCATAAAAAGGAACGAAATTGGGTCATTTGTAGAGACGTGGATGGACCTAGAGACTGTCATACAGAGTGAAGTAAATCAGAAAGAGAAAAACAAATATCATATTTTAACACATACATGTGGAATGTAGAAAATGGTACATTTTCATTTCATCTGAACTGGTTTGCAGGGCAGAAATAGAGACACAGATGTAGAGAACAAACGTATGGACACCAAGCTGGGGGGGAAAGCGGTGGAAGGGTGGGGTGGTGGTGGGATGAATTGGGAGATTGGGATTGACATATATACACTAATATGTATTAAATAGATAACTAATAAGAACCTGCTGTATAACAAAAAATGATAAAATTTTAAAAATAAAGTTTAAAATAAGTTAATTATTTCTGACTGGTTTGATTATCACTGATTTTTATTTTCATAGGTTTTCTGAATTTTCCAAATTACCTACAAGGAGCATGGGTTAATTTTAAGGTCCAGAAAATATGTAAAGAGAAGTCACAGTGCCTTTTTCAGTTAGGATAGACTGGGGAGTTTATATTTTATTTATGAACAGTATCTTATCCACCTCACAGAAGCTCCTAGCTTCAATATCCCCACACTGTGAGGACACTCTTAGGATAGATAATCATTCATCTCTGAAACTTCGAGAATTCATTTAATACATACATAAATATCACCATGAAAGAGTTAAGAAAACCAAGGTAACAGTGATGAACACAATGTACTTTGTCAATGCAACTCCCAAACAGCCACAATAATGGTTGGCCCTATATCAGATCTAGTTTTCACTGAAATTTTGGCTTCTAAATTACACAGTGGGTCTAGATTTGCTGCCACATGTCTCTTGGGGAGGCATCTAAGATCAGTCATCAGGCAAAGAGAAAAGTTAGGCAAATTTCCCTGAGAAGCTTGGTGTTTCTGAATTACATGTGTAGGGGTAAAAATGCAGATGACAATTAGGAACCTGAGACAATCACTTGTTTGGGGGGAATTTGGACTTTCAGGTCTTTCTGCAGCATCTGGGCTCCTGAGGTGAGGACTGGTAGATAGACTGTATCAACAAGCCAACCCAGCTGTGATGTCCATGGCTGGACGTCAGCATGTCCAGCCCACAGAGGAGGACAGGTTAGCTCTCTGTAGGTAGCTTTTGGTTCTCTTCCTTGCTTTCTCACCTTGGTTCCCTCTCCTTATAATTAGAACATGACTCCAGCTTAGAGGATTTCCTGACTACTAGTCTTTGGGATAGAGACAGTCTAGCCTTTTTGAGAACGGGTTCTATATTAGACTCAGCAATAGTTATCCCTACCTGATAAAGATATCACTATATTGATTTCATCAGTGTCAGGAGCCTCTCTTTAAGGCTAGTTTTTTGAGTAGGTAGACCAGGTAGCCACCCACGTTTTGTGATTTAGGGAGCCCTGGGGAAATCCTCTACACAAAGTATGTTCTCCACTGGTGCTTGAAGGGCCATCATTGTTGATTCATTCATGTGGATACCTTGTGCTCTTTCCTTGAGGTCCTTTTAAAACTAAGATCCTGTATTTTAATGAAGGTGTAAAACATTAAGTCACTAACACTTTAACTCAAGTGAGTTTGCCATATTGCTTTCTCTCTAATAGAAGAAGCAGTGGATACCACACATAATTTGGGAGGGGGGGTGTTTGTGATCCACCTGGAAGGGAAGAACTCATCCTCAGTAAACATGAGAGGAAACTTCACCAGTAAAGATATTTCAACAACCAGGTTGCACAATAATATCAAATCACAATAAGGAAATTGCCAATATCCTGGATATCACATAAGCAATTGAATTTGGCTTCACTTTGTGCAGTCAGATGGACAAATTTGAGCATCACCCACCTGCCAGCCTTGCCTATTAAATCAAATTATCACTCCAATTCACCCTGGATCAGAATTGGTTGAAGGATCCTGTAGGCTTTGGCTTGGAGTTCATCATTCCGGGAAGAAGGAAGTTGAAGAACCAGGCCTACTTAGTAGGGAGAGGGTTAGGCTGCTTAGGTACCAAGGGAGTTTCTGAGGGCAGCCAGGTCTCTCTCATCAGAGCCTGGCTAAACATGGCATCTAGACCATAGAAGAACTGTCAGTGTTGGTGGAAAGAACGAATGGCTTTCATACTGAGTGTTAGTTGAACAAGTTGATGCTTGTTTCAGGCGAACAACTGTCACCTACATCTCAACACCAAAAAATTCAGATGTAGTTTAAACTTTTAGACAGCTGATTGGAGACGGTGTATTTATGTGCTAAGTGTGCTGTGTTATACCAATTCTTTCCCTGTTGTTGTTGTTTTCTGCTTTAATGTAGGAAGTATCTATTATCAGCAGGGCTCACCCCTGCTGTTTTCTAGCCCAGAGCAGGAGCACAGATGGAGGGCTGCATATCACATGTCTAAATAG
This sequence comes from Balaenoptera acutorostrata, assembly GCF_949987535.1. Lineage (NCBI taxonomy): Eukaryota > Metazoa > Chordata > Mammalia > Artiodactyla > Balaenopteridae > Balaenoptera > Balaenoptera acutorostrata. The sequence continues at coordinate 15,095,610 of NC_080081.1, forward strand.
GTAGAGCTGTAAATCAAGCTAACAAAGTGTTCAATAAAATATGTGTTACCCTCCCACCTTGACAATCCTTCCCAACTACCTGGAAGGCCTGATTCTAATTTAGAATTCTTGGATTTTCAGAGTTCTTGCTGAAATGTGGAGATGTGGGGAGAACAGGCCCATGACCGCAGCCCACACCAAAAGGAGCCCCATTCACACAAGTGAAGACACCCCAGATGGCACAGGCAAGTTCTGTCCACCCCTCCCTATCCTTGCAAAGGGGCCCTCCCAGGCCCAGGACTACTCACGCCTGAGGTGTTGCTTGGTGCTATCGCCCTTGGGAGGATGGACTCAGGCAACAGGCCCATGCGTGTCCTTGAAGTGGGCTGGGGACTTCGGGCAGGCCATTGCAGGATCCTGGGTACCCTGAGTGGTCTAGGTCAGTGCTTCTGGATCTTTAAGGTGCAAATAATCCACTTGGGGATCTTGTTAGAATGCAGACTCTTGTTAACACGCTATAGGTTAGAGGGCAGGGCTGAGAGCCTGCATTTCTAACCAGTGTCCAGGAGATGCTCGTGCTGCTGGTCTGTGGACCACACTTTGCCAACCGAGCGCCTGGAGGAATGGGCTCTGGAGAGTTGCGTCCCCTTGGTTCTCTGAGGCTTCACCCCATGGGGACTGGCGGGGTCAGCGGAGGGCTGGACTGGGGTCCCCTAAAGTGTGAGGCTCGGGGCAGAGGCCTCTTGCCCTGGTCTAAGGGCAGTCTGGTCCCTTCTTTGCCCACATCCTGATGGCATCAATGGGCTCTGTTCCCACACTGCGGGCCCTGGTCCTCCCCTACCAGCTCTGCCACCGAAGCCCTTTGATCTCCCACCCACTCTCCCCAAGTCAAGTTTCTCTTGGCTCCTTTCCTGTAGCATTCCCCACTCCTTCCCCTGCTTTTCTCTTATGCCAGGAAACAAATGTAAAAATAGCATTTCAAAAATATTGAAAATTAATGCTGACGAAATCATGTTTTGTTTTCTTGGGATGTAAGAGGCAGTAACAGCAATCAGAGATGCAGCCTCTCCAGTGCCTAGCTGTTCTGTGAACAGAATCCTATCTGCTCACCCATAACCTGAAATCAGGATTTCCAAACATAAATGCTTGCTGGATTAGAGCAGACTGGATTTTTCTCCTGTATTTTTATTTTGACAAGGCTAAGAAAGCTGCTATCTGGCCATCTGATGGAATCAAATAGGCTGCTAAAAATAACTCCTGCAAGTTTGTGTTTCAAACGGGAAACACCTCTCCAGCTCCTTGCCTGTTACTGTTGATGAAGCTTAATCCTTCGACTTGTGTTCAAGTATTTGCACTGGTTTTGAGTTCTTTTCTTCTTTCCAAGGCTGTTTTTCACTACTTGCCTGAGTTATTTGAACAGGTGGCTTGCACCACCTATGCTAATGTGAGGCTTTTGTCTGCTTTGAATCTGCACAGGGAGGCATTTAAGGAAATGTTTCTTTCTTGGTAAACTATTCACACCTGTTCTGATAATCACCTGTGTGGCACTAAAATACCATTCCAGAGAGATCTTCCCCTAAGTGGACGCACGCTCAGCAAGGCAGAGGCCCCGTGGACGGCGAGGAGGCACGAATCCACCTTCTCCTCTTTTCTGGCCCACGTGACAAGCAGCCCAGGGACCGAGTCTTGTGTCTCGGTGCTAGGTGCTCCCCTGGCTCTGTCCGGAAGCGAGTGGACGTTAGGGATCTCTGCGGAGCAGGTTTGGGGGATCCTCGCTGTATTTGGTCAGCGGCCGGTTGCAGGTGGGCGCGCGAGGCAGCAGACCGCGGCCGCCAGCCTGAGCCCGGTTCCCGATTCCTTCGTCCTGGGCGCTTCCGGCGGGAGCTTGGCTCGCCGGCCGGGAGCTGCGCTTGTGCGCTTGGCGGGCGATCACAGGTTGGCGCCTGGGACGCTCCGCGCGCTCCCTGGCCGCACATCACAGGCGCCCGCCCTCCGCCTGGCGGCCCGGGACCCCGCCTGCTCCCTGGAACGCGATCACAGGCCGGGCCTCCGACTCCGGGGGCGAAGAGGGGCGCGCACGGGCCGCCGGGGACGGCGATCTCGGGCGCGTTCCCACGGGGGCGTCCAGGGCTGAGCCAGGGCTTCTCCCGGCTTCCCGCGGCGTGTCCTCCTCCGGGGAGAAGGTGGCGCGGGGAAGGGAGGCGACTCCTTCCGGCTCTCGGGCGGAAGGGAGGCCGGTGCTTAGTGGCCCAGGAGGGGCTGCGTAGGCGCCGCAGTCAAGGCCACGCGGTAGTCACTGAGTATGGACGCCTAACCCGGGGCGCGCTGAGGATGGGCTTTTCTAGAACGTTTTTTTTTGGGGGGGGGGATGGGAGACTACACTCTATTACTTCGCTGGTCACAAGAAAAGAAAGAATGAAAAGCACATGGAATAGGCAAGATCGGCTTGGATACAGTTTAAAGGTGCCTGTGATGATGCCCAGTGGTTCCCACCCTGCCGCCGCTCCTCACCTGCGCGCTGTAGGCGGGCTCCCGAGCTGCCTTCCCGCCTGTTACCCGCAGGCACTCGGGGCAGCTGTGTGTGCGCACACGCACACACACACACACGCACACACACACAATTACATGTAATCTTCCGAGACTCTGGGTATGGCAAGGAAGTGGGAGTGCCTAGCACTCTTCACCTCTCTAGATGGCCCTGTACCTACCATGACTGTCCAGTCCCTTATCATCTCTACTGGAGGCTGAGGAAACTGGCAGCTGGTGTGTGAATATAGGGGTTCCCATCCAGTGGACAACCCATCAGAGGACTCTCATCCCCTGGCCACAGTGATTGTGTCAGAGACGAGCAGTGGCCTGAGGCCTAAGCCAATCAGCATATGATGGGGTGAGTGGAAGGGAGGGCATATGGGAAACCAGAAAGGATAAAAGCAAAACCGCACTAGTATGAAACGCACTGTCTGTAAGAAACAGTAAGACACTCTGAACCCAGAAACACAGAGTGTACCTTACAGAAGGTGGTAGATGATGAGGTTGGAAGACAGGTTTAAGAGTGTATTATTAAGAGTCCTAACTGGCATGGCATGTGAATTTATCTTATGCGGGGGGGAACAAAAGTAATTTTTAAACCTAAAATTTACATGATTAGATTTGGTTTTTAGGAAGGTAATTTTGGTGTCACTATGGAGAAGGGATCGAAATAGAGAGAGATGAGGGCCAGAAACTGATTAGGAGGTGGATGTAGTGAGCTGGGGAAGAAATTCTGTAGGGCTGGGGAGTTACAAGGCATTCTAGAAACTGAGAGGACTTCCATGTCACTTGGACAAGTGTGGTCTTGGGATAGAATTCATTTTACTTATCTTCTTCACAGTGGCTTATAATGTATTCCAGGGAGGGGAGACAGAAGGAGGGAAGGAGGTTTCCAAACTTTTCTTAAACCACAGAATAATGAAAAGTTATACCATTCGAAAGAATATTATCAGGAGCCCAAAAATGTCTCAGATTAAATGCATGACATTATCAAAATTTGGTTGATATGCTAGTTTAAAAGTGGGTTTATCGAGGTATACTTTATGTAAAAGAAAATTCACCAATTTTAAGTGTGCAGTTTGATGACTTTTGAAATGTGTGTAGTCATGTAACCAACACTGTAATCAATATGTGTAACATTTCCATCACCCCCCGCCCCAATTCCCTTCTGTCCCTTTGAAGTCAATCCCCTTCTTCCACCTCTAGCCCTTGGCCACCACTGGTAAGGTTTATCCTATAGTTTATCCTATAAACCTTATCCTAAGGTTTATCCTATAGGCAACAGTATCCAAACCCTATAGTGTTGCCTTTTCCGGTATATCATACAAATGGCATCATATAGTTTGTAGTTTTTTTGAATCTGGCTTCTTTCACTTAGCAAAGTGCTTTTGAAATGTATCTATGTTGTTGCATTTATCAGTAGCTAGTTCTTTCTTATGGTCGTGTGCTATTGCACTATATGGATGTATCATAATTTGTTTTTACGTTCACCCATTGATGGACATTTGGGTTTTGGGGTTGTGTAGTGGGCTGAAGATACATATGTATTCTGATCCCCAAAACCTGTGAAAATTACCTACTGTGGCAAAATATTAAGTTAAGGGTCTCCAGAGAGGGAATTCAGCCTGGATTATCTGGGTAGGTCCTAAGTGCCATCACATGTATCCTTGTAAGAGAAGCTGAGAGAGTTTAGAGATAGACAGGGGGAGGAGAGGTGACGTGAAGATGGAGCAGAGAGAGATGCAGCCAGGAGCCAAGGAAAGCCAATAGCCACCAGGAGCTGAAGAGGAGGGTTCTCCGCTAGAGCCTCCAGAGGGAGTGTGGTCCTACCTACACCCTGATTTCAGACTGCTGGCCTCCAGAACTGTAAGAGAATAAATTTCTTTTGTGTTAAGAAATGAATGAGAATCCCATCTTCCCCCCATCCTCACCAACACTTGGTATTGTCAGCCTTGTTAATCTTAGCCATTCTAGTGCAAGTGTAGTGGTATTTCATTTGGTTTTAATTTCATGTCCTTAACGGCTAGTGATGTTGAACATTTTTGCATCTGTTTGCTTGCCGTGTAGATTTTTTTTGGGGAGAGGTCTGTCCAGATATTTTGCTCAATTTTTATTGAATTTCTTTTTATCATAGATAATTTAGATGCTTTTAACATACACTATAACTTATACAAATATAACTTTATTTTATTAAGAACAAACTATAGGGCTTCCCTGGTGGCGCAGTGGTTGAGAATCTGCCTGCCAATGCAGGGGACACGGGTTCGAGCCCTGGTCTGGGAAGATCCCACATGCCGCAGAGCAGCTAGGCCCGTGAGCCACAATTACTGAGCCTGCGCGTCTGGAACCTGTGCTCCGCAACAAGAGAAGCCGTGATAGTGAGAGGCCCGTGCATCGCGATGAAGAGTGGCCCCCACTTGCCGCAACTGGAGAAAGCCCTCGCACAGAAACGAAGACCCAGCACAGCCATATATAAATAAATAAATAAATAATTAAAAAAAAAAAAGCAAACAAAAAAACCTAATTTGTTAAAAAAAAAAAAAGAACAAACTATAAACTATATAAAGAATAAATCATCTTTCAGTTTATACTTTGCTTTATAAAACCCAACATACTGAACAGATTTCTAACGAACTCTATTTTACATCTTTCCCTTTATCAGGTATTAACATTTGGAACAATGGGGCTGAGTCAGACTCCAAATCAGGTGCACCATCAAGTCTATTCATTTATTCTGTTTCTGTTGGAGCACAGAGGGTGTCGTGACAAAGGGGAGAAGAACACAAACTGTGTGTTTTGTAATATGTGGGCATCTTTGCAGTGGGCTGCTCCAAAAATCATTAGTTATTTCATCTTGGATAGCTTGCCTTCCAGCTTTCCACGATCTGAAGGCTGAAATTATTCATCTTCATTCCAAGTTGTTCAACTTTTTGTTTGTTCAGAGCCACAAGATCGACTTTTTGTTTAAAGCAGCCATCTTTCAGATCCATCCATGAGAGAAGTCAAGTAGAATAAATGTTTTAATATACAATGAACATTGATACTCTCACAAATATGTGCTGAGATTATAGGAATCATAACAGGCTGTTGATTGTTGAGTAGACAGCATGCTGCTTACCTGTCCATGAGCATCGTACACGGACACATCAGGTGCCCTTACTTCCTGGTCTCCCCAGGTGTGTTGTACCATTGTAAAAGGGAAGTTGTCCTATTTTAATAATAACCTCTTTATAAATATATTTAATATTGTTCTTACATATATTTTAAAAATATATGTAAGAACATATATCCTTGCATAGATTTTTCTTTTGTTGAAGAATTGCCTATTAAGATCATGGATCAGTCTGAGAAACTCTGTACCAAGCAGATTCACATTCATTATTTCACTGAATTTTGCTTAAATTCTAGATCAGCGGAACTCACACTGGGGAAGAGGCTTGTTACAATGCAGATTCCTGTTGCAAACCCCCAGGAGTTCTGATTCGGTTGGTCTGGGTAGGACCTCCTCATCTTTCCCAAGTAATTCTGAAGAGTTTGTCAGGCTTTGGGGAACAATGCACAAGGGCCTCAGTTGTCTCAAACTAGGATTGTTAAGTTTTCTTATAGGGCTTTCTTCTGATACAGGGATGGGAATTAGAAAAAAAATTATAGTCCAGTAACAAGCAGGGGAAAAAAGGTATAATTCAAGGACCATGTGACAACAAGAAATCTAACTTAAAAAAAAAAAATACAGTGTATTGTACACATCGGCACCACATATGAAGTACAAACCCTCAGGTCCTGTGGGAACCCTGCCAGCCTAGTCAAAACATCTGATTCCATGCCCTCACCTCACACAAATGGCCTGTGTGGCCTTATGTAAATTACATGACCTCAGATCCAAATGGAAAGGAACAGCTCCCTGCCCTCCTCCCACCCTCCCTCCAATAGATTGGGTCCTCAGGGGCTGTGTGAGTTGGCTGATACTGTGGGTCCTTTCCTGGGGATTTCTGGGATTCCTAATAGGAGGAACAAAGGCAGCAAGTAGCTGACTTCAGACTTCACTCGTACATTTAGGAACATTAAAATCCCTACTGTTCACGGTAGAGGTTTGAAAAACCTGTGGACTCGTTAAATTTAAGGACATTTCAATTTTACAATTCTGTTTTACCCTTAATATAAAACTCAATGCAGTTAACATTCTGGCTAGAGGAGAGACTAACAGAAAAGGAAAATAAATATAGAAATAGAAATAAATACAGAGCAAAACGAGAGATGAGAACAAAATGATTTTGTTTCATGATTCTCTCCACTCTCCCCGTACGTTTCTCTGTCTCTGTCTCTGTGTCTCTCTCTCCCCCTCTTTTTCTATTTCTATTTCTATCTCTTTCTCTCTTTCTGTGGTAGGCAGATTCTACCAAATTCTGGCCCCTGGTATACACACATCCTTTCCTAGTTATTCAATAAAATACGAATCTAGGTATTGCTGTGAAAGGATTTTGCAGATATAATTAATGTGCCAAATCAGTTGCCTGTAAGATTGGGAGATGAACTGATGGGCCTGACGTCTGCCTCTAGAAGTCAGAAAGAAGGAAGTCAGTGAAATTTGAAGCCTGAGAGGGACTGGACGTGAGGGAGACAGTGGAGCCATGAGGCATGGGATGCAGGCCGCCTCCGGGAGCTGAGAGCAGCGTCCAGCTGACAGCCAGCAAGGCTCGACAGGGTGCTCCATCCTGCAACTGGGGGAACTGGATTCTGCCAACAATCTGAGTGAGCTTGGAAGCCGAATCTTCTCTAAGCCTCCAGCCCAGAACTCAGGCGAGCCGACACCATTATCATTGGTATCACACCAGACTTCTAACCTACAGAACTGTGAGCTAATAAATGAGTGTTGTTTTAAGCCACTTAAGTCAGTGGTGATTTGTTATGCAGCATAGAAAACTAACACACACACTCTTTCTCTTTCTGTACCTCTTAGCCTGGACATCTATGTTTTTGTTAAAAAAATCCTCACCTTTGGGATCAAAAGGTACAAACTTCCAGTTATAAAATAAATAAGTCCTGGGGATGTAATATCCAGCATGGCAACTGTAGTTAACGACACTGTATATTTGAAAGTTGCTAAGACAGTAGATCTTAAAAGTTCTCATCACAAGAAAAAACGTATAACTATGTATGGTAATGAATGTTAGCTAGGCTTATTGTGATCATTTCACAATATATACAAACATCGGGTCATTATGTTGTACACATGAAACTAATAGAATGTTATATGTCAAATATATCTCAAGAAAAAAACAATCCTTACTTGGAAGATCTCTAAATTTGTTGCCTTTTAGGGAATTTGTTTAAAAAGTTTAAAATCCATCTTGTCTTCTTGCAACTTCAGTCATAATTGAGGATCTCATATTTGCTTTGCTATTAGATGACATTAAGCCAAATGTTAGATACAATTATATAATGTAAGTTTTTCTCTCCTTTCTCTCTCGCTTTAGCTTTCCCCCTCCTCCAGTAAGTAGCATTTAACAGCAAATTTATCAACATCTAGATTAATTTGATTTGGCTATTCAGTTGTACACAGTGTATTATTTCAACTACTGTGGAAAAGAATAAGTGGCTAGGAAATATGGTGAAGTAAACTGTTCCCAGTGGCGAGCAAACTATGGGGAGGAAGTGCTGTTTACCTTTACAAGCCACTTTGTAGAAAAATATTATAAATGAGAAGCAATGTGGCAGAGAGTTGAGCATGAGCTGTGACTTTGATTAAAACTGTTTTCAACAAGGACGCACTTTTTTTTTTTTTTTTTTGGCCGTGCCGCGCAGCACACGGGATCTTAGTTCCCCAACCAGGTATCAAACCTGGACCCATGGCAGTGAAAGCGCAGAGTCTTAACCAGTGGACCTCCAGGGAAGTACCTGGACACACCTGTTTTGTATGGCGGTTGTTTGAAAACTGTCATGGTAATGGAACCAGGATCCTTGGAGATACGGCTGATTCTAGGGTTGGGACAGAGGATGTACAAGATGAGCCTGGAGCATCTTGAAGTAACAGAAAGGAAGACAGTGTTCAAAAACAAAACAATGGGGCCACAAAAATGGACACAAGAGCCAACCTGAAAGAGCTCTCAGTGGCCAGACCTGGAACAATTTGAGTGACAAAAATCAATGTTGGGTTATATCCAAAGTATAAAGTGTAAACTAAATATCCATAGGTCCATATTGATAGAAATGAATGGTTAATAATAAGTAAATAGGAAGAAGGGACAAATATACTGTACAGAAGAATTCAAAATTGTTTATGTAGATATCCCCCCTAAAGGAGATGGAGCTTAACTCCCTGCTCCTTGAGTGTGGGCCGTGCTTAATGACCTCCTTCCAAAGAAATTATGGAAAGGAGAGTGAAGAAAAAGTGGCAAACACCACTTCTGCTGGGTGATCAAGATGAACATTATCAGTGATGTCATGTTGCTAGCATGTACTCTTGATCTGACGTGATGACAATGGCACTTTACCTCTGTGGTCTTCCTCCCCAAAACATATAATCCCAGCCTAACCAAAACACCAGCCAAACCAACATTGAGGAACACTCTATAAAGTACCTGATCAGTACTTCTCAAAATGGTCGAAGTCATCAAAAACAAGGAAATCTTGAAGACCAAAGGAAGCTAGGGAAACGTGACTTCTAAATGTAACGTGGTATCCTGGATGGATCCTGGAACAGAAAAGGGGAATTGGGAAAAAAACTAATGAAATTCAAATAAAGTATGGAATTTACTTAATAATAATGTACAAATGTCAGTCCCTTAGTTGTAACTAGTGTAGGATAGTAAGGTAAGATGTTAACAACAGGGGAAACTGGATCTGTGCAATTTTTTCTGTAAATCTAAAACTACTGAAAAATAAATGTTTTATTTAAAAAAAATTGGTCATAAAAATGGATATGTTTATTATTATAGAGCCTGAGGCTATAAGAAACTACAGCTACTATGAAAAAAATGAAGTGATGGTCAATTAAATTTTAGCATCAATTAGCTATAAAATAAAGATGATTTTTATTATCTTGTTATTAAAAGCTCTGTCATTTAAAAAACACAGTGCAATTAATTGTTTATTTTTAGTTCATAGAAATTAGTTAAATTTATCAATAAATATTTACTAACTTTCACCTATATACATTACCCAATTTCTGGGTTTACCATTGTTCCCAGCCTCACTCCTTTATCCTGGCTGTATTTTTCTTCTGTAAAGTATTTTATTTACATTCTTTTATTGAGGATAGAGGGATAGTGTTACAGACTGAATGTGTCCCCCTGCCCCAAATTCTTATGTTGATGCCCTAACCCCCAATGTTGGGGGTCCTTTTAGAGGTGATTAGATCATGAGGGTGGGGTCCTCATGATGGGATAAATGCCCTTATAAGAAGAGATACCAGAGAGCCCTCTCTCTCTCTCTTTCTCTCTCTCCCTCTCTCTCCCTCAACCTGCCTTCTGAGGACACAGCAAGAAGACAGCCATCTGCAAGCCAGAAAGAGGGTCTTACCAGGAAGTGAATTGGCTGGCACCTTGATCTTGGACTTCCCAGACTTCAGAACTATGAGAAATAAATGTTGCTTCAGCTACTTAGCCTGTGGTATTTTGTTATAGCATCCCCAGCAAACTTAGACAGGTAGCAAACTTTCTTAGTTGTTGTATATCTGGGGGAAAAACTATTTTTCCTATTCCCCACCCCCCTCATCATCATTACCACCACCAAAAGCAAAAACAACAACAATTCTGATGGTAGCTTAGCTGGGTATAGAAATCATATATGGCAATTATTTTCCCTCATCATTTAGGAGATATTACTTCATTATTTTCTCCTGGCATCTAGTCTTCTTGATGAAAAGTCCACTTTAATTGTTTTTACTTTGTAAATAATCTGTCTTTTATTCATGTTAGCTTTTATGATTCTTCTCTTTGATGATATACCATTATATTATGATATATTAAGATGTGGATTCATTTTATTTGATCATGCTTAGCATTATGCTTCCTAAGTCTGGAAAGTCATCTCTTTCATCAGTGCTAGAAAATATTCAACCACTATTCTTTTGAATATTGTTTTGCTCTGTCATTTTAGAGAGCATTCTCTATTTCTCTCACTCCTCTTAGGCCTGAAGAATCTCAATTTATCTTGCTTATGTGTCTCCAGTGCACTTTCATAGTGTTCATCTCTTTATCTCTGTGCTACATTCTGGCTGATTCTTCCAATTAGTTGATTTAATTCAGCCTAGAGTTTAGTAAAATTTTTAGAATTACATTGATTCTTTTTTATTTCCAATTTCTGTCTGGTTTTTCATAAGCTCTTTTGTTTTACTCCTGCCTGGGGATTTTGACACTTACTGAAAGTCATACTACAGTGGCTTAACATTAGGATTATGTGGCAAACATGTAATAAGTATCTACTATGTGCCATCATTCTGCCTCCTGTTTTCATCCTCTGTGAGACTCTCATCCCCTTCATCTATCCATGACATCCAACAGGTGGCCCCCTGAAGGCTGGGAGCACTGATGCTTTGCTTCCTTTGAGGACCCCCAGAGAGATATTCCTGCCTTACATTTTGTGTTTTTTTTTTAATTGAAGTATAGTTCATTTACAATGTTGTGTTAGTTTCTGGTGTACAGCAAAGTGATATATATATACACACACACACACATATATATATATATATATACACACACACATATATATATATCTCACTATATATATACAGTGAAAAAGAGTATATATAATATATATAGTATATATACTCGTTTTCATATTCTTTTCCATTACAGTTTATTTACAAGATATTGAATATAGTTCCCTGTGCTGTATATTAGAGCCTTGTTTATCTATTTTATACACTGTAGCTTGCATCTGCCAATCCCAAACTCCTAATTTATCCACCCTCCCTACTTTCCCCATTGGTAAACATAAGTTTGTTTTCTATGTCTGCGAGTCTATTTCTGTTTTGTAAATAAGTTAATTTGTATCATATTTTAGATTCCACATATAAGTGATATCATATGATATTTGTCTTTCTTTGTCTGACTTACTCCAGTTAGTTTGATAATCTCTAAGTCCATCCATGTTTCTGCAAATGGCATTATCACATTTTGTTCTTTATTCGAGCTCCATCAATGAGCAAAGAGTGTGTTGTTTATAGAGACTGAAAAATCCCCTGAGGCAAAGGCCACATTTTATGACTATTCACTGCTCCCTGGAAGCAATGTGTTTCCCCAAAATAAGTGCTCAATAGACGTTGGCTAACACTTTCTGACAGTCAAATAAAGTGGGAAAATATGCATAGTTTGTGATCAGTTATGAGTGTAACTATGCTAATTTGCCCAGTTGATCAGTGACTCTGAGCATTATGAGGTCTGCTGCCCTGACTGTCATTTAAACCCTCCCCAGACATAAATTTGGCCAGAATCACTGATCTTTGAAATGGTAGTTTCCCTTGCTTTTGGCCTTCTTCATAGCTAAATCAGGTCAAATATGTGGCATTTCCATCAGTTTGGCAATGGCCCAAACAATCCAAATCAACTGACTGTTGAACTGTACTTACTATGATGACTGAAAGGAAAATTATTATGTGTAAATTTTTTTTCCATGCCACACCCTCTGCCCTTTGGGCATTTGAGGACAGAGTTACAATGAAGACTCTCTTGGCAAGCCTCCATTCAAACTTTCTGGAGCTCATTTTCCTAACTGTTCAGACAGGTGAGGACTACCCTCTCAGCACATCCAGAAGGGAAATTTTTAAAAGATTTCCTCCTGAGTCCTTTCTGGACAATATGAAGTTACGCAATTCTTTCAGAAAATAGTTCCCTAGGGAGCTACTCTTTTTGAGAACCTGCTCAAATTCCCTGGAGTTGCACTAGAGGATAAGTTTGTATGAAACCATGCGGGATCCCTCAGCCCATTTTTCTGTGCATCTAGGCAGAGAATAGATCCATGACACATTCTTAACTTGGGGACTTTTTATATTCCACAGAAGGGCCCTCTCAGGGACCCTTTCTTCCCTTTGGCAGAACCTAAACTCAGGCATTTGATTTGATTATGACTTACTATCAGCAAAAGAGACTTCGGTTTGGAAGAAACTCAGAGATTACTTGGCAACCCTACCAAATTTCTCATCCTATGTCTTCCTAAAGAGTGTAGATTACACAGAAAAAAAGTAAATCCAAGAACAGACTTGAGTAGCCCCTAGTTCTCTATGGAAAATATGCAAACAGACTCTAATGTAATACAGTTAGCGAAACAATAAACGTTGCACATTGTAAGTTCTTCACAGACAAACCTGAAAACTGGGAATTTCTTAGCCGAATTGTGCCATGTGGGAGAAATCATAGTGAAACATCAAATACAAGAAAGCCCAAAAGACTCATATTCAAAAGCAAATGGTTTGTGGGAAAGGCACTGATAAATACAGAGCACTAAATAAGATATTCTAGATGAACATTTGAAGTACATCAGCGTATGTATCTAAATTCCTTAATTACTGTGTTCAAAGGAGCAAATATTAAGGTGCCATAACTGTCTCCCAAATATTTACTTTAGGGATAAGTCTTTCCATGCTTGCTCTTAGTCCTTAGGCAGTTTTTAGAGAGAAAAAAAAAAATCATATGGAATCCATCCAGCCATGTCTAATTATGCAAAGGAAGGAAATAATATGCGTTTCTTAATACAAAGAAGAAAAATTACAATTGACTCCACATTCCTTTGATGAATATGATGTCTTTCATTTTGCCTCTGTGTGTGAAGTTTTTGGTGATGTATTTTTGATATGTAACTTTCTACAGATAAACATCCAGAAGATCTCTTTCTTCAGTAAACTCCTGGGTGGTGATTGATCTAAAGAACCAGAGAAGGCAGGCAGAGTTGTAGAATAAGCTGGCTCACTCATTCATTCACTCATTCCTATATATAGCACTTAAATGGATGTGCAAATGAGCTGATAATCCAAGTCACCCCTCCTGCAGTTTCCAGAGACTTGGTGGGTAAGTATAAAACAGGACTTGAAGGACTTCCCTGGTGGTGCAGTGGTTAAAAATCCGCCTGCCAATGCAGGGGATATGGGTTTGAGCCCTGGTCCAGGAAGATCCCACATGCCGCGGAGCAACTAAGCCTGTGTGCCGCAACTACTGAGCTTGCACTCTAGAGCCTGCAAGCCACAACTACTGAGCCTGAGAGCCACAACTACTGAGCCCGCATGCCACAACTGCTGAGCCTGTGTGCTGCAATTACTGAAGCCTGCACACCTAGAGCCCACGCTCCACAACAAGAGAAGCCACCGCAATGATAAGCCCACGCACCGCAACGAAGAGTAGCCCCCACTTGCCACAAGTAGAGAAAGCCCATGTGCAGCAACAAAGACCCAACCCAGCCAAAAAATAAAAAAATAAAAACAACAAGACTTGGCCTTTGACAGTGGAAGATCTTGAGGTCATTTCTGATCATTGAATGGAATTAACCTACTTCAGAGGACTTCCAAGGAAAATGGAATACAGCATGGAAGCCACAGGTTCAGTCGAGAATTCTAGGGTTCCTCAGTCCTAGCCGTACAAAAGGATTACCTGAGAAGCTTTTTAAAAAGCTAGACACCGCCCCCTCAAATCTGGCTCAAAGGTTCAGGGGCGAACTGGGCGTGAGTCATTTTTTTAAAGCTCTTAGTGAATCTGATGTGTAACCAGGGTTAAGAACCACTGACCCAAAGACCACTTAGATGTTCAATAATGAAGCAAAATCGGTAGATCTGACTCTAAGAATCCACCTAGTAAACATGTTTTGGGTGGTGCTTTCAGTATTTGGAGGTTTCAGAATCTCTGTGACAGAGAAGCAAAGGGCAATATAGGAGGCAGGAAAAGCTGCATGATTCTACCTGATTCTACCTCTCACTGGCACCCGCTTCTTTAAGCCTATATTACCCCCAAATAGGAATAATACCTCACAGGGTTTTTATGAGGAAATCAGATGGTCAACACAGTGTCTAGCATTGTGCCTAGTTCTTACCAAGTGTGGGACGTTGAAGAATGACTCCCCAAAATATAGCCAAGGCACATCCCTTGAATGTGTCTTTGAATGTTACCTTATCTAGAAAAAGGGTCTTTGCCGATGTGATTCAGGATCTTGAGATGAAGAGATCATCCTGGATTACCAAAGTGGACCCTAAATCCTATGACAAGCGAGGCAGAAGGGCAGGGGGCTGAGAGAGGACATACACAGGAGAAGATGCGCACGAAGGGGAACGCACGTGAAGACAGAGGCAGGATTGGAGTGAGGCAGCTCCAAGCGATGGCATGGAGCGGATTCCCCCTTAGAGCCTCCAGAAAGCCCACCCTGCCAGCGCCTTCATTTTGGACTCTGACCTCCTGAACTGTGAGAGAATACATTTCTGTCATTTTAAGCCACCAAGTTTGCGGTAATTTTTTTCCAGCAGCCCTAGCAAATGAATACAGTAAGAATTCAGTGAATGCTGGCTTGTTTCATGGCCAGGACAGAATAAGAAACTCTGGAAAGGAAGCAGTAGGGATCATTTTCAGGCAGAAGCAAAGCCCGTTGACGGTGGGTCTAAAGATGTTTTGGAGCAGAATGTAGACTCAAACACAGAGAAGAACAAACCATCCACTCAAAAAGTCGGAGTAGAGGGTGCTGGAAGTTCTCCTCCGAGCTTTCTTTCACAAGGAGACTGGGAGGTGAGACAGAGACGTGATCCACAGTGAACTATCTGCCCATACCCACTAGAGTGGCTAAACGTGGAATATACTAAGTGATGACGAGGATCTGGGGCTACTGGAACTCGCATACTGAAACTGCTGTAGGTACATAAAATAGGAAACAGTGTTTTCTTAAAAAGGTAAACAGACATCCAACATGTAACCTAGCCATTCCACTCCTACGTATTTACCCAAAAGAAATGAAAATATCTGTTCACACAAAGACTTGTACTGAATTTTCATGGCAGCTTAATTGTAATACCCCTCAAATGGAAACAACCCCAATGTCCATCAACAAGTGAATAAACAAAATGTTGTCCATTCACACAATAAAATACTGATTATCAACAAAAAGAAAACAGCTACTGATACCCTTAATAACTTGAATGTATATCAAAGTTGTTATGCTGAGTTAAATAGACCAGATTCAAAAGCGTATATACTGTATTATTCCATTTATATCAATTTTTAGAAAATGAAAACTAATCTATAATGACAGAAGGCGGATGGATGGTTGCCTGTGGATAGGTGAAGGGGTTTGGAGGGAACCGGGAGGGAACACATGCAAAGGGACACAAAGAAACTTTGGGAGTGATGGAAATGTTGGTTTCTTATTAGTGGTTGTGATTTCCTGGATGTATAAGTCTGTCAAAACTGTTCAAAATGCATATTTAAAAAAATGTGCAGTTCATTTCTTGTAAACTATGCCTCAAGAAAGTTGTTAAAAAAAGAAATTTCAGGGACTTCCCTGGTGGTCCAGTGGTTAAGACTGCACTTCCACTGCAGGGGGCACGGGTTCGATCCCTGGTTGGGGGACTAAGATTCTGTATGCCGCGTGGCACAGCCAAAAAAAAAAAAAGAGAAAAAGAAAAATTTCAGCACCCACCTCTAGGAAAGCAAGTAAGCCAACTGGAAGGCCATTGGGAATCCAAAACTTGAGAGAATTTAGAATTGACTGAAAGGAGTGATGGAAGGAAAGGAGTTCTGGGTCAGTGTCATCAGAGCAATAGTGCAAGTTGACATGTTTCATAATGTTTCACAGTAATGATCTGAATGAGCGACTGCAGTGCACTGAAGCACAGGATTTCCCCATTTCAATTAGGCTCTCATTTCTCAGATCAGGAGCCTTCCTGGGTATAGCTCAAGTCTGCTCTCTGGTGCTTGGAGAGGAACCTTGTTATTGATTTGTCTGATCTGGGAGATGCCCTCCGATGCTCCTGTTAATTGCTCCTCTCTTCCAGGGCTCAGGCTGAGTTCGGGGTGGGGAGAGCTCTCCCGACTCCCTGGCCTGGGTTCCCTGTGAAAGAAAGCTCGGAGGAGAGCGACCTGCACCCTCACTCCAACTTCTTGAGTGGATGGCTTGCTCTTCTCTGTTTGAGGTATATTCTGCTCCAGAAACATCTTTAGACCCACTGCAGGAAGCCTTATCTATCTTTGAACATGGCAGAACAGTTGTTGTCACATTTCCACTTTAAAATGGGATATGCTTATAAGGAAAGTTAAAAAGTATTGGAAAATGGGAATAAAGGAAAACATTTCTTGCCATTCCCACCATTCAAATATTCACACAAATAACTTTCATTTTTTCCCAATTTTTTCTATTTAAAAGTTGTTTAAAAAACAATTGTCATTATGCTACGTACACAGCTTTACTTCCTGCTTCTTCCTTTATCATTATCTCTTGGTCACTTTTCCGTGTTATTACTCAGACATCATAAATATTATCTTTAATGGCTGAATAATCTTTCATTGAGTGGATATGCCATTGTTAGCCACGGTTGTATTAGCAGAGAGTTTGAAACACAGTTAGATGATGATTTCACACAAGACAAACTTCACTCAAGATGTAAAAGGAGAAGTCCTGATGGGTGGACCGGAGTAGGTCTCAGACTTTGGTTCAAGCTGAGGTCTTTGCTGGTGACCTTGAACATGTGTCATTACTTCACTATGGCCTCTTTCTTGCTTACCCATAAATCACACACCCACGCAGCTGTTTAAGGTTTCTTCCAGCTTTAAGATTCTGGAATTCTATGATTCACTCTACTAAACCAAAATGCCTGATTTTGGCCATCCAGGCTCCTTACCAATCCATTCATTCTTCATATGCCTGAAAGATATTAGGTGTCCGATGAGTTATTTTATATTGATTTGAATTGTAGGGAATATTTTATATGGAATTGAAGTCACCTGATTCAACTGAGCTCAATAAACCTTCAACAGACTTTTACTTCAGGAGACCTCAATATGAGGAAAAACAATTTATTTTAACTCCTTCATTTATAGAAATAATTGTTTTGAAAGATCTGACGTTTCCTGTACACTGACTCAGGATAGTTCTACTTCATTTCAGGTCACCTTGTTGAGAATGACTAAAGTCAACACGATGAGTCTCAATTTCAATAGTGACATAGAAACCAGGCAACATAAAAGACCACACGGACAAGGACACAGGCAAAAGTACACATCTTGTTAACATCTGCAATTAAAATAAATCTTTAGGCTTGGAAAGGCTCCTCTGAATTACATGGAGATTACTGGATTTGTTCCATACGTAACAACTTTAAATTTGCAAGATTGTACTCCTCCAAAAATAATAGGAGAGACTCCTGCTTGGCTGTCTGGAGCCCGATAAACAACTCCATTAATTAAAAGGTGCAAGTCATTAGCACATGTTACTGCTATTACTTTGTACTTTAACATAATTTACATTTGCTTCCTTATGCCAGGTTAAATTTTCTGCTTCTTCTGAGCCTTTCTTTCTTTGTTTAACCAGCAGTTTCTATTTTATGTTTACTGAATAGTATTATGAGTAGGGTTAATCTCTTTATTTCTATGTGAGAACAACTCCAACCTTAATGATTTAATCACTACTTATAGAAATTTAAGATGTAGAGTAAATAATACTTCAAAAGCAAAAACATTAGTATCTAGAAATATAAAATCAATACACACAAATGGCTGTTTAACCAATACTCCCAAATGATGTTGCTATATAGTGGTTAAAAGCTTCATCTAGAATATCACATCACGCCTAGAACAATAACAATGAAAAAGAATATAAGAAAATATAACAGATACAAAATGATGGTGTGTCCTTGGTGTGCCTCAACAGAAAAAAAATGAGAGATGGGGGAAACAAAATAAAAATATATTTTCCCAAAATGTTTTATAATTTTTAATTCTAGTTTGCTAAATTAATTCTAGTTTGCTAAAATATTTTAGCAAATGGTTTTCCTAAAATGGAATTAAAGCTAGAATAAAAATATAACCACCTCATTTCCTTTTAGTCTTCAGTTTGCTTTTTATGAAAGGTAGAAGCTTTGGAAAATTGAATTCATTAAATTACTATGAAAGTCTATGCACTTTCTTTCAATCCTGGAAAAATTTTTTAAGTTAGCAGAATCTTAAGATTACCAATTTATATTTTATATAAGTTCACTAAGCTTTAAACAAGAGCCTTCTTAACTTTGCCAACTGAGTTCTAATTTATAAAGAAAATTACATTTGAGTTGATTTAAATGACCAGAAACAATATGTCTATTGATTTTTCAAGATGTTAAGAAAAACATGGAATATTCCTGCCGCTCTGTGGATTTGTAAATGTCTTTATTTGCCACAAAAATGCATGCTATGTCTCATTCAAGTACAAAAGGTAACTTAGGGTAGGAATTCATTCAGTCAGGAGAGCCATTGATCAATAAGAAAGTGAGAACCCCATTCATTTAGTTCATTCATTCAACATACTATGGAGTGCTTTCTGTGTGCTGGCAGACAGAAGGGAAATACTTAATTATGAAATCTTAGACCACAATCAGATGCTCCTGAAAATCACCATAGAGCCTTCCTGGACACACTCCCTCCTAGTTTGAATTCTCGGAAATAATTCCAGCAATTGCTTTCACATGTGTAACATATCTCTCCATATATGTCATCAATAATTGTTTACAGAGAGCCACTTATGTACAGATGATTCATAGATAAATAAGGTAAATTCCCTACCATCAAGTGCTTACACCTACTAGGAAAGGAGATAGTGTTACAAATAACAACAGTCCTGGGAGTAGAAGACCTAAGTGTGTACAGGGCCTGCCAGAGCTCAGAGGGGGAAGAAATTACTTCTGTTTGGGGGCTGGCTCACAATTATTAGATTTTCTTTCTTTTCTGCTTCAGTGTAAGCTCTGTGAAATCAGGGCAGGGGTGTGTGTCTATCTTAGTTGAATCCTCAATAATGAATGCATACCTGACAGATGCCAGGTACGCAAAAACATTTGTCTAATGAATGAATGACTTGGCATTTGACTTGGTTGAAGATTAGGATTCCGTCCCATGGACAACGGGGGAGGTAGGCGCACTGCTGATGAGGGAAGGTACTGGAGGGGAAGCCCAGGTGTAGCTCAGCTTCACGTTTCCAGGTTGAATTAGTCGGGGTAATGAACATGAGGTGCTGCCTTAGAAAAGTCCCTACATCTCAAAGGCTTACTAGGATAATGTTTTCTTTCTCTTTCCAGTCAGCACTTATGTGGGTTGGGCAGTCCTCCCTCCTCATTTTGTAGCTGCACCATTTGGAATACATGGCCTCCTAGGGGGTCATAGCAGGGGAAAAAAGGGGTGGAGGAGCTACCTGGGTCTTAACTGCCCTGGCTTTTGCACTCAGTCAATTAGGACTAATCATGTGATCAGTCAGCCTGGAAGAGAGGCTGGGAATGTGTAGAAAGAGACAGAGTATTTGGTGAGCACTACCTCCTTGCCACTCAAGTCTATGTTTATTTGCGTAGTGTGTGTGTGTGTGTGTGTGTGTGTGTGTGTGTGTGTGTATATAATTTTCATTTGCCCCCATTTTTTCTAGCCTTTTCCAAATCGTAGGTCAAAACTCTTACCCCGTTTGTCACTCCCATAAAGTAAAGGGAAGTGCTTTATCCTATCTCACTGCTTTAACAAATGCTGGTGATAATAAGGATGACATTCAAACCTCAAACTCTGCATGTGAACAATCTGTATTTTATTCATAACTACAAGAGATAGATTCTCTATTATCGTTTATTTGATTAAAATGTCTTTGAGTTGGAAATGTGACTTAACGGGATTTGCATTTGGACCCAACCAACAGAGAATTCTGGCTGATGTTTTTATCCAGTCAGCCTTTCTGTGCCTGTTAACTCATCTGAGAAATGGGATTATGATAGTTGTTTGTAAGATTCTTTGTTTCTTCAAATAATCCTAATGCTCTCATCAAGGTTGAGCCATGTAATGGACTAAATACTTGATTTTTATACTGTTAAAATTAAAAAGAGGCCAGCCTTGAAAATTCCCTGGGCAGACAAAACCAGTTTAGTCATGTAGATAAAGCTTCATTTAGCTTATTTAACTTGACCTGGGTCATTTTTTCCTTGTGCCTCTGGAAATTATAAGCAAAACTTGAACTGTTTTCCAAGGTTGGTATGAGGTAAACACTGAAAATTCTAATATTAGAACCAATCACATTGAAGAATAAACAGTCCCTGCTTTCTCTCTATATAAACTGTTTTATTAACAACACACCCCTGAACCTCATTCCATTCAAAACCTCAAAGTTTTGGTTTGAGTGCTCCCCGGTTTGCAAACTGTCTTTTTGGCGTGTGCACAGTAAACTTTTACTAATTACTACTCCGGTGTGTCACTGGTTTTACTTCAGCTCTTTCTGAACTTTTGATACTACATTACTCCTAAGCCTGTAAGACAACTGGCGGGATGGTAAGAAATTCATGGAAGAACATAGATAAATGTAGCAGGTACTTAGTGGTATATGGGGTGTATGTGGTCTTTGACAGTTTCCTCTGTTTTTTAAAAATGGATTTTTAAAAATTTCCTCTGAGGATAAAAAATGAGTCGGATTAGTCAGAGGAGTAATGGGTGAATGTTTAACTGTCTGAGAAGAAAAAAGGATTAGGTAATGATTTCTCTGGAATTTAAACTCAAAAATTAGGAATTGGCCAAAATGAATTCCCTCCAGATTTGAAGTAGGTATAATTAGCCGAGTATCAGAAAAAGTATGTAAAAATGAACAAAATCTCATATAAATTTTTAGAAAATCCTGAGGTCTCAGTTTGGGGGCACAGGGTTAGTATGCAGTTAATAAGAAATTTTGGTGGCAAAACACCTCCTATCAAGAGAAGGTATCAGAAAAGGTCCAGACAATTGAGAGAATTGCTTCCAGCCGCCCTGCATGGGAGTATTTGTCTCAATCAGTAATTCTCGTATTTCAGGATGAATCAGAATCACATAGTTGCAGGGTGGGGCGGGGGAGGGGTCCCAGCCCCAGGGATTCTGATTCTGTAGGTCTGGGGTGGGACCTGAGAATCTGCGTTTCTAACACATGATGCTGGTGCTGCTGGTCTGAGGGCTACACCTTGAGAACCAGTGTTTTAGATCCTTTCTGGCAAAGAGGACTTCAAAGTGATAATGAGAAACTGCACACCAGATAAATATTTCTGGATGTCATACCCAGGGTGTACCTGTCCCTGGTCACTCCCCTGGCTGTGGTAAGGTCCAACTCAGCGTTTCTTGCTAATTTAATTTCTGCAGCGAAATTGGGGAAAAGGTGAGGGTGGCAGTTTGGATTGCTTGTGGATAGAGTCAAATGAGATCATTTCAGTTTCCAGGTATTTCATGGAATTTGGGGTCTGAGAGGGATGTTAAAAAAAACTCTTTGAAGGAACGCATGGCTTTGGGAGGGATGCACCGTGAGGGGGCTCAGCTTAATCCATTCGGTTTATTAATAGGGATAATGCTTCCGCAGTAAACACAACGTTTGCATTGACCTGGTCAACCTTATGTAGGACAATGATTTAAAAACATATCTGGATGCAAGTTTTGTAAAACTTGTATACTCTTTCATGTGTCCAATCAAAACTTCCTTGTTTGGGAGGGACAGATTAATAACTGAGATAAGTTTGCCCAAGGAATTTTGTATCAGTAAGTCACTTAGATAGTGAAACAAGAGAGACTAACCTCCAGCTTGCTAATTAAGTCATTATGCCTAGAGGACTCTTCCATCTTGTTTATAAGTGAGTCTCCTTTTACTATAAACAAATAACTCTACTTAGTAATTCTTATTAATAGAGTTTCTGTATATACAATACCACTTTTAAGTTTGATCTTGTATTACACAAGTGCCTTGTAAAGTATGTAATAAACGCCCAAATTATAAGGAATGTGGAAATCCTAAGGCAGCCGTGCAAATCAGCATGAAAATAAATCAGGCCATAGAAAGTTTTAATCACCCTGCCACCCACTAGGAGGTTCACATATAATAAAGTAATGAAAACTTTATTGTCTTCTACCTGCCTGACATTAGCTGTTACTCTCTAAAGGCTCAGTGGGCACGTGTTCAGAAGCTAGGCAAGACCACACCACTGATTATTTTTTTAGGGAGAAACTAAAGAGATGAGCACATGTCATTTCCCACCCAGAGACATTCTGGATATTAACTGGCCTAAAAACCGTGCCTCTAAATTCCTTCTCTAGGCTGTAAGAGAAACCCCCTGCAAGGAGGATATTTCAATAGAGTCCTGAAAAATATTCAGGGCAAGATTCCAAACTCCACACATGGTTGGGCTTTTAAAAGTACCACTTATTGGTGACTTATTGGTCAATGCCTCTGACCTTCGGAAAAACCCAAACGAACTTTCTGGCCAACCCTGTATCTTTGTTCTGATCTTCTGCGTGTAATTAGAGGACACACACACACACACATTCATTCATTTAATCTAGGCATATGTTTGAATTAGGCAAAGACTTCTTACTCTTAGTTTAAGGGATTCACAGTCCATAATTAATGCACGTGCTTCTTTTACAGAAATTCTGTGAGATTCCTGGCACCCGGCCCCTTGACAATACTTCCCTTCTACTAAATTCCTTCCCCAGATCTGCTTCTAGCCTCCACTGGCTCTAAGAGTCTTACGGACTGGATTGAACTGCTGAATCCTGCCGTGCCTGGCTTTGAGCCCCATAACCCTGTAATTCCTATTAAGTTTTGCAGTCATGCCCCACTTCTCAGCAAGACTTAATAACAGTGATCTTCAGTAAGGTCTCATAATACCAGGTCATCATTATTTGGATAATATATGCTATT
The DNA here is from genome assembly GCF_949987535.1 of Balaenoptera acutorostrata. Lineage (NCBI taxonomy): Eukaryota > Metazoa > Chordata > Mammalia > Artiodactyla > Balaenopteridae > Balaenoptera > Balaenoptera acutorostrata. The sequence continues at coordinate 15,118,947 of NC_080081.1, forward strand.
AAGAATTATCATAAATAATTGAAACTAAACCACACTTGTAAAAATAAAGGAACAAAGTACATACTGCGGTGTGGCCATGCAGGATGATCCTCCCAGACACGGGGTGAATTAGGAAAGGGTTGTATGCGTATAATGAGAAACCGACCGTCAAGGACAGTTTTGCTCACCTGGTGCTAGAAGTTGTTTTGGTTTGTTGAACTTTGGTTTTTATTCACTGATACTTGAATATAATATTATGACATTCTAAATAGATGATATCTTAATAATCTGTACCCATACGCATAACATTCTTGCTAATAGACATTATCCAATTTCTTGAGAATAACAGAATTAAAGTGGATGGCGGTGGTGCATAAAGGCCATCTGGGTGATCATGAAAAAAAAATAGATTACTGGATTATAAACCAAGGAGCATGGGAACCCGGCCGTGGGACCTCCAGTTTCCCCAGTAATATTAATCACGGCTGCCATTCACTGGGTGCTACTCAAGTGCCATTTTGTTGTTGAAGAAGCAGGGGTGTAGGGGAGATGGCTCGTCCAAGTTCACAGAGCGACTGGTGGAGCTGAGCTGTGAGCACAGGTAGGTCCGCATCAGCTTTGCTGGTAACCAACAGCACCGTGTTCTCCCTCAGTAGGAAAATGGAAATCCTGTCTCTGGACTTCAGCCCGGGGACTCTGTGCAGTGGTGGTGGAGCTGCTTCTCTCTGTCTTCCGCTGCAGGTCTCAGACCGATGCCCTGACCCTCCTGCCACGCACAAGTGCAGCCAGTGACTCAGAGCTCTGTGTCGCAGCATGGGAATTTGGCAGGTTTTCCTGTAGTTTTTCCCGGAGTATCTCTGCTGTTGCCACGCCAGTTTGAAAGATGCGCTCCCCCATTGCCCCTTGGTTAGGGACAGCCCTCAATCAAGGAAGGAAGGACATGCCACCCTGGGCCACAACTGCCTGTCAGACAGGCTCAGCCATCCTACAGGAGCTCAGGGTGAAAGTGGGCTAGTGTTTTGGTGCCATTACTACAAGGCTTGGGACAGGGATTTACAGAAGTGATCACCGCCCTCATCAGCCAAAGAAAGAACTGAAAGTTGTTTTAGTTTGTTCAGGTTCCCACTGTCCCCAAGGCTACATTTCAAAAACTATTTACGTGGAGGACTAGGCCTGGCCCTGTCAAGACTCTAGGAGAGAGACTCCGGGCCTGAGATGGTGCTCAACCAGATTTCTTTGGGGAGAGGCTCGCAGAGAAGAGGGAATAAGAATAACCTTGTATGTTCCCTCCAGCTCACCGAGTTCTCTGCCTGCTGCTGGGCAGGGTGGCAACACAAAGCAGATTCCATGTACCAGGCTCACAAGGGGAAAGGGGAAGGGGGGGCAGCACGGTATTACCATGGACCCTGGATGTTTCCTCTCTTCTTTTAAAGAAATGCAAAAAAGTTGGGGAAATAGAAAAATACTCTCAGGAGTGGTTTGGTCCTGCCCAATATTACCTGGTAAAGAGACATGGACTCGCTCTGGCTGAGGTGGCCTCAAGAAATACAGCATCCGGGCTTCCCTGGTGGCGCAGTGGTTAAGAATCCGCCTGCCAATGCAGGGGACAAGGGTTCAAGCCCTGGTCCGGGAAGATCCCACATGCCGCGGAGCAACTAAGCCCGTGCGCCACAACTACTGAGCCTGTGCTCTAGAGCCCGCGAGCCACAACTACTGAGCCTGCGTGCCACAACTACCGAAGCCCGTGCGCCTAGAGCCCGTGCTCCGCAACAAGAGAAGCCATCACAATGAGAAGCCCGTGGACCGCAATGAAGAGTAGCCCCCACTCGCCACAACCAGAGAAAGCCCACACACAGCAACGAAGACCCAACGCAGCCAAAAATAAAAAAATAATAATAATGAAAAAAAGAAATAAAGCATCCATGTCTCTCCAGATGGATTTTGGGAATGCCCTGCCCTCCAGTACTGGTTGCTTACACTCCTTCATTTCTCGGGTTCCAGGACATCCATGGATGCTTTATGGTTGGAGCTAATCCTAACTCAAGGGGATTCTTTGTATTTTCCTATGAAATCCTCAGCACTTTCCCCCCGTCCAGCCCCCATCAGGAGTGCCCACTGCTCTCCTTGCCCTGATTTGTCATCAAGGTCTGCAGAATCATCTTTGCTCCTTTTATGGATTGACTCAGCCTTCTCCAGTCCCCTGTGTCCTTAAGTACCTTGTACTTCATTGCCAGCCTCTGCCATCAATTTTCCTAATTTGACTCTCCCTTTGATTGTGGTCCTGCCTTTGCAGAACCTGTTAAAAGACTGTCATTTTCTACTCTCAGTAAATGACATGTCTGATCTCGGGCCCAGCTTCTGTTTTTTGTTTCACTCATCTTGATTATCATTTCTCACCCAATGTTCCCTCTTTCCACCCTATGAGTTAGTGCTTAGCACTCTGCCTTCATGAAATCCTATTCTTTACTTTAAAAACACCTCAATAAATAAATAAATGGGATAAGAGAAAGCTTTTTTTTATAGTCGAATTCTGATTAATAAGTGTGGGAGGAATGATGGAAATAGAAAATTACCATTTGGCAAACATCACAGTAATAATTGTTATAGGCAAGAATCATGGGTGGATGATGAAATTAGTGGGCAAAAGCATAATAAGAAACAGGACGTTACAAAGCCTCAAAGCATATTCCCGTGCAAAATTCAATAATTACAAAAGGAAAAGAATAACCTTTTGTTGGAGAAACTTGTCAGATACCACCATAACCAAATGGTCAAAGCGAACACCACCTGTAACAAGACACGGTAACATTGTGAGCCTGACAAGGGCACAACAGTGATTTGTGGAATTCTTGCCAAAAAGACATAATCTAAATTTAATCAGGAGGATATATCAGGCAAATTCACATGGAGGGACATTCTGCAAAATAACTGGCCAGTGCTCTTCAAAAGTGTCAATGTCGTGAAAGACAAAGAAAGACTGTGGAAGGAACTGATTCAGATTAGAAGTAAGGAAACATGACAGCTGAATACAATGCCTGATCCTAGATTAAATCCTGGATCCTAGATCAGATAATGACCATTAGTAGGACAATGGGTGATATTGTCATAAGGTCCATAGGTTAACAATACTGCAACAATGTTAGTTTGATAATTGCCCTGTGGTTGTGTAAGATGTTAACATTTGAAGATGAGTGAGGGGTATATAGGAATTCTTCTACTGTATTTGCAATTTTTTTTAACTCAGAAATTATTGGAAAATTTAAGTTTAAAAAATTTGTTAAAGCTTACTTCAAAAACCAACTTAAGTCTTACCTCCCTGAAACCTACTGTATAAACTTTACACAGTCAAATCACACGCACCACCCCCCTGCAGAGTATGAGTTCAGGCTTGGAAGTGAGTGAATAACTATTAGCTTGACAAACTTTTATTGAGTACCTACTATGGCCCAGTAATTACGCTAAGTACTGGGACTTCATGGTTGGATGCTCTGCACGTATTTAGTTATACTTACATGCATACAAGCCACATGCTTCTATGGAAAGCTCCTAGAAGACCAATTTAATATTTCTTTTACTTTTCCACAGGATGCCTGGAACAATGGCATTTACACAGCAGCTCCTTGGTAAAAATATATTCATTAATAGGATGAATATTTTCGTTATTCCCTTTCTGCGAGTAAACATGGATAGTTGGTTACCAGTCAATTCCATTGTCCCCTTGAGGCAGGCTTGACCTGGCCCTCTTTCTTCTGGTCCCAAGCCTCCCTGGCTGTTTCTCTGTATCAGAAGCCACGCCTCTTCCTTTTGCCCCTCCCCCTCCGTGGGAACACATCCTTGTCCCTGCAATGCGGGGCGCTGTGGAAACACTCTGATAAAAATAGAGGCTTCTCCATGACCTCTGACGAGTCACTTGACCTCCTTGGGCCTCCTTTGCTCGGCCTGTAAAGTGGGAATCCTGATAATGATTCGTCAAAGGCTTTGTCATCCTTCGTCACCAAGCCCAAGTGCAAATTCTCCCTAATGATGTGATGATAAGCAGAGCCACTTGAGTGAGTCTGCTCCTGGGGAAAGACGGGCCTCCTTCCACTGTTTGGTCAGAGAAAGCTTCTTGTGCTTAAGATGTTTTTAGTCACACTTTCTCTTGGGTAAATCATAGTTGGCAAAAGGCTCGTTTGTTCCTAAAATCTTTATCTAGAAAGTAAACAAAATCGTATCTCAGATCCCTGGCTCATCAACTGCTCTCTTTCAAAGGATCAAAATCATCAGGATCGGGCTTCCCGGGTGGCGCAGTGGTTGAGAGTCCGCCTGCCAATGCAGGGGACACGGGTTCGAGCCCTGGTCTGGGAAGATCCCACATGCCGCGGAGCAACTGAGCCACAACTACTGAGCCTGCGCGTCTGGAGCCTGTGCTCTGCAACAAGAGAGGCTGCGATAGTGAGAGGCCCGCGCACCGCAATGAAGAGTGGCCCCTGCTTGCCGCAACTGGAGAAAGCCCTCGCACAGAAACGAAGACCCAACACAGCCAATAAATAAATAATAATTTTAAAAAAAATCATCAGGATAAACAGAGTGGATTATACATATGCCTTTAGCAATTTTATAGTAGTCTGAAAAACATAAATAGGAGTAAAGAATAGTTCTTTTTGAACAACATTGGAATAAATTTATCACCTTACAGATTCGATTGCAAAGAAAGGCTATGCCATGCTAGGGGCATTCTGGGCTAAGAGCAGGTACCCCTCCACTCCTGCCCTTCTTTCCAAATCCCGAGTTTGCCTCTGCAAGGAAGTGTGCTGCTTATAGGGAAGCCAGTCTGCTTACTGCACACCTGCTGCACCTAAGGCATCATTCTCAGTGGCATTTTAGCACCTCTTTTATTGTCTATACTAAAGCACTCAGCGTGCAAATATAAATCTGCTACTTTGTGTGGGATGGTTTACAGAACTGTCCCGATATTGGCGGTTAAGGAATAGTTAACTTGTGCCTTGACCAGGAGATTGGTACAGAAAGGCACCTCCAAAGCGAACAGGCAAGGATGTGGAATAAAGAAGGACACACATTTTCGAACAGCTTGTGAGTTGCTGTGCTTATGGAAACTGCAGCAAGAGATGCACTGGGACCAAAACCAGCCAGAAGACACAAGGCAGGCATGCATAACATAATCGCATTGTCATCGTGTGCCAGAATTCAAAGCAGGCAGGGGCACGTTACTCTTGTGGGACAGCTTTCTGTGACCATTCTGAATACACATTCAAAGATGAGTATTTCAGGAGATGTAACAGAAAAGGGGAAAATCCAAAGATTTTGCTTACTCAGGGGAGGGTACAGAGAGAGGATTCCCTAAGGACTAGAAACTAAATAAAAATATGCATGCTGCGGCTGCCGATAATAGAGACTCAGGCTGCGAGAGTGGGCTGGTCAGTTTAGAGATACAGTATTCAGCATATTCAGTGTGGGCGAGAGTGATAGAAAAATAATCTGGTTAACACCCTGGGTGGAGGCCGAGATGCTACAGATGTGGCTGGATACAGGATCAGGAGTGTCCATCATCTTAGGGCAGGGATGTGGACTATCCTTCCAAAGTGTTAAATTGATGGAGACAGACCAGCTCAAGATATTTAAGGGTAGGAAAAAAAGAGAATCTCCTTAAGTAACTAAAAAAAAAAAAAAGAAAAAAAAGAAATCAGCACCTAGCATCAGATACACATGCCTGGTAGAATGCAAGCTCTAAACATTTTGTTCATGTGAATAACTCCTTAAAATTCAGCTAAGCTGACACTATTTTAGCATAATTCACTCTCCCCACTGACCAAGAGACCAATAGCTGGACAGCTAAGCAGCTTTTGAATACGAACCTGAAATATCCTATAGAGTAGAAGCAGGAGTTTAAGCTGACTGAAAATAAACACGTTTCCATCAAGCCCAGATTGTATATTATGCCATCTGGTCAGAAGTAAAAAATGAGTTGAAGAATTAAAGGTCACTTTAAAAGGTCTCGTGGGAAATGGAGAGTTGAACTTTCTCTCTTTCTGTTAATAAAGCTTGATAATGCTATCGTTTATATGTCCATGTAGGTCTTGAAATTTTTAAATGGGAAATTTGGCAGCTCAGTGGGGAACCCAAACTGGTTTCCACGCAGAGGTAGCATGGTTCTTGCAAAGGTTACTGGCGTTGGAAGGAGGAGCTCTGGTGCCAGCACTCCCTGGCTGTCTTGCAGTGGAAGAGTCAGGGCATCTCTCTGTGTCTCAGGTGCCTCCTGTCTCGATTTGCAAATCGAAGAAAACATCAGCAGCCTTTCCTAGCCCCCAGTGGTGGTACGAAGACCAAAACAAGAGAACATTTGTGGAAGCCCTTTGTAAATCGCAAAACGCTGTACAAATGAAGGGCTTTCATGAAAAGGTGCTATTAGGTTAACAGAAAACTCAACTCCAGACAGATGTTGAAAAAGGAATACAGTGGTTTTGGAAGCGTCCACAGGGCGAAGCTCAACAACAGTGATTAAGAACCAATCTACAAAGTAACCTTCACCGTGGACACAACTGCATGTAGGTACACAGGGAGGAAGTGGGACTGGCAAGAAAACTTTAGAGAAGGAAATAAACATTTTAACATTTATTGTTATGTCTGTATTGCCTTATAAACTTATGTGAATCATTCAATATTGCATCTTTCTTTCAAATTACCTATGAGATCTTGGATTCTCCTTAGCAAATGGTTCATTCCATATAATGCAAATCACTACAGTGGACTCTTTCAATTTGGTTGATTCCAACCTCCTCAGAAAAAGGAAACAAATGACTAAGTTTTACAGAGCTCAGCGTTTATTTGGTTGAGCCTGTGACGTCACTGCCTGCTCCACCAATCAATGTGCCGAGAAACTCCCCGCATCAGTAGCATTTGCCCAGGTTCCAAAGATTCATTTGTATTTTTCCAGAGCGTGATAATTAAACTGCAAAGATCCCTTCTGTCCCAAGAATGCTCTTTGACATTCAGATGACACTTAACTATTCTGAGAATTACAGAAGGTGATTATAAAGAAAATTTACTTAGTAGCTGTGATGTAGTATAAAAAGTGCAGTCCGTAAGTAGCTGGAAATGATTCTGATGTTTTCATGCTATTTGAGTTCTTTCTGGAGGAGTGCCTTAATTAGAAGAAACCCAGTCTTTAACATAGTAGAATAACATACATGGAGCCTATGTCAGAGGTATTAGCTTGAGAACACAAATTTTTTGGAACAAGCCATTTTGGGACAGGAACCATGTTATGATAGATATCTAAGGATAAAAAGATAAATTATTTTTAATCCATTTCTATATCAAAATTCAAGTGAAAAAAATCACATGAGAGGAAGATGCTTAGGAATAGTTTCACTAACAATAATGAAATGATAGTCATGTCTTTTACTTCATCACTAGAAGAAGTGATATTTAAAAATAAACTCAGAATTAATGGCTAACAGAGGTTTCTTACTTACATGTATATAATTTCTTGCAGTTTATAAGGTGACTCCACACAGCTCCACAGATTCTCATGCTGGAGGAGGACAGACTTTGGGAGGATCGATCTAGATTCAAAACATACTTCTCCCACTAAACAGCTGTGTGGCTTGAGTAAGAAATTTAACATCTCTGAGCCTCAGTTTCCTTACCTGTGAGAAGGTGATAGTAGCAATCTTGAGGTGTCACTTGTGGATTAAATGAGCTAATGTTTCTAATACTACCGTCACAGGTGTAGGGGCTTGAAATGTACATTTTCCTCTATGAGAAAGCTGATGAGTCTGGACAGCCTCTGGGGACTGACTTTGAGTGAATCAATGGGCCAAACTCCATTTGGAATTTCTTTGGTTCTCTTGACCTGAGGGACACTACAGTCCTAAAGCAAAGCACAGAGTCAGCACCTCGTAATAAATTATGAATTGCTTTTTCTCTCTCTCAGCAATGCAACCAATAGGAGGCATTGATTTTAATGAATGCAATGTTAGCTCTATCCAGGAAGGGCTCGTATCCCCAAAGTTTGACTAGTGCCTGGAGCTAGTTGGTGCTCAATGAACATTTATTGAACAAATAAATGAATACATGGCACCCAAGTCCTGATATCTTTTCTCTTCCCTATCCTTTTCATCCAGTTTTGAGCATTCCTATAGTTTATACCCACACCTTTAAAATACATTTTTTTTTCATGGATTTCCCTACCTCCTTGCAAAAGTTTGAGAGAACTCCCTCATCTAGACTAACAATGAACACGTTTGTCATTTATTTTCTGTACATGGTTCTCAGAGCAGAACAACTACTCCCTATGGATAAGCATTCAGCAAGCGGCTGGTCCCCTGTCCTGGGAGCTCAGATGTGTGAGATCCCCTCTGCAGAGTTTCTGGTTGGTCCTCATCTGCCCCAGATGGACGCCCCCGCTTCCTTTCTGGTCAGTGTCACTGACACAGTTCCTTCCTTTTTTTTTTTTTTTTAGAAATTCACGTTCTTTTATTTATTTATTTATTTATTTATGACTGTGTTGAGTCTTCGTTTCTGTGCGAGGGCTTTCTCTAGTTGCGGCAAGTGGGGACCACTCTTCATCGCGGTGCGCGGGCCTCTCACCATCGCGGCCTCTCTTGTTGCGGAGCACAGGCTCCAGACGCGCAGGCTCAGTAATTGTGGCTCACGGGCCCAGTTGCTCCGTGGCATGTGGGATCTTCCCAGACCAGGGCTCGAACCCGTGTCCCCTGCATTGGCAGGCAGATTCTCAACCACTGCGCCACCAGGGAAGCCCCACAGTTCCTTCCTTGATGGAGATCCTATGTGCTTCCTGGTCCTGGTGGTTGATGGTCAGATCAGCTTCTGATTTAGAAATGTTTCACCAGGAGAACCAGCAGGGCCTGTTTTCCAAATTAACTCTCACCGTTTTACTGGAAATGACAGCTCTTTTAATGCCACTTCTTATGTCCCAATGTTAGATTTTTTAAATCAAGAGAGGGGCTTCCCTGGTGGCGCAGTGGTTAAGAATCCGCCTGCCAATGCAGGGGACTCGGGTTCGAGCCCTGGTCCAGGAAGCTCCCACATGCCACCGAGCCATTAAGCCCACGCACCACAATTACTGAGCCTGTGAGCCACAACTACTGAGCCCACGTGCCACAACTACTGAAGCCCGCACGCCTAGAGCCCGTGCTCTGCAACAAGAGAAGCCACCGCAGTGAGAAGCCCGCGCGCACCGCAATGAAGACCCAATGCAGCCAAAAATTAAAAAAAAAAAAGATAAAATAAAATCAAGGGAATGTGATATTTGTATGTTAAATGTACTCATGCGCATGGCTGTTTTTAAAACGTACGTGAGGGACAGAGGAGGAAAAAAACTCCACTAATAAAGGAATTAAGCCTTACACCAAGAGTAGCAACCTGATTATTGATTGTCTTAGTACAAGCATACCTTGGAGATATTGGGGGTTCAGTTCCAGACCACTGAAATAAAGCAAATATAGCAATAAAGCAAGGCACACAAACGGTTTGGTTTCTCAGGGCTTATAAAAAGTTATATTTATACTGTAGTCTGTTGAGTGTGCAATAGCATTATGTCTAAAAAAACAATTTATATACCTTAATTAAAAAATACTTTATTGCTAAAAAATGCTAACCATCATCTAAGCCTTCAATGAGTGTAGTAGTAACATCAGAGACCACTGATCACAGATCACTGATCACAGATCACCATAACAGATGTAACAATAATGAAACAGTTTGAAATATTGTGAGAATTACCAAAATGCAACACAGGGACATGAACTGAGCAAATGCTGTTGGGAAAATGGCGCTGATAGATGCTCAACGCAGGGTTGCCATAAACCTTCAATTTGTAAAAAACACAATATCTGCGAAATGCAGTAAAGTGAAGCACAATAAAATGAAGTATGCCTGCATTCCTAACAACCTGTTCTCTGATTCCTGTCACCCAATAGCCAGACCAGAAGAAATGACCATTTACACAACAAAACATAATTTCAAAAAAAGATCAAGAAAATATAGGCTGATGGTAGGAAATCTTCAGTTTTCCAGTACTAATAGTGTATCTTCAGTATTATAAGACTTCAGTACAAGTCACTTGACGTCAGAGGAGAGAGACTGAAGAACAGAAACCTGCATTTCTATCATATAATATGACACATGTCAGACTATTAATATTTAAACAGGTTTTGCCTTTATTAAGTATTCCATCTACATACACTGTCATAGGTCCAAATTTACAAATGCTGCTCCTTTGCATGTGTTTTCAGATTGAGAAAATGCAAACCTAATGGGCCCAGCTCCTTGACATTCCACTTCTCAGTGAAAGGGTTCCTTTAAAAATCAACAGCTAAAAAATAAATTGGCTCAGGCATTTTTAGAGCAAAGATCAGAACAAATGTTGCTTTTTCTTTTCTTTTCTTTTCCTTTTGAGGTTTGCATTTAATTCAATATTTAAAAATTGGAAAATGTGCTGTCTCATGCACATGCTGGCCTTTGGAAATTTTGGAAAAAGCAAATAAAACTTTTTCTTAAAATGTACGTGTGCAGGGCTTCCCTGGTGGCGCAGTGGTTGAGAATCTGCCTGCCAATGCAGGGGACACGGGTTCGAGCCCTGGTCTGGGAAGATCACACATGCCGCGGAGCAACTGGGCCCGTGAGCCACAATTACTGAGCCTGCGCGTCTGGAGCCTGTGCTCCACAACAAGAGAGGCCGCGGTGGTGAGAGGCCAGCGCACCGCGATGAAGAGTGGTCCCCACTTGCCGCAACTAGAGAAAGCCCTCGCACAGAAACGAAGACTCAACACAGTCATAAATAAATAAATAAATAAATAAAAGAACGGGAATTTCTAAAAAAAAAAAAAAAAAGTACGTGTGCAACATAAAGATGGATGCGTAGTCAAAATATGCTCTACATCAAAACCTATCAGAATTTCCAGCTTTACATTCTATTAAGGGTTACAATTTTAAATACACTTAAAAAGTCATAGCTCCAAGTTCAGAGCTGAGATCATCTTCAGGGCAGTACTTGGTAGTTGATAATTTGTAGCATCCACAGTCTTTAAACCATCAATGACAGTATAATTCAGATGAGTTCTAAGGAAGCTATTATAGCCAGTTGGAGAAGTGATGCATGTATTTAAAATACATTAAGTATTCTTATGCAGCCGCTCATTGCTTTCAACAAAATAAAATGCTTTAAAAAACTGCTTGAACCGTGACCGGGTTCTGCCTAGCACCGTGTCTGATGCTCAATAAATATCTAATGAATGAAGTAAGTCTTTGCTAATGTTGATTCAAAAAAATAAATAAATTTAAAAAAAACCCAAAAACCAAGCCTACTGAGTTGTTACACCCCCGAGCAAGTGCAAATCCATAGGGCAACTTACAGGGTTTTGATCGGGGGCGCCCTGACCGTCCTGTAGTCTAAAGTGGTTTGTACTTGAAGGTTCAAGAGGCGAAACCCACCAAGGGAGGAGTTTGCCCTCCTACCTCCTCAGAACCGTGGCTGACCTGAAATAACACCCACCAGATCAAGTTCAGAATTTCAGAGCAAGGGCTGGGTGCAGGATAGAATTTCATTCTCCGTTTTTGGCCGGCACAACTGACTTTTGTACATTCCACCCCAGGACTCCTCCCGAGCCCCGAGCTTTGTGAAGTCTCCTCTTAAGTTACCCGGAGTTGCAGCCAAAGGGCAGCTCAGACGGAGCTGAAATGACTTCCTTGCTTAGGCCCTCGCGCTGGTCTTTCTTTTCTCCCTCTCCTCCGTCCTCCCCGCGCCCCCACCCCCTCCCCGGGGAAGGGAAAGGTTGAGCGGGAAGTGTCACGGTGACGATGCGGGCTCCTGAACGCACACCCGCAGAGCCGGGGTTGGACGACGCCTGCCTGCGGGCTGCGGAGCGCAGGGACGGGACACCTCGCAAGCGGCTGGAGACCGTCCACGAAGCCGCCCCGGGGCGCACGGCGGCCGCCGCAGCCGGCGCTCTCTGCGGAGGCGGAGGCGCTGCGCAGAAGCACAGCCCCTGCCTGCGGGTTGGGACACGAGCGAGCTGCGCGCACCCCGCGCCGGGTGTTGCTGGGTCTACGTCCCGGCGTTCCCTCGGGGTCCCCCTCTCGCCCGGGGAGGGGACCACCTCGCTCCTCCTGGGGCTGGAGGATGTCATCGCTGCCGGCTCTGCTTCCCGGTGCTCCCCGACAGCGGGCCCCCGTCTAGGCACCCCGCCCTGGTCTCCCTCTAAGTACCCGCCCCCCTCCCCGCCCGAGCGCCCGGAGCCCCCGCGAGAGGCCCCCGCGGTACCGGGCCGACGGCAGGAGGGGGAGCCGGGGACCGTGCCCCGAACCTGCGGAGGAACAGAAGTTGGAGGGGAAGATGGGGAAGCGAGGCCTGCCAGCCCCCCTGCCCCGGTGGAGCGTGGAAGCGCCCCAAAGAGAAGAGGGACGAAATGCCAGTCTGCCATCGTCCCCAGACGTCGGGAGCGGCCCCGCTGGCAGCCGCGGTCGCCCGCCACGAGGCCGAGGGAGTGAGGGGAGCCCCGGCCTCGACCTCGCGGAGGCACGGTTGGGGGGCTGGGCTGCAGAGGCCCCAGACGCTGCCCGGCCCCGGGTGCCACCCTCCACGGCCGGGTAACTAGGACCCCCGCCACGTTGTCCCAGCAGCCCTACGCCTTGCGGGGCTCGCCATAGGGGAAGCGCGGAGTCATCGGTCTGCAGGGAGCTGCCGAACGACAGAGCGCCGGGCCTCCCCGGCGCCCCGGTCTCGGCAGAGGTGCCACCCGGCGCGGGCGATTGCCCGGTTCCGGCTCCGGCTACGCCCGCGCGGATGGAAGAGGGAGGCCGAGACGGCCCAACACCCCACCCCGGCTCCGAGGGAGCCCTCGGGGTCTGGGATGAGCCGGGAAGAAAACCTGTTGAAAACTCTTAACGCCGGCTCGAAAGACAATCAGATCTCTGGAGCAAAACCCTCTCTCCAATTTGATGTTTTGAAATGTCATAAACGCTGCATTGCAGTAAGATTGCTGCGCCCTTAAATGGGCCAATAATTTTCAGCCCTTTCCCACAAATTCCTCTAGCCTGGGATTTCTATGTAAAGCAATTCAAATAAGTAAAAACCACTTTATTGCTGTTCGAAAATTCGCATGCATTTATTCTGCTTAAAATTTGATATAGGACATTTTTTTTTGTATTCGCATTTATCGCTTGCCAAGAAATAATTAAGAATAGGAGCGCGAAGATTCATTTTAAATAAAAAAATCTTCTCAAATGAAAATGTCAGGTCATAAAAATTCCTTTTAAATCATAACAGCATATAAATCTTTGAAATTAACCATGTAATTACAATGTCTATCAACTTTTACCTTGAGCTTTGAGCCTCTCTTTTTAATCTTCCATTCTTTTTTTAATGAATAGCTATTCTGAAATTAAAAAGTACTGTTCATTACACATGCCCCACTACAATAGGGTTTTTATCATATTTGCTCTATGTAAAAATACTTGCTACTTTGTAATTATTCACACGCCGATCCTTTCCTATATTGAGTAGAAAATAAAAAATGAAATAGAAGTCAAAGGTGCTTTAGAGCTGAATGATTTACACAATTCATTAAGGACGGTGATTTTTCAGTTAGCATCAGATTAAATGGTTACTTACTCTCAAATAGCCCTTGGGGAGTTGAATTGCTGGGTAGCAAACAGATTAAAGTTTGCATTGAAAGAAAAATTGAATTCAGAGGTAATCAATAGCATAATAGGGGCAGTGAGTGGTGCCTGCTGCCTGAAATGAAATTACCATATTTTTAATCTTAATTTTCCACTCTGTTTATCTGACAGTGTGGATGTGCAATCCAAACAGATAATGAGAGAGTGGGATATTGACACTGCTGTCCTCTGGAGTGCTTGTTTTCAGTGATTAAATGCTGTGATCTGTGATTACTTTGTGCAAGGATGTCAGGGCTGCTGGCCAGAACCATGGGAGGGGCTCTCACTCCGCAGCTGCAACTCCGGGCTCTTCCAGGTCCTAATGTCTGAAATTCATTTTCCACCAGCAATGCTGAAAAATAAAGATTACCTATTTATGTATATACTTGGGCTGCACAAATTACAATAATTAATCCCATTGTTATTGTTGTCCTGATTCAAAAACGTTTAATTAGATCAATATGTAGTGAACCCTCTCTGTAAGTTTTCTATTAATGAGCCCACCAACTTGCTTCTTGTAAGAAGATGCGAGTTATAGGAAGCAACACGCTGGGAGACTTTGAAGGGGAAGTGTATTACCATTACAGAAGCGGGAGAGAGAAGAAAACTTGGGGCATTGTTGAAGGCATCCAGCCCCAGTGGCTGCAATTATATAACAAGCTGTGATAATTTTCTAAAATGCAAATAGTCTTCTCTGGGTACTGAAAGTCCTGTGTATATTTAAGTAAATTAATACCTCTAGCCAAATAACAGAAATACCCAATCACAAAATTTTAAAGTTATGTAAGTCCCATATTCTCTAAATTCATTACCCTTTTTTTTAACATCTTTATTGGAGTATAATTGCTTTACGTTGTTGTGTTAGTTTCTGCTGTATAACAAAGTGAATCAGTTATACGTATACATATATCCCCATATCCCCTCCCTCTTGCGACTCCCTCCCACCCTCCCTATCCCACCCCTCTAGGTGGTCACAAAGCACCGAGCTGATCTCCCTGTGCTATGTGGCTGCTTCCCACTAGCTATCTATTTTACATTTGGTAGTGTATATATGTCCATGCCACTCTCTCACTTCGTCCCAGCTTACCCTTCCCCCTCCCCGTGTCCTCAAGTCCATTCTCTACATTTGCATCTTTATTCCTGTCCTGCCTCTAGGTTCTTCAGAACCTTTTTTTTTTTTTAGATTCCATATATATGTGTTAGCATATGGTATTTGTTTTTCTCTTTCTGACTTACTTCACTCTGTATGACAGACTCTAGGTCCATCCACCTCACTACAAATAACTCAATTTCGTTTCTTTTTATGGCTGAGTAATATTCCATTGTATATATGTGCCACATTTTCTTTATCCATTCATCTGTTGATGGACACTTAGGTTGCTTCCATGTCCTGGCTATTGTAAATAGTGCTGCAATGAACATTGTGGTACATGAGTCTTTTTGTATTATGTTACCTTTTGATATCTAAATGTACCTTGCTGTTAGTATAATTCTGACAAATAACTTATATTTAAAGCATTATTCCATTTTTGCAATGAGGAATTTTACAAAGCTTCACATTGGCCAACATATTATGGATGCATCATTTGAATTTGAATTCACTTAATCCCCCTTTGGGAATAGATTTACAATAGATGATGCCTATCTACCATCTACACCGACAACTTGAAATGTACAGCCTACTTTTGCTTCCACTGGGCAAAGTCTGCGTGTGTTTGGAGAATTTGGCAATTATGCATAGTTAATTAACTTATCCTCATTTAATCCATATGTGGACCCAAATAAAAAGATATGAAGAGAAAGAGTGATGGGCAGCACAGGCTATGTGATAACTGATTATTACACAGCATTTATGTCTCCAAATTGGAGAGTGGTCACAAAATAAAGTGATAGTGCCGGCTCATTCAATCATTCCTTGGTCTGGGCTAGGTGTATTGTCTTCAGTTCCTAATGCACAGGATAACTTTTTTTTTTTTCAGTCATTTGTGATATGCACAACTGTCTGGTAGAGGAAAAGTAGTGCTAGGCTAAGTGCTTAGAAGTGAAGAGTGCAAAATAACTGTGAAAAAGGTGAATGAGTTCCCTGACTGGTTGTGAATTCGAGGCTGTTAATTCCCTGATCCTCGTCCCTCACAAAAATCCCCCACTTCTCTGAAAGTCAAGTGGTTGAAATTGGAAAATTTTAATAAATTAATATTTTAACCCTTGAGTAGCCACAGGCAACTCTGCTCTTATAACACGTATTTACCGGTAAAGAAACTGGGGAGGTATATATGCTGATAAATATTGACCGATGACCATCGCTTAATTTCATATTTTAAGTGTAGGCTAAAGAAATTCCCTCCTGTTACATAAACCTGCAATGAAAATAGCACATTTGATTTTACTGCTTGCTTTAGATACGCTATACACTGTGTTATTTTGTAAATTGCTCTAAAGAAAGGTGACATTAGATCTACACCATAAATGAATATAACCAAGTCCCAATGAATCTATATAGCTGTGCTGGAATAAGCTTAAAATTTTTGCTTAGAGTCTTTAAAAAATCACAAAAAGATGTATCAGGCAGATTAACAGTTTGGACTGATTCTTTCACATGGAGTTTCAGTACCATTTTGACAATTTATTCGGTATTCAGAAAAATTCATAAACTTGAATATAAACTACATGCAGTCCTGTCTTCATTACAACAAACTCATCCAATTTTTTGATAACTGGTATTGTGTCCTTAAAACTTTTTTTTTATCAATACTTAAACATGCTGATTCTTATAGCAAGGGAATTTGGCTGATACATATCCTTTGACATGGAAAGTAGTCAAAGTGCTATTTGAACTTTTTTCCCCCGCATCTCTTGACTACCTCTATAATCCAACTGAAACCTAGGTTTTCTAAGGATACAAAAGCTTTCCTCTACCCCTATACCTGCAGTCACCATTCGAAGTTTATTGAGCTTTAGAGCACACAAAGAGAGTGAGAAAATCCAAACCAATCTCTTTCCTTTCACTTTCTAAATCCTGACATGGTCCATCACCTTTTAAAAATAGTGAGCTGGCCTTCCCCAAAAAGGAGAAAGGAAACAAAATCTAATGGAATACAATGGGAGAAGGATAATCTAATCTTTAAATAAGAAGACATGTTTCTGAAAGCTTAAGAAGGGTGAGTTTCACACTGATGTCACCTTCTCCTGAAAAATGCCAGCCCTCCAGGAGGTGAAGAGGGAAATATTAATGCCATTAATCCATTGTCCCCAAATTCTCCCTAAATAGATGGGATTTGAGGGAAGGCTCTAGGTCACAGAAGTGGAAGTATTCATGGAAAACAAAGTGGTTTGCTCCTGATTGGCGTTTAGTTTGTTCAACCATTAACAAGCCAGTCCTGGGAAAACCTAAATATTCCAATGAACCACACACACAAACAAGTAGCCATTACCTCTCATCAATGACCCAATCTTTCCTTCCAATGCCAGTTTCTCGTGACCAGTGAAGAAAGAAAACATACTTATCACAGACTACGGAAATGAAGTCCATTCTGGGGCATCACCGGGTTGACTAACGTCTCCTATATATTGCGTGTTAAGGAAACAAACCCAAAAGGGCTTCCTCAAGGAATGGTGGCTCTAGAAGACCCAGCATGGCAGCACCAAATACTTTCATGCATTTTCCTTCACCTCCAGAAGACAGGGGGTTTTTGGTTAACTTTTGAAGTCTGTACTTCCTTGTAGCGTTTAGGCATAATCTTGGCAGCAAGAAGTGGAAAATAAAGCTACCAATGATGAAAAAAGAGGAGTGACAATTTCTGTGGAGTGAAGGTGAGGAGTAAAACTGGGCTTCATAAAACCTACTTGGGGCACATCTGCATTATTTATTCTCTATCATCAATCTCTAGCTCAGTGCCTGGCATGTGGTAGATATTAATCAGTTGCTTAGTGAGTGAATATACAGATACAGCAAAAGTTGGAGAATGGTCAGATTTGATTTTAATTATCATTAATAATCCAGACCTCAAATGTTTAAGTTATGATGAAAGGCCAATATTCTCTGGGCTCAGAGCATTCCCTAAGTACACTCTATCTAAAAATTCATTACTCTAGCAGGTAACTTGGAAGACAGAAACAAGAGCTTAGCAAATGAAATAGCCTTGCAGACACTCAGCCTACCCTGCCTCTACTTACTCAGTCAATAAAGCACGACTGATCACCTTCCAGACACTGTTAGTTTCTATTGCTACCCGCTGTGTGCTTTCACTCCCCATGTTGTCTTGACATTACACTTCAAGACACTTGTCCCTCCCTCGCCCCTTTGAGAAGACGGGCTCTGTGAAGACAGGGACCAAGTCCTATCTTTATTTCTCTTTTCCTTGGCACCGAGAGGCCTCCCTAAGTATCTATTAAATGAATTAAAATAAGCCTGTGCAATGTACTGACAGAATCTAATTCTGAGCTGTTCCTGGTTAAAAAATAACTATAACTATCATCTCTTTGAGAATTCCATTCCGAATTCTGCCTCTGTCTCAGTGTCCCCTTGGGAAGACAGTTAATAATCAGGATTCCCCCTTTCATCACCCATAAAATGAAGGCACGGCTCCAGGTAGCTTCCAGCTTTAAAATGCTATGACTCAAAGTTATTTTTCTTGAAAATTTAGCTGCTGACTAGATTTGTTCGCAAACTAAACATTTTTGGAGACTGTGGTGTGTATAGGTGAAAGTAGAGTTTTCTGAATCATCTTTTCTTTCATTCCACGTAGAAAAGCTATAGAAAAAAAGTGTTTTCTTTATAGAAATGTAACTACAATATGTGTCTTCTTGAATGGCTTCGCATTTAAAAGCCTGTGAATAAATCTTGTCCTCTGAATTTAGTCTAATGAAGACTTTTCCCACAACTATGAGGCTGTGTTTTCTTTCAGCCAGAGAAAGCCCACAGCCTTAAAACAGAGAAGAGCCCATTCTGCTGTTAATTGATAGGAGGACTGTGGTAGCCAGGATAGTATGCAATAACCTCCACTTCAGCACTGGCTATGTGGTCAGTAGAATACAGAGAAGTGGTGACATGCCACTTCCTGGATTGGGTTATAAAAGACAGTGGCTTCAGTGGCTTCAGTGCTGGTTTCATTCTCAGTCTTTCTTTCTCTCTTTCTCTCTTTTCACTTACTGGGGAAGCCAGTTGCTATATTGTCAGCTGTCCTTTGGAGAGGCTCACATGGCAAGAAACAGCAGCCCTCAGTCCAATAGCCAACAAGGAGAGACCAGGTGTCATGTCATGAAGACATTCAGACAACCTATCGAGAGGTCCACAAAGTGGAAAACTAAAATCCCTGCTAACAGCCAAGGAGGACCAGAGGCCCACCAGCAACTCCATGAGGGAGCTTGGAAGTGGATTGTCTCCCAGTCAAGCCTTCAGATGAGACAGCAGCCCTGGTTGGCAACTTAAACCAAGAGAGGTGATTCTTGAGCTGGAATCTCCCAGCTAAGCTGCTCCCAGATTTCTGCCCATAGAAACTGTGAGATCAAATATTTGTTGTTTTAAGTTGCTAAATTTTGGTGCAATTTGTTACACAAGACCAGGCATCAAAATACAGGGGTTTTACTTCAGCATTATGTGATATCAATTGCACATCTTCAGGAATCCTTTTTATTTTTGAAGAACCTTTTCTGCCGGCCTTAGTAGATGTGAGTTTAGGTATTCTAAGCTGTGGAACCTAAATGAATAGTGTCCTAAGATGTGGAGGCAACACAATTATTTATTTTTAAGGTTGGTGGCAAAAATGTCTTCTTGATATTATGTCTCTAGTATTTAAGTTTGAGGACTGCTTTGCTGGGACCTATATTTATAAAATCTCATAGAGATTTGACCCAGATCAATAAGTATTTCTCTGGTTAATTAAAAAATTATGCATGTATCCAATAGACTTACAGTTTGAATGACGACAGGAAAAATGATAAGATATTCATAGACACCCGTTTATTCATTTCATTTTTCACATTTTGAAAAAATCAGTGTAATGACCCCATAGGAGACCAGAAGAGGTGGTAAAAGCAAGGCATGATTATAAATGCAATTTGAAAGACTATTTTTTTCTTTTAGATTCTCCAAAAAATTACAACATGACAAATATTTACAAACAAATTAAAAACATGCAACTAGTTTGGGGTTTTGATAGCACATTTGTTCAGAGTAAAGAACTAGAAAAAATTCTAGTTTGACTATGAGATATTTCCCTTATCATTTTAACTTGAATAGTAAATAATAACTACGAATTTATGACAATAGTAATAGTGACTGTTTACTGAGAATTTACATAATTTACACACACATTTTCACATCTAATTCAAACCTCCCTTTAGATTGAATTTGAACAATTGGCATTATTATCCCATTTTGTGAGAACAATATTGAGGCTGAGAAGATTTAAATAATTTGCCTACATCAAGCAGCTTGTAAAAATGGACCTGGGACTTAAAGCCAGGACTTTCTGAGTCCTAGTTCATGCTCTCAGTACTATGCTGTACTGCCTTTCTATGTTATTATTTATATTAGTTTTAGTAATGACAGTATATTAGCAACTGTTGAATTCTTTAGTACGGATTTATAGCAAATCCATAACCATCACTAACAACAAAAAACTCTCATGTTCAAAAAGATTTTTTATTAAGCTCAAGGTGAGGAAAGGAGCTTCCACTTACTGAGAAGATGCTCAGAAGGGAACAGTGAAAGGATGATGGTTTTGAGCTTCTGAACTCTCCCTACGTGTCTGATGAGAAAGACTTGTCAGCATTTTATGGATACTCTTTCATCACGTGCCTGCATTTTGTAACTGTCGCTGTCTCCCGAGTTTTAGAGTTGGCCTTTTGTCTCAGAGTATCATTTCCCCTTTCAATTTTCCTATTGAGGGTAAATATGATTTTAATATATTTCTGAGTATTCAGTGCCAACCTTTAAAAAAATCTATACACATATAATTGGATTTTTTTTTCCAGGGGAGAAGGCCATTTATGTTATTCATCTTCCCCTGGAGTCTGAGCTGGAATCCTTTGGTTTTTCTAGTTAGGATTCAAATCAGGCAGCTTCATCAGAGAATTTCCGGGCAGAAGGCATATTGGCGCTGGGCTCTGTTTGTTGGTCGGACTTTGAGGGGAATGGGTAAGAAGGAGGATGGCAAGGGTTGCTAGTCCTCTTGAGCATGTTACCATCCTCAGGGCTCTGCTTTGTCTGTGGGCCCTGCCACTCTGCTTACATCACCACTGCGGAAGATATCGAAGGAGAATGGGGAGAGAAGCAATACAGCTCATGTCATCACACACAAGAAGGAAGATGCTGACATTTATTAAAATACATATTAAATACGGGCAATCACCACCTCTGACTCATCAGTTCCAATAAGATCAACTTGTCTTTCAAAAATTGGAGGAAAACAGAATTAGACTCATAGACATAGAAAACAAACTTATGGTTACCAAAGGGGAAAAAAGGGGGAGGGATAAATTAGGAGTTTGGGATCAACAAATACACACTACTACGTATAAAATAGATAAACAACAAGGGCCTACAAAATAGCACAGGGACTATATTCAGTTTCTTGTAATTACCTATAATGGAAAAGAATCTGAAAAAGAATGTGTGTGTAACTGTACACCTGAAAATAACACAACATTGTAAATCAACTACATTTCAGTAAAAAGAAATCAGAGGAAAACTAACATATAGCAGTTCAATGCTTTGGTTTTTGATGTTACTCGTGTTTGTGTGTGTGCATGTGATATTCATTAAGTAAGAAGTGCTGCAAATTCACTGAATAGTTAATGTGATTCTGAAGTATTTCTTTTTCCTTTATATTGCAGTGAACTCCATTTTGAGGTTGATTTGCTAAGATATTACTGCCACTGCTCTATGTAAATATTGCTGGCGAATTGAGAGTATAAATATTTTTCAAACAATTGTACCTGGTTCACCTCTCCATAAGGGCTCTATCTCACTTCTTAAGTTTATTTCCCTTATTTCCTAAGTTTTTGTTTTTGGTTGCTTTCTTCTTTTAAGTCAGGCGTTTCTTTGTACCTTCATGCCACTGTCCCCATTTTAAAGATGGAGAAAGACATAAACCATTAGCACTTACTTCATGATTGCAAAGAAAAATCCCATAGCATAGATTTGTAATATCCTGACTTATGAGCTGTGTACCTGGACAAAACACATTCTGTGCCTGCTTTGAGCACCATGGCTCTAGAAAAGATAAAAGTGGTCCCTGAACAATCATCACCAACAATCTCTAAGAAGAAATATTATCTCGACTCAGGTAACTTTTAATGTTGTAATGTTAAAATAGAAAAGTTAAATCAATGATTTGTAATTTGATTAAATCAGTATTAGAATACACCTTTGATTATTTCTGTTTTTTGTAAGGAGATTAGCTAAACTTTGTCTCCATCTGTGTTATTTCGGAGAAGTTTAGACAAACTAAATCTATTTGACTTAGTTATTGAAACAGCTAATACAGTTTAAAACACATTAAAATGTGTTTTTTTGTTGACATGATCTTAGACTACCTTGTGAAATGTCTCTGCTATGCTGTAGGACACTAATGTTCTACTTTCTTTACAGAAATTTGCAACTTAGATTAGTGAATTAATAGGTAATGAGCAGAGTTTAAAACGGAGGTCTCCAGACATACTTGACAGAGTATCTCTATAATTAAGGGAATCTGAGCATGTATCCCTAACCTATGCATGTTTATTTATTAAGTATATACATGTACTACTTCATGTAATAAATATTAGTAGGGCTTAGTTCCTTTCTCATATTTTAGATTAAGAAATACCAGTAGAAGTTATATTTTTCTTCCCGTACTCCAAACATTATTTTGGGTGTATCTCACTTTGGAGACGACTGATGGAAACTGTTGAAGACTTAATTTTCAAGTGGAGATGTTTTTTCTTTACGTTAACATATTTATACTTAGTTGTTCATGTACTTAAATTACAGATATAGCTTTTAAACTGTGATTTATGGTATTTCTATAGCTTTATTGCAATGTAAATGCAAATGAGTAGTACAATCTTAAAGACTAGAGTGTAATCCAGTCCCTGATCTGAAAATGAAGGGCAATGCCATGTGTTATTGGAATGTCCATTTATATGTGGGTGGTGTCAGGGCAGAGGAAGGAGGAGGACACAAGTATTGTCAACTACCTGAAGGGCTCATATGAGAAAGAGGTTCCCCTTGTTCTGTATCTTTCTAGAAAGGCCATTTGGAACCCAGTGGAAGTTACTGGGAGGCAAACCTTGTGCATTTTAATTTAGAGATTTATTGACAATCTAGGCTGCTCTACAGCAGACCATTGTCCTGTGATGTAATGAATCCCCCATGTCCGGGACTGTGTAAGTAGGGGTTGAAGCTGTTGGAAATATGTAGATGGGTTTCTGCATAGCAGGGAAGTCAGAGCAGATCATCTCTAACATGCCTTCCAGCTCTTAAGTTCTGTGACTTTTTATAATAATCAAAGAATAATTATCCAGAAGACTGGTAACTTGGAATCCCTTTGCCACAAAGAGACGAATTGACTGTGCTCAAAATTGCAAAGGTTATGTAAGAGGCAGAAGTTGAAGGCAGGTTCCACTTGTCCAGAACTACATGAAAAAATCCAACTTCAACTGGGCACAGAAGCTGTTGGGAGCATCCGTTGTGAACCATTGTCTGAAGTGAACTTGGGAAGGTTCTTCCCTTAGAGATCTTTGCAGAGGGAATAAAAAACTATCCCTTGGAAAGGTCTGAACTTAACTAAGTCAAGTGTAAGCTGATCTTACAGGATCTTTTCCGTTACTGTGGTTCTATGCCTTATTGTGACCATCTGCTATGGTTAATTAACTAGAGCTATCACCTCCCCCGCCAAAAAAAGAAAAGAAAATTTCCAGTAAAGAACAGAAGAGAAAGTGTCATTTTAATGCTTTCCTTCGACTTGCTTCTTCTGGTTGTGAGAAATTTGCTAGGAGTCAGTGGGCAGGAGCAGACATAATGCATCTTTTAAAAAAACAATGAAATATTATGTTGTGTTATTTCTCATAGATCCAGAATTAAGGACTGGGTGTGGGTTTCTGGTCTCTGCAGTATCTGACAAAAATAAATACCCTGGAAAATAAAGATAAAATTCCATCACGTATAGGCATGGGAAGCAGAGAACCTATACCCTTCTTCCCGGGTGATAAGCAGGGCAGCATTCCCAGTGAATGGTTCCACTTATTGAGGGTTTCTGGGAGCAGAAATCAATGCTGTTGCCCACGGGGCAGGTGCAGCACAAATAAAGCCCCTCAGTGCTGTCCCGGCTCAGGAAGGCATGAGATCATGCAGTTCGCACCAGCCGCAAGGAAGCTGCCAGCTCTGCCCATCTGGAGGCCGCTGTCATGACAAACTCCCCAAAGTAGAGAGTGCCCAGCTCTTCTGCCTCTTTCACTCAGCATGGGCAGGGAGAAAGCAAACATCCTCTTCTTCAGGGCCGCTGGCTGTTAAAAGGCTCAGATTAAGGGGTACAAGTGCCAGTGTTACCGACTGGACGGTGTTAATTATATGATGCTATGATGATTTGTAACCAAAGCTGGGGTAATTTGATTAACAAAATGAAAACCTATATGTCTCATGTATGCCACTCATGAGGATAAACTCATTCAACACTTTGCGCTCAATAATTATTTAAATCCCAAGAACAAGTAATGATTTAAATCTTGGCTTCTGTAAAATATTGCCTGGAATATCTTATTAATCTTCTTTAATTTGCTATAAACCACGAATATTGTCTAAATTTGTGCATATATTTGGTTTCCGATTGTATTTAAAATAACTTCCTTATGTCATGTGACTATAATTATTTTAAGTTTATTGAGTTGATTTCAAAGTTTATGAGATTCGAGTTATTTTTGATTTAGAGTTTTAGTGGTCTCTCATATTACAATCAGAACAAAAATATAGACACTAATAGTCAATTCTATTGTCTGTTATTATCTGTAATTTTGACAATTACTAAAATTCTGGGTAAAATCATGTGTTTTAAAGTCTGAGTTTTATGCCAGTAATTGAGAAATTGTAATGACTTAAGCAAGAACTGAGCTAAAGTTTACCTTTGTATAGCCTATTAAAAAATATTTTTGACAAACCAAATGAATATTGCTAGGGGGCTCAGAGTTGGACAGTTACTGTAGGATTTAGCCATGGAAACCAAACTCATGAAAGACTGACCTATAAACCACAATTGATACGATTACAGCTTCAGACGTAGGGGTGCAATCATACCTCTGAGTCATATTTTCTTGTCTCTCAGTCTCCTTGGACAAGCCCATTGTCTCTTGATTCTTTTTTTTTTTTAATTTTATTTATTTATTTATTTATTTTTGGCTGTGTTGGGTCTTCGTTTCTGTGCGAGGGCTTTCTCCAGTTGCAGCAAGCGGGGGCCACTCTTCATCGCGGTGCACGGGTCTCTCACTATCGTGGCCTCTCTTGTTGCGGAGCACAGGCTCCAGACGCGCAGGCTCAGCAATTGCGGCTCACGGGCCCATTTGCTCCGTGGCATGTGGGATCTTCCCAGACCAGGGCTCGAACCCGTGTCTCCTGCATTGGCAGGCAGACTCTCAACCACTGCGCCACCAGGGAAGCCCTGTATGGAATCTTTTGAAGTTAGTTTCTTTCACTTAGTATAATACTTCTGAGGTTCATCAATGTTGTAGCATGTACTTCTTTCCTTTTTATTGCTGAATGATATTTCACTGTATGGCTATATCACAATTTTTTTTACCCATTCACCAGTTCATGGATATTTGTGTTGTTTCCATGTTTGGGCTACTATGAATAATGCTGCTAAAAACATTCATATACAAGTCTTTGTAGGGATGCACGTTTTCATTTCTCTTGGGAAGATACCTAGGAGTGAAATTGTCGGGTCATATAATAAAATTAGAGCTTTTTATGAAATTGTCAAACTATTTTCCAAAGTGGCTGTCCTATCTTACATTTCCATAAGCAATATAGGAACGTTTCCATTTCTCCTCATCCTCACCAAAATTTGTTATTGACTGCTTTTTTGGTTACAGCTATTCTATCTCTGATAGTCTTTTTTTTATAAATTTATTTATTTATTTTTGGCTGCATTGGTTCTTCGTTGCTGCTCGCGGGCTTCCTCTAGTTGTGGAGAGCGGGAGCTACTCTTCGTTGCGGTGCGCGGGCTTCTCATTGCAGAGCACAGGCTCTAGGCTCACGGGCTTCAGTAGTTGTGGCGCTCAGACTCAGTAGTTGTGGCTTGCCGGCTCTAGAGCGCAGGCTCAGTAGTTGTGGCGCACGGGTTTAGTTGCTCCGCGGCATGTGGGATCTTCCTCGACCAGGGATCGAACCCTGGTTGATTAACAAAATGAAAACCTATATGTCCCCTGCATTGGCAGGTGGATTCTTCACCACTGCGCCACCAGGGAAGTCCCTCTAATAGTCATTTGATGCCCCGGGTCTCATTTAACACATGGGCTAACTGGGGCTCTGGGACCATAAGCACCATGCCTGGGGCCACATGGATGGCAAATGTCAGTGCTCCATGGGGTCCACGGCATTTCTCATCTGGAGGCACTGGCTTGTCTCCCCGAGGAGATAGGGAACTGGGCATTGGGAGAAAAGACAGGGCAAGAACTGTACATTATACCTGGGTGTGTTTAAGAGAGATAATAAATAGAGTCATGAGGTTTCCAAAGGGAAAGAATGAGGAAAAAGATGAGAAGAGGGTCAGAGGTGGTCTCTTGGAGAATTCCATTCTGGGGGCCCTAGTGGAGTTCAAGAAGTGGTGGTGAGAGAATCATGAGAGCTGGTGTCATGGAAACCAAGAGAGATGAGCATTCCCAGGGAAAGGACGAAGCTGACGGGGTCAAACACTGCAAACTAGTCGCAGGAGATGAAGCTTGAAGAAAGCCGTTGGATTTCAGTGCTAAGACCAACAATGACCTTACAAAGTTCAGTCTCAGTAATGAGTTGGGGAGAAAACAAGTTGTCAGTGGCTACTGGAATTGGAAACAAGGGTCACAAACTACCCTTTGGAGAAACGTGTAAAGAACGGAAGACGGAAGAATAGCAGAGGAGTTAGCCGTCTCGAGGAAAGGCTGGGCTCCCCTTTCCTGTGAGCTTCTACAGCCTCAAGAAGGAAGGAAACTTGACTTTATTTGTAGATCAATTTGTGGATTTAATTTCTGGATCTAAGAAAGTAGGGCCTGCGTGTCATACTCATCATCGCCCATTGTTGGTTGAAGGAAACAATACAGAGGCCGACGTGAGATCATCCCGAGTAATCAGCCTACCTGCTTCTACAGTTTCTTCTCTCTCATTTCCACACCTCCTGCCCCCACACTGTAACCCAGATCTCCCTCTTCTTCAGCCCAGTAAGTGGCCAAGGCGAGTTGATTCCATGTCTGCGACATCTTATGCATCTTCTCTCCATTTGCACGAACAGACGTTGCTCTCAGGATTGGCCCTGTTAGAATGGTCTCTCTGGCCAGTCTCTGGTCCCTGCCTGGGGCCGCCTCCCTAGAGGGGGTGAAGGCCCAGTTCTCAGCCTGGCACACAGGTTCTCTCTCCCTGCTGGCCCTGCCCCTGCCGTCTCTCCAGGTTCATGGTCCCCGTCGTCACCCACACATTATCTGCTCCTAACAAAATGTCTTCAAACATTAACCCAAATACCCCCAGTGGGTGAGGGTCACAGAGTTGTCTCAGGTTGAGAACCACTGTTTTATTATCAGTCCATGTGCTGTCATTACAAAACTCATTACATCGAATTAACATAATCTCTGTCTAGCACTCTACCTGACATGTAGCAGATGCACAGAAAATATAAATTCAAATATGCAGAGAAGTGAAGACTGGGAACTTTAGAATCAGACTGGGCTTCATTCTCGTCTCTAACACTTGCCAGCTGTCTGACGCTGGAAAATTATTTGACCTCCCCCAGCCTCAGTGCCTTCATTGTAAATGGGATAATAATGGCATGACGCTTATGCTACAGATTAAAAGATGTCATTATTCTAAAGGTCTTATGCACAGTTTGGGGCAGAGAAAATACTAACGACTCATCTTATAAAGAGGTCTCTCTGCCTGCCTGGCTGCAGAGGCCCCATTTCATTCGCTTCCCATTATAAGGGCTCACACGGTGCCCGGCACAGAACGCTTGCTCAGCACGCCTTTTGGGATGGGGCCAAAGTGATGGAGCAAGGGCATCTGTACACGAAGTTGTCAGGAGGTGCAGAGGAGTCAAGCAAACACGAGCAGGGAAGGAGAAGTGGGCAGGAAGGGAACTGCCAGTAGATGGCCTCTTCCTGCTTTATCTTCTCTGCTCTGGCTTTTCTCCCATTATCCGATCCCTGTGTTACTTTATGCAACTTCAGGAGAAAGAGAGTAGAAATCAAGAGCTAAACTAGATGCAAAACAACCTGGATGAGATAAAGTGCCTTTTATTCAAATATAAGTGTGTGTTTGTTTTACTTTCCCTGCTAGATTACAGCCTGCCTGAGGGCTGAAGTGCGGTGGCTTATTTAGTTTAAGTCTCCCTTTTCCAGAACCACAGTCCTTGACATAGATGCTCAGTAGATGAATCAATGAATGTCTGACGCTGACACACGTACCATGCAGTGGAGCATGTATTTAATGGAGCTCTTCCCACTGTGGAAGTATCGGACGATCTTTACACTCTTATCATAAGTCCCCTGTGCTCGCGTGGGCAAGGTGCTTGGCTAGAGTTAGATTTGGGGGCTTTGAGATGACTAAATAGGTTCAGCTCCAGCAGAACTAGCTTTGCTAGTTAACTTTTTCTGGTATAAAAGAATCCTTCTCTTCATTAGCCTCACTGCTACCAAACCAAGTTAATTGGTAGCAGATGACCCAGAGTACAAATAAGAAAATTAAATGGAGACCCACTAGAAGGTGGAGGTGGGGAGGAAGGAAGGAATTGATGCTTTAAAGTAATTTTTCTCCAAATGTGGTCTTTGGATAGCCTTCCTGAGAATTCATCTGTAGGGGAGGAAGTGCACATTTTAAAAATACTGTTTCCTGGGCACCACATGAGACCTATGGAATTAGAATGTGCTGGTGAAAGATCTCCCCACGCTTCTTCTTCTTTTTTCAAATTAAAAATTTTTTTAAGTTCACACTAAAATTTGAGAACCACCACTCCTAAGAAAGGAGAGTTTAATGTATATGGTCAACTTATTATTTTTTTTAATACATTTCTTTCTTTCTTTCTTTCTTTTTGGCTACGTTGCCGCACGCGGGCTTTCTCTAGTTGTGGTGAGCGGGGACTACTCTTCATTGCGGTGCACGGGCTTCTCATTGCGGTGGCTTCTCTTGTTGCGGAGCACGGACTCTAGGCGTGAAGGCTTCAGTAATTGTGGCACTCAGGCTCAATAGTTGTGGCACACGGGCTTAGTTGCTCTGCAGCACATGGGATCTTCCCGGACCAGGGCTCAAACCCGTGTCCCCTGCATTGGCAGGTGGATTCTTAACCACTGCGCCACCAGGGAAGTCCCTATATAGTCAACTTATTCAACATGGTCTGTGATGTTGGGTGGTTTCACTGAGCTTACAGAGTATTTTTAAAGTCTTAAGAGACATCATAATAATGTTAGAAAAAGAGCTCTGGTTTGCAGTTAGAAGACTCGAGAACTGGACCTGTAAGGTCATCAAAACCCTCTCTGCTGTTTAATAAATAAGCAGTAATAATAGCAAACATCTATATAGGATCTATTTGATGCCAGATGCTTTACATAGATTAACTCATTCAATCTCTCTCAGCAACACTAGAGGTAGGCTGACCCCATTGTACAGATAGTAAAACAAACACAGAAAGGTTAGGCAATTGATCAAGGTTAAATAGCTAAATAAACAACTGAAAAGTTTATTTCACACTAAAAATTATTTCTCTATTCAAAAAAGTTTCCATATTCGAAATAGTAGGACAGGGAGCCAGGAGACCTGAGGTCTAACTTGAGCTGCTATTACTGGTTATGCAACTATGGCTGGTCACTTAACTCCCTGGCTCTCAAGCTTTCTCTGTAAAATGACATTCTAGAACATTCTAGGGTCCCTTCTACTAAAATCTTCTTGTGCTTTCCTCAATGTATTTGGTACACCTGTTATGATTTGTTTTTTTAGAACTCAGTATGCATCAAAAATGATTAGCATTATAGATTTGCTTCAAAATTAAAGTACTTTTGTTAAATTCCTACTTTAAAATATCTGCATAAATTAGTTTCTGTTAGACACAGGGATAACTATTTTAAAGACAGGTATTCTATTTCCATGGGTTTATTTAATTTTCTTTTTCTTTATGCCCCTAGTGAAAAATGAGGGCTGTCCTGCCCTGGACACCTCATGTACCAAAAAGAGGCTGTCAGCAATGGAGAGCACTTGACTAATCCAGCTGCAGTGAGCTCTTCCTGTTTTAAAATGAGACGAAAGCTTATACAGCTATTCATTTTGCTGTGAAAATTTCATCTATTTTTATAGATGAGTTTTCCCAGTGGGTGATATAGCATCCTATGAGTAAGCACACCCCAAATGTTTCCTTTTCATCATTATCTAAAGCACAGCCGAGCCTTGAAAAGACAATTGTATAGCTTCTTGTGTTGCTTCATGGGCTTTAAGTGCCCACAAAGAGGATTCCTTATGCTTTAATTTCTCTTTATTTTTCTGACTGTAAAGACCCTTGGGGTAAATGCCAGCCCCACAATCCCGCCGTTATATGGTTACTGTCAGCCCGCTGCAACGATGCTTCCTGTTCCCTAGGCCTCCTTTCATGGGACCACAATGTCCTGGCTTTGCTGCATTTCTTTGTCAACGCCCATCTCTTCAATAGCCTGTGAATAGTATTAAATGGTGTTTATGCTAGCTATTGTTGCCTTTTGTGTGGTTTGTCTAATTCACAGAGAAAAGGCTGCTTTTGTGGTCGAAGACCAGCTACGTCAGGGCACACCGTGTGCCTTCTGATGGGACCGGTCCTGCTGAGTGATAACATTGCAGGCCTGAGCTCCTTTGCAACACAATCCCGCATTCTTAGCCCAGTAAATACTCTCACAGGCAGACTGGTTTACCCTTTTTATGAAGAGGTAGGGGAAGATAAAGCACAAAAAATACCAGATCCTGAAACAAAATAGAAAAGCAGGGTAAGTTCAACTGATTTGCAACTTATTCAGCCAGCCAAGAAGTGAGAAGGCACGTGAAAAGAAAATCACAGATTTATTCTATTAGCGACCAGACGTGCCAGGTGGACCCACCGTGGCAGCAAATACTTCACATTTCAGGAATAAGATTGCATGATGGTTTCAAGGTATTGTTTAAAAGGACACCTAATACCAGAGTCACTACTCCGCTGGGCTTTTTCTAAAGTGCTCACGAAAGAGAAAGGATAGAGTATTGATGATTACATTATCCTCTGGTTCAAGAGTCTTTGCAGGGCAGGTATGTTGCTGTGTCTTGAAAGGGCTTTTGATGTAAGAAGATCATTACGGGCTCAGTGGTAACTGATCCCTGACATCCCTGGCTTTTGGTGCTGTGGGTTATTTTATCCTGTTGCTCTGTGTAGTCTGTTTTCCAGCTATCTACAATCTTTTTTATACCCCTAATGGTTGCTTATATTTTAGTTAGTTTTTTTTTTTTTCCTCTGAGAAGTGCTTCTCAGACTAGAAGAGTCAGGTGCACAGGAAGGGGAAGAGCTTACTGTTAGCTGGTGGCACGTGTCTTTCGGTTTAGAAAACATGTTTCTGAATTATGGATCCAGCCTGCTTTCCTCATGTCTTTCTACTCGTGATGTAAAAACCAACCCAACCATAAAACTGGACGCAAGCACAAAGAAGGAGAAAGAAACCAGGAACCATAGCTCAGAAGTGTCACACAGTCCAAGTTTTCTGGAAGAGAAGCTGTACAAACAATATTGTCACATTGAAAAATACTGACAAAATGAGATGATTTGTTTTTAAAAATTTTTAATTTTATATTGGAATAGAGTTGATTAACAGTGTTGTGTTAGTTTCAGGTGTACAGTGAAGTGATTCAGTTATACATATACATGTATCTATTCTTTTTCAATTCTTTTCCCATTTAGGTTATTACAGAGGGTTGAGCTGAGTTCCCTGTGCTACACAGTAGGTCCTTGTTGGTTATCTATTTTAAATACAGCAGTGTATACATGTCAATGCCAAATTCCCAATCTGTCCCTTCCCCCTACCTTTCCCCCCAGTAACCATAAGTTCGTTCTCTAAGTCTGTGAGTCTGTTTCTGTTTTGTAAATAAGTTCGTTTGTATTATTTTTTCTAGCTTCTGCATATAAGCGATATCATATGATATTTGTCTTTCTCTGCCTGACTTACTTCACTTAGTGTGATAATCTCCAGATCCATCCACGTTGTGCACATGGCATTATTTCATTCTTTTTAATGGCTGAGTAATAGTCTATTGTACCACATCTTCTTTATCCATTCATCTGTTGATGGACACTTAGGTTGCTTCCATGTCTCAGCTATTGTAAAACAGCATTGCAATGAGCACTGGGGTGCATGTATACTTTCAAACCATGTTTTTCTCTGGATATATGCCCAGGAGTGGGATTTCTGGATCATATGGTAGTTCTATTTTTAGTTTCTTAAGGAACCTCCGTACTGTTCTCCATAGTGGCTGTATCAATTTACATTCCCACCAACAGTGCAAGAGGGTTCCCTTTTCTCCACACCCTCTCCAGCATTTATTGTTTGTAGACTTTTTGATGATGGCCATTCTGACTGGTAATATGAGATGACTTGAATTCCTATTCAAAATTCTGAAAATTTAGGGTTTTTTTTTTCCTTTAATGAGAAAGTTAAAGTAGAAGGAATCCCATCCTATCTCCAATCCAAGAAAAGTGTGAGATCTGGAAGTTTTTTGTCTGAGTTGAGTCATGTCAAGCCATGAAAAGCCATCCCCTCCAACTTGAGTGACAAATATTTATTGGGTATGGGTCTAGCATGGACCTAGTTGCTGTGGTAGGTTTCCAAGAAGTCGAATTTGCTGTCTCTTGGGGGGAAAGTAACACTAAAACACTATAAAAATCGGGGATAATTAAGTTCTAGTGAGGCAGGGTGACGGTAAGCCCAAGTCTGGCGGCAGAGCGGTCGGTATGCGCTGGAATAACAGGAGCCGGGGCTGTATCTCATTCGTCCTGGTGTCTTTAGGACTGAGGAAAAGGGGTGGCGTATGACATGATGGATGATTTTCTCCTGCAAAACATACTTCCAAGGGTGCACTCATATCATTGGCTGCAGCACAAATAAGAGAGGCTAAAACCCTGTTCCTCTTTCCAATTCAACTAATGCTTAACAGAATGCTAGTAATTACAAGTGACATTATTATAGGACTAACACTGAAGCTGCAAACATTGGCCTTGTTTAAACCACATGTAACAAATTCCCTGTGGCTGATCTTGTATATCTGATCTCAACCAAAGCTTGACTTCTCTTACAACACCCTTGCACCTCGGCTTGAATACTCCTCATGATGTAAATCTCACTCTCTCATAAGGCAATCATTCAGTTCATGGACAGCTCCAATTATTAGACAATTCTTTGTTAAACAGAAGTCTCCCTTTTTATGACTTTGTTTATCCCAGTCCCACTCTTTAGAGTCACATAGGATAAATATAATCATGCCTCCACATAACAGTCCTTTAAATATTTAAAGATGATTATTTGAGCCCTAATAACTCAAGGCTAGAAAAAGTTTTCTTTTTCTAGTTTAAATATTCCAATGACATGGTTTTCATTCTTGGGGGAACTCCATTTTGTCAATGTATCTCTTAAGATATGATACTCAGAACTAAAACAGTTCTCTCCATGTAAGCATTCCAGCAAAGCATACATCTGGGACAATTACTGTTTTTATTTTGGATGAAATATTTCTGTTAATGTAATTTAAGATCTCATTAGTTCTTCTGGCAATTTTGTCTATGGGCCAGTATTGCAATTTTCATTAAATTAAACCCCCTAAACAATTTTATTTGAATTGCCAGTGGTTCAGGTGTCTCTCATCTTCTAATTGGCCAGGCATTTCTTTTTTAAAAATTAATTAATTAATTTATGGCTGCGTTGGGTCTTCATTGCTGCGCGCGGGCTTTCTCTAGTTGCGGTGAGTGGGGGCTACTCTTCGTTGCTGTGCGCAGGCTTCTCATTGCGGTGGCTTCTCTTGTTGTGGAGCACGGGCTCTAGGCGCGCAGGCTTCAGTAGTTGTGGCACGTGGGCTCAGTAGTTGTGGCTCGCGGGCTCTAGAGCACAGGCTCAGTAGTTGTGGTGCACGAGCTTAGTTGCTCCACGACATGTGGGATCTTCGCGGACCAGGGCTCGAACCCGTGTGCCCTGCATTGGCAGGTGGATTCTTAGCCACTGCGCCACCAGGGAAGCCCTGGCCAGGCATTTCTTAACCTCACTGCAGAACTTTTCACTTACCACTGTTACATTTCATCTCATTAGCTTTGTCGATTATGCCAAGCTGTCAGAATAAATCTGAGTGCATCTGACGACTAGTATGTTAACCACCCTTCCAAACTTGTGCCATTACTAAGTCTAGTAAGCATGCCTATTTTATTCTAATTCAAATATGTGATAAAATATCAAACACGATGGAACTAAATACAGAGACTAGTGGTTTGCCACTAGAGACCACCTTCTCCTTCTAGGTTGCATTCATCTCAATTAATATTAATAGCATGAGACATTTTAACCGCCTGTGAATTCCAGCAAAATGTAATGTCTTCCATCCCACTTGGCCATAGATATATCATGAATGATATGTTTGAAATGATATTGTTTTGGACATCAGAATAGGCAACTCATTTGGAATAAAGTTGGTTTGGAAATGCAAATTAAGATTGCCATTTTAGTTCAACTCACCCTTATCCACAGAAAAGAAGGTCTTTGAAGTTCTCACTAAGAGAATCAGTAAGATCAGAAACTATGAAAGAAAAATGATCTATTTGTTAAATGGTCACATAGGAAAAAAATCTTAAATGCAAAAGACAAGTAAAACCGAGGAAACTGTTTGGAACATATATGACAAACGACTAATTTGATTAATATACAAAGAGCTCATATGAGTTAATAAAAATAGATGAATAGCCCAAAGGAAAATGGGCAAGGGACATGAACAGACAGTTCACACACACACACACACACACACACACACACACACACTATGGCCAATTAATTCAGGGAGAAATTTCAACCTCACTCATGATTAAAAAGATGGAAATTAAAACACAGATAAAAAAAAAACAACACAGATGAGATGCCATTCTTCATCCATTAGCCTTGGTAAAGATTAGCACCACCTCTGTGGAAGGCAACTTGAAATTATCAATCAAGATTTAAAATACAAATACTCTTCGATCCAACAATTTTACGTCTAGGATTTTATCCTACAAACATAGTTCCACAAAGTAAAGAGAAATAGAGAAGTTGTAGAGGATTGACTGGATCCATCTCTTGTCAGCTGTGTGATCTTTGGCAAGTTGCTTGACCCCTCTGTGCTGAGTGCCTTTATCCAAAAACTTGGGATAATAATAATATCTGCTTATTGGAATGTTGTGAGAAATAAATGAGTTCTTTAAAACAGTGTTGAGCAGGGACTTCCTTGGTGGTGCAGTGGTTAAGAATCCACCTGCCAATGCAGGGGACATGGGTTCAAGCCCTGGTCTGGGAAGATCCCACATGCCACAGAGCAACAAAGCCTGTGTGTCACAACTACTGAGCTTGCGCACTAGAGCACACAAGGCACAACTACTGAGCCCGCGTGCCGCAACTATTGAGGCCTGAGTGCCTAGAGCCCGTGCTCCGCAACAAGAGAAGCCACCACAATGAGAAGCCCGCGCACCACGACGAAGAGTAGCCCCTGCTCGCCGCAACTAGAGAGAAAGCCCGCGTGCAGCAACAAAGACCCAACGCAGCCAAACAAACAAACAAACAAACAAAAAACCAGTGCTGAGCATATAGTAAGGGGTATATACATGTTTGCTATTTTTAATTTCAACCTTAAAAAAATGTTCATCAATAAGGGACAGATTAATTAAATTATTGTATATGCATACAATGTACTATTATACAGCCATTACAAAGAGTCAGAGTTTTGTAAATGTTGATTTGAAAGTGTTCATATTATAAAGACACTGAAGTAAGAGAAGAAGCAAGGCAGAACAGCATGTATAATATAGTCACATTTGTGTAAAAAATAAGATATAACACATATATGTTGTATATGCATTATATTTATTTGTAAGAATAGACATTAACAGGGGTTCTAGCTGAACTATGACACTAGGAAGTGAAAGAAAGGCCTTTAATTTTCATTTTCTATCCTTCTGTACGTTTATTTAAAAAATCATGTACATATAGTACTTTCATACTCAAAAAATTATACGGTGCAATCTAACTCTTGCAATCAAGCCAGCATAATTTTTTTTTAAAAGAAATTCACGTTCTTTTATTTATTTATTTATTTATTTATGACTGTGTTGAGTCTTCGTTTCTGTGAGAGGGCTTTCTCTAGTTGCGGCAAGTGGGGACCACTCTTCATCGCGGTGCGCGGGCCTCTCACTGTCGCGGCCTCTCTTGTTGCGGAGCACAGGCTGCAGACGCGCAGGCTCAGTAGTTGTGGCTCACGGGCCCAGTTGCTCCGCGGCACGTGGGATCTTCCCAGACCAGGGCTCGAACCCGTGTCCCCTGCATTGGCAGGTGGATTCTCAACCACTGCGCCACCAGGGAAGCCCAAGCCAGCATAATTTTTTTATGACAGAGGGCTAAGCATCGGAATATAACGTGCAGGAAAGGGGAAACCAATGCGGAAGGATTTTCCTGCGTGTCTTTAACGCTCCCCGGAAGGTAAGAGGGTCTCCCAGCGCTTGCGCGGTGTGGAGCAGCCCGCGTCTTCCCCATCTGCGCGTGCTCTTGGCTCCCGTTTCAAACTATATTCAGAGTCCAGCCACTTCTCAGCACCCACCCCCAGCACTGTAAAGTGAGCACGCCATTGCCTGCGGGGATTACTGGACTAACGGCTGCAAGAGCCTCTCTCTGCCCTTCCTCCCAAAGTCTATTCTCAACTGGGCAGCCAGAGGAATTCTTCAGATGTAAGATCATGTCACTCCTCTGCTCAGAAATGTCCAGCCTTTACATTTCACTCAGAGCAAAAGCTCCAGTCTTCAAAGTAGCCTGGAAGGACCCTGCTCCTTCACCGTGCATCCAACCTCAGCCTCTAACAATCTCCTCTTTCTGCTCCAGCCATAAGGGGCTCCTTGCTTGGTCTCCAGCATGCCTGGCCGGCTCCTGCCTGGGGCTTCTACACTGGCCATTCTTCAGCCCAAGAACACTCTTCCCCAAATACCTGCACGGCCAATTCCTTCACCTCCTTTAAGTCTTTGCTCAAATCTCACCTCCACGACGCTTACTTGGACCACTCTTTCTATCCTCACAACCCATGTTCCTCCCTGCAGAATTGAACCGCAATCTCTCCGTTGCTCCCTGCCCCTCTCCCAGCACAGACCATCCTCTAAAACAGTGTTGAGTTTGCTAGGGGTGACAGAACAAAGTACCACAGGCTGGGCGGCTTAAAACAATAGAAATGTATTCTCTCACAGTTCTGGAAGCCACAAGTCCAAAATCAAGGTGTCAGCAAGGCCATACTCCCTCTGGGACTCTGGAGGGAACCCTCCCCACCTCTTCCAGCTGCTGGTGGGGGGCTGTCAATCCTTGGCACCCTTCGGCTTGCAGCTACATCACTCCAATCTCTGTCTCCATCGTCACAGGGCATCCTTCCGCTGCTATACAGTCATATTAGATGAAGGGCTTGTCCTACTTCAGTATGACCTCATCTTAACTACACCTGCAAAAATTCTGTTTCCAAATAAGGTCACATTCTGAGATCCTGGGGCTTAGGATTTCAACGTATCTTTTGGGGGACACAATTCAACCCATACACATATGTATAATTCACTTATTTTATCAGAGTTACTGTTTTTATTGTCTGTCTCTCTCCGTAGAATGTAAGCTCCACAAGGAATTTGCTTTTTGTCATTTTTGTTCACAGATGTACCTGAGGGTTTGGAACAGTACTTGACAGCTGGTGGACTTGCAATAAACATTTTTTGACTGATACTGGCTCTCATCACACACTTAACGCTGTTCATTAACATCAATCAGCTTCCTAGGTTCTAACTATCCAACTATTAAGCATTCTCCGGTTTCTTTCTAAAGAAAACACTGAGCAGCTGGAGAAACATTCGAGTCACCTAGTGGTTACATATTCCTTTTTTTTTTTTAATTTACACTGTCAGATTTTTGTTTTTTGTTTTTATTTATTTATTTATTTATTTATGACTGTGTTGGGTCTTCGTTTCTGTGCGAGGGCTTTCTCTAGTTGCGGCGAGCGGGGGCCACTCTTCATCGCGGTGCGTGCGCCTCTCACTATCGTGGCCTCTCTTGTTGCAGAGCACAGGCTCTAGAGCGCAGGCTCAGTAGTTGCGGCTCACGGGCCCAGTTGTTCCGCGGCATGTGGGATCTTCCCAGACCAGGGCTCGAACCCGTGTCCCCTGCATTGGCAGGCAGATTCTCAACCACTGCGCCACCAGGGAAGCCCTACATTTTCCTTGAAAACTTACTCTGACTTACAACTCAGCAGCATGAGTTTGGTTGGTGTCGATAACCTTGGGTGAGCTCATGAAATCGAATTCCTGAAAATGAAAGCTGTGGTCCTGATCCTGAACCCATGCTTCCCCTCAGCCCTGAATGAGGAAAAGGACCGTGGAGACGTGGAGACCTAGCTGGTTGACCAGGGGAGCCATTCTGGGGAGCGTGGAGGGAGGGGCGTGCTGGTGGCTGTGCTTCAGGATGCTCAGCGTGCCTGTGAGATGCAGTGTGTGGTACAAGAAGGGTGGGGATGAGGAGACAGTGTGGAGGCTATGAAAGCCTTGTCTAGACGTAAGTGTTGAAGAAACGGCAAAATCAAATGACACTGCAAATGGAAAAAGTTAGGACAGAATTTAGGGTGTGGTCCTTGCACCATAAATAACAATAAGGGCATTTAATGAGATGGAATTGGGCTTAAAGAGAACAGGAAGTTACGAAGCAAGACATTGTCTTTAATGGGTTAACATGGGATGTTAGCCTGTATTCCAGATGCCGCTGCTTCTGTCCTATTTCCTACATGGCTCTTCCACATCCCCAAAGCTGATGGCAGCGGTGCAGGTGGTGTTACAACATTTACACTTAGGCTGCATCTAAAAGGAGCAATCTAAGAGAACTTGTGATTGCATTTCATGTTCTTCATGGGTAGCTCCAAGTGCAAAGAAGCCCTCCACAGCTCTGCAGACCGGTTGAAACTAGAGACAAGTCTCCACGTCTGCAAACATCACAGCTTCACTGCACTGCCCGCCCGCGTCTGGCAGGGTGTCTCCAATCTTTACAAGAACCCAACTGACACCCGACAAAGTTAGGATGGGGCTGTAGTAGGGTCTCAGACTCTCTGAGCTCCCTACTGTATAAGACATGGTTTAAAGAATCAGAATTTTCCTGAAAGATGTTCACCT
This sequence comes from Balaenoptera acutorostrata, assembly GCF_949987535.1. NCBI lineage: Eukaryota > Metazoa > Chordata > Mammalia > Artiodactyla > Balaenopteridae > Balaenoptera > Balaenoptera acutorostrata. The sequence continues at coordinate 15,158,201 of NC_080081.1, forward strand.
TCATTTGCAGAGTATTTGGACAATCACGAAAAGCCACGGTAGGCAATAATTATACATTCTGCTGGGATTTTACAATATAAAAATCAGACATTGGTGTCCACCCTATACAGGTCCCTCCCTCTGCGTACAACAATTGATTTCCAATGGTTGAAATTTACACAGTAAAGGAAACCTTTGATTTCAGTTCTACTGATAAGAGAGACAATATGTGCGAGTCCCTCATTGATTGACTTCTGTTTTCTTAGATTCACTTCTTGAGAGAATCATTAAACATAAGAGAAAATGATCTGTTTCCATTGATTGGATGATGTGCCCATCTGACAACCATAGTTTTTGTATTAAAGTTATTAATTATGTCATTAGTGTAATTTACAGAATTGAAGAAATCACTCAGGATCTGACTGTATTGCTGGTTATGTTTTTTTTTTTTTTAAATAAATGAAAGCATTTGTAGAGGAAATAAATCTTGTGACAACAATAATAGATGAAAAGGCCACCGGCTCACTTTGTAAATCACCACGAGCTAAAGGAAACTTCCTCTGATTACTTAAGTGGTGAGTGCTGGAAAGCTGGGTTTCTCAAAATGTATGTTTTCATATTGTGAAATTCCGGGGATCATTGCTCATTGCAAGTACTTGGGAAAGATGATTTCCCATTGTTCATTTAAATTCCTCTCTCATCCTCATAACCATTTCATTGTTTAAGGTTAATAAGTTATATAGAGCATGATAAAGCCAGGCTTGATCTGGGTCTCCCCAAAGTCTCCCCTGAACTAACTGTTCATAGTGACTGGGGATATTGTGAGCTTGTCTAATTCTCAGAAACTTTTCTCTCCCCTGACAATGATTGCCAAGAAATTAATTATGACAAGGAGGGAAGTAACTCCGCTCTGTAGCCTGGCTCTGGCTGACTGCAAAACTCAGTCTCAAAGTGAATGTCTGGGTGGGCATTGAAATTAAGTGATCTTTTGGAATTTTCTAGAAAAAAACTTGATATCAAGTTGATATACTTGATAAACTTGATATAGGTGCAGTTTGTGGACATTCTTTCCCAATTAGATTTTTAAGGACCTTCACTATCACCCCTACTGTTACTTTGAGAGCACTGAGCTGGTTATGCATAGTTTTCTGATATATGAGAGATTCCCCCAAATGATCCTCTTTTCTTTTTACCATGGGGTCAGGGCTGGCTTCATGGGCATGTGACTACCTTCTACTTAGAAGATCCTGGAACTTGGTCTAATGCTCTGCACTTGCTGTCTTGAAATCTTAATAAATTTTGAACAAGGGCCATGCATTTTCATCTTGCGCTGGGCCCTAAAATTAAGTAGCCTGTCCAGAGTGGAGGGCTAGTGCATGACATATGTCACATGTTAAAGTGATCCTGTTGATTCAATAAGCACAACTCATTTGGCACTAATCAAAGTCTAAGTGTGGAATGAGCACTTCCCTTATTGTGTGAATTTCTTTCATTTCCATTTCTTTCCTTTTTTGCAATGATGGAAAAATGCTCATGATAGCGTTATTCATGTCTTTGAGGAGTGATGAGATGCCAAATACTGAAGATTAATTTTGCTGACAGTGGTTACAAAATTCCTTAAGTGAAGGCAGACTCTCTATTCTAAGAGATTGAATAGGAATTCTTGATGTTTTCTGTTAATGATCTGTGCAGTTTTGTTGTGTTAAGTATTTTATCATTATTAAAATGTGAAACAAGTATTAAAAAGTGAAATCGCTTTTTGTATTTGGGACTCCTAGGAACATATACCAAAAGAACCTATCCTTTTTTTTTAACAATGTAAAATAAATGTGGCCCGTAGCCATTATATGGATAAGCAAGTGTAGTCTATGAAAAGATGCTCAATGTCAGTAATCACCAGGGAAGCCCAAATCAAAGCCACGATGAGATGTGACCTCATGCCTGTTAGGATTGTCATTATAGAAACAAAAAAACAACAAGAACAAACAAACAACAACAAAAAACCCTCAGAAAATAACAAGTGTTGCAAGGATGTGGAGAAATTGGAACCCAAGTACATTGTTGGTGGGAAAAATAGTGCGGCCACTATGGAAAACAGTATGAAATTCCTCAAAAAATTAAAAATAGAACTACCATATAATCCAGTAATCTCACTTCTGGGTATGTAGCCAAAAGAATTGAAGTCAGGAGCTCAAAAAAAGATTTATACTCCTATGTTCACTGCAGCATTATTCACAACAGCCAACAGGTGGAAACTACCTAAATGTTTATCGATGATGAATGGATAAATAAAATGTGGTGTATACACACAATGGAACGTTATTCAGCCATGAAAAAGGAAGGAAATCCTGCCATATGCTACAGCATGGATGAACCTTGAGGACATTATGCTAAGTAAAGAAAGCCAGTCACAGAAGGACAAATTCTACGTGATTCCACTGATGTGACATGTCTGAAACAAACTCACAAAACCAGAAAGTAGCATGGTGGCTGCTGGGGGAGGAGGAAATGGGGAGTTGCTGTTTAATGGGTATAAAGTTTCAGTCACGCAAGACGGAAAACTTCTAGAGATCTGTACATTGTGCTTATAGTTAACAATACTGTACTGTGTACTTAAAATTTTGTTAAGAAGGTAGATCTCATGTTATGTGGTTTTTAACCACAATTTATTATATTTTAAATTAATTTTTATTAGAGTATGGTTGCTTTACAGTGTTGTGTTAGCCTCCACTGCACAACAAAATGAATCGGCCATACACATACAGATATCCCCTCCCTTTTAGGTTACCACAGTGCATACCACAATTTAAAAAGTAAAAAAAGAAAGCGTAGTCAATTCTTCTCACCAAGGGCCACATAAGCTGTGCCCATTTGCCTGTTAACTGACCTTCTGTGGTATATCTTGATGCCTCTGTTTCCTTATCAGCATCAACACTCACACGCTCACTGAGTTAGTGTAGATTACTTTAGTCTAATTTTAGTTGGTACAGTGAAGTTCTATGCAGTTATATCCCAAAACGGGTGGGGCTAGGGGGTATTGGTTCCCTTTACTAGGCATGCTGCAGTTGCCAGGAGGGGAAGTACAGTATTTTCCTGCAGATGGATACAATATGAGCTTTCTTTTAACTTAACTGGTGATTGGAGGTGTTCGTATTTACCTTTGACCTGCTTGCAACAAGCAAGCGAGAAGTGACAGGTTTCCTGCTGTTCTCTAGGTCAAGTCCTGTAGTGACCGTCTTCCTGGGACTCACCTGGCTTTTAAGCTGCCCCATCTCTAAGCGTCTCCTGAACTGTGGGAGGTCCTCTGAAAGGGCTAAGCAGGACTAAACTCAGCAGATGGGGTTTGTCACTTTGTTAAGATCCTCTAAATTATAGAGTGCTGTTTAGAAATTGTTGCGCAATATGATTCTTACTTATTGATATATGTATACATATTTGTACCTACGTATTTTATAATGAAAATAATTTACCTTTGGGGTTCTTAGTTTTGCTCACTTGCATGGTAGATTGCATGGCTTCAGGGCTTTACCAGTCCCCTCATTCATACAGTTTGCCATGTCACTTTGCATGACCCTTCCCTTCTGACACAGGGCTTGGCCATGCGACTCGCTTTGGCCAACAGGACGTCAGCTGATGTAATACAGGTAGAAACTTGAAGAGTACCTTGCAGTCATTGGGCTTGCTCACTCCTGCCCTCTGTCACGTCCATGAGAAGGACATGCCTGGACGAGCCTGCAGGTTGCTGAGCTGAGCCAACCTGGATCGACCAACTGACAGCCAACCCCCAGCCCAGCACAACATAGCAAATCTAGGTACCAACCTGCAGCCAGGCCTCAGCTGAGTGCGGCCAGATCAGCTTAACCTCATAGACTCAGGAGCTATGTGTATTGTGATAATCTATTGAAATATTATGATTGTTCATTGTGTAGAATTATTGTGGCAATAGATAACTGATCCAGTCATTATTATGTCAGCAGGATGCACGTTTCTATTCAGGAGACCAGGAAGGATATGTGGAATGATGCCCTAAAAATTCTCCTATAAATGTAAGACAGCCCGTGGGAGTGATTGACAAAACCAGGTGGGACAGAATAATCAGAGGAGAACCACTCCATCCCCCCTCAAAGTAGAAATATAGAAAAAGTGTAAGAATTGTAGTTGAGAATCCAAATAAGGTTACTAACTGTGTCTGTCATCTTTGCGGCTCCAGGATCTAATAACAGAGAACGTGGCACTAAAAGGGAAGGAATGGATGGATGTTAGTTGAGCAGAGTGGAACATTTACATCTCAGTTCTGGTCTATAAAATCCAGAGCTGCCTGGCCCTATGTACACATTTCCTGAAGCAACTCATTTCCTTAGGGTGATGGCTGGACAACTGGATGTTGAAATTTATTTAAAAAATCACTACTTGGGATTTGGTATAACTTAGTTTTAAATTTCTCTCTGCTGAACAAATCCATTTTATAGACATTATGCAAAATAATAATGCAAATGTTATTCCAGAGCAAGTATTTAAAATATTTTAAAGAACAAATGATTTTATTCACCCTTGCTTCCAAAACAGGCACAAATATCTATTTCTAACATTTGGTTCCTTTGAGGCAATATTTAGTTAATTCTAAATACAGTTTGCCCTCTGTATCCATGGGTTCTGCATCCATGGATTGAAAATATTCCAAAAAAATTTTCTTGTAAGTTCCAAAAAGCAAAACTTGAATTTGTGGTGAGCCAGCAACTATTTACGTAGAATTTACATTGCATTAGGTACGATAAGTGATCTAGAGATGATTTAAAGTATACAGGAGGATGTGTGTGGGTTATATGCAAATACTATGCCATTTTATAGAGGGGACTTGAGCATCCTTGGACTTGGGGGTCCTGGGACCAATCCTCCTCAGATACCGAGGGATGGCTATATTAAAATACAGTTTATACCTGAAAATAGTTAACTTCATTCAAAGCACTGTTTATGTTTTAAAAAAATAACAAGGTCTGGTTTTATTTTTAGTAAGTACTATTTACAGTGAAGTTTTATGACACTTAGGAAAATATTAACCATGGAACTCTGTTGCTCATTTTGAAAGAGGTTTTTTTTTTTTAAGAATTTTATTTGGAAGTCTTAAAATTTACAAAAAGTGCTGTCCAGGTAGGAATGTTATTGGAATGATCTTGGTGGATTATTTCTCCCCACCTGGAAGTAGGCTTATTACAAAAATGGGTTTTGTAAAGTGTTTAAAAACATTGCATGAGGTCACCTTTTACCATTCTGTCCCCTCCTCAACATGTCATTTCTTATCCTTCTTGTAAGAAGGAAGCAGCCACAGAGGATTCTGGAATTGCAGAGTGTCCTGGAACAACAGGCCAGCATTGGACAAGGCCGTAACTGGTAATTTCTATACCTGTACTTGAGGTAGGTAGATGAACTAGGGATCCTAATTTCTGATTTGACCCATTCTAACAGCCTCCATTTTACTTCTGGTGATTCTTGCATCTTCTTAGTGGCTCAGTGATGACCCCTTTTTCACAGACAGGCAAACTCTGTCTGTGAAAAGCCAAGTGGTAGATATTTTTGGCTTTGCGGGCCGTTTGGTCTCTCTCACAACTAGTCAACTCTGCCACGTTAGCAGCCTTGGATAATATGTAAACAAATGAAAGAGGCTTGTGTTCCAATGAAACTTTATAGACATTTTATGTAACACTCTATGTGTTATGTAATTTTTACATATCACAAAATATTATACTTCTTTTTTAAAAAAAAATTTAAAAATGTAAAGACTGTTCTTAGCTTATAGATCATACAAAAAGAGGTGGTGAGCTGGATTTGGCCCAGGGCCATAATTTGTCAACCCCTGACCTTAGGTTAGCTGGGTTGATGGGTCAAACTGAATGGGATGCCTCATTTAAGAGCACAGATGCTGAAGGCAGACAGACTGAGTTTGAACCTCAGCTCTGCCTTTTTACCATCTGCGTGATCTTGAGCAAATAAAAAAATGGGAACACTAATAATCCACTTCAATGCTGCTATGAGGATTCAGTGTAATAATGGAGATGCCATGCTTGACACCTTACAAATACTGTATACATGCTAGCTGTTTCTGTTATCATTGTTACTTACCACAGTTGGAAATCCTGGTCTATTTCAAAATATATAGAAGAACTAGGCTGACCCCGTGGAATCAGAACTATTGGTTCTAATGTGACCCACTTGCCTTATGTTGGGGATTCTTTAATGTTTTAGCTCTTGCAGTTGGCATGGCAGTTCACGCTCATGCGTCTCTATGTGCATTCAGATTTTGAAATCCCCAAATAAAGCCACAGCATTTCCCCCGACCTGATATTTATAAAATCATTGGCAATAAAGTTAACCGATTATAATATCTCCCCAAAAATCCTTTATGAGAAAGAAATAAATACCCTAACCAAAAACTTTAAATGCTGATCATTATTTTATAAAAGGAATCGATTTTTTTTATTTGGGAACAACACCGACCCTGACGCCCTGGCGGGTCACGACTCTGTGTGACCACTTCTACCCTGAACAAGCAAAGCTGAAGACACTACTGTCCTGAGTTGAAACAGTGACAAATGAGCTTATTTCAAAGGCAGCCCCTTTCGTGCTGTGCTTCTCTCTCTGTGGCTGACTTAGCATCATAAAGGTAGACTGTGTTGCGTTCAAAGCCCATGATATAAGAGAAGCTGTTTTAAATTATTACTATTTATAGGAAGGGAAATACACTCAGTTTGAGTAAATTATGCTAAATTAGTATCACATGCTAATAATTATGTTTTCAATAAGAGTACCCTAAATCTTTAATAAGGCTTAAATGCAGTTTTTATGTTACATAATGCCAAGTGGCAAAACTCTTTTATTAATAAATTGGCAAGGAGTTGAGGAAGTAATGTCATAGTTTACTGCATATTCAGCAACATACAGTTCATCCATGGATAAATTTATCCTCAAATGTGCTTTCTTGGTACATAAAAATGTTAGCCAAAAACAACAAACCAACAAAAATCACCCCCAATCCAAAATAATGAGGCTTTAAAAATATATGCCCATGATTTAAGCATGGCTAATTTTGTTTCAGTATTTTAATAAGGAAAACACATCTGGAAAGTCTGTAGCCAAGATGTAAATTCAGCACACAAAAAAATAAAGAGCAGGGATGACTTTTTAGAGCCTTGTTTAAAACTGAAGAGCTTGGGTTTCCCTGCATCAGACTAGGTAGTTTAACTTCCTGAATAGCCAGGAAAATCGTTGCTTCTGTTAAATATGTTTTCTGAATACCAGATTACGAGATGAGATTTTATTAGCATGGGCACTAATTCCAAATCTTATTAAACTTCTACTATTACCCGTAAAGCTTGTTCAAGATGGGGAAAAAATTTAAAAAGAGAATAATAACAATCACGCAGCTACTTGAAAAGACTAACTGTAATATGCAGATAATCGAGGAAAAATTATTTTGTCTGTTCCAAATTATCTAGGGAACTACCTAATTACCTACCTCAGGGTGCAAGCGATGCGTCTGTCCTGAGGTGACTATAAATCCCAGATTTTAGGAAAGGTAACCCTAGGAGACAGGCATTAGTACCAGGGAGGGTAAATTCTGGGGCCAGAATTTATGGAACGGTGATTGTCTTCATCATTGACTTCCTGGCCCAAGGGGAACTCACCCCACACCTTTCTGAAGAAGGGAAGCATTGAGATTGCTTTGAGAGCAATTAACCTAATGTCTTGTCAAATAGATGTAGCCTCTCACCTCTGAATGTATATACAACTGTACCTCCAAGAGTAACATTTAACACAGGTGCTGTTGCGCTGCCCAAACCACTTGTCAAATCTACGCGACGTGAAATATCATTACCAGTGGGATGAGGCACTGAGCAGATTTCAGTGTCTAGGTATTGCTAAACTGCTGGTTTGACTGACTCAGCGATGAATTTTTTTCACCCAACTGACCTAATTTTGGGTTAGCTCAGCTGGCGATGTGTGGACATGGAGGTCTGCTGACAGAGTTGTTGGAAGAAAAGTCAGGTTCTGGACACAGAAAAGGATGAGCTGGGCTTCAGCCTTTCAAAGCACTTCTGCTTCTTGCTTTGCCATTTCACAAATCTCTCCCAACAGGGAACTGCAGAGAGTACACAAAAGAAAAAATGGAACAGAAACAGACCTGCTCCTGTCATCTCTGTTGATTTTTCACTTAGTAGACTTCTTTATGGATTAAAAAACTTTTTTTTCTGCTTCTTGTAAAGCAATGTTCATTGGAGCTTAGCCAATAGATGGTATCACCCCTTCCAGAGTCTATGCTATGGGTGGCCTATGCAAGCATATCTGCTCAAGGCATTCATGCAAATTATTACTTACTGCCCTATATGCTCATAAATTAATAGCTTCTCTGTGGATGAAAAACAGAAATTAGACAACCATTAAGGTTGAACAATGTTTAAAGAATATTAAATATTAATATATGAAATGAAAAAATATTGCAAGTGATATCAGTAGATATGCCAAAAGCATAACAAGCCAAACCTAAGAATGCAAATAATAAAAACATGTTTTCAGCTAGATATTCTGGATGGTTTAGTATTCAAATTAAAGTTGATTTTTTTTTCCCTTTCAGTAAAAACAAAACAAAATATTTACTGCTGTTGTCATATTGTGTGAGTGTTCATTTTCATACTCAGAGCAAAAACGAAATTAGGGAGAATAAACTAGTAAGAAAGTTTGTGTTATTTTGGTCTTTGTGCTTGTGAGAGAATTTTCTTTGCAATATTGAAAATGTATACCATGAATATTTAGAAAAAGCAGTTTTTATCAGTCTGCAACTTTTTTCTTAATCCTAGCATTTTAATAAATAATTGTCAAGTTGGCATGTGCATCCTAAGGACTCTGTCTGCCAGATGCTATAAAATTGGAATAGAAACTGGCAGAAGACTCTTCTGGGTGGAAGGAAGGAGCGAACAGCTGCTCTTTGGGTGAGTGGGCATGGCCACTGGTCTTTGGCAATAAGAAGTTTAGGAGAAAAGTTTCCATGACTAGACGCCTGCCCTTAAAATCCACTGTGTTTCCATTTGGCAGATTTGACATCAGGGGTATTGATTCTGCACAAAGCAACAAGCCTAAAAGAGCTCTAGCACTGGTCTTTCCCCTACTTGGAATTGGTTGTGAGGTCTTAGGCAAGGGAACCTCATTTATTACATGGGGCTAATAATGCAAAACCTACCGACTTCACAGAGGTAATGGATTTGGTTGGTCAAATAATACGAAACCCAAACAATCATTGTCATACATTCAGCCCTTCAATATCTTATTTATGGGGCATGTACTTTATGCCAGGCACTCAGCCAGTCACTTGGGGGCCAAAGCTGAATAATTAAAACATGACAGCAAACATGTTTACATCATACAGATACTGCATTTCATCCTCACAACCACCTCATGAAGTAGATACCTCAAGTGAGTCCTTTTTACAGATGAGGAAGCTGAAGTACAGGGAGGTTAAGTGACTTGTCCAAGGTCACATGCCTAGTTAGTGGCCGAGCTGGGACATGAGCCCAGACAGCTAGCTCCAGGGTCTATACTCACCACTACTCTACATGGCCCCTGAGACTGTCTCATTTTTCCAGGCCCTCAGAGTCTCATGGCAGACTGTTTGTAAGAACAGTCCGGATGCAGCAAGAGTGCTGTACCCATGCATCAGTGTGGAACCCTGAGGGGCGCCTAACCCAGCTTGGAGCGGAGGTGACTGTGTGCGTGTCCTGGTGATTAGCTGGGTACAGGCCACGGAAGGCTTCCTAAGACAAGCAAGACCTCAGCTGCGTCTTAAAGGATAGGCAGGACGAATAGGAAGGGCGTTTCCGCTGAGCTTAGAAGAGCAAGGCACAGAGGCCAGAATCAGCATAGGACATGCAGGGCCACGAAGCTGTGGTCATGCTGGGAGTGATGACCGCCGATGCCAGAGGTGTGGGCGCGGCCAGATCTCAGAGGACCCTGCCTGCCAGGCTCAGGAGACATAGTGGGAGTCTAACATAATGGGAGACCACAACGATGAAGAGGAACGGTAAGATCAGTCTGCAGAAAGCCGTGTAGATTGCTGCGTAGAGAAAGCAGGGGGGCAGCGCAGGCCACGATACAGGCAACTCTGGGAGGTACTGCGGGTCTCTAAGTCCTATAAAGAGGGATCCTACATGCCAGTGCTTTTCAAATTTCAATGTGCAAAAGACTCACCCAGGGCACTTGTGGAAACGCAGATTCTGATTCAGGTGGTGAGGAGCGGCCACTGAAAGTGTGCATTTTCTTTTTCTTGGCCTCACCATGAGGCTGTCGGGATCTTAGTTCCTCAACCAGGGATCAAACCCGGGCCCCCTGGCAGTGAGAGCACTGAATCCTAACCACTGGATCACCAGGGAATTCCCAGAAAGTGTGCACTTGTAACAAGCTCCCAGGTGATGCCCACATGGCCGGTCCTGGACCACACTTCAAGGAGCAAGGCCATTAGGAGTGTCCATAGCCTAGAAAGTAGCTCTCTGTTCTCTAAGAAACTCCTCGGAGATAACTCCAGAGAACATGTGTGACCTGGTACATCCCAGGGTTGCTGCAGAAGATGCTGCAAACTATCTTCCGAGCCAGCGATTGGCCTGGTTTGATTAAAGCTGCAACCTCCTTATTCCTGAGAAAAACACAGGTCGTCCTCTCCCAGGCATTTGTGTTCTTCCACCCCCAAGACCTATTTCCAGCCTCTTCCTTTATTTTCTAGGAAAGTGGGATTAAGGGATCAAGGAGGTCAGTGCAGAGGAGAGAAAGCCTATGACGTTGATTCCAGGCCCCTTTGCAATTTGGTGTTTGTTTCTTCTACTAGGTCATACTTCCCCAAATTGCTGTATTGCATACATGTACTTGAAAAATTCAAGGGAATAAAAATCACCTTAGCTTTGAAACATATGTAACACCTTTTTTAGGTAAATTGAGGCACACCCAGAGGGGTCACAAAAGGAGAGCTGGGAAACCCTAGATTGGAGCTTCAGTGAGCTTGAGTTTGAGGGAGGGTGGCTCTCAGTGATTTGTGGAAGACACAGTTTAGGTTTCTCAGGGTGCCTTGTCATCACAACTCTCGATGCCTGCTATGGAAACTCAACACCTCTGAAGAACAGGATGCCCAGAGAGAAGGGACCAGAGGCCTCGTGGATGCAGGGATCACACCAAATTCTGCCAGATGTCCTCCCTTCACCTAGAAAACTGTGAGTACGGCTGAAATTGGTTCCAGTGATCTGTGAACAAAGAGCTAGCCTAAAACCAAGGAAGAAAAGAAAAGAGATCCCAACTCAGGATCCATACTAAATAAAGTTTCCTAAGAGGTGAAATGAAGTGTGGCAGCAGCTGGCACAGTGACAGCCAACATCTAAAAAATGCCATGGAAGTCATTACCCCAGGAGTTAGCTCCGTGGACAGACACTTTCACAGTGGCCCTGAGCGTTCCGCTACCCCCCAGCCTGGCAATTGCATGTGAACCCAGGCATCCGGGAGGCCCCAGAAGGCTAAGTTCCAGTCACTCTTCAATGACTTATTTTCTTAGCATCTCTTCCTCAATTCCAGATGAAAAGTTTATATTATACATATATTTTCCATTTTGCAAGGACCAAATATGCATTCTAGAACGTTTGTGGAAAATATCCAAGCGGACAGACAGCATCAACTTAAAAACATTTTTTTTCTTTTTGGTTTCTAGGAATTTTTCTAGTCTTAAGTTGTTGACTTAATGGGAACATGGAAAATTGAAGGGGAAAAAAAAGAAAAATCTGTTGCCTAAAGGCAGCAGAGCTGATTTGAGGCAATTCACACTCTGGTCTCTCTCTAGGAATTTATATAGCACCCATCATATCCTAGGTGTTTCCTAAACAATGGTGAACAGGAGGCTAAAGAAGAAAACAATTAAAAAGGAGATTCAGGAAATCATCTCAGGGCACGGAGGTTGTTACTGTATAAATAAAAGAAACCAGTAGGTAGACTTTATCCGTTCAAATTCAGTGAGAAACCCACACAGGGCTTGTTTTCAAGTTTCTGTCAAGTGTTTACACTTTCTTCAATTATAAGGTGCTACTTTATAACTATTCTCTTCTTGCTTTGTATAGTTAGATGAAAGCATTGGAAAACAAAGATCGTATCTCTTACTTGAATTTGGTATTACCTGGTATTGCGCGCTCCAGCTCAACGTGCAGAGAGGAATGAACGAGCCCAGGCCAACTGCTTGTCTGTGAATTTACTAATTATTCTGCTAAACCAATGACTTCATTTTACTTAGATGGAAAATCTGGTCACCCTAATTGGAACTTGCCACACTGAAATCTGGGCATTTCTTTCTGCATTTATTTCAATCAGTGGGACACTGGTTCCTGCAGCTCCCAACTAACTTTCGAAGTTACTAGAGAGACGAAAAATTCATGGACATGCTTGAATCAGGAGGAGTTAGAATTGCCTCAGCCTGTCCCACCATGAAAAAGTATTTTACTACTCTTTATAAACTCCTCTGATTCTTCTATTGAACAAAAAGTCATTCAACAAATATTAATTGACCACCAGATAGTATCCCAAAGACACCAAATATTATTGTAGTTAGAATCTTGCTGAGTTTGTATTTTACCAATACAACTCAGCCCCAAAGGGAGAAGCGAAAGAGAAAAAGGAAATGAGAAAATTCACTTGAAGGAAGCAAAATGTGGCAGCATCGTAGACTGGGTTCCCCGGAAAGAGACTCTGAGATGGAGTGCCGTGCCATCCAAGCTCTTCTGGGGAGATGTTAATACATCTGTAAAGAAGTGAGGAAGGAAAGATTAGTCTGTGGAGAAGCTGACTCACAGGTGGTTACACACGAGGCCTCAGCCAGTCCTTCAGGGAGCTCTGGAGCTGGGGCAGCCCTTCGAGTGTTTAACACTGAGGCAGGAAGTCTGGCTGTAGTCTGCGTCCCTCATCAGCTGCTCACTGGCTGTGAACTGCCCCTGGGGAAGGGGGTGCATGTCCCTGTTACCCAGTGCTATGCAACAAACTACTCGAACACTTAATAGCTTGAAACAACAAGTATTCTATTCTATCTTACAAATTTATGGGTCAGGAATCCATACAGGGCTCAGCTGGTGATGCTTCCGACCTACACATCACTGACAGGGGATGCTTGGCGGTACTGAGCTGGTTGGCTGGGCGGATCTGGAGGGGACAAGACAGATTCACTTATACATCTGGCTCCTTGGTGGGGGTGACCGGAAGGCTAGGCTCATCTAAGACTGTCAGATTGGATCTCCTATGGTTCTGTAGCATGGTGGTCTCAGAGTAGTTGGGCTTCTTGAATAGCAGTTCAGGGCTCTTAGAGAGTCTTTCATATGAGAGTGGAAGTTGCTAGTCTCTTACGTCTTGGGCCCAGAAACTGGCAGAGCACCACTTCTGTTGAATTCTACTGATCAAGGGAATCACAGAGCCTGACCAGAATTTAAGGTGGATGAGCGGGTGGGATTCAAGTGTACCTCTCAGTGGGAGGCGTAACCACGAATTTGCCACCATCTTTAATTCTACCACAGGACACAACGTTTAGGTGAGGCAGTTCCCGGTGGTGTTTGGGAATCCTCAGTGAGGGACACAGCTGTAAGCCATCAGCAGCTGGTTTTCCCCGGAGCTGAGGGTTGCATGTGCTGGTGCTGAAGAGGAGACCTGGTGAAGGAACCCCAGAGTCCACTGCAGGAACGATGACGCATATTCCTCAGAATTAGCCCTGATGGGCAGTTAACATCGAATTGCATCTTGAGGAAGAGAAAGGATTGACAAAAGATTTGTCTAAGCAAACTTCCCTAGTGTCCTTCCACAAGGGGGCTTGAAAGCCTTGTGTGAAGAGCAGGTGGGCACCCAGAAGTTAGCAGAATTATCAACAATAGCACAGGATCACCCTTCAAGTCTACAGATTTGGTAATAGACAGATGTCTGTTGAGTGAATCTCAATGGAACTTGTGCTAAAACCTCTGATCTGTAAGATTCTTGGGGAAAAGAAAGGAAAGAAATGGATTTTGGGTCTCTATGTTCTTAGAAAGTTTATTTCAGCTTTTAAAATCATAGGATAGTAGAGCTGAGAGACACTGGTGACCATTCAGCCCCATTTCCATTTGCAGAAGAGAAAACATGATCCAGGGAGTGAAACAAACTGTTTATTGGAACAGTTTGTTTCACTCTCATACAGCTAGTTAATGCAAAACAAGGAGCAGAATCCGATCTCCTGACTTCCAGTTCAGTTCTCTTTCTTACTCTAAGTCAGTTTTCAAACAGGAATTCCTCTGGTTGGCGTTGGTGTGGTCTCTGAGGTACCCCAGGAACCTGGGCCAGGGTTGGTCCAAGATACAGAATTTCTGACATACAACTTTTGATTGCAGGCATCAAAAATTGATAAGGTTACTGCTATTTTTAAAAATTTGGAAATAATCCTCTTGGAAAGAATACACACTTTGGTGTGTTTCTTATTTTTTTAAAAGTCTACATATCGAAGTAACAGCACCTAATGAAAAGATTAGAATTTCTTTTTGTTTTTGCTTTAGATTCAATCCAGTCCAACAGGCTCTTACTTTCCTGTTAATTACAAGGCTCTTTGCTATAAGCTCCTATGAGCTGATACAATTGCCTCCTCCCAGGGAACTTACCTTCTAATTATGCAGTTACATGAGGTCAGCCCCCTAGAGGTCCTTGAAGCTCATAGATAGTACGGAACTGCTGAAGATTTTAGACCATGGGAGTGTTAGGATTAGATCTCTACCTTTTTTAGGAAGATATTAGAAGCTGTTTCAGTGGTCCAGATGAGCACCAAGAGCCGGAAGCTCTGGAACTAGGAAGGAGGGGGCAGCTTTACTAGGATGTCAAAGGTTTAATGGGGGGCTTCCCTTCCCTGGTGGCGCAGTGGTTGAGAGTCTGCCCCCCCGATGCAGGGGACACGGGTTCGAGCCCTGGTCTGGGAAGATCCCACATGCCGCGGAGCAACTAGGCCCGTGAGCCACAAATACTGAGCCTGAGCGTCTGGAGCCTGTGCCCCGCAACGAGAGGCCACGATAGTGAGAGGCCCGCGCACCGCGATGAAGAGTGGCCCCCGCTTGCCACAACTGGAGAAAGCCCTCGCACAGAAATGAAGACCCAACACAGCCATAAATACATAAATAATTAAATTTAAAAAAATAAAAGTTTAATGGGAAGAGTCCCAGCTGTAGTTGTGGTTTAATCGCCTAGCAGGACGCACCAGAGCTGACTTATTTATAAACAAGCTTGCAAAGGCAGTGCTGCAGCAGGCAGTCATGTGACTCTTGCTGTCTTGAAAATCCCACCTTAGGTTAGTAAGGTGGTCTCTGTTGTCTAGCAGATGCCTAATACGCAGGCTCACCTTTCAGTGACACATGAAAACACAGATACAAACTAATGGGCAAAGAAGAGCTCCATTTATCTGTTTGTGTTGCTTGACAAACGGCTCAGCAAAAGCATCTCAGGGAGCGTCAATCATCCCATTTTCCTTTCTTCTTTTTTCTCATTACAGTCATTACTGGTCGCAAAAGACTGCTCACAAAACAGCTAGTGATTATAATTTAATGCATCCTTTCTGAAACCTGCAGGGAAATTAAAGCAGGGAGCCACCTGGGGTGGGGGGAATTGGGGGGGAACGGGACAGGGAAATGGCTTGGCTACTTCTGAGGTAATAGCTTTAAGTGCTAATTGTGAAGCACTTCCCGGCTGTCTGACCAGGGCTGACCTTAGGCAGCTTGGGAAAGCCGGGGTCACTCTTTTGCAAATAGAGTCCACTTACGGTGGTAGGGGAGCTCGGGGATCCTGGCTGGAGCCCCTGCTCAATCTGAGGAGTCGAGTGTTGTTCCTGAACTCTAAGGGAACCCCAGAAATGCCTGTCCACATCATCCAGCATCCAAACTCAGCTCTGGACCAGGCAAATACGTGCTTTGTTGGCTTCCGCTCACGGGAAGCCACACAACAGGAAACGAAAGCATTTTTTGCCATTATTAGCATGCAACCTCACAACACCGAGAATTCAGTTTAGAACAAAATTTCTCTCTCTCTGTCTCCATTACTCTCTACTCCTCCCTCCATCACTACCCTCCCAAGTAACTTAAGGTCAGATCCAAAGGATCTCATGATAAAAACCAAAATCATTGAAACGAAAGATACTCATTCTGCATCTGAACTAATGCTCTTCTGATAACGGTATTTTGCTAACACCCTAAACCTGCACTCTCCATTACAGTAGCCACTAGCCGCATGTGGCTTTTTAATGTAAATTAATTTAAATTTAACTTAACTTAAAATTCCCTTCTTCACTAACACTAACCAATATCAACTACCCAGTGGTCACATGTAGCTACTAGTTACCATACTGGACAGTGCAAACCTCAGTGCACAAAATGTAGTAAAATAAGAAGTTGTGAGTTTTGAGTATTTATTACCTTTTTGATATAATAGTTAATGATAAATTTATACAATCTAATTTTCAAATAGTGACAGTGCTTAACAGCCAGCTCACAAAATTCCTGAAAATGCAATAATGAACTCCACAAGCCAGTCAAAGCCAGCTCCTGCACACCACTGGAACATTTCTATCATCGCAGAAAGTTCTATCGGACAGTGAGGCCCCAAACAACTCACCAGTTTACTAGTGTGGTGACAGAAATATTCAGAATGAGAATGAGACACGCCCCGACCCTGAAATTGGTAGCAAGGATAAAAGACTTTAAGGATCGTAATCTCTCCATCAGTCCTTCCCTTCCTCAGACCTAAACCAAATTCCTTGCTCCTTCTTTGCAGAAGGGAACACATGCTTAATTGTTTTAGAGTGTATCATCATCCTCGCAGATGCTTTGCAACAAACTCTCTCCTCTGTCCTCTGGCACACTCCATAAACCTCTTCTTCCTTCATTTCCTCTCTTCCTCTGACTGTAAACCTGTTTTTTTTTCTTCTAACTTCATCATCACAGTAAGGCCTGAGGCCCGTGATTATCCAAGTCACCTTTCAATTCATCAGCATCCCTGGTGTTTTGCATAGAATTCAGGACAATGCTGCAGGCTGAAACCTCACCAGAAATTTATACAACACCATAATGTTCTTCTGATTCCCCAGGCATTCTTCCCTTGATTGGAGCCCGGGATCCATTTGCTTTCTCCAGATACCAGAGCTTTCTTTTTCCTGGGTCAGAGAATTCAGAGTGAGGTTTGTTTCAGAATAGAAAAAGCACACAGAAGACTCTTTCTTGTCGGCAGACCCAAGACAGAAGCTTCTTTTCTTTTCTCCAAGAAGAATATGCTCAAGAGAATTTTTGCAGGAGGTAATGCCAGTGACTTTCGTTTTTGTTTTGGCTCAAACTAGCAAATGACATTTGGTCCTGAAGATGAGCGTTTCCAGGAGTAGGGCCAGGGCAGGGGCCTGTGGTTCTAGAGCCAAACTTCATAACACTCACTGTGCAGCAGCAAACTCCAGGGAGCTTTGGCCAAATGCCAGAGTCCAAGCCCCACTCTCAGAGGGTCTGATTCAATTAGTCTGGTCCTGCATCAGCATCTTTTAAAAATTGTTTTGAATTGTGGTAAAATACACATAAAATAAAATTTACCTTATTAGCCCTTTTTACGTGCACAAGTCGGTGGCGTTAGATACATTCACATTGTTGTGAAACCCTCACCACCATCCATCTCCAGAACTCATCTTGCAAAACTTGCAATACGCTTTAAACAGCAACTTCCCTCTCATTGCTCCTCCCTGCCAGGGGCTGTCTCTGTGCACCTGACTACTCTAGGTACCTCGTGTAAGTGGAATCATGCAGTATTTGCCCTTTTGTGGCTGGCTTATTTAACTTAGCGTATTGTCATCAAGGTTCATCCATGCTGCAGCATGTGTCAGGATTTCCTTCCTTTTTAAGGCTGAATAATATTCCACTGTATGTGTCCACCGTATTTTGTTTATCCATTTACTTATTGATGGACACTTAGGTTGCTTCCCCCCTTTTGGCTACTGTGAGTAATGCTGCTGTGGGCATGGGTGTGCGAGTACGTGTTTGAGTTCCTGCTTTCCATTCTTGGGGTCTATTCCGAGTGGAATTGCTGGATCATGTGGCGCTTCTATGTTTCTTTTTTTTTCTAGGTTTCATTTTTTGAGGAACCATCGCAATGTTTTCCACAGCAGCCCCAGCATTTGACATTCCCACCAGCAGTGCACAAGGGTTCCAACTTCTCCACATCCTCTCCAACCCTAATTCTGGCGTGAGGTGGTATCTCATTGTTGTTTTGAGGCATCCATATCTTTAGAAAGCCCTGCAGGTGATGCTAACATGCAAATGGGTGAGAGCCATGGCTTGAGGGAAGCTATGGACGGAGTAGGTAAGGACATACGGGCTGACCTGGTGGACGAAATCCATCCTCCAGAGAAGCCAAAGGAAGGAGACTCGGCTTTGGCACCAGATAGCTCTACATGAACTTTGGGCAAATCACTTGGCTCCCCTTACTTCCTTCCCTGTTTATAAATGGAGGTGAGAAAACCTTCTTTGACATTATTGTTGTAATTATTACCTGGCATATAATTGTCAGGGGAGGTTAGACTCTTAGAGATGTAGAAAGTCATGCCTTGTCTCCTTCTGAAACTGAGAGACGAGGAGACTGAGCCCTCACAAGAATACGGGATTTTTCTGAAGGTTCTACTTGATGTTTCAGCACCTAAATTAAAATCCAGGATCTGATGATACTTCTGTTCATGCCGCCCTCTCTTCTTGTTTGCCTCTCTTCTTACCTCGCCCACTCTTCCCTAGCACCTCCATCCCCTGGCAGGGGTGCTTAGGGTGGGCATTTTACATCCACTGACTCATTCAGTTCTGCCCTCCATCCAGTGAGACGGGAATGCTCATGGTCCCCATTTGACTTATAATTAACAGTGACAATATCTAACATTTACTGCCGTCTTTACTACGTGTCAGTATTAACTCATTTAATCTTTTTTTTTTTAATAATTTTTTTAAAAAATTTATTTATTTATGGCTGTGTTGGGTCTTCATTTCTGTGCGAGGGCTTTCTCTAGTTGCGGCAAGTGGGGGCCACTTTTCATCGCGGTGCGCGGGCCTCTCACTATCGCGGCCTCTCGTGTTGCGGAGCACAGGCTCCAGACGCGCAGGCTCAGTAATTGTGGCTCACGGGCCCAGTTGTTCCGCGGCATGTGGGATCTTCCCAGACCAGGGCTCGAACCCGTGTCTCCTGCATTGGCAAGCAGACTCTCAACCACTGCGCCACCAGGGAAGCCCTAACTCATTTAATCTTAACAGTAGCCCTTTGAAGTGGTGAGTCTTTTTTTACAGCTCTGTTGGGGTATAATTGGTATACAATAAAGTGCATAACTTGATAAGTTTTGACGTGTGTGTGTAGTTGTGAAACTAACATTACCATCAAGATAGTGAACATATTCATGCCCCCCCAAAATGTTTTCTTATGCCTTTTAAAAATTCCCCTTCCTCATCAAAAAGATGATAAAGCAATATGAACAACTCTATGCCCTCACATAAAAAATAGAAAGAAATAAATTCCCTTTCTCATCCTACTTGGCCACTCCCCTACTAATGATCTGTTTTCTGTTATGATAGATTAGTTTACATTTTCTAGAATTTTAAATACATTGACTCATACTCATATGCACTTGTTTTATCTGGCTTCTTCACTCGGCATAATTACTTTGAGATGCACCAGTGCTGTAGTGTGTATCAACAGTTCATTCCTTTCTACTGCTGAGGATTATTCCATTGTATAGGTATTCCATAATTTGTTCATTCATTCACCTGTTGATGGACACTTGGATTATTTTCAGTTTCTGATTATTACAAATAAAGCTGCTATGAACATTTGTGTACAAGTTCTTATAAGGACATATGCTTTTATTTCTCTTGGATAAATGCCTAGGAGTACATGGCTGGATCACATGATAGGTGTATATTGAACTTTTGAAGAAACTTCCTAAATGTTTTCCAAATCGGTTGCACAATTTTATGTTCTCACCAGCAGTGTGTGAGAGTTCCAGTCTTCTACATTATTGCTAATATTTGCAATGATCGATAAAAAAATTTAGTCATTCTAATAGGTGTGTAGTGGTATCTCATTGTGGTTTTAATTTGCATACATCCTCGGTGGTGTATTGTCTCTTCAAATAGCAGACCATTTGTTTCAAAAAGGGTGGTAATATTAATAGTCTAACATAGCTATTAACATGTGTTAACATGTCTCCAAAGAGCACAAACACAAGGCAAGAGTAAAAAGTGAAAAAACAGATTAATCTGCTTTCAGTCAAATGAAAATGTTATAGATCCTGAGCCAAAAAAAATATTCTTGGGATTAACTTTTTTGATGCTCTAAACTGATCAAGGTAAAATTGTTTTTAAAGATCAGTCCCAGTCTTTTGAAATAGAGGGATCGATGTTTTAAATGGACATCAAAACTAGAGGACATTGTCTTAAACTGACACAATGTTATGGCTGGAACTGATCTCAGTGATGATTAAATTCAGGAGTTATAAATCTTTTTGTGTTCATAACACATTTTCAAATACAGACTTGTGGTTATTATCTTAAGGGAATTGAGTCAGTTACATACATTAAACAAATCAGCAGTAATTGCAACTATAATCCCAGCTGCAGAATATCAGTGTCTCAGAGTGCGTAAAGAAATCCACATACACAGTCACAATTCATTCCTGGGTTACTGATTGAAAAGAGCTGTTTACTGCCCTGACTAAGATATCTTAAGTATTCATGAGACAAAGTTTTCGTAAATTCTAGAAGCACATGATTTTCTATGATGGAGGTGATGTTATGTAATGTTTACCAGTTACTTGGAGCAAATTGCACACCACTCTTGATTTTATCATGTGAGCCATTCAGCACAACATCCTATGAAAGACCACCTTGCAGTGGATGAACTTGTCACCAAAGTTCAATTTTAATGTTAGTTTAAATTTAGCAGCATGCCAGCGTGCCTCTGTCAGTCACTGAGAACCGTACAGTCTAGATATGGCCTTACCTGGGGTCTCACTTTCAGATAAACCAGAACCAGAAAGCATATCTCCTCATGACCAGGCCAGTGTCCTTTCCATTGCATCTGCCTCTTTCTGCCTCAATTCAATTAAATAGTTATTGACAGAAAAGGATGAATTTAGATGAATTTCCATCTATGAATTTATCTAAATTTTATATCACATGAACAGAGCAGAGGTTGAGCTATACTTATGCTCCCAGGATATCAATAATATGTGATTAGAGTTCTCAGATTTCTTTCTACTCATTTCCTTCATATTCTACATTATGTCCTCTGCCATCATTATTCCATGGAAATGACTGCCTCTAAAATTACAAATGACCTACTTCTTGGAAAATTTCATGGTCCTTTCTCAGTTCAAAGTTCCCCCTCATGCTCTATAGCGCTTGATGCTTTCTTGGCTTCTTATTAAAACTTTATCCACGTTAGGCTTCTATGATGCTAAATTTCTTGGTACTCTTAACTCTTTACGTTTTCTTGGCTGGACTGTCTTCTTACCCTCTCCACCAATCATTGATGTTTCCCTCTTCTCTGACTCGTATTATCTCTCTATTCTTTTGTCTCTCTATATCTTTAAAGAATTATTTATGTCTTTTAACTGAAAAGACTCAATTGTTTCTTCAATTCTAAAACTTCTTTCCTCCTGGAACTCTCGTTGGACCTGTGTTGGAGCTTTTACATTTACCCTCCTTATCCTTTAGCTTCTCTTTCATATTTTTTATCTCCTTGTCCCTGCATATTTTACTTTTGGTGATTTCTTCAGTTCTAGCTTCCATTTTTACTAGTCGTGCCTTCAAAGTGACCGCTTAGAATTTTTTTTTTTACCTATTCATCTTTTTCATTTCAATGACTACACTTTTCTTTTTTAAGATTTCTACTTGCTTCTCTTTTTTCTGTACATTCTTTGTCTTAATTCATAATTGTCTGTATCTCTTTGAAAGAGGGAGAGGAAGAGAGAGACAGAGAACTCCACTTAAAATGAGCCTGAAAAACTACAATTCCAAAACATGCAAAAGTAAACACATACACACAGTAACATTCTCATATGTCAACAAACTCAATATTTGGGAGAAAAACTAACCCACAATGAAATGGAAGTAAGAGAATCATCTCAAAATGAGATCATAACAATGATGGTTCGTATCCTCAGAAAGGAGAAGAAAAGAATAACACTAATTTTAAAAGAATATAAAATTATGAATCAAAATGAACAAATATGAATAAAAAAGTGAACGTGAAAAAGAACCAGCTACCAATCCTGAAAATTAAAAAAAATTATTCATCTAACTCATTAATTATAATAAATAAATATAATAGATAATATATATATATTTATTAAATGTCTGTTTATGTGTCAGGCACTGTTCTAGGTGATGGAAAGAAAATAGTGAAAAACAGAGTGAAAAAAATCCCTGCCTTCCAGGAGCTTGGTTTCTTGTGAGGGGCTATCAGACAATCAGCAAGATAAATAAGTAAGGTACATGTATGCTAGATAGTGACAGGTCCTAGTGACAAAAGGAAAGCACAGAATAGTAGGGAAAGTGTTTTAAGTGTGTGTGTGATTACAGTTTTAAGTAGGGTTATCAGAGATGGTCTCAATGTTGAGTAAAGATATGGAGGAGGGGAGGGAACAAGGTATGTAAATATCTTGAGGGAAGAACATTCTAGTCAGAGGAAACCACAAATGCAAATGCCCCAAGGAGTTTGTGTAGAGTTTTGAGGAATAGCTAGGAGAACAAGATGACTGGAATGGTGGGAATAAGGGGCACTAAGAGGACCAGAGAGTGTAAAGCCTTGCAGGCCATCGGAAGAGTTTTGGTTTTCACTCTGAGTGAGACGGGAAGCCATTGGAAGGTTTTAGCAGAGGTGTGATGTGATATGGTTCATGTTGTAACAGGATCACTGTTGACTAAAGGGGTCAAGGGCAGGATCAGGGAGACCAGTTAGGAGTCAATTGCTATAATCCAAGTAAGAAAAGATGGTGAGGACTTCCCTGGTGGTGCAGTGGTTGAGAATCTGCCTGCCAATGCAGGGGACATGGGTTTGAGCCCTGGTCCGGGAAGATCCCACATGCCGTGGAGCAACTAAGCCCGTGTGCCACAACTACTGAGCCTGTGCTCTAGAGCTTGGGAGCCACAAATACTGAGTCCACGTGCCACAACTACTGAAGCCCGCAGGCCTAGAGCCTGTGCTCCACAACAAGAGAAGCCACTGCAATGAGAAGCCCACGCACCGCAACAAGGAGTAGCCCCCCATCGCTGCAACTAGAGGAAGCCTGTGCAGAGCAACGAAGACCCAACACAGCCAAAAATAAATAAATAAATTAATTAATTAAAAAAAAAAAAAAAAGAAAAGATGGTGACTTGTACCAGGTTGGTGGCAATGGAAGTCATGTGATCATTTTGGATAGATACGACAGGAATTGTCGATGGGTTCAGTATGAGATGTGGAATAAAAAGAGAAAGTAAGAAGGATCTAAATTTTTTGCCTGTGTAACTAGAAAATTAGTGTAGCTATTTATTGGGATGGAAGAATCAGGCGTGTGGGGAAGATCAGAAGCTCAGTTTTAAATGTGAGCTACTTATTAAACATCCAGGGGAGATGCCCAAGGTGGCATTTGGATACACACATCTGTATTCAGAAGAGAGGTCCAGGATGGAGATATGAATTGTGGAGTCATCAGCATATAGCTGTAATTAAAACCATGAAACTGGATAAGAGATCTCAAATAATGAGTGTAGATAAAAAAGTGAAAAAGTCCAAGGGCTGCCCTGGGGCACTTCAGTACCTTGACGTTGGGGAGATGAGACAGAAAGTAGTCATCTAGGCCATGGATAACAGACTTTATGATGGACGCCAAGACAAAATTAGACAATTAGAAGACAGTCTCGAGGAATTTATTGGAATGCAAAACAAAGATGTTAGAAAATAAAAGCTATGACACAGAGAACAAATGAAAAGACTCTTGAGAACAAATGAAAAGACTCTAACATGCATCTACAGAAATTCAAGACAGATAATAGAAAGAATGGTGGAAAAGGAGCATCTGAAGAAATGACTGGAAATTTTCCAGAGTTGAAAAACTAGAGTCTTATGGTTGAAAATACATACCAAGTGCCTAGCAGAATAAATAAAACTATACTTATGTAAATACATCATAATAACGCTAAAAAATATTTGGAATAAAGAGATGATCTTAAAAGGTGCCAGAGGGTATAGAAGAGAAATTACCTTCAAGGAAATAACAATTTGATTTAACGAGGCTTCTCATCAGCAAAAATAGATACCAGAAGACAAGAGACGAATACCTTTCAAGTCCTAAAAGGAAAATACTTTCAAAGAAGACTTCTATACTCAGCTATCAGTCAAGAATAGGGGGGGGAAAGCTATCTTTATACCTAAAAAAACAAAGAGAGTTTACTAGCCATATTGTACAAAAAGTAAAAGTAGAGGAAAAAGATAACTTCAAAGAAAATATTAAAATAACTGGTAAACAAAACTAAATACTGGCTGTAGAAAATTACTGATATGTGCATGTGTGTGTTTTAAGATGACAATAAGAAGGAAATGAGAGGAAGGAATTCAGTATGTAGCTAAAGAATGTTAAAGTTCTTGTTTTATTTGAGAAAAAGATAAAGCTACTCGATGATTTTACACTTTATTGAAAACTATAAAGTTAAGGATGTATGTTAAATATGTAAAAATAACTACTGAAATATAGAATTAAAATCTATAAATGTCAGAACAAAGAAGAAGCACCGGAAGGAGGAAATAAAAATAAAATTATAGAACTTCTGGTTTCAGCTCTGACATGTAAGAGCTCAGACGTCATCACTCCCATACTTACAACAAGAAAGATGAACAAACTGGGAGTCAATGACTTTGCTTGGACTTATCAGAGGACCGAAGTTACAGGGTAAATCATGCCCTTAGAGTATGGAGAGGTAAATCCACAATCACAGCCCAGATCTGCTGACCTGAAGCAGAAACCTCTGGCGCCATGAATTGGTAGGAACATTTAAATGACAATTTGGACAAATTTCTGGAGGGTGAGGGTAGACTAGTATGAGAGCAGGAAACTTCTAGGAGCTATGTCTTGGGGTTGGTGGTGGTAGTGGGGAGGGGGCGTTGGCAAACTCTTTCATTACGTCCAGGAACTCCATCAGGATGTCACAGCAAAGATCTAGAAAGAGCTCCTAGTGGCCCTGGCTGGGGAAGAGAAGAGTAACCTTTGTGAAACACACTCGGGGCATTCTCCGTAACAGAGGCTGTCTCTCCAGAGGAAGACTTTCCCAGAGCCTTATCCCAGCTGGGGAAGGACATTCCCCCTGCAACATCCTCTGGACTTCTTGTCTAAATTAAGTGGGAGAAAAGCTACACCCTTTGAGAAACATTTGTGCAGGTCACAACCCAGAGGCCAGGCCCCCTAAAAGACTGGGATTAACCATAAAATGTATAGAATGCTTCTTCTTCCCTGTGTCTGACCACCACAGCAAGACAGGTCTGATGTAGAGCAAGACCTACGCCACTAGTTACTGTCTTATTAGAAAGCTATAGAGATTAGAGGGTGAAGTATTACTGTAGGGATAGATAAATAAATCAGTAGAAAGGAAGAAGAATCTGGAAACAAAGGGAAGTAAATGTAGGACTTCACAATTGGGTGTTGAGACAACTGATTTTCCATATGAAAAAATGTAAACTTTGGTTCCTACTTCATACCATGTATTATGAACCTCAGATATATGAATGACCTGAATTTGAAAAAAAAAAGTTAAATTATAGAAGAATAATTTTAGGATGCCAAGGAAGAGAGGGATTTATTAAATAAGATATAAAAGAACAAAAATCATGAGAAAAAAATGACAAAGTTGACCATATAAAAGTTAAAACCTTCTGAATGACCAAAGAAAATAAAGGTAAAAGGAAAGTCAGAAACTGAGATAAATGATTTTCAGCACACATATAAGGCAAATAATTAGTATTTTGAATACATGAAGAGCTTGCATGAGCTGATGTTAAAAAGACAAATGACTGAAATAGTAAAAACTGGGCAAAGGATGTGATCAGGCAGTTCACTGAAGAGAAGACCTGAATGTCTAACTAAAGTGTATTTCTTAATTTCCAAATATTTCAGGATTTTGTAGTTAACTTCTCATGAGTTTTGGCGCTATTCCACTGTTGTCAAAGAACACACTGTATATATGTTCTACATGTGTCATACATCAATTATTTGAAATTTCCAAGACTTGACTTGTGATTCAGCACAAATGACTTATTTAATTGCAGCGTTTAGATCAGAATATTCTATGTTATAGTTGCTCAGTAAACATTTATTGAAAGAACTAATGCAAAGTCACGAAATAATTTATGCTCTTTTATTTGTACATTTTCTCAGCCCCTCTGCTCAGAGCATCAGAATCCTTCTCGATGACTGTCCATATTCTGTGAGGTACAGTCAGAACACTTGGGAATCTGGCTTCTTTTTGAATTCTAGCTCAGCAATTTATGAAATGTCGTAAGCTGAACAAAGTTATCTGAATCTGCTTTCTCTTTTAAAAAATGTTTGCAAAAATCTTTTGGGGGGGGGGTTATGGGTAGAATTAGAAATAAAATATGCAAAAATGTTAAACACATTTGTAGGGATGATTGTAGGAACACAATGTCACAAATTTCACCCAGATGTCTTAAATATTCGTAAATTGGTAGTTCATGCGCATGTTCATAATACCTTCTAGATTATTAATACAATGTCTCAATCTGTTAGAATAAAATACTAATCTGAGCATGATCTTAAATAACACCTGTGAATGAGAAAGAAACACACACATCTTTTATGGCTGCAATTGTGGATCCCTAAGAGATGTTTCTTCCTTGTGGAATTAATTCCAGAAAAATACCAGTAAAACTCCAAGGGAGGGGGAAAAACCTCCAAAGGGAAAGAGATGGAAATTCCTTGAGTATTTGTGTACTTGACTTAGTGAAAGCATCCAATAAAAATTTCCCAAGTGGACGGCAAATAAAATGAACAGCTGTCGAAAAGTCAAAATCCATTTACATGAATATTGGGCAATACAGGTAGCAGTGCTTGGCTAGCAGCTCTCTGGGAATGTAAAACAGTGAACATATAAATCCTTTGCAATTTGTAGATCTCATTCAAGCTGAATCACCCCGAGTTTTCTAAGTCAACTGGTGCAGCTGCCAGTTGGCGAGCTCGTGGCTGCAGAACACACCGGGAGCAAATCACACCAGTTCCAGAACTTGGTGTGAGGAGGTCTGAATAAAGGGAAGGTGATTTGCAACAAGCTTTTCACAATTTAGACAGGAAGTAGTTCATGGATATAAAAGAAAGCAACGACATATTCTCTCTCATGAAATTTTTGTTTCTAATTTTTAAGTCAAAAAAATGCAAAATGTCAGACTGAGCAAGCTTTCTGGTAAATAGGAAAAGTTATTATTTAGAAAAATGTTTCATCAAATTATCACAAACTTCTACTTCATATCTAGAAAAAGATGTCTTATCTTCTTTATTTTAAAGGTTGATTTGCTTTTACCTAATTTTAGGTGTTTATGCTAAATTCTTGTCACTGTACCTCTAACAGTGAATTTTTTTTTAAAAGATTTTGCTATCTTGGATGATATTCTGCCTAAAATATTTGCTCAGGGTGCTGACCCTGCTGTTTCCTTCATTGTTATTGGATGTTACGTCTCTAAAACAGTGTTTTTCCGTCTGAGGTCCTCAGATGCTTGGAGGTATACTCTTGGGTGTACTCCATAACAGTTGTATAGTTTGATGCTTTCTTTTTGGAGATAACCAAATGTACTGTAAAATTAAAATAGCTTAAAAAGAGAAAAATGGTGGAAGAATTGAATTATCACATAGAACACGTTAGGCATTTAAGCCAAACTTTTAAAAAAATCTCCGTTGTGGCAATCAGTATATTTTCATATTACAAGTTTACAACAGTGTTTCAGCAAAATAACGTCATGCTTTAATGTTGCTAATCGGAATTTAAAATTTTTTATTATATTTTATTTATGACAGGACCATTAGCATTAGGAAGTTTCCCCTAGTTTTATGTTTGCATGTTTTTAAGTAACATTAATAATCAAAATCATATGTCAACCCTTGAGGATATAGTTTTCCCCTTGAAAGAAGTCTCTGCATATTTAAGCTTGAAAGTACTATCTAAATTCCTCTTCAACAAGCTCATGTATTTTTGTTGGAGTGTAGGATGACAAAGCCAGTCAGGAAAACATAGCTGCCTAGGATATAACTATAGGAAGGAGATATTTATTGGATGATTTGGTCACCTGACACTTTGGACCTCTTAAGGGGTACCTGTGATGGGGCCTTCACTCCATGGAAGTGAAGTCAAAGTAACTTTTTCTCAGCTGGTTATAGTGGTCCTCTGGTTCCAGCCCTGCTTCCTCTATCGATGTGGATCTAGGTAACTCATGGGTTTCCTTGGCTTAGTGGTTTCTAAATTTTTTGTTATGAAGTCTTTTTTTTTTTAATTAATTAATTAATTTATATTTATTTTTGGCTGTGTTGGGTCTTCATTTCTGTGCAAGGGCTTTCTCCGGTTGCGGCGAGTGGGGGCCACTCTTCATCGCGGTGCGCGGGCCTCTCACCATCGCGGCCTCTCCCGTTGCGGAGCACAGGCTCCAGACGCGCAGGCTCAGTAGTTGTGGCTCACGGGCTTAGTCGCTCCGCGGCATGTGGGATCTTCCCAGACCAGGGCTCGAACCCGTGTCCCTTGCATTGGCAGGCAGATTCTTAACCACTGCGCCACCAGGGAAGCCCTAAAGTCTTTTTTTCAAGAGAAAAATATCAGATTCCCTATTCGAAAGATAATTGTACTTTTCATGGAGAAAATATATAATCACATAGATCCCATAAATTCAGTAATGCTATTAAACACATTTTAGAATTGTTTATGTTTTGTATTCCTTATATGCAGGAATATTGCTGATGCAGTCTCCTGAGAAGGCTTGGTATGCATAGAGATACGAAGACCGCTTGAAATAACTCATGGTCACTAAGGGTTCAAGGCTCTGAAGTTACAACCACCGTTGTAACTGTTACTACCTACAGTCTCAGCATAGAAAAGGAGTTCTCAGCAAAGCACACAATCACCACAATGCTTCTTGGCATCGTTAACTTGGCTCTCAGAAGTGCAGCCCCAACCGATAGATTGAGGAATAACTGACAATTGAAATGAGTTAAAGTCATCTGAGTTGTGCTCATATATATATGTATATATGCATGTATATGTGTGCATACATACAAATGCATATCAGATAAATATATATGTTAAATTACATATAAATATAAATACTTATATACATATTTAATTGTGATATCACTCAGTTGCAGACCTGGGACAGACATCTGTTGACAAGACTTCAGCAGATTTCCTTATTTATGAAACAGACCCTAAAAGAGAGGACTTCAGGAAGCAGAAAACACATTATTCATTTTAGAAAAATTCTTCACAATCCCAAACGTTGCTGCCCTGCAATGTACAACAAACAAAACTCAGAGTGGTGATGTGATCTCCCTTAAAAAACGTCTTGTGCTGGAACGGGCAGCCAACTTTAGTAAGTGCCTGAATTCCAGAACGCTGACGGTTGTCAACTGAAAGAGTAAAAACGTTATCACCTGTTTAAGCACTGCTGACTGATGTATATTCACAAGCAAATCCAAACAGTTGCACCCACTTTTCAAGCTTTAGGGAAACCAGATGAGACCAGTGTCTCAGAGATATGCTATCAATGGATATTGTCTCTCTTTTTTTTTTTGCAGCAGAGTAGGAGAGGGAAGGAAGAATTGCATTAAAATGTAATGTTTGTCAACGGCTGTGATTTAAAAGGGAGAAGAAGAAGGGGGAGGAAAGGGAGAAGTTCCCAGCCCATTGCTAGCTGAGGTGTGGAGCTGTCTGAATACATTGGTAATGCGAGGGGCTGATTAGTCTGGAAGGCTGCCTACAGGTTAGCAGGCCTCATTTCAAATCTCTGACAGCAATATGTGTCGTTTCATGCTTCATCCTCATTCCCCGTGTTCAACACAAACTGGGGTCACTCTATATATGGAAATCACTGTCTTCAGGGCAAAAAAATTAAAAAAGGTGAGATTGCCGCTTTAACCTCACTGGCCTCAGAAAATATGTTTTAGTCCGATACATTATACTAGTAGGAATTATTTATCAAGAAGATACAAGCTTGATATTTCAGAAATAATGAGATGCTCTGGTTTTGCAGCTGAAATTTTATGGTCCACAGAGCATCAGCCATGAATCCAGAGGAATGAAGTAAACTTGCAATGAACGATATACGCCATGCAGCCAAAGAAAAATGGCTGTGGAAAGGGTAATATGAAAGTTATAACACAGTACAAGCTTTCTATAGCTAAAGTTCCTTTGCTGTTAAGAGAGGAAATATATTTTAAGGAATGTTAAAAAAAGGTCCACACATAAAAATCTTTCAGGCTTTCCTTCCTGATATTTTCTTTGGCAAACGTCCTACAGGATGAGGAAGCTGTAATAAACACTACAGTCTATGGTTTACATGAAATATTAAAAAATTCACAGCAAAAGAATCAGACTTGTCATCGTTGTGTAATGTGAAAGCTATCACAAGAATAACCCACAGACACAGCAATTAGAAAATGCATAAACATATATGATAGTGTTTTTTTGAAATGTAGATTTTTGCTTATATACTTCCTGGTCAAATTGCCCGAATAATAAGAAGCCATTTGTCATATTCTATTTACAGGACTTGAAAGGATGCCCCCTAGGAAATAATGGGAAAACACTAATGTAAAAAAGCCAGCCTTCGACTAGCCACTCTGCATGTGTATCCCTCCCCCCACCTCCGAATTCTGGTCTTTCCTGGTTCTAGAGCCACTTCCCAAGGTCTTTGAGATGGTTCACAGTACAGCGACACATAGAATCAGGACTTGCTGAACCCCAAGCCCAGCAGTTTAAATTATTGCCTGGCAGTTCTGGTCCCCTTGGGATATTTAGCCAATAAGTGTAATCACGAGAGCTCTTCATTCAAGCACCCAGCTTTGCAATGCATGCTTCTCAGCACAGAATCATAGAAAATAAACATCAACTATTTAAAACTCTTTGCAAATGTAATTACCTAAAGTAACAGGTTTTAAATCAGTCTCTCACAGACTTGTGCATTTTCAGTGTCAGTCAAGGTCACCAAAAAGCATTAATTAAATACTTCAGGGCAACAGGTGCTGTGTTAGGCTGTGTACTAGGTATCAAACAAACAGAAGAACCTCTGTACACCTCGTTTTCTCAGCTGTAAAATGGACATAGCAACACTTAATTCTCAGAATTGTTATGAGAATTAAATAAGTGAATATATGCAGAGCACTTAGGACAGGGCCTGGCACACACGTATCATAGGGTAGAAAGCCTTGTTAAGTATGGTCAGTTACCTTTTGTGACAAAGATGACTAGTTGACCCCAATATCTCTTCTTTCTTGGTGACAGAATACCTGAATTTTAACTGGCCACGTGGAATCAGGACTATTTTTCTCAGCCTCCTTTAAATCTAAGTGTGGACATATATGGGGCCAATGGTTTATAGGAAGTGTCATGTGCAACTTCCAGGAAGTATTTTTAAAGTGCTATCTGGAATGAGGTGTTATGGCTGGAGATTAAGCAGCCATTTTGAACCATCATGGGGAAGTTATATGCTGAGTAAAAGAGTTCATAAAAGGAGGCTGGGACCATGGCAACTTTACAAAACAGCTTTACTAGCCCTTGACTTCCTACCTCTGGGGTTCTTTCATATTGGAGAAACAAAGTTCTATTTTGTCGAAGCCACCATTATTTTGGGTTTAGACCACATGCAGCAAAACACTTTTGAAATTAAATGTTCCTCAACAATTTTTTTAAATGGAAAAGAAGTTTGCTGGAGAGGACTTTGGAGTCCCAGGCACACCTGCTGTGGCAGATATCTCAAAAAGATAAGGTCTTGGCTGAGACAGACAGTTATATATTAATACACAAAAAATATTTAACATACCAGGCATTTATAAGTCAACAACAACCCCTAAGTTTCATTTTCACCTTCCTTCCCTTTAAAAAAATTTTAATGGCCTTGGGCCCTGCTCTCACCTGGGAGTGGTCCTAACCTTGGGTATAGTGAGTGCCAAGCTGGAAGGGGTACCGACCTTCAAGAAAAATTGAGACAATTTCTCCCACAGAAAATATTGTTCTCAATTGTGTAAAAAGGTAGAGGTCTATGGTCTGTCAATGACCATTATGTAGTTTGTTCCTAACCCAGATACATTTCAATCACAACTTTTCATACTGTACTGTGGGCTGCAAGATGGTTTCAACAAATACAACAAACCTGATTTAAAATTTTTAGAATGTTTTAAATTGTATCATATATTATTTGCTTGTATACTCTTGCAATTTTATTGGTGATCCCTTACATTACATCTTACATTTTACATATTTGTACATCTTTAAAAACATTTATTTAAAAAAGATATCATATTTTGCTCCCTGCTACAGACACTGCAGGCTGTTTATCCAATATCTATCTATTCCCTTTCCTTCCTTGCTAACTCCAATTTTGTTCAGGATAACAAAAGGCCCAATTAAGGGTAGTATTCAGTTTCCCTGATCCCATAAAGATAAGGGTGGCCACATGACAAAGTTTTGCCCAATTAGAAATGAGTACATGTCTAATGGGGGAGGGGTGGGAAATCTTTTGTTTTTTCCTGCTTCAGATGTTAATGTTGCCTGGAGCTGCAGGAGCCATTTGCCTGAGTTGACAAGCTTGAGGACAAAAGTCAACATACTAGGGAGGGTAAAGTAGAAAGGCAGAAGGAGTCTGGTCTTCTCATAACACAATTGAGAAGATGAATGAACACCCTCAATTACCTACCTCCAAACCTTTTCACGGACAAAAACAGCCCGTTACTTGTTTAAGCCAACATTAACTGGTTTTTTATTACTTATGGTCCAAGACACTCCTAACTGATATACTCTCAAGCAAATGAAATAAATATAAAAAGAACCCCAAATTCCTTGTTTAGTTACTCCACACCCAATATGTGCATAGATGAAAAATTTTAATGATTTTAGTCTACTATTTTGAATTCAGCACATGTATTTCTACTTCTACTTCCAGATTTCATTAAAATGAAAGTAAAGAAAAATTTTAAAGTGTAATCCCAAGTAATGAAGAGAAACTGAAAGGGTTTGTAAGTAAATGAGGGATTAAAAACATTTCTAGATGAAAAAGAGGGAATGGAAAGTACTGACCAAGACATAAGATAGAGGTGGCTGCAGTCCATAATATATGTGGAAGACACAACATCAAGGAGAGACAGAGCCACCCTGATAGAATCCTGGGGAGATGCCATACTTAGATAAGGCAATTACAAAAGAGAGCTATTGTGAGAGGTGTGACTTACAGCAGGGAATTACTTATCAGTATATGCTCACTTTACCCAAGAAATCTCCCAGCTGATAAGCACTGCCTATCGACATTGAGTTCCTACAAGCCCTCCCATGGCCTCATTCTTAAATACAAATGGTCAATCAATACTAAGTGAAGTAAGTCAGACAGAGAAAGACAAATATCATACGATATCATTTATATGTGGAATCTAAAAAAAAAAATGATACAAATGAACTTATTTACAAAACAGAAACAGACTCACAGACTTAGAGAACCAACTTATGGTCACCAGGTGGGAAGGATGGGGGGAAGGGATAGACTGGGAGTTTGGGATTGACATGTACACACTGCTGTATTTAAAATGAAATGCCTTTCCATGAAAAAAAAAAAAAAAAAGAATCACTAGGCGTTTGAAGAAAGAATAACAAGCAAAGGATAAACAAACAGAAAAATGGATCAGCAGAAAACAGAAGATAATACATCCAGAAAATAAAAGTAAGGTATCATGAGCAGAAATAGTTAGCAAACTCTTAAAAATTAAACTCCTGATGTTGAGATTAAAATTGGATGTTTGAAGAATAAAGAATTGAGAAAAAAAAAGGTAGAACACAAATTCTGAAACAAAAAATATGACAGAAAGAATAAGGACTTAGAGAATCAAGTCAGGTGAGCCAACACACAGTTAATAAGAGTTCCAAAAAATAAAGCACAGATCACCAAAGATGAGGAAATTAGGAAAACAACAATAACAACAAAAGCATAATGAAATTTCCCAGTGCTAATGGGGGCACAAATCTTCAAAATGAGGGACTACCAAGTACTAAATAGGTTGTATAAAAAACTCCCACACCTAGACAATCATTATAAAATTTTAGAATGACAAGAATAATAAATCATATTTAAAGCTTTTAGTGAGGGAAAACTAGATCACTTTCAAAAGGCCAACAATTAAACTATCATCCAATTTACCAGCAATCTGGATGCTAAGAGGCAATGGGCAGTCTCTTCAAAGTTCTGAAAAATAATACATTTTAATGGATTTCTATACCCAGCCAGAGTATTCATTAAGGAGGAGAATAGAATAAATGTACTTTCACATATATGAAAGCTTGTGAAGTTTTTCTCATATACTCTTCTTTGGAAAATTCTTTGAGGATATGCTCCAGCACAATGAAAGAGTAAACTCAAAAGAGGGAAGATGTGAGATGCAAGGAACTGCATATTTAATCCAAAAGAGCAGAGAAAGGAAGTTCCAGGAAGACAGCTGTACAAGAGGCCTCAGAAAATGATCTATCCATACTCTTGCAAGTGGACAGAGAGTTCCCTGAAACAAGTCTCCAGAAATGAAGGGATACCCTTAGATGGAAGAAAAATTGAGATATCAAAAGAACTATAGGGTTTACTAAAGATACAGAGTGCAAGAGATAAAATGGGGACTAAAAACTTCATGAGAGAAAATATAGCCATGTAGGAAAGTGATGGTCCAAAGATGAAGGTAATTAGCAGAGAAAGTCAGTAGACTTCATGAAAAAGAATAAAGTTGATTCTAAGTAATAGATAGAATGAGTAAGAAGCTGAAAAATATTAAAGATATCGTAAGATGGCTGATGATTCTTCTCTCAACCAGAAAAAAAGAGTCTATCAGAATTTCATGGAAAATCAAAAAGTTGTGCAAAGCCTGATGTTGACTCTAAAGCAAACAAACCCGTAGCAGACTTTTCAGTAAGTGATGGAGTTTAATATAGATGATTCCATTTTAATAATGTTGAGTAGAATTGGGATAATCACTTTGGAGCTATGGAGAAATGTAATCATACCACAACACTTGAATCTGCAGTGAACTATATTTACATATTGACCTTGCTTTATTTTTTTCCAGTTTTTATTATTTTTTAAAAAACTGGCCGAATTGGGAGGTAAAAGTTGGGGAAGACAGCTGGAGAGAAGGATAGAGGAGCTAGTATCTTTACCTCACAAACTTGGGAGTTAAGATATACTGTTTTCAGTTGACAGAATGAGAAATGTAACTTTAAGCATATTTATTAATATACAGAGGTAAACAAATAGAAGTAAAACATAGCAATATTAAAACATGGAGATGAGGAGTATAAGTGAAACCAAATCTCCTTGAAAAATAAAGAAATAAAGGTGAAGTGTATATCATTCTGAGATATGGAGATAACCACTGGAAGTACTAAAAGCAGAGATTGTTGAATCCCCTTCACCTCCCTAGCTGGGGATGGGGAGGCTTGGGCAAGGAACTATTTTTCCATTATAAGCTCTTTCTACTATTTGGTATTTTTTAAAGTCATGTGCATATATTACTTTTATTTTAATTAAAATTCTTTCCACATAGAAATTTGCCACTGGAATTGAAATAGATGATCAAATCCATTTAAATGAACTTAAAGCAATAGATTATTTGCTGTAAAAATATTTTCATTTATCAAGAGTGTTTCCCCAAGGGAAATGAATATTATATCAAAGAAATCAACTTCTTCATAAAGAATATTTTTCAATAGTAACACTATCCAACTTTTAATGACTTTATTTTCAAAAGGAGATTTCTCATGGTTAGTTAAACTCAAAGCACTTAGAGTACAATTGGGAGAATTTTCAAAAGGAAACCATTGCTCCAGAGGTTTGGGTCTCGGGTACATGGTGTTTCAACAGGAAATCTGTTGACCAAATAAATTAGGCTCTTAAAAATCTAAGTATACTGTTAGGTAACACAAAACTAAATTAAATTTAAACTATTCTTGTTTTAAGGCAATCAGCCTTGTGTGTGAGTTTAAACCTTCCAAATATTCCTTGCTTTAAAAGAGTGTGGAAAGAAATGTACCTTTTCCTGGAATTCTCTTCCCAGCAACTCCCCAACCTTGACCACCTGGCAAGCACCTACTCGTGTTTCAGGACTCCACTCACATAATCTTCTCAATGTCCCACAGAACTCCTTTCTGTTCTCACTGTACCTATACATGCATCTGTCACTCTGTTGTTTATAGGTTTATACCACCTAGAAGTAGACAGTAAGCACTTGTGAGGTTCTTCATTTCCGGCTTTGTATCCCCTAGTGATAGTAGCCCAGTTAATGTTTTTGGATGGATAGATGAATTTACTGTTCTGCTTAGATCTCTTTTTGATCTGTTTTGCATATATTAAACACTCAATCCATAATTTCATTAAAAACGCATTAGTAGAAAAGGATATAGAAAAAGATATAGCTAAAAAAGGTAAGAAAACGGCAATGTTGCATTGTCGACTAGTGGAGTCACACAGAATATTTTCACATTACCCTACCATTCCTTACTTCCCTCTCTCCATTATTTTCTCACCTCCCTTCTTCTTTATTTTCCACCTAACTCCAAAAAGTGATTTGAAGTGATGCACAATAAAACATATATACATATAGAGCAGAAATAGCATAAGGAGTAATGCAATTGTACCACAACCAAGAAATGTATTCATTTATTGATCACTCAGGTGCCAGGCAGTGTGCTCGGCATCAGGGAAAAAACAGTGGTATGACTCTGCTCACATAAGCATTACATTCTAGTGCAATAAAATTATTTCACTAATTGGACAGTAAATTTGGTTCTGAGATTTTAAAATGTGAAGAAAAAAGAAAGCACATTAGGATAAGCTGTTCCCATTTTGTGTGATAACATATTTGGGGAGAGATTCTATATTCCCCCTAGCCATGTACATCAAGAAGATTAAGTGAGAGAATGCATGTGACATGAAAGCAGAGAAAAATGTTAGTTATTACACATAAGACATTAAGTAATGCTTCAACAGTGGCTTTGTTGATGATATTGAAGTATGCTTCCTGGGGACCCAATACCTGAGCACAATATAATCCTCCCAGAACTGGAAAAGGAGAGAGACCCCACTTGACTGAAATTAGGTCTCCATAACTTCTATGGACTTAAAATAGAAATTAACTTCATAGAGAAAATAAAATTAAATGTGTTTCATTCCTAAGTGTGTGGATTGAGTCATCCAGATACATGTAGGGGCTTGTTTGGGATCGCTGAGGATCCTTGCATAGTGTGTAGATATCTGCATTGTGAACTGATTACAAACCTTGGAATTAGAGTCAAGTCATTTGAGCAATGGTCTTGCAGTGAAGAAGAATTGAAGAGCTGGATGACGTGGATTCTTGCAACTCACTTCCAGGGAATGGTTTTGAGGTTGTTTGCAAGAATACTAAGTAGGCTTTAAGCTCCCTAGTCAGACATGGTGTGGTCAGTACATGAAAAGAAGAGAATGTACATGTTAAGCCTTGTTAGAGTTTGGTGATGACATTAAGTGCTTTGATTCCAAGGAATATACCCAGAAAGGGGGTACCACAAATATAATAGAATCTGACTCCATCTTTTGTTGGACTGCTGACAACTTCTAGACCTTCCTCCTTCTTCTTTCCTTCCACCCCCCATCTGGGAAAGCTGATAAACAAGTATGGGTGTGTTCTCCTTTGGTGCTGGCAAGAAGCTCAAATCACATGTGGAACCTTCACCTAGGCTTTATCCACTAGTCACTATAAAAACCCCAAGTCAGTCTCCTTTTCCTGCTCTATCAAGAACTCCCAAACCACTGTGGGAACTGAAAGAAAAAAAAACAAACAACAGCAAGAAAATAAAACTTGATCCAGGGAACAAAGAAACAGCAAAAAAGGAGGAAAATAGTAGGAAGATATACTTACTTCTTCTTAATAGTAAGAAGATATAGATAACATAAAGTAAGATGGCACAAGTAAACCCAAATGTATCAGAAATCACAATAAATATGAATGAACTAAATTTCTTTATTAACTGAAAGGGGATTTCAGAATAAGTAAAAAAACTTAATCCTGCTCTATGTTATTTATAAGAAACAAAACTTAAAAAAAAATACATGCAGAAGTTGAAAACACAGTCATGGAAAAATATATAATTGGCAAATAGGAAGAAAAATAAAGTGGTGTAGCTGTATATCAGACCAAATTGAATTCAATGTGAAAGCATTAAATGGAACAAAGAGGAATGTTTCATTTGGTATAAGTACAATCAACCAAAAAATGAAATGACCTTGAAAATTTTTGAACTGAATGACATAGCTTCCAAATATATAAAGCAAAAACTGGTAGAAATACAAGTAGAAAAAAAAATGACAAATCCATATTCATTACAGAACTTTTCTGGGAAAATCCATTCATGACCTGAATATAAGACTGATACCTGGGGGCTTCCCTGGTGGTTCAGTGGTTAAGAATCCACCTGCCAATGCAGGGGACACAGGTTCGAGCCCTGGTCCGGGAGGATCCCACATGCCACGGAGCAACTAAGCCCATGCACCACAACTACTGAGGCTGTGCTCTAGAGCCCACGAGCCACAAATACTGAGCCCGGTGCCACAACTACTGAAGCCCACGTGCCTAGAGCCCATCCTCTGCAAAAAGTAGTCCCCACTCACTGCAACTAGAGAAAGCCCATGCGCAGCAAGGAAAACTCAATGCAGCCAAAAGTAAAATAAAAATAAATAATAATAAAAAAAGGATTAAACAAAATTAAACAAACAAACAAAAAATGCCATGGTAGAACTGCCACTGGTCAGAGGGTAAAGTCCTGTGGTGGCTCATTCAGGAATCCTTTATGAATGCCTCTACTGATTCACAGGGCAGTTGGGAGAATGAGGAGTGGTGGGGCTTCAGAGGCTTCCCCCAAATTGATGTTTGAAACAGACTGTCCCTCATTTTCTTCCCGTTGCATGTGATCATTCAGTTAGAGCTTCATTTGGCCTAAGCCAACTCAGAGGTCATGGCCTTTGCTCAAAAGACAGTGACCTGAGGGAGGTTGTGCATTAAGCATAATCAGTCATTCACACTGACTGTGAATGAATCTTTGATAGGATGCAGTGGAGACAGGGCAAGAATACACTAGGCACCAAAGGATGGAGGGTGAAAATGTCTCCTGAAGAGACTAGAGGGTCAAAGTGGAAGGCTGCAGGTGTGAAGACAATGTGAGGGCAGACCCATCTGCCTGGCCTGGAAAAGCAGTCTTTGCAGGGCTTAGAAACAGCAGGCTCCATAAAGAAGTGACTGCAAGTTTGCTCAGGATTTGACTTTCATTTGGAGAGCTTGATATCTTATTGGAATACCGGAGTCAGTCCTCTTGGCTTAGATTACTACCATCTTAAACAGTCATAACACAGATTGATCTTCATGTTTAATTGTACATAGCAGCACTGTCCAACAAAAATACAATGCAAGTCACAAATGTGAACCACATACACCATTTAAAATTCTCCAGTAGATACTTTTTTAAAAAGTAAAATGGAAATTAGTTGTGATAATATATACTATTTAACCCAGCATAACCAAAATATCATTTCAACACATAATTAAAATTTTAAAATTATTGAGATATTTTATTCTTTTCTTTTTGTATTAAGTCTTTGAAACCCAGTGTGCATTTTATACTTATATTTGGATGAGCCACATTTCAAGCACTCAGTAGCCACATATGGCTAGTGGCTACCATATTGGACAGCTCAGGTGTATAGTTCAAGACACACCTGTGCCAAAGGTACAGTACAGATAATATGTGCCTTGGGAAGTTAGGAAGGAGCAGAGATTAATGAAGACTGATATTGTCAGGTTGAGGAATTCTTTATGGAATTTAGGATGGGGCTTAAATTTAGGATGGGTGGAAGGGAGATGAAAATAGGTCATTCCAAGGCAAAAAGGCTCTGGGAACATTGGAAGAGAAGAAGGAAGGGAAAGGAGTAGAAAACCTAACAGTCCTAGAACAAAGGGAGCAGAGAGAATCTAGCCTTGATGTAGTGTTTAGCTGAAAGCAGCACAATGACTGCTCACCATCATTACAATTGTTGCCTCTTTGGATGTGACTCTTCCTGCCCAAATTTACACCATGGCCTGGAGTCCCCTCACTTTTCCTCCGCGCTGTGAGTATACACAGCAAAGCTGGCCTGGATTGCATTTCTAAAATGTTAATTATCTCTAACTGGGTTTCAAATGGTCAGATTTGTTCTTCACTCTGCAGCTTTTGATCCTGCACCCAGCAGCATTTTATAAGGGTCTCTGGGGGAGGGGGGGGGGTGGAACACAGAGAAGGAAGGAAAATGTCCTCTAAAAACAAAAACAGTATTTTCAGAATTCTACGCTGCTGCTTTCAGACTATTTCCATCAACCCTCTTATTCATTTTGATTTATTTCTATCCATAAGCAGACTAACGCTTCTCTATGCTTTTATTGTTTTTCAAGAATAGGCCTTCTATTGGAGGAAAATAATGTCTCTACAACCACCACTTTGCTCACTGCAGATCTTCATTAATCTGCAGCCACAGAACAGGCTTTTAGCAGCGAGCACTTTGGATGGGAATTGAATTTGATATTGCATTATGGTTGTAGGGCATCTCACAATAGACTGTGTTCTTTTCTGTGTCTGAGCACAATCAGAGAGACCCAATTAAATAATTTGGTTTAATAATGGAGAACAAAAGAGTATGAAGGCTTAAAGTGAGGGCTTCAGCATTTGTATTCTCCCTTTTCTGTATCATGTTAATTAATTTGCCTCAAAACCAAAAGAAAGAACACAATGTAGAACAGCACGGCTCAGCTACAACATGTAGACCCTTTACATGCAGATACCCTTCCAAATGGACTCAGAAAAGCGTTTCCTAGAGCTGCTGTAACCAAGTACACCAAACTGGGTGGCTTAAAACAACAGAAATTATTCTCTCACAGTTCTGGAGGCCAGAAGTCCTAAATCAAGGCATCGGCAGGGCCACTCTCCCTCTGTGACTCTGGGTAGAATCCTTCCCTGCCTCTTCCAGTTTCTGGTGGGGGGCTGTCAATCCTTGGTATCCCTTGGCTTGCAGCTGCCTCACTCCAATCTCTGTCTCCATCATCACATTCTCCCTGTGGCATTTTCCTCTTCTTATGAGGACACAAGTCATAATGGATTTGAGCCCAACCTAATGGCCTCATCTTAATGCTTACATCTGCAAAGAACCTATTCCCAACTAAAGTCACCCTCACAGGTATCTGAGGACAAGACATATTTTTGGGAGGAGACACAATTCACCCCGGAACAGTCAGTCTGTGCACTGTCAAGTAAAAAGTATGGTTGATGCTCAGGCTGATGCTGAATGATCGCCCGCCTGGCCCAGGTGATAATAGCAGCCTCTGCTGTCTGTGCAGTTGAGAAGAGAGAGCTCCGGATTCCCATGACAGCACCTTACAGTAAATAATACAACTTTAGAATATTACTGGGGATGTGAAAATGAACACAGCTAGCAGTCCAAGAGGGCAATGACCTGCACAGACCCAGTGTTTGTCTAGCTTCAGTCAAATACTTTAGACACCAAGTGTACTGGGAACTCTGACTCTCAACTCTGACCTTGTCTAAGGCTTGTCTTTGGCACATAAGAATGAGCAGTGCCCTTGTCATGGCGCTTCTGGGCCAGGGAGAGCTGAGGTGGTAGGGCATTTCATCTGGATGCATTTGTCATCTCTGACCCCGACCCACTGCTACAACATAACCTTTTGCAAACTTTATCCTGGGTTTCTGCAAAATCTGATAAAATAGACACCTAAAAAAGGACAGTGCTAAATGGAGATGAGTGTGGCATTAGTTAAGTAGTGTAGGTATGGTTCAGTTATGACATATAGGTATAGTTATTTATGAAGTATAGGTATAGTTAGTTAAGTAGGGTAGGTATAGTTAGTTATGAAGTGTAGGTATAGTTAGTTAAGTAGTGTAGGTATAGTCAGTTATGAAGTATAGGTATAGTTAGTTATGAAGTATAGGTATAGTTAGTTAAGTAGGGTAGGCATAGTTATATAGTCAGTTATGAAGTGTAGGTATAATCAGTTATAAAGTATAGGTATAGTTAGTTATGAAGTGTAGGTATAGTTAGTTATAAAGTATAGGTATAGTTCGTTATGAAGTATAGGTATAGTTAGTTATGAAAAATAGGTATAGTTAGTTAAGTAGGGTAGGTATAGTTAGTTATGAAGTATAGGTATAGTTACTTAAGTAGTATAGGTATAGTTAGTTATGTAGTATAGGCATAGTTAGTTATAGAGTGCCAGCATAGTTAGTTATGAAGTGTAGGTATAGTTAGTTATGAAGTGTAGGTATAGTTAGTTATGAAGTGTAGGTATAGTTAGTTAAGTAGGGTAGGTATAGTTAGTTATGAAGTATAGGTATAGTTACTTAAGTAGTATAGGTATAGTTAGTTATGTAGTATAGGCATAGTTAGCTATAGAGTGCCAGCATAGTTAGTTATGAAGTGTAGGTATAGTTAGTTAAGTAGGGTAGGTATAGTTAGTTAAGTAGGGTAGGTATAGTTACTCAAGTAGTATAGGTATAGTTAGTTATGTAGTATAGGCATAGTTAGTTATAGAGTGTCAGCATAGTTAGTTATGAAGTGTAGGTATAGTTAGTTAAGTAGGGTAGGTATAGTTAGTTATGAAGTATAGGTATAGTTACTTAAGTAGTATAGGTATAGTTAGTTATGTAGTATAGGCATAGTTAGTTATAGAGTGTCAGCATAGTTAGTTATGAAGTGTAGGTATAGTTAGTTAAGTAGGGTAGGTATAGTTAGTTATGCAGTATAGGTATAGTTACTTAAGTAGTATAGGTATAGTTAGTTATGTAGTATAGGCATAGTTAGTTATAGAGTGCCAGCATAGTTAGTTATGAAGTGTAGGTATAGTTAGTTATGAAGTGTAGGTATAGTTAGTTATGAAGTGTAGGTATAGTTAGTTAAGTAGGGTAGGTATAGTTAGTTATGCAGTATAGGTATAGTTACTTAAGTAGTATAGGTATAGTTAGTTATGTAGTATAGGCATAGTTAGTTATAGAGTGCCAGCATAGTTAG
Source organism: Balaenoptera acutorostrata (assembly GCF_949987535.1). Taxonomy (NCBI): domain Eukaryota; kingdom Metazoa; phylum Chordata; class Mammalia; order Artiodactyla; family Balaenopteridae; genus Balaenoptera; species Balaenoptera acutorostrata. The sequence continues at coordinate 15,201,587 of NC_080081.1, forward strand.
TTATGAAGTGTAGGTATAGTTAGTTATGAAGTGTAGGTATAGTTAGTTAAGTAGGGTAGGTATAGTTAGTTATGCAGTATAGATATAGTTACTTAAGTAGTATAGGTATAGTTAGTTATGTAGTATAGGCATAGTTAGTTATAGAGTGCCAGCATAGTTAGTTATGAAGTGTAGGTATAGTTAGTTAAGTAGGGTAGGTATAGTTAGTTATGAAGTATAGGTATAGTTACTTAAGTAGTATAGGTATAGTTAGTTATGTAGTATAGGCATAGTTAGTTATAGAGTGCCAGCATAGTTAGTTATGAAGTGTAGGTATAGTTAGTTAAGTAGGGTAGGTATAGTTAGTTATGAAGTATAGGTATAGTTACTCAAGTAGTATAGGTATAGTTAGTTATGTAGTATAGGCATAGTTAGTTATAGAGTGCCAGCATAGTTAGTTATGAAGTGCAGGTATAGTTAGTTAAGTAGGGTAGGTATAGTTAGTTATGAAGTATAGGTATAGTTACTCAAGTAGTATAGGTATAGTTAGTTAAGTAGTATAGGCATAGTTAGTTATAGAGTGCCAGCATAGTTAGTTATGAAGTGTAGGTATAGTTAGTTAAGTAGGGTAGGTATAGTTAGTTATGAAGTATAGGTATAGTTACTTAAGTAGTATAGGTATAGTTAGTTATGTAGTATAGGCATAGTTAGTTATAGAGTGCCAGCATAGTTAGTTATGAAGTGTAGGTATAGTTAGTTAAGTAGGGTAGGTATAGTTAGTTATGAAGTATAGGTATAGTTACTCAAGTAGTATAGGTATAGTTAGTTATGTAGTATAGGCATAGTTAGTTATAGAGTGCCAGCATAGTTAGTTATGAAGTGTAGGTATAGTTAGTTAAGTAGGGTAGGTATAGTTAGTTATGAAGTATAGGTATAGTTACTCAAGTAGTATAGGTATAGTTAGTTATGTAGTATAGGCATAGTTAGTTATAGAGTGCCAGCATAGTTAGTTATGAAGTGCAGGTATAGTTAGTTAAGTAGGGTAGGTATAGTTAGTTAAGTAGTATAGGCATGTCGGTCGTCCTGCACTGAGCAACACGTCGGACAAACTTCCCTCCTCTCTGAGACCTAATACATGGCACCTCGTTGTATAGTCTGCTCGAGGAGAGTATATTCCTAAAACTTAGCTAAATTAATGGTCATTATATATGCTGTCCGCCAGGGAGGAATGATAATTAATACTGGAGCTAAGTAAACATATTCATTAGACAGCCTGGCAGTAAAGGGAGCCACTGGGATTTATCAGGGAAATCAGTAGCTTACAGGCCTAGACCCAGTTTTAGTTATTTTATAAAAGAAAAGGCACCACAGTGGGGTGGCCTTCGTTTGGGACGGGGTCTAATGCCTGTGACACAGACGCAAGAAACAGCACATGAGGCCTTGTTAGGAGGGAACGGGGACGGCGGGTACTGGCTCCTCCCTGTGGCCCCAGAGCGGGCTTTGCCCATCTCCAGCCAGGCCATGATTTGGGATTTTGTTCTAATTCACCTTGACGCTCCGATTGTGCCGTGAGACAAATGCTGGGGCTGAGAGAAGAAAGCTGAAAAAGACTGGATATGGAGTCAGACCCAATCAATCCAGATTAATCCACATACTTGTTACGTATAGGTAAGCTGGGCAAGCCACTTAGTATCTCTGAGCCTCAGTTTCTTCATCTGTAAAATGGGACTCACAGAACGTTCGGTGGAATATGTGTAGCTGGTGGGTTGTCATTGCTCCGTAAATATTAGTTCCCAAGTTTACCCCTCAATATTTATTAGGTCTCAGAAGGCCATCAGTAGCCTTGAAGCTAAAAACCCTTCCTTGCTCCATATAGAGATGAGACTTTAGCCAAGCAGTGCTTCTCTACACTTTTACATCACGGCACATAAAGAAGATGATCATACTTGTCTAGTACCCTGGGCTAAACAAATGATACTGCTCACAGGCCACCCTCTGGGCTGAGGTCCAGGCATTGGTATATTTTAAAAGTGCCCCAGGGGATTCTAATGTGTTGCTGGGGGTGACACCCACTGAAGAAGTAAGGGAAGGTATTAAAAATGTACACAAATCACTTTTATAGAAGTCAAATCATTCAGGTACAACTAACATATATGGAACCCCTGTATCAGAGGTGACTGTTTTTATCTATTTCGTATTTTTTAGCATTTTTTATTGTGGTGAAATAGACATAAGATTTACCCTTTTAACTATTTTATTTTATTTTATTTTTTTGGCCATGCCGTGAGGCCTGTGGGATCTTAGTTCCCCGACCAGGGATTGAATCCGGGCCCTCAGCAGTGAAAGCATGGAGTCCTAACCCCTGGACCACCAGGGAATTCTCTAACTATTTTAAAGTGTACAATTCAGTGGCATCAAGAATATTCACAATGCTGTGCAACCATCACCCCTACCCATTTCCAGAACTTTTATCATCCTAAACAGAAACTGTACCCATTGAACCATAACCCCTCATTCCCTTCTCCACCCAGACCCTGGCCGCCACCATTCCTCTCTCTGTCTCTGTGAATTTGACTACTCCAGTTACCTCACATAAGTGGGATCATACAATATTTGTCCTTTTGTGTCGGGCTTAGTTCAATTAACAGAGTGTCCTCAAGGTTCATCTATGTTGTAGCATGAGTCAGAATTGCTTTCCATTGCATTTGTGTACCACATTTTGTTTGTCATCCATTGGACATTTGAGTTATTTCCACATTTTGGCTATTGTGAATAATGCTGCTGTGGACATTGGTGAATGAATAGCTGTTTGAGTTCCTGCTTTTAATTCTTTTGGGTATATGTCTAGGAGTGGAATTGCTGGATCATGCTGTGTTTAAATTTTGGAAGAACTGCCAAAAATGTTTTCTACAGAGGCTACACCATTTTACATCCCCATTAGCAATGCATGAGGGTTTTGATTTCACCACATCTTTCCACGTTTTTGATAATAGCCATCCTAATGGGTGTGAAGTGGCATCTCACTGTATTTTTGATTCGTATCTATTTAGTTCTATTGCTCACAAAATCCTGTGAGGTGGGCATTATCAGTCCTGACTTTAGAGATAAGGAAACTGATGAACCTGTCCAAGGTGACTCAGAAGTGGAGTGACAGCACCAGGCTATGTAACTGTGTCCTCTATAGGTACTTAATGGAAGTGTCTATTTAAAGCAAGTCTGTGGATAACCTTTCTTTTCTTTTTTTCTTAAATTTATTTATGTATTTATTTATTTTCGGCTGCGTTGGGTCTTCATTGCTGCGCACAGGTTTTCTCTTGTTGCGGTGAGTGGGGGTTACTCTTTGTTGCAGTGCACTGGCTTCTCATTGCCGTGGCTTCTCTTGTTGCAGAACATGGGCTCTAGGCACACAGGCTTCAGTAGTTGCAGCACGCGGGCTCAGTAGTTGTGGCGCCTGGGCTTAGTTGCTCCGCAGCATGTGGGATCTTCCCGGACCAGGGCTCGAAACCGTGTCCCCTGCATTGGCAGGCGGATTCTTAACCACTGTGACACCAGGGAAGTCCTGTGGATAACCTTTCTAAAGGGAAAAACGCTTTTGTTCAGTAGACAATTCCCTTTCATCTTTTTCTAGGTCCAGATGGTCCCGATTTGCTAAAATTGAGGTCAGCTCACCCTGTACCACCAGTGAACTTAAAATTTCTGCAGTCTTTCTTAAAATATGGTAGTGCCGTGTTCCCCTCAGAGAATCCTTTTATTTTTTTCCCCACATGTCACATTTTGCTAGTATTACCCAGCACCACCATGACAGACCTTAAGAACAAGGACTTGCATTTCATGGCTGGACCTGAGAGGGCCCCTCTCTAATGAGGACTCCCCTTGTCCTGGGATTCATGCTTGACTGTCCCATCCCTGTAGAAGATGAGGAGATAACAGTGCCCATCGTGACAACACTCCAGTGGCTAATTGTCCTCCCACTGCGAGGGTAGGGAGGGGAAGTTCGGAGGGAAGGAGGCTGGGAGTCATAATTGCTCCTCTGAGCCCCTAAATAGAGAAGCTTATGGGCATTGCGTTCCTACAATCTGCAGGGAGAAAATGAATACACCATGGAGAAATTCTTTGTAGTTAAAAGCACCAGATCATAAAATACCTACCTACTTTGTATTTTCACATTTTGGAAAATATACAAATGTAATGAAAGTTATTTTGAAATCCATCAGCAGAAGACCATTTTGTAATGCCAGGTGATGGCTGTGGAAGACCCTGCCTTGCTTTGCGTGGGTGGTGGAAGAGAAGCTCCTCCTGTTCCCAAGTCATGCTGATCTGAGTAGAGAGAGAGAAATTCCCCCTCCCCAGTCTGGCTGTACAATTGCTCTGCTGGGCTGGAAAGGTGGGCTGGGTAGAATTCTGTGCTCTGTGATATGGAGTGAAGTCAGAGAGCTTCACAAATACAGGATGTTATTCATCCTTCATCCTGAGATTCCCAGGGGAGCCAATAAAGTCATTTTAAAAGTTTCCCTCTAAAGGCAGGAAGGCAGGCGGAGGTTGGTGGGAGAGCGGAAGCTGGGAGCAGACCTGGGTAGTTTAGAACCTTCTGCTTTCCTGGAGAGGTCATATCCTCTTTTCTCTCCTCACTTTAAAAAGCTCAGTTAGAAGAGTCAAGTCACTTCCCATTTAGGAAGACTGCCTCCATACTACTATGTCTGCCTGGGTACCACGGACATCCATTTCAATGAGGATTTACCTTAGAGTCACAGGCTTTGAACTTGAAGGAGAAATAATTATACCTTAATATCTTAACCCTCATGGTCATTTTGCATAAAGGGTGGTTTCAATACCTCACATTTCAAATGAATTATAGGATATGAACACTTTCCCGTCCTCACCTCCCAACAGCATTTATCCAAGCAAATATTTCTGTGATGCTCAAAACCTGATCACGAGCTTGTTCATCTTGATCCCTGGGACCAGAGATTTCTTGATTCTGCTTTCAGGACAGTTGCGGGTATCAGTGGTGGAGGTGTACTGGAGATCACCATGGGCCCCTGCTGGCCAAGTTACTTTTTCTGACTCAGTTTCTATCATGTGATGCCACAGATTGGTAACTCTATTTGCCAGTCAGCTCGGGCATGGAACCAGCCATCATTACTCTACCAGCCCATTTGGGAGGATTTGTAAGTTATCTTTATTAGCGCTGTCCAGTCCGATGGTTCTCTGGGCTATAACTGAAGTAAACAAGGCATGCTGTTGTTACATTACATTTCTGATTCTCTCAAGAAGGAGGCAGACAGGTGAAGGCAAAATAAATAGTTTGCTCAGGTCTCCTTAAATGCCTACAATAAGTTGACAGGGTTGGGAGGTGGGGTTGAGGGGAAGGGATAGAAGGGTGAGACGGAGGTGCAATCTGCATTTCCTCATATTCCCAATTAACTCAGCCTAAAAGTATCACTCTCATTCAGTAGCAGTTAAAATAGGCTGTGATGAGAGCATGACAATTTCCAGCTAAACTAGAGGATAATTAGAAATGCCCTGTAGCAGGCAAGTCAGTGCTTCAATTTATTTGCTGTTTATTACCGAGTCCCTGCCCCTTGGGTGTAATGATTGTAAAACCGCGCCGGCAGCTTTCCCGGGTTTGATTTAGTGCGGTAAATGGTGCTCAGAGAGTAGATTAAGCTGGAATGTGATCAAACCTTATTTGCAATCCGATTATACAAACTGCTCCTTGCACTGACCAGATTGAAGTAATTTCCCTATAGAAACGTTACACTCACTTTGGTGTAAAAATGATTAACATTTCCTGACTGTAGGTCAGTCTTTCACTTCCACTGTAATCCTTTATCAGGCAATAAGCCCATCTTTCTCTTAGGTTTGTTGCGTTCACGTACTGTGTGGTATCTAACCAAGGCATAGCATCGCAACCAGTTTTTAAAAAAATTATAAGTAACCTCTTAGGCTTGTGGTGATGAATGATTACAATAAAGAGACATTCCAGAAGAAGTAGATTAATAGCGTATTTTCTCCCAGTTTGATTGTTCAACATTACTGACGTACGTAATGATCTAATGGAGAACTCTTATGGACTCCAAAGAAATTTCCATATCCTCTTGGAAAGGGCTATTGAAGTCCTTAGAAGCAAGCAGTTCACGGGCAGGGCTTTAACCAAAGATGGGTGTGATTTTGAGGGACCAGCATTCATTTCTAAGCCATCTTTCAGAATGCATTTAAATCCCAATGACCACTAGTAATTCTCTCTTTTAAATAATCATCCACATAGGTCGTCTGGATTCCCAGTAGATTCTGCTCACCCTACTAATTCAGGATTTCTGGATGTGAAAACAGTTTTCATACAATTAGCCTCCGGTAATGAAATGCAACCAATTCCATGCTGAACACTGAAAGCCAACGCTCCTCACATATTTTTGTGACAATCAAAGAAAATATTTGAGTCTGAAATTCATTATCATAGCCTAACTCCAATACCCACAATAACATGTTTTGCTGTACAACATATTTAAGCTGATTTTCTTCAGACATTTTCGGTCTTAACCCTTTAAGAATCATACACTCTATAAATACGTTTCCAAGCTTCAGCTACATAATTGACAGCAGAAGTTAATTATCTTGGCGAGTATTTCTAAGTGATTTCAAAAGATGCAGACGGCATTAAACCGAAAGGGCCACATTTCGATAAATTCTTTGTCGAGCACTTTTGGGTGAAATGTAAGTGATTTATCAATTGCATCTGAAGCCTATGCAGATTGGAAGAGAGGACTGCTTTTTGTATCTTCTCCCTGCCCCAAAAGACTATTTCTCAAAATCAGGATGCTTCAGGGTAAAAAAACCAATGTAATTTTTAACTGTGTTGCTAATATTCTTTGGAATTTACAGTCCACAGACTGTACAGGAAATGACATCACACACTTGGACTTAAAGCTTCCAAGGTTGTCCATTCTTTTCTTTCCAGGAGTCAGGGAACATTTTGGAGGCAGAAGGTACAATACTGTGAGACTGCATCTAACCTTTCCCAAATGGCATACGTGTGTGTTTACGTGTACATGAGTATGTGTAGGTGTATATAATAGGTATAGTTTATGTTAACGATTAGAAGTCAGCAGATTGATAACAAGAAGGGTCTTCTTGATTTACCATCTTTTATAGCAATGATTCATTAATGAATTAGAAATTAATCAATGTTTCAGAAATTAATTAATGGTTGAGAAATTAGGTCTACTAAAAGCCATCCTAAAATCTGTTCTTCGTTTCATTTGCTATAAAAATAACACCACTATAAAGCTCTCTGTCTATTTGCTTCTGGGTTCCGACACACAGAACACACAGGAAAGACACTGGGACACACCTGAGCAGCCACAGATCCTGAAGCAAATATACCTGCACGTCCAAACAGCAGCCCCCTTGGGTGAACAAAGCAGCCAGCTGTCTTCTCTAACAGTGCTTACTATAAACCAGGATTGTAATCCCAGGTCGCTATATAAACCTAGTTCTACGGCTAGATACACAGCGGAGTGGCAGAGTTGGGAGGCTATAGCAGTCTTGTGTGCACTTTCACAATAGAACTTGGGAGAAACAGGAAAGAGGAGGCCACCTTGATGAGCCAGTATCAGCAGACTGGTCTCTGAGACCGTCCTCTAATTTGGTCCTGCCCTGAGCCAGGTGGGATGGGGCTGGAGCAGCTATCCTGCCTGAAACAAGGAAGCATCATTCACAGGCAGCCTGGGATAGAAATTAGCAGCTGTACAGAGAACAAACAAGGGAGCATCATTCACAGGTAGCCTGGGATAGAAATTAGCAGCTGTACAGAGAACAAACAAGGGAGCATCATTCACAGGTAGCCTGGGATAGAAATTAGCAGCTGTACAGAGAACAACCAAACATACGAGAGCCAGAGGAGAGGGCGAAAGATGCCCAAGCTCAGACAGTAGACAGCACTTTCTCTCTTCCCCTATTCTTGTCTCATCAGGAATCTTCTCAGCAGTTTTTTTTCAATGGCCAGTTTCTCTTTTCGTGACATTCTCAGTACTTGTAACTTTTCCTAATGTGAAATTTTCAGAATAATAATTTGTAAGATCAGGCAAAGAAAATCATACATATCAAGGAGGATCCGGGGGACGTGATTATTAACAACTTGTTTCAGAGGTACTCTGAATAGATACAGTGTTTTCTGGACATTTATTCTTAAATTATCCCACCTTCAGGGAAAATGCAAGGTTGGGACAAGATGTGAAATTTACCTCAAATGCGACAGCTCTGAAACTGTCTTACAAGTAATGCTTTGTTGGCACAAATAAAATATTTTCGCATTGAATATAAAAGGCAGAATCTGTTTCTACTTCTGCCCCATGTCCCAGAGGTCTTCCTGTTTCATGTTATGCAGTTTTACAAAGTGTGCTGACTGGCTAATTTTGTAGTACCATGTATAAAATAAGTAGCATATGTATTACTTCCAATCTCTAAAGTCCTGTATTCAAATAGCATTAAAAAATCACAGATTTGGGGAACATACATATCAATAGTGTTTAGTTTCTGATTTTTCATGCTGTCCAACTAAGAAAACAGATCGGGTGTCGCGATCCATTGAAGTGACTTTCATATCGTTATTGGAAGGTGGTTTCCCAAAATGAAGCCTTTAAAAATAATTATCGAATAAAAGAAGAATTATTTTGATAACCCACAAAGTTGTGAGCCATCTTTTATGTTTTGTAAAATTAGAATTAGAGCCTACCGTCTTTGCCTTCCAGTTGAACTCTGATATAATCAAAATAATATTCCAGTGATTCCTTCCACTTCTCAAAATACAAGCCCTGTCAGCCTGCCCTTGAACTTGACAGCGCAACGGTATACTCTGAGCACAAGTGTTCACAAGGTTCCCCACAAGCTCCAGGAAACACACAGAACGTACCCCTTGTTCAGCACCTTCAGACGCGTTAGCCCCGGGACTTTCGGCAGATGACCCTGGTTTCTCCCTGGTGGCCGCTGACACTAGAACAAGTATAAATTATTTTATGAAGTAGTTTCCAATCATGCAAGAAATGCAGTTTTTATTTCTAGTATCTGGAGAGCCCATGGTGCTGATTCACATAAAAGTAGGTAGCTTGGCTGTAAAAGAGAAAGTCGATTTTTCAGGAAAAAAACCCCAGAAGAACAGGGAGGGAACTTGCTCTCTCCTCTCTCTCTCTCTCTCTCTCTCTCTCTCTCTCAATCTCTGTCTCTCTTTCCCTACTCCTTCCTTCTTTCTCTCTTCTTCCCTGCCTCCCTATCTGGACCCATCTGGACACATGTTAAGTCTGCTATACATAACACAAAACTTTGTCGAAACAGCAGATGAAAGGAACAAAGAATAAGGAGGTCTAGTCAAATGATCTTAGTGTCCAAGTCTTAGGACGTGTAAAGAGAAGTAAAGGAAGAGTCCCACTGCGCTGTTTCTGCCTGGGTATTTATGCACACAGCGTGGAGCGCTTTGGCAGGAAGCAGCAGTGCGCAGGAGCACAGCTGCTTATTAACCGGGGCAGAGATTTGAACCCACATCCTCTGACTCGCTCTGCACCTTGCTTGGGATGACGGCTATCCAGACCAGTGTGGTGGATGCTGTCTCTTTTCTTAAAATCAGTCCAGCCTGTGTTACACGGAGCTTTGTATAATATGTTGTTAAAGCTTGGCGATGTGGGACCACTGAAATTATGCTCATTTCTTTCAAGATGAACCGGTTTGCAGGGCAGAAATGGAGACACAGATGTAGAGAACAAACATATGGACACCAAGGGGGGAAAGCGGCGGGGGGGTGGTGGTGGTGGTGGGATGAACTGGGAGATTGGGATTGACATGTATACACTAATATGTATAAAATAGATAACTAATAAGAACGTGCTGTATAAAAAATAAATAAAATTAAATTTAAAATTCAAAACAAAAGAATATACTGTACGACACAGGAAATATAGCCAATATTTTATAATAACTGTAAGTGGAGTATAACTTTTAAAAACTGTTAATCACTACATTGTACACCTGTAACTTACATGGTATTGTATAGTTGATATAGTACATCAAATGTAGTTCAATAATAAAAAAAACCTAACCATCAAAAAAAAAAAAAGATGGAAGGCTTTGCGTCAGTGACGTCACCCACCCTTCCTTTCCCGTTTAACCTGGACATGTGATGCTTACTTTGAACTGGAGGTTTTCTTTTCCTTTGCCACCTTTCCAGTTTTCTGTCTGCACTGCCACAGGCCAACTACACTGTGGTAAGGGTGCGTAGGTGTGCTTTGCTCTAATTCTGAGGCTCTTTTTGATACTTCTGCAGCCATCACATTTTAATCCTACAGCAGAACCTAAGCGATGGCTCGGAATGACGGTACTGCTAAAGCTAACTCTTGTCCGAATGAAAATTCGGTGTCCCTTTGTGGTTTTGCTGCTTGCTGGAATGACAGCACAACAATAATAGCGGCATCTGTGGTAGGTTTCTGCTCAGGTTTTTGAGATACTTTGGTCGTTATTTTACCAGTGGGGAAACTGAGATGCTAAACGCCGCAAATCCAGACATCATCCTGATTTGTTCTGTTTGTTTAATGTACCCTGTTTAGTAACCAGGAAATTTCAGGACCTCCTGATACTGTAATTAATGGGCTCGTTTGGCAAGCTGGGACCAAATTCAATTTTGGAAGCGAGGGGATAGGCATCAGATAATGTGGCAACTACAGCATTTGACTTAAAATGTAGGGGCTGAATTCCTCATAGGCCCCGTGCCATCTGCTTTGGAATATGCTTTGCATACAGCTTTATGGGGGCATTTGTCAGGCAGAGGTACAAGAATGGCAAACTCGAAGCGTTTTATTTTAAAATTAGATTGGTGTGATTTGATGCTAATGGGAGTGCAAGTCCGAGCCTCGAGCCTCGGGGACAGCCTGACCTGCCACCCTCCTCCACTGGCAGTTTGCATCTCTCCAGGCTCCCGTCTCTGCGGGGCCGAGAGCAGGGAAGTTGCTGAGGGCAGGTGCAGGTGGGGAAGGGTATCTCCCATCAGAGCAGCCCTGGGCTGACTCCAACGGCTGAGAAAGATGCTGTGGACAGTCCTTCCAGATGCAGCTGCAGTTGGGGGTGGACAGTCTAGTACTTGTCCTGCGTGCTAACTGCAGTGACAGCCGGCCAACTGCTGCCCAGCAACGAAGAGCTGCAGAAGGACGGAAGACGTCTCGCTTCACCGACATTTCCGCAAAGTGCTTACATAACTCCTTCCTGCCAGCGGCTTCCTCAGGACACAGCCCCTCGTCCCTGAAGTGCCGGGCCAAGAGACACACGTGCCTCGGCTTGCAGGCGAGCCTTTCTTCCACACCGACCCAAATCCTGCAGATCTGTCCAAATGCTACAGAACGCAGAAAAGTCACTAAATATATTTGGGTCCAACTTGACTCATTTCATGCAGTGAAAAATGTTTAGAAAGGACTCTTTGGGTTTAGCTAAGCTAGCACTCTTATTTTTAAAAAGAGAAAATGGGACCCTAGTAACTGGGTCGGAGGGCACCATACTGGGGTGTGACAGAAGCAGGTCTGGCATCCATATCTCCTGATCCTTGTGATTTGGTTATCGTTTTCCCAGTTTCCTGAGGAAAGCCTGGAAAATTAGCTTAAAGCCTGTTTCTCTGCCTCTAGACTCTGACCCTCCTGAAAACATGTCTCTCTTCAGCCCAGGCACCTAGCACAGAGCCCACTGCCCTCTGTTGTTAATTCAGAAATGATTCGCGGAGCTTCCCTAAACGCTGGACACTGCGTTGTATGCTGAATACATGTCCTACTTCCTCCTTCTGGCCAGCACCAAGGCAGGAGAGGTCCCTGCCCTCGCCGAGCCCAAACTCTACCATAGCCATTCAGTAAATAATTTTTGAACGACTGAATATGGATTACTTTTTTACCTGCCTGCAGCATTAGTAAAGTGTCATATTTCAGTATTGGCGGACACACTGGCAAACTAAAAACAAAGCAAGACTTGACGTGGAAAATGTTTAAATCCATTGGTGTAATAGAGTCTGTCCTTAGTTGCTTTTGGAAATTGATGTTGATGTACCACCAAGCTAAACTACATAACAAAAGACGGGTAGAGCTGACTTTATTATGTTTTATGAAAAGTTTTAGCTGGCTTTTAAATATTTATTTTTGAACTATGTTGTTTTCCAGCTAGTGTACATTCCTCTGTAATGATGTTGGCTAGGAGGGGAGGCAGTGGTAACTCAGAAGCTTGCTGACTGTCGGGGAAAAGCAGCCTAGGACTAAGAATAAAAATAATTAAATGTGGGCTTCCCTGGTGGTGCAGTGGTTGAGAATCTGCCTGCCAATGCAGGGGACGAGGGTTCGTGCCCTGGTCTGGGAGGATCCCACATGCCGCGGAGCAACTAGGCCCGTGAGCCACAATTGCTGAGCCTGTGTGTCTGGAGCCTGTGCTCTGCAACAAGAGAGGCCGCGATAGTAAGAGGCCTGCGCACCACGATGAAGAGGGGCCCCCACTTGCCGCAGCTGGAGAAAGCCCTCGCACAGAAACGAAGACCCAACACAGCCATAAATAAATAAATAAATAAATAAATAAATAAATAAAATTAAAAAAAAAAAGCAGTGACTTTAACAAAGTGAGTATCAATTTAAAAATAATAATTAAATGTGAGTGGACTGGAGAATTGGATATCCTTAGTTGCATTCGGTAATAGTTCTGAATTTAGTTCCGTAGCTCCTGTCTGCTAATGGCTATGCCCAGGGCACGCAAGGTATCCAAATGGACCCAAGTGCTCAGGCCCAAAGTCCCTTGGTCTTCCATCGTGCAGTCTGTGTCTCTTCTCCACCAAGGGCAGGAACTGGATTGGCAGGTGCCCAGCTTGATTGGCTGTGGTTGGAAATGGGGAACAGGGAGTGGTCATATTTGCATGTCAGTGTGATGAGATAAAGGTACGTACAGTATTTGAGCCCAGTGCACTTTACAATGAGATGTGTGTCTTTATTGAATGGGGGCGGGAACACAAAACAGGAAGAGCAGAAGCATCCCAGAATCCTATAAACTAGCCAAGCACACAGCCCTGCTGTGCTCAGCACTTGAGCAGATTCCGATGGCTTCTAGTTAATTCACTTGTATTAAATATGAAGATGACAGAGTCTACCTTTTCATCAAAAGAATTTAAGATATACTTCAGGATTATTCCTCATTTACTTGATGGACTTAAAAGGGATATATAGAATTGTCCCAAAGAAAATCATTAGGGAGAGGTTTGTCCTACAAAGCTTTCCCACTGGTGCCTCCAGGTACCCAAGGACCTCTACAGGTCCATCGTCATGCCCGGTGGCAGCTAGCTAAGCTGAGATACTGATTGTCTGAATGGGGAAGGTGGTGATAGCCTCCTTCTAGCACAGTGACACCTCGAGAAGATTCTCGGGAGCTAATACTTCCTCTGGAAGAACTTACTCTAAGGGAGTTGTTTCTGGGACTGGGACCGGATGACCTCTCAGTCTTCAGGTCACACCCCAAAGATGGCTGCAAACTCTTCAGGGCATAGGGGCAACCCTGCGTGCAGCAAACGAATCACTCCAGCGACGGCAGGTGACATGTATGTGTGTACGTGTGCTTCTTGAGAGGCTGCAACGGACAAAGTTTTGATTTTAAAAATCCTGCCCGTGAAGCGATCCTATTCTCCAAGGCTTTGGTGGGATTAGAGATTCTGGGTCTCCCTCCATATACATATACAATGTTCTAGCCTTCCACATCGTGGTCCTGCTGTGGGCAAGGTGGTTAGAAGAGAGGAGCTTCAGGCATAGGAAGCAATTTCCTCCAGGAAAACAGGGTGGAAGAAGCACAAAGCCCTGTTTTCTGGGACCTGCTCCCTGCCCCCAACTCTTCCTCCACTTAACCTCCAGGGTCAAGGCCCTCTGAGGGCTTCAAGCATGGGATCAGGTCAGACGACACATTTACCTGCAGAGCCGTGGAGTATATATGGTCAGGGAAGCAGCGGCCCCTCCTCTCTGTCCACCAGCAAACTGGAGCTCACTTCCCACCACCAAATAGGCTGTTACGGCCTCAAATGCCTGTACCCTTTCCATAAAGCTTAATACACTGGCCAGCCAGTCCCAGGGAAAATGACTCTAAAAAAGTGGGTTTATGAGCTTTTCCATTAGGAGTACATTCAACAGGTTAGTTACTTAGGAAACTGTCAACTCTTCACTAGATTTGTTTTATAAGTTTCTGAGAAGAAAGAGTTGTCTATATCCTCTCTGTCCAAAATGCGAAAGCAAATGGTCTCATGGAGGGAGTCTTCCTTGGACAAGTAAATTGCAATGGCAATTTGGGGTAGCATTTTCTTGTACTTCTGGTAGTTCTCTGAGCTCTCAGATAAATTGCAGAACCCTGAGATGATGGGGACATAGAAAATAGCAGGAATCAACTTTTCCCTGTAAGGTGAATTTAAAAATATCCACCACAACTTAAACAGACCAGGCACAAACCTCCGGTGAAATATTTAAAAGACTCATTGCAACCCCATCTAAGAGATGCTGGAGGTCATTGTTCAGGCATAAAGATGAAGTAAATAATTAAAATTGTCTTCTCCCTTAAATTACGGGTGTCACGCAAATATGAGTCCCTCCTTCCGCTTTATTGTTGTTGACTTAGTTCTGGCTTAAATATTCCTTACAAGAACATCATATAGTAATGCTTCAATCATTTCCTTATGTTGTTTCCTTAAAACAACATCAAAATTTCTTAAAGTGTTCGATCTTCTCATCAACAAAGAAATTATTCGACAAAGAAAATGTTCGCTTAGTTGATACCTTATTTAAGGTATCAAATAAACAAACATTTAAAATGTTAGTGTTAGTTAAGATGTAGTAAAAAGAGCACTCACTAAATATTTGCATGTCTATAAATTGGTTCAATTTTTTAAGAGAGCAAGCTGGAAATAATGCATATTTTTAAACATTTTAATAAAGCAAATGTTCATGTCTTTTACACTAGTTTGTCATTTAAGAATCTGTCCAAAGGGAATAATCAGAGATGGCAAAAGTTAATGGTCAAAAGTATTTATTGGAGCATAATTTTCAACAGTGAATAAATGGAGAATATAAGCCCATTTTAGAAGCCCCTGCCTTGTAGAGGAATGGGACTCCTTCAGAGGATACAAGGGATGTTGATCAGCGCCATGATGATTAGGGACACTTGTGAAAATGACATGTTTCCAGGTTTATCCTTTACAGAATCTAATTCAGGATCTTCCTTCTTCCAACTCTAATCACTTTCGATTTTAGTAAGGCTCCTTAAGATTTTAGAAAATAATGACATACCAGGGTCACTTAAGATGATGGGCACTGATTGTCAGGGAAGGAAAGAAGCAAGGAAATAGATTAGGGGACCAGAGTGGTTCTAGAGTGACATCCTTGTGACCTAGCTTCTCTTCGTCTCTGTTGTCTACACAGCTGTCTTTGGGATTACAAGAGATGGGGGTCATTGGGATCCTCTGGGCTCAGGTGAACAAGAGCTACTGCAGCCAAAAGGTGGCCTCCTCTTCTTCTCTCAGGCCTAATGGATGGAACTGCAGCCACATGTGCCAGAGTTGACTGTTTTCAGGCTTTTAGCAGCCTAATTGTGCTTGTTTGTCAATAAAGAGATTTGTGACCCATTGTTTATCATCTTTATTCTGTTATTAAAATTAAGGCCATTAATATATGCTTTCTGGATCACTTTAACATAGGTTAACAAGTTTCATAAACTTTTCACTTGGAGGTTTTTCACAAATTAATGTCATATTCTGACCCTAACATTCAGGTTCTACAAGTTCATACAGTAAAGTGTACAAATCATGAGTGTACAGCTGGATGGATTTTACAAAGAGACAACAACAATGCAACCATTGCATTAGAAAAATAGAACATTTACCAGAATCCTGGAGTCTGCCTCATGCCCCGTCTCAGTCATTATCCGCCAAAAGTAACTGCTATTCTGACTTCTACGATCATAATAAATTAGTTTTGCATGTTTTTGAACTTAATGTAAATAAGTACATACAATATGTACTCTTTTTTTGTTTGGCTTATTTTACTTGGCATTACATTTGTAAGATTCATTCATATTATGCTGCTTAGCTGTGTTTTATTTTCATTAGTTTATTATGCTAAAAAATTACACAATAAAATTATCCATTTTTATTGTTAATGAATGTTTGGGTTATTTCCAATTTTAAGTTATTTAAAGTTTTTGGAGTAATGTTGCTATGAACATTTCGGACATTCTTTTGTGCACATGTGTACACATTTCTGTTGGGTATATTCCTAGGAGTAGAATTGCTGGGTCATATATTATATATACAACTAGCTTTAGTGGATATGGTCTAACTGTTTTCCATAGTAGTAAACCAATTTACAGGTCCCCCAGAAGTGCATGAGAGTTCCAGTTGCTCCACATCCATGCTCCATATTCAGAACTCTTGGTTTAAAAACAACTTGTCATTCTGGTGGGTATACATAGTATCACATTGTAGCTTTAATTTGTATTTCCCTGATGAGTTATGAGGTTGAGCACCTCATATGTTTATTTGCTACTTGGCTTTCCTTATTTTAGGAAATGCTTATTCAAGTCTTTTTTCATTTTCTAGAAATTTGGGTTGTCTTTTTTTTTCTTATTGACTTACAGGAGCTCCTTATATATCCTGGATATAAGTATTTGGTCAAATATATTAATTGGAAATATTTTCTCTTTACTCTCAAATGGTATCTTCACATGAACAATAGTTCTTAATTTCAATGAGGTTCACATTATTAATATTTTCCTTTATGTTTCACTTAAGAAATCTATGGCTCTTCTGTGATCAAGATATTCTTCTATGTTATCTTCTAGCAGTTTTACTGTTTTAATTTTCCCATGTATATCTAAAATCAGCTGGAATTAACTTATGTGTATGGTGTGAGGTAGCTGTCACGATTCCACTTTTTCACATAGATATTCAGTCAATTTGAATTCAGTTTATTTGCTTTGTGGCTTTTACTTCCAGGCTTCTGTACTACTCAGTCATTCTCCTATGTCCATTTTGAACTCTTTTCTCTC
Organism: Balaenoptera acutorostrata; assembly: GCF_949987535.1. NCBI lineage: Eukaryota > Metazoa > Chordata > Mammalia > Artiodactyla > Balaenopteridae > Balaenoptera > Balaenoptera acutorostrata. The sequence continues at coordinate 15,218,639 of NC_080081.1, forward strand.
TACCTTACATTTAAACTCCCTGCAGGAGGCTCTGCTTGTGCCTCTTAGTCACTGCCTCTGTATAAGACCCATCATTGGGGCAGATTTTTGTTACCAGGTGGGCAGTCTTTCCATAATTGTGATAAATGAGACATAGTAATGTGAAATGTTAACATTAGAGGAAATTGGATGAGGACTGGGTGAGAATTCTCTGTACTACCTCTGCAACTTTTCTGTAAGTCTGAACTATGCTAAAATTAAAAGTCTGTTAAAAAATTCTGCCCCTCTCAAAGAAGTCAAAAGAATCAAGCCAGCATCCAGGTACAAGTTTGTCCTTGACTTTTGAGCTCGTTCCTCAGTGAAAACACTTGCAGTTGAAGTTGGATATACATCTATTTTAAAGGTTTGCTTTCCTCCCTAGTAAAGAATCCTCATTCACAAAGGCAACAGGTAAAAAGTAAGTGTTTGGCTCTCTCATGCAGCATTTGGAAAGTGATTATCAAGTCAATCTATGGCACGGACTTGAACCACTGAACTCACCGACTCATTTGGGACAGCATTCCACTGTAATGCATAATCATCACTATGATATTCATTCAGCAGCCATGATTAAGAAACCCTGTGGGGTTAATAATAGTAGCACAGAGCAGACAAGGCTGGCTCGTTTCCATGGTCATCCTGTGTTAGAAGTTTATTTCAACTACGACCAGTAACTTCCATATCAAAGTATAATTCTATCCAGATAATCCTGATAATGCTCAGATTCCTGACACTGCTGTTTTCTCCAACTGTTCGTGAGGATTTCATTCTGTAATTTAATGGTTATTGAGCTCTTATACTGTGGTAGGCACTGGCCTGTATCTTGTGTCCAATCACATCGCATGCCAAGGATGTCCAAGATACAAGCTTTCTGAGGATGACCACATTGTAATGCTATTTTGTTCCCTAAGTGCCTAGAATGTAACATGTCTTAGAAACAGTCCATGGAAGGCATCCATAATATAGGGATGGCTGCACCGTGCAGTGGGAGAAACCAAGGCTTTGGAGTTGTGTAGATCTGGATTTTAGTCCTAGCTCATACATCTACTGGACCCTGAGCAAGTTACTTAAACCCTCTGAATCTCAGATGTCTTATCTGGAAATGAGGGTCCTCATGTCTCCCCATTGCCTGGATTGTGGACTGGAGAGTGGATGTGACGTACCAGATACATCACAACCTTTCAGGAAGTGGTTTCTTAAGATATTTCCTGATAGACCAAAAGCTGTGTTAGGAGTTTACACAGATGACTAAAACATACCTTTAAAAAAATGTTGTCTTCTTCAGGAGCTTCCAATTTAGGTGGCAAAGAAAGTCGGGCAGAAGAATAATGACCATTCAGGGAATTCAGTGGAGAAAGTAACTAGCTCTGAGTGGCTTTTCCATACCACCTTGAATTAAGTCACTGTCATTACAGAGGGCATAATGGAGGGGAAAATATAGTAATACATTATCATCTATTAATAATTAGATGGATATGGATTCAGTTGTTTGTGCAAAGAGTTGCCACCATAGACTTGTGGCCCTGAGACAATGGGCCCAAGATGGGTGTTCAGTCTAAAGACACGTCTGAGCCAAAAGCTGTGTTCCAAAGAGGACACTGCCCCTTGCTACTGGCTCTCAGGCATGGAAAGATAGGAGGATGAGGGGAAGGGTGTGTGTGTGTGTGATATTCATTCTTTCATTCCTGCAACGAATATGTTTCAAGCTCCTTCCATGTGCCTGGCACTGAGTTAGACAATGAGCATTCATCCACAATCAATAGATGGCCAGACAATGGCTGTGCTTCCGTTAATAAATAGACAGACAGTAAGAAGTGCTATGAAAACTGTCTAAGATAAACTGTGCTTGGCTTAAAGATTTTCTGATAGTTAGCCCTCACTGTATAACTGAAAGGATACTGAGCAAATATGACTAAATATCTCCCAGTCATGAATCTAGAATGAATGAGTTTGGATAATGGTGTGCACTGAATAGATGGGTTGAACCTCCTGAATGAATGGGCGTTCCCCAAAGGCTGTGGAATTTGATGGAAACCACAATGGACCTAGATTCTAAAAGAATATTTAACATACTGCCCATTTGCCATAGTAGAGCCAGGTTTCCAAAGTTAAAGCACCAGGAGCGGCGGCATAAATCGTTCAGAGTGCGTTCCCTCTTCTCAGCACTCTGTTCTTCTCTCCTGTGCCCTCTTTGCTCTGATCCACTATCACTTTTGCTTAAATTGCTTAGAAAAACTACCTAACTTTTACTTTTCCTTCAACTACAGAATGTGGTCCATCAGACTTCACCAGTTTCTAGAACAATTTCTTCTGTCTGTTCACTTAGTAAATGAACAGGCTGATCAGGTTCAAGTATTCTATATCATACATCAGTGTTTAGGGCAACTAAACTCTGGGCAGAAATCTGAGATCATAATCAACATTTAAGTAAATAATGTTGCTATTTTTTAGTATGGAAAAACTATCAGTCTAGAAAAGTTAGTTCTGATAAATTATTAGTTAATAGTATAGGAAATCACCAAAATTTTTATTGCAGTAGTATTTTCACACACACACACACACACACACACACATACACACGAATGCAGAAACAATGTGGTTTTTCTCAAATTGTCACTTGATGTATTACTTTGATCCTTTAGAATATTATCTGGCCTTCTATAGCAATATTATGATACAGATTTTCTTAAACATTTAATAAGTCATGGTTAAGAGATTGGGGGTATACACAACCAATTGTTAGAGGGAAAAGATCTGGTTTTCAGTCTTTAAGGAAATCCACCATCAATTCCCATGTCATGATTATTAAGTCCCTTTATAACCACAAAATTCTATCATTTCTAATATGTGGTGCTAAAAATTAAGTTGAATTAAATAGAATAAATCAAACAAAGCTGTAGGAAAAAAAAAAGAAAATTATATTGCTATAAATCAGTTTTAAAAGTCTGACATAGCCCAACAATATCAGAAGATTTACTTATGATTCTTACATATTTTCCTTAAATATATTGTTATATTTTGTGTTAATTTAGATGGCTAAAATTGCATAGAACTATTCAGTAGAGCCATATTACATTTGTCAATAATTATTTTAAACTATTAATTTGCCATGATGCAACACAAACTATAAGAGGTACACAGAACTTTATTTAACAAGAAGAAACTTCAGGAAAGGAGAATGTGCACATAAAAACCAAGATCAATTGTTTTCCCATCACATAACTTTTCACTGGTTTCAGTTCAAATGCCTAATGTTATTATGAGTCACCAAAGCAAATCTTGTTTTATTGCAATATCTGCATAACACTCTTAATTATCTTCATTCCAATTGCTTTTATTTTTTATCTTTTTTGAGTTTTATTTATTTTTTTACAGCAGGTTCTTATTAGTTATCCGTTTTATACATATTAGTGTATATATGTCAATTCCAATCTTCAAATTCATCATACCACCATCCCCCCTCCCTGCCACTTTCCCCCCTTGGTGTCCATACATTTGTTCTCTACATCTGTGTCTCTATTTCCAATTGCTTTTAAATTGTTGGTTTTCCTCCAATATTTTCTAGTCTATTTTGGTCTTAACTTTTAAAATAATCATAAATTGTAAAATTTCTCTAGGAAATATATAAAGCAAAGGTTTACATTTTAAAAATAATCTAAGTGAGATGGATAAATATATATTAATTTCTTGATTCTTATAGACAGTTTTTTTAAACTCCCATTCAAACTCGGTAATCCAATGATATTGCTAGAAGTGTGTAGTTATAATACGTGCATCCGCCTATGTTTGTAAGTATGTGTAAAGCAAGACTCATCAGATATTTCTTGTAAGTAAATTCAGAATGCCCTGTGTCAACCAGTAATTTTTCTTTCAAAGAAGTCCAAGTCTCAACAGATCTTGTGAAAATCAGTGTTGCCACATTCAAAGAGCCCTTCGCAGAAGAAAATGGCTAACTGTTCTGTATTTCTGAGCACCATAAAATAGGAAAAAGATGCACTTGGGATTTAGATTTTAAGCACTAGAAAAAGAATTTCTTGAGAGTTCCAGGAATGCATTAACTAATGTCTATTTATTTTAATGTAATAAAGAGAGCACGTCACTCTAGGATAAAACACCAAACAGTAATTTTGTTGTGCATTTCTATGTGTTTCAGGGGAAGGAATTTGGGAGCTGGTGGGGAGTAGGGGAGGGTATGCATGGCAGGATATATGGAAAGAAGGTTCTGGAGCATGTGCTCCTGATGTCAAGAGGTATGTTTCTTACTTTGATAACTACAAATGCTTTTCCATTGCTTTCCTTCCTCAGTGAATTTCAGGGGTGCTTGGTAGAGCGGTCGAGAAGCCAGGCCTACATTGGGGGCTCCTCCCTGGCAGACTGGGGAGTGGGCAACCAGGACAGCTGGGCTGGGGGCCTCCATCTGGTTGCTACACCCTGTCCGATCCCTGGGGTTCAGTCGGCAGAAGCTGCTGGAGGATGAGGGTCCTGCTTCTCCTGGGCCAGACCTTGCATAGAATCCAGGAGTAGGGGAGTCCATTTAGCCTGTTCCCTTCTTGTAGGTCCCAAACATACGTGGATAGCCACACTTCAAAAATCCCATACGAAAAAGGAAGCTGGGTTCTTCTCCGTTTCTGCTTCAGCTAATTGCATCCCGCCCTGCTCCCCTGGTCTTGCCAACTTCACGATTTTTCCAGAGTACTTGTTCACAGCTCTGTTTTATAGGAACACACTTGCTTACATATCTGTTTCTCTGCATTACTGTGAGAACCTTGAGGACAGAGATGGGTCTTCTTATTGTAATAGACAGCTTAGGAGATGTTATGTGTGTGTGTATATATATATGTGTGTATATGTGTTTATATATATATATTCATACATGTGTGTATCCACATATATAAACACACATATATACACACATATCAAATGAAGTTACTGAGGCTCTGTAAACGTCAATTTTTCTTATCTGGGTTGATGATGATGATTAAATAATGTTAATATACATTTATTACTTTCTTATGAACCAGTCACTAGAGTAGATATTGTATAAATATTATCTCCTATACCTCAACCTTGTTATGCAGAGAACTATTATTCCTGTTTAGAGATGAGGAGACTGAGGCTAGTAGAGGTTAGGGAATTTCCTCAAGGTCACACACATGGGACGTGGCAGAGCCAAGATTCACAGAGGGGTCAGTCACAGCCAGGTGGGAGCCTTCCCCCCACGCCCTTTCTGTGATTTCACATCTTCCCCCCAGTGGCCTCCAAATCCAACGCTATGACTGTCTCACTTGATCATCAGATTGATGACTTCCTCTGAGGGTGTTAGAAAGTGAGATACAAACTCCCAGGCCTCCTACAGAAGAGATTTCAGGGGGGATGCCAGTGACGGGAGGCCAGACTCTGGACTCAGCCTCCCTCACCCCTGTGGACCTCCTCCGACCAGCAGCATCTTTACATGGACACACATGTGTGTGCATTTGTATCTTGCCTTGTTTCCAAAGAGACCCGAGGCCATTTAGGGAGATTCCAAAAATATAACAACATAAAAGAAAATGTATTTAGATGAGAAATTAAAAGTTAGGAGTTAGGATGGAAGGAGGCTAATATAAAAACACTTACTTTCAAATTCTGTGTACTTGATAATGTGGGCTCTAAATGTGGCTCTAATCTTTCCTTAAGTCCCAGAGTGAAGTGGGAACCCTGACCAGTGACATGATTCACAGCATCCGTAGTAAACTATTTCTGATACTAAGACTGGGGAAAAAAATTCTGCCTAGGAAAATTATTTTCTGTGCAGTGTAATGGACAATATCCTCACCAATATCCTCGCAATAGACAGGATGAGTCTCATCAGGACCTTTCTTTTATTCAGTGATTAAACAAAAGGCCATTTTCTACCATTTCCAGTTCTGCCAAGAAAATGCCTGCTGGCAGCACCAAGACTCTTTTTTTTTTTTTAATAAATAAATTAATTTATTTATTTATGGCTGCGTTGGGTCTTCGTTGCTGTGCGTGGGTTCTCATTGCGGTGGCTTCTGTTGTTGCGGAGCACGGGCTCTAGGCACGCGGGCTTCAGTAGCTGTGGCTTGAAGGCTCTAGGGCACAGGCTCAGTAGTTGTGGCGCACGGGCTTAGTTGCTCTGCGGCATGTGGGATCCTCCCGGACCAGGGCTCGAACCCGTGTCTCCTGCATTGGCAGGCGGATTCTCAACCACTGCATCACCAGGGAAGTCCCAAGACTCTTGTTGAAAAAAATAAATTGAATCTGTTCTAACACCCAGAAAGCTATCAACTGGGCCTCACATTTCTGCTGCTTCTAACCTGATCCTGCACATGAACTTACCCTGACATCTGGACCACTGAGCCTGTGGACTTCCCCATCCCTCCCACCAACAGGGGCCGTACAAGGCTTTCAACCCTGAAATATGCCCTCCCTTTCAGTGGTGGTCTTGTGATGGGGGTGGGTCTCCATTTAGAGAAGAGTCCTCCCCTCCCTGATTCTGTCTTCTCGTTGGCCTGCGGATAACCAAAAGAGAGTTGGGAACAAAGCAGTCTAATGGCATAAGGCACCAGCATCCCTGCAAACAAGTCTGCAAGACCTCAATTTATTTTGCTTTCCTATCTTCAGAATGATAGGACATCCTGGACTGCTGTGTGTTCTGTTGGAATGTGGCTTATATTTTGGTTACACCATCTCCTCTTCCTAAATTTATTTTCACCCCAGCTTTTGAATGGTGTGCAGTGGGCTTAGAATTGGACGACTGGGGTTCAAAGACTGATATTGCTACTTCCTTTGTCCCTCTGTGGAATATGGTGGTCTTAACTCCTTGCTCCTGGATTTAATACTCACAGGTATTGAATGACGCAGTGTGGGTAGAAACAACCAGCACAGTCCCTGGCACAGAGCAGGAGCTCAATACATGTTTTTGAAAGAACTCAGAGTGGGAGCTCAATACATGTTTTTGAACTTCGAGAATGCATATTTCTTATCTCATCCCTACACAGTTGAAAGCATCCAATGTAGTATAAGCATAGGATTGATGCTGTTTCATTGGGGTATTTACCAGCAAGTTCAGGCTACTGATACACCTGATGAGAGCTCTAAGGACAAAGGGCAAAGGCCATGAAAATCATTTGTCATAAAATAGTATTTGAGAATAGAATCTGAGTGCACTTGCCCTTTTTCATGCCCTGATTTTCAAAGCCTAACTATATTGAATTGTGATGTCAAGAGGAAGAGCAGTTTCACAATTAAAATTACCGTTCAAGTTGCTACTATTAAGTTATTAAATTTTATATTTTAAAATTATAGAATAAATATAGACTTGAGACTACCTAAACCACAGCACTGCACTTCAAAGGCAAATCTATGGGAAAAACCATGCTGAGGATTATTTTTATTAGTTTTATATACCCCAAATTTTATAAACATATTTAATAATATAACTTACAAGCTGAAACCAAACAACAAAACACATTATAAAAACAGTGCCTCCCCACACCAACTTCACTCCCCCGAAACCTGTATAACATCATGTATGTGGAAGGATAAGTTTCATTTTAAAAAATAAGTGTAAATTACTAATTCCTAAGAGTTGATATTTTTCACTTACCTTAAAAATTACAAGTAAATTGAGATTTTATTTTCTTGGGTGGAAACTGGCTCAACTTTTAACCTTTGAGAACGTCACACTTTAATATAATAAATGCAAACTAGATTAAACCTGAAGTGTCTTATTCTTTTATTAGAATCTTTGTTAACTCAAAAATATAGAGCTGCTGTTACCTTTTCATTAAAGCAAGTATTTTTAAAATACTATTTAAAAAGTTACATATATTCTTTATAGAAGATTTGGAAAATGTGGGGAAGTAGAATTTTCCAAGAATAACTCATAAACTCGGGTGATGACGGGTGCTCAGATTTTGAGTATATTCTTTTAAAATATAATAGTTAGCCAAAATTCATAAGTTTATTTTGGCTTTTCCATGAACATCCCTGGCTTGGATGTGCAAGTACCTGTCTGCCAACATTATTTTTTAATGTTTTGTTTATTTACCTTTTTAAGTATATCAGTGCTTCCCTTTGCTTATTTTATTTTCCAAACTTCAAATAGCATTGGATTTATTTTCATGTTCTTTACCAAACTAGCATTTCTTTCATTAGTTGATGCTTTATTGGTATCTCTTACTACTCCTCTGAATCTTTCAGCATTTCACAAAAGTATGACATATACCATACAACTTTAGTTGCCGTGTAAGCCTGCTAATGGTGATAGACTAGTTGTGAACACTTAATGAACACTCACCATCCTGCATTATTGCAATGTCATTTAATCTTCCCATTGCGGGGTGGGTATAACACTGTTATCCCAATATTGCAGATGGGAAAACTGAAGCTCTGGGAAATTAACAAACCCATATGTTTCTGGGTATATTCTGAAGGTAGACCCAACAGGACTTCTTAAAGGATTTGACGTGGGATGTGAAAAAAAGGGAATATCAGGATGACTCCTGATTTGGGACTTGAGCAACTGGAAGAATGGAGTTGCTGTCTTTTGAGTGAATGGCTGAATAGGATCAAAATAGGAGGATGTCCAATTGGAGACATACTTGAAAAGCCTTAAAAATTGAAGGAGACAATAGTTGCTCTGTGGGTGAATTGAATTAATAGAGTCTAAACATCTTGTTCTGAGTGATTTGGAGACATGAATAAGACAGAGTGAATGGTGCAACAAAAGTCCTCATCATTCTAAACAAACCCTGCACATTGTTGAAAGTTGTGTACAGGAAATACTGCAAAGTAGCCGGTAGTGTTTCCTTTAATTTAAAGGATAAGATTGGTATTTAGTCTATGCACTAAGATCCTATCACAGTTGTTAACACTTAGTAATAGCCTTCATTGTGATTTGGAGAGATACAAATGATTGACAGCTGCAATGATTCTATGGGAAGGCTCCATTCCTTTAGAGAAAAAAAAATGTATTTGCTTTTATTGCTAAAATAAAGAGAAAATAAAGAACTAGCAAGCCCCTAGATCCCAAGGTGCCTGATTTTTCCCAAGGAGGTAGGCTCCAACCCTGTGCTCATCTGCATAAACCTAACTAACCCAGTTGTCAGAGCCAACTGATTAATCAAGTGCTTTGTATTTGATACCCTACGTTCTCCCTTCCGTTTCTGTGTAATCATGTTTCTTTAATGTTTTACGTTGCATGATTTTACCTTGTAAATAGTTCTATGATAAACGCTGTAATTAATTGAATAGCACTTTGACAGCATTATATTTAAGGGTGTGCCTTCTTGTATGTATTGGAGCCCTGCCAAGGAGCCTCTGTGCAGAGGTAAACCTGTCAGATCCCCCCTAGCAATTAATTAAGGGATGGGACAGTGAGGAAGGAGTTAGAATACAACTCAGAATGCTTATCACTGATCTAGTGTTTATCTCCAAGATATACCACCAACAGGCTTCCAGGCTATGGAAGACAAACCAAGGGGTCCTGGCAGGGCAAGACGCATGTTGCCATGTTCTCGTTGGACACCCAAAGAAGGGGCCCAGTGGAAAGTCTGAGGCTCCAGGACATCCTCTCTGCCCTTCAAGCTGTGGGAAAAGGGGTCTCCAGTTCTGTCATGGTGTTCAGGGTCCCTGGGATAAATAATTTCCACTTCCATCCCTGGTAGGAGGGGTCTGTGATGTTGCTGGGGAAATGGGGGCTACAGAGGAGTTGAGCTGATTTTAGCACTGCTCTCTTAAAAACTTCATTGCAAAGCTGCAGAGGTTCACAGATATCAAGCTGGTAGAGCAATTTTCCCTTTGGGGCATGTTCTAGAAGGAATTGCTGGGAGGAAATCCTCATGAATGTCCAAATTCAATAGACCTGCCAGCCATTACTCAAGTTTATCTCTCACACCAGTCAGCCCATCATTACCTCTGAATCTGCCCCTTGATAAAATCTGTTTGGTTGGTGATACGTTTTCACCTAAGGAGATATTCTGATTTAAACACACATCTTCCTGTAAATCACCGTATCTTCATTTTTATGGTTTCCATGGTGCCCTATTTACAATCTAAACTTTGAAATAAATTCACACACTTAAGAATGGATTGTCTAGCATATGAAATCTATTTGTCATAAACGCCACTCATGGAGGAGGTGAGGCAGTCCCTGTGGCTTTGTTTGATCAAAACTGGAAAGTAAGTCTTCCGGGGTCAGTCTATGCATTTGGAGGCCTTAAACATTTAAGATTTCACTTTGGTAATCTTGTGGCTGTGATAGGAGAGGTGGTGTGAGCTTCTGCATGAGAACCGGATAGAGACTTTGAAAGTGAAGTCTATCTACGACTCATTCATTCATCCATTCATTCGTATATAGAGTTATTCATTCAACAAATATTTATTGGGTGTCCTCAGTGCCAGCACCAGGGAAATTAGTAGACCTACCACCCTGGCCCTCAGGGGACTTCCACTGTAGTAAAGTGGAGAGTCATGTGATCTCATCAAGTTTTGACAGCTATGAAATAGAAATAATATTTATTTTCTAGCAAGGAAGAAACATTTTAAAGTGAACAAAATGTGTTCTTGCTTCCTGCAGCTACTCCTTTCTGAACTCTTCAATCTTTTCTGGCCTACGGTAGGTCCTGATATCTGTGGAAGTTATATGGTCATTAAACTAAATCAGTCAAAGTCACGGCTTCGGTTACAAAATGATATTAATAAAAACATTACCATATGATTATTAAAACAAGACCCATAAAAGCTAGCCCTCTGGCATTCAATTTTACTCATATACATCACAGCTTGAAATAAATTGTTAAAAGTTAACAATGTTGAAAAATTAGTACTCTTGCACTTTAAACATAACTCTAAAAATCTTGCACCAAAAAAAAAAAAAAAAAAAATCTTGCACCAAATGTCCTTGGGTGATAGCACCCGAAAAGAACAGTGTACACCTATAGAGCCTTTAAAGGATGTAGTAATGCAGTAAGTTACATTGGCAAAACTAATCAATTAAAGTTGTAAAGCATGCTTACAGGAAGTGGGACACAGCGTCCTCTGAGAACAATTCTGTACAAAAATAGACACGGTTAGTGGTGAAGTTGAAGCTCACAGTCCCCACACCAGAGTTCTGGATAGACTGCCTACAACTTTCTGATTAGTGCACTGAGGCTCTTTACAGTTGAAAAGGGTCTGTTCCTCTCCTAAACCAACTGAAATATGGGGGAGGGTGATATTTAAAATTGTAATAAAATATTTTACTACGAAGCTAGTAATTGCTATTGTAAAAATATAATCTAGGCAAGCAAAAAATGAAAAAAACATGTTAAACTTTTCCACCCCTTCCACAAATATTCCTCTTTCCAACTCACCAGAATAACTAGTGTTAGCGGTTTGTGTCTTTCCAGAACTTATTCAACGCAAGAAAAATATAATGAAAATTAAAATATCCAAGGGTATAAAAGAAAAAGCAAAACCTTCCACCCCCTTTGTAGTTTAGTCCCATTTGCCAAAGGTAACCACTTTTAACCACTTGTCTCTTTTATCTTTTTCTAGTGATTACCTCCGCATTTCTGCTTATGTTGCTTATACCTGTCTTTCTTGACTTGTCAACTTTAAGCTGGAACGACAGATCTGAAAGCTCACCTGAATTACTTTCTCTTCTCTGTCTCCACCCCGCCCCCAATCTCACATGTTTATTTTCAGTTCTACTAATTAATTTTATCAATTAGAATAACCTAACTAATCCTCTATATGGGGGGATCCACTAGTTTTAGACTGTGTGTCCTGACCTCCTACCATGGGATTTGAGGAAATGAGGACACTACCTGTCCTTCCACCTTTCTGCCTCTGCCTACAACATCCATGACTTTTATATTCTGTTCTTTAACTATAATTAAGTCTGGGCTTTTCTATAAGTTTATTTAAAAAATTCAAAACTGACAACCAACGTTATCATCTACCCTTTTATTGAATTTTTAAATTCCAGTCATCACACTTTATGATTCTTCCTTGTCCTTTGGGTTCTTCTTTTCCATAGCAGCCTAATATATTTTAAAAAATAGATGCCATATCTTTTCAAAGCTCTAGATAGAATTTCTGAAGCTTCTGTTCACTGAATTGAGGTTGGTTGTTCTCTTTCTGCCTTGTTCCTTCTTTCTGGTGCTGTTGATTATCGTTGAATGTCTGGTCCTTTGTTGTATCTGTGCAGAGCCTGCTGTGTGTGCACCAACATCAGCCCTTCTTCCTGGTTCATGGCTAGGCTGTTCCCCAGATGCTCTTGCAGTGAAGTGTTCTATCCAAAGTAATGAGCCTCTTTCAGGTGGGTGCTTTTAAGAGCATGATCATGACCACTCCCTCATCTCCTTCCCTCTTTCTGCAGGCTGAAGTGACCCTGGGCACCATGGGTGGATGACGGCTGAGCTGCCCTCCCAGAATGACTCAGGAGAAGAACCATCCACCAACTGGGTGGATGGCTGCCATATAGTAAAGTGAATTTTTATGTGTCTTAAACCACTGAATAATTGCTAGACATCTTATCCCATCCTTCCTCACACGTTACCCTAATAAAGAAGCTTGTGTGGATTGGATGGCTTCTACATGTGGGTCATGCTGTTTTCCCTCCAGGCCTTTCCCTAAAAGAAAGGGCTGACTGTAAGAAATGTGTGTGCCTGTAGGGCATGTCGACTGGCAGTCTCTCTTCAGGGTGCCTTGGCAGGGAGCTGGCGAAGCATCTCTCTTTATCAGGCCAAAATAAAGCTCTGGGTACCTGCATCCACTCTCAGTTCCCTCGATCTCCCTAAACAATATTTTCTTTAGAGAGCAACCATCTGATTTTAATCTGAGACTGAGGTTCCTCTCCACAGTTGTGGAGCGTGGGGACCTTAGTCTCAGATTAAACTTTGTGTAAAGGTTCCAGAAACAATCCTTCAATAAACCACTTCTGTTTATCCCCATCTTTACTCGCTCCCCATCTTTACTCGTTGCCACCCCTGTGCTTGGAGCCTCTCTGGCTCACCCAGGAGGAATGTCTCCCATGCCCACTGCTCCTTCAGGAACCGAGCTGCACTCCAGGACGTCACTCAATATGTCCTTCGGCTTCCCATCTTCCAGAAGTTCATCGCTCTTTCTGGTCTGCTGATGTTTCTTCTTCCCCTTTCTCTCAAGTTCAGTTATTCCCTTTTGTTCTTCTTTGTTGTCATCACAATGGTATTTTGGGAGAAACTAGGGTAAACACTTGTATTTAGTCTGCTACCTTGTATTAGAAGCCAGAACTCATTTTTAGAAATAGAGACTTTATGGGGAGAAGGAATTAAAATTTCACTCTTCGCACTGAGGTCTTGGAAATTAGTGTTTAAGTAGCAAGCTGATCTGTCATTATGCCCATTAGAAAGTAATAGTAACCAGTAACCCAAACGCCCCATGCTTCATTGGCCTGTACACACAAGTACAGTCATCTCAACAGGAATATCCAAGTTCTCTGACTTACACATGTGGGAAACCCAACTCCTTGGGGATCACCCACCTCCAAACTTTTCCGCAAATTCGCAAGAGGCATTTTCATGTTTTCTTGAATGAATATAGTCGTTTTTCTGCCAAACCAGGGCTCTGCTACTGTTGGCCCTGACCAAGTAGCACCACTGCTACCTCAGGGCTATTAGAGCTGGAATTCAGCCCGCCCTGGCTGAGTCACTACAGTCCTGGTGCCAGTTGAGTTGGCATCCACTACCTTCATAGAGGGGACACCTGCCAATTCATGCTGGCCAGCCATGATCTTGTGAAGTTGGAAGTCGAACATTCCTTCCTTCCCTGTTATCCTCAATTAGAAAGGGTCTCTCTTACAGTTGCCTTAGCCCCAGAATTTTAAGAGAATTTTCAGGAACAGTTCTTTTCTCTACCATAAGCTAACTGTAGCACTTCAACATTACCATGAGGCGCCATCTTGGTGCCGATTCCCTTTAGGATCCACCACTTGACTGATGGTGTTCTTGGTCCTTGCAGCGCTGGGACTGCTTGGCAGTCTCTTACGAAGGGAGAGGGCAGACACTCCTTGTTCAGTTAATCTCTTCTGGTTGAAAGGAAGGAAGGGCCAGATCTCATAATGGTTGAGTGAAGAAACTTTTCCAATTCACATGAACAACAGTTCATCCATGGTAGCAACACACACAGGAATCCCATCCCCTGTCTAGTTCTTAGGCTCTGTTGCTCAGTCTGGCTCGTTCTGTCCCTCTCCTTCCCTTTGCACAGAAACTGGCTTCTGTCACCTCTCCCTCACCCAAACCACCAGTGTTGAGATGTCTAACCACTAACTATGGCTGGGATTCAAGTGTCCCCAACCCCAAAGGAGCTTCCTTAGTCCCATGTTAAGTCAGTAAATGGAAATAGATTCTGAGAGAAAACAGTGCCATCTTAGGCCACTTGCAGGATCTGTAGGCTTGAAAGGAGGTTCTCTTTTTCCAGACATCACTTATTCTTCCTCCTATTATTATCTATGTATTACCAATTTTCCCTGACTCTGTGGGGTAATTGAATCAAAAGCAACTCTCAAATATCAAGAGAGCCCACTGGTAGCCAGATAGAAAGAGCCCCATTATATAAAGTGCTCCCACCTGGGCTATGAACAAGGGAAATGTCTAGACTCCAAGCCTGATCATGAATTTCCATGTCAGGGCCATTTTTTTCCCCTATGTAGGTGTGAGGGATGGTGCCTGGTGAGCCACCCTGGGAATGAGGGTACCTATGCCCCCTTTTATCTATTAAAGTGGCTGAAGACCATCCCAATGGATGGCTAGATTCCAATGTCAGCCATGCCCCCTGGGATCCTCATTTTCGGGGAATATTCACTCTTTTTCTTACTACAGTGTGCAGTAGGTATAGTGGAATAGAGTGCCATCCAATCCCGGCTCTGCCAAGTTCACCCGCAACCCTGAGAACTTTGTTCAGCTTTTTTGGACCTCAGTGTCTTCATCAGTAAGATGCATATTTGGACTAGATTAATGTTTTTTATCTTTTAAGCTGCAAAACCCTTTCTTCAAGCAAAATTGTATGTCAAAACAGAAATCGACTCACAGTCATAGAATACAAACTTATGGTTACCAAAGGGGAGAGGAAGGGAGAGGGATAAACTAGGAGTTTGGGATTAACAGATACACACTACTATAAATAAAATCGATAAACTATAAGGACCTACTGTACAGCACAGGGAACTGTATTCAATATCTTGTAATAACCTATAATGGAAAAGAACTGAAAATGTGTGTGTGTGTGCCTGTGCGAATAACTGAATCACTTTGTTGTACACCTAAAGCTATCACAACATTGTAAATCAACTATACTTCAATTAAAAAAAATCATATGTCAAAGTCTAAATTTCAAAGCATGCAAAAGCTCAATGTTCAGGGTGAAATAGGAGTGGGGCCCCTGGAGGTTCCCTGCTTCCCCTCCTCCCTTGACACGCAGGAGCCCCTGAGGCACCTCTGGGTGCCTCATACATTGTGTTCTATGGAACACAATTTGAAAACCACTGCTCTTGAATATCTTCAAGGTCTCTTTGAACTTTAACATCCTATGACCTCAAGTAATAGTGGAATTTCTTTGCTCTGGACAGCAAGTGTCTCATTGGATTTCATGCTGAAATGCCTTGGGGTTCCATTAGAGCTTACCTAAGGTGCTCAGAACTGCATGCAGAATCCAGAGCAATGATGACATGGTATGGAGATTCCAGCCTATGGCCTGAGTCAGAAGACCTGGATTCAAGTCCCAACTTCACCACCTAACAATTCCATGTGTTAGTTTGCTGAAACAAAGTCCCATACCTGAGTGGCTTAAATAACAGAAATGTATTGTTGCTCAGCTCTGGAGGCCAGAAGTCCAAGGTCAGCAGGGTTGATTCCTTCTGAGGGCTGTGAGGAAGAAACAGTTCCAGGCCTCTCCCCTGGCGTCTAGTGGTTTACTGGCAATCGTTGGCTTTCCTTGGCTTGTAGAAGCATCACCCCCAATGTCTACTTTCATCTTTACATGGTCTTCTCCCTGTGTGTTTATGTCCAAATTTCCCCTTTGTATAAGTACACAGTCATATTGGAGTAGGGGCCCACCCTACTCCAGGTGCCCTCATCTTAACTAATTATATCTGTAATGACCGGATTTCCAAATAAGGTCACATTCTAAGGTACTAGGGGTTAGAACTTCAGCATATGAATAAGGGGTTGGGGTGGGGGAGACACATAGGTAATCCATGATATTCTGTTCCCTTGGACAAATTATTTTACCTTTCTATGTCTTAATTTCTAATACTTATGACTTGGGGTGGTTGTGAAATACTAAGGCATAACAAGCGTTCCATAAATGTTAGCTATTATTATGAATGTGGTTTTTGTTTCATTTGCAGTACTTTTTTTTACAGTAGACTTTTTTATTTTTTTCAGGGCTGCGTTGGGTCTTCATTGCTGCGTGCGGGCTTTCTCTAGTTGCGGCGAGCGGGGGCTGCTCGTCATTGCGGTGCCCGGGCTTCTCATTGCAGTGGCTTCTCTTGTCGTGGAGCATGGGCTCTAGGTGTGTGGGCTTCAGTAGTTGTAGCATGCAGGCTCAGTAGTTGCGGTACACGGGCCCTGGAGAGTGTGGGCTTCAGTAGTAGTGGCACATGGGCTCAGTACTTGTGGTGTGTGGGCTCTAGGGCGTGCAGGCTCTGTAGTTGTGGCACACGGGCTTAGTTGCTCTGCGGCATGTGGGATCTTCCCGGATCGAACCCCTGTCCCCTGCATTGGCAGGCAGATTCTTAACCACTGTGCCACCAGGGAAGTCCTCCAGTACTTTTTTTTAAAGAGTCCACGTGGTATTGTTTTATTGCAGCAGTATATGTGGTCCATGTCCCTGGGGGACCATCTATAACCACTTCCTAGACATTCTGATGATTCTTTTAGATAATCATTACCTTGCATGAAAATGTACTACATTTTGTTGTCTCCTTATCCTGATTCAAAAAATGATATTTTCATTCTGCTCCCAATTGAACTTTGAATGGGTAGCTAAGTGAAAATAGTAAATAAAAAATCGCTCTGTATTTGGCTAAAACCCACACATAGAGCAAGCAGGTAGGAAAGCTCCAGTCCCTCTCAGTCGGCCTTTTGAGTTTTCTGGAGTCTCTGGGTTGGTTTGTTTGTCTCTTCTGTTCTGTTATATCTTGTTTTGTTGCGATTTCTTTCTTTCTTTTTTCTATATCCATCCCAGGTGCTGGCATACAGGAAGTAGGTATTCCAGGTCTGTGCTCTGAATGGATGTGATTCTTTTGCTGCCTCGATGGGCAGGAATCATACATATGCTGTCAGTCCATGTGTGACATCCCCACTTTTTGCGATTTTGTACCTACCTCTTTTCCAGAGGACAAATATATTTGAACACACATCCAGAGTTCTGATACCTAATGTGAAGAAAAGCATTCCAGTGTTCGTTATAAGCTTCACCCTAGATGTCTTCCTTGCTGACTGGAGGAAGGCAGCGTAAACAAGCTATTTGACAAATAGGTTTCCCATCCTGCATCACTCATCTCCTGGCTTTTATAAGTCAGTCTGACATGGGGGTCTGTCCACCTATGTGTGTGTGTGTGATTCCTGCCAGAGGAGCCAAAATGAATCAGGCTGACATTATTTTTCTGTATTTGGAAAGAAGTGAATGAACCCTTTCAAAATACCCTAATGTCAAACTTTCCTCCTCTGGGTTATGGCTGTATAAGTGGCATACAGACTGGTAGATCCTTTCTAGAATCAAGGGAATAAATTAACATTTTAAATTAAGATGATAATCAGATGAGGTGTGGTCTATTCGCCTAACACATGAAGATGCTCTGTCGAATTCTCATTGCATTTGAGTTTTCCTACATACGGTAAGATTTGGAGATTTCAAGTAGAGTTAGTTTTGTGCTTCTGTTTTTTAGCAAAAATTGAATGTGATTTCTTCCTGTTTAACTTTCTTCCCCCCCCCCCAGTTTTAATTAGATATAGTTTACAGGTAACTTTTTTCTTTCTGAATAAATCATGCATTACTTAAAATAAACATAAAAGTATAATAATTCACATGGAAAGAAAAATCAGTGAAAGTAGAGTGGCCCCTGGGAATATATTTAATTACATACAGCAGAGATGCAAAATAAAGGGAAACAAATCACAGGAAAAGAGATTTGACTTTAAACCTTTTTTTTTTTTTTTGGTAGACCACACACTATATATTATGATTTATAGAAGAAAGATGGTACAGAACTCCGATGAGTGGATACATACAAAGAAAATGCCTAGGCTCTATGTTAGAAGAATGGCAAATGTTTGTATATTTGTGTATTTTTGATTTAAATAAAATGTTTAAGATAGTGCATGTCATTTTTTAAGCATTCTCTGGCTTAACAGACTTCTTATGATTGACCAACCAACTCTTCTGACTTTCAGCTTCTTTAAGGTGGTGGACAGGAACGAGAATAACAAATTGTAACAAAAATTTTGAAAATCATACCTCTCGTTCAAAAATTTTGCAAATTATTGTCTTAAAAATAAAAGATAGTCTTATCTAGTAATTTTTGAAAGATAGGAGAGGGGGCTTCCCTGGTGGCGCAGTGGTTAAGAATCCACCTGCCAATGCAGGGGACATGGGTTCGAGCCCTGGTCTGGGAAGATCCCACATGCTGCAGAGCAACTAAGCCCATGCACCACAACTACTGAGCCTGAACCCCACAAATACTGAGCCCACGTGCCACAACTACTGAAGCCCGCACGCCTAGAGCCCATGCTCTGCAACAAGAGAAGCTACTGCAATGAGAAGCCCTCGCACCATGATGAAGAGTAGCCCCCTGTTGCCCTAACTAGAGAAAGCCCATGCACAGTAACGAAGACCCAACACAGCCAAAAATAAATAAATTAAATAAATAAATTAAAAAAAAAAAAGATAGGAGAAAAAGATAGCCTGAAGGGAATTACAGCTATCCTCCAAATGCCTGCTTCTCTAAACTTATATACTCCCTAATCAGTATGGAAAACACAAAGAGAACATCTAAATTCTATACAAAGTCATTGTTTTGGGAACATTATGGACAGTTTAATATCTACTCCAAGAGGATTGAAAGGAAAGGCTGGAGTTCTAGAGGTAGCTGACTGTATGACCTCAATATATAATCAATGAATAGAATTAATAGTGTATTCATAATATGTGTGCAATATCTAATTTTGATCTTTCATGTTAACTTATAGCCTTTCCTCTTTTCATTTTTGAAGGTCAATATCAAATTGAACACCAGACACTACAGAGAAGACTGAATTCATATGTGTGCTAATACAATGTACATCCGCCAAATAACTAAGACACATGATAAGTGTTTAATTCCACGACACGAAAAGCTTTCCACCTTGCACATTTAGGACATCCTGAAGTCAACCAGCCATGGCTGGATAACTCCAAACGCAAGGACTCCAGCTCCATCTGGTACTGTTTCACCAGGTGTTGACTCCATATTCACTGTTGCCATTAAAGATAATGAGTTTTCCAACATTCGAAAACTTTTATTTCAAACACGCACAATATCCTCCGTAACCTTCAGCCACTCTATGCTTACTGAACGAAAGCCTTCTATTTCCTTCTGAATAGAAACGCCTCCTGCTCAGACCTCGTGCAGCCGGGGATTTGAGTGCAATAGACAATTTCAAAGACTGTGCTTTCTACCTAACAATTGCTGCCTTAGGCTAAAGTATTCACACAAATGCAATAGCAACAGAAGGGGTTTGCAAGGCGGTGACAAGGTCCTTCTTTCACCTGGATCTGGAGAATGATGAATGAGGGTTAGCAGAATATTCTTCTGGCCCTTTGGTTTACCTTGATCGGCTCACAGAACGCAAATTGACATTATACCCACATTTCTATGGTATTTATTACCATGGTCATGATGTGAGGGTTTTTTCAATATGAATAGTGTAAAAGGGGAAACATATTACTGCAGAGGGACATTATTGTGCAGGGAATGTATAAACAGATGGGAAGAATGGAGAGACATGCTCATAATAGAAACCAAAAGCTCCTCATTTTGTCCCGATTGTCTACCCTTCCTTTTTAAACAACCTTCCTTTTTTCTAGCTATCAATACAAAGTTCTTTTTGGTAAAATGAAGTGCATTCATGCTGCCTGAAAGAAGCTTTTAAAGTTGATCTGTGGCCACACAAAAGAGAGGCAGCGCTGGGTCCAGCCAGTTGAGGAAACAAACTTGGTCAATGTTCATTACTCATGGCTCGACACGCCGGCCTCCATATCATTTTGTAAAGAATCAGATAAACTTTGCTCGTGATAAACAACTGAAATAATTTTTCTTAGCTGTCAGCTCCCTTTCTCCCTTTCCCAGCCTGTTCTCACACTCTTCCCTGCTCGTAAAAGCCACCATGAGCAGCTCTTTGGTCTGATAAATGGGCTCCTTTCAACGGGTGGCAGGCTTCAGGAAAAAGAGATAATCCTGGATAATGTGGACACAGTTTTCATTTCATGTCACCCAATTAAACTGCAATTATCCGGAGTGCAACAGCAGAAAAACTGGAAAGAATGGCCAGAGAATGAGGCGCCGAGGCTCCCTGGGATTCTTTATACCATGCACATCAGCCTAGATTTGTTCTGTTCTGATAATAAAGTGCCAGCCTAAGCACTCAGCCACGCAAAACCGTGGCCAGATCAGCTGCAACCTGTAGCTGCACATGAAACACTCCCACAGATCCTGACAAACAGCAGTTCAGGCCACATTCGCTTTCTTGTTCAATTATTTGCATCCAAATCCAAGGTCTATGCGGCCTCCATGCGCACCCCCTCCTCTGCATCCTTGTGGCCTGGCCCTTCCACAGGCAGAACCAGGTGGAAGGTCTTTTTATTTTGTTCATCAGAGAACAGAATACTTTCTCCCCCATGACAGTCTCAGCACCACATGAAACATCATCCCAAGAACCAATCACTGAATAATAAAAGAGTGCTGATAACTCTGATTACAAACACGTTTTAGGAAATCATGCAGGGCTGTATTAGTCTGAGGCCTGAATAGAAATAAAATTTTCAGTGAAAAGCTGGCTCATCAATTGGGAGGTGTTTTCCTTCATTTAAACGTGATGATATTTAGCCCTGTAAAGAGCTACAACTATGGGATGGGAAGTAGATAAAAGGACCTATCATCTTGTATTTATAAATTACAGTCTTTCAGGTTCTCCAGTAGTATAAATCATTGGACTTTCAGTGGAGGAAATGAAAGAAAATGCAAAACTTAAGGGTGAGGCTTTAATGTAAATAATCATGGCCACATCTGTAAACTCAGTTGAGAGAAGACTGATAATAGCGGAATTCACTGCGGGGGAAAAACAATACAATGGAATGAAAATGACCTTAGGCAGGTCCGAAACTCAGAGACTCCAAAATAAAATTTTCATCACCAATAACATAAATCTTTGGATTTATTAATACATTTGGAAAATAAACTGTACAACTTTACCAGCTGGTCTATTTAGTGATGAATCAACTACTTTAATCTCATAAAATGATTCTCTTGTGTGCCGTTTGGCTCTATAGCTCTTCTTCCTTCCTCTTTTTGAAATGGATCCCATCTTAATCTTTTTCAGAATAGCCATTTATGGCTCCAAAAGGTAGCAAATGTGACCAAAGAGTCACTCAAAGTTGGTTTTAACCAGCATGACCCACCTGAGTGCGGCCATCAGTGGGCCTGGTGCCCTGCACCCTCTACCAGGCTCTTGCCCAACAAGGATAAAACCACTAACCATCCTACGAGATCCTGCCTGTCTCCACTTCACCCTAGGTGATATCAGAAGCCCAAGGTGCTCTCTTTCCCCAGGCCATCAAACAGATGTGAAAGAGCATGCCATTGTCATCACACAGGAAACATTAAAAAAAATTGGGGGCTTCCCTGGTGGCGCAGTGGTTGAGAATCTGCCTGCCAATGCAGGGGACACGGGTTCGAGCCCTGGTCTGGGAAGATCCCACATGCCGTGGAGCGGCTAGGCCCGCGAGCCACAACTACTGAGCCTGCGTGTCTGGAGCCCGTGCTCCGCAACAAGAGAGGCCGCGATAGTGAGAGGCCCGCACGCCGCGATGAAGAGTGGCCCCCGCTTGCCGCAACTAGAGAAAGCCCTCGCATAGAAACGAAGACCCAACACAGCCAAAAATAAATAAATAAATAAATAAATTTTAAAAAATAAAAATAAATAAAGAACAACCTTAACAACTAATGCTTCCATAAAATACACAATTGGAGAGATTTAAAAAAAAAATTGGAGTTGTTGAGATGAATTTGAAAATTGGTCTACTCTTCAATAATCATAAATTCAACAATAATCCCAGTGAAGATGCTAACACAAGACAACATGTACGGCTGTTTCATCCATGCTCAAATCACTAGACAAATAATGGTCTGGGCTAGGGTCCCATCCTGTGTAGCTTTATGGGAGAATCCACACAATTACAATAACATAATGACCCCATGATAACAATAATAATGCCTTATGTTTACCCAATGTCTATCTCTGGGAAACCTAAAGCAGTTCAGAGATGCTAGTCTAATTAGACTCCAGGTCCCTGTCAGACAAGTAGGGGGCAGGTACTTTTAATTCAAATGCTGTTTGAAAAAGGATGGGAACACTGACATCTACCACCTCCCTCCCTCCTGGGTGGTTGTGAACATAAAGGAAAAAAAAGATAGCTCAGATTTAAATCTTCTACCTACATGGAAGAACAATGATAATAGTTGAATGTAATAATACTGTTTAGATCACTTTTCATCTGATATACTTGTCTTTCAAATTACGGGTTGAATTCATATCCTGTCTTCGTTCATGGGAGATTTTCACACAACTCCAACACATGGAAGAAAATATGGTCATGTTCTGTGGGAGAGAGTCATCCTTTCATGCTGAAAAACCTTACATAGTTCCTTCTGCTGTTCCTCCTAGGGCATAATTTCACCTTTCCTGGGGACATCCCCCTAAGCATTTCACAGAGTTAGATTATATAAACCTGGATCCTTGGAAATGGATTTTTTGGATTTTGGAAACATTGAATTCAGAATACTAACAAAACAGAAAACTAATAATAATGAAACTATAGTTTTGGCTCAAACCTGGGAAAAACTCATATTTTAAAAAATGGCTAAGCATAAAGGAACTCCTTTAAAGTACTATACATTAAATAGACAACTTCAGTGTAAGAAGGGTTTATATAGAACCCCTTCCCTTCCATTGATTAATATATACTTCATTTTAAAACAATATCAAATATTAGATGGGAAGCATGGCATTCATCATAGTCTGTAACCATGTTGTTTACTTATTTACTTGTTTATTTTCCCCCCACTAGAAGATAAGCTCCATAAGGGCAAGGACCGTGGCTGTCTCACTCATTATTGTATCACCATGTGTTTAATACACAGATGTTAAACATCTTTTGAATGGATGAATAAAGGAAGGAAAAGACCAGGTTCCAGCGTAGTAAAATGGCTAAGTACCTGGACTTTGTGGTCAGCAGATCTGAGTTTGAATCCGGACTTCTCTGCTTACTAGGTTTGCAAACTTGAGCAAATCACTTAAGCTCTTTGAACCTCAATTTTCACATCTGTAAAATGGTAATTGTATCTTTTACGTTTATCATAAGGATTAACTGAAATGATGAAAGTAAGTTCTTTATCACAGTGCCTAGACACTTAATAAGTACGAGCTATTACTTTGGGGGTTTTTTGTTTCAAAAAAATAGAATGTTAATTTGACCCAATTTTTAGGGCCAATTGTGTACACTTGGTGATCCACGGTTGGTTGAAACTGCAGGTGTGAAACCTCTGGATACAGAGGGCTGACTGTACTCCACCATTTTACGTAAGGGATTTGATCATCGTTGGGTTTTGGAATCCAAGGGGGCCCTGGAAACAGTCTCCCTGGATACAGAGAATCGACTGTATTCAATACTTTTGAAATGTGTAGCTTCTCCTTTCCTCGCTCCTGTCCAGTTACCACTAACAATCATCGTCTAGTACAGACATATGTCTTCCTTCTCGGGCACTATAAGCCATAGCACCGCTTTAAGCAGCCTCAATGTACCCTCTGTCCCCCCCTGGCAGTTCGTGGACAATTTCTGCCTTGGCCGCTGTAATCTGCACCCAGGCACTGCCGCCATTTAACCCCCTGTGGCTGCAGGACTGTTATTCTCTGACGTCTGGGTTCTGCCCAAATTCAGGCCAGGCTTGGGGGACAAAGGAAGGCGCTTCCAGTCATCCCTACTCCCTGCTTCACTGACCTCCCCAAACTCACCCTCCTGCCCCGGATTGGCTGGGAGGGACTAAGGTCATTTTAGGGTAGAGACCTGGAGGGGGAGGGAAGGGCAGCAATGGTTTGAAAACCATTGTGCGCCCCTGACTTCTGAATGGAGAGATTGGCCCAGCTCTCTCACTCAGGCTTCTCCCCTCTCCCCAAAATGTGCTGGGGAAGCACATTAGCCTGAGACACGGAGGGCAATCCTTGGAGACACAGAGAGAATGCAGATAAGGCAAGATCTCTGTTTTGTCCCATTCAACTCTCTTTTTTGTAGGGATGGGAACATCCTGGGCAGCTTTCCAAACATTGTGCAGCTATTTAACAAATCGGCTCCCAGCTGAGGACTGGAAGCTGGAAGAGGCAGGACGCTTGGTCTTGGTCAGTTTGCAAAAATTGTGAGCTGCTGCCAGGAAGCTTGCGGAGAGGCTGGGGCTGTCTGGGAGAGGTGCCTGCTCTCCTCTGCTCCTCCACGGGGACCTGTATCAGGGGAGGAAGCAGGCTGAGTGCCTAGGAACAGAAACGATGCCAGGCATCCTTGCTCTGCTACTTACAGCTGCTTGGCGCTTGGCATGTTATTTAACCTTCCCAACCTCAGTTTCCTTATGTGTAAAGGGGAGATCATAATCCCTTCTCACAAGATTGCTGCAAGAATTAAATGGGGGTGAGGGGAGGACAAAAGGGGTAAAAGGGATCAATTATATGGTGACTGATGGAAACTAAACTTTTGGTGGTGAGCACACTAGATTTTTGGAAGTGTGTACAGAGGTCAAGTTATAATGTTGTTCACAGCTTATATGATGTTATAAATCAATGTTACCTAAATTTAAAAAAAAAAGAATTAAATAGGATGATACTTGTGAAATGCACAGTATCGGCACATGCAAGTACAGCTCAGTAATGACTATGGCTGCTATTTGTGGGCTATATTTGTGATAGTAAAGGAAGAAACAATCCGAATGTCCACCCATGATGGACTGGTTAAATAAACTATGGTAAAGCCACATCATAATAATTGGGATTTGTGCGACTGTAAAGTGGAATAAAGATCATTTCTATATACTGCTGTGGAGTGATCTGCAGGATACGTTGTTGAGGGAAAAAAAGGTAAGTTGGAAAAAGGTGTAATCAGTTTGCAGTGGGGGCTTGCATTTTGTGTGTATATTTATACATCTTTTAAAGCAATGGAAGGAGAGAACAAAAACACACAGGAGTGGGAGATAAGAAGTGGGGGAATAGGAGTCTATGTTCATGCTTTGGATTCTTACTAACAGATTCTTCAATTCTTTCCCTCTAACTTGTTGCTGTTTTTGTCATCCTCTTCTTCATCATCCTCAGAAGAAGGAATTACTACTTGCATTATTGGTCTTAATGTTTTGCAAGCAGGGGGAGGCACCCAAACTTTTCTGCAGCTGACTGTAGCCTCAAGAGGAAGTGGTGGTCATTAGTGGTCATCAACCCTTATGTTTCTCTGTTTAAGGATAGTTGGTAGAGACCGTCTCCCTCCCAGACTTTGTATTAATTATTTTTATCTGGCTTCAAATATATTCTTCCCTACATACTTGGGCATGTGCAAAATATTTCCTCTGGCCTTCGGCCACCCCTAGTCTAGAGTAGGGGTTAGCAAATTATGGAACAAGGGCTAAATCTGGCCACCCTCTATTTTTGTGCAATTTATATGCTGACAATGATTTCTACATTTTTTAATGGTTGAAACAAACTGGAAGAAGAATAACATTTTATGCCATGTGAAAAATTACATAAGTTTTAGTTTCACTAAATAAAGTTTTATTGGAACACAGCCATGCCCATTTGCCCATTTGTTTCTATATTACCTGTGGCTATTTTCACACCACAAGTTGAGCAGTTGCTCATGGCTGCAAAGTCTAAAGTATTTACTATCTAGGCCTGGACAGAAAATGTTTGTCTATTCCTGGTGTAGAGCATCAGAGAAAGTCTGGGTTTCTGGTGTTTTCTGGAGCCACCTCTAGGTCCTATTTTGCATATCAAAACCCTGTAGAGGTGCCCTGTCTAGACAGGCTTTGAGTATCTATTGTGAGGTTGTTGGGTTTTTTTTTTTTGTCTTTTGGTTTTTGTTTTGGCTTATCCTTTCTTGCTTTTATTGATGAAGAAAAACTAGGTTTCTCATCAAACCCTACAGAACAATGGACAACTATGGTTTTGTTTTTAAACATCATCTTAAGCCTGAGGTCCTACAAATATATTTCTAATCAATTATGGAGGGCCATCACTCGTAGATAACTCCACCTGCCTATTTTTAAAGAAATACTTGCCCCTCTCTTGTTACTCTGGGGCAGAATAATCATCACCAGCTTCTCCCTTGTTGATCTAGCTTAAAACTAGCATGGTCGGTGGACTACTGAGTGGAAGTGGTTCCCATTTCCTATGTTAACATAGCCTTGCCCATGCTGGACTACCACGGACCAGTGGTTCTTATAAGAATCACCCAGAGGGCTTGTAAAAACAGATCTGCCTGCCCCTCTCCCACGCTTCCAGATTCTGATTCAATAGGTCTGGGTGGGGCCCGTGAATTTGCATTGCTCATAATTTCGCAGGTGATGCTGCTGGTGGTCTAGAGACCAAGCTGAAGAGCAGTGCTGTTGATCCTTGGTTCTGTCTTATTTGAGCTGGGTTACGTGCTACCTCCCATGACAGAGGAGATGTAAACAGGGTAGATCAAGCCATTCACCTCTCTTCTAAATCCTAAGTAATTTAGGATTACTATATATCCTAAATTACTATATAGTAATATAGCACTTACTATATATAAAGAACTTACAACTTTATAGAACTTAACATCTTGGTTAGGAAGCTAGGACATACACTTACAAAGAAAACTAAACCACTGTCTGTTGAGAAAATTTCAATTTAAAAGTTGTCAGCTGCTTCTAAATCTAGAGGTGGATTCATTTAGTCACCATCTGGGAAGAATTACTGTAATAACCTTTCTTAGTTATGTAAAGGTAAGGCAAGTAGACGCTTAGGCCATTTTTTTTGGATGTTGACGAAGCATATCTCTTTCAAAATTCCTTGTTAGGAAGGTAACCAAAGAGGTGCAGGTGTATTTGCCAGGACCCTGGTTGCTTTGTCAGGGAGGCTGATTCTAACAGCAGAGGACTAAGGCTAGAGGCCCCTCGGTCAGCACCCACAATACAGGTGCATGATTTGGCAGCAACAGCTAAAAGAATGTGTTAAGTTAAGGAGTTTTAGCTTTAAAGCTAGATTAAAGCTAGCTTTGACCCAGGTCTTAAGTGTCAGAGATTAACTACAGATGAACATACCAGGTGGGAAAAGTCCTCCCGAGAAGTATTGCTGCAAAGAGTGAGTCATCATAGCACATCTGGGAGCACCTGTTTTCAAATAGTTTATCACGTGACCTTGACAGATGTGTTGACACCAGAAAACAAGGGGCCACCTCGTTTGAGCCATAGCAGATGAAGTAGTATGTGCTAATCTCACCATATGAGCATATAGCAGGTAGCTGATAGATAGATGGATGGATAGACAGATAGATAAATAGATATAGAAACAGAGAAAGAAAGAAAGAAGAAAGAAAGAAAGAAAGGAAGGAAAGAAGGAAGGAAGGAAGGAAGGGGGAGTTTGGGGATGGAGAAGAAATTGGAATTCTGCATATCATTTTGAATGGCTTCATTGATAATATAAAACACAATTTTTGGATAATGAATTTGATTTTTGGAAAATATCAACACTCATACAGAATTACATCAGTAAATATGTTGGGTGACCAGTGTGACATCATTTTCATTGGGAGGGGATGAAAACCAATGCAAATATGAAGTAACAAAATTGATGTCTTAGAAATTCATGTCTTAGAAATGTGCTCTGATGGCAAAATCAAGAGAAGAGATCCATCAGAACCGTTTTCATCAGTGGGGGATAGTTTTGAAATAAAAATGTGATTTACTTTTATTTATTTTTTAAAGATTTTTTTTTTTGATTTGGACCATTTTTAAAGTCTTTATTGAATTTGTTACAATATTGCTTCTGTTTTCTGTTTTGGTTTTTTGGCCCCAAGGCATGTGGGATCTTAGCTCCCTGACCAGGGATCAAACCTGTACCCCCTGAGTTGGAAGGCAAAGTCTTAACCACTGGACCACCAGGGGAGTCCTGTGATTTGCTTTTAAAGCACGTATTCAAAGTTCATGTCATTGCTTTGAAATTCAGTAAAATAAAGGGAAGGGATCAAGTATTTATCCTGCCTTTCTATATGTATACTTGTGCCTCAGGAAAAACAAATAACTGATGAGGGAAAGTTTCTCTTTATAGAAGAAGACAAAAGGATAGAATTAGAATATTCCAATTTTCTGCCCCCTCTAATAAATTAATGAATCTAGGGAATAGTCATCATTGGTTGGTAGCATTACAAAAAGAGAGAGACCAAGCATTATGTGCCCCCCAAAGGAAGTACACACGCTACCTATGAAGTAGTCTTGTCATAAAATCAACACAGAGTGTGATCAAGCTTCTAGCTCTAACTACCAATTTAATATATAAACAACAGAAGAACATACACAACACTACAATGATCAGTCAGCAAAATCCTGACTGTAGAAAATTCTAGCAAGCAAGCCATTCAGTTTCTCCAAATTAACTGCAATGAGAAAACAACACATGGAGGGAGAGACTTTTAAAGACGTATCATCAATTACAATGTATGATCTTAATTGGATCCTGGTTCGAATAAACAAACTACAAAAATAAGTTACAAAGCAATGGGAAACTTTGAATACTGACTGAACAATTAATGATAGTAAGAAATGATTGTAATTTTTTAGGTGTAATAATGATTTTGAAGTTATATATATATTTTTAAAATCCTGATATTTTAGATAAATATACCCAAATATTCATGAAATAGTATGTCTAGGATTTGTTCCAAAATATTTAATGGGGGAGTAGTGAGGAAATGTATAGATAAAACACAATTAGTCATGAGTTGATAATTTTTAGAAGCCAGATGATGGATACATAGAGTTTTATTACATTAAACTACATTTTTATAAGTTTAAAATTTTCCATAAACAAGATTTTTCTTAAGGGAAAATAAAACAGTAGAAATAGAAGGCACGTGCACACACACACACACACACACACACACACACACCCTGATCTGCAGAAACAGTAGTATTAGAGGAAACGATACATTTTCTATTAGTTACAGTTTTAAATGCTTGTACTAGAAAGAATAAAAGGCTGAGAAATAAAAGATGTAAGCACACAATTTAAGTTAGAAAAAATAACAGCAAATTAATCCTCTCCCTGCAAAAGTGGAAGAAAGTATATAGGAAAGGTAAGAGCAAAAATTAATGACAACAAAGACCAACAAAGCCAAAAGTTGGCACTTTGGAAAGACTAATAAAATTGACAGACCTCTGGTAAAATTATTCAAGAAAAAGAGAGAGAAGGTACAAATTTTAAATGTTAGGACTGAAAGGGGACATAACTACAGATATAAGAAGAGATCAAATAGAGAATACTAAGAACGATTTTGTCAATATATTTGATTTTAAATGTAATAATATATGTTTTGAAAAACATAACTTAGAAAAGCTGACACAAGGAGAATAGCAAGTGCAAATTGTCCCATAATTATTAAAGAATATGAATTCGTAACTTAAGGGTTTTTTTTTTTCCACACAGAAAACATCAAGTCCAGATACTTTTTTGAGGTGAGTTTCACCAGATGTTCAAGTAACAGGTCATTTCAGTTTTGTAACAATTCTTCCAAGGAAAAGGAAAGAGGAACTATTGTCCAACTTACCTGATTAGGCTGGTAGACTTTTTATAAGAAACTAGATAATATCAGGATGAAAAAGGAAAATCACTTGCTTACCTCACTCATAAACACAGATGTAAAAATCCTACACAATGAAAATACATCATGAACAAACTGAGTTTATCCCCAAAATATACATTTGATTTAACATAGAAATTTCATTATTGAAATTATTCGCATTACAGTTTTGAAAAAAGCCAATGCCTATTCAAGCTTAAGGAAAAAAAAAGAAATCTCAGTAAAATATGAATATGAGAAAAAGTTCTTTATCTTACAAAGAGATCCTTATAAAGGGTCTCTACCAAAAACCTATTGTGAACAGTTTTCATAATGGTAAAATATTTCAGATTAGAAACAAAACAAGGAAGGTAATTATCACCGTTTCAACTCAACATTCAACATTGACTGGAGGTCCTAACCAGAGCTGTAAGATAAGATAAAGTAATAAAAATTTAAAAGATTGAAATTGAAGAAATAAAACTCTCACTTGCTAATGATATGATTCTATACAGAGAAAACTCAAAGGAATCTACAAACTGTGAGAATTAATAAGGGTATTTACAAAGGTGGCTGGATAAAAGATCACATTTTAAATGCCATTTTATAACTTGGTAACTCTAATTAGAAAGCCTAATTTTCAAAAATGTCACACCACTTATAATAATAAGAAATGAAGCAAAGCCATTAAAAGATGTACAAAACCCTAAGAAAATATATAATATTCATGAACAGGGAGAGTTCAAGACTGTAAAGATATCAATTCTCTTTAAAGTGATCTATAAATTCAAAGTGATCTCAATCAAAACTCCAACAGCATTTTTTGAGGAATTTGACAAGCTGATTCAAAAATCTTTACAGAATAACAAAGGGCTAAGAATAATCAAGATACTCCCGGAGATGAATGTAGAGGAGATATCCCTACCAGATATCAAGGCTTGTAATAAAGTTATAGTAATTAAGATAGTGAAGAGGGATAAATTAGGAGTTTGAGATTAGCAGATACACACTACCATATAAAAAATAGATAACCAACAAGGTCCTACCGTATAGCACAGGGAACTATATTCAATACCTTATAATAACCTATAATGGAAAAGAATATGAAAAAGAATACATATATAACTGAATCACTTTACTGTACACCAGAAACTAACACAACATTGTAAATCAACTACACTTCAGGAAGAAAAAGTTTTTCAAAAAGATAGTAGGGAATAGGACAGAGAAAGAAAAAAAATTGACTAGTGCAACTGAATAAAGAGCCCAGATACAGTCTCACACCTATATGAAAACTAGACATGGTATCCCAGATCAGTGGAAAATGAAGGAAATAGTCAATAAATGGTGTTGGACAATTAATTAGCTACTAGGAAACTGGATTTCTCTTTTATGCCATGCACAAAAATTGATTTTAAATGAATAAACTGAATATAAAAAACAAATGTTTTGTTGAATAAAATATAGTGTATCTTTATGACCTTAGGGAACAGAAAGATTTGTTTTGAAATATGGAAAAGCATTAGTCATAAAGAACAGGAAAATATTTATAAATTGAACTACCTTAAAATTAAGAAGTTCTGTTCATTTAATAATAATTATTTAAAAAGTGAAAATACAAGCCACTAACTAGGGAGGTGGGGAGAGGGAAGCTATCTGCAGCATACTTATTTTTTAAAAGAATTAATATATAAAGAACTTTCAAAATGGTGACTAAGGGCTTCCCTGGTGGCGCAGTGGTTAAGAATCCACCTGCCAATGCTAGAGGACACGAGTTCTGAGCCCTGGTCCGCGTGGAGCAACTAAATCCGGGAGCTACAACTACTGAAGCCCACACGCCTCGAGCCCGTGCTCCGCAACAAAAGAAGCCACCGCAATGAGAGCGGCAACGAAGAGTATCCCCCGTTCGCCACTACTAGAGAAAGCCCGTGCGCAGCAACGAAGACCCAACGCAGCCAAAATTAAAAGAAATACATTTTTTTAAAAAGGTGAATAAGCACTAAAAATTCATCTTTATTTGTAATAAGGGAAATACAAATTAAGAACATAGTGAGATATGATTTTTAAACTGCTGGATTGGCAAAAATAAAAATTTGATGATACCTAGTATGGGCAAGGCAGTGGAACAAGATGAAAAATTGTAAAGACTCAAAAGCAGTTTGGAAAATAAGTTAGCATTATTTTTGTAAAGTCAACTAGCCATGTACTTTATAACCCAGTCCTAATCCTAGGTATATGCCCTGAAGAAAATGTGTATATATCTTGGAGAAAACATATGCCTCGGAAGAAACATGAAAGAATACTCACAGCAGCCTTGTTTGCAAGGATGGATAGGTAAGTATATGGAAGGATGGATGGATAGGTGGATGGGTGGAATGAGAGAGAGAGAAAAAAACAAACGTTTATTGACAGGAAAACAAATTCTGATATGTCCCTGTGGTGGAATACCACACAGCAGTGAGGTTCAAGCCATTACTACACACATTGACATGGATGAATCTTAGAAATATAATGCTGAGGGATAAAAGCAAGTAGCAGAAGATAGCATAGAGTTTGATACCATTTTATAAATCTCAAAAACAACCAAAATTAAACAAAAGCCCTTCAAATAGGGAGAGGAAACACACCCTTTTTCACTGTTCCTACTGCTTCACGCTCTTTTGCCTTCTCCTTCTCTTCCTTATCTAATTCTTACCCATCCTTCAAGTCTTAAGTCTTCTCCTCAGTCCCTTGTTATACATTCCCAGGACACGTTACAATCCATCTTTATAAGTAACAGTTCTCGAGTTGACCGTGTTGTAAACTTGAAGGTAGAGAATTGTGTCTATTTTATTCACCACATAATCCTTATCCCTAGCACAGAATATGACACACTGAAGTGAATAAATGCATAATTAAATCGTGAACAAACAAATCTTGAATGCATAAATAAAAAGTGATGTGCAATTGGCCTTTTATATTCGTATCCATTATTAGTTCAGTGTTTACACCTTGGGGAATGCAAATGAAAGCTGAATTTTTGTAAACGAGTTCATTATGTAATATTTTACAACATGATTTTAGATCCCATAATCAAATCTTTCTGAGGTCTAGCACAAAAATCTTCCAAAATGGATTGCCAGACTATCCTACATTTGTCAAAAATTTCATGAATGTGGTGAAGAGGAAAGGTGTTTTTATCACCATCCAAAGTGCCAAGGAGAGACTTTTTCACACATTTTGTGATTTTAAAGAAAGTTTAACGTTGCGATTTTTATCACTATCTGCCTGTGCTAGGCATAAAGTGAGAGTTAATAGTCTGAATTTTTCTATGATAATAATAATGTTGCTCAACAGTTGCTACTTCGCTTGACTCTGACATAAAATATTTTAAGCTGAAAAAGTATGTTAAAATACATACTTTTGAAAGCATTCTAGGGAAGTGCTAATTTTTCTAAAAGTAGATTGATAGTAAAACTCTGAAGCCTGGATTTATTTTCACCTAACTTAACAGCAAATATTTTTGAATAAAATATGAATTTAAATATAAGATATATTGGTATAATATATTGGGATTAAATAATGACAATGTGACAGAATGGAAAGGACATTAGGCTCCTTGCTTGAAGACCCAAACTCTCATTCCATCTCTGTCTCTTACTAGCCACGTGACTACTAATGAGTCATTTAAATTTTCTGGGTCTTGGCTTCTCAATACATAAAATAAAGAGATTGAACAAGTACCTAAGTAATTATCAACGCCTGGTTGCAAAAATTCAACATTATGCATGCTACAAAGTTTCATTATATATGTGTGGTCAGCCCAACACATTTGGAAGGATCCGTTCCAACTTTGCTTAAGTTGGAAGCAGTGGCCATCTATTTCAATATTTATCCTGGCAAGACCAAAGGCCAATTTCATTCTTACACTAAGGCTATCACTTCCAAAGACAGAGACTCAAGAGGTTTGCGCTGGTAGAGGCCCTTTGTGGGCATTTATCTACCCCCCAAGCTAGTAAGCCTGCTGGCCTCCTGGGATGGGACATGGACTCCACAGCCGGGAAGGCAGGGTGCTCTCCGGACTGCTCTGTGCAGGAGACGGGCTGCCAGAAGTGCTACCGAAGGCATTTTCCACAAGTGCCACCCTGTCTTGAGGACAGGGACACTTCTAGCTTGCATTAATTTGAATACAGCTATGTGAAGTTTAGATTTTGGAGTGTTTACATTTCTCTCCAAAGAGCTGTTTGAGCACAGAATCCTCATTCTATCACCATAGACAAAGAAGAGAGAGCTGAGGACATCTGTGCCTTTGCTATAAAGAACTCATGTACCAAAGAGCCCTTCTCTAAGAGTCAATTTTATTCTGTCCCTTAAAGGAAAGGGAATACGAATGGGGGACTCCTTTATAGTACTTTTGAAATTTTTATTTCCATGGAGAGATGAGTGTCACTTGTCTTTCTAATGGTTTGTTTGGCCTTTCGGGTCTGGTGGGGAACGGTGGGATGAGGGATAGGAGGAGCTAGAACAAAATTTGGTTTTGAGAACTGGTGTACAGTAATCTACGCAAGCTTCTAGCCCCTCTACCTCTTCACATTTGTATTCGGCCACTTGGAATGGTCAAAAAAATTCACAGTTAATTTCAGCTACTTCATCCATTTATTTATTGAACATCTACTATATGTTAGCATTGCCCATAGTGCTGGACAATGATACAATACAATATATAATAACTAATAAAGAGCTGCCCAATCTTTTGAAGGGAAATGATTAATAAACAGAAAATTACAATACAACATGATAAGTTCAGAGGTGTGTGTGTGGGTGTATGTGTGTGGTGTGTAAAATATATATACTTTAAGCTTCTCCTGAGAGTCATGAAGATGTTTTGAACAAATGGAAAGACATACACTCTTCTTGAACAGAAAGATTCATTATTCTAAATATAAACATCCTCCCTTAATTCACCTATAAAATTATCACAATCCCACCTAAAAGGCCATCAGGATTTTCTAACTAATTAAGCTATTTTCAAATATCATATAGAAAAGTAAATGTTTTAAAATACTCAAGAGATTTTTTAAAAATTTAATTTATTTATTTTTGGCTGCTTTGGGTCTTTGTTGCTGTGTGCAGGCTTTCTCTAGTTGTGGCGAGCAGGGGCTACTCTTCGTTGCGGTGCGCGAGCTTCTCATTGCGGTGGCTTCTCTTGCTGCAGAGCACCAGCTCTAAGTGTGCGGGCTTCAGTAGTTGTGGCACGCAGGCTCAGTAGTTGTGGCTCGCAGGCTCTGGAGCGCAGGCTCAGTAGTTTTGGCGCACGGGCTTAGTTGCTCCATGGCATGTGGGATCTTCCCGGACCAGGGCTCAAACCTGTGTCCCCTGCGTTAGCAGGCGGATTCTTAACCACTGCGCCACCAGGGAAGCCCTCAAAAGACTTTTTAAAACAGAGAAAGGAGGAGAGACCAGCCCTATGACATACAAAATGTATTATCAATCTACCATAAAATAAACAAATCAATGGACCAGAACAAAGTCCAGAAATAGAATCAAGAACATGTGAAGAATGAGTATATGCTAAGGTGGCATTTCAAAGCAGTGGAGAAAAGATGACCCATTTTATATCATTTACAGATTTAGCAGATATGCAATTATGGTTCACAGCTAATGTCAGATCTTTTACTGTCTGAGGCTTTAAATAATCTTACTAGAGTGGTAGATGCTTTTGGATTAATAAGCTCTTGTGCACTGTAACAATTTGGATGGAAAATGGTCCCAAGCTGGCAAAGAGTTTAGTTTATGTCATATTGAGTCAGTTTTCCTCTACAGATTTGATTTTCCAAATTAAACGTGATTATTGCATTTCTTCTTAATTGGTTTATAGTTTGTAAATGATCATGTGTCTCTCGTGTGAAAGAATTGTTTTCAGTTAATTTTTTATGTATAATGCATGACACAGAAAGCTCAATTTTCATCTTTCCAATATGATTTCAAAGAGTAATTGGAACCTGTAAAAGAAATGTTTCGGCCACCAAAATATTTATATACTCAGTTCAATATGTGCCAGAAAGTGTGCAAAATGTTGGAAATACAGCAATGGAAGTACTTGGTTGCTCTTACTCTAGTAGGATTTAAGGCCAAGGGCACAAATGATTATATAATTAAAATATGAAAGTTAGAGAAGGCAGGGTTTCCATCTGGCCTAGGGTGGGACAAACTGCGGGTGAATGGACAGAAGTGTCAGGAGACAATTTCCCTAGTAGATGACATCAAGCAATCATGATTCTAAGTCTGCTATATGTATAGATTCCCATGGGATAGTTAAAGTTCCTGAATCATACACACATAGGTGATTTTTACTAAGGCCGATTCTATCTAAGGGACAACAAACCACTGTGTATTGATAATAGTCAGTCAATGGGATTTGCGGACACTCTAATGATGGCCCTGTTTATGAGACTCTGATAATGGCACTGTTTCTTCAACACTTACTCCTCCTGGATCTCAGGGAGAAAGACTATATAGCATGATAAAGAAAGGAACAACTTTATAGAGTCATCAGGATTTGGGATCATTTTCTAGTTCTGCTCCCTGACTATTTGGCAGGCTTAATTAAGCAGGCTACTTCCACTTTCTTTTCACAAACACGGTATGATAATACTTATCTGGCTCAACTGCTGTAAGAATTACGTGAGACGCCGTATTTATGACAGCGCAATATTTTGAAACGGTAGCCATTGGTATCTCACTCCCAGGAAACCCCTCTCCTGCTCATCCTCCCTTTTACCTTTACCACTGACCCTGAGGGTGAGGCCCACTGACTCCCCGAGGCCAAATGAAAACCGTCAGATGATTGCCTTCAACTCCCAGAATAGATGCTGAAAACCCACAGCGGAAACAATAGTTTTGAGAGCCAAGGTTCTGCTTGTAAAAATATTTTGTTTGGGTTTGCTTTGGAGAGAGAAATGTGTTTTTTTGACTGTCAGAAAGGTCAAGGATCTGAAGAACGTAGGGAGATAAATTTTGTACCATAAACACGAGAGTTAGAAAGACTCTTGCCTGATGGTGTGAGAGCCAGTTTTTCCATCCCCAAAGGTGTAGAGTTGGAGGAGCTGGAGTAGAGAGAGGAGAGCTGAGATGGGGAAGAAGAGTAGTCAGTGCTGGGGAGGCCTCCTGAGATGTCATTCTGCTCAAGACTTGAGGGAGCAGATTGAAAACCTCAAACAGATTTGGTGGTTCCGAGAGCAGTGAGGACAGGAGCTTTACTTTCCAGGTAAAGTCTGAGATAGTGTGGAAGCCATTAGAAACAAGTGGAAGCCAGGCCTGTCCAAGTGGAGAGGCTCTCCCATGACCCCAGGAAGCTGTGGGACAGCACCTGCAGGTGTTGTGGGCCCTGAGAGGGTCCCACAGAGGCCGGTAGAGGATGGAGACTACAAGGGTCTTGATTGCAGGCCTGCTGCTAACATCTGTGGACTTAGAAGGACCTACAGTTAAGGATGCAGGAGCTGTGAGAGTATATGATGTGGTATTTGCCCAAATTGTATATATAAACAGCTTTGAGAAGAGCCTGGAATTAGTAGATGCTTACTAAGCAGTAGCTATAATTATTGTTGACATTCTGAACCTTAGATCAATGATTATCAATATTACAACACCTATTGGAAAGCTAAGATTAAGCTGAAGTAGAATAATGGAAACGAATATTTGGCAAATACTTTTCCCTGCTTGCGTCTGACACCGTGCTCTGTTTCATCACATGCTAGTTAGATGATTGATGGATGATAAGTGGGATAAGAAGAAGTATCGGTCAATTGCACAAAGTGATGGTTTCTTGTGTACTTCTCTGTGAACCGCTGAAAATGTACAAATAAAACTACAGTGCTCTAATTAAAACTCATCTCAAAAATCGAAGGTAGGGCTTCCCTGGTGGCGCAGTGGTTGAGAAGCTGCCTGCCGGTGCAGGGGACACGGGTTCGAGCCCTGGTCTGGGAGGATCCCACATGTCACGGAGCAACTGGGCGCGTGAACCACAACTACTGAGCCTGCGCGTCTGGAGCCTGTGCTCCACAACAAGAGAGGCCGCGATAGTGAGAGGCCCGCGCACCGCGATGAAGAGTGGCCCCCGCTCACCGCAACTAGAGGAAGCCCTCGCACAGAAACGAAGACCCAACACAGCCAAAAATAAATAAATAAATAAATAAATAAATAAATTAAAAAAAAAAATCGAAGGTAATACTTAGATCAAGAAAACTTCAAATGATCTTTGTGTATTCGAGAATATCTGCTGCTAAATGGGTACCTTGTCCTGATGGAGGATGGTGTGGTAGATTCTTGTGCACGTTTAGTTTGTAACTTCCATGACTAACAGATTTTCAAGTCTTTTTTACCAGAGGCAGTGATCTCGGGAACAAGGGATGGGTTGGGGGGTGGATACATGTTTCTAAATTGTGGTAGACCACATGAACTTCAAAGTTAGTGGATAAAGATAAAACCATGGATCTGTCTAGGAAAATGAATTTATTTGCATCTAAATAGCAGTCATGTGATAGATAAGGGATTTTCTAAAATATGTGAACTTTCGGCAAAACGTCAGAACAGGGCTTGCATGCAAAAATCAAACTTCCAGTCCAATGGAAAAAAAAGTCCTATAAGCTTGACTTGACCAAAGGACTAACTCTTGGGACTTCCCTGGTGGCGCAGTGGTTAAGAATCCGCCTGCCAATGCAGGGAACACGGGTTCAATCCCTGGTCCAGGAAGATCCCACATGCCGTGGAGCAACTAAGCCCATGCGCCACAACTACTGAGCCTGCATGCTACAACTACTGAAGCCTGTGCGCCTAGAGCCCGTGCTCCGCAACAAGAGAAGCTACAGCAATAAGAAGCCCGCGCACTGCAACAAAGAGTAGCCCCTGCTCACCGCAGCTAGAGAAAGCCCACGCGCAGCAACAAAGACCCAATGCAGCCAAAAATCAATCAAAAAAAAAAAAAAAAGACTAACTTTTTTCACGCCGCTAAAAAAGTAAGAGTTTTGTTTCAGAAATATTAATGTTACATCTGAATCAGGCAATATTAAGAGGTTTGTGCAAAAAGTATTAACCTTGATATTCATTACAAAAAAATTATATAATTGTTAGATTATTCATGTTCTTTTTTGAAGGTTAAAAAGGGGTATTTGTCAAAATGTGTTGTTTCAAATTTAAGTGCTTCAGATTCACTGCTCTTCATCCCCAGTCAGTCCACTGTGTACTTTGTTAAAATGCTTTCTTTCATCCCCAATTACACAGAATTTTCAGGTTGTATAGTTTTAGCGGTACCTAGGCATTCTACTAAATAGCTGACTGCAAACTTTTCTTGTTGCTCTAATTGACTAAATACATGAAAAAGATGAATGGCATGACCCAGAAGATGGGGAAATGACCAGTGAGAAAGGAAGAGAAGTTAGGAAGTAAAAGGTAAAAAAAATTAGATTTCAAAGTATGTCTTGCCTTTATACTTACATTCCATGAGCAGCCATAGTTCCATACTCAATTCTAAACCAGGCATTCTTTTCTTCCCCTCTGTCCAATATATATATTTAAATTGAAGTGTAGTTGATTTACAGTGTTGTGTTAGTTTAAACCAGACATTCTTAGTTGGAGAAAATAACTAAGCCTAGAATGTCTATTTTCCCACTGGGGCCATTTGAGCCCAGCCAGTATCTTCTTGGACTGGTTAGTCCCTTAACCTCACCCCTAGCTAAGACTCTTTCCAATCATCAGTGTAAATGTGACTGGATTTCATCATGCTGTACCTTTTAGGCAAAAAGTCAAATAATTACTCCTATAAGAAAAAGAGAAAGTTAATAAATCACTATCTGTGTTAACTAACCTTACTGTGGTAATCATTTTGCAATATGTACATATATCTAATCATCCCATTGTACACCTTCACATATATATGTTGTATGTCAATAATATCTCTATAAAGCTGGGAAATAAATAAATAAATCTCTAGCTAGCCTGATAAAGGATAAAAAGAAAATGTACAAATAATTAAAATTAAGAATAAGGATGAGTGAATCATTTCCATATGCTGAGAGAATTAAAACAGAATTATGAAAAAATACTTTAAAAAACTCCGTGCTAATTTTTAAAATTTATATTCAATGTATTGATTTCTAGGAAAATATAAATGAACAAAAATGAGGCCAAAACCTTAATTAACAGATCAATAAACATGAAAGAAATAGAAGATATTGTCAAAGAGTTACCTCTCCCTTCCCACATACCAAAATATGCTAGGTCTAGTTTGTTTCAGAGTTGAAAAATTTCAAACCTGCACTGAGTCTTTGTCACTTAAGCTTTTCAGAATATGAAGAAACACAGTTTCTAAATTCTCTTTGTGAAGCCAATAGTGATAAAAATTAGTTTAGAAAAGGAAAAGTACAGATTAATCCCACTTATTGGTGCAAAAATGCAAAATGAAGTACCAATAAACAGAATACCACAGTTTATCAAAAGAATAATACACCGTATCAAATAGTATTATTCAAGAAATTTAAGAAATGTTCAATATTTTTTAAAAAGATTAATATAATTCCCAACTACAAGGTTAAAGGAAAATATGTGATCTGCATAGTTGCTGAAAAGACATTTGACAAAATGTGTCTTCCATTCCAAATTCTTAGAAAATATTGCCAAGGGCTTCCCTGGTGGCACAGTGGTTGAGAGCCTGCCTGCCAATGCAGGGGACACGGGTTCGAGCCCTGGTCTGGGAGGATCC
Organism: Balaenoptera acutorostrata; assembly: GCF_949987535.1. Taxonomy (NCBI): domain Eukaryota; kingdom Metazoa; phylum Chordata; class Mammalia; order Artiodactyla; family Balaenopteridae; genus Balaenoptera; species Balaenoptera acutorostrata. The sequence goes on from NC_080081.1 coordinate 15,259,500, forward strand.
CACATGCCGCGGAGCGACTAGGCCCGTGAGCCACAATTGCTGAGCCTGCGTGTCTGGAGCCTGTGCTCCGCAACAAGAGAGGCCGCGGTAGTGAGAGGCCCGCGCACCGCGATGAAGAGTGGCCCTCACTTGCCGCAACTAGAGGAAGCCCTCGCACAGAAATGAAGACCCAACACAGCCATAAATAAATAAATAAAATTTAAAAAAAAGAAAATATTGCCAAAACAGGAAGAGAAAGACATGTTTTAATTTGATAAAAGCATATATTTTAAACTTATGGCATCATTATGCTTAATGGTGAAACATTAGACAAGGATGTCTGCTATTCCCACTATTACTTAACATTGTTCTGGAAGTTCAAGCCAATGCAATAAAAGAACAAAATAGGAAGTAGAAACAATGTAAAGGTGGCAACTGCCTAACTATTTGGAAAAGAAATTAAACTGGACCTTATCTTACTCTTTATACCAAAATAAATTCTGTACATATTAAAATTTTAAGTATTAAAAACCCCATAAAATAACTTACAATTATTTTTTATAATATTGGGCAAGGAAAGCCTTCCTAAATATGACACAAAAGCACAAAACCATAAAGAAAGAATCAAGGATTTAACTACATTTAAACAGAAAGCTTTTGTGGAGACAAAAAAAATGCACCATTAGTAAGCCTGAAGAACTGGAGACAAAGTAAAAAAAATATTGGACATCCAATAGATAAAAGGCAAAGCACATGTAGCAGAGAGAGAGAGAGAAAGGGTGTTCACCATTTGAACAAAGTATAGCATGTTATATCTTCCTATTGCAAATGAAAATAGGATAGTTGCTTACGAGATTGATAAAATTAAAGAGATTGACAGTCCTTGTATTGGTGAGAGTGTGGTAGGACTTGAATTTATATAATTTTGGTAGGAGTATAAATCAGAATAACTTTTCTGAAGGTCAGCCTGGAAATATTTATCAGACTTTAAAATACTAACACTCCGTACACTTTGGGTAAGGGAGAAAATTGGTACAAATGGAAACTCTTTTGCAGTATCTACCAAAGCTGCTCATAAACATAACTTAGGACTCAGCAATTCCTCTCCTAGGTATATACCCAGAAAACATGTGTAAATATGCACCAAAAGACATCTACAAGAATGTTCTTAACTCCAACCTAGATATAATCTAAATTTCCAGTAGAATACATAAGTACATTTTAGTATTTCCTACAATGGAATAATAATGGAAATTAGCAAACAACTGCCACTCAAAAGTACAGATGAATCTCAAAAATGTTGGGGGAAAGGCCAGGCATGAAAAAGTACATAGTCCCTGATTCCATTTAAAAAGTTCAAAAACAGACATAACAGTCTGAAATTGGAAGGCAGGGTAGTAATTACTTTAGGGAGGGATGGGGAGTAACTGGGATAGGGCAGAGGATGGCTTCTAGGTGGGAATAATGTTTTATTTATTGACTTGTGTGTACTCTATTCATGAAAATTCATCAAAGCTGTACAATTAGATTTGGCACACTATTCCTATGTATGTTATGTGTTTAATTTTTAAGATATTTAAATGTGTATAATCTTTGAACTATTAAAGAATTCCATTAAAGGAACTTATCCTAAGAATATAACAGGTCAAATGTGCAAGCTTGTATCATAGTATTATCATTAGAAAAATTGAAACAACTTAAAATCTGTCAAAAAAAGATTGGTTAATTATAGAATATTACATACCCATTTAAAAGATTATGTATATCTATATTCACTGGCATAGAAAGAATTCCCAAATGTACTGTTTGATGATAACAACGAAAGCAAAACCTGCATAGTGCCATGTACATAAAATTGAGTTGTATGTGTAGAGAAATATAAAGAACATTCATTAAAGATATTAATAGGGGATAATTTGGGGTTGTACATTTTCTATGCAGGTAAATGTTATTTTTACAAACAGAAAGATGCATTTCTTTTCATTTTGAAGATAAAAGGATTGCTTATACCATAAGTTTTTTATTAATACATTTTAACAGAAAAATATGGATTATACAATGAGGCTATTTGGGAATGACACAAGTCCGTTCCCTAGGTGTTCTATGTGGGATGATCAATTGTTCTACCTTCCAGGTCTATTTTGAGATTCCTTTACATCTAGTTAAAGACTTTGAGGTGGGGAGATAATCCAAGTGGACCCAATCTTATCTTATCACGAGTCTTTAAAATTGGAGCTTTCCTGGCTGTGGTTAAAGAAGGATGTGATGATGAAAGAAGAGTCAAAGAGATGCAGTGTTTCTGGCTCTGATGATGGGGGGAGGGAACAAGCAAGGGCAGCCTCTACAAGCTAGAAGAGGCGTCTCCAGAAAGGAACGCAGGCCTGCTAACACTCTGATTTTAGCCCAGTGAGACTCGAGTCAGACTTATGACCTACAGAAACATAAGAAAATAAATTTGTGTTGTTTTAACCCTAAATTTGTGGCAATTTGTTAACAGGTACAATAGGAAACAAATACACTCACTTTTTAGTTTTTGAGGGCTTTACAGTTTATAAATACTTTGTCTTACATCTAGGTGTTTTTTTTTTGTTTGTTTTTTGTTTTGTTTTGTTTTTAAGAAAATGGAAAGCTTTAAGCAAAAACGAATTCAAAATAATAGAGCAGGGCTTCCCTGGTGGCGCAGTGGTTGAGAATCTGCCTGCTAATGCAGGAGACGCGAGTTCGAGCCCTGGTCTGGGAAGATCCCACATGCCACGGAGCGGCTGGGCCCGTGAGCCACAGCTGCTGAGCCTGCGCGTCTGGAGCCTGTGCCCCGCAGCGGGAGGGGCCGCGATGGTGAAAGGCCCGCGCACCGCGATGAAGAGCGGTCCCCGCACCGCGATGAAGAGTGGCCCCCACTTGCCGCAACTAGAGAAAGCCCTCGCACAAACCGAAGACCCAGCACAGCCAAAAATAAATAAATAAATAAATAAAATAAATAAATTTAAAAAAAAAAATTAAAAAAAAAAACAAAAAAACAAAAAAACAAAATAATAGAGCATGAGAAATGGACAATTTCCAATATCCAATGGTTGACTGGTCAATGTATGCATGAGAAAAAGCTAAAATTTCTGAATGTGTCTGAGATGAAAGAAAACAAATAAAAACACATCCAGAGAACATCAGTCTCTGATTAGTGGCTGCTCCTCAAAATTGTCAAAGGCAATTTTTCTTAGGATATTTATAAAGCTTACAGTTGACCTGTTGCATTACACACAGGCCTCGGCTCCGGAGCCTTGTTCGGACTCTGATCAGACCAGTGGTCCATGTCCTATTTTCTTTATTTTACTCTTAGATCCTCAAACAGAGCTTGCTTTCTTCTCTTCTTGGTAACTAACACCATCCAGCCTTCCCAGAAGGTGCTATTCCCCCAACCTGCCTGCAGGGTGGCCCATGTTTCCCGCTTCCTCACTGCCTTTAAAGATAACACAGGGTCCGGCTTCCCTGGTGGCGCAGTGGTTGAGAATCTGCCTGCCAATGCAGGGGACACGGGTTCAAGCCCTGGTCTGGGAAGATCCCACATGCCGCGGAGCGACTGGGCCCGTGAGCCACAGCTACTGAGCCTGCGCGTCTGGAGCCTGTGCTCCGCAACAAGAGAGGCCGCGATAGTGAGAAGGCCCGCGCACCGCGATGAAGAGTGGCCCCCGCTCGCCGCAACTAGAGAAAGCCCTCGCACAGAAACGAAGACCCAACACATCCAAAAATAAATAAATTAATAAATTAAAAAAATATATATATAACACAGGGTCTCAGTTCGTCTGCAGGATTTCCCTTCTAATTGCTAGAGTGAAACAAAGACGGAATGACAAAAACCGCAAATGTGGGGAAGGTCTTAGTCTATGGCTCCTAACTGATTAAAATCATAACTGCTGAGGAGGAACAGACACACAAAGGATGTGAAATTAAAACTTAATAATTGGGAAAATAATAAGTGGCTATGATGTTCGTGCATGAATATTCTATGTGCATATGTGTGTGTGTGTGTGTGTGTGTGTGTGTAACATATATAATAACTCCAACCCTGGACTTTTCTCTTTTTTCTCCACTGTGGAATTGAACAATTATTCAATGGCAACACTGGAAGAAGCCATAGAGGTCATTTAGTTCAATCCCCGCGTTTTGCCAAGGGAAGATTGAAAGCCAGACGGAGGGAGATTTGTCTGTCCTTTGACTTCTTTTTCTTTGCTTTTCAATCTTTCCCATCAGCATCACATCAACCGAATGATCGGATGAGATTATTCAGTCTGGGGTCATTCTCTTCCTTATTCTTATTAACCATGACAATCTATCCCTTTAATGCCTTTCCCTCCTATCTAATCTTTAATACTATTAATTCATTTCTTTCATGATTAGCCTCTGCTTGATTCTTCTTTTATAGATAAACTGAGTCATCAGCAGACATTTAGCTAGAAGTCAGCCTTGTTATATGTCCAGCCCGTAGAAGTCTGTGACTTTCTATCTTATCCTATCTCCTGAATCAAAGGTTTTTGTTGACCTAACTTTCTTATCATGTCAAGTGTTAATCTTCTTTTAGTGACAGAGGAATTGCCAAACTAAAGTACTTTGGAAACATGAATACACTGACCTATCATTTCAAAGTCATCACACAACCAAAATCCTACTTGTCCTATAGACACACCTGTACTGAAAATGGAAGTGCAGTGTCCAAGTTTCCAGGGTCATGGAAATCTTGCAATCCTCAGAAAGAAGGCTATGAAAAAATGGCAGGCAAGCCTGGCAATTTCACTCTGTGTATTAATTCAAATTTGGTATAAAAAATAATAATAGCTAATATTTATCCAGTGCTTAAATGTGTTAGTTATTATTCTAAGCACTTTACATAGATTATCTGTTTTAATCCCATGAGTTAAGGGCAGTTATTGCCTCTATTTCATACATGGGAAAATGTGAGCACAGAGCAGTTAAACTATTTGCTCAAGCCCCAGAAACAGTAAAAGTGGAGCCAAGATTTAGAGAGTTAGATTGAGTCTAGTCTCCTAACCTCTCTGACAAGCCACCTCTGATAGGGAGCTAACATGAATCAACCTCCACCCACACTTTGTATTTGGAAAGAGCATCTTTGGAAGCATGGCCTACAGACCATGCTTGGAGTTTCAGGATCCAATAAGCATATAGAACAGCTTTCAAGGAACTTGAAGTGACTGCATGCTTTTTAGTCTTGTCAAGACCCAAAGGAAAATTCCCCAGTGCTCCAGATCCTGCTGGTAAGCCCATGATTCAGCGATGCTGTCAGGAAGGACAGCTTTTAAATTGCCTTCACAACCTTAGATGCACTTTCTAGTAAGTTGGCTAATTCTTAGAAGTTCAGCTCAGAGCTTTAGTTCTGTCTTGGGTGGGACACAAACTCCTGGATCTGCCCTTGCCTCTCTCTGACTTTGTTGAAGTCTAGAGTCTTATTTTGCAGTGGCTCAGAACTGAAACTAGACCACCTTACTGAGCTGCTCAGACTGTACACACAGCTTGTAAGGACTGCCAACCATGAAGCGCAGCTGCAAAACAAACCTAATCGTCTCCATTGGAAGTTAGTCTCCAAAGGAATCAGGAAGAATATGACAGGCTGATGCAAACTACCCAAACAAGGGCCACCTTTGGCCAATTAGTCTGCCATGTTGGAATGTTCACTAATGGTAGGCAGGGTGGAAGCTTTCGTCCACTTCTACACTTCTGAATACCTCCTCTTTGGAAATGATTTCTAACCCATTTCTCCAGCAATTGCCCCTCTTACTAGCACCTGATTCATATTTACAACTTGGACTAAAGCAAAACATATTTTCTTCTTCTTTTTTTTTTTTAACATCTTTATTGGAGTATAATTGCCTTACAATGCTGTGTTAGTTTCTGCTTTATAACAAAGTGAATCAGTTATACATATACATATATCCCCATATCTATTCCTTCTTGCATCTCCCTCCCTCCCACCCTCCCTATCCCACCCCTCTGGGTGGTCACAAAGCACCGAGTTGATCTCCCTGTGCTATGCGGCTGCTTCCCACTAGCTACCTATTTTACATTTGGTAGTGTATATATGTCCATGCCACTCTCTCACTTCATCCCAGCTTACCCTTCCCCCTCCCTGTGTCCTCAAGTCCATTCTCTAGTAGGTCTTTGTCTTTATTCCCATCTTGCCCCTAGGTTCTTCATGACCATTTTTTTGGTTCGTTTTATAGATTCCATATACATATGTGTTAGCACACGGTATTTGTTTTTCTCTTTCTGACTTACTTCACTCTGTATGACAGAGTCTAGGTCCATCTACCTCACTACAAATAACTCAATTTTGTTTCTTTTTATGGCTGAGTAACATTCCATTGTATATATGTGCCATATCTTCTTTATCCATTTGTCTGTCAGTGGACACTTAGGTAGCTTCCATGTCCTGGCTATTGTAAATAGAACTGCAATGAACACTGTGGTACATGACTCTTTTTGAACTATGGTTTTCTCAGGGTACATGCCCAGTAGTGGGATTGCTGGGTCATATGGTAGCTCTATTTTTAGTTTTTTAAGGAGCCTCCATGCTGTTCTCCATAGTGGCTCTATCAGTTTACATTCCCACCAACAGTGCAAGAGGGTTCCCTTTTCTCCACACCCTCTCCAGCATTGATTGTTTGTAGATTTTTTGATGATGGCCATTCTGACTGGTGTGAGGTGATACCTCATGGTACTTTTGATTTGCATTTCTCTAATGATTAATGATGTTGAGCATTCTTTCATGGGTTTGTTGGCAATCTGTATATCTTCTTTGGAGAAATGTCTATTTAGGTCTTCTGCCCATTTTTGGATTGGGTTGTTTGTTTTTTTGATATTGAGCTGCATGAGCTGCTTGTAAATTTTGGAGATTAATCCTTTGTCAGTTGCTTCATTTGCAAGTATTTTCTCCCACTCTGAGGGTTGTCTTTTCGTCTTGCTTATGGTTTCCTTTGCTGTGCAAAAGCTTTGAAGCTTCATTAGGTCCCATTTGTTTATTTTTGTTTTTATTTCCATTTCTCTAGGAGGTGGGTCAAAAAGGATCTTGCTGTGATGTGTCACAGAGTGTTCTGCCTATGTTTTCCTCTAAGAGTTTTATAGTGTCTTACATTTAGGTCTTTAATCCATTTTGAGTTTATTTTTGTGTATGGTGTTAGGGAGTATTCTAATTTCATTCTTTTGCATGTAGCTGTCCAGTTTTCCTGGCACCACTTATTGAAGAGGCTGTCTTTTCTCCACTGTATATTCTTGCCTCCTTTATCAAAGATAAGGTGACCATATGTACATGGGTTTATCTCTGGGCTTTCTATCTTGTTCCATTGATCTATATTTCTGTTTTTGTGCCAGTACCATACTGTCTTGATTACTGTAGCTTTGTAGTATAGTCTGAAGTCAGGGAGCCTGATTCCTCCAGCTCCATTTTTCGTTCTCAAGATTGCTTTGGCTATTTGGGGTCTTTCGTGTTTCCATACAAATTGTGAAATTTTTTGTTCTAGTTCTGTGGAAAATGCCAGTGGTAGTTTGATAGGGATTGCATTGAATCTGTAGATTACTTTGGGTAGTATAGTCATTTTCACAATGTTGATTCTTCCAGTCCAAGAACATGGTATATCTCTCCATCTGTTGGTATCATCTTTAATTTCTTTCATCAGTGTCTTATAATTTTCTGCATATAGGTCTTTTGTCTCCTTAGGTAGGTTTATTCCTAGATATTTTATTCTTTTTGTTGCAATGGTAATGGGAGTGTTTTCTTAATTTCACTTTCAGATTTTTCATCATTAGTGTATAGGAATGCAAGAGATTTCTGTGCATTAACTTTGTATCCTGCTACTTTACCAAATTCATTGATTAGCTCTAGTAGTTTTCTGGTAGCATCTTTAGGATTCTCTGTGTATAGTATCATGTCATCTGCAAACAGTGACAGCTTTACTTCTTCTTTTCTGATTTGGAGTCCTTTTATTTCTTTGTCTTCTCTGATTGCTGTGGCTAACACTTCCAAAACTATGTTGAATAATAGTGGTGAGAGTGGGCAACCTTGTCTTGTTCCTGATCTTAATGGAAATGGTTTCAGTTTTTCACCATTGAGGACGATGTTGGCTATGGGTTTGTCATATATGGCCTTTATTATGTTGAGGTAAGTTCCCTCTATGCCTACTTTCTGGAGGGTTTTTATCATAAATGGGTGTTGAATTTTGTTGAAAGCTTTCTCTGCATCTATTGAGATGATCATATGGTTTTTCTCCATCAATTTGTTAATATGGGGTATCACATTGATTGATTTGCATATATTGAAGAATCCTTGCATTCCTGGGATAAACCCCACTTGATCATGGTGTATGATCCTTTTAATGTGCTGTTGGATTCTGTTTGCTAGTATTTTGTTGAGGATTTTTGCATCTATGTTCATCAGTGATATTGGCCTGTAGTTTTCTTTCTTTGTGACATCTTTGTCTGGTTTTGGTATCAGGGTGATGGTGGCCTCGTAGAATGAGTTTGGGAGTGTTCCTCCCTCTGCTATATTTGGAAGAGTTTGAGAAGGATAGGTGTTAGCTCTTCTCTAAATGTTTGATAGAATTCGCCTGTGAAGCCATCTGGTCCTGGGCTTTTGTTTGTTGGAAGATTTTTAATCACAGTTTCAATTTCAGTGCTTGTGATTTATCTGTTCATATTTTCTATTTCTTCCCAGTTCAGCCTCAGAAGGTTGTGCTTTTCTAAGAATTTGTCCATTCCTTCCAGGTTGTCCATTTTATTGGCATAGAGTTGCTTGTAGTAATCTCCCATGATCGTTTGTATTTCTTCAGTGTCATTTGTTACTTCTCCTTTTTCATTTCTAATTCTATTGATTTGAGTCTTCTCCCTTTTTTTCTTGATGAGTCTGGCTAATGGTTTATCAATTTTGTTTATCTTCTCAAAGAACCAGCTTTTAATTTTATTGATCTTTGCTATCATTTCCTTCATTTCTTTTTCATTTATTTCTGATCTGATCTTTATGATTTCTTTCCTTCTGCTAACTTTGGGGTTTTTTGTTCTTCTTTCTCTAATTGCTTTAGGTGTAAGGTTAGATTGTTTATTTGAGACATTTCTTGTTTCTTAAGGTAGGATTGTATTGCTATAAACTTCACTCTTATAACTGCTTTTGCTGCATCCCAAAGGTTTTGGATCATCGTGTTTTCATTGTCATTTGTTTCTAGGTATTTTTTGATTTCCTCTTTGATTTCTTCAGTGATCTCTTGGTTATTTAGTAGTGGATTGTTTAGCCTCCATGTGTTTGTATTTTTTACAGATTTTTTCCTGTAATTGATATCTAGTCTCATAGCATTGTGGTCGGAAAAGATACTTGATACGATTTCAATTTTCTTAAATTTACTGAGGCTTGATTTGTGACCCAAGATATGATCTATCCTGGAGAATGTTGCATGAGCACTTCAGAAGAAAGTGTATTCTGTTGGTTTTGGATGGAATGTCCTATAAATATCAATTAAATCTATCTGGTCTATTGTGTCATTTAAAGCTTGAGTTTCCTTGTTAATTTTCTGTCTGGATGATCTGTCCATTGGTGTTAAGTGAGGTGTTAAAGTCCCCCACTATTATTGTGTTACTGTTGATTTCCTCTTCTCTAGCTGTTAGCATTTGCCTTATGTATTGTGGTGCTCCTATGTTGGGTGTGTATGTATTTATAATTGTTATATCTTCTTCTTGAATTGATCCCTTGATCATTATGTAGTGTCCTTCCTTGTCTCTTGTAACATTCTTTATTTTAAAGTCTATTTTATCTGATATTAGTATTGCTATTCCAGCTTTCTTTTGATTTCCATTTGCATGGAATATCTTTTTCCATCCCCCCACTTTCAGTCTGTATGTGTCCCTAGGTCTGAAGTGGGTCTCTTGTAGACAGCATATATATGGGTCTTGTTTTTGTATCCATTCAGTGAGCCTGTGTCTTTTGGTTGGAGCATTTAATCCATTCACATTTAAGGTAATTATTGATATGTATGTTCCTATTACCATTTTCTTAATTGTTTTGGGTTTGTCTTTGTAGGTCCTTTTCTTCTCTTGTGTTTCCCACTTAGAGAAGTTCCTTCAGCATTTGTTGTAGAGCTGGTTTGGTGGTGCTGAATTCTCTCAGCTTTTGTTTGTCTGTAAACCTTTTGATTTCTCCATCAAATCTGAATGAGATCCTTGCTGGGTAGAGTAATCTTGGTTGTACGTTTTCCCCTTTCATCACTTTAAGTATATCACACCTCTGCCTTCTCGCTTGTAGAGTTTCTGCTGAGAAATCAGCTGTTAACCTTATGGGAGTTCCCTTGTATGTTAGCTGCCATTTTTCCCTTGTTGCTTTCAATAATTTTTCTTTGTCTTTAATTTTTGTCGGTTTGATTACTATGTGTCTCGGCGTGTTTCTCCTTGGGTTTATCCTTCCTGGGACTCTCTGCTCTTCCTGGACTTGGGTGGCTATTTCCTTTCCCATATTAGGGAAGTTTTCGACTGTAATCTCTTCAAATATTTCTTGGCTCCTTTCTCTCTCTTTTCTCCTTCTGGGACCCGTATAATATGAATGTTGGTGCATTTAATGTTGTCCCAGAGGTCTCTTAGGCTGTCTTCATTTCTTTTTGTTCTTTTCTCTTTATTCTGTTCTACAGCAGTGAATTCCACCATTCTGTCTTCCAGGTCACTTATCCATTCTTCTGCTTCAGTTATTCTGCTATTGATTCCTTCTAGTGTATTCTTCATTTCAGTTATTGTATTGTTCATCTCTGTTTATGTGTTTTTTAATTCTTCTAGGTCTTTGTTAAACATTTCTTGCATCATCTCGATCTTTGCCTTCATTCTTTTTCCAAGGTCCTGGATCATCTTCACGGTCATTGTTCTGAATTCTTTTTCTGGAAGGTTGCCTATCTCCACTTCATTTTGTTGTTTTTCTGGGGTTTTATCTTGTTCCTTCATCTGGTACGTAGTCCTCTGCTTTTTCATTTTGTCTATCTTTCCGTTAATGTGGTTTTCATTCCACAGGCTGCAGGACTGAAGTTCTTCTTGCTTCTGCTCTCCAATAACCTTCTAATTGTTGTCCACCTCCATACCTTTTTCTTTCACATCAGCTCCATCACTGCACCCAACCATTTCCCCTAGTTTTAGATGTAGCCAGGTCATTTCGCTGCTTAATTACCTTGTGTGTCTTCCCATGAATATAATCCAAAAATTTTATGTGGTGTATAACTTCTGTCACAATCTAGTTTGACCTATATTTTGGCTCATCTCCCACCATCACTTTTTTTGTTTTTGGGTTTTTTCTTGCCTCTTTTTTCACCATCACTCTATATCACCTCTTTCCATGCTCTCCCAGGGAGCAGTAATTCTCTCCATCACTAGGTTCTCATCTCATCATCATTTACAGCATTTATCACATTATGGTATATCATTTTGTGTGTTTGTTGCTCCCATTTCTAAAGCATATACACTTGAGGAAGGATGATCTTGTTCAACACCACTTCCCAACCACCAAGCATGGGATTTGGCATTTGGCATTTACAAAGTACTTAACTAATATTTGCTGAATAAATTAATAAAGGCAGTGGTGCCTAATTTTGTGTTGACCATCAGGAAAAATGTTTGTGTATATTTACTACACACATATCAATTAATCAATGATTACTTGGTAAGAGATAGCAAGTCAAAAAGTCATTTCCATGGATGAATGGGTAAAGAAATGACACACACACACACACAATGGAATATTATTCAGTCATAAAAAAGAAGGAAATCTTGCCATTTGCAAAGACATGGATGAACCTGGAGGGCATTATCCTGAGTAAAATAAACCAGACAAAGACAAATACTGTATGGTATCCCTTATACGTGGAATTTCTTTTAAAAAGATGATTGCATAGCAATGGAGAATAGAGTGGTAGTTGCCAGAGGTTGGGGGGGGAGGAGGAATGGGGAGATGTAGGTCAAAGGGCACAAACTTTCAGTTATAAAAAGAGTAAGTTTTGAGGCGCTAATGTACAGCAGGGCAACTATAGTTAATAATTCAGTATTGTATACTTGAAAATTACTGACAGTAGATCTTAAGCATTCTTAAGTTAACTATGTACAGTGATGGATGTGCTAATTATCTTGATCTTCGTAATCATTCCACAATGCATATGTACATCAAATCATCATGTTGTGTACTTCAAATACATACAATTACATTTGTCAATTATTCCTCAATAATGCTGGGGAGGATTAATAAATAAATGAATGTAAAAGAACAGTGTGAACTTTAAAGTCAGACACCTGGTTGAAAACACCAGCATTGAGAAGTATTAGCTAGGCAATTATGGGCAAGTCAGTTAAGCAATCCAGTATGTATTTTCAGCTGTAGCATTTGGATAATAATACACCTCATGGGTGGGGTGGCGATTAAAGGCAAGATGCATGTGTGAAGCAATTTGTCTCTGTGACCAATACAAAGTTGGTTTTAACAGGTGGTAGTGTGGCAGAATGACTTCTGTGGGCTAACTTAAGTAATCTGGCAGCCTTTTCAGTCCTTTTTAATCCTGCTCTTGTGACTTAACTGAATTAAGCACTCTATAGCCAGGCTCTTAATAAGAAAAGAAATTCATTTATTAGCTAGATGGACAACAAAGTAATGATTTAAATGGCTGCAATTAACTAGACCCTTATTTTTCTGCATTTGGCCCCAGGATAAAAAACTATCTGGGAATCTAAGCATTCCCAGTGGATGGAAATATCTTATGATGGACCTGATATTTGGAGATAATGGGGTGTAGATACCCATATTTTTTGTGCAAAAAGTAGTGTAGTGATTAAGACCTTGGGCTTTGGAGTCAGACTACCTGTTTTCAAATCCCAGCTTAACAATTGCAAGTTTCTTAAACTCTCTGCCTCAATTTCATCATCTGTAAAATAAGGCTAAAACCAGTACCTATTTCGTAAGATTGTCATGAAGCCAAAACAAATAATGTACTAGATAGATTCCTGGTATATGATAAGTGCTCAATAAATGTTATCTATGATATGAATGACTCTATCATTTATCATCAAATTGGAACAGTTTCAAGTGAAAAGGTATGCTATTAATAACTATGGCAGCATAATAGGTTTAAATTGGGATTGTCCTGGTCAAACCCATATGCGTGATCACCCTTGCTGTTATGACGTTCATGATAATGATGATGATGGTGATGATGTCATACAGGGCCAGCCAGAGGAGCTTCCCCATTTGTCTCACTGTGTCCATCCGACACACCAGCGCCAGTCTAAGTTCAGGACTCACACACAATCTTGTCCCCACTGTTTCCCACTAAGAATCCTCAACAATTAGCTGTTCCACCAAGCCAAAGGGAAATGCAGTACATGCTTTTATTCTCCTGAGACCAAAGCAGAAAAGATGACGTTTAAATATTCGTGTAATTAAAATGGATGGCTAGTGGGAAGCTGCTGCATAGCACAGGGAGATCAGCTCGATGCTTTGTGATGACCTAGAGGGGTGGGATAGAGGGAGGGGATATGGGGATATATGTACGCATATGGCTGATTCACTTTGTTGTACAGCAGAAACTAACACAACATTGTAAGGCAATTATACTCCAATAAAGATATTTTAAAAAGTATCTTAAAAAAAATATTAGGGTATTGAAGCAATTCATTTTATTTGGAGAGAGTCCAGTTTAATAAATCACAATATTGTGGCTGAGACCTGCTAATTAGTATAAATTTACCCTTTAGTTCACAATACATATTTATTATCTAAATTTTTGAGCCATAATATAGGCTTGGTTTGTTTTTCTTTTTTTTCCCCCTCCCTCCCTGTCCCCCTTAAAAAAACTCATGGCAGAAAACCAAATATAAAGGGAAATTCCATACCACAGGCTGAAACCTGCTTTACCAATTTTATCCAAAGTACACATCAAGAAAATGAGCAACGTGATGATCATTTTGTAACGTATAGAAATATTGAACTACTATGTGTGCACCGGCGACTAACAAAGTGTTGTAGGTCAGTTTATACTTCAAAAGCAAACAAACAAGTAAACAAGCTAATAGAAAAACAGATCAGATTTGTGGTAACCAGAGGCATGGGTTGGGGATGGGGGAACTGGCTGAAGGCAGTCAAAAGGTACAAACTTCCAGTTATAAGGCACATAAGTACTAGGGATGTGATGTACAACGTGATTAATACAGTGAACACGGCTGTAGGTTATACATGAAAGTTGTTAGGAGAGGAAATCCTCAGAGCTCTCATCACACACAAAACATTTTTTTTGTCTTTTATTTGGTATCTGTATGAGATGACAGATGTTCACTAAACTTAGCATGGTCATTGTTTCATGATGTATGTAAGGCAGATCATTACGCTGTACACCTTAAACCTATACAGTGCTGTAGGTCAATTATATCGCAATAAACCTGGAAGAAAAAAAAGAGAAGCAGCTGTTCATCTTATCATTATTATTTAGTGAGCATCTACTATATGCCCAGTACTGTGCTATGAAATATTCAAGACATGGTCCCACAGGGAGTTTTCAATCCAGCTCAAAACATAAAAGGAACATTTGTGAAACAACACTGATGTAAAACTATATATAACAAAGACATACCTGAGGTAAATAAGAAGATGAGTCAAGCTTTCAGGCAAAGCCTGATAAGGGAGTTAGGTTTTGAGCAGGGCTTAAGGATGGCTGAGATCTGGATAGATGGGAGAGAGATGGAAGAACCCACCAGGTGGGGAGGTGATTTCAGGACAAGACAGGGCAGGGAGGTAAGACTGTGAAAAACCGTGACGTTATAAAATTAATGTTTTTACAGAAAGGGACACTCAGGCAACTAAAAGGGTCAGGTAACAAGAACCCGATGATTCTAAGGCTTCCCTCTAGGTTTACTGGACACCTAGCAGATCTGCCGTTCTAACTGCACAGGATTTGGAAATTCAAAAGTAGGCAACAACATGAGGTTACTGTAGTTGTTTATTAGCCTTTTCTCTTTTCAGTAAGGGAACAGGGAAAAATTCTCCACTAGGGAGAAACACCTCTCAATATGAAGCCTGAGGTCTATCTGCCAGGGGACGTCCCAGCAGAAGTCCAGTAGGATCATTTTGAAATGTGGCTGATCTCAGGCTTGATGTTCTTAAAAGATAACAATATAAAATATCTGGGCTTCCCAGTGAGGGAGAGAAGTTTTCTTGGAAGAACAGCTTTCAAATCTGGCAAATACATTTCTGCAATGCCCTCCCCTGGCAATCATTCACAGAAATTTACTACTTGGCATCTTGATTCAACCACACGTTATAGCTTAATTAAAAGTGCTTCTTTTAATAGATCAATAGACTTGCTTTTAGGAGCTGCCGTAATAACACCCATGCTTTTATTCAAAGTGGTAAAAGGTAGTCAGGAGAGATGACACATAAGGGCTCAATAAAGTTTGAGCTAAAATATACATGACACGACATGCTGCTTTGTGTCAGGGTGAACATAACACGAATCATAGCTCTTTGAAACAGAAAGAAAAATCCTAGTCAATTCAAACTAATGACCTGGCTCTTATTTCTGAAGTGGGTGAGGGCTTACGTGAAACCTTTTTATGCTGCTCCTGAGCGGGGTGAACACCCGAGGTTTGGTCCCTCTCGAACTGCAGCCAAAGGGCTTGGCAAAGACCAATCAAGGTGTATGAGAAGGTAGCACAAAAGGAGGAATAGAATTGCATGTGCTTGTCCTCTCTGAAAACCTCTGTCCCATTCTTTCCTCCCTTTTATATACACTGTTCTATCTTTCTCCTACCAGATTTTCTGTACTTCCCTTTCCTGGAGAATTTGTTGCAAGAGAGTCGTTCTTCGCTTTTTCTTAGGACACAACCCCTTTGAAAATCTGCTCCAAACTCTGCACTCTCTCCCAGAAAAAAGAGCATAAATTCAAAACCTTGCAGAAAATTTCAGAAGATCCATGATCGAAATCCATGATCCATGATCCTCTGAAACCCAGGCCGACCTCCGATGAAGATCGCGCCAAACATTCTCCAAAGACATTGAGCAAGGAAAAAAGACAGGCCTTTAGAGTTGCTCTAGAAATATATTAGGTCTAAAAGGCATTTTGTTTGTGATCCATAGCTTAAACAGAGTAGTGAGTTCATCACTGTCTTGCAGGTCGGTATGCCAAGTGTTACTTCACCTGAATTTTATCCTGACTCTGGAGGAAGCCCTGTGTATCTGGGAAATTTCTCTACCTTACCTTTGGGCAGTGGCCATAACAAAGTTGATCCTGAGACATGCTTGATATTGCCCTGCCCCTGATAGCCATAGTAGATTGTAAAGGGGGAAAAAAAAAAAAGAGCTTGTGTTTCTAAATAGGATTCTGTGTACTCACTGAAAACAGCTTTTTCGGAGCAAGTTATATATATATATAAGCTTTCAATTTTAATCTAACCTTTTCTGGTTGAATCTTAAAGCCAAAGTGAAACCCAGGTTCCTAATCCCAACATCCAGTGGTGGTCTGGCTTCACAGTGTATAAAAGCCAGCGTCCCTTCTCCTTATCGATATACAATATGCAACAAAGCTCTTTGCTTAACAGACAAATGGGCTGTCAGGATATGCTGAAGGCTACGAGAAGCTGTGGTGTTAGATAGGTTAGGTGTATTAAATCCATCTTCGACTTACAGTATTTTCTTTTGTTGTTGTTGTTGTCTGTTTGTTTTTTCATTAATTAATGTATTTTTGGCTGATTGGGTCTTCGTTGCTGCACGCGGGCTTTCTCTAGTTGCGGTGAGCAGGGATTACTCTTCGTTGCAGTGCGCAGGCTTCTCATTGCCATGGCTTCTCTTGTTGCGGAGCACAGGCTCTAGGCGTGTGGGCTTCAGTAGTTGTGGCACGCAGGCTCAGTAGTTGTGGTGCACGGGCATAGTTGCTCCATGGCATGTGGGATCTTCCCAGACCAGGGCTCGAACTCACATCTCGTACACTGGCAGGCAGATTCTTAACCACTGCACTACCAGGGAAGCCCAACTTACAGTATTTTTGACATACATGGGCTTATTGGGATGTAATGCCACCGTAAGTCAAGGAAGATCCGTACTCTACCACCTTTCCTGTCAGGTAGGTTGTATTATTCTGCCTATTGTATAGATGAGAAAACTGAGGCTTAAAGAGGTTAAGCAACTTCCTCAAGGTCCCACATCAGTAAGTGAGGTTGTATGACTTGGACCAGGCTTAGCCACCACTGTACTGCTTCCCCATGCTCTCCTTGGCCTAGGCGTCAAGCCACAGGAGATGAAAACTTCCAGTGGCTCACATAGAAGATTGGCCAAGAGGCCAAGCAGATCTTCTGTTCTAGCCAGTGGAGAGCCACGGACATGAGGGGTAGGACTATCTTTATGGACCTTGTGTCAGTTTCTAATTCCATTTGGTAGAAGATAAAACTAGAATTCCCAACTTGTAGTTATGTTTTGGACACGCTATGGAAGGCTTTAATTGGATATGTGTGCTTTTTACAGGGAATACACTTTAAGTCATAATAAGTAAATAAACTGTCTTCTCATCTATTAAACTATATCTGAACTGAGAACATATAATGCCAAGAATTCTTTTTCCCTTGAAATATATAAGGCAATCCAAAAATAGTATAAAGTTACTCAAACAGAAACAACAAAAAAGTTTAAAATTCCAGAAAAATGAGATGCAATGAAATTTCTTCTTATTCTATATGAGCCTCCAGACCCAATAGTAAAACTTCATGTATCTGTAGTAGTTTTATTTCTCATGGTACAACCACACTACTTCTCTCGTGCCCCTGTTCTTCAGAACTACTCTGTGAAAGAAGAGTTTTACAGAAGTGCAGGCACAATTCTAATTTATCTCCATGTCAAAGAGAAATGGAACACTGGGGCAGAAGAACTTTTAACCAAAGTGGTAAATCGTGTAAAGATACATTGCTATCCGTGTGTGTGTGTGTGTGTGACTGTATTCACAGTGAGTTGACAGGGAATGGTTACTATGAGGAATTATTATTTGTTGTTTTAAATAGATCATCCCATAAAGCAAATTAATCAAGCCAGATTAAATATCCATGAGGGATATAATTTCAAAAACCACATCTGTAACACCACATTTTAAATCCGACACTTGGGAAACGTACACCTTTTATTAGTATCGTGTGTGACACATTTTCCCCACACTGATGTCCAGCCACACGCACAAATCTGCTTTTGCCAAAGTGGGTAGGATTGCTTGCAAAATTATCTGATAAGATAAAGGAGAATTTTTTCAAGTTGTTATTTATTAAAGTGAACTTTCTTTGAGTTTTCTAAAGTCTGCTTAAATGCAATCGCCATTGTTGAAATGAATGTGAATAATTTTTTCTCATTTCATTCTTTTCACTGATTAAAGTAAGGTCATTTAATATTAACTAGTTTCACCACTACCACTCTCAGCATATATAAAAGTGTTAAAAAATTAGCCCTAGAATTTATTTTCTTCCTAATAAGTCTTTCTGCCAGAGTAAAAAAAAAACAAACCCTTTTTTGTTCAATGGGTATAAAGTCTCAGTAATGCAAGATGAATAAGTTCTAGAGACCTGCTGTACCACATAGTACTCATAGTTAATGACACAGATTATGCACTTAAACATTTGTTGAGAGGGTAGATCTCATGTTACTCGTTCTTACCACAAGCAACAAAAAAGGAGGACACAAGGAAACTTTTGGAGGAGATAGATATGTTTATCACCCTGATTGTAGTACACGGATGTATGCCTATGTTCAAACGCATCAAATTATACATATTAAGCATGTACAGTGTTTTTTGTATATCAATTATACTTCAATAATGCTGTTACAAATATCCTTTTGAATTCCCAACAGACTTTAATGAGGACAGTGGCCATCAGTTAAATAAATTATCACATATAAAATAGAAATGTGCATAGAAGTACATCCCTCTAATTGCACTAACCAGAATAAGAGTGCACGTGTGGCACAAACACACACACACGTACACAGAGACACACACCCCACTTATTCTTGAAATAATAAGGGAAATTCTGCCCATGGGCTATATTCCCTGATGGCAAGTAAAGGAAGAGCTCATGGAATCTCTCAAAGAGGTGCCCATGATAACGTTCTTATACTTTTTTAGATATCAACTATTCTGTGCTCTGATTTTTAAAATCATCAGCAAGCCAACCTTTTACAAAAAGTGATGTTTCCTAAGGTCTTGGTATGCAGCAACTTTCTCAGGGTCAAAGAGCCCCTTCAAAGCAGGATGCTGCCCTGTTTAGGTGTGCCTGATGAGAGGGAGGCTTGAATTCCATGGCCAGCATGGTGGTATCAGAGTGTTTGCACGGGTGTGTATGTCCACACCCGCACCCATAGGCAGTCTCAGTATTCTTGATGCTGGACAATTTCATTACAATCATTTCAGTAGCCGGTTGTGACCTCGGTGTTTCCAAGAAGAAAAAGGAAAAATGGCTGATATAAAAGGTAGTGAAAGTAACCTTACCGAACAAATAAACTGGCAAGTGTATTTAATAATTGCCTGGGTTCAGCATTTTTCTGCAATAAATGAGTAAACTTTAAATGTATCTCTGAGATGCACTATCACAGGCATTGCCATGGGCAAGTTTTATCCAATGATGAAACAGCAAGGCCTAGTGAGATAAAGATGATAGAAGGGTGCTATCAGGTGGCAGCTGGGTAATTACAACTCTCTATTTGGGCTCTGCAGTGATACTGCATGTGATAAGGGGAGAATAATGAAGAAAAAGGAGTAGTGATAATGCAGGAGCTAAATGGTAGAAAATAGTCTATCATAGCCCACAGCCCTCTGAGTGCCTATGGGGACTTTGAACTATCTTCTTCAGTTTCCATCCACAGAAAAAATACTCTCTTTCTTCTTCCTTTGCTAAATTTATGTCTGGTGGGACAAAAGACAAAACTGAAAGGAAATCAAGGGTATGTGAAGAGAATATGACCTTTGCAAATAACTCTGGAGGTCACTATGTAATTATTCTAAAATAAAAGTATCCTGTAATCTTGCCTGTACTCACAAAAGATGCAAGAGCATTTTAAAAATGTGATTCGGCACAATTTCGTTGGGGATGGTGGCTTATAAAAGGTCAAGTAAATTATTTCTAATTATAGCCTGTCAAGTGGAGCCTCAGAACACTTGAGCCATTTGTTACTATTGAGTTGAACTTTGATTACAGCCAAAGACAGGCTGAGGACAGTCTATTATGTGTAAGGGAAAAGGCTTCTTCTGGCTGATACCTTAGGTCCAGAGTTTAAGACAAAATAGCCCGTGTAAAAGTTGAGGTGTTTTAACCTTGGTTCTTTTGTCATCTAAAGCAGGGCGAGTCTGGCCTTTCATATGGCCTGAGCTGGGATTAATTTGTTTTTGTTTCACTAGGAATCATCTTAAACCTCACACTGATGATGAATGAAATCAAGGGGGGAAAGTGTGCGTGTGTGTGTACATGTGTATGTACATACATTTTTGTGTGTTTGGGTGGATGGGCACATGCATGTGTAGCTAAGACCTTTTTAAAAGTTTTTAAAAACGTGACAGGGACTTCCCTGGTGGCGTAGTGGTTAACAATCCGCCTGCCAATGCAGGGGACATGGGTTCGATCCCTGGTCCCGGAAGATCCCACATGCTGTGGAGCAACTAAGCCCCTGTGCCACAACTACTGAGCCTGCGCTCTAGAGCCCACGAGCCACAACTACTGAGCCCACCTGCTGTAACTACTGAAGCCCGCGTGCTTAGAGCCCTTGCTCCGCAACAAGAGAAGCCACCCCAATGAGAAGCCCGTGCACTGCAACGAAGATCCAACACAGCCAAAAATAAAAAATTAAAAAAAAAATTGTGACAAAATACTCATAACAAAATTTATCATCTTAAGTGTACAGAAATGTTAAGTACGTTCACACTGCCATGTAGCTAATCTCCAGAACTCTTTTCATCTTGCAGAACTGAAACCCTATATTCATTAAACAGCGATTCCCCCTTCCCTCCTTCTCCCTTGCCCCTGGTAACTACCATTCTCCTTTCAATTTTTATGAATTCGACTACTCTTGGTATCTTGTATAAGTGGACTCATACGTATTTGCACTTCTGTGACTGGCTCATTTCACTCAGCATAATGTCCTCAAGGTTCATCCATGTTGTAGCATGTGTCAGAATTTCCTTCCTTTTTTTGGCTGAATAATATTCCATTGTGTTTATACACCATATTTTGTTTATCCATTCATCTGTCAGTGGGCACTTGGGAAGCTCCTATCTTTTTACTATTATAAATAACACTGCTATGAACATGATTGTACAAATATCTCTTCGAGACTCTGCTTTCAGTTCTTTTGGGTATATCCCCCAAAGTAGTATTGCCGGATCAAATGGTAATTCTATTTTCAATTCTTCTGAGCAACCACCATACCATTTTCCACGGCAGCTACAGCATTTTACATTCTCACTAGGAATGTATATGAGCTCCTCTTTCTCCACATGCTTTCCAACACTGGTTATTCTGCTTTTTTTAAATAGCCATCCTAGTGGGTGTGAAGCAATATCTCATTGTAGTTTGATTTCCTTAATGAATACTGATGTTAACCATTTTTCATGTATTTATTGGCCATTCTTCTTTGGAGAAATATCTATTCAAATCTTTTGCCTATTTCTTAATTGGGTTGTCTTTTTATTGTTGTGCTGTATGAGTTCTTTATGTATTCTGGATACTAGACACTTAGATACAAGATTTGCAAATATTTTCTTCCATTCTGTGGGTTGTTGTTTCACTTTCTTGATAGCATCCTTTGATGCGCAAAAGTTTTCAATTTTGATTAAGTGCAATTTATATATATATATTTTGGTTGCTCGTGCTTTAGGTGTTATATCTAATCCAAGGTCACAAAGATTTACACCTAAGTTTTCCTCTAGGAGTTTTATAGTTTTTAAAATTTATTTTTTAAAGAATGCAATTAAAAAATTTTTGAACTGGCCCCCAAATAGCTATATCTAAAACTTGGACTGCACATTGAAATCCACATAGACAGAAATTCCCATAGCTAAACAGACACAAGTAGTAAGTTGCTCTGCCATAGCAGCAGGTATGAATGGGCTCTTGGGGTACAGAGGGAACTAAGACAAATAATGTCTCATTATTCTCCAGACACACCAAATTTCTTTAAATGCATCATAAAATTTATCTTCCATAAAATTTATCTTTCCCTAGCTAACTCTTGCACATCTTTCATTACTTGGTCCACCTGTCCTGGGAACCCCTTTCTCTCCCCTTTTCCCTTCCCACTATCTTCTTGCACCAGGTGCTCAGCTCCACAGTCTGGGTGCTTCTCCTCTGAGTTCCATTAGTGTGCTGTGTGTATTTCTCTCACAGTACTTATGATAAGGTATTTTCATTGTTGACTTATCTGTCTTCTCTCCAACTAGGCTGGGAATTACTGAGGATAGAAACAATATGTACATAAACTATTTGTCACTCTGTAGACTGGCTGATAAATAACCTAGAAATATAGAAACATGGAAAATGGATATTTCCACCCAAAAAATCTCATTGAATTGGATATACATACACTTAGAGAACCTAGAATCAAAACCTATAAACTGTCAACAGAGTAGATTTTTGCCAAATTATCCTTCTTATAAGGTTGGTTGGTTTCATTCTATTTCCATAGAATGAAAATGTTCTGTCTCAGCGTAGTGATAGGAGAGGCACAAATAAAGAGAGCTTTTCACTTCTTTTTGGAGCATTATCTTGCACCTTGTTCCAAAAGCTGATATAATTTACCCTCTAACTCGGCTAGAGCTATTTTCACCAAGCTCCAATAATTCAATTGGCTTAAATCCTTAACAGTTTAAATAAAGCTATAGATCAACTAGTACTGACTGACAAAGGAGCTAAGAATCCTGTTCTTAAGAAACTTCAGGATCATCAGCACAACCATTGTTCCTCACAGGTTCCAGTAAAGCTATAATAATAGCCAGCCATCATAATAATAACAATAGTCAAGATTAATAATCATAATACTCTGTACTTGTCTCATGTCTTTCATTAATGGATGTGAAAGCCCCTTTTATAATCATTCCTGTGAGTTGAGTATTCAGTGTCCAGAATACGGACTGAATCACTGTAGACGATGACAGTCATTCCAACAGGTTTAAGATAGAATGGCACGAAAGGGTAAGTGACAAACTCTAGCTCTCCCACCAAATTCTAACTATGAACTCTGTTTTCCACTACATCAAATGGTCTGTGATGTCCAGGATACTAAAATTGATAGAAACAAGGGCTGGCAGTTCTATGGAATTCAGGAATTGTGTTAGGTATGATTGCTGAAGAAATTCTGATTATATGAGTTTCCCATAAAAACAGGTCTGCTGAGGAAATGAAACTCTGTCTTTATTGACCCAAATTCAACTTGTATGTACCCTGAACTTTTAAAACCGTAAAACTTTGGCCCTGAAAAATAATTTGTGATGCTGGTTTGACTTAAATGAAAAATTGAATTGGGTGTGTTTGTTTTTCAGTTTGCACTTGGGATGAACAGACACACTTCTATTTTCAGAATGAAGTCTTAGGAATCTTTAATGAAAGAGTTTCGTGTGGTTCATCAAATGCTTAACTGAATGGATGGGTTAGAAACTGTCAGGGAAGGAGCAGAAAAGTACGTGGGTGATCAATTTCATATGATGCTACTTCCAAATATAAAACACACAAAAAAACAAAACCCAACAAAATCAAAATGAAAACAAACCAGAAATGAGAGCAGAATGGAGAATATTGGTGTAATCAAAAGGAAAATATTTATTCACCCAATCAATCTTTTTTGAGCATCTACCAAAGCAAGGCATTTTGAAAGTTCTATATGTGTGTGTTTGTGCATAGAAGATTATAAAAGTTATCCCATTTCCTTTTACTAAATGCATTGATCTTGTTCCATTCTCACTATTTTTAAACAGAGATTTTTGTTTAGGTCAGATGTTTTGGTACAAAATATTAATGCATTAATCTGTTTCCTTAAGAATGATATTTTTACTCTTATGTCAGTTTCTTCTAATGTAGGATATCAAAGGGATATGATACATCCTTTGGATCTGCATGTACAACAATGAATGGAATATCATCAAGTTAACTGATAGAATTAATTTGATGTATATGCTGAGGCTTTCATGAAACCTCATCTTAAATCCTTAATTCTGCTTAGAATGAAGTACATATTCACCCATACCCTTTGGTCTGACTCCTACCCCATCACTGTGCATCCTGTAGCAACTTTATCATTCTCGGTCTCTTCATTTGCCTGGAAGGGCTATTTTAGCATATGCAGGTATTTTATACATCGTTGCTCAGTAATTTCATGGAACAGAAGAGAAAACTAGAATTGTGGAGATGGGAGTTTTACCGAAGGCCGCAGACTCGCTGATGAGAATTTGGACTAGAAATCAGAACTTCAGGTCACCATCCTCTGCTATTTCTGCTCTACTGAGTGAAAAAATCATAGCTGACTACCCAGCCCTCAGCCTGGAAATCAGGTTCTTTTTAGCCAAATTTTGACAACCACTCTTTCCATGGTTGAAGTATAAAGAATAGGATGAACCAATTAATAAAAAGCAACACAGCCAAAAAGCCCCCATAGCCAATCTGTGTTACTTTGACAAATTATATTTGCCTTCAATTAATCCCTATTGTCCAAGAGAGAAAAAGTCCAGGTTACCTTCAATTTCCAGGCTCATTAACCAGGAAACTAGTCTTGGTAAATATGTACTAATCAAGATTTTAAGTTCAGAGAGGATTTTACACTTTCTTGTTTTTCAACATATTTCTTGAGTATTTCGTTTTCACCTCATTCTCCACCTTTATTGAATGAACTGTTATGAACACTAGGAATTCTCACTTCCCTGAGCATCAAACCTATGTTTCTAGCTTATCCTTTTAATCCCATTACTTACAGAAATATGTCATTTTATTCCTTTATTTCCTTTTCCACTTACATCAACATTTCTTGACAAGCATCATAGCCATGTAGCTAATGGATGTACACGTGCAGTGAATTTTCTTTTCACAGAGTTTCAATTTTTCATTAATTTAACCATCTGGAAAGTTCTGTTTAAAACATCTTTTCATTCAATTGTACCTTTATGAAATTAACAGTCGATTGGAAGACTCCACATAAACTTCTGTAAGAAGGTTTATGCATTGATTTCCAAGAGCTCCTGTAATAAATTGCCACAAATTGGATGAGTTAAAATGATCGAAATCTATTGGCTCACAGTTCTGGAGGATGGAAGTCTGAAATCAAGGTTTTGGCAGGACTCTGTCTCCCCTGAAGTTTCTAGAGAAGAATCTTTCTTTGCCTCCTCCTAACTTCTGGTGGTTACTGGCAACCCTTGGTGTAACTTGTCTTATAGCTACATCACTCAAATCCCTGCCTCTGTCATCACATGGCCATCTTTTGTCTGTATCTGAATCTCCTTCTTCTTTCTCTTGTAAAGACACCAGTCATTGGGTTTAGGGCCCATTTTAAACCAGTATGCCCTCATCTTAACCGATTATACCTGCAAAGATCCTATTGCCAATTAAAGGTCACCTTCTGAGGTACTGGGTGGACATGAATTGGGGGAGGGGGCACTGTTCAACCCAGTACAGTCTGCTTCTTCCATTCCATTTTATAATTCTCCTGAGGCCTTTCAGATGCACAGTGTCCAACACGGCCATTCCAATCTTCTCAGGAAAAGAGCCAGTCAACTTGGGAGATGAAGCACCACAGAACGTAAAGAGTTCCCAAGGCTAGGATTGGATTGCACCTCCACCTGTTCCTGGCTTTGCCCCCAGTATATCCCCAGGATATAATTAGATTATATCCCAATCTAATTTCATTGGGCCTCACATGCCTCATATTCTAATTGCAGTAACATCTATATCATAATGGCCACAGTGAGGATCAAATGGGACTGTAAAACCAAAGGTCTTACAATATTTTTAGCATATAGTGGTGCTCAGGGACTTTTAACACCTTATGTTCTTTCAAGAATTGATGAGCAGGTAGTATAATGGAGGAAGCAGAGACAAGAGCCCTTTCAGGTACCCCACCTAGGAGCGAGGCATGTTCTGGAAAGAGGAGGCATACACACAGCACGCCTGAGAGAATTGATGTTCGCCATTTTTTTTAAAAGGTGGCTAGAAAAACAAACTGGACTCCTGGTGGATGCTTGTTATGTTGCTACAGTGTATTTACCCGACATGTGGTACCTAACATCTGAGAACATCAAAGCTTTAAACAAGCGTTAACTCTTTATTCCCTGTGGGGTGGGTAGCAAATAGTCAGCAAGCCCACTTTAGAGCTGAGGAAATTGAAGCACAGGGGGATGAAGTGGCTGACTCAAGGTCAGTACCCAGTTAGTGGCTACAGGGACCAGCAATGGCCATTGGAGGACTGAGGACAAGGCCCTGAGTGCAGTAATTCAGCTGTTATCTTTATTTTTTCCCATCCCATGGATTCAGTGATATAGGCAACATATTTCCAGCAACAAGAATAGGGTACCTTAGGAGAGAAAATAAAATAAAGAAGCTACAGTAAACAAAATGTGGTATATCCATACACTGGAATATTATTTAACCATAAAAAAGAATGCAGTGCTGATACATGCTACAGTGTGGATGAACTTTGGAAACATTGCATGTGAAAGAAGCCAGACACAAAAGCCCACATATTATATGATTTCATAATATGAAATGTCTGGAACAGGTAAGACCACAGAGACAGAAAGCAGATCTGTGATTGTCAAGGGCTGGGGGTGGCCAGGGGCATGGGAAGTCGTTGATTAATGGGTTTGGGGTTTCCTTTTGGGGTGACTGAAATATTTTGGAGCTAGATGGAGGTGATGGTTGCACAACACTGTGAATGTCATAAATGCCACTGAATTATACACTTTAAAATGATTCATTTTATGTGAATTTTATCTGAATATAAAAATAATAAATAATGAATCTGAGCCTCTGAAAATGAATGCTTGTCACATCACCTGGGTCTCGTGAAAAGCAGATTACCTGAATTTGTAGAGGCCATAGCTTCCTCTTAGCTAGCTGTGACTGCATGACCTTGGGCCAATTTCTGAGTCTGTTTCCTCAGTTTTACAATGGGATCTTATACCAAATTAGTGGTTTTCAAACTGCTACTTTTTGAAGCTGCTAAACTTCTTAAAAATAAAAAATTGTATGTTGAATCTTAGTATATAAAACAGACAAAGGAAAAGCTAAGTGAGGGGGCTGTCCAAACTGCTCGCTACTCCTACCAACAGCAGCCCCAAAGGCACCCTAGGCTGTGATGCTTTGGATAAAGTTGAAAATCCTCAAAAGAGATGATTTCAAAACTTGTGATCCCATGTCCCCAAAAGGGATACCCTCCTGTTTCAAAGCAGAATAGCAAGAGGAGATGTGGGTATCCACATCATGCATGTGGTTGTCAATGAACATGTGGCCTAATGAAGATTTAGGAAGGAAAAGTATAAAACTGAACATGACAGGTGCAGCTAGACCTGGGCTGACCAGGGACTCACAGCGGCTGGGGATGTAGTGGGGGCCGTAAGGAGGCCCCACTGCTTCCCCTCATCCAAAGTCTATGAGAGCCCAACGGACTTGATCCAGGGGACCAAGAACAACTCACCACCACTTGCTCAGAGTTCAAGATTCCTCTGAGCCACCAATAGAAAGAGCAGAAGATTTTCCATGCCAGGTGTTGATCAAAGAGATTGTGACTGGATTTGGGGAAAATTTACATGAGGATGAAAGTCAGAGAACAAAATAAGAAGCCTAAGGACATTGATCTGGTCATGGTGATTTTTCCAGTTTCTCATCACATGTGTCACGTATAAGGGTTCATTCTAGAGTCACCATCCTCCACAAAGACATCAAGACATCTATATACAGAGCCCACAGGTAGACTTTCAGATTACTGTATATAAAAACTTGTCAGCCTGACCAGAATTTCAGTGGCTCATCCACTTACCAACATTCTTTCCTGACTTTATGTGCCAAGGAGATATTCTTCTCCCTCCTTTCCCCCACCCCCGGCCCCCAAAAGACTTAAGATCTGCAGGACGACAGGAAGAGAAGGGGGAGGTGGGGGGAGAGCTTTAGCCGAGTGGAGCTGGGTTATCACTTAACAGTAAATGAATAAGGTATGGACCCGGAAATGAAGACAACACTCATGTGTTCTTGGATGTAAGGGAGTTGATCTATCAGTGTTCACATTTGGAAAATCAACATTGGCATGAGGGATTATCAGGTAAACTGTCTAGGTGCTAGTCTGCACAGCCTTAGATGGAAGTATCTCGAAGAAAATCTTCTGAGGAAGTGAGAAATGAGAAAGTTCATGTTCATATTGTGTTTGAAACACACTAAAATCAGAGAGTGTTGGGTAGATCAAAACATCCTAGACCAGTGGTTCCCAAAGTGGTCCCAGGATGGGCATCACCTCGGAACTTGTTAGAAATACAAATTCAGCCCCATCCCAGACCTACTGAGTCAGACACTCTGGGGATGGGGCCTAGAATATGTGTCTTATCGAGCTCTTCAGTGACTCTAATGCACATGACTGTTTGAGAACCCGTTTGAGAGCTTCTCTTCCAATAAACTCCCTAATTTTAGATGAGGATATCAAGGCCAAAAGTAAATAAATGGCTTTCCCACTATCACCCAGCTGAATGTGAGAGCTAGAACAAAAGATGAAAATTTGGAAGTGTTACAAATTATGTTTTAAAAAAGAAGCTACATTTCTCTTTCCCAAAGATTAAAAGAGAATTGATGCTTCCAATTCAAAACCTGCTTTTTGATTCATCAAATGTGACTTTAACAGCCCGATTCTGAGTAAAATCCCATCAGAATCCCCACGTTCACTGATGTGTCCTCAGCACCTATAACAGGTCTGGCCAGTAATAGACACTCAATAAATATTAGTTATAATGTGAATCAGTTCACACAGAGACCTTTATCCATTTTTATCCATTTCCCTGTACGATTACTGGGCCTCTGTCCAACTTGTAGAAACTCGCCCAAGGTGTAGAGATCCCCAAACATCATATTCTTGCAGGGAATAATTTTGACAAGCAGCTCACTTTCTCCCCATCTCCACCCAAATGCTTCCAAAAGTAGGCTGAAGAGGAGAAATCTATTGTGTAACTGAAGAGCTGAAGAAGCCTCTGAAATGCTGTCCATGTAAAAATTTCCCCTAACATTTATCTCGTCAAGTTTATTAATTTTAAACAGTGTGTTTTTACTTTACTGGGAAACAAATTGAAAATGCAGACTTAGCATCTGTGAAAGCTTTTCTTTTTATAGAAGGGAGAAAAGATTGAAGCTAGGGTGAAAGAAGATCATAGGGTGAGAAAATTTAAGAAATAAAACAAATTTTTAAAAAAAGAACTCAAAACTTAAAAACACCTATATAGCATGAACGACATCAAAATTAAACAATTATAAATAATATATCTAGCCTATCTTTTTTTTCTCTATAGCAAGTTCTTGACTTCTTCACTTGCAATGTTTTAATTCATACCTGTTTCTTATTTTTTCTCCGAATTATTTGTCCTATAGTAAGAATATTATTTAAATAAGTTTTATTTTAAAATTTTTTCTTAAAATCATTTTTCCTTAAAAAAAGTAACATCTGTACTAGGAGACATTAGGGGCATGTTTTATAGGTCCAGTAATAGTTATATTTGATGGTTAAAGCCTTTGGCATCACCACATACTCAAGGCTTACATTAATAATTTATATCAAGCTCTTTATATGGTACACTGCATTTACTGACTAATTCTGGACCACATAAACATTTTAGGAGACCAAGAAAAAAAATTGTGTCTGTTTTTCATACTATATCTGTACCTCAATTAACAGAATAAGCCTTTTGGGATAGGGACACTGCAGATCCAATTTTTTTAATGGTATGTGAATATTTGTAATTGGTTTCTGGACTCCGATCCGGAAACTTTGCCACAGTAGTTATCATACCCAGAAGGAAAGGTGTGTATCTAGGAAACCAGCTAGGCTGAAAGGTAAATTTTCTCAGGGGTCAACTTTTTCTACGAAGGAATTCTATCTTTGTTGAGAGCAGGGATTCTTCCAACCTTAAAGGGACAATGATTTCTCTAATGTGCCAATCAAAACAACCAGTTCACTTTTTGGAAAAAAGAAAAAAATTATCAACCCTCTCTCATCAACAATGCAGCAGATTCTCCAGCCAGGCCACAGAGATACAGGTTGCCCAATCCTCATTGCCCCTGGCAGTCAGGGATCTAGAGCTACTGCTATTTGCAAAGCTCAGTTAATGAAACAACATCCTCTGAGCTTTCATAGTAAAAAACAAAGGTGGTCCAGAGACACCACAAAAGTCGTAAATAAATAAGGGAGAATGGTCTTAAGGAGAGAAAGCCCAACCTCATGAGTGGCAGCTCTAAACTAGTCTTACCACTGACCTTGTCATTCTTTAAGAGACTTCCTGATTTCCACCTTCATGAAATGGGGCTAATTAAACATCCCTGTAATCAACTCAATTCTTCTCTGACCTGCATATTTTCATAGTACTTTTTTGAGCCTTGGGCAAAACTCTTGTAGCCATCTTTGAATGCTGTGGTCTTGAGAGAAGCATGAAACCCCATGTACTATAAAAAATGTGAAGAGTGTTTTCGTGGAGTTGCAAATGTACTTATATTACTTAGATATGAAAGAAAATAATCTCTTCTTTCTCCCCCCACTATAATTCATCTGCTCTTCATTGTTGGCAGTACAATTAAACTCAGCCTGACCCACTAACTTAAGCATATGTTTAGGGTAACTTAATCTCTTTTGGATAAATGTTCACTTTTTCAGATTTCCTGGCCCTCCCTATGCTCGTGTCCCAGATGGCAGCTTGGTGTGTTCATCAAGGTGACAGGGAAAAGTGGGGACTCGGGTCTATCAGTGCAGGTCTTTTCTGAGCGCCAGGGTCTGTTGTTGGCATGCGGGCTTGGGTGGCTTAGCATGGGCCAGCACTCCTGCCTGCCTGTACCTTTTTCCCCCAGCCAACGTTCCCTGCCCGCATTCTCCTCCCGCCCTTGGCAATACCTACATTTTTCTCCCCTTTGGGGCTGCAATGGTGAAACCTGACCTACACGGAATTGAATATACTGAATGAATATCTTTAAAATCCTGATGACAGTATGAATTTCCCATACTAAGGATCCTAAATATCTCTGGAAGTGTACCTTCCTTCCCTCCCCACTGCTTCCAAACTTATATCCTTCCCATCCATCCCCAAGGCCAGTGGTTTCCACCTGATTATCAGCATCAACAAGGAGACTTATAAAAATACAGATTCCTACATATATACAATGGAATATTACTCAGCCATTAAAAAGAATGAAATAATGCCATTTGCAGCAACGTGGATGGATCTGGAGATTATCATACTAAGTGAATTAAGTCAGACAGAGAAAGGCAAATATCATATGATATCGCTTATATGCGGAATTTTAAAAAATGAACTCATTTACAAAACAGAAACAGACTCACAGACTTAGAGAAAGAACTTATGGTTACCAGGGGGGAAGGATGGGAGGGAGGGATAGATTGGGAGTCTGCGATTGACATGTACACACTGCTGTATTTTAAATAAAATGCCTTTCCATGAAAAAATAATTAAAAATAAATAAATAAGTAAATAAATAAACAAATAAATAAAATATAGATTCCTGAGCTTCCCCCTTCCAAATAAGATTTAAAAACAACCAAAATAAGCAAGGTGAGGAATAGTGACTATCAGTTTCTGCCTTTGGGCTAAGAAAAGGAAGGAAATAAGAATTCATATTCATGTTTGCTTGTATTTGTTTAAATACTGGAGGGAAACATAAAGGTAAGTGGAAATAACCTTTTTTATTGAAGTATAATTGACATACTGTATTATATTAGTTTCGAGTGTACAACACACTGATTCCAAGTCTATATACATTTGGAGGTAACCTTTTTATGTTAGTGAGGGTGTGAAGGAGAAAGGAAATGATTTATCTTTTCATAAGCTTTTGATTTTAGTGTTTTAACATTTAACTTTTTGAAAAGAAGTAAAATAAGTGCATTTTGCTTTTGTTTTGTGTTTTTTAGTTGTTCTGATGAATCCGATCTGGGAGGTCTTGAGCAGAATTATCTGAGAGACCGTTCTAGCCTTAAATCTGACCACATCACACCACTGAAACCCTCCAGTGACGTCTGGTCATCTTTAGGATAAAATGTAACCTAGTTAGCATGAACCAGGAGCCCATTTTTGATCGAAGCCCTGCCTTGCTCCCCCGCCTCTGTCCACCCTCACCAGGCGTTCCAGCCCCACCAGGCATTCCAGCCACCCCTCCGTTTCTTTGCACCCTCCTCCTTCCTTCCCACTCCCCACAACTTCATACTATTTGCTCTGCATGGGGCAGTCTGACATCGCCATTTCTACATCTGCCCTCCCCAGAATCCACCGGAATAAATAAGAGTCTCTTCCGATGTCACACTACACAACAATTTTTTTGTAGGTATCTTTCTCCCCTCTCATCTCCAGGCCATAACAATGGCATCCTCAGTGGTGTGGTGTTTGTTGAATGAATAAATAAATGATTTTCAGTGTTAATGAAAAGATTTACAAAATAACAAAATACACACAGAAGAAAACTGACTCGATCACTTAAATCTGTGATTTTTAAAAAGGTGTGTGTGTGTATTTTAGTAAGCAAACATAGCAAAATTATGATCAGGATAATGGGCCCTAAGTGCAAAAGAGGACTGCTAAGTCTGTTAATAGGTAGATAAGAATCATTTGTAATTGGCATATGCTTTGTATGCCAACAATGCCACTAACTGGTTTCTCAGGCCCTAGACAATGTTAGGCCTCACTCTTAAGTAAAGAAAGTGTTTCCCTTGTTTACACAATGAATTTGCTTAAGAAGCTCTGTTTTCATGGGCAAAACAATGGTGGTTCTACTTCTCTTCACACCCAAATTAGCACAAGTTAGAAATGAATCTAAATGAAGTCATACAGTGTTTATAAACATAATATGAATTCATTTCATGGTGAAATGTTACTTTGTGATCTACACGATAGGAAAATAGTTTACCACTTCCTATATGAAAAAAAAAACTTGGTAAAAATTTGTCACTTCTTCTTTATCTGTCTTGCCTTTCAGACAAATGGAAAGCACACAATTCTGCAATGATTGAAGAATAGTGGCTCTTGTGGAACTTTTATTTTGTATTTTTAAAAAGAAATTTTCAGTTATGAAAATATGAATGTGTCATCTAGCTTTTTTTTTTTTTTTTTTTTTGCCCGTGCCGCGCAGCATGTGGGATCTCAGTTCCCCGACCAGGGATCTAACCTGTGTCCCCTGCAGTGGAAGCACAGAGTCTTAACCACTGGACCACCAGGGAAGTCCTCATCTAACTTTTAGATAAGATCATCATGTTAACAACTCAGGTAGCTTTTGAAATATATTTACCTAGCTAATTTCCTGCTTCCTGAAGAAGAAATAAACTGTTACTTTTGAACCAGGAAAATGCTAAGCCTGATGGGAGATCAAAAAACAAACAAACTAAAGAACATACATTATTCACCATCCAGCCATCACCTATAAGACATGTGCCCCCTCTTTGCAGTCTGTTAATCCTCATATACTAGGTGTGATGCTGATCCGTAAAAGTGTGGAAAAAAAAAAAAGTACCAAGAATTGATTTAACTTGCTGCCATGGATTAAATATGGCTCTAACGAGAGAATTAATTTTTTTTTTGCAAGTTACAAACCCTTTGAAATTGGAATCCAGACAATTATAGTATGCGGCAGACACTTCTTTCTTTCCTAATTAAGTGGCAAGCATTGTCTTCTCTCCCCAGCTAGCTTCTTAGAAACTGAAGTTGGCCTTCCATATAAATATGAGTTCATTTCATGGGAAGTAAATTCTCCCACACCACATGCCTAAGCTTCTTTAGATGTAAATGGCATGGTCAGGAAGGCCTGACTTCCCAATTGGAATGTGAAACCAGCCTTTCCAAATGGCTTAGTATTTAACTATTAACTATGAAGACCAACAACTGCCTAAAGTAAAAGTCCTTGGCATAATAACCATTTTCACAGAACTAATTCCCTCACATAGGCATGTCCTAATGGACCAGTAAAACTTGCCTTGTCATGTCTGAATGCAGCATTACCACCATTTAGAGTTGGCTAGAATTGGTAATCACTGCTCAGTGAGAGTGGGAGGTAGGGAGGCTTTATTATAATACTAGGCTTCCACAGGGCCTTTCCTCTGAAGACCTCAAAGCACCTGACAAACACTAAGTAATACTCATGACACCCCAGTGAGAGAGGTAAGTATCCTTATCCCCATTTTACCGAGGAGGAAACAGTGAGGTTAAGTTGGGTAACCTGGTGAGTCAGGGGCAGAATGAAGAGTTCCTAATTCTTAGTCTTGTGCTCACACAAACATTCCAAGGGGCTGCCATTGGAAAGATAAAAGGAAAAGCACCTCATTTTCAAATACCCCAAGGTGAAAGCATCGATTATAAATGGGATCACAAGTAAGTCATTTGATTTTAACAACGGGAATACCATCTTGTAGTCTTCAAACTTTATTTCAAAATGTCAATATATCATTGCAAGTAGTTCCTTAGACTCTGAAGTAGAAAATAAAGATGATTCTATCATAGGAGAAACAATTGTAGAAATTGATGTTAAGTAATTTGATAAAGTGGACCAAAAGTGTGTTTTATGTTTTAGGATAGTGGGCCAGATTCTTGCAACAGCTCTTTTAGAGTTTATCCCTGGGGGCAGAGATCCATCTTTCTAGCTTTTGTATCCTCATAAGGAGTACTACTGGGCCCATTGTTCAATAAAAGTTAGTTAAACCAATGAAACCCACTAAGTGACAAGGGCTGGGGGACTTGTGAAGCTGAATAGGATGGAATCCCACCCTCGAAGGGGCTGGGGATTGAATATGAGACATAGAATACAGAAGGTAATTAAGAAATGAGGGGCAGGGACTTCCCTGGCGGTCCAGTGGTTAAGACTTCGCCTTCTAATGCAGGGGTTGCCGGTTCGATCTCTGGTCAGGGAGCTAAGATCCCACATGCCTCGCGGCCAAAGAACCAAAACGTAAAACAGAAGCAATATTGTAACAAATTCGATAAAGACCTTAAAATTGTCCACATCAAAAAAAAAAAAAAAAAAAAAAGAGGGGAGAGAAGATGGAATGGGCCAAGTGTTCCATATGAAAACACCAAGCTTTAAATTCAAATTGGAACATTAAGGTTTTGATGAATTCCCAGATAATAAGGCCATCATTTCTGGAATCTGCATTACTGCTTACAAACCACTATGGCAGCTTTCTTCAGTTAAAGCCAGTTGGTTTTTAAATAGCCCATTGGTTTTCTTATCACATTATTTAGAATGCTGACTATTATAATAAATACTGTTTGGTCCAAGAAATAGCTTTTGAGATGAGCAGAGAGCCAGCCATACTGGCCTTCTTTCGGTTTCTCCAAAGTCTCTCCGCCTCAGGGATGCAGATGATATTTGGTCTACCTGGAATGCCCTTCCCACCTTCCATCCCTACCTCCTCCTCCTGGCTAACTCCCACTTAGCCTTAGAATTTCTGCTCCAACATCATTTTCTGACTCTTTGGACTAGATTAGCTCTGTGGTTACACCTGAAAACTCTTTGCACTTTTCCTTCATAATAGCTATCACAGCTTGTAATTAAACATCTGGGTTTTTTCAATTAAATTTTTAAATGAACGTAAATTCCTGTTTCCCTCTCTCTTCTACCCACTGTGTATCTAATTTTCAAGATTCCATGTCTGCTTTGACCCCTATCATACCCCAGCATGTAAGAGATCCTCAATAAACCTTAGTTGAATA
Organism: Balaenoptera acutorostrata; assembly: GCF_949987535.1. Classification (NCBI taxonomy): domain Eukaryota; kingdom Metazoa; phylum Chordata; class Mammalia; order Artiodactyla; family Balaenopteridae; genus Balaenoptera; species Balaenoptera acutorostrata. Next base: position 15,295,418 of record NC_080081.1, read on the forward strand.
AATAAACATACACATGTTGCTAATTACTGAGAAACAGTGAACGAGTAGCATTTTGGGAGAGCTCAGGCTAAGAAAGAGAATAGCAGTCCCGTCGGGGAGCAAGCCTGGTGCTGTCAGGTAGGCCTCCGTGTTGCTATGAACCGGCCTGGCTGTGAGGCTGTGGCCTTCTCCTGCTGAACATAATTTCACAGGGCATCAATGTCATTCAAGGCCACCCCGTGACCATGAGTGGTCAAGACGAAGACGAGCCCACTCCATAGTCGTGTGTGGGCTCAATCAAACAAGAATATCGACCAGACCACACAAATATCCAAGCATCCCCTATTCTGGTTAACCTGAATCACTGCTGCTTCATCGCCAATTACAGCTTTAGCCTTGCATGTTTCATCCCACCTTTGATGTAAAAATTCCAATCATGGAATAGTCCCTCCTTCCTGAATACTCTCCCTAAAGTCACTTAACACAAGCCCAAATCCTATAGTAAAATCTTTCTAACACCTCCTTACTGACGTGGTCCATGGTTCCTCCTGGTGTGAGGTCTCCCCTCATTGTAATGGGTCAATCAAGCCGGTATTGTCACTAAACCAATTTTACTTTCCTGAGGGTCTTTGACTGCAGGGCATGGAAAACACAATATAGAATGGGGCAGAAAATTGATATACAGCTGTTCAAATATGTCTCCCCACCCAGAGAATGATTTAGAAACTGTGGATATTTAGCTCCTGGTAGTTAATTCACTTCTCAAGAGATTATTGAAACACTGTATTAACATAGGTCAACCCAAAATTATCAGATCATTAAAAAAAATCTCTTCATGGTGGATTTTGAAAAGCAAACTGTTAAGAATTATTATTTTCATAGTGTAGTTCCCTTTTTAATGTTTTCCACATATTCATAAATGAAAATCTGTGTCTGTTCCTTGGAACTAACCCCACTGTGAGCGGTAGCTAGCTAGAAGAGGGAAGGAGGATATATTTTCTTTTAACATCTTTATTAGAGTATAATTGCTTTACAATGGTGTGTTAGTTTCTGCTTTATAACAAATTGAATCAACTATACATATACATATATCCCCATATCTCCTCTCTCTTGCGTCTCCCTCCCACCCTCCCTATCCCACCCCTCTAGGTGGTCACAAAGCACTGAGCTGATCTCCCTGTGCTATGTGGCTGCTTCCCACTAGCTATCTATTTTACATTTGGTAGTGTATATATAAGTCTATGCCACTCTCTCACTTCATCCCAGCTTACCCTTCCCCCTCCCCGTGTCCTGAAGTCCATTCTATACGTCTGCGTCTGTATTCCTGTCCTGCCCCTAGGTTCTTCAGAACCATTTTTTTTTTTAGATTCCATATATATGTGTTAGCATACGGTATTTCTTCTTCTCTTTCTGACTTACTTCACTCTGTATGCCAGACTCTAGGTCCATCCACCTCACTACAAATAACTCAATTTCGTTTCTTTTTATGGCTGAGTAATATTCCATTGTATATATGAGCCACATCTTCTTTATCCATTCGTCTGTCGATGGACACTTAGGTTGCTTCCATGTCCTGGCTATTGTAAATAGAGCTGCAATGAACATTGTGGTACATGACTCTTTTTGAATTATGGTTTGCTCAGGGTATATGCCCAGTAGTGGGATTGCTGGGTCATATGGTAGTTCTATTTTTAGTTTTTTAAGGAACCTCCATACTGTTCTCCATAGTGGCTGTATCAGTTGACATTCCCACCAACGGGGCAAGAGGGTTCCCTTTTCTCCACACCCTCTCCAGCATTTATTGTTTGTAGATTTTTTGATGATGGCCATTCTGACTGGTGTGAGGTGATACCTCATGGTAGTTTTTTTTTTTTTTTTAATTTTTATTTATTATGTTTATTTTTGGCTGTGTTGGGTCTTCGTTTTTGTGTGAGGGCTTTCTCCAGTTGTGGCGAGTGGGGGCCACTCTTCATCGCGGTGCGCGGGCCTGTCACTATCGCGGCCTCTCTTGTTGTGGAGCAGAGGCTCCAGACGCTCAGGCTCAGTAGTTGTGGCTCACGGACCCAGTTGCTCCGCGGCATGTGGGATCTTCCCAGACCAGGGCTCGAACCCGTGTCCCCTGCATTGGCAGGCAGATTCTCAACCACTGTGCCACCAGGGAAGCCCCTCATGGTAGTTTTGATTTGCATTTCTCTAATGATTAATGATGCTGAGCGTCTTTCATCTGTTTATTGGCAATCTGTATATCTTCTTTGGAGAAATGTCTATTTAGGTCTTCTGCCCATTTTTGGATTGGGTTGTTTGTTTTTTTGATATTGAGCTGCATGAGCTGCTTGTATATTTTGGAGATTAATCCTTTGTCAGTTGCTTCATTTGCAAATATTTTCTCCCATTCTGAGGGTTGTCTTTTCATCTTGTTTATGGTTTCCTTTGCTGTGCAAAAGCTTTTAAGTTTCATTAGGTCCCATTCGTTTATTTTTGTTTTTATTTCCATTTCTCTAGGAAGTGGGTCAAAAAGGATCTTGCTGTGATTTATGTCATAGAGTGTTCTGCCTATGTTTTCCTCTAAGAGTTTTATAGTGTCTGGCCTTACATTTAGGTCTTTAATCCATTTTGAGTTTATTTTTGTGTGTGGTGTTAGGGAGTGTTCTAATTTCATTCTTTTACATGTAGCTGTCCAGTTTTCCCAGCACCACTTATTGAAGAGGCTGTCTTTTCTCCATTGTATATTCTTGCCTGGGAAGGAGGATATTTTTAAACAGCCAAGGTGAATCTTTTTCATAGACCACATGTGGATAATTCAAAACAGACTGAAGTTCTTCTAAGAAGCCACATTTCATGCTTCTCTCAACTGCTTCATGTAGACTCCTTCTCAAGGGAAAAACCACATTCTCTTCCTTCTCTATTTGGTTTTTTCCCTTGTCTAGACAGTAGTCTAAAGACTGAAAACATTTGGGCATTAAAATGTTTTTTCCCTAATCTCTGTAAGTCCAATTCATTCCTTCCTAAGTGATTCTAGTTTCAAGATTTTTCCCCTCAACAACTCAAAGCAAATTCACTGCAAACATTTCCAAAGCCAAGAGCAGATTTTGAAGCTCACAGGGAGCTGGGACAGCATGTCTCAATCTTTGGGTTCCTAGTCCCCTTTGGAGTAACATAAAAATTTCTGATTCCATCAACTCCCGGATGCTGTTATGCTTCCCAGGAGTCCTGCACAACGACTTTAGATCCTAGTGTCCTGGGTACCTTCCAGTTGGTACATCACAAATCCCCCTTCCCTTATACCTGGAATTATCCATCTCTTTAGAATAGTGCTTTTGGTCAAACTTGGTGTCACACCTAAATTAACTGCCTATTGTTTCAATTCCATTAAATAATCTGTATTTCCTGTTGCCCTATAGATCCAAGAAGAACCTTTGCCAGAATATCCTGGAAACATCCCTCCCATGGGTCTCCCAGGCTTCTCTCCAGTTCTGGTCCAACATCTCAGTTCTTTCACCCACATTCTCAATTCTCCTGCCCATCTTGCTACCTTCTTTCTTTCTTCATTTATATACTGCATCTCAAGCTCAGCTTGTTTGAAATCAGACTCATCACCTGTCCTCTCCTACCTCCAAACTAATTCCTCATACCCTGCCTCCTTAAATGCAGGTCTTTTTGCTGATTTCCTTCCCATATTTCCCTTGTCCCTAGCATCAAAGCAATTTTCAAACCCCATCCATTTTTCTTTCACAGTCTCTCCTGTTTCCACTCCTTCCTTTCTGTTCCTTTGGACCACTCCCAGCGTTCATGTTCATGTTCAGAGAGGTGCTTATGTAAACCAGTGCTACAGCCTCCAAGCCTCTCTGCTGTCCCTCTTCTCTCCGTTCCACCTGCCAGATTACCACCAAATTAATCTTTGCCAAATCTTATTTCGATCATGTCATGCCCCTGTTAAAAATTTTTTAAAAATAAAGACACCTACCAAATCTAGTTCAGACTCTTTCTTTTGGAGTTCAGGGGGGCTATGAGCTGAGCCCTGACTAGAAAGGAGGAAGCTGCCTCACTCCCACCCCCCAGGGAGTAAAAGAAATGACAGTTTTTTAGAGAAAGAAACAAGATTCAAAAGCAAATTTTTCTGACTCCAAATCTTCTATGCTTAACCACAAGGCTAAGGTACCTCATTGCTAAGTTTCTTCAAATATGTTTGCTTCATCTGTAAAATTGGACACCCCACCCTCCTGTCGTGCTGGCAGGGCTACACAATGAATGTGCTAATAAACAGCCCATATGAAAAAGGACCACTTCTTGACATACTCTTGTCGGTGCTCTCCTTCCCCAGTTTTGCTGACAATGCAAAAACCTGACAAGAAAAGGACAGATATGAAATCACAAACTATCCCAGCACCGTGTCGGGCTGCCAGTCAATAATGGCACCCGTCATGGGCATGGATGAAGTTCAGGAATTGTGTGTTAGATGAATGCGTCTTCTGAGCTCCTCTTCACAAACCCTCCAGAATGGTTGCCATGGCGTCCCCTGCTACTGTGGCAAAACAGCATCTTAGCCCGGCTGCCAGAACCATCAGTTAAGTACATCCTGAAAGCCTCATCCTACGTGTGCCCTGTGTGTAAAGACTGAAAGAGTGAAGGCTACGGTCCTTCTGTTAATTTAAGGGTGACTTTTAAAATTCATTAGAAAGAATGGGCTTTTCTGTTAACATTTCTTAAGAACAAATATAAACATGATTATTTTGAAGAGTTTAAAATGACACATTAAAATGCTCATAAAATTATCTAAGTGTTAAATGCAAAATACAAAATTGTTTCACAGTGTGATCTCAACTTTGTAAGTATATACACAGATATTTATGGAGAACTGCATGGAAAAAGATGGGAAGGAAATATGCCAGAATGTTTACAGTGATTGTCTCTAGAGAGGGAATTATGAAGGATTGTTTTTACATTTCTGTCTTTTTGTTTACTCTTACAATGTTCTATAATGAGTAGGTGTTACTCTTAGAATTATAAAAAGTAGTATAGAAATTTTACTTGTTGACTTTTGTTTAAAAAAGTAGTACAGGCTTCCCTGGTGGCGCAGTGGTTGAGCGTCTTCCTGTCAATTCAGGGCATGCGAGTTCGAGCCCTGGTCTGGGAAGATCCACATGCCACGGAGCAACTGGGCCCGTGAGCCACAATTGCTGAGCCTGCGCGTCTGGAGCCTGTGCTCCGCAACAAGAGAGGCCGCGATGGTGAGATGGCCCGCGCACCGCGATGAAGAGTGGCCCCCGCTTGCCGCAGCTGGAGAAAGCCCTCGCACAGAAACGAAGACCCCACACAGCCAAAAATAAATAAATAAAAATTTAAAAAAAATAAAAAATAAAATAAAAAAAAAAATAAAAAAGTAGTACATTCATATGGTTTAGGAATTAAAATACTTTAATGGGTACACGTTCCCTCTATTCCTGTCCTGATCTTCCCACTCCTCTATGAAAACTACTCATAGCCTCCTTTCTGAATTTCTTTATGAAGATGTAAGCGTACGTGATGCATGCTGTTATTTTTTCCCCTTTCTTACACAAAACGTAACATTACATTTACTGCTTTGCCCTTTGCTTTTTTTCCACTTAATTTATCTCGGTGATATTTCCACAAGAGTACATAAATACCCATTTGTTTTCATAGTTGCATAGTACTCCATTGCATGATGTTTCATCTTTTACTCAACCAGTTCCCTGTGGATGGATATTTGGATTGTTTCCTGATTTTTACTATTATAAAAAGGAATACTGAACAATAAGGTATTACTGTATAGCACAGAGAACTATATTCAATATCCTATAATAAACCATAATGAAAAGAATATGTAAAAAAATATCTATATATGTATAGCTGGATCACTTTGCTGTACAGCAGTAATAAACACAACATTGTAAATCAACTATACTTCAATAAAAAAGAAATACGTATGTCACATCAAGTATAATCTAAACTATGAAATAAACATTCACATTGTGAGGTAAAAAAAGGAATGCTGCAATGAATAATCTTGTATGTGCCTCATTTTTTAAGTTTGCAGATGTCTCTGTAGGGTAAATACACAGAAATGGGATTTCTAGGTCAAAGGCTAAATGATGCATTTGTCTTTTTTTTTAGCAAGTTTTTGAAAATTGAGGTATAATTAACATATAACATTATATTAGTTTCAGGTGTACAACACAACGATTCAATATTTATATACACTGAGAAAGGATCACCACAATAACTCTAGTTAACGTCCACCATCATACATAGTTACAAAAAATTTTTTTTCTTGTGAAGAGAACTTCACCCATTTCTCCCTCCACCCCTCCCTTCTGGCAACCACCAATCTGTTCTCTGTATCTACGAGCTTGGTTTTTTGGGGTTTTTTGTTTGTTTGTTTTTGATTTCACATATGAGTGAGACTATACGGTATTTGTCTTTCTCTGTCTGACTTGCATTTGTTGTTTTGATAGATTTTGTCAAATTAACCCCACTAGTAGTTGTACTATTTTGAACTTCCACCAGGAATGTTTGTGAGATCCTGTTTCTCTCCTTGGCCAACATGTATATTGTCCAACTTTTGTATTTAATTTAATCTAATAAATTAAAAATGGTATTTAAGCATAGATTTAATCTATATTTTTCTTATTAAGGGGGTGGATGGCATCTCTTCACATATTTAAGGACCATTTGTATTTATCTGTTTGGGTCCTTTGTTCATGTTTCTAATGGATCACTGGTTTTTTCCTTCTCTTTTCTTTAAAGTAGGGGGATTAGCCCTTTGTTTTTCACTTTTTTTCATATAATCTTTTAAAAATTAATATAACTTTGAAGAAAGAATGCTCAGGGAAAGAGCTTCTTCAGATCAACTTATTTGTGGTGCAGAGAAAAATAATTAAAAAAAATAAAAACTATTATTACATTTTTCTAGATGTAAAGAAAAAAATAAAGATCACCTAAATTGGGTTATTCGCAGACAACACCTTGGTACGTATCAGTGTTTTCTTCTGTCCTATATAAATAAATATATTACATATATTCACATACTATTTACATAATATATATTGCATATGTATATTCATATATAACTATTTGGAAAAGCATTTTTCCAAGGAGTTTCAATGAGTAAAAGAAAGAGGGTGTGGCATTGCAAGAGGCTGCTTAATACTCAAATAATAAAGGTGGGATTAAAACTAGCCTAACACAATGAGAGTGGTTAAAACCATTAAAATCAATTAGAGCAGCGGGGCTCAAATTTATCAAGAATCAGAAACACCTGGAAGGTTTGTGAAGCCACAGGGGCTGAGCTACATCCCCAAAGCTTCTCTTTCACTAGGTCTGGGGTGGGATCCCCTGCAAATCTGCATTTCTATGGAGCTCCCAGGTGATGTTTCTGGCATTGATCTGGGGGCCACACTGGAGGAACCACCAAATTAGAGTAAAACCCACCCGAGTGTTTGAAGATTCAGATAAAATGACTATTTAAATTTATGTTGATTAAAGGTCAGCCAGAAATTCCTTATTTGATACCTGTGGAAATGTTTCCAAAAGGTATTAATCCCCTTCCCAGCCTAAGGGAGGAGAGTGCTCTAAGCCTTATTGAGGGCTTGTTTGCTGAGCAAGGATCCTGCCCTGCGGCAGGGCGATCCTTCTGAAGGGCACATGTCTCTCACCCAACTGTAGATGAGATGATGCCTGAACAAGACTGCTTTGGTGCAGCGTCTAGCAGCTACCAGGGGAGTTCATTTTAAATTCTACGCTCATGATGCCCACTTAACTTCCTCAAAAAAATAAAGTGCTCGATGGCACTTTTATTCCAGTGCACCACGGGCAGACAGACAGTAAGACTATAAACCACAAATACATAATCATTTTGATCATGATGCATTGAATGTTAACGAGGGTCTTCCCAGGAGCATATCTGACTGAGCAGGTGACATTAGTCAGAGAGACTTGCGGAGGCTCTGGTCTATTCTCGGGAAAGCTTCCACTCCGGCCGTGGAACGACATCTGTAGAGGAGTGAGATGAGGGAAGGAGGGCAGAGAGGAGCTACAGCAAGAATATGGGCAAAAAAAAGATGCTGTTTGGACCAGAGTGGAAGCAGTGGGGAACGACATAAAGGAACTGCAATCTATTTTGAAGGGAGAACTGCTGGATTAGAAAGATTAAAAACAAGGCCACAGACGGCCATATACAAAACAGAATCTGATTTTTCAAAATAAAAATAATAATAATAAGTGGGTTGTGTGCTTTTAAAAATATTGGAAACTCCTTCTACATAAACTTTGGAGATGTGGTAGTCCAAAAAATGCCCTCCCAAAAGATATCTACTGCAAATTCCTGGAACCTGGGAAGTAACCTTATTTGGGAAAAGAGTCTTTGCAGATGTAATTAAGGATCTTGAAATGAGATCATCCAGATCTCATTTAGAATGGGCCCTAAATCCAATGACAAGTGTCCTTGTAAGAGGGAAGCAAAGGGAAACCACAAAGAAGGGGAGCAATGTGACCGCCGGGGCAGAGACTGGAGTGCCGTGGCCTCCAGATATCCTGGCAGCTCCCAGAAGCTGGAAGAGGCAGAGAAGGATTCTCCGCCAGAGCCTCCAGAGGTAGTGGGGCCCCGCCAGCACCTCCATTCAGACTTCAGTCCTCCAGAACCGTGAGAGAATAAATTTCTGTTGTTTTGAGTTACCCAGTTTTTGGAAATTTGTTATAGCAGCCATGGAAACTAATATAGGAGAGATAGGGAAACGTTTCAAAAATATTATTGTACTTGTTTATTTATTGATGGGATGTCTCTTCACTCTCCCCTCACTAAAATACGCTCCATGAAGAAAAGGATTTCCGCCTGTTGTTTCACCGCTGTGTCCCAGAGTCTAGAAAAGTTCCAGGTACGTTGCAGGCAGTCTGTATGTATTTGCTGAACAAATTAATAGCGGAGGATGTGATTTGAGATGTATTTGCTATACAAGATATAAAGGCTGGGATGAGGAGAGGACATCCACTCGAGGTAAAGAGACAGATCTTGAAAAAGAGGCCGAAAGCAAGAGCCCTGAGCCGGGGGTGCCGACCATGGTTCTGCAGTTTGGAGGGTTCTCGCTGCTGGAAATGGCAGCTCTCGGAGGAGCAGGACGGATGCTTCAGTACAGACACCCTGAGGGTGGGTTCCTTCAGCAGTGGGCAGTGGGGAGCACTGAGGGGTTTCAGCAGGAGACTGACCTGATAAGAATGGTGTTAAGCATTTTTTAAAAATTATTAGCACCTTTAATTAATTAATTAATTATTTTTTGGGCTGTGTTGGGTCTTCGTTTCTATGCGAGGGCTTCCTCTAGTTGCGGCAAGCAGGGGCCACTCTTCATCGCGGTGCGCGGGCCTCTCACTATCGCGGCCTCTCTTGTTGCGGAGCACAGGCTCCAGACGCGCAGGCTCAGTAATTGTGGCTCACGGGCCTAGTTGCTCCGCAGCATGTGGGATCTTCCCAGACCAGGGCTCAAACCCGTGTCCCCTGCATTGGCAGGCAGATTCTCAACCACTGCGCCACCAGGGAAGCCCCAGTGTTAAGCATTTTATCTGTGTCCTCTAACTGCCACAGACATTGTTCTTTGGATCTTATTTGCTGATGGGTTCTTCTTTTTCTAAGTCTCGCTGAATTTGGCTATAACTGTTCATGATAAATAGTCCTTATTTAATGCCAGCATAACTCCAATGGGGGATAACTATTGTTTTCCAGTTCTTTTGATTTAGCATTTATTCTACTTTCTCAACATTTTCATGCCATCCACGATCTCCTTGTATTTCGTCTCAGCCACCCTGAATACCAGCCCCCTTCCATTTATTTACTTAATTTTTGGCAATTAATAAATGCTCTTTCTCCCAATTCCCTTTACCCAATGCTGAGTTGGTCATTTTGCTTTTGTCAGTTCTTTCAGTTACAAAACATGTGTCTTTGCCATGGTTGATTATAACTGACTAGCAATATTTATATAACATTTCATCTCCAGAGCTATTCCACATTTCTTTAAGACCTCTTTGTAGGCTTCTTTTTTCCCTTTCACATGCATCGTATTCAAGTATCAATTTGTTTCTCACTTCAAACATTTTTCCTATCATTTTTTTTCCTCTTAAATATTCCTTATTAGCAGTTCTTAAATTCTAGTTCTTCCTCTTTCCACTGTGTTTCAGCTCTTACTGAAACATCCCCCCAATTATGCAGGTTTTCCTGCCCTACTTGGTGAGGGATCAGCCTTTAGGATCTTATGAAAGCATCAAATGCACAGCAAGCTTGAATATTGTCCTCACCTGACACTTCATATTTATGCCCATAGCATAAACATGTTCAAGGTTCATTTTTTTAGTTTAGTTTTCACCTTTCATGTTTTTCTCTAAAGGTCTTATTTTGAGGGGAGAATGAAGTTGAGAATGACACAAGGGCCAAATCCTTCAGTAGAAGATTTGAAAATGCCTGAGAATGATGAAGTCTAGTGATTCGAGAACACCTCAGAAAGGTTTGGTGGTTTTATCAATTATCTGTATAAGAATTAACAAAATATTCAAAACAAATGTTTTCACAGCTTTTCAGAACCAACAAATTTCAAAACAGAAGCAGAACTTCAAGGGTCCTTAAAACTACTCCTTCTAAAGACGGCCAGTCCTCCTGAAACAAATGCATGGACCCAATATTTCATGTTTCTCTTTGAAAGTATATATGAATTTTAGAAAATTGTCCACCTTTGGTTAATAATCTCTAAAAGAAAAGAAAAAAAGAGGAAACATGATCGTTTCTACATTATCATTCTACTTGACTTCCAGTTTTTTTGGTTGCTGTTGTTGACTTTTTTTTTTTTTTTAATTTATTTATTATTTATGGGTGTGTTGGGTCTTCGTTTCTGTGCGAGGGCTTTCTCTAGTTGCGGCAAGTGGGGGCCACTCTTCATCGCGGTGCGCGGGCCTCTCATTATCGCGGCCTCTCTTGTTGCGGAGCACAGGCTCCAGACTCGCAGGCTCAGTAATTGTGGCTCACGGGCCTAGTTGCTCCGTGGCATATGGGATCTTCCCAGACCGGGGCTCGAACCCGTGTCCCCTGCATTGGCAGGCAGATTCTCAACCACTGCGCCACCAGGGAAGCCCCGACTTTTTTTTTTTTTTTAAACATCTTTATTGAGTATAATTGCTTTACAATGTTGTGTTAGTTTCTGCTGTATAACAAAGTGAATCAGCTATATGTATACATATATCCCCATATCCCCTCCCTCTTGCTTGACTTCCGGTTTTGAAGATTTTTTTTTAAGTGCAAAAACATTCAGAAGCACACAACTTTTTTTAAAGCCCAGATTTCTGCTTTGCTATATCTGAGAATAAGCTGAAAACATGAATTTCTCTTAGGAAACCGAGCCCCTAAATGCTATGACCAAGCAACTGGACAAATGGTTTGGGAACCAGCCTGAGCATTTTGCAATACTGTTAAGTGCATAATTTCAAAATATAACAATATACAGGAGAACTATTTGTGCAGCTCTGTGAAGAATATGCCTTTCTAGAATGCAAGATTGAATTCAGCTGATAACCCTGCCACTAGGGCGGTGTAAACAGCCATTTAACAGCCATTCTTCCACTTCCTTTTTGTCAGAAACAGGGAAGATGGCTCCGTTTTCCTCCTCTAACCTGGAAGGCGCCAGCTAAGTGCGCTCTTGGGGCAGTAGAGAATTTTAATGCCAAGGCCACTCCTGGCATGGTTAGGAAGAGGGAACTACTATCTTGGTGACCCTGCTGTTAAAGGAAGAAAATCTCTACTCCCCAGGGAATAGCGGGGTAGCCATGGTTCACCGGAATGGCCAGATGCCATCTCCTCCCTTCCATGGAGAAATCCTAGACCACATCTCCTTTCATAATGGTGAAGAAAAGCGTTCTTTAGCAGACTAAGACAGATACTTTTCTCTGCTGACGAGGAAGACCATAGGTTTAGGAAACCGTGCAATGGATTCACTCTTTGTGATCATTTGTGGAGCGTACAAGACGGTGAGTTACTATGCGGCACCTTCATCACCTGAAAAGGCTGAAGCATTTCTTCATCCTTCAAACCAAGACAGCTTTGTGACACTAGAAAATTAATTCTTGGGCTTCCCTGGTGGCGCGGTGGTTGAGAATCTGCCTGCCAATGCAGGGGACCACGGGTTCGAGCCCTGGTCTGGGAAGATCCCACATGCCGCGGAGCAACTGGGCCCGTGAGCCACAATTACTGAGCCTGCGCATCTGGAGCCTGTGCTCCGCAACAAGAGAGGCCGCGATAGTGAGAGGCCCGCGCACCGCGATGAAGAGTGGCCCCCGCTTGCCACAACTAGAGAAAGCCCTCGCACAGAAACGAAGACCCAACACAGCCATAAAAAAAAAAAAAAAAAAAAAATTAATTCTCAACTAATTAGTATACAATAAGATCTTAGTAACAATCTTAATAACACAATCTTAATAATAAGAATAGCTCTAATTTTTTATGCACTTTCAGTGTATCAGGCCTACACAAAGTGTTTTTACTCATGTTATCCCACTTATCAATATCCATTTTATGGATAAAAAGCTAATAATCTGAGAGGTTGAAACCTTCTCCAATTGTCTTATTCCAAAACTTTTGCTCTGGTCTACCACAGTGCACTTCCTCCAGCTTGAATTGCTGTACAAATATATTTATGGTTGCTGGGATATTTGTATCAAATATTGCTTGAAGGGTACAATTGGCTGGGACTTGTTTTTTCAATTCAGATTTTCTGGTATGACCTTTGTTGCAATGATATTGATGCCCCATTTCAACTCATTGCCTTGGACCCAGCCCTCTACACAGTCAACATATGCACATTCTCAGGGAACATATAAATTGGGCCCAATATTGGTTATATATTTTATCCTCTACAAGGAAGGTTATGAAATAATTCGAAAATTTAAATGACTATAAAATACTTTGCAAATACAAAAATTAATTTGTAGCGCACACTGAAAGCAAAAAGTGTTATATAAATGCTAAATAATAATATTGTAAAGCACCTATACTTTGTGATAATGGGCACTATATAAATGCTAAGTAGAATAAAACAGAAAATGTAGTGTTTTGCATTGGCTCATGAATGTATCAGGCTTCTTGTGTCCCATACACACAAAAAAATTATAACTAGGCCTTACAGCAAAAATGCAAAAGCAAATACTTATCTTTTTAAAAAATTTTATAGCTGTGCTAGTCATTATAATACTGCAATTCTCTAAATCATGGTGTATCTAGGAAGAAGGGACCTTTTCCAATTATCTATTATTGGGTAACAAATCATCCCAAACCTTGGTGGCTTAAATCACCAAGCATTTTATTATTCTCATGATTCTATGGGTTGCCTGGGCTCAGTTAGGCAATTCTTCTGGTCCATATGGTTCAAATAGGACTGTAGTCATTTGGAGGCTCAGCAGGGCTGGAATGCCCAAGATGGCCCACTCGCACATCTGCTGGTTTGTGTATGCTGTTGACTGGCTGCTCAGCTAAGGGTCACCTGAAGTGCCTCAGTTCTCCTTCACTGGCCTCTCTATGGGGCTGGGCTTCTTAGACCATGGTGACTGGGAACACTCCGAGCAGACAAGCCCCAATGTACAAGCAGCTTATTGAACCTCTGTGCACACTATGCTTGCTAAAGTCCCACTGGCCGATGCAAGTCGTGAGGCCAAGCCTAGAGTCAATGTGGGAAAGATATACACATGGCATGAATACCTAATAGAGTGGTTAAGTGGGAGCCACCATTGTAATAGTCCACCACAGAGCTATAACCAGCTTTGCAATTATTCTCATATCCCAGAATGGCACACAAACAGATGACACCCTTGCTACTACCACCAACACCATCATGGCAAAGAACTAGAATAGAAACTTGCAGAGTTTAAAACAACCATTAGCCAGGTACAAGGGATCTCAGTGACGGCCTGTGTTAAATGACAATATAGGACTAGATGAGGTGTCAGTGGCTGAAGAATGATAGGACCCTTGCAACCGTAGCACTCTACAACCCTCCTGTATTACTTAGGAATACATTCAGCTGCAAGAAGCATAAAAGACAATTTCAGGGACTTAAAAAATAGGCATTTTTTTTTCTTACATAATAGGAAGTCCAAAAACTGATGATTACTCAAATTGGTTCTACAATTCAATAATGCAATTTGGGGTCTTTCCTGCATGGTCACAAGATTGCTGCCCCTGCTCCAGGCATTACATCTAAGATCAAAGCAGAAAGGAGAGAGAGAGGAGCCAGCATCAGCCCTTGTGGAAGCAAAAGCTTTCCTAGAAGTTCCAGCTGGCTTTCTCTTACATCTCATTGACCAGAATTGGTTACTCTAGCTGCAAAGGAGGCAGAGAAGGGGAGTAGTTAGCTGGGCACTTTGCTGACCAGTATACCAGCATTTTGTTAACAAGGAAGTTGGGGGAGTTATACTGGTTGAAAAACAGTATCTGTCACAACCTTCATTTTTAGAAATGACCCCAGAAAAGAGGGGAACCCTGAAGTGTCTGAGATGAAGCATCACAATCGTAACAGAACAGGGTCTTGAAATCTAAATTAAGTTATTCTAAAGAAAAACAAAGTTACATGCAGCTACTATGATTAAATAATGCCTTTAAAGGGTTAGTCGCTGGCACATAGCAAGTAAATGTGAGCTGTTGTGGTAAAGATGATGTATTAGTGGCAGAGATGAAGGTATTAATTATTATTACAACGGGCATGAGATAAATTAAGGTTTACTCATTCATCCAACAAAAACTTATTGAGCTTTTTCTTTAAACAAGGACTTTTCCAATTCAAATTCCAGGAAACAAAGAGTTTAATGGGTGATTCACACGGTCAGGGAAAAATACAAGCATTTATTTTGGATACGGCATTGAGAGAAAAGGATAAGTACTTTGGAAAGACAGCCCTAATAATTCAGAACGCAATTTATTCTCTTCAGGAATAAAACTATGGGCATGGAAAACATCATGACCTCAATAGAAAGATATTTTTGCTGCATTAATAATTTCAGTAAAAATAATGGTAACCTTTTGATTAGAGCAGGGAAATACAGATGCAAAATAGAATTGAGGCAAGTGAGACTATTACTGTTTAAAAACTTGTCAGTTTTGAGTTGTTTTGTGGTTTTGTTTGATTTGGTTTGGCTTTTAGAGTCAGCAAAAGATTAAAGTTGATCAGAAAACCACACACACACAAATTCCTTTGCCAGAATGTCTTCGCTGTGGGACTGTGTCTGCTGTTTGTAATAAAAAAGGACACAGGTTTGCTGTTAAGCTCAGGCAGGTTTGCTGGGCCAACTCTAAGGGCCCAGAATGAAAATGAAAACCAAAACAGGTAACAGAAGCCCAAAGAAGAGCATGGAAATTCCCTGGGTGTAAGAGAAGGAAACAGGTTGAAGAGAATGGGGCTGGAGGGTGGGGAAGGTTAATATATTTTATATTTGATTTCACGAAGGGACATGGGAGAAAATGAAACACAAATGATCATCTGGAAACTAGTCAGGAAAGCAACAGATAGACGGTACCTAAGTGTTACTGAGAACAAGATACAAACCACTTCCTTAGATGGGAGAGCTTTGTCTGAAGTTTCCCAAAAGAGAAACGGAAGGAAGGAAAAGGAAGAGAAGCAAAGGTGGGGGGTAGGGGGAGGGTAGAGGAAGCCATCAATAAAGGGAAAGACCGCAGACCATGAGAAGCAAGTCTAACAGAGTCTGAGTCCCAGAAGGAGGAGAAATACAGGAAATAGCACACTGCTAGGCGGGGAGAAGAGATGCGATGCCCAAAGTAATTTTAAGAAGAGGAAGGCAAAGAGAAATTTGGAGAGCTCTTTGAAATCACAAAACACGGTAAAAGAATGTTTTAATAATTAATAATAATTAAAGATGCAGCCCATCTTAATGTTAATATTTTGTAAATATTCTGTCTAAAAGCTAGTGTAAGTCTGCCATCCTAGAAGAGAAACAATGTAAGCTTTGGTACAGGGAATGAAGGGAATGCAGTTGTTCAAATGTAGTTGTTCAAAATACATAAAATGAGGTAAAGAAGATATGGGATCATTAATAAGAACTGGGGAAGACGAAAGAATCCGATTTCAAATTCAACATCTCTCACTGAAGCACCTACTATAACTCAGGTCTGTACGAAGACAAACATACACATGGAAAGGAACTGCAGATGTGTCTGGGAAAATGATAACAGAGTTGGAAGTAACCTAAAAGTAACCTGTGAAGCATGAAATATTTAGAGTCAATCTGAAAGAGAATGGAATTAGATACATATATTAATAGTCTGGAACATAAGTATAGAAAAGCAGGCCTGCAGAAGTAGTAAAACGTGTTGACAAATAGTAATTAAGGTTGAAAAAATGAGACTTACACTACTTTTTCTAATTATATCATTCATTGATTGTTTATTCATTCTTCTAGTTGTTCAAGCATCAAATAGGTATTTAAGGTTGACTTTGTACCAAGCCCTGGGCCGGGTGCTGGAGTTTCAAAGTCAGGTAACAAAGAGTATCTGCCAGTGAGACAATGGTCTCATGGGGAGAAATAGATGCATCTTGATATAGGAAAGGTAGGAAGGAAACTCACATTTTGGGGATGTCTGCTATGTGACAAGGACTGCACAGTGTGTTAAGTACTGGCACATATGACTTCACACATGATAACAGCTAAAGCCAGTTTCTTAAAAAGTGGAAAATTTGTCAGGGGCCCAGAAAATTGTTCACTCTCAATATAATAACTAGACAAAAAATTTAAAATTTAACATATTGAAAAATTGTCAAAACTTTATTTCTAATAACAAAGCTAACTTTCAAGATATCCAGTCTCACCATGCAGAAGAAAAAGGAGAGGAAAGGGGAAAAAAGGTGGGGTGGACTTGAGAGAAAAAAGTGTCACATAAGATGATGTCTGAAGTGAACCGGGCACATTCAACTTTACCAATAATTAAAGATAGCATTTTGGGGCTTCCCTGGTGGTGCAGTGGTTAAGAATCCACCTGCCAATGCAGGGGATACGGGTTCAAGCCCTGGTCCGGGAAGATCCCACATGCCACGGAGCAACTAAGCCTGTGCACCACAACTACTGAGCCTGCGCTCTAGAGCCTGCGAGCCACAACTACTGAGCCCGTGAGCCACAACTACTGAAGCCCGCGTGCCGCAGCTACTGAAGCCCGCATGCCTAGAGCCCATGCTGCACGACAGGAGAAGCCACTGCAATGAGAAGCCCACGCACCGTAACAAAGAGTAGCCCCTGCTCGCCGCAACCAGAGGAAGCCCGTGCACAGCAACAAAGACCCAACGCAGCCAAAAATAAAAATAAAAAATAAATAAATTTTAAAAAAAGATAGCATTTTGCCTAAGAAATTAGTGTAAAATGCTTACAATTATAACGTCAGTGTTGTCAAGGAAATAGGAAAAAGAGCATTCCTGTCAAAGTCAGTAAAATCGGCATAATATTTTGGAGGTAATATAGCAATATGTATAAATATGCTGAAAGATAACAAAAAATATTCTTTGACTTAGTAATCCTTTTAGCAATC
Organism: Balaenoptera acutorostrata; assembly: GCF_949987535.1. Classification (NCBI taxonomy): domain Eukaryota; kingdom Metazoa; phylum Chordata; class Mammalia; order Artiodactyla; family Balaenopteridae; genus Balaenoptera; species Balaenoptera acutorostrata. Next base: position 15,312,963 of record NC_080081.1, read on the forward strand.
TGTTCTAAGAATTTAATTACAAGTGCTTCAAAAAATTTTTTTTTAAGTATTTGTTTATTTATTTATTTATGACTGTGTTGGGTCTTCGTTTCTGTGCGAGGGCTTTCTCTAGTTGTGGCAAACGGGGCCATTCTTCATCACCGTGCGCGGGCCTCTCACTATCGCGGCCTCTCTTGTTGCAGAGCACAGGCTCCAGACGCGCAGGCTCAGTAATTGTGGCTCACGGGCCCAGCTGCTCCACGGCATGTGGGATCTTCCCAGACCAGGGCTCAAACCCGTGGTCCCCTGCATTGACAGGCAGATTCTCAACCACTGCGCCACCAGGGAAGCCCCCAAATTTTTATATAAAAGGTTATTCAACATATTTTTAACATAGCATTATTTTTAATAGAAAAAAATGGAAAATCAATCACGGTCTGGAAATTATGGCCCACTCCTATGCAGATATGAAGAGTCGTGGTTTTTGAAGAATATTTTAAGATATAGGGAGATACACTTGCCCTAATGTTTATTGTGGGGAAGAAGGAACCCTATAATCAATGTGATCCTAATTTTTATAAATTGCCAAATTTCAAGAGATTTGTTGTTATCTACCACTGATTTCCCCCTTGCACATTAAAGACATTCAATAATTTTTACTGAATTTCAAGAATATGTGTGCAAGAAAAGGGAGTAAAATTAAACACAGAATACCAACATTAGTTTATTTTAGGTGACGGGATTATAGGTGATTCTTATTTTCTTCTGCATAATTTATTTTCAAGTTCTCTACAGAGAAGCTTTATAACTATTATGAGTGAAGAAAGTAATTTTATTGACTTGAGTTATCAAAGATGTTCACAGAATATTTTAAAAGAGGCAAGAGAGAATTTTTGGTGGTTGTATGAATTTTTAAGAGACAACTTCGTTAGACAAATCAGAATATTGCCTTTAAGATCATACAAGAAGATGACTCTCTGGGATGACGGGTTATAATGGGTCCTAGTGTCGGCAGCATCTTTACATTTGGTGAGAGGATGGGCAGCAAGAATGGGAACAGGGAAGCAAGGTGAGTCTGTCCATCGTATTAAAGGTAACTTGAAACTGACCTATGAATCCATCCTGGGTCTTTATTTTCTCTAGACCCTTGACTAAGAAATAAAGAGAAGTTGAGTATAAAAACTGAGCATGCAGTTGAAGGTAGAGATGAGAGCCTTGTGTAGCCTGATCCCCGTTCTGGGTTCTGCAGGCCATGTCACCCTGGCAATAACGTAATAGGGGCCATTATTTGGTATTTGTAAATAGTACACCAGGGAAAATGGAGACAGAATCAAGAGGAACATGTGTTGCGCATACTGTGTACAGTATATGTTTATCAAGCCTGATTGTCCTACAATATTATGACCTCCACGGGGGCAGAAAGGTTTTCTTCCTTTTTATCTTCATCTACTTTATCACAGGGAACAGCATGTAGTGAAGGAAGCCAGATGCAAAAAGCCACATATTGTATGACTCCATTTATGTGAAATGTCCAGGATAGGCAAATCCAGAGACAGAACGAGGGTTAGTGGTGGCCAGGGCTGGGAGCTGAGGGAGATGGGGAGTGACCATTAACAGGTAAGGGTTTCTTTTTGGGGTGAAGAAAGTGTTCTGCAATTAGATAGTGATGATGGCTGCACAGCTCTGTGAATATACAAAACTCACTGAATTGCAGGCTTGAAAGTGGTGAATTTGATGATACGTGAATTATACCTAGATTTTTTTTTTTTAATCATCTTTGAATGGAGTATGAGATCAGAAAGACCTATATAGAAGAGGTTTCATTGGGCAAAGGGGAGAAGCAATCTGGCAGGATCTGCCCAGTCTAACCATTCTTTAGTGACAAAACCTGGAGGAGTTTTTTAACCTTGAAATTATGGAAACAACAGAAGGAATCATCCATAGCAAATGACTCAAACTACAATGTATGTCATAAGGACAAAGGATATTTTATCACATATATAATATTGTCATATCTATATGTGTACTTAGTATATAAAAATATATCTTAGTATCTAAAACTTACAGAACTGATTCTCATGTTCACCTTCAGTTTCTCTTCACTGAAAGGCTGATGGGGAGATTGAGGAGGGCTGCTTAGAGAGAAGTTTCTGTTATAAAACACTCTGGATTTGTCTTCTCTCTATTCTTGTCCATGCTCTCCTATGTGTCACACTGTTAGTGTCTGCATGACATCTGCCCTGCAATCATTATGTCTACATCCTACCCATTATTTTCTACATTTTAATGCGCATGTTACACAAATCAAAGACATCTTTGCACCACTATTGATTGTCAACATTTGATCACAAACATTTATGTCTTCCTAAAGAACTAAATACCAGAATGAACTTAAAATGGGTATGCTCATCAAAGCAAATGATTAAAAATATTGTGTCATTATAAGCACTTTTAGACACAATTTAATGGACTACAAAAACAAAACAATAAAAATTTTCAGGTTTTTTGGATGCAAATAAATATTAAGGCAACTATAATTCATACTTCACTAAAGAATAATGAACAGCAGAAAGTTCACCAAACTGTGACATGGTTATTGAACCATGTCAAAAACCCATATCTTTTTTTTCTCCTCTTGTGATTTTTATTTCTTCTGCATGTTAGTAGCAAGGAAGTGAGGGGGAAAAAATAGGTTACTCTAAAGAAATTAAAATTATATAAAAATTTTTTCACTCCAGTGCTTATTAAAGCTTTTTAACTGGTTAAAAATTCCATATGTGGAAACTGCAAGTTAAATGTTTCTGTTAACTATGAGTGAAGTTTAAAATTCAGAACCAAGCAACAAGGATATATTGTATAGCACAGAGAAATATAGCCATTATTTTGTAATAACTTTAAATGGAGCATAATTGATAAAAATATTGAATCACTGTGTTGTTCATCTGAAACTAATATAATATTGCAGATCAACTATACCTCAATACAAAACAAATAAATAAAAATAAAATTCGGAACCAGTAGGCAAAAAAAGGAATCAAGGTCACATAGATGTGATTTTTTTTAAAGCATCAATGAAATAAATTGTATATAAAAATAAATTTTAAATAAAAATATAAATAAATGAAACAGATCACTTGCAAGACTGTAGTAATTGGCAATTGGTCCTATTAAATTCTAGTTTGTTCCGGAATGTACGTATGCATATATCTTTTCCCCGCATCAAGAACAAGACATTTATAAAAAGTCTTGGCATAGACATCTTTTAATGGTGACTGAAGGTTTAAGCATGAAGTCAATTCTAGAGATGCTTGCCAACCATTGTGGGGGGATAAATCCTGCAAATAGTGCTTGGTACTCCCTAGCACCCAGTTTTCATGGACTGTTATATTCTAAAGTCCTTACTACTTGGTGATGTATGTAGTCTAGTGTAACACCATTCCAGACTTGGTTGCTCTGCTTATGTAACTGATCGGTGGGCTGAAGTCCGCTAGTCCTCTATTCAGTTTGGTAAACAAGGGCTTGCCTGTCACCCTTCATTGTGCTTCTTCAAAGAACAGTTGCCACTTTATCTGGTAACAGCTTTCTTTATGAGTGCTATTCAGGTGAAATACACCAAGGCCGTTATTTCCTTAGCACAAGAAGAGACATTTATCTTGCCACTAATGGATAATTAATTTTAAAAATGTATATTATGACACAATTAGAAAAAAAGAAAAAAAGGCAAGCTGGACAATGGGACTAAATGTCCCTTCTTCAAATTGACTCCTATTTAGCTCTTCCAATGTCATCCCAAACACAGATAAGTTTTCTTTCATGAATTGTTCTCCTGAATGATTTATATGTGTCGTGTTATCTGAGGCTCTCTCCAGTCCCCCGGTGGATTTAGCCAGCCATCAGCTGCATAATTGTTAATTTTAACACTATAAAAGGTTCTGATGCAGAAGAGATAAGGTGTTGGTGGAAGAATTAATTGAAATGTATCTCCCAATCACACTAGTCTCCCACTACTGGTTTCCCACACACAAAAATTATACTTTAGATTTAAGGTGAAAATAAATTTACATCTTTGTTACTCATAAAGCTTGGGGTCTAGTTGTGAATGGAAATGTTAATTGTTTCTAACACTCATGAAGGTTTTTCACCCTGAGAACAATTTCCGGGACTATACAGGCCACGGTCCAATGCACATTTTTATAGGTAGGGAAGCTCCTGCAGGCAAAAGCAGACAAGAGATAGGGTGGGAAGGGAGGGTTATGGGACAGGAAATGAGGGAGAGAGGAGAAATGAGGAAGACTGAGAAGAAATCAAATAATATGGGTGATTTATGACTAAATGTACAAACCTCTTTTTTATACCTCTCACTACTCATTATAATTTCCCAGACTTTCTATGCAGCCAAGGAAAGCAGTATAAGCTAATTATACAGGCAACATTTTGATCCCTACACTTCCTTTCTAAGAATGTAAGTGTACCTAAGGGATGATCTAAAAGGCCTTTGCGACAATTATATTTGGATATTTGAAGTCATAGAAAACAAAAGCATGTTAAATGTAAGTTATTGGTCACTTTTAGTTTCCAGTCTACAAATCTGAATGCTTGTGGATGCTTCTCTTAAGTCAATCAAGCAACAAACCTCTGAGTATTTGTGATGTGCTAGGCACAGTGAAGGGTTTGGTCCATGGAGCTCATAGACGGGAGTCTAAGAATATTTCAAGAGAAACTCGTTATATTCATTCCTTCACTCAACAAACATTTCATGAACACCTACTAAGTGCCAGGCGCTGAGCCAACCTCTGTGACTGGGCTACTTATATAAACTGGGCCCTTGCCCCGAACGAGCTCCTAGAATAACTGGGCAGAGGGACAGTAAGGAAACCATCACAGGGAGTAAGAAGCCCTGGCTACTACGGGAAGCCCAGGCGAGGGGCACCAGGAATATTTTAAACTCTTACTCTCGTTGTTTTCAAATGAAAATGACACTGGATTTTGTAAATCAGGCCAATCTCTAGGCATATTTTCCTACATACCCAAACTTTCACCAGTGCCCATTTCTGCCCAGCTTGCAGTTCTAAACTGGCATATTCGGGTATGCCAATTTAGAACCCCAAAACTGTAAGGAAGCTCTTTCAAAGACCCCTCCCTGTAGCTGGACTTAACCAGCCCCTCTAGTCTGTTTCTCTTAAACACGAAAGCCAGAAACTGTTCAGTGGTGAAGGGTATTATCACTTGAATGACATTTTATTGCTTAGTAAAATATTAACAGTTTGCTTTCATATTGCATATTGAGTCTTCAGCAAACAAAAAGGGCATGCTCAACTTTTTTTTTTTTTGGCCACACAGCAGATTCACGGATTATGTGCCTATAATTTTAGGACACAAAGGCTCAGCTTCTTAAAGCCCAAAGAAATGCCAACTGATCTGTGAACGTACTTTTATATATTATGTATTATATTAAGACATAAGAGTATCATCCAAGTCTTTCTATAATGAGGCTCAAAGATGGCCTATCTGGGGTCAGGAATGGGGAAACTTTACTCATTACTGTTGGTAGAATGTAATTCCTCCTTCACGGCAATCTGTGTCTTTAATTGCATTTTCTTTTTAAAGCTCAGTGTAGGTAGGTAGATCTATAGACAGAATTACAATACAGCAATTGAGAACCAATGATTTTCTAAGCCAGAGATATTAGGTATTTAATTTTGCTTTTTAAATCCATGCTATGGTGGGCTCTTATGAATACAATAGAAAAGGAGTTATGTCCTAATCAGTTTATAAGATAGTATGGAGAAAATGGACAATAGACCAACCAGATGTATAAATACAATAATACAAAGAAACCTAATCTACTGCAAACCTATAATTTAATCCTTCTATAACACAAGAGTATTGAAAACTGGCTTATGAATAGCTCAAGAATGCATAAACTGAACTTTATAGCCTTGGCTATGTTAAAAATGTTCAATTCTAACTTATAGTTTATACAAATTATTATTTAATTTTTACGTAAAGAAGAAATCATGGATTATACCTAAAGAAGGGATTATTTATAAATAGTAACCTAAATATTTAAAAATAGTGCAAGACCAAGTTCTTAATGTCAGCAAGGTTGAAAATGATTTGCCCATGCATCAGGATCTGTGTGCATATGTATGTTTGTCTAACAAAAGGTAAAAATGAATGAATATAATGTGAAATAGCAAAACGTCACCTTTTAATATTTTGCTTTATTACTTGATGTGAATAACAATAGTAAAAGATAGCCAAGGTTACATTTATAAAATAATATCTACAGAAGAAGATAACCTTGTAACCAATGCAAATACTACTTGACTTTTTTCTTTTTAAGAATAATGAAAAGCTGAGCTAGTGAACACAATGCGACTTTAAAATACGGTAATAAAATAAAAAGAAGTCTGTTTATGATTTAGAAAAGATTATCTTCTAATCAAACCCAATGTTTGCAATTTATGCAAACTTTTGTTAGTGAGATTTTGAGTTCCTCTTTCTAAAATTCAGCTCCACACTAACAGTATTTTCCTCGTGTTTCTTGTCTCCATTGGTTTTCTCATTATTTACCCACTGTCTCTCGACCTTCCTCTTTAGCCTTCCATTATTCTCTTTCATCCTTTAACCCCCCTGCCACCCCATAACTGAATGAAGTTGTAACAAACATCATCTCATCAGCTTTCAACAGCACTGCCCTTCCTAGTGTCCAGGTTAACTCTCTTTGCCCTAACATACTGGAAACACAAGAAGAGTAGGTAAGGAGGAGAGTGCCGAAGAGAAAGAAGCTTCTGAATTGCACCTCCTGGCTTTTCCACGATCTCTTTCTCAACTCCCTATAAGTAAGGAAGTTCAGATATATTTTAAGTGTATATTGCCAGTAGCATATATATAATATATACATTATAGTTATTTGATCAATAATGATATATCTAATGGAAGCCAATCGAGTGAAAGTAAAACATCTCAGCTGTTGTGTTGGTTTCCTTACTTTACTGGATAATATAACAGAAGGAAAAGTTCAGGGTCTGAAAACTTCTCAAATGGAATAAAAACATAAGTGCTAACTGCATCAGAGATAGATCCTGGCTATAAAAGTGGGAGTAAACACATACAGTACACATTGGAATGAAACGGTCACGTGTTTGTGATGGTGATGAAGGAAGCACTAAATAAGGGTTTTGGTCTCTGCAGATCATGGTCATGTTTTGTGTTCAGTATATAAGTGACTCCTGACAATTTTTAAATCTCTCCATATCAAATCCAAATATATCATCAGTTTAGCAGGAGTTCCATTTGATATCTCTACACGTGTATGTGTTTCAGAGACCATCTGCCTTGCAGTCTTATTTGCTTATAATATTTTTCTGAACAATCTGAAGAGGGACTTCAATGTCATCAAATTAAGAAAATATAACACAGTGACCACAGATATACCAAAATGGTTTGGTGGAATTTGGATCAATAAAGGATAGAATGGTTAAACACTATTATTTGTGGGGGTTTTTTTGTTAAATCTGAATACCCTCAGGGGAATTGAACAAAAGTGGGGTTATAAAGATGTGGCAATGTACCTAAATCACTTTACCAAAACTTTTTTGCAGAACGTAAAAAGTACCTTTCAAGCAGCTGTAACTGGGTCTCAAAAATAATACAACAATACTAACTGAAGTCTAATTAAAGTGGCTATATGATGGCAGAGTGCATAATATTTGGGATGTGAATAGGCAAAATAAATTTTTTAACAGACATTTAAAGATTTAAAATTAAAAATGGGAAAAGAACTCGGTTATTTCAGCAGGTTGTTTGGCTCTCATTTCCAGTCCCACTTCCTCTCCAAACAAACTAACCAAGAAATAAGCAGCATGAAAAAATAAATAAACAAGTAACATGAAAACAAGAGGGAAGGAAACTGTTTAGATTACAAGATACTAAAGAGAAGCAATCATATGTAACATGCGAGGCTTGTTGGGATTCTGATTTGAGTAAATCCGCAATTAAAAAAAAATTGTTTTAGAGAAAATGGATATAGACTGGGTATTCGCTTACACTGAATAATTATTGCAAATTTTGTTGAATGTGCTAAGATATTGTGGTTCTGCTGAGAAAAAAAAAAAGTATGTATCTTTTGGAGACACATCCTGAAGTATTATTCCTGGAGACATTACATGATCTCTTGGATTTGCTTTAAAATACTATAGAAAAAAAATGTGGGATAACTAGATTAAAAAGATGGCAGAATGTTGATAATTATTGAAGCTGATGATAGGCTCGTCATACTATTTTCTCTGCTTTTGTTTCTGTTTGAAGATTTTTGTAACACAAGAATGAAAAATAAACAATAGCTAAAACTCTCGACAATCTTCCAGGCCAGAAGTAGAATCCCCATGGTGCTGGCAGGAAAGGTAGGACGGTGATGATTTCCAGGTTAATTATTAGGGGACAGAAGCACAAGGGTCACGTGGCTGCCATTCCTCAAGCCAGTTCTCAGCTTCTTCCTTTACTGGCACCCTCACGGGGCACATTTCTAGCACTCCATCAGTTTCAGGACCGTGCAACTTAGCTTCCAAGCAACCAAAACTTTCCCCAGACATCTTGTTGGTAATGGATTAAACACTCTCTAGCTGTGGGGTTAATGGTTAACACCTTCAATAGGTGCTCACGCCTGCAACTCTCTCACATGCATGCGTGCACACCTAGGGACTGTTAGACCATCCTGAATCCTTGTGGATAGAACGTGAGATTATCTGTCCTATGGCTACTAATCCTCACTCCAGGCTTCCATACCCCTCCTTACAACAGTTTAACCTCTGAGTCCATGTGTATGGTGTTTCTGTCTTTAAAAGTGTCTCAGCATTCAGTGTGTATCATTGTCTCTTCAAAGACAGGTGTGACTGCCAGTCTTCCCAGGGTGGAAGCCGTGGGCTGTACTGAAGAGCGCTGTGATATTCACCACATGATGGTGAATACAAACACCCCTGCCTTTCCTCCCTGAGATCCTGTATGCACTCACTGTGAAGTGTCATGGGTTTCCTGTCTAATGCCTGGATTCACTTTCCCTGAGACGCCACTGTACTGAGGAAGGAAAATTTCCCCACTGACCATCTGGTTCGTGCCCTGACAGCTTGTTTGCCTGTCTGGCCACACCCTGGTCAATAGTTCTGTCAAAGGAATCAGAAAAGAATAATGACTGTAGCTCATTATCTAATCGTCAAGGCTTTGGTAGATGGGTGACCTTAGAGCTAACCTATGTAAACAGTATGAGCTGTGCTTTCCCTCTTGTCTTTTAGAATTTTTACCTAAATTCTCAGAGTCTGGGTCTCCTTATCTGCAAAATGAAAAAAAATAGTACAAAACAGTACATACTTCCTAAAGTAGTTATGAGTATTAAATGAGCTCATTTGAATACAACTTTTAGCACAGATTTCAACATGTAGTTCTCAATAATATACAAGAAAGAGGAGGAGAAGGGAAGAGGCGGAGAAGAAGCATGACACATGCCCTAAAATAAGTAGAAACAAATTATAACATCTGGTTGGCCATTAATAAGTGAAATTATCTTCTTCTTGCAAAAATATACTCATTATCTGAGTCAAAATAGCAGCACTGGTACCAGGGAAAATGTTGAGTTCTGATCCATGAGAAAAATTCTTAAGAATCACAAAACTCTGTAGATATCCATTGCCAGAAATCTGACAGTGGGATGGTCATAAGAAGTTATTTTGGGGAACTAAACTTTAGGAAGCCTATCTGAGTATCTTTTAAATTCTTCTCTCTCCTCACCCTTATCTGTCTTCAATGCAATAAAAAGAAAGCCCTTTGCATTCATGACTTTAATTGAATCTTTGATGAATTCCCCTTGCTGATTGGTATACGGTAGTGTATTTCTACTTATGGTTGTTATAAGAGAGTACCTAGACTGGATGGCTTAAACAAAAGATATTTACTTTTGGGACTTCCCTGGCAGTCCATTGGTTAAGCCTCTGCTTCCACTGTTCAACCTAATTACCTACCAAAAGCCCTACCTCCAGACACTACCACACTGCGGATTAAGACTCCAACACAGGGATTTGGGGAGGACATAAACACTTAGTCCATAGCAGGTAGCTATTATTATTGTTGTTGTTGTAAAGACTGCTGAGAACTGGAAGTCAGAGAAGAACCAAAAGCAAAAAAAGAAGGAATGAAATGGCTTTTAACGTTTGCCTAGGAGTAGAATTCATTCTAGACTCTGGAACTGACCTGAACCTACTGGTAGGGGGTTAAGTGGCCTAAGCTTCAAGTTAAAGGAATGGAAGGAGAGGAAGCCAGGTGGGCCCTTGTGGGTGCTAGCACCAGTAATTCATTTTTTGAGTAGAGCGGCATCTGGATTTTTGTCCAAACTTTTAAGTATTTAACATTCTAAGAAGCAGAAAACTGTCTAGAAAATACAAGAAAGACAATTGGTTCAGATGTCACAATTATCATAACAAAACTTAAGATATATGGCAACAGGATTTTTTCACTGTAATTTTCAGAGAAGCCAAAAGCTTTCAAGCCATTCGCATCAATAGTCAGCTGTGCTGTCACATTCTCAATCAAGCACAAGACTAAGCTCTTTCTGTGCAGGGAACAGTGTGAATGTTCTCCACACCAGATACCCTTTCCTGTACCCAGTCACCGTGGAAATACTGTTGCACATCCGTACCAGTCATGTGACACAATGCTTTCCTATAAGCCACATGAGTGTAACAGAATGAACTTAAAAAAAAATGCTTCCCAATAGCCAGACGCTCCCCAAATCACACATTGATTATGGATAGTGCATTCTCTTTTTCTGATTTTCTCTATGTTGTATTACGTGTACAATTTTAGATGGTATGATGATCAAGATGATTAGGACAAAGCCCAAATTTTACTATTTTTCTCTGAGCCAACTCAGGCCCTTTTAGCTGAGCAGAGCTTACCTAAAGCACATTTCTCTGTTCCTGGCTTAGCCTTGAACTATTTGCCATACCTACTCCATACTCTACGCCCCTCAACCTGCTCTGTCCTTCTTTGCAATCATCCACAGTAAATGCCTGAATCATTAACATCTGAAAGACTAGTTCTTCTTTCTTTGAGGACAGATCTCCCAGGAGGTGAGGGTAAATGTTTGCATAATCGCAACAGTCCTTCTAAGATGGAAGCAGGAGAGTCAGTGGCAGAGGAGATGTGACCATGGACGCAGAAGTTGGAGGGATGCAGGGACAAGAGGCAAGAAGTGCAGGTGGCCTCTAGAAACTGGAAAAAGCAAGGAAACAGACACTTTCCTAGGGATTTGAGAGACTTTGAAAAGCCAGTGGCAGAAAGGAGTCACCTCAGGCTGGGAGAGAGGATGGGCTGCATGTAAGAGAAGAACCCATGAGTCCTGGAGCAGCAAGGCTGCCAGGGACATGGTCCCCTAGTAAGCCTGTTATTTACCTAATGATCTCAGCTCTGAATCACCCTTATATTTTTCTACCTATGATACAGGAACTGGGATTCTGCAAATTTCATTTCCCAGACTCCTTTGTCATCTGGCATCCTTGCTATGTTCTGCCATAGGAGGCTCTGGGGCAGATTGAAAGATCAAAGGAGGGGGGGGATAATCTCCCCCCCTCTTGTTTTGATCTTGTCAACATGACCCCAGCAACAGCAGTTGGCCTCAGCTTTCATCTTCTTTTGATGCTACCAACACCAGCTTCATTGTTCCACGTGGTACCTCCCACTCAGAAGTCTGAGAATAGACTCTGCTGGACCCCTTCCAGGCTCCTAGATCCTGGTACCCCCATTTCCCTTTTATTTTTCTAGTGCTAGGGGTAGTAGTGGCTTCCTATAGTAAGTATGTCTGTTTTCTCAGTGATCCCTGTTTGCTCTTTCAGTCTTTCATCACTTGTGAAACAAATTCCATATCAAGTCCCTTCTATTTGAACAACCTAGTGTGGCTTCTGCTTCCCTGATGAGACCTGACTGATATCCAAGTCCCATACTTGACTCAGACCCCTGAGTCCCAGACACAGCATTGGAAGTCATAGAGGGATCTGAGGGGTTGAATGGCACTGCATACAATCCAAGAATTTAATGAGACCCCCAGAACAACTGATGTTCACATTCTGCCACCCTGGCTGTCCTCAAAGCCGAGATCAAATTCATTCATGGAAAATAAAGAGAAGCAGCAGTTTCTTCACACCTGAGCATGCACACTGAGGTGAAAAACAGCTATACTATTATTAAAAACCATCTCCTCAGGCAAATACATTTTCTTGCCTCTCAGTTCTTGAGATAATCATAAATATGCCCAAATTTCCCACATTTGGTATTCATTTCTTTAAAAAAAAAATAGAAGTTTAGGGCTTTTATTTCAAGAACTAATCTTCCAGGCTGCTACATTTTTTATTCTTATTTTTCCTTGTCCTCATTTTAGAAACCATGTAAACATATGTTGTCTGGCTAAGTTGTAAGCATCTTTATAAGGTGTATTAAATGACTTTAGGCATGAAGTAAAGTTTTAATTTATTAGTTATTAATTAGCTTCCCCATTCAGTCTATTAGCAAATATTATCCACTTAATTTTCTGTATATCTTTCAAATCATTCACTTCATTCCATCCTCACACACACCCAGTGCAGACCATCTAGATACTTCATAGACTTCCAGTTTACCCTCTGCCCCACAGCCAGTGTCATCGTTTTAAAGACAAATCCAATTCAGCTTAGATAGCCTGCTATTGTCTGTAGGCGAAGTAACCATCTCTTTAAGCAGCTGACATAAGGCTCTCTGTGGTCTCCCTCCCTCCCGTCCAACCTCATTTCTATCTACTTTTGGCCTTGAATTCTGGCCATGTTGGACTTTTATAAGTTCCTCAAACCCCTTAGGCTATCTCTTGTCCCTGGGCTTCGAACATGTTTTTACCACTTTCTAGAACTTTCTTCCCATACCATCCCCTTTTAAACGGTCTCTTTTCAGTTAACTCTTACTCATCCTTCAAGTTGCAGCATCGAGTTCACTTCCTCATGAAAATCTTCTTTGAAAGATCCCCTATTCCACAAGGATTGATTAGAAAATTCTGATTTATATCCCTACAGCAGTCTATGCTTTCTCTTTCATGAAAGCCATCGCTCTTGTTATTATTTGTTTAAATGTATGATACTTTCATGAAGGCAGGAATTATGTCTACCAGGTTCACTGTTTCTAAAACAATGCTTCACACTTAGTAGATAATCAAGAAATATTTCCTGAATTAATGAAGAAATGATCACTTCAACTATGTCATTTAAAATCTTGGGATTTTAGGGCAGAAAAAATATCCTTAGAGATTACCAAATCCAATCCTTTCATTTTATGAATAAGAAGTTAATAGTATGTTTAAGAAAAGTCATATAGTTCCTTATAGTTACAAAGTGTTTTAAGCATAATGAATAAAAAAATTGAGTGAAGAAATAATGTCAGAGGCAGATCTAGAATTTACCTCTAATTTTGAAATATTATCCTTGGAGATTCCATATAATTCCATGGACATTGATAAATTACACCAGCACTAAGAAAATAATTGCATCTACTAATAATTTGAGTTCTTGTAGTTTTTTATAAATTATATGTCAGCTTTTCACAGACGAATATTCCTTCTTAAGTTAATTCTCAATGCATTCAATCATAATATTTTTAACCTTTAAGCAGAATTTCCTGTCTCATATAATAAGGTCTGTATTTCCTCTCTGCATTCTTTCATGCCATAGGAATAGTGCTCTCTCTTATTTATTATTTATCTAATAATATCTCCCTTTGTGTTGATAAAAATGCCTGAATAATTCACATAATAGTGGTGATAAATTTATACATATACCCTCTCTTAGCCCCATCCCAATAGGCAATTAATTTAAGGAATTAAAATGCTAAACTAGAAATAGTCACACAGTGCAAAAGAAAGTAGTTAAGAAAGGATAGAGGAACAAAAAGGCATGAGACATATAGAAAATAAAAAGTAATTTGGCAGACATAAATTCAAGTATATCAATAATAACATTAAATTCTAATTGGTTAAATGATCTAATCAAAAGGCAGAGATTGTCAGACTGGATTAAAAAAAAAAAGACCCAAGTATATGATGTATTTAGGCGATACATGTCAGATCCAAAGATTCGAATAGGTAAAAAGTTAAAAGGATTGAAAAAGATACATTCTGCAAATAGCAACCATAAGAAAACTAGAGTGTATATATTAATATCAGACAAAATATACTTTAAAAAATTTTGATAGAAATATAAATAGAGATATTATATAATGATAAAAGAGTCAATAAATCAGGAAGATATAGCAATTATAAATATGTATGTACCTAACAACAAAGCCCAAAATACATAAAGCAAAAACTGACAGAATTGAAGGAAAAGATAAACAATTCAACAATAATACTTGGAGACTTTAATACCCCACTTTCAATAATAGATAGAAAAACTAAAATATTAAGAAATATAAAACTTGAACAACACTATAAACTAACTAGACCAAATAGACATCTATAGAACACCCCACTCAGTAACAGCAGAGTATACATTCTTTTCAAGTGCCAATGGAATATTCTCCAGGATACCATATGATACATCATGAAACAATCCAAAATAAATTTTAAAGTTTTGAAATTATACAAAGTATGCAAATCACATCGAAACTACAATGACAAACCATTTCACACTAACTAGGATAACTGTAATCAAAAACACAGATAATAATAAGTTGACCAGAATGTGGAAAACTTGGAACATTCATACACTGCTAATAGGAATTTACAATGATACAACTGCTTTGGAAAATAGACAGTTAGCTAAGGCAGCTATTATTATTTTCATTTTGTGGATGAGGATTTCAACAAAAGGTTAAACACAGAGTTACCATATGACCAGCAAGTTCGCTCCTAGGCATATATACAAGAAAAATTAAAATGTATGTCCACACAAAAACTTCTACATAAATGTTCATAGCAACACTCTTCATAATAGCCAAATTATAGAAACAACCTAAATGTCTATCAAGTGACTAACTGATAAATAAAATATGGTATACTTATACAATGGAATATATTTAACAATAAAACTGAATAAACCATTGCTACATGCTACAACAATAAAACTGAATAAACCATTGCTACATGCTACAACATCCTACCACCATGAAAACACTGTGCTAAGTGAAAGAAGTCTCTCACAAAACCCCACTTACTAAGTTACTATATTTATATGATATGTCCAGAATAGGCAAATCTATAGAGACAGAAAAGAGATTAGTGGTTGCCTAGGGCTGAGTGGAGGTGAGGCAGCTAGGGAATAATGGGAGTGATTCCTAATAAATATATGTTTTCTTTTTGTAGTGATAAAAATGTTCTAAAATTGATTGTTGTAATGATTGCACAACTCTGTGACTATGCTAAAACCCATTGACTTGTACACCTCAAATGGGTGAATTTAGGTATGTAGATTATATCTTAATAAAGAAGTTATTATATCAAAATGGATTAAAGACCAAAATGGAAGACTGGATACTGTAAAACTGCTAGAGGAAAACATAGGCAGAACACTCTTTGACAATATTTTTTTGGCTCCATCTCCTAAAGTAAAGGAAATAAATGCAAAAATAAACAAATGGGACCTAATTAAAGGACACAGCAAAGGCAACCATGGACAAAACAAAAAGACAACCTACTGAATAGGAGAAGATATTTGCAAATGATATGACTGATAAGAGATTAATATCCAATATATATAAACAGCTTATACAAGTCAACATCAAAAACAAACAACCCAATTAAAAAATGTGCACAAGATGAAAAGACAACCTATGGACTGGGAGAAAATATTTGCAAACGATGCGATCACCAAGGGCTTAATTTCCAAAATATACAAACAGCTCATACAACTCAATAACAAAAAAACAAACAACCCAATCAAAAAATGGGCAGAAGATCTAAATAGATATTTCTCCAAAGAAGACATACAGATAGCCAATAGGCACATGAAAAGATGCTCAACATCACTAATTATTAGAGAAATGCAAATCAAAACCACAATGCAAATCAAAACCTCATACCAGTCAGAATGGCCATCATTAAAAAGTTTACAAATAACAAATGCTGGAGAGAGTGTGGAGAAAAGAGAACCCTCCTACACTCTCAGTGGGAATGTAAATTAGTGCAGCCATTATGGAAAACAGTATGGAGGTTCCTCAAAAAACTAAAAATAGAGTTGCCATATAATGCAGCAATCCCACTCCTGGGCATATATCCAGAGAAAACTCTAATTCGAAAAGGTACATGCAACCCTATGTTCACAGCAGCACTATTTACAATAGCCAAGACATGGAAACAGCCTAAATGTCCAATGACAGATGAATGAGTAAAGAAGATGTGGTATATATACACAATGGAATACTACTCAGCCATAAAAAGGAATGAAACAACGTCATTTGCAGCAACATGGATGGACATAAAGATTATCATACTGAGCGAAGTAAGTCAGAAAGAGAAAGACAAATACCATATGATAGGGGCTTCCCTGGTGGCGCAGTGGTTAGGAGTCCGCCTGCCAATGCAGGGGATGGGTTTGAGTCCTGGTCTGGGAGGATCCCACATGCCGTGGAGCAACTAGGCCATGAGTCACAACTACTGAGCCCGCATGCCGCAACTACTGACGCCCATGCACCTAGAGCCCATGCTCCGCAACAAGAGAAGCCACCGCAATGAGAAGCCCGGGCACCGCAACGAAGAGTAGCGTGCGCTCACCACAGCTAGAGAAAGCCCGCGTGCAGCAATGAAGACCCAATGCAGCCAAAGATAAATAAATAAAATTTTTAAAAATACCATATGATATCACTTATATGTGGAATCTAAAATATGACACAAATGAACTTATTTATGAAACAGAAACAGACTCACAGACATAGAAAACAAGGTTATGGTTACCAATTTTTCCAAAGAGGAAATGCAGATGGCCAACAGGCACATGAAAAGATTCTCAATATTGCTAATCATCAGGGAAATGCAAATCAAAACCACGATGAGATAACACCTCACACCTGTCTGTCATCAAAAAGAACACAAATAACAAATGTTGGTGAGGATGCGAAGAAAAGGGAACACCCATACACTGTTGGTGGGAATGTAAATTGGTGCAATCACTGTGGGAAATGTTATAAAGGTTTCTCAAAAAACTAAAAATAGAACTACCATATGACCCAGCAATTCCACTCCAAGCTATATGTTTGAAAAAAATAAAAACTAATTCGAAAAGATACATGCATTCAGTGTTCACAGCAGCATTATTTACAACTGTCAAGATATGGAAGCAACCTAAGTGTCCATCAACAAATGAATGGATAAAGAAGCTGTGGAATATATATATATATCATTAAATATATATACACAATAGGATACTACTCAACCATAGAAAAACAAAATTTTGTCATTTGCAGCAACATGTATGGACTTGGAGGGCATTATGCTAAGTGAAATAAGTCAGAGAAAGACAAATACTGTATGATATCACTTATATGTGAAATCTAAAAAATACAACAAACTAGTGAATATAACAAAAAAGAAGCAGACTCACAGATACAGAGAACAAACTAGTGGTTACCAGTGGGGAGAGGGAAGGGTGAAGGAAAATAGAGGGGTAGGGAAGTAAAAGGTAAAAACTATGAGCTATAAAATAAGCTACAAAGATATATTGTACAACATGGGAAATATAGCCAATATTTTATAATAACTATAAATGGAGTTTAACCTTTAAAAATTGTGAATAACTATATTGTACACCTGTCACATATAATATTGTACAGCAACCATACTTCAATTTTTTAAAAAGTTATTATAAAAAAACCATCCTCCTCATATGACATGATAATTCGCTTTGATAGATGACTGAGTTCTGGAGCTAGGGAAAGAGAAGGGTGTTGAGAATCAGTGATTGTGGAGGAGATAGAGTAAACAAGCCTGATAATGTGCCTTAAAGTAAAAACAAACATCCTGTGGGAACAAGTAGCATGAACGGTTCTAGCCAACTCAACCTCAAGAGATTTCTCCTTATCAAGCTTCTTCCCTTACTCTCCCAGGTCAGCCAGATACACCTCTGATTCTACTCTTGGTTTGGCTAGGTAAGAGATATTTTATCTGAAAAAAATAACACTTTACTATTTATTTGCATTGCCTCATTTCATTCTAGTCTTCACAACAACCTTATGAGTTAGCTAAGACAGGTATTATTATTTTCATTTTACAGACGAAAAGACGGAGGCTCCAAACGTTAAGCTAGCAATGAGTACAAAGCCAATGTGGAACTCAGACAGGAACGCTGGATTCCCAGTTCAGTGTTCCTTATATTGTGCTGCTCTTATCTGCCTTTTAAACACATATTGTTTATCCTGTATGATAGTGTCCTATTCAGAGTGTTTATAATTAAAAACTCATTAACTGCAGTATGTATTTTAATTGATGGACTCTGCTGGTGTCAGAAACCACAAAACCACTGATTCATCAGATTGAGAAGGAGTTCAGTCAGCTATGGAATTTATTAATCCATCTCTGCAGACATTACTAATATTCTCCTTAAGCAACATATCCTCGAAAAGAGATGAAAGCAAAAGATCATGGCTAAAGCAAAGGGAGTGGAACCCCACCAAAGAAATATCATTGAAATGTATTGTTACATGTTGATTTTTTGGTAAAGCTTTTGTGTCCTCTAGCGATGTTTTCTGCTTCTATTTAAAAATATGTATATATCATTGTTAGATGTGTAATTGGCTCTCATAAAATATTATTATTTTCTCAGTCCAATGAAGAGAATTTATTCACCTATATTTCAAAATAATAAAATTAGAAATTAAGAGCTTGAAAAGAAGAAGAAATGTAATCTTGAATATAACCTCTAAAACTGGAGCTATGTTTAGAGACTCTAGAATCTTCCTGACACTAGAATAATATTACCAAGGAATATACAATATTTGAAGTCTCTGTGTTCATCTTTTTAATTTAGATATTCTAATACTCTAGATTTGGAGCATTGATTTTTTTTAAAGGATTTCCTGTCAACTATAATCATACAGGTGAAAAGGGACATGTGGGTCATAGAAAATTGGTTTCTCTCCTTGTGGAAAGCAAAGGGTTTATGCCTAACTGGCTAATCCCAGAAAATCGGAAAGAGAAAACTTAATTTGATCTAGGCAGTGACTGACGAAAGGCTAATTTTTTTTCTCCAGGATTGAAAATTAAGGTCCATTACTGGGAACCAGAAGAGATTACAGCAGAGAAACCCCAGCTTTGCATAGGGTATCCTAGCTTCTTCCTCTTCCTCCTCCCAAAACTGGCTTTAATTTCATCAGGGTGGAGTCAGGGGCTGCCAACTATAGAATTTCTCCAGCTGTTGAGCCATTCCCCTTGCACCAAGAAAAAGTCTTCTCCTGCAGGCTTCCTCCTTTGATAGTTATGGATTTATTAAATCTGGCTTCTCTGGGTTAAAGGGAACTAAGAAATATTCAGCAGAATCAACTTGTAAAGTAGTAAATTGGTTTGTTTAGTTAATTATGTAACTCTGGACTTTGATGTCCAGATGAAGGCTGTCCCAGTTATCCACTGCTGCACACAAGCTATCCCAAAACTTAGTGGCTTCATATAAGCATTTTATTATAAATCATGATATTGTACAATAGGTCAGATATTTAGGCAGGGCTCAGCTGGGTGATTCTTCTGTCCCACAAGGTATGGCATAGGTTGTTTGGTGGTATTCTGCTGGTGGATGAGCTGCTCTGGAGGATCCAAGACAGTGTCCAGAAGGTTTGAATTGACGGGTACTGACTATCACAAAATATCTCTAAACAGGTGGTCTCAGACAAAGGGAATTTTCGCATGGCAGCTCAGGGCTCCCAGAGACCCAGGTGGAAGCTGCAAGGCTTCTTACAACCAAGACTCAGAAGTCCCAGAATGACACTTTTGCTGTTTCCTATTGACCAAGCAAGTTGCTAAGGTAAGCCTAGGTTCGTAGGGTAAGTTATCAGACCACTTCTTAATGAAGGAGTAACAAAGAATTTGCCTCAATTTTTAATCTATCATAAAGTCTAGCCATTGAGCACAGATTGCTGGAAGCAGTCAATTAAGTTTCTATGGTAACACAAAATTAAAGATTCACACACTTACTCCTCAGCCTGTCATCCCAACTCCATGTAGACTTAATTGCAATAATTCTTGAAAAGTAGTGCAGTGTGAATGAATGCTCATAGTAGCTTTCTTCACCCACCCCCACACAAATTTTGCCTCTCTGATCATTACCTTAAGCATTGTAGAGTCACCCAAACACAGTCTTGCCTCAAAGACTCTGCCTTGTACTCCTAGATAGAGCCCCTCAGTCCCAGCTCAGAAACCCAGAACTCTACTTATCTAAGAAAAAAGATAAAAAACATGACCAGGGTCTTCCCTGGTGGTGCAATGTTTAAGAATCCGCCTGCCAATGCAGGCAACACGGGTTTGAGCCCTGGTCTGGGAAGATCCCACATGCCATGGAGCAACTAAGCCCATGAGCCACAACTACTGAGCCTGCACTCTAGACCCAGTGAGCCACAACTACTGAAGCCCGCATGCCACAACTACTGAAGCCCATGTGCCGTGCTCTGCAATGAGAAGCCACCACAGTGAGAAGCCCGCACATCACAACAAAGTGTAGCCCCCGCTCGCGCAACTAGAGAAAGCCTGGGCAGAGCAACGAAGACCCAACACAGACAAAAATAAATTTATTAAAAAAACAAAACATGACAAATTCTCAGTTTATGTCACTAAACTATTCTGTACTTATCAATGGAACCAGCATAATTTGAGGATAATGAAGGACATTCTCTACCCCAGAATGAAAACATTAATTTCTGGGGTGAGGAGAAGTTGTCAGTGGGTGGGAGTTTCATTTATTTTGTGTGTGTGTGACAAAAATAATACAAAAATAAATTTTTGATGTAAAATATCAAACACTACAGAAGCGTATATATAGGACCTAAGTTGGCTCAGGTTGCCATAACAAAATACCTCAGACTGGGTGGCTTAAACAACAGAATTTTTTTTTCTACAGTTCTGTAGGCTGGGAAATCTAAGATCAAAGTTCCATCAGGGTTCTCTCCTCCTGGCCTGCAGACAGCCACTTTATCCTCACATGGCCTTTCTTCGTTCAAAGTTCACTCAGACAGAGTAAGGAAGCTCTCTGGTGTCTCTTCGTACAAGGACACTAACCCTATGGGCTCAGGGCCCCACCTTTATGACCATATTTAATTTTAATTACTTCCTTAGAGTCCCAATCTCCAAATACAGCCATTCTGGGGGTTGGGGCTTCAACATATGAATTTGGAGAGGATACGGCTCAATTCAGTCCATAGCAGAAGTTCAGAGCAAAATCTTTGTCACCCTTCACCTGCCCTCTTCCCAAGCCCCCGTTTTGTTTTTTTTTTTAAACATCTTTATTGAAGTATAATTGCCTTACAATAGTGTGTTAGCTTCTGCTTTATAACAAAGTGAATCAGTTATACATATACAATATGTTCCCATTTCTCTTCCCTCTTGCATCTCCCTCCCTCCCACCCTCCCCGTCCCACCCCTCTAGGTGGTCACAAAGCACCGAGCTGATCTCCCTGTCAAGCCCCCGTTTTGTGACTCAAATGTGGTGTTGGAAAGGGGCTGCTCTTGGCACATCTCAGAGTCTGACATACTTGAGAGCTCCTTGAGGATTCATTGCCCCAGATCCAAATGCATTAAAAAAAATTTCTTTTAGCAAATCCAGTGTATTACATCAAATACAATCACCAGTCCTTTAAGTATTCCATTCATTTTATAAAAATATAAGAGTGTATGTTGATTTAATTCAACTGTAAATTTTCATTTTTATAGTCAAGGAACTTTAAAAACCAGAGGTGAAACAACTTCTATAGTCAAAATTTAAAAGCTGTTGCCTTTGTTACAGACATGTCCGCAATAGCAATTTAAGATTAAGGACTTAAATAATGACCAAATTATGTGTGGGTGGGACAGAGTAGCTTATACTTGAAATATCCTGATGATAGAGGGTAAGCATGTGGAAGTTTCACGAGGGGTATCAAAAACATTACTTAAGTTGTCTCACTTCCAGCACTACTCTAGACTTCATTAAGATTAATTAATTAAATAATTAATTAAGATTAGCTTAATAATCCTGTACCTGAATCATGCAGTTAAATCCTCAACCTCTCCTTGGCTGTGCACACACAGACTTAGAGCATGTGGTTGATTCATTCATTCAACAATTTACTGAGCACCTATTCAATACCAGGAGCCTCTCTATGTACTAAGGTATCAAGATCAAATAAGATATGGTCTCTGCCCTTAGGATGTTTAAAGTTAGGTAAGGAAACACGTAATGAGTAAATAGCTGCAACCAAGAGGTACTGACACTAGAATAATAGTTGGTCCAGGGTATGGAGAAGCATAAAGCTGGGTGTAGTCAATCAGCTTCTTGGAGGTACCTTTATAGAAAAAGCAACTTCAAATTATTATTAATGAATCAATCAGATAATATTTTCTTGTCAGGCTGTTGCCAGCCTCTTAACTCACTCCCATATGCCCCAATGATAGAGGCAGAGTTTTATTAAAAAGCAAGCCCTGTGACACAGTGAAAGCCCCCTTTGCCTCAAGTAAATAAAGACAAATTTTTATCAAACACAGAGCTTTGTTTGACAGCATTGGATTTATTTGCTAGCAGACAATGTACAGGCATAAACGTCAAATACTGTTTTCAGAGTGCATTGAAAAGCGGCGCTGCAGGCATGCCTGTGACCGTAGGGCCTGGCCACTCCTGACTACGGCCTGGAATGTGAAATTGGAGGCTGATAGTGAACAAAAGGACACGTCAACTAGGAAGTTAGTGTATAGAAACACTTTAGTGCACAAACAAAGCATTAAAATACAATTCGGCTCTACAAATACCAGGGGGGCGATAAGTCCACTGAGGTCATGAGTCAACTTTTCAGGCAGCTGGAATGATTGGATGCCGATTGCTATCAGACAAACCACCATCCTTTAATGCTTCTGATTCCTACCTTGTGCCCTCTTACCACATTCAAGTCTCAAAAATTAGAAGGAATTATGGCATTTGCTTGCTTCTGGGATATTTTACCCTGTCTCTAGGGAAAGGGAATATTATGCTGCTGAGTAAAGCAAACGTCCCCGTTTAGGAATGGACTATGTGGAGGGATGGGGGCGTGGCCTCTCCTAGACACACTGAGACCTAAGGCTAGACCAAGCAGTCACCCTCCCCGTAGGTGGCACAAAAAAACAGGGGAAATTGGTCCCACAACCCAGCGCCTAGTGGTGCAGGTACAGAGGCTGAAGTTTTCCTAATGCAAGGAATGCAAAATAGCACAGTGGCGTAAAAACAAGTTGGGGCAAATAGTCTAGCACGGCAATCCGGCAGGTGGTAAGCAACTGTACTTGGCAAAAACCTCTGCTTGTCTGATAAAGGAATGGAGGATGGAGAAATTTATACCAATGGAGTTGTTCCTCTAGTATGCAGGGTTCGTGGACCCAAGCACATGGAGATCTTGTTCTAGAGAAAGACTGGATGGGTTTGGTTGGTCAAGTAACTGTCCAAACTAAGAAAAGCGTAACCAAGTAGAATTCCAGGAAAATGTGTAGATGTGTGCGATTGGGTGGCAGTGTGACTAGCACTGAACTAGATCATTAAAAGATCCAAGCTCTGGGACTTCCCTGGCGGCACAGTGGTTAAGACTCTGTGCTCCCAATGCAGTGGGCCCGGGTTCAATCCCTGGTCAGGGAACTAGATCCCACATGCATGTCACAACTAAGGAGCCTGCCAGCCACAACTAAGGAGCACATGTGCTGCAACTAAAGGAGCCAGCGAGCTGCAACTAAGACCTGGCTCAACCAAATAAATAAATTTAAAAATTAAATAATATAAGATAAATATAAAAAAAAAAGATCAAATTCTTAAAAAAAAAAAAAAAAAAAAAAGAAGCCCCAAACTCTCTGAAAAGAGTTTGGAGACTCTCCCTCCCATTATGCCATACATTTGTCAGGAAAAAGATAAGATCACCTACTATTATAACTTATCGTTCAACAATGAACCGAAGAGTCTAGACAGTGCAAAAGGTAAGAAAAAGAAATAGTATGTATAAGAATTGGAAAGGAAGAAAGAAAACTCTCAATATTCACAGATGATATGATTTTGTATGTATAAAATCCAAAGTAAACTACAAATAAGTTACTTGAATTAAAAATGGTTTCACGGGCTTCCCTGGTGGCGCAGTGGTTGAGAATCTGCCTGCCAATGCAGGGCACACGGGTTCGAGCCCTGGTCTGGGAAGATCCCACATGCCACGGAGCAACTGGGCCCGTGAGCCACAATTGCTGAGCCTGCGCATGTGGAGCCTGTGCTCCACAACAAGAGAGGCCGCGACAGTGAGAGGCCCGCGCACCGCGATGAAGAGTGGTCTCCACTTGCCACAACTAGAGAAAGCCCTCGCACAGAAACGAAGACCCAACACAGTCATAAATAAATAAATAAATAAAAGAACGTGAATTTCTTTAAAAAAAAAATGCAGTTATTTATAAGAAAAAAAAATGGTTTCACAAGGTTGCCACTTGCAAAGTCAATATACAAAAATCAATTATATTTCTGTATACCAGCAACAAACAGAAAATAAAATTATTTTTAAAAAGAAAATTATTTAAAAGACATTATCTTCTTATCATCTTAAAAACACACTATTTATATAGTATCAAAAAATAATTTTTAAAACCTAGGAATAATAGATGAGTAAAAATTCTACCAGAAAATTGTAAGATGTTACTCAGAGAAATTAAAGAATAACAAAATTAACTGAAGGATACTAGGCTCATCGGTTAGAAGTGCTAAATTTGTAAAGATGTCAATTCTCCCTAAATCAAGCTAGAGATTCATAACAATCTTAATTAAAAGGCTTTTTAGGGCTTCCCTGGTGGCGCAGTGGTTGAGAATCTGCCTGCCTAATGCAGAGGAAACGGGTTCGAGCCATGGTCTGGGAGGATCCCACATGCCGCGGAGCAACTGGGCCCGTGAGCCACAATTACTGAGCCTGCGCGTCTGGAGCCTGTGCTCCGCAACAAGAGAGGCCGCGATAGTGAGAGGCCCGCGCACCGCAATGAATAGTGACCCCCGCTTGCCGCAACTAGAGAAAGCCCTCGCACAGAGACGAAGACCCAACACAGCCATAAATAAATAAAAATTTTTTTTAAAAAAAGGCTTTTAAATAATATTTGGCTTTAGTAAATCTTAAAAGTTCTCATCACAAGAAAAAAAATTTTAGAACTATATACTGTGACGAATGTTAACTAGACTTATTGTAGTGATCATTCCACAATATATACAAGTATCAAATCATTATGTTTTCATCTGAAAAGTTTGAAGACCCTCCCTCCCATTATAATATAATGTTATATGTCAATTATACCTCAATTTAAATTTTTTAATAAAAAATTAAAAATATTTGGGTTTTTAAAGAATATTTAGAACCTGACAATCTTTTCTACAGTTTATATGGAAATGCAAAGGCCAAGAATAGCCATGATACTTTTGAATAAGAAGAAAATGAAAGTACTTGCTCTGCCAGAATTAGGATAGTGCAAAAATTGAAAAATATGAAGCAAAGTAGAGAGCTCAGAAACTCAACTCACATCATATGGCAAAGGGAGTACTAGTGAGCAGTATAAAAAAGCAGTCTTTACAATGAATGGTTCTAGAAAATTGAGTGTCCATATGGAAAGAAATCAAGTCTTATACTACACACAGAAATCAACTTCAGATGGATTCTGGAAATGGAGAAATAGCTCCTATATGACCAACCCTCCCTTAGATAAGAACCATAAACTTTGGACAAAATATTTTTTAAAAAAACCTCTCTGAATGCCTGCAGAAAAACCAAAAGCAAACAGAAACACAAGGGAACACACTTGGAAAAAGGGTACAGTCTTAAGTGAGTTTCCCATTTTTATAGTTTTTTGCTTGTAAAATATCTTGCATGTATACAACAGTAGACATGAACAAGAATGCCTACGGCAGCAAGTACACATGGTTAAAAATTGGAAACAACCCACATGCTCATCAGCAGGAGAGTATAAGCAAATACACTGTGGTATATTTGCAACAATTAAATATCAGACAGCAGATGAATAAACTCAGTGACATGCAGTAACATTGAACCCAAACAACAGAATTAAATGAAAAAAGGTAATCAATAAAGATTACATACAAAAGTTTAACTTATAATAACATTTAAAGTTAAAACAAAAAGAAAAACATACATTTAAAGGATACACATAGATGAGAAAAGTTATATAGCTAAATTTAAAAATCAAGGGAATGAAAATTGTTACATTGGGTTAGGGAAGGCAAGTGTAGAGTTTTCTGGGGAGAGGATTTGATTTAATATAGGTTTACCAGCAGATTTTATTTTGGATGGTAGATTCATAGGTATTTATTACATGATGAAAGAAAGAAAGAAAGAGAGGGAGGGAGGGAGGGAGGAAGGAAGGCAGAAAGTCACTGATGGAGCAGTTAGGAGAGTGTATCATGCACCAGGAATTGTGATTAAAACAATTCTGTGTACTTGGATCTTACAAAAGAAAGGTAGAAAGAGAGGGATGAGGGAGGGAAGGAAAGAGGGAAGGAGAGAGGGTGGGTTGGACAACCAGGGTTAGGGGAACATACAGACTGAGATTAGATATCATTGTTATAAGGTTCCCTTTTAGCAGCCCTTGGCTATCAGAAAAAAGGTAGAGATTGCGTTCTGTTTGGCGCTGGCAATTGTTCAGTGTTTGCAGTGGGAAGCCGGGGAGTGAGGGATAGTGAGTTACAGCTGAGACCAAACCTGTGCTGACAACCACAGGAGCCAAGGGGAGCCTGGCTGCCAGGCACCAGAACTGGATGTTGGGGTGCTGTTGTTACGGGCTTGGAATGCACTACTGAAGGGATTACCATCGGGCACTCCTCACAGAGGCAGCGCAGCACTGAGTGAGTCACCGAAGGCTTGAGGAAGTAGGTGGAACTGAGAATCTGAGCCAGGAAGGAGCTGAGCCTTCAACTGGGACTCAGAGTGGTGGTGGTGAAGAGCATCAGCTTAGTTCAGATCCCATTTCTCCCACTTAACGGTTGTGTGACTTTGGGCGAGTTGCTTATTCATCAGCTCTAAGGCTCTGTTCCCCAATTGCAAACTGAGATAACTCTTACCTCCTAGGATTTTCCTAAAAATTAAATAAGATAGTGTATGTAAAAGGGATAGTATCTTAGGAACTCAATAAATGATAGTTATGATCAAACTGCTTAACCAAGCAGATTCATCCTTAGATAGGAAACTGAATCTGGGAGGGAGTAGCACACAGGCCAGAGCAATCTGGAAGCTGGAAAGAAGAACCGCCAGACCTCCTCATTCATTTCTGGGTTTGTTCACGGCTAGCTCTCTCCCACTTACAAAAAGCACTTATCCTAGAGAGAAGTCAATCCCTCCATTGCTTTTATAGGATTCTCAGGATCTGAAATCAGTACTTTGTGAAGCTGTCTGTCTTGGATTATTTGTATTGTCTTTTTTCCCTTAGGTGTTTTATTTGGGGGTGGGGGTGAGGTGGGGAGGGAAGGATGGGGTGAAAGGGAGCTGTTTTTTATTTTGTATTTCTTGCTCTGCCATCTAGGTAAAGCTCTTTTAGAAAATGCCAGCCTGAGTGAGTACTGCTAAGGAGGAATGAAGACAGGCATTCTCATAATTAATCTGTCTAGTCCCAGCTTCGCAGTATGGCAGGAGCCGTGAGAATAAAGGGACAGAAATCTCACCAGGATGAAAATTTAGTAGTAACCAGCCAAGGGCCACTCTTGCAGCCATTCACTCTAACCATGACTGCCTGACCTAATTCCTCATCTCTCGACCTTTATGTGGACCATGTGTCTGGGATTTTTTTCCCCTTATGGAGGCTGATGGAGGTGGGGCTGATAGGAGTACAACTAGGGAACTAGTTGTAGGAACTAACCCTACTAGGAGTAGGATTAGTAGGAACTGTGATGAAAGCCTGAGACTGGCTTTTGTCAGTTTGCTCATTTCCTCCTTAACAGGACAAACAGGCTGTATCACTTTTCTAGGCAGGTTTGAAAGCTTATGAATTCTTTCTGTGCACTTGCTTAAGACCAGAAGCCCGAAGTTCTCTAACTCCAGCTGTCTGCTCCCAGTGTTCCAGGTGCCACGACTTGGCCCCTGCACTTTGAAGGCATCACCTTTCCCACCCTGTCACTTCCACTTGGTCACTTCTCAGTACCCCACTGGTTTGCTTTCTTTGCTGTGGTTTCACCTCCATGGTTCTAGAAAAATGTGACAATGAGCCATCTGGGTGAAAAATCCAGTGAGAAAACGGAGATGGAATGGATGGAGGAAAATGATTTAGTTCACCGTGATCCCTTGTCTTCTGTTGGGATCCAAATATTCTCCCCTCTTTTATGGAAGAGAAAGAGAAAGAGGAAGAAAGCCAGTCAGTCTGGTGTTGCCAAGGTATTTTCTTAAATTCCCCCATCAACCTCATTGCTGCCTCCTAGTGAAAGTTTTAGAATTGAAAGAAAGACCATTTACAGGGAGGACCTAAGGGAAAAAGCAGAAACTGACTTTACACAGACCCCCCAAACTTTTTCTGAGCGAGTGTCTGCCTCTCTGTCTCTGATTAGATGTATTTGTGATCACGGGTATTCCTTGGCCACAAGGCAAATACAGAGCCCGCCACAGACCCCACTGATCGAGGTCACTGTTCTTTGGGTGTTCACAACTGAGTTGGCAATATAAAGCCCATAGAACTTCTAATTCTCTTTCAATTTATTTTTCCTTCACTCTTCACTCACACAGACTACTCTCTTTCCTAAATCTTGGTATTTTTTCACTTTTAGATCAAAATGTACAAGAACAAATAGATAATATTCTATCAATTCAAACATAAGGTCTGTGGACACTAAAATTGAACTGTCATTTCGGTATATAAGAAAGAGAACTGCAAGGAAACTTACTTGGTGAAAGGCTCAACCAGATTTGGGCAAGAGGTGTGAAGGTTGGTGAATAACAGCCATGCTTTGCTGCCTTCCCTTCATGCAGGGCTCATTGTGAAGGCCTCTCCCTGGACGCAGGCTGTAGGCCAAGAATACTGATCCCCCAAAAACCAAAATTAAAAACCAAATCTCTCCTATTTTGAAGTTTCATTTGGTGAAGAACAAACAAGCACACAAACAGCCGTTTTCTCCTTAGGTATGGGAACACCTTTTCCCCCCCACAGTTCAACATTCATGGACTTAAGAACTTTCAAATTTGGTTCATTTAATAACACTAAACAGGCGATACTGCACAATTTATGAAACTATATCCCAGGAAGCTTACGTATTTTATTTTTATAAGATATTGCACATACAAGCATACATTTCAATCATATACGCAAACATTTCTTTTCATGGTAATAATTTACTGCAACTGATTTTTAAACTTAAATTGGAAAAGAATACGTAATAATTTAACTCACCAATATAAAATTTTTTCTCAATCCTTATCCTTTTGTATATATCAAAATAATTTTTGGGATTAGACTCAACTTTATTCACAATGTTTTTAATGAATAACAGTTTTCATAACTTGCATCCTTATACATATGTTCTCTGTATGACAGTGTGTAATATTTTTGTGTCAAACCTATCCTACAAGTTAGTAGGTTAAAAGCTCAGGGATGATACTTTTCTAGTTTATCATCACAAAACAGTATATTTAATATTCTAGTCTATGTAATTGCACCTGCTGGGGTTTTAACGTTGCTCCACCCAGAGTCTGTGAGCAACAGAGCGTCTTTATAGAGCCTGTTAAGGAATATGGTTCTAAAGAAATCAGTCCAATTGTTTTAGCAACACAAGGGCTGATACAAAGTAAACATTTGCAGTGTGGTATCTTAAGAAAGATAGCCACTCCCATACATTTCACTGCTGATTTGCATTTCTATATGTCCTCACAGCAGCTAAAAAAAAAAAAAAAGCAACAATCACTATTCTTTTATTAAAATGAGCAATAAAACGAACCTAACTTTAAACTAAAACTGATGGCCTAAAAACTTTTTATTTAAGTTCAATCAGTACTTTGTGTCTGCCTATGTGTCTGTGTGTGAATTGAACATGAATTGCTGGCAAGACTTAAAGAGTTAACTGATTATAGAACGTCCTACTTGTACACACCACATGGCTAGGTCAAATTCAAACTGCCAAAGAAAGAAGGCAAGCAAGTTCTCCCTGAAGGGCAGGCCAACTGGTGAATGAAATCTCCAGACTGATCATGTTATAAGTGAGCTGCAGCATACCAAGAAGTCCGGAAAATATGCAAACAAAATCGTGCTGCTTGATTTTTGCATTATGTCAAATATAAAGAAAAAAACTGCTCTTACTAAAGAAAATTGTGCTTAACAGCATAAAAATATTCCAATATAGAGTGATTAGTATGTTTCGCTTTTGTCTTTCAGAGGGACGTTTTATACTTCTTAGTGATTTTGAACACCTCACCCTACCCGTGCATTTAAGTGAGATACTGTGAGTTAACTGTACTTTAAAGATAAAGAGATCAGCATATGCATGACTGACGACTAGAATAGAAGCAAAACAAACCCCCAGAATTTTAAAAGATCTGAATAGTCAGCCAAGGATGCCCGGGCTACGTCCTTTTCGAAAGGGTTGCCAAGAGCACGCTCAGTCCCTCTCAGTTATTTTTCACTCCACGACCTCTGACTGAATGCATCACCAGTGCAAGAAAATTCGGGAAGCATCTGCTGCAAGCAACATCTGGACCTCCAAGGAAAATGAGCACTTTCTTGCTAGGAAAAGTCTCCAACATTTTCTAGGGTGGGTCCCCTCTTCCTCCGAAGCTCGTGAGGCTCCCCTCCACGTGCGCGCCTCCTTCCTCCTGGCGGAGGATCCCACAGCCGCGACCAGGGCTGCTCCGGCCGGCCAGGGTAGTCGGGATGACACTAGGGGTTGCCAACGCCAAACAGTGCGCAAACTCGGCGGCGCGCTCCGGACTCTCCACTCACCTAAACCTGCTCTCAAGTGAAAAGGGGTGGGAGGAGGAGTGTGAGGGGGGCGGAGGGGATCCTGTTTAATTCGCGGTCCTGGGAGTGTGGGAGCGGGAGGAGGCTCCGCGGGGCCCTCCTCCCTCCTGGAGTCCTGGGCTCCACCTCCTCCGCATGCCCCCAGATATACACACACTCAGCCGCGGCTGGACATGCACACCCAGCGCCGGCTCCGGGCGCGTGCACACGCAGGTAGCGACACTCACCTGAGCCCGTGCACAGGGCTCCTGTCGCCTCGGGAGCGGCGGCCTGGCGGCCTGGGCCGCGGAGGGGCCCCCTGTGCTGCGGGACTGGGGAAATCGGGAGCAGCCCCAGCGCGGACCTGCGAACTGAGGTGATGGCGCGTCTTCCTTAAATCCCCCACCCACCCCGCACCTCCGCCCTCTAGGCTCTCGCCGGGGAAGCCAGGACAGAGGGGCCCCGGGCGCGGAGCACACGCGGGCGCACGCCCCGAGGCGAGCGCGCCGAGAGGGGCGCCGCGGCGCCGGCGCAGGAAACTTGGGCGAAGTTAGTTGCAAGTCCCGGGCGGAGGCCCAGAGGACCGAGGAGGGGACGCGGCCGGTGCTGGGCCTGCCGCCTGCCCGGAAGCCGGGCCGCGCTCCACGCCCGGTGCGCTCCGGGAGCCCGAGTCGGCCGGAGAGCCAGGAGGGGCTTGGAGCGAGCGGAGCCGGCATGGCTCGAGGGACAGCGAGACGCGGCGCTTCGGCGAGCCAGGAGGATTTCCTTTGAGGCCCGGAGATCCTAGGCTCGCTCAAGCCTCACCCAACCTCCTTCCCCGACCGGCAGGCGGAGAGGAAGACCCACGAGGCAGGTGCTGGGGCGCGTACAGCTCCCTCCCGCAAAACCCCAGCTCATTAGGGGGTTCCCGTCAGCGCGCCCTGCCTGCCCCAAGTGAGGAAGACCGGCTGGTGCTGCTGTATTTGTATTTATATCCATTGCTGCGCTCTGCGTTCCCTCGGTGCGCCCGGACCCTCCTCCGTCTCCCCCCTCCTCTTCCTCCTCCGGGGCCACCTCCCCTCCTCCCCCCACCCCCATCTGCTACTGTCAAATGAGAAAGTCACCGAGGAGAACCCAAACACTCCAGCCGCCGAGAGCCCCCTTTGGCACTTGGCAGCGCGCGGCGGCTGACTCCTCAGCTCAACCTGGTGGAGCCTCCGCGACGCAAGTTTCCCGGTTGCTGTGCCTTTAACAGAGAAAAGACCGAGGACCGGGAGAGCGCTGCCCGGTGGCGGCTACCTGCGGGGAGTTCGCGAGCGAACGCAACTGGAGAGGAAGGACAAAAAAGAAAGCAAAGGGCAGACTGCCACCGTGGGGTGGGGACACCGCCGAGAAGTTATCGCGCCCCGGAGAGGATTTTCCCGAGCGCTTGGCCGGAGAGAGCAGAGCGGCCAGGGGAGCGGCGCGGCCCGGGGCTGGTCCCCCGGCCCCCTCCTCCTCCCGGACGGGAGCGACGCCGGGGTGCGAAGTGGGGCGCGGCGAGCGCGGCGGGCCGGAAGGGTCCCCGCGGACAGCCAACATTGATTTCCTCCGGGCCGACAGCGACGGCGCGGGCGGCGGCGGCGGCGGGCTGCAGCCGCGGCACGGCGAGAGCATGTCCAAGCCGGTGGACCACGTCAAGCGGCCCATGAATGCCTTCATGGTATGGTCGCGGGCTCAGCGGCGCAAGATGGCCCAGGAGAACCCCAAGATGCACAACTCGGAGATCAGCAAGCGCCTGGGCGCCGAGTGGAAGCTGCTCACCGAATCGGAGAAGCGGCCGTTCATCGACGAGGCGAAGCGCCTGCGCGCCATGCATATGAAGGAGCACCCAGACTACAAGTACCGGCCGAGGCGCAAGCCCAAGACGCTGCTCAAGAAGGACAAGTTCGCCTTCCCTGTGCCCTACGGCCTGGGCGGCGTGACCGACGCCGAGCACCCGGCACTCAAGGCGGGCGCCGGG
This sequence comes from Balaenoptera acutorostrata, assembly GCF_949987535.1. Lineage (NCBI taxonomy): Eukaryota > Metazoa > Chordata > Mammalia > Artiodactyla > Balaenopteridae > Balaenoptera > Balaenoptera acutorostrata. The sequence continues at coordinate 15,346,046 of NC_080081.1, forward strand.
CTGCACGCGGGCGCGGGTGGCGGCCTGGTGCCCGAGTCGCTGCTCGCCAACCCCGAGAAGGCGGCCGCCGCCGCCGCCGCGGCTGCCGCCCGCGTCTTCTTCCCGCAGTCGGCCGCCGCCGCCGCCGCCGCCGCCGCCGCCGCCGCCGCCGGCAGCCCCTACTCGCTGCTCGACCTGGGCTCCAAGATGGCAGAGATCTCGTCCTCCTCGTCCGGCCTCCCGTACGCGTCGTCGCTGGGCTACCCGACCGCGGGCGCGGGCGCCTTCCACGGCGCGGCGGCGGCGGCTGCAGCGGCGGCCGCGGCCGCCGGGGGGCACACGCACTCGCACCCCAGCCCGGGCAACCCGGGCTATATGATCCCGTGCAACTGCAGCGCGTGGCCCAGCCCCGGGTTGCAGCCGCCGCTCGCCTACATCCTACTGCCCGGCATGGGCAAGCCTCAGCTGGACCCCTACCCCGCGGCCTACGCCGCCGCGCTATGACCCCGCGGGGCCGCCTCGCGAGGACCGGTGTGCACACGTGTACATATGTATAGGTACGAGCTCTGCGGCCCCCCCGAGCGCCCTCCCGCGACGGGGGCCCCGGTTTGTATGTACATAAGATGTATAGGTGCCAGGCGGAGGCAGAGAGGCCAGTCGGGGCGCGAGTGGCCGAGCGCGCGAGTGCGCGGGCGAGTGTGCGTGTGAATTCACAGGGTCATTTCAGACCTGCACCCCGGCAGACAACTTTAAAGAGGGCAGTTGTATCTCGCAGCAGTTGATGTTTGCTTTGCACTTCGGAACCTGTTGCGTTATGGCCCACAGAGGTGGAGGAGTAACTTTTTGATATGTTGGGCTTTCCAGCTTTCTTTGTTGGAAGTTTATTGTCGGTTTTGTTTTTGTTTCCCATTATCTTTCTTTTATTGTTATTATTCTTTTATCCTGGTCGCTGTTGCATGCACTCTGTTCAAATGTTGGGTCTGAAATGGTTGGCACAAGGGAAAAGCTGATCTGTGTCATTAGTTTCTCGGAGCGGGATGGCTCTGAGCAGCCTTGCTCCCTATTTGTACCATTTGAACTTTGCAAATCTCTGTTCTCTCAAGCAGAACCCCCAGGCCGGATCCATTCTTGACCAGTGACCGGCTCGAATCTGGCCTTTTGTGTGTGAGATGATCACGGTTTCTTTTGTTTATCATAGCATATGCAAATCAGAGCAAGAGCTCTTTCTCAAGAGCAAGGACGGCAAGCAAGAAATATGTGTGAGCTGAAAAGTTGTCAATTGGATTTTCTCCCTTAAAAAACAAACAAACAAACAAAAAACTGCTAGAAGTCTCCCTCAGTCCACTCGCTTGGATTTTTGACACAGTTTACACAGAAAGAGAAAAGGCATTATTCCTATTTTCCCCTTATGACTTGAGTTTCACCTTAAGATTGTAAATGTGTATATGTCCTTGAAAACATTAAGTCTGAAAATGTGTTATTTGCGTTGCCCTAAATCTGAGTCGGTTTTAGACTCTAAAACATTTTGAACAAATGTCAAAGTTAACTTTTAAAAATTGCGGGTCTATTTCAGAACCGCAATTTTATCTAAGATTAAATCAGACTTTTTTTGTCTGAGTGGTAATTATATATTTATTATTTAGCAAAACAAAACAAAAACCAGAATTGTTTTGACAGATGCCTCTCTGTTTCAGCTAGCATTTCTCCAACTCAAACCGTTTAAATGTGTTTTGGAGTTCCCTCCCTAATTAGCTTATTTTTTAGATCACCTGCAATTCATTTGCAAATTATGATAAAACACATTTTAGAGAAAAGAACCTCATTTGTAGTTCTTTTTCTTTTTAAATGTATATATTTTGACTAATGTTTGTGAATGAAGTTGGCTAACATGTATTTAGTTTCATTTTGGCTTTATGTAATATAAAGTTTTAAAAAGTTTAAGTATTGGTTTTAACCTTTATGTGTAAATGGTTTTCTTGTGTGATCTTCTAATTTAATATTAGACGTCTAAGCTATATCTGTAAATTAGAATCCGACTATCACTCTGTTCATTTTTTCTGAACAAAGAGTTTAAATAAAGCCTGAACCAGGGAAAAGAGAAAATCCTTTATTTCTTGTTGAGTTCCTAACAAGATTTTTATCTGAATTGCCCTTACGTGCCTGGTCCAGGTGAAGTGTAAGGTATCCTCCAAAGGCAGCCTTTGTTTAACTTTTGAATAGATTTACTAGGAAATCTAAATCAAGCCATTGTTATTCAGAGCCAAAAACCTGATTTATCACATTTTTAATCGTGAATAGGAAAGAAGATAAAAAAAAAAAAAAAAACCAAGTAGTTGTATTATCTTGGGGCGGGGGGCGGGTGGTGGAGAAGGCATTCATGAACCAGTAGAACAGAGCCCATTGAAAACATCCAGACCGTTTAAAGCATTTCACTAGTTTCCAGTAACATTTTAAGAGGAGAAAGTTGCCTGACCACTTTATCCTGTTAGTCGGAGAGCTCCACTGCTTAAATCAGTGTAATTTGTTCGTGTATCTTTGGCATATTCCTTATTTACACCTTAAGATTTTATTTGTAAGGATAATCACTGCTAACGACATTTTACAACTTTGGGCCTCTTTAAGGCTTTATTCTGTCATGCTAGTGGCATTAAAATAGAAATATAACAAATTCTAATGGAGAGGGTTGAATTTCCAAGGCTAGACAAGTTTCCACTGGAGAAAGGTTTGAAATCGTAAAGGATTTTAATATTAGAAAAGAAATTATAGGGCGCCAGGAAGAATATCAGAGAAAAAAAAATTAACTGCAGGGAGATCTTTATTTTCGCCCCACCAAGATAGAACTTCTCAAGATACAAGACTCAACTAGTCCTAAACTAGTTTCCCTACCGACAGAGACCGTCTCTGGAGCTCCACGTCTTTATAAGCGATCCAACTCTTTAAAGTCATTGTTTTCCCCCAACGGAATAATATTTTAAGAACCATGAAAAGTTTTGGAAATGTGAAAAATAGGCTCTGCTGGTTTGACCCTGATTCACTAATTAAAACGATCCCTCTCCTCTTATTCCCCGAGCTCTTCGCAATATTATAAGTTAATTCATATGGTTCTGAGCGATTATGCAAAACTAATTTGGACTGTCCAGGGGTAATTATCCCTGACACGGTTAATTAAATCCTTTCAAGGCTTCGTCTTTCCCTTTTGTAGCAGCCCATCACTTCTCAACACGGAACTTCCTGCGGCTCGCTGGAAATCACCCCAGCCCTAAATCTTAGTCACCTCCCAGAGCCTTCCAGCTCGGCCCCGCCGGCCGAAGATTCCCCGCCCCCTCCCGTCCCCTCCCCTTTCCCTAATGATCGGCGTTTTCTGGGAGCAACGCTCCGGAGTGTGGATGAACGAGAACAGGACTAGAAAGAAGGGTGAGGGAGGGGGGAAGGATGCCGCGGGTGAGCACACGGGGTCACACAGCCAACAGATTGCGCGGCTGTCTGAGTAGTCCACAGGCCTACCGGGGGGACTGGTTTATCACCCCCCGACTCCAGTGGTCTTGCTAACAAGTTGCGCCTGGAGAAAGTCGCCCTCCGAGTTAGACTGTGCAGAAGTAAGGGGGTGCGACTCGGGGGCCAGAGGGCGTGGAGAAAGGGCCGGGTGTGCCTGTGAGGGTCAGAAAGTGACCCGTGAATACAGCCCTCGGACTAGGCAAAGAGCTGCTGCGTACTCGAGATCTGTCTCTCTCTATCCATCTCTATCTCTTTCCCCTCTTCTCTCTTCTCCTTCTTTCCTTCCTTCCCTTCCTGCTTTTTGCTCTTCTACATTTTCGTTCCTTTTTAAGGTTTAAAAAGGCTACGACATTCCTTAGGTAGTCTCTCGGTTGCCTAACGGCTTTACACAACCCTCACACCCGAGGGGCCAGGAGTGTTGCCCTCGGGCTTTGAGCAAACAGGTGGAATTGTTCTGTTGCAGCCGTAAGGACCAGAGCTGGGGGACGCTGCCGTGCGAGGGATGGCTTCCAGGCAGCAGTGGGGCTGCCGTTGTCACTTCATTTGACAATTTCCTCCTCCTCTTCTCCCCCCCGCCCCGAAGAAAGTAGAACGAAACAGCATGAATCTCCCTCTCCCGCCCCGGCTCTGGGTAGCCTAGGCGAGGGGCGCAGAAGATGGAGACAAGATTCGACCATCTTCCCTGAGCAGAGAGGGACCCGTGCGCCAGCCAATCAGAGCGCGGCTCGGCCGCTCCCCGCCGCCGCCGCCGCCGCACCCTCGGGGAGAGTGAAGTTCCCGCAACTGGCCCGCCCGAAGGATCCGTGTCTTTCTTGTGCTCACAGCCCAGCGGAGGCAGAGAGAGCGCCAACCAAACTTTATTAATCTCTCCCCGTTCTTTCTCTCTCAGCCCAGTGCATCTCAAAGGTCAGCCCTCTTCTTTTAAAAGACTGATATCATTAATTCACTGACAATCCCTCCACCCCCCCCCATTCTTTTTTTCTCTCTTGCAGGAAAAAGAAACGGGGGGGGGGAATAGTGAAAAGAGGGGTTTTTTTATCCTTTTTTTTTTTGTCCTTCAGTGGGAGCGTTTAGACAGTCGAGGAGGTTTTGTCCAGGAACAAAACGCAGGGTTGGGAGGTTTTGTGAGAGCGTTGTTTGTTGAAGTGGAGCTAAGAAAAAGCGGCGGCTTTCTCCTCATTGTGAAGAAACCAATCAGTGGTATTTGGAAAACTGTTAGCATTGTGCACTTCTTCTGTGTCCATTGTGAGGCGTTTCTTTTCACAAGGTTTTTTTTTCAGCCGATCCAGCTGGCCGGAATGAATAGCGGTGCAATGTGTACACGCTTTGTCCCTCCGGCCTTCAAGTAGCCCCCATTGAATAGACTAAGTTGACACTGCGTGACAGTGAAACAACATAATAAAAAATACATGAGCCCCTGAATAGGAGCAGGCGCATAAATAAATAAAATGGGTGACCAAAACTGGATAAACTGAATGACAAAACGGTGAAAGGGGAACAAAAAGATATTTAACACGCTAGATTAGCATTAGAATGCGATCTACAAGGCAGAACAATTGATGAATAGGTTTACCGGCCAAGAAAGAAATGGACTAAATGCCCTTTGAATAGATATGCTTTTTGCAAGGGCTTTGAATAGATATGCTTTTTTTTTGCAAGGACTGAATGGGAAAAGGTAAAGATGAAGCTATGCAAATGAGCGGGGGAACTTTTAATATATATTCTTTAAACACACACACACACACACTGCGGGAGGAGAGTGCCGCCTCGGGGTGTTTATAGAAGCAATAATTGCCATTATTAGCATTGTCTGCAACAGATAGAAATTGAACAGGTTGGGATAATATAGGGTAGCAGTAATTATTCTTCTAATTAATGGTCCTTTGCTACTTTAAAAAAGAAAAAAGGAAAGAAGTAAAAGTTATGCAGAAGTTATGTTTCCTGTGTCCCTTCGCCCAGCGTTGGAATCCGTGGAGCGGCAAGTCTGGCCATTCCAAGATGCATGCTGATTTTAGAACATTCCAGGGAGCCAATCCTTAGACTCAGGGTTTGGGGCCTGCTTTCCATTTATACTGCGTTTTTGAGAGTCTCATACAGCGTCTGGTACATGGTAGGTGCTGAATGAATAGTTGTGGAATGAATGAACGCATGTAAGTTTGATAGAGGAACCCTGGCCTCCTATGGATGTCGGGGAGGAGGAATACCAAGGATGGCTTTCGCATTTCACCGCCCCTAACCTCCACCTTATCTAGGGGAACGGTCCAAAACCTGAAGGGTTTTGTCTTCAGCCTACCTGGGCCGCTGGAAAAGATGTGAAGACCAAACAAGTGACGAGCAACTACTGCCCCCCCATTCCTCACTCTGTCCTCACCCCCAAATCCGCCCCAAAGCTTGTGAGGAGTCCCATCTGGCTGCGTAGAACATTGCACCCACCCCCTTAAAGAATTAGAATACACTTAAAGCTTAGCTCTTTCTCGCGGGCTTCTCCCCTTGGCTCCTACCCCCCCTTTCCTCTCCTGGCTTGTAAGCCTTTGACTGAACCCCACGCAACAGGGAACCTCCTGCCTGAATTGCTGGCGGAGGCAGGGCGCGAACCCGCGGAGATCTGCGCTGTCCTCAGGCTCCCTTCGCTGCCCCGGAGGCGGGCGTCGGTAACCTTGTCAGTTGTTTTATGTTCAATGGTTGACCGCCAAGCCTGCCCGGCTGCTGGGCCACCCAGCCGTCGAACTTTCCAGCGGCTTTCAGCGCTGCGCAAACTTAAATGAATAATGCAAATTATAGACGGCCCAGCTGACACGTCCCTGCGAACGCGCGTAGGTTCAGAGGGCGCTCTGAGCAGCAGCTCTCCCGACCTCCCCGACGGCCGGCGGGAAGCTGGGTTCTGAGAAGCAGTGACAACTGCTTCTGAATTGTTGAGACAAAAGGGGGGGGGGTGTCCCGAACTTTAAAAGCAGTGTTCTCCCCCCCCTCCCCGCTTCTTCTTTTTAAAGAAGCAGTTGAGCCTTACCAAGTGACGGGGGTCACACGGAAGCCTCGCATATATTAAAGTGTAACCCGAGCCTTCGCGGCTTCGGCTCCACTTAAAACATGCAAGTTCCTAGAAACCGACAAATCTGAAAAACTTGCGAAGGGTTCTATCCGGATAAACCCGTTGGGAGTCACTTTGAGGAGATAAAAAGCACAGAGATTGGGGTGATGGGCAGTTGTGGGAGGCAGTGACCTGTTGTTCCAGGTTCCAGGTGGCCACTGGGCCTTTGGAAACCGCCTCGGCGCAGAGCAGGGAAGTGGTACCCACTAGGCAACGACTTCAACGCCTCCGTTTTTGTGACCGCCACTCTCCGCAGCCCCTCACTGCACGCTTTGTCAGGTAGACTCCATCACCCTTGCCGCAGCTGCCCCATCATTCACACTTGACTGGAGGAAATAAAATCGGCTTTGGTTTTTTAATTCCTTTTGAAGATTTCTCTACCTGATTTCTACCTCCTTTGGGCTCCTCGCTTGATTGGGGGAGGGGTTATTTAAGGACTTTTTGACAAACAGAAGAAGTTTAGGTACTAATTGTAAACACCCCGTTGCTCTCCTTGAACGTATTTATTATCATATTAGCCGAAGACTTGGAGACACATGGCCTATTACTCATTTCAAGCCTCTAGGCAAAGAATTCTCCTACTGAGATAGACCAGTAAAACCAGATTTCTTAAGGGAAATTACGAGGACGTCTTCAGTCTCTCTTCACAAAATGATATTACTGGATTGTCAATTTCACTGGCGCACCCTCCTCCCTACCCACCTCACCCCAGCATTTTATTTCGGGATCACCCCAAGGTAATTAGCCACTCGTAGAAAGCTTGAAATCCCGAAAGGAGAGGCCCAGCCTAGGATAACAGAGACCAAGTGAGGCTTTTCAGATCGGTTGCTCCACGGGGGCCATCTTTTCATAAGGTCAGGAGTGGAGAGAAGTATGTTTGCAGAAGACGGAGTACCTTTAAAAGGGCTCTCAGGGGGTGGGGGGCAAGCTTTTTGCTTCCTACAATGTCACCACGGTGACATCCGCAGGGAACCCAGCCTGTCCTCCATGGAGTCCCCCGCAGGTACTGCCACTGAGTTCAGGGGACTCTTTAGCTCCTTTCCCATTGGCCCTGTGGGTATTTCATGTCCAAAGCTCATGCACGCGCACATGCGAAGAACACACCACACACACACACACACACACACACACACACACACACACCTGGTTTGGAGCGGACCCCGGTTTATGTACCACCAGATGGTAAACCCCGAGCTTGGGAGTAGTCTCCGAGATTCCGGCAGACTGAAGGTCTATGCGGACATCAGGAGTCGGGGGAAATTGTGTGGGATTAGAACCGCGCTCAAACACACACGAATTCCTTTTTTAAAAAATATTTTAAAAATTAACTGTATTTCTAGAACACACGCTAATTCTGCCCAACAAACGTTTGCGCATCCGCTCTCCCTCGCTCTCTCCCACTTGGCCGAAGTTTTGGTAATGGTGTTTGTTTTGAACTGGATCATCTAAATGGCCTAGACGGCCTCCCTCTGCCTGCATAGACCGGTCCAGTGACGGGGAGTGAGACAACGCACGTAGAGCCTGGGAGGGGGCATGGAGAACCACTTCAGGGAAGCATAGGAAAAGCGGGTGCCGGGCGAAACGGAAGGAAGGAAGGAAGGGAGGATAAACAAAAAATCAGGACGAGAAAAAGAACTGCCTTACTACTGACACTCCCTCTTGCCCTCAGGTTCAACACCTGGGGAAGGTGCGCTGCCAGGGCTGATGAGCGACGGGACACGCCGAACAGCAGGAGGAGGTGAAGGACCGCGGACCTCAGCCGCCCCCGACCCTACCTCCTCCGCAAAGCCCCTGCTGGTTCAGCCCCAACTGGGAAAAGAGACTGCCCCCTCGGGGAGGGAAGGCACCGGGAGGCGATGATCACGCGGGCTCTGGAAGCTTCCGCGTGGCGTTGAGGGATCCGGAAGCAGGGGAGGGTCCTGAAAGTGCCTTCACCCAGACTCGGTGACCCCTCCTGCAGATGGAGGGAGTCACGTTAGAAAGACGAATCTCTAAAATTGGGGCCAGCCTCTCCCCCACGATATTAACTCCCGCGAACCCGCAGTGGGAAACAGATTCTTTGCAGCCTGAAACTTACTTAAGAAAATTAAATCACAATTACGATGCGACTTTAGAAGAGGGGTCGGTGCCAGCGAGGGACTGTGAAACTCAAGCTCCTTTTCCGTCCCGGGAAATCTGCTCCCGATAGACCCTCAGGACTACCAAGGAGCTCGTCCCCAGCTCCACCGGTGAGACAAGAGCCAGCGGCAGAAACAAGGCCCTTAGCTAATGGCCCATCGGCTCCTCAGCCACCGCCCCGCCTCCGGCTGCTCGCCGCGGGGGCCGGGGGGACACAGGCGTCCACAGCTTTGCCCCAGACCGAGGCTTCTTTGCGCTTCTGGATGCCCACTTGCTATTCCTCCTTTTCAGGGGCTCGTTTTTCTCCTGCAAACCTAGATCTGAGTAAGTAGTTAGAGCGGCTGATTAATATGTATTCAAACGGGCTGTTTAAGGCGGCGTGAATAAACATGAGCCCGCGGCGGCGGCGCCCAGCCGCTCGCGCTTGCCTCTTCGGACGCAGAGAGCTGGAACAGGCGAGGCTCGCGTTCATGATCCGACGGGGACAGAGGTCGCCCGAGCCAGCCCGTCATTCTGCGTCCCCACGCCCGGGACACGCCCCCCACCTGGGTGCCCGATGCACGGCGGACGGCACAGACCGGCGCGCACCCACTCCCCGGGGGCTTAGGATACCGTTTCCTCTCTTTCTAGAAAGCTGCCTCGACCTCAGTATACAGAGGTGCATACTTTGAGAACCTGGAGGTGGGGGACGTGAAGGGTGGTCGCCTCACCCCTCAAGTTTGGGGCCAGGGTTACCCAACGCGAGTCTCTGCGCAAAACTGGGGGACCCTGAACGTGCCCTCGGGTGCGCACGATGGAGGTCGTGACCCACTGCGGGAAGGAAGACGTAGAGCTGCGGATTCGAGGGAGGGGACCTCTCGCAGAAGACGGTGGGTTTCTGATGTTCGCGAGCGGATGCGCTGCCGCGGGGAGTAATCACCCACCCGGTGCACTTCCAAAGCCCCCTCCAATCTCCCGCTCGGAAAAGTCGCCCTTGGGCCTCTTTGTTTCCCCGGAGCGGGGACGTCTTGCCCTGGCCAGCTGTGAGAAGTGACGGAGCGGAGTGTGCAAGTAGGCCTCGCAGCCCACGGCCCCACGTCCGTCTCCTCGCCTGCACACACTGGGCCGCAGGCCTGGGCCGGGCCTGAATCGGCGCCCGCGGCCCAGAGCAGCCCCGCGGCTCAGGAGGAGGAGGCTGGGCGTGCCCCTGGCCCAGGCCCCGGGGATTTAGCCGGATCCAGGCCTCGCTGGGCCTTAGGCCTTCCTCCAGCCTCAGTCTCACGCAGCTGCGGAAACGCCAGCGCCCCACGTCGCACCCAGGCTGCCACCTTCGCCCCGACCCCGTGTGTGAGCAAAGCAAAGTCAACTTCCGCACCCCCAAGGGCCACGCGCTCCGGGCGGTGTCCCTGCGGGGCGCAGAGAAGCGCCGGAGGGTGAGAGGCGCCCTTCGCGCGACAAGGACGCGCGGGCGGTTTCCGTGGGTGGGGTGAGCTCCCGCCCAGAGGGAGCGCGCTCCTTTGTTTTTTTTTTTTTTTTTCCCCTAGAGCTTGTCCGAGGTCAAGAGAATGAGGCCCATAAGAGCAGGGTTTACCCTCCTGCTAAAGTTTGGGGAGATCAAGCCCCAGTTCCGACCCCATCACACGGCCCGCGGCTTTCTCGAAAAGTGTTCCCTGAAAATGACTTGTCCGCTGCTACAGGCTTGGGGCACCTATTTACCACTCGCCCCAGCCTAGGTCCTGAGCCAACTTCACCAGTAAAGTGAATGTAAAGGACACTCTAGTCCGCGACTGGAAGCTCTTTTTCTGCAGGAAGAACAGGGTCTGGCAGCTCTGGGAGGTAGAGCAAGACTTGGAGGAGGTCTGGAGAATTCTGGATGGTTCTGTCGGCTAAGGAGTGATCCCTGCTGGGAAAAATCTCTTAGGAGAGGGTCTGGAGTGGGCGAGAAGTAAGCACTTGGGCTCCTGGACTAAAAGATGGGGAGCGGAGCCGGACAGAATGCATGTGGGAGAAATTTCGTGTATATAAGAGCAAGGCAGACAACCCTAAGTCATCCGGGGATGGAAATGAGCCCCCAGTAACAACTGCTGTTCCAGAGCTCCTGTTTTGTGCCAGGGAGCCTCTCAGATGTCCAAGGTCAGGAAGCACCGTCTTCGTGTGAATGGCGCCCCCTGGAAGCCATTTCCCCTGTTTCTCTCTAACCTTCCCGTACTTCCTATTTACAGATGGGAAGCGAGGGGGGCGGGGTGGAGTTTTCCCAAGGTAAGTAGTGGAGCTGGGATTCTAGACCGTATTTAGCGGCCCCAGAGCCTAAACGCTTTTATTCACCTTGCTGCCTCCCAGTATAGAGCTAAGGAAGAAACCTTCCATATTCTTAGCAACAGTAAGATTTCCTCCCCTGACAGCCTTGAAAATCAAAACCGAAGCCCTTGATAATTTGCTGTTTCTGGTGTACCCCACTCTCCAAGTTGAAATCCACTCTATCATGACTGCCAGCAGATCGGTCTGGGTATGCTGTTAGTGAAGATAAAATGTTTGTCTCACTTTTCTGCTTTAACAAAACAAACCATCAAAAAGCCTTTCCCCTTGAACCACAAATGTTCAATGGCAAAAAGGCTTCTGGCTTAATATGACTTTTGAAAACTGGGAGAAACCCATGCCTGAAAACCCAGCCAGGGAGTGGATTCCCCAGATGATGCCTCACCTTTTCTTCTCTCCCCATCTCCTCTTTGTTTCCTTCTCCTGCTCATCGTTCCTTGTGGGTTTTCTGACATTTTTCTGAGTTCAGGTAAGTAAAACTGTTAGCAAATCCTGGTGTGACGCTTTAAATGCTTCGTTGTTAAGGATGTGAGAGGGTAGAGGGCTGTGTTGTGCTGGATTTAGAATCCTTCTGGCTCTGCTGAAGGATACAACAGAGGAACAAAGGAAAATGAGCCCTGGTTCCTCATGTTATCTCCTGCCATTTTCCAAGGTGCTCAGTGCTAAGGAGCAAATACTTTCGCCTCCACCCTCACAGTTACCTACTTACGAGCTTCTGTGTGCCTTCAAATGCTTCCTTCTCTCCTGTGACTATGGATGAACAATCCTCGCTCCCGGTGAGGGCTGGCTTCTCTACTTGGGCACAAATCTCATCCCCTCTCTGGTAGGGAGCCTTTCAAATGCCCCCAGTGATCCCCACATCCTGGAATTCATGCCTCTGTGTAAACCTCTCCCTTTGAGTGTAGGCTAGAGCTAGTGAATTGCTCCTAACAAATAAAATAAGGCAAAGTGATGGGATGGCACTTCCTGGTTAAGTTACAAAACAATGACTTCCCCTTCTTTCTTTCTCTTAGCTCTTGTTCTGAGAGAAGCCAGCTGCCATTTCGTGAGCTGCTCCATGGAGAGGCCCTTGTGTCTCTGGCTAAAGGCCAGCAAGGATCTGAAATCTGTCACCAGTAGAGTTGAGTGACATGGAAATGGCTTCTCACTTGGTTGAGCCTTGAGATGATAGCAGCCATGGCTGACACCTTGATTGTAGCCTGGGGAAAGACACTGAGCCAGAGCCCCTCAACAGGTGCTCCTGGAACCCTAACCCACAGAAATCATGAGATAATCAACGTGTGTTATTTTAAGCCATTAGGTTTGGGGATGATTTGTTATGCAGCATGAGATAACTAATACACCACGTGACATACTAGATATGGCTCCAGAAAATCTCTCCCCTTTCCTCTTGCAATGTCAAAAATTTCCTTCTACTAAATCATTCTTGTCAGTATATATACCAAAAAAAAAAAAAAATTGCTATCCTCTCACTAAAAAACAAACAAACAAAAAACCTCTCATGACCCCATTTTTCCCTCTAGCTACCACTTCTCTGCTCCCCTTTACAGTGAGTTGATTAAAAAACAAAAGATAACTATATTCCCCATCTATAATTCCCGGTTTCCTCTTTTCTCTTAAACTCCCTCTAGTTGGGGTTTGTCCCCCTCCTCCAACACCACTCCACCAAAATCTGCTCTCATCCAGGTCACCAGTGACTTCCTAAATCAAACGGTCAGTTCTCATCTACCTTGATCTACAGCATTTGACAGAGTTGGTCACTCTCTCCTCCTAAAAGCTACTTGGCTGCATGGACACCACACTCACCTGGTTTTTCTACTTCCTCGCTGGATACTCTGCCATTTTCCCTTCCTGGTTCTACTTCTCTCCAACCTCTTATCAAGTTTTATCAGGAAAGATAGGAACTCTTTCAGTATTCTCTGCTATAGACTGAATGTTTCTTTCCCTCCCAAGTTCATAGGTTAAATCCTGATGCCCAGTGGGAAGTGATTAGCTCATGACGGTGGAGCCCTCATGAATGGGATTAGGGCCAAGAGATTCCAGAGAGCTCCCTTGCCCCTTCTGCTATGTGAGGACACAGCCAGAAGATGGCTCTCTGTGAATCAGGAAGTGGACCCTCACCAGATGCTGAATCCGCTGGCATCTTAATCTTGGACTTCCCAGCCTCCAGATCTGTGATAAATAAATTTCTGTTATTTATAAGCCACTCAGTGTATATTTTGTTATAGCAGCTGGAACTGATTAAAACATTCTTCAATCTGCCAACAAACTGCAGTTGTCTTCTTCTTTTTGAATTTTATTTTTTTTTATACAGCAGGTTATTATTAGTCATCAATTTTATACACATTAGTGTATACATGTCAATCCCAATCTCCCAATTCATCACCCCCCCACCCCCACCCCCTCGCCGCTTTCCCCCCTTGGTGTCCATGGTGTTTGTTCTCTACATCTGTGTCTCAATTTCTGCCCTGCAAACCGGTTCATCTGTACCATTTTTCTACATTCCACATATATGCGTTAATATACGATATTTGTTTTTCTCTTTCTGACTTACTTCACTCTGTATGACAGTCTCTAGATCCATCCACGTCTCAACAAATGACCCAATTTCGTTCCTTTTTATGGCTGAGTAATATTCCATTGTATATATGTACCACATCTTCTTTATCCATTCGTCTGTCGATGGGCATTTAGGTTGCTTCCATAACCTGGCTATTGTAAACAGTGCTGCAATGAACATTGGGGTGCATGTGTCTTCTTGAATTATGGTTTTCTCTGGGTATATGCCCAGTAGTGGGATTGCTGGGTCATATGGTAATTCTATTTTTAGTTTTTTAAGGAACCTCCATACTGTTCTCCATAGTGGCTGTATCAATTTACATTCCCACCAGCAGTGCAAGAGGGTTCCCTTTTCTCCACATGCTCTCCAGCATTTGTTGTTTGTAGATTTTCTGATGACGTCCATTCTAACTGGTGTGAGGTGATACCTCACTGCAGTTTTGATTTGCATTTCTCTAATAATTAGTGATGTTGAGCAGCTTTTCATGTACTTCTTGGCCATCTGTATGTCTTCTTCGGAGAAATGTCTATTTAGGTCTTCTGCCCATTTTTGGATTGGGTTGTTTGTTTTTTCAATATTGAGCTGCATGAGCTGTTTATATATTTTGGAGATTAATCCTTTGTTTGTTGATTCGTTTGTATTTTCCCCATTCGTTTGTATTTTCTCCCATTCTGAGGGTTGTCTTTTCATCTTGTTTATGGTTTCCTTTGCTGTGCAAAAGCTTTGAAGTTTCATTAGGTCCCATTTGTTTATTTTTGTTTTTATTTCCATTACTCTAGGAGGTGGATCAAAAAAGATCTTGCTCTGATTTATGTCAAAGAGTGTTCTTCCTATGTTTTCCTCTAACAGTTTTATAGTGTCCAGTCTTACATTTAGGTCTCTAAACCATTTTGAGTTTATTTTTGTGTATGGTGTTAGGGAGTGTTGTAATTTCATTTTTTTACATGTAGCTGTCCAGTTTTCCCAGCACCACTTATTGAAGAGACTGTCTTTTCTCCATTGTATATCCTTGCCTCCTTTGTCATAGATTAGTTGACCATAGGTGTGTGGGTTTATCTCTGGGCTTTCTATCTTGTTCCATTGATCTATGTTTCTGTTTTTGTGCCAGTACCATATTGTCTTGATTACTGTAACTTTGTAGTATAGTCTGAAGTCAGGCAGTCTGATTCCTCCAGCTCCGTTTTTTTCCCTCAAGACTGCTTTGGCTATTCAGGTTCTTTTGTGTTTCCATATAAATTTTAAGATTATTTGTTCCGTAAAAAATGCCATTGGTAATTTGATAAGGATTGCATTGAATCTGTAGATTGCTTTGGGTAGTATAGTCATTTTCACAATATTGATTCTTCCAATCCAAGAACATGGTATCTCTCTCCATCTGTTGGCATCATCTTTAATTTCTTTCATCAGTGTCTTATAGTTTTCTGCATACAGGTCTTTTGTCTCCTTAGGTAGGTTTATTCCTAGGTATTTTATTCTTCTTGTTGCAATGGTAAATGGGAATGTTTCCTTAATTTCTCTTGCAGATTTTTCCTCATTAGTGTATAGGAATGCAAGAGATTTCTGTGCATTAATTTTGTATCCTGCAACTTTACCAAATTCATTGATTAGCTCTAGTAGTTTTCTGGTAGTATCTTTAGGATTCTCTATGTATAGTATCATGTCATCTGCAAACAGTGACAGCTTTACTTCTTCTTTTCCGATTTGGATTCCTTTTATTTCTTTTCCTTCTCTGATTGCTGTGGCCAAAACTCCCAAAACTATGTTGAATAATAGTGGTGAGAGTGGGCAACCTTGTCTTATTCCTGATCTTAGTGGAAATGGCTTCAGTTTTTCACCATTGAGGACGACGTTGGCTGTGGGTTTGTCGTAGATGGGCTTTATTATGTTGAGGTAGGTTCCCTCTATGCCCACTTTCTGGAGAGTTTTTATCATAAATGGGTGTTGAATTTTGTCAAAAGCTTTTTCTGCATCTATTGAGATGATCATATGGTTTTTCTTCTTCAATTTGTCAATATGGTATATCATATTGATTGATTTGCATATATTGAAGAATCCTTGCATCCCTGGGATAAATCCCACTTGATCATGGTGTATGATCCTTTTAATGTGTTGTTGGATTCTGTTTGCTAGTATTTTGTTGAGGATTTTTGCATCTGTATTCATCAGTGATATTGGTCTGTAATTTTCTTTTTTTGTAGTATCTTTGTCTGGTTTTGGTATCAGGGTGATGGTGGCCTCATAGAAGGAGTTTGGGAGTGTTCCTTCCTCTGCAATTTTTTGGAAGAGTTTGAGAAGGATGGATGTTAGCTCTTCTCTAAATGTTTGATAGAATTCACCTGTGAAGCCATCTGGTCCTGGACTTTTGCTTGTTGGAAGATTTTTAATCACAGTTTCAATTTCATTACTTGTGATTGGTCTGTTTATATTTTCTATTTCTTCCTGGTTCAGTCTTGGAAGGTTATACCTTTCTAAGAATTTGTCCATTTCTTCCAGGTTGTCCATTTTATTGGCATCGAGTTGCTTGTAGTAGTCTCTTAGGATGCTTTGTATTTCTGTGGTGTCCGTTGTAACTTCTCCTTTATCATTTCTAATTTTACTGATTTGAGTCCTCTCCCTCTTTTTCTTGATGAGTCTGGCTAATGGTTTATCAATTTTGTTTATGTTCTCAAAGAAACAGCTTTTAGTTTTATTGATCTTTACTATTGCTTTCTTTGTTTCTATTTCATTTATTTCTGCTCTGATTTTATGATTTCTTCTACTAACTTTGGGTTTTGTTTGTTCTTTCTCTAGTTCCTTTAGGTGTAAAGTTAAGTTGTTTATTTGAGATTTTTTGTGTTTCTTGCACTAGAATTGTATTGCTATAAACTTCCCTCTTAGAACTGCTTTTGCTGCATCCCAGTGGTTTTGGATCGTCGTTTTTTCATTGTCATTTGTCTCTAGGTACTTTTTGATTTCCTGTTTGATTTCTTCAGCGATCTCTTGGTTATTTAGTAACGTATTGTTTAGCTTCCATGTGTTTGTGTTTTTTACGTTTTTTCCCCTGTAATTGATTTCTAATCTCATAGCGTTGTGGTTGGAAAAGCTGCTTCATATGATTTCAATTTTCGTAAATTTACTGCAGCTTGATTTGTGACCCAAGATGTGGCCTATCCTGGAGAATGTTCCATGTGCACTTGAGAAGAAAGTGTGATCTGCTGTTTTTGGATGGAATGTCCTATAAATATCAGTTAAATCTATCTGGTCTATGGTGTCATTTAAATGTTGTGTTTCCTTATTAATTTTCTGTCTGGATGATCTGTCCATTGGTGTAAGTGAGGTGTTAAAGTCCCCCACTATTACTGTGTTACTGTCGATTTCCTCTTTTGTAGCTGTTAGCAGCTGCCTTATGTATTGAGCTGCTCCTATGTTGGGTGCATATATACTTATAGTTGTTATATCTTCTTGGATTGATCCCTTGATCATTATGTAGTGTCCTTCCTTGTCTCTTGTAACATTCTTTATTTTAAAGTCTATTTTATCTGATATGAGTATTGCTACTCCAGCTTTCTTTTCATTTCCATTTGCATGGAATATCACTTTCCATCCCCTCACTTTCAGTCTGTATGTGTCCCTAGGTCTGAAGTGGGTCTCTTGTAGACAGCATATATATGGGTCTTGTTTTTGTATCCATTCAGCAATCCTGTGTCTTTTGGTTGGAGCATTTAATCCATTCACGTTTAAGGTACTTATCAATATGTTTGTTCCTATTACCATTTCTTAATTGTTATGGGTTTGTTTTTGTAGGTCCTTTTCTTCTCCTGTGCTTCCCACTTAGAGAAGTTCCTTTAGCATTTGTTGTAGAGGTGGTTTGATGGTGCTGAATTCTCTTAGCTTTTGCTTGTCTGTAAAGCTTTTGATTTCTCTGTCGAATCCGAATGAAATCCTTGCCGGGTAGAGTAATCTTGGTTGTAGGTTCTTCCCTTCCTCACTTTAAATATATCGTGCCACTCCCTTCTGGCTTGTAGGTTCTGCTGAGAAATCAGCTGTTAACCTTATGGGAGTTCCCTTGTATGTTATCTGTCATTTTTTCCTTGTTGCTTTCAATAATTTTTCATTGTCTTTAATTTTTGTCAGTTTGATTACTATGTGTCTCAGCGTGTTTCTCCTTGGGTTTATCCTGCTTGGGACTCTCTGCACTTCCTGGACTTCGGTGGCTATTTCCTTTCTCATGTTAGGGAAGTTTTCAACTATAATCTCTTCCAATATTTTCTCGGGTCCTTTCTCTCTCTCTTCTCCTTCTGGGACCTCTATAATGTGAATGTTGGTGCATTTAATGTTGTCCCAGAGGTCTCTTAGGCTGTCTTCATTTCTTTTCATTCTTTTCTCTTTATTCTGTTCTGCGGCAGTGAATTCCACCATTCTGTCTTCCCGGTCACTTATCCGTTCTTCTGCTTCAGTTATTCTGCTGCTGATTCCTTCTAGTGTATTTTTCATTTCAGTTATTGTATTGTTCATCTCTGTTTATTTGTTCTTTAATTCTTCTAGGTGTTTGTTCTTTAATTCTTCTAGGTCTTTGTTAAACATTTCTTGCATCTTCTCGGTCTTTGCCTCCTTTCTTTTCCTGAGGTCCTGGATCATCTTCATGGTCATTTTTCTGAATTCTTTTTCTGGAAGATTGGCTATCTCTACTTCATTTCGTTGTTTTACTGGGGTTTTATCTTGTTCCTTCATCTGGTACATAGTCCTCTGCCTTTTCATTTTGTCTATCTTTCTGTGAATGTGGTTTTCCTTCCACAGCCTGCAGAACTGTCGTTCTTCTTGCTTCTGCTGTCTGCCCTCTGGTGGATGAGGCTATCTAAGAGGCTTGTGCAAGCTTCCTGATGGGAGGGACTGGTGGTGGGTAGAGCTGGGTCTTGCTCTGGTGGCCAGAACTCAGTAAAACTTTAATTCGATTGTCTGCTGATGGGTGGGGCTGGGTTCCCTCCCTGTTGGTTGTTTGGCCTGAGGCGACCCAGGACTGGAGCCTACCCAGCTCTTTGACGGGGATAATGGCAGACTCTGGGAGGGCTCATGCCAAGGAGTACTTCCCAGAACTTCTGCTGCCAGTGTCCTTGTCCCCACGGTGAGCCAGAGCCACCCCTCGCCTCTGCAGGAAGCCCTCCAACACTAGCAGGTAGGTCTGGTTCAGTGTCATATGGGATCACTGCTCCTTTCCCTGGGTCCCAATGCACACACTACTTTGTATGTGCTCTCAAAGAGTGGAGTCTCTGTTTCCCCCAGTCCTGTTGAAGTCCTGCAATCAAATCCCACTAGCCTTCAAAGTCTGATTCTCTAGGAATTCCTCCTCCTGTTGCCGGCCCCCCAGGTTGGGAAGCCTAACGTGGGACTCAGAACCTTCACTCCAGTGGGTGGACTTCTGTGGTATAAGTGTTCTCCAGTTTGTGAGTCACCCACTCAGCCGTTATGGGATTTGATTTTATTGTGATTGCGCCCCTCCTACCGTCTCATTGTGGCTTCTCCTTTGTCTTTGGATGTGGGGTATCTTTTCTGGTGAGTTCCAGTGTCTTTCTGTTGGTGATTGTTCAGCAGTTAGTTGTGATTCTGGTGCTCTCGCCTGTAGTAAACTTTTATGAATTTGTCTTGGCAAATAAATAAACAGAACACAAGTATCTTGCCTCTCAATTCAATTCAATTTTAAAAAACTTTCAAAAACTATATGGATGAAGACAACATGGCATGAATGGAAGAGAACAAAACTAGAAGCCAGAGATCTGGTTCCACAAATTTCCATTTATGTTACCTTGGGCAAGTCACTTGCCCTCTCAGCGTTTTTGTTCTCTTATCTATAAAATGTTGGCATTTTGACCTTTCACTAATCCTCAGAATAGACTAGTATTCTCTCCCCTCCCAGAAACACTTTTTTCAACTTGCCTCCAGGACTCTGCTGTCTCTTGGCTTTCCTCCTGTCCACTCCTTTCTGTCTCTTTTTTTTCTGGCTTTTCTTCTTTTTGCTAGCTTTAAACATTACCGTGCCCCAGGGCTCAAGTCTTGAGCCTCTCCTGGTCTCTCTCTACACTCACTGTCTTGGTGATCATACTAGTTTTTTAAAATTACAGCATAATAAACTACACAAACTAAATGGCTTACAAGGACACACATTTCCAGCTCAGAAGTCCAGGCATGGTGTGGCTGGGTCCTCTGCTCAAGTCTCAGAAACTGAAGTCAAGGGGTCAGTTGCTCTGAGTTCTCATCCAGAGGCTCCAGAGAAGAATCTGCTTCCAAGCTCAGTCAGGTTGTTGGCAGGATTCAGTTGCATGAGACTGTGGGACTGAGGCCCGGTTCTCCTGCAAGTTGTCAGAGGGGAGCTGCTCTCAGCTCCTAGAGGCTGCTCATATTTCTTGCCACATGCCTCCATCCTCCAACTTCAAAGCTGGCAATGGAGAATTTCTTATGCATGCAATCCCTCTTACTTCAGATTTCTCTCTTCTTCTGTCTCTGCCCTCTAGAGCCAGATTCAAAGGACTTATAGGATTAGGTCAAGCCCATTTGATTATCTCCCTTGAATTAACTAAAAGTCTACTGATTAGTAACTGTTATTGACTGAATGTTTGTGCCCCACCCCCTCATATGTTGAATCCCTAACCTCTAATGTGATGGTATTTGAAGATGGGGCTTTTGGGAGGTAATTAGGGTTAGAGGAAGTCATGAGGATGGGGCTCTCATGATGGTATTAGTGCCCTTATAGAAAGAGATGCTAGAGATCTTTCTCTCCCACAACCCCTCCACTTCTCTCACTGCCATGTAAGGATACAGGGAGAAGGTGGCCATCTATAAGCCAGGAAGGAGCTCTTCCCATGTTGGCACTCTGATCTCAGACTTATTTCCTCCAGGACTTTGATAAAATTGATGAGAAAATAAATTTCTTTTGTTTAAGCCACCCAGTCCATGGTATTTTGTTATGGCAACCTAAGCAGACTAATAGAGTAACATTAATTACACTTACAAGATCCGTTTTGACATACACCATAACATAAGCACAGGAGTGAAGTCTCATTTCACAGCTTCCATCCAGTCAAGAGGAGGAGACTTTAAAAGGGCTATATCATCGGGGTGATGTTAGAATTCCATTTACCACAGTAATCTCATCTAGTCTTATGGCTTTAAAAATCAGCTACATGCTCATGATTCTCAAATTTATTTCTCCAATCTAGACCTGTCCAATACTTAGACTAATATATCTAACTACCTCTTAGACATTTCCACTTGGATGTTTACAGGCCCCTCAAACTTCACATAGATGCAACCAAACTGTCCATCCTCCCACCCAGACTTGCCCCTCCCACAATCTTTCTCATCTCAGTTAATGGCAACTCCATCCTTCCAGCTGTGCAGGCCCAAACCCTTGGAATCATCCTTGATTCCTCCCTTTCTCTAATGCCCTACATGTCACCCATCAGGAAATCCTCTGGGATCTAGCTTCAGAAGTCCAAACCATCATCATATCTCATGTGAATTACTGCAACAACTCCTGCCTTAATTTTCTAGTGCTGCCCTAACAAATCACCCCAATGTATCAACTTAAGACAACACGCATTTATTATCTCATAGTTGCGTAGGTCAGAGGTCTCGGGGTTTGGCTGAGTTCTCTGCTCAGGGTCCCCCAAGGCTGAAATCAAGATGTCAACTGACTTGGACTCTCATCTTGCAACTCCCTTAAGATTGTTGCAGGATTCAGTTGCTTCTCATGGTTTCCCATCAACAACAGATGATCAAGTCCATCTCATGTGCTGTATCTCCTTGACTTCTCTTTCTGCCACATTTCTCTGACTCCCACTGAAGAAAACTCTGCTTTTAAGGGCTCATGTGTTTAGACTGTGCCCATCTGGACAGTTCAGGACAATTTCCCTATTTTAAAGTCCATAACCTCGGGACTTCCCTGGTGGTCCAGTGGGTAAGACTCCGACCTCCCAATGCAGGGTGCCCAGGTTCGATCCCTGGTCAGGGAACTAGATCCTGCATGCATGCCACAACTAAAGATCCCGCATGCCTCAATGAAGATCCCATGTGTCACAACTAAGATCCAGCACAGCCAAAATAAATGAATAAATAAATACTAAAAAAATAAAAGTTCATAACCTTAATTGCATCTGCCAAGTTCCTTTGGCCATGTAATATATATAACATATTCCCACTTTCCAGGGATTAGGGGGTGAACATGGTGGGATCCTTCTACCTGTCCTGGCTCCTAAACTTCCTGCTCATACCCTTGTTCCCTTACAGCCTGTTCTCCAGACAGTGGACAGACCTGCAATGACATCCCATCTCACTCAGAGCAAATCCACAACTTCATAATGCCTCACCTGCCCTACACAGCTTGGTTCCCCATTACCTTTCTGACCTCAACTCCTTCACACCTAGCATGCTCCGCCTTCTGGGCATTTGCCCTGGGCCTTCCTCAACTGCACGTTCTCTTTCCCTCAATATCTGCATGGCTCACCCTTAATCTCCTCAAAGTTAGTGCCAAGATTCAAACTTTGTGAGGTCCTTCCTGACCACCTATTTAAAACGGCAACCTCCAAATTCCCCAGGACTCTCTTATTTCCTTTCCAAGCTTTATTTTTCTTCATAGCACTTTTCACTTTTGAATGTAGTATTTTATCTATATTTGTTTATTGTAAGCACCAAAGCAAGCCCCATAAAATAGAGATTTTTTTGTCCATTTTGTTCTGTGCTTTATCTCCAATGCCTAAAACAGTGCCTGACACACAGAAGCCACCCAGTAAAATTTGCCAGTTGATTGAATACAGGAGTATAAAATGAGGATAGTAGCCTGCCCTGCATAGAGGGTTGGGGACTAGGGGAAAGGGGTTGGACCTTGCATATTATGGTGTGCCCTGTGTCAGACAAAACTGTAAGCTCCATGAGGACCATGCTGGTGTCACATCAGAGGACCTGGAGCAAAGCAGATTCTGCAAGTACATTATCTCAAATGACCTGCACTCCTGTGGATTATTATTAATTTCATTTTATCACTTTAACCATCTTCAGAAGACAGCATGTCATGGTAGCAGGAGTGTGGAGTCAGCCAGGGAAAGGTCTGACCATTGCCTCAGCCACTGACCACCTGTGTGACCTTGGGGTGCTTACATAACCTTGCTAAGCCTCCATTGCCACTTCTTTAAGTAGTGCTAATCATTGTACCTTCTAGGGATACTGTGAGGATTAAATGAGGTAACACAGGTGAAATACCCAGCAGAATGCCTGCTATTAAGTAGGTACACAACAACGTGAGTTTTCTTCCTTCCTTTACGAGCCCAAATCTACCTCTCTGTAACGTTTACCCTCTGACGTGAGCGCTGCTCTTGGGAGCAGTGGAGAATGAAACGGCTCTCTTCCAAATGGCTTTTGAAGGCAGTTATCGTGTTCTTCCTCAATCTTTTCTTTCTAAAGGTGAAAATACTCAGTTCATTCAACCATTCCTTCTGAAAACTGGTTTTGACTTCTAAATGTGCACTAGTTTGACAACACAGTTTCTAAAATGTGCTAGGGAAGTCTAGGGAAGACTTACGTTAGAATCTAAGTTCCATGGAGGCAGGACTTTTTTTGCCTGTTTAGTTCCTGATGTACCCCCAGCACCGGGAAAAGTGCCTGGCACACAGTAGGCCCTCAATAAATATTCATTTATTTAAACGATGGACCTCCAGAGGTGGTCTGTATGACCCTGTTCTGGGCATCATTCTACTTTTAATGCCAGCTGTGCTTCTCAAGTCTCAGTGGGTCCTAAGTAAGTGGAAATCCACTTCAAACTAGTTTTTTAAAGATAATTTCTTGGACAATACCCTCAAGGTTTATCAGTTAGAAAACGTGAAGTTTGTACCACATGATTCTCAGGAACCCTACTAATTCTAGGTTTTGGTTGTGGCCTCTTTTTTAAAAATTGAAATATAATTCCCATAACATAGAATTCACCATTTAAAGTGTACAGTTCAGTGGTAGTTAGTATATTCATGGAGTTGTGCAACCATCACCACTATCTAATTCCAGAACATTTCCATCACCTCAAAAAGAAACCCCATACCTATGAGCAGTTGGTCTCAGATACCTCATCCTTCCATCCCCTGGGCACCACTACTCTACTTTCTGTTTCTCTGGATTTGCTTATTATGTCCATTTTATATAAATGAAATCATGCAATACATGGCCTTTTGTGTCTGGCTTATTTCATCTAGCATAATGCTTTCAAGGTTCATCCCTGTCACATGTTTTCCTTTTTATGGCTCAATAATATTCCATTGTATGTATATATCATATTTTGTTTATCCACTCATCTGTTGATGGACATTTGGGTTGTTTCCACTTTGGGGCTTTATGAATAATGCTTTTATGAACATGTATGTACAAATTTTTGTATGGATTTATGTTTTCAATTTTCTTGGGTATCTCAGAATGGCATTGATGAGTGATAAGGTAACTATATGTTTAACCTTTTGAGGAACTGCCAAACTGTTTTCCACAGTGACTGCACCATTTTCAATTCCCACCAGCAATATATGAAGGTTCCAATTTCTCCACAGCTTTGTCAACACTTGTTATTTTCAGTTTCTTTGATTCTAGCCATCCTAGTGAGTGTGAAATGGTATCTCACTGTGATATTTGATTTGGTTGTCTCTTCTAAGTCAGAAAGTTTAAAGATGCTCCCTCCATGGGCTTTCCTGGTGGCGCAGTGGTTAAGAATCCGCCTGCCAATGCAGGGAAGACAGGTTCAAGCCCTGGTCCGGGAAGATCCCACATGCCTTGGAGCAGCTAAGCCCATGCGCCACAACTCCTGAGCCTGCGCTCTGGAGCTCACGAGCCACCACTACTGAGCCCGCCTGCCTAGAGCCTGTGCTCCGCAACAAGAGAGGCCAGTGCAGTGAGAAGCCCACACACCACAATGAAGAGTAGCCCCTGCTCGCCGCAACTGGAGAAGCCCTCGCACAGCAACGAAGACCCAACACAGCCAAAAATTAATTAATTAATTAATTTTTTAAAAAGATTCTGATTTCAAACTCCACATGATAAAAAAAAAAAAGATGCTCCCTCCAAATGTCCATATTATCCTCTTTGCCTTAATAGTAGTCACACATTTGTTCAACAATTCTTAAAGTTAATTTATGTTTTCAACCTGCACCACTTCTTAGAGTAACAAGTTTGTTAAATGTATTCTCTGCCTAAAATAATGCTTGCTTTTGTTGCTAAAAAAAAAAAAGAATTAGTTCAACTTTCACCAGTTATGCCTTAGTCCTAATCATCCATTAGTTGAGGGTTTTATACTCAACACCTCCTTACTCGTCAAGGTTCTGGGGATATAACGTGTCCCTCTAGGGTTTGTCTACCAAGAGCTCTGAGTTTTTCAGTGCGCTGTGGGCTCTGGCTGCAGGGAGAGATTCTAGGTCAAAACTGAGATGCGAAGAGGGCAAAGAGGTGCCATTCATCCCTACATAACTTCTTGTTGAGATAAAAGCCAAGCCTCAGCCAAATAATCCTGGACCACAAATTCACAGCAGGGAAAGAGCAACCAAAGACCACACACAATTAGTGTGACACAGTGGCTTCCAGTTGGGACAACTTTGCCCCCCCAAGGAGCATTTGGCAATGTCTAGAGACATTTTTGGTTGTCTACTGGCATCTAGTGGGTAGAAGACAGGGATGTCGCTAAACATCCTGCAATGCACAAGTCAGCTTCGGACAACCAAGAGCTCTCTGGCCCCAAAGGTCAACAGTGTAAGGTTGAGAAACCCTGGTGTAATCGAATATCAAAGAGAACTTCTCCTAGCTTTGATTTTCAGTGTATTTCACAGGCTTTGGTTGACCTGTTTGGTTCAGCCTGTCTAGTTGAGGCCCCAGGTGATAGTGGAAAACAGATTTTTATACTCTTATTAACAAGCAGTACTCAAAATCCTGCCAGTAAAATTAAAAGAAAAGAAGAAAAAGAAATCCCACCAGTGACTGCAGTGAGCTCTGGCCATCTATGAAATATATACTGATAGGCTCTACAGGGTAAGTAGAGAGGTTTACTTGTGTGTGTGTGTGTGCACATGCTATGTAAAAATCACTATCATGTAAAGAAGTGTATCTAGACAAAAAAAGAAGGAAAAATATTATAGAGGTGCACCTGGCATTTAATTAATAAAAATGTTATTTTTCTGTATTTTGTTGTGCATGGGATTTGTCCACTTTTAAATTTATAACTTATTTTATGATTTCTCATTCTAAATAGATATTTACATTCACACCTACTTTGTATTAACTCTGCATGATTCTTCTTCTTTTTTTTTTTTAAACAATGGTTTCATGAGCAGTGATGGGGGGCCTCTTTGTGTGTGTGTGTTTTTTTTTTAATTTATTTATTTTTATTTATTTATGGCTGTGTTGGGTCTTCGTTTCTGTGCGAGGGCTTTCTCTAGTTGCGGCAAGCGGGGGCCACTCTTCATCGCTGTGCGCAGGCCTCTCACCATCGCGGCCTCCCCCGTTGCGGAGCACAGACTCCAGACGTGCAGGCTCAGCAATTGTGGCTCACGGGCCCAGCTGCTCCGCGGCATGTGGGATCTTCCCAGACCAGGGCGCGAACCCCTGTCCCCTGCATTGGCAGGCAGATTCTCAACCACTGCGCCACCAGGGAAGCCCCATGATTCTTCTTGAAAAGAGCCCCCAGTGGAAGAGTCCTCAGGTCCCACAGTGATCTTCACCACCACAACGTTCTGCCTTTCCCCACCCACCGGCCACGGACTTGCTCATAATTAAACCCGATCCCCCCCTGCTTGAGCTCACTGCACGCCAGCTGTCCCCCCCGCCCCACAGATGCTGCTGCAGGGGTTACCAACAACCTCAACCTGGCAACTCCAGGCAGTGGTCAGCTCCCAGTCCTCGTGCTGCTCGACCCTCTGTGGCATTTCACACCGTTGCCCGCTCCCTCCTTCCGGACCCTCTCCTCTTGGCTTTCAGACACCACGCCCTGCTGGTTTCCTTCTTCCCTCTCCATCAGCCTCGGAGGCTGTGTCTCCTCCCTCACACCTCTACTGCATCTTCTTATCTCCTCCCTCTGCCATCCCTGTCCAGATGATCTCATCCAGTCCCATGGCTGCAGGAATCCACACAGATTCCTGCAGTCCTCAAGTCACCAGCCCTGACGTGTCCCCAGAACTTAGACTTGTTTATCCAGTGTTCTGCCCGATATTTCTCTCTCTTTGCACAGCTCACAGGCGTCTCAAGCATCATGTCCAAACCGAACCTTTGATCCTCTCTCCCACCTTGACCTGCTCTGCCCTCCAGTCTTCCTCATCACAATAAAAGAAACTACCATCTACAGTTCCTGGTTGCTCCAGCCCCAAATCCTAGGGGTCTCCCTTTCTTTTAATCTCTAGATCCAAATCCCTTAACAACTTCTCCTGACTCTTTTTCCCAAACATATCCAGGATCTACCCACTCCTCTCCAGCTCCTCTCTCCTCTTACCTGGGTCACTGCTGCAGTCTCCGGACTAGGCTCTCTGCTTCCACTCTTGCCCTGCCGCGATCCATTCTCCACACGGCACAGTCAGCGTAAATCAGATCATGGTTTCCATCATACTCAGCGTCAAATGCCCTGATCTGCCAGACGCCAGCGTCCCCATCTGAGGCCCAGCTTCCGCATCTCTCCTGCCTGCCCACGTGCTCCAGGCACACTGGCCCTGCTCTAACTGGGACACACCAAACTCATTCTGCTTCGGAGTCTGTACTTGCTGCTCCCTCTGCCTGCAGAGCTCTTTCCCATGACCTTCTCATGGCTGGCTTCTTCTCACTCTGGTCATCTCTTCAGAGAGGCCTTTGCTAAGCAGCCATTTGACACTCTGCCACATAAACCTATTTTCATTCTCTTCAATGCACCTATTACTATCTGATACATCCTTATTTATTTGTTTATTTATTTATTTGCCTTTCTCCCTACTATAATGCAAACTCCATGAGAGCAGAGACTTTGTATGTTTTATTCACCCTGTGCCTAGAACATTCAATAAACATTTGAAAAAATCAATGAATGGGACTTCCCTGATGACGCAGTGGTTAAGAATCCACCTGCCAATGCAGGGGACAGGGGTTCAAGCCCTGGTCTGGGAAGATCCCACATGCTGCGGAGCAACTAAGCCCGTGCGCCACAACTACTGAGCCTTCACTCTGAAGCCCGCGTGCTTAGAGCCCGTGCTCCACAACAAGAGAAGCCACCGCAATGAGAAGCCCGCGCACCGCAATGAAGAGTAGCCCCTGCTCTCCGCAACTAGAGAAAGCCCGAGCGCAGCAACGAAGACCCAACGCAGCCAAAAATAAATAAATAATTTATTAAAAAAAAAAAAGTGAATGAATGAATCCCTGTTTTACAGATGGGAAAACTGAGGCACAGGGTTAAGTCCCAAGGTAATGGTACCACGACTATAGGTGGTAGAGCCAGGGTTAGAACCCAGGCAGTCAGTCTTCAGAGTCCATGATCTTAACCACTAGAACATCCTGCTTTTCACCACCCACTAGGCTCAGACCTGGTTATAGAGACCAGGAGGGCAGGAGGACACAGGGTGGGTCTTCTGTCTTGGAACCAAGGGAGACACTTCCTGGAACACAAGGAGATGAAACAGCCTAGTGGGGTCTCTTCTTAAATACTAGAAGGTGGAATGTGAGTGAATTGACAGAGCTATATGCCATCCACTCCTGTCCTGCTAGAACCGTGAAGCCTGCGGCTGACTTTGACCAACCTGCTCATCAAGGCTTCCCAGGGATTCCGAGCAGACACGGAAGTCACCCTCCTCTCCATCAAACTCAAAGCAAAATAAAGTCCGCTTCACAGCAGCAGTATAAAGTCGCCTTCGGGAGCCAGCTGGGCCTGCCTAGAGGCTGCCAGTTTGGGATTTACAAGGTCCCCTCCCAAGGTGAGTGCGAGGGAGCTGGGAAGCCAGGCGCCCGTTCCTTGCTACACCCTCTGCGCCAACGTTCCCTGAGGAAGGAATTTCCTTCCCCTTCAAGCAGCACACACTTTCAGAAAGTGGTCTCAGGGTTCCTGAGTCTGAGGTAATTTGTTTTTGCTGTATTTGATGAAATATTGTGGCCTATTCTTCCCAGTGCCTAAGTCACTTCCTGAAGTTAAATTTGCCCGTGGAGCAGCTTTCTCATAGAGTTAATGTATAGAGGCACCACTGGGGAATTAACTTCTGTTAATTTGAGTACTTAACAGTATCTTCATCCCACGCCACCCCCAATATCCCCCCACCCCGGCCCCTGCCTGCCAGTAACTAGTGGGTTGGGGTTTTTTTTCCTTTTTTTTTTGCTGATACCTAGTAAAGTAGAATGCTTTTCATGCATTGTAGACATTCTCCTGTGTTTTCTGCTCAGCGTTTGACAATAGTAAGGAAGAATGAAAGGGTTATAGAGATCCTTGGAACTGAGTATTTTCAAGCTCATGGCTTGGAGGAATTACTAATCATTTTAGCAAAGGTTATGCATTTGGAATCTTTCGATTTAAAGACACATTCCTCCCTTTCAGATGTAATTTATGTGAAATGATAATAATTCAGCAGTTAGTAGAAAGAGCAGTAAAGCCATATATCAAGATCACATTCCAGCCCTCTATGATTCCTATTTCTGACATACAATAAAGGGCAACATATTAATAAAAGAAATTCAGAATTTATTTTCAACCAAGTACTGAAAAAAGATTATTTTTTGACCTTTGTCTTTTTTTTTTTTTTTTTTTTTTGCTGAAGGAGAACTAACACCAAACTATCAACCTTGGTAAATTTGAATTAACCATGATTAGATTTCTTTACATAATGTCTTCTATATGTTGCTTAGGAATGATTATTAGAAAGCTGAAACATATACAGGTGTATGTACTTTAATACTGGAATTTAAAAGTCATTATTTAAATATGGAGAAAGTTAAATCTTAGGCATATCAGAAAATTTGGGATCAACTGAGTTAAATTTAAATTAAATGTGTGTGTGTGTGCAAGTTTCCCCTATTTTTTGAAGGTCGGAGCATCCAGCAGACATTTACTGATAAGGGCTTCCCAAAATCAAGGGCTGAGGTCATTATTGGGAAGGTCAGAGGCAGTGTTTCAGTTGAGTAGAGAGACCCACGGAATAGTGCACAATGTGTAACTATATTCATCTCAATCAAAAGACAACATAAGATCTCAGACTTGGAAGGGCCCTTAAAAGTCATCTAATCTCACCACCTTGTATTCAAAAAAAGGCTCTACTGATAATGTGTTATCTTATGAGGGTGGAGGAAGGAGTGCCTCCCGAGCTGATCCAGTCTGGCTGGGTTGTGTGGTAAACTTCTTGATTACTTAATATTATCTGTTATCTGCCAGCAAAAAGGTCTGATCACAAATAAAGCAGAATTCCTAGATGGGATCCTTTGTTATTTGCTTCAATTTAATGCATAGAATTGAGAAATTTGAGTGTTTGCTACATCCAGATGTTTCTTGAGTAAGGAGGGGTAGGGGATGGGCAGATGGTGAGGCCATAGAGATCTCAATGTTCCCTTCCAGGTTTCCTGGGGGTCTTGGGCAGCTGAGCTCAGTTAAAAGCTCACATCGTCACTTCCCTAGTCCAACTAGAAATGACTCAAAATGCTGACAGTCTCCTGGAGCATCAGTGGAGTGTACCTCTGCACGAGGGCAGGTACAAGCTCTGCGGTGGAATCAACAGAAGTGGACAGGAGTTCAAGCTCTTTGTGGCCAGATAATAACCAGATATGGTGGTCATAACTCCCCTGATATACAAGGATCCTGCTCGTGAGATGCCCTCACATTAAAAACACCACGGGGCTCCTAAATTCACAGATGGCAGCAGACACTTCAAATCCCCCCTTGTAAGTCTCATGCAAGTCTCATGCAAGCACTACTCAAATAAATGCGTTTGTGAATTAAGAGGAGTCATTCTTCTGGACTTGGAAGCCAATTGTTTACCAGTTATCAGGTTAGAAAAATGTTTTTCCCTTGATTTTCAGATAGTGGCTGATTTGATTGACTTGTTCAGTCCCTTGAATTTCATAGCAAAACTCAAACAATGACCACTAAGGTCTGAATTGTGTGGGGAGGATTTTGGCAGCTGAGTCCACACACCCAAGAGTGAAGTCCAAAGCTGTTTTATTTCTGCACTGGTCACATTTTTATCCATAACGTCCTACTTTTTGAAGGAAAGGGCCAGTTGGCATTTAGTCTGGTGGAACTCCAGGTGGCCACGTGCCACTGGTTATGTAGCACACATTAAAGGACGTGTATGTCTCCTCTTTCTGATTCCTTTTGCCAGAAGGATGCACTTTCCTGATGAATGAAATTTGGGAACCTCTCTTCCCTCTAATTTGCATGAGAGAATTAGGCAAAGGGCCTACAAGGATCATGAGGGCTCTTGTGCCATTCATCTGGAGTCACAGAGCAGCTACAGAGCTCCACGCAGATAGCGCGATCGCCACCACGTTCGACATGGAAATTACTCTGTAATTGAACTCTATTAGACACTAAGGCTGAGCCTCCCTGAAGGAAGAAATTTGAACATTTGGGAATATTATCTGAGAAATTTAGCTTTAAAAAATATTCATTTGAAATATTGGAGTGATCTATTTAAAAGTACTTTCCCAGAAGTTTAAAATATTCAAAGGATGACCTGGATTCTTCCTTCCTGTTGATATGTAGGGACACATCTTATAATACACACATTCTATCCTAATTGCTTAGTCACTGAATTTCAGTTCTCTCTGGAGAAAGAAGTCAGCCTGCATCACAGAAGAGGAAAGTCTAGGTTCCTAGCCTGGCTGCTCTCCAGAGCCTCAGTGTTGCCTCTCCACCTGCCTGCTGGACATTTGAACTTGGATGCCCTGTAGATATCGCAAGGCTTGGCTGACTCAGAGCCCCAACCTCCCCTCTGCTCCCAAATGGCTCCCCCTCCCAATTCAATGCTCACTGCCACCTTCCTTGCTTTTGTCCTGAAGAGCCATGAGCCCCCAAGGCTCACTGGGCATTCCCTTGCACTATCTCTCACACTCCACCCTTCCTTTCAATTCCCATTGCCCCCAGACCCCTGCTGCTTCAAGCCTGGATGATTATAATAGCCTCCTAACTAATCGCTTACTTGTTTCTCCCCCTCCAATTCACTGCTGCCACAGTAATCTCCCTAAAACACCACTTAATCATGCCAAACCCTTAATTAAAAATCTTCATTATCTCTTCATTACCACCAGGATAAAGTCCAAGCGCCTTAGTTTCCTTCCACTATCTGGCCTCAATTCACATTTCCAGTTTATTGCCCACTATTTCCCCACAGTCTTCGTAGACTCTGCTAAAACCTGTCTAGTCACACCATTCATCCACCTGGAATGGTTTTTCCAGCCTGTCACTGAGGTTTGTGTTCATTCTTTGAGGCTCATGTCAAGTTCTCCTGCCTTTTTGTGAGGTTTCTTCCCTGGGCGACTGTGTCTTCCTAAGAGTTCCTAGAACACTCAATGTCCCAAGTCACAGCCTACTATGAGTCATTATTTAGTTCTACTTTAACTATATGTGTCTTAAAGTCAGGAATAGTTCCAGATACATATTTACATCTCCCTCTCATTGGAATCACCACCACCACTTACTTCCTGCCATCCCCAATAAATACCAATTATGGTGTGATCTGGTTATAAGATATTTGTAGTTTGATGGCCAAAGGAAATAACTGTTGTAGTGTGTCCATTGTGGTCCTTTATATTTGGGACAGCCCATATGGGTGACTGGCATGCCAGATTATAAAGGGAATTTATTTAATGTGGACGGGGGTTCAGTTAAATTCAACCAATCCCAAAGAAATATAGTAAAGAAGGAAAAACGCTGGGGAAATCATTTTCAGGGAAAGATTGCACTCCTCTCCACCTATAAGGACTAAAGAATACAGTGGAGGAGACCCTCATGCACAGCTGTAGAACGGAAGAGGCTGAAGGGAAAGCAGGCACAGTTGTGCTCGGAAATGTGCAGCTCTGCCTTTCCTTCCATTTGTGCTAGACTCACCAGAGGAAGGCACAGTACACCAGGCATGGAGAAGCATCAGGTGATTCTCCGGATTCTCTTCTGCATTTTAGTTCTGATTACAATATAGATACCTTGTCCTGAAGAGGCTTTAGTGGCTTTTAAAAAAAACAACCATATCGTGTCTTCCCTGCTCTATGCAGCCAGGAGTGCATTTCATCTCAAGGGCCTTTCCCTCTTATGCTTCACCTCAACTCACTTTATCCCTGCAGGAATGAAGTGCTCTCCTTGTCTCCGTGGAGTCCTGAGAATGGGCACTCAAAATCTCACGTGCCAGCATCACAGGAGTGAAAATTTTCCTTAGAGTCGTTTGAATAGAGAATGCCTCCTTCCTGTCTTTTCTCACGTTCCTCCCACTTTTCACAGGGAAGAACCATGGGAAAAAAAAAAAACTTCACAAGGAAAGCAACACCAGATAGTTGAGGATGTTGGATCTTCTTTTTTCTTTTCTTTTTCTATCTCCACCCCTGCCTTTCTTCTCTTTAAACACATTTCACTGGGGAAAAGGAATCTGGGCGACTTGGGCATTAGCATTGTTTCTGGAAGCCAGAGGCGCAAATGATCACCTCTACAATTGGCATGATCCTGTGGGCACTAGCCAGAAGCTTTCCCATGTCATCCGTGTCCCTATGGACAGCTGTCACTCAAAGGGGCCCCCAAGGATGAGTTGATGCCCTCTGATCCACTTGTCCCATGTTTCCCAAAGGGTCTTAGAACAGGTTTTTTTGGTTTCTCCTAATAAAACATCAAAAATGGTATTTCAGTCAATGAGATCTGAGGTCACATTATGTGTGCAAGAGACCCAGAAGACATCATTTTCAAGAGCTTGAAATCATTCCAAGCAGGTGAACTGACACTCACATGACTTGTCCCCAGGTTAAGGTGACTATAAACACTTCTACAAATTACAAATACAATAAAGTATGTGGCTTATGGAAGTAATCTGTGTTAGAAGGTGTCTTAAAAGAGGTAAATCTGAGTGAGATTTTGATGTAGATGAGAGAAAGTGGAAGAGAGTGGTGTATGAAAAGATAATGTGGTTGAGTCAGAGTAATTCCTATAAGGATGACGAGAGTTTAAGATGAAATTCTGGATGAAAGTTCACTTTCTCATCAGGCTTAAAACACAGATTTAGTCTAATCTATCTTTACATCCATGGCGACCAGCACAGTGCCAGGCACAATAAATGGGCAGCAAATGTCTGATAAATTAATGCATGAAAACTTAATTGTTGCAGGATCAAATATATGTAGTAAAAAGTTAACTAGAGTATTTCTAACTTTCTTCTATCTTGTTATAAGTTTTTTTTTCCTTCCCCTATTGCCTGCCGCTGAACTTTTTGACTTTATGACAGGGTTGAGTGGCAAACAGAAATGCCCAGATTACTATTATACGCACATCTATAATGTTCTACTTGACTCATGGAGGGTGTGTAACTAGAATGCAAAATGCACTTTGATCCCTTCGTAGTAGAGAGGCTATGTTAATGCTTAAGAGAGATAATAACACCACTAAAGCATGTTTAAAAGCTTTTTGTTATTGGACGGACATTAATGTCCTCAGAGACCTTCCAGGCATCTTCCAGATCATTTATGTTCTATAGGGAACTTCTCCGTAAAAATTCAACTTAGGGACTTCCCTGGTGGCTCAGGATGAGAATCCGCCTGCCAATGCAGGGGACACGGGTTCGAGCTCTGGTCCGGGAAGATCCCACATGCCACGGAACAACTAAGTCCGTGTGCCACAACTACTGAGCCTGTGCTCTAGAGCCTACGAGCCACAACTACTGAGCCCACGTGCCACAACTCCTGAAGCCTGTGCGCCTAGAGCCCGTGCTCTGCAACAAGAGAAGCCATGTGGTGAGAAGCCCACGCACTGCAACAAAGAGTAGCCCCCGCTCGCCACAACTAGAGAAAGCCCACATGCAGCAACGAAGACCCAATGCAGCCAAAAATAAATAAATTTTTAAAAAATTAAAAAAAAAAAAATTCAACTTACCCAGGGTTTTTTCCCAGGTCAAAGTAACAGTTGTCATGACCCTTTCTTGTCTGGGTACAAACTTTATATAACGTAACCTCCTAGTCTAAAGAGAAAACTACAACAATTTCACTCCACTTGGAAGGTCATACATAGGGTGCAGAAAAGAAGTATGAATAGAACAATCATTAATTAGAGGGGAGACAATATGGAGGCCTTTCCCTCTGTGTGACCTTGGAGGTCTCCATAGTAACTGTGTGCTAATTGGCAAACTGCATCTGCAGGTGAGGGGTGGCTGCCCCCTGACCTCCAGGAACACGAGCGCCACCTAGTGAGGAAATCCCACTTCAAAACTTTCAATCCCAACTTTATTCACTTCCCCTTGAAAATGATTACTAAGTTCACACAGACAGGTATATAATTTTAAATATTTTTAACAAAGAATCCTAACTCCGGAGTCTAAAGACTGAGAGTTAGGAAATTTAAAAATCCAACCCAACACTTTGTATCATGATTTAAGATTTCTTTCACCCATGTATACTTTCAAAAGTGCTGATATGCTGTTTTTCAAATCTAAAGAACACTTTCAAAACTCTGGAAGAAAACAAAAGAGGCATGGATGAGTGGGTGATAATAGGGTGCTGGTGGCAGAAACGAGGCCTTTTACTATAGACTATGTTGTTTGTTTTCAAACCACATGAGTGTATTGCTAATCAACAAATTAGGTTTTAAAAGAACAGTCAGCGTATATTCATGTTACAAGCAGCTGTGTAGTTTCAGCAAAAACAGTATTACTTAGTTACATTAAATTTACTTGCTAATTTGCAAAGAAAAATAATGCCTCCTCAAAAAAAAAAATAATAATGCCTCCTCCTCATGAGGTTAAAGAATTTTCTCCATGTAAAAGTACTTGCCTGCTAAATGTAGGAGGTACTCATAGAAACTTCATCTCAATCACACACACACACACACACACACACACACAAACACACCCCTCCTCAGAGTTTCTTACATCTTACATAGGCACACATCTCAGCTACTGATTTTTTAACACTTGTGTCAATGGTACTCAACTTTCTTGAACAAGCTCTACCAAGTACTTTACCTAACTTGATCCTTAGACATACTAACTAAAAAAGTAAATGGATGTTAAAAGCTACAAAGCAAAGTTCAAAGGACATGTCCTTCAGGTTGCCACAATGGCTGAAAGAAGACTTCCATTTATCTCCTGCAACTTGGAGAGAAAAGACGCATGGAATCCTGAGCCAAAAGCGGCTTATTGTCATGACAAAGACGGGAACCCAGAAACATCAGGCTGGCCTTGTCAATGTTCCTGTGATACCAGGCCACCATCAGTGTGTTCAGGATGGCAGACCACTGTAATGTCTTCCATCATGCCTCTAAAAGTATGACAGCTTGCTTTGAGGTTATTTTATAAAAACCAGAACTGTCTGGTTAAAAAAATGTGAAAAATATCACATAGTCCTGAAGATTTGTTGTCTCTATTTGTGATTTAATTTTTTCTGTCTACAGACCACTTTATGATTAGGTAAAAGACCCTGGAGACTCCACAATTGTTCCCACAAAATTAAAACAAAGCAATATACAAGCAAACTCGACAGCTTCTGCTAAGCAAGTGGGTGCAATTTTTTCAAGTTCATTTTGGAATTCTGAACCAGATCTTCAGTGAATAAAAACCACAGAACCACTATATTTTAGTGTATTTTGCATTTTGGATGAATATTTGGGAAAAATGCATTTCTGTCCTATTTAAAGCATAATAATAGAAAATAAAAATACAGGTTTGGGATTTTGCATATTTTAACTATATGGACCACATATTATGACCTAAACATAATCTAATCTTTTTTTCTTAAATTAATTTTTATTGGAGTATAGGTGATTTACAATGTTGTGTTAGTTTCTGCTGTACAGCAAAGTGAATCAGTTCATAATCCAATCTTAATAGCATTTGTTGGTATACCTAATGCCAAGTTTAAGTACTATCTTTATATACATATATATAAACTATAGAAAATATTAATTAACTTCAGCAATTATTATGTGACATATGTTCACAATTTTTCCTTACTCATATTTCCTTCAGGAATTACACTGAATACAGGCTGACAGCTACAAAAAAAAGGTGAAGTGAAGGTGTTTGGAGATTTTAGATACACGCATTTCTGTCTTTTACTGTATAAGCTAGTGATTTTAGCAAAAACTATAAAATCGGTAGAATCAGTGATGAGGCCATTATCCTGTAAAAATGGACTAAAATGAGAGATTTTTTATTTAACTGACAGTTATGACATTATTTAAAAAAGGGAAAATATGTACAACGGCAACTGTTGAATGATATCCAATTTATAGCCCTAGTCACATGGCTACAAAGCTAAAAAGAAGTGAAATTAACCATCGTCCAGTAAATTAAACTCATGCCAATATCCCAAGGCAACTGCTGGCCCAGCCATTATCTTCATTTCATTTGAGTTGATCCAGCCCTAAACCTGTCTGTTCTAAAATTGTTCTTACAGCAAGAACCGCAATCCAGTATTTGGTAACGAGTCATTAAGAAGGGAAAAAAAACTCACAAAACAGTCAGAACTTTTATTGGATTCTCAATTAGAAAATATTCGTCTTCTACACAGAGCTACTAGAGAATGGACTTGGGGACACGGGGAGGGGGAAGGGTAAGCTCGGACGAAGTGAGAGAGTGGCACGGACATACATACACTACCAAATGTAACATAGATAGCTAGTGGGAAGCAGCCGCATAGCACAGGGAGATCAGCTCGGTGCTTTGTGTCCACCTAGAGGGGTGGGATAGGGTGGGAGGGAGGGAGACGCAAGAGGGAGGAGAAATGGGGGTATATGTATATGTATAGCTGATTCACTTTGTTATACAGCAGAAACTAACACACCATTGTAAAGCAATTATACTCCAATAAAGATGTAAAAAAAAAAAAAAAGAAAATATTCGTCTTCTAGAGCTATTGGCAATATGGGAAAATCTATGCTATTTTTGTATATATGTGATTTTGAAGCTATTTCTCTAAAAGTGCAAGCCATTTTGGTTACTTAGTTCTTACAGCTGAGGAGAACCTAACATTCTCCATGAAACATTACACCTATTTTCTTTTTAAAAATTACTGTATGTTATGACATATTTTACCACTTACTAAATGGGTTTACATGTCCAACTGAACGAACTATTTGCATCTCACTCTCCAATTAATGGATAGGAATGGTGATTGTTTCAATTTGACCATTTTAACAACTGGATTGGAACTAATAACCTTTCTATTCAGAATTTTACCTTAAACAAACAGCAGAGCTATTACCAAGATTATCTGAATGAGATAAATCTCTGGTTCATATATAATTCTTTGAACATCTACTTTCTAATATGTAATTACATACTATGTGATCTGAGATACTTCAACGCTACACTCAACATATTCTGTGAAAATTCCATTAACTCCCTAAAGAATCTCATTTTTCTCTGTAAACTTGTTTAAACCATTAGCTATTCTATCATACAAATTAACTAGAAATAAGCAAGACAAGGAAATTTTCTGTTTAACTTTCCCTTCCCCATTCATTTGTTCATTCATTGGTTCAATGAATCAATATTTATTGCCTAATAAGTGCCAGGCACTGGATATTATAACAGCAAACAAGAGGCATAATCCCTGCCTTCATGGGGAAGACAGACTTGAATCAAATAAACACAAAAATAAAAATCTAGTTACAAAGCGATGTGAATGAGGTGAAGGAGAATGGGTGGTCTGGAGGAGAATAATAGAATAACCCATCTACCTGGGGCCTGCAGGGGCCATCTTTGAGGAGGTGACATTTAAATCAGCTGAAGGATGAACCTGAAGCAGCCAGGTGATGAGTGAGGTGGGATTGGCTTTTAATAAGCAACAGGTAATTTTTTAGTATAAGTTTGCAATACTTGGAATACACTTGAACTAAGAAGGTATTTGTTGTTTCTCTGAAATCTGAATTTAACTGGGCCTCCTATATTTTATCCGGCAATGCCAGGTGGGCACCTGAGCACAAAGCGGGTGGGAAGGCTGCCACCACTTGAGAGGAAGTGAGCTGGCTGACATGAGGTGATGGAAGGGGCAGAGGGTGAGTTGAGATGGGAGAGCCAGGAGCCCAAGTACTCTGTATGACCTATAGGTGTCATTCTGTCATGCCTTCTATTTTGCCTAAAGGAAAGTTTTACAGCACACTAACCACAGGCTAATTTCAATTTAATATAACTTTTCAATTAATATAAAAACCTGAAAAACATTCTCAGGAAATATATGTGCTATAAACTCCAGAAAGATTTGCTTATTCTCTTGAAAGAAAGGTTAAATAAGGCTTCAGTGGATAAAGCTTGTATATGTTCAATCTCTGCTTTCCACTTGGCTATTTCATCCCAAACTGGCCGAGTCTGTCATGGTACGTGCAGGGGGTCCTGAATGATGCTGTCTGGGGGAACCTATTGTACTGGCGGGCTGAGGTGTCCTGCAGAGGCATAGGATTCAACTCTTGTCTATTAAATGCTGTCCATTTCTGCCCCCTTAGGTATTCTCACATAAACCTCTCTTAGTAGCACATGTAATTTGGCCTTCTCAGATCTCTGAGTCAAGTAAACATGTTAGCTTCTGTTTCACAATTTCTACCTGGTGTTAGAAATTATATCATTATATAACCTCCCCTGCCATCTTTCCCCCACCCCCTCAAAAGTGTGTACAAGTGTCAAAAAGTTTGTTTATCATATGTTCCAAATTCATTAACATTTAGCTGGTAGCTTTTTATCAATATACAATTAAATAATATAACAAAGTCTTTTGCCCCAACCCTGAAATATTCTAGAAAATAATAGAAAACTCTGCAAAGAACGAAACTGTCTCTACTCTGCAAAGAACTAAAATACAATGATGTTAACACTAGCTGCTACAAAGTCTCCTGGCTTGTCATATGTGTGCATGCATGCCTCTTCCATAAGTCATTCACTCAATATAGATAAAGTTCCCATGTGCTACACAAAGTATTTTCTGGCACTTTCCAAAGGAAGGTCAAATAGAGCCTTTTTAAATTTACTAAATAACTCAGGCATTGAGAGTCTATCAAGTTAAAAACTAAGCACAATGACAAATTCTAGGGATACTTATTGAATCACATTTAGAAAGAAAGATGAGATAATACTGGAAATTCAAAGATTTCCTGAAGAATAGAGTTTAAATAGTTATAAACTAAGGGTTACAAATCTCATTTCCTTTTAAGATCACCAAGGGTGCCTTTCTCCAAATACATTTAAGACCTGTAACCTCAAAACTGCCTTCAGCAAAAGAAAAAACCAAACACACATGAAGTAACCCACAAAAAGAAATCTGCATTTCATATTCCTTTTGGGAGGTATATTAGCTTTCTAAGGCTGCTGTAACAGAGTACCACAGACTGGGTGACTCAAACAATAGAAATACATTGTCTCACAGCCTGGAGGCCAGAAGCCTGAGATCAAGGTGTTGGCAGGTTTGGTTCCTTCTGAGGCTGTGAGGGAGAATCTGTTCCAGGCCTCTCCCCTGGCTTCTAGTGGTTTTCTGGCCATCGTTGGCTTTCCTTGGCTTGTAGATGTGTCACTCCAATCCTCTGTCCTAAACTGGCATCCTTCTTGTGTCCTCACATCCTCTTCCTGCCCAAATTTCCCCCTTTTATAAGGACACAGTCATACTGCAATAAGGCCCACACTAATGAGCTCATCATAACTTGATTGTCTGCAAAGAACTTATTTCCAGATAAGGTCACATTCACAGATACTGGGGATTAGGACTTCAGCATCTTTGGGGGGACCACAATTTAACTCAGAATAAGGGGTATTGGACAACAATCCAAATACCTCTGGGTTTAAAAAAAGGAAACCACGCTAAGCTGGTGTGATTTGCTTAGCCTCAATTTTGATTCATGAACAGTTGATGTTTGGGTTCAAAAGCATCTTAATCTAGACAGTCACAGGAAGGCAAGTGTCACACCACAAGACACAACACAAGATGCTATTAGATCAGACAGCCATACGGGAGATGATTACAACTCATTTTCCTGACTCAGTGACCAAAAATAAGTTATCAAAAGCTTCAAAAAGATTGATTTGAAAAGCTACTAGTAAGGTCTGATTTTGACAAGTCAAGATTCCTTATAAAGACAGATTGCCTAGTTATGTGGTGAAAAGGGACACAGGACAAAGAGGCGGGGTTCTGCGTTCCAGTCCTGGTTTCCTCAGATAGCTGGTAGCTTTAGGCAGATAATTACCCTGGCCCTTGTATTTGTGGGTTCCGCATCCTTGGATTCAACCAACCATGAATAGAAAACACTCAGGAAAAAA
This sequence comes from Balaenoptera acutorostrata, assembly GCF_949987535.1. Taxonomy (NCBI): domain Eukaryota; kingdom Metazoa; phylum Chordata; class Mammalia; order Artiodactyla; family Balaenopteridae; genus Balaenoptera; species Balaenoptera acutorostrata. Next base: position 15,386,982 of record NC_080081.1, read on the forward strand.
AATTCCAGAAAGTTCCAAAAAGCAAAACTTGAATTTGCCGCTTGCCAGTAACTATTTACATAGCATTTATATTGTATTAGGTATTATAAATAATCTAGAGATGATGTAAAGTATATGGGAGGATGTGCATAGGTTATGTGTAAACACTATACCATTTTCTCTAAGGGACTTGGGCATCCACAGATTTTGGTATCTGCGGAGGGTGGGGGATGGGAGGCTGGAACCAATCTCCCTTGGATACGGAAGGATGACTGTAGCTCTTATTAGTCTCAGCATCCTCATGAGGGGGTTGGACAAGTGATCCCTAAATTCCTTCACTGCCTTTTGTATCCATCACCACTGTACACTGAACGACCTGGTGAGATACACCCATGCATCCCTGAGACCGGGCAAGAAGTAGCCCTTTCCAGCGCTCCAAGGTGAGATCCTCAGGCCTTAATCCATGCTGTGTGCACACTGTGTGCTCCACTGATTTAACTTTGACCAGCCAATAAATGCTATTTTCACTCCCACACACAGTGAAAGGATGGGGTGATGGAAGTATCAAGGCCTTGATCACATGAAATGAAAAACACAGAGCAACTCTTACTAGGCAGCATGTCCAGGTGTTCCTCTCATCTTGTAATAACTAACTTCCTCCCCACTCGCTCACCAGCACTGGGGAGTCACTCTGTGAACAGTCCTACAGGGGAAATGGGAGCTAAGGCCTTTGCCTTTGATAGGTTGGTTGACTTATGTAGAAGGTTCAACAAACAAAGGCATCCTTGAACTAAAAGGGTCATGAACACATTAAAAATTATCCACGTAAATACAGAGGAAGAGCCATTCTACAGAGCGGTGAGGTCTGGGGACACTGGCCACTTTCACCAGGATGATTCAGAGACGCCTGATGGCGAGGTTGAGAGGCTGACTTTCGTCTTTTCAGAACAACAATCCTACAGAGCGGTTGGTAACACATGCACGTTTTTGTGACTGTGAACACACTGATGGCAGTCATTAGCCGAATGACTGCTTTAACAGGTTTTCACAAGGATTCCAGTTCATATCAACTGGAAAGTGTCTTGAAAGCCTCAGAAAACTACCCCAAATCTGGCTTCCCTTTGAATCCTTGAACATCTCCTCAAAACACACAGAATAGAACTGGACCCATGGACATGTATGGATGAAGACTTGGCAAGACCCTCTCCTTTCCAACATCTCGGTGAGGCCAGTTCTAGGATTTTTGTACAATGGTCTGGAAAACTGTGTCTTTTCACTTTTATATTCCCGAACATCATTTGCCGAGGAAGGGTAAATCAGGCTTCTTGATGGCAATTACTCCAGAGAGGTGGGAATCAAGTTAGGTTTGGTTTGGTGAATTTCTCTGAATTTCTAGAAGGGTAATATAAGAACCCTCTCATATCAGAAGCAGTAGCTGCTGTTGTCCTATCCAGTACTACGTTTGAAGGGGTAAAGAACCTATTTCCAGATGAGAAGAGCTTCATAAAGCTTCCAGCATTCCATGAAGGGAAATGATTCTTCTTTGCCTGGAAGTTTAGACTGACTCCTTGGTTATGAGGATGGAACAGAGGTTTTTGTCCGAGAACAAGTTGTTGGTTCCTGCTGGGTGAGAACTTTGGAATGGAATGTCACTACTCAAATCAGTAAGGCTGAGATTGTCAAGTGATTTGTCCCCTGTCACCGAGATAGCACATTGATGCCTCTGTCAGGACTTTTCTGGCATATGACACATTGGAGAAATCAGAGCGGTGAGCATATGTGTATTTTTACAAAGGCACATACCATACTGTTGATAGAAAGGCACACGGTGTGGGAAAAAAATCTGCTGGGGGGACTCAGTGCAGTTTCTTCTCATTGAAAATCTTGATCAGATGCTGAGCAATCCTGTGTCAGACGTGATTTTGGATTTGCAATGCGGCTCTAGGCTTCATGGGCAGAAAACGGCCACAGCAATATACACAGGAGTCCTTTATGAATCTCTGCGAATACAAACCCCTAGTCCTTTACTCCGACAAAGCTGGTGATGTGCTTCCTTCTTCAGTTGTTGTAAATGACTCTCAGCTACACGTGTGTGCAAGTTACCACCTACACCTCCTCGTTCCTTCAGCTTTTACCACAGCAGCGTCAGCCCCTGATTGCAAATGCAACTGAGGGGGTGTTTTGTACCTAGAGAGAGCAGCGCCCTAAATGTTGCTTTAGGGAGGAAGAATTCATGATCACTAATGGCAAGGCTAATAACACTGGGTATAAAGAAAAGCTGGGGTGAGGGAGGAAATAGTCCTTTATTGTCAGCTGATCTGCCCCGTCAGAGATAAGGGGATCCTTTGGGCTGGACAGTTGCATCAGTTGCAATCTTGGTTGCAGCTCACCCCTTGCCTGGTCCCATTTATCTTTCCCCTGATATTGTCCATGACTCAAAGACTCCCATCCACAATAGAGACTTCAAATAGGTGGGGAGAATTAGGAGCTTGTAGACACCCGGTGATAGGCGACTTGGATTTAGGCTTAGATGTTATAGGATCTCCATTTTAAAACATCCAAATGTTCATTTTGTGCAGTTTGAAATGTGACTTTCAAAGATGACCCGAATCTCTGGGGAGTAGATAGTCTGTCCAACCGATGTGAATTTCGCTAGACAGCCCGTTTTTGCTTCCCCGTGAGGAATTAAAGTAGATATGCTAAAAGGTTGTACCTCTTTCAAAGCCGATTCTCCCTGTAAGAAAGTGCTAAGCCTCAGAAGGCGATGGAAATGGCTGATAAGGCATCTGGTCGGTGCCACCGCCTCCGTGGGCGGCTGCTCTTTTGACACATCTGAATTCGGAGCGAGGGGCTGTTGGTTACAAAGTCTTATATACAAAATGTCCACGGTCAGAAAGGTTTGCAGTATAACGAACACCCTTATCATCACTCGAATCTTTACAACAGCTTGGATGACTTTCTAATTGTGGCTTAATATAGTTAATTACGGCAACCCTTCCCCGTTTTCCAGGATGATGAATTAATATTACAGATCATTAATGTTACTAAATTGGCATAATGATATAGTAGATTTAACGTCCTAGTTACATTAAGACCTGCTTTATAATTTGGCTCCTTTGTTATCTGCCTTACATAGGAAAAGCATGCAAGCAAGCCTCTTAACAGTAGGCTGCATGTAACTACTTGTGTCATTTTCCCTAATAAATTATTGATATAGAAAACCCCAAATGGAAGACTTCTTCATCTTCAGACTGTATGTGAAGCCAACATTTTCTTCCTAATATCCACTTCATCAGTATAAAAGTTAGAAAGCTGCAGCTCTTGAGCCAGGTTTTATAATTAGACAAGACTGTATTTTACATCTGCAAAATACTCATGCTTAGTGGGGAAAAAATGAGAAACGCGATATGCGCCATTCTGTTGCAATGGTTATACCATTTTAATCTCTTAAGTTCAATATATATCCTCTAGCAGGCTAGACTTCTAGGATTTCATTTTTAGATCCTTAAGGCTGCATATATCTGTCAAACCAACATAATGAATTTAAAGTGCTAATGCCTAGGAGACCAGAAAAACATTGAAATATATCCTTGGTTGATTAAATTACCACCTCCAGCTACTTTACATCCTTGTGTCCAAATAGATTTTCTTTTTACTTACCAAGTGCTGGATCTGGAAGATGTGGAAGATGTAATTTTATGGTAAAAACATGCACATGTCTTTAGACAAGAGCATTTTATTTAAGCATCTTTTTAAAGTCTGTAGAGTATTTCTGTGATAGGGCTTGCAATTTGATTATGGGGTCTTTCAATTATGCTCAACCTGCAGGTTAACCAGTAACTTTCAAGTGTATTCTTGGAATGGAATTTATGTTAAACATCTGAAGTACTAATATTCAAATGTTCATGATAACAATATCTAAAATAATGTGAACCTGTTTTGCAAAAATATACAGCAACCATGAATACTAGTCTTTATGTTAAAAAAGTTGTGTCTTCAGGAACTGCTTAGATTGACAGACTGACAACTCGAGATAGCAAAAATGACTCAGAGACATTCCTTTCTCCTAAACAGGGTGGCTTGGTCGTTTAAGTAGTCTGTCACTTAAAAAGATGAGACCGGGTGCAAAATCTTATTCCTCCTTGTAAAAGGGGCAGTCAAAATAACCCTAGAAATAAAAATGCTGTGGACCTGAGTGGGGAGAAAATATTGGTTTTTCAACCACTCAACTTTTACTGCTGGAATTTAAAGTAGAATCAAATCTGCAAGATTAGTCATGTCTTTCTATATGCCTGTATTCAAAGACTTAACAGTACACTGCCTTAACCTGTACACACTTACCACGCAGTCTGGTTCAAACACATATACGAACACACACATACACACTCAATTACACAATCACAGAACTCAAATATACACATATTTCAGTAATCGCCCTCACACAAAAGAAAAGTAGCAGCAAATGCAGCTGCAGGATGTGGGGCTCATGTTCTACTGGAAGATGGCTCATTATAAGCATCCACTGTGGGAGACCTTGTCCTGGCCACCAGGCTCTGGAAGGACCAATTCTGACCACACGTTCACTGTTCACACCCCTCCAAACCTGACCAAGGGGGTGAGAGAATGGTCCTGCCATTCCAAGGGGAAGTTTCTAGAACCTTGCAGTACTAACACACGGTGTAAAGACAGTGAGTATCGGTGGTTAGACATCGGGGTGCTGTGACATCGGGGGGTGAAACTAAAGACCGAAATGAATGCAAAATAAAATGACAAGTATCAGGGGAAACAGGGGCAGGGACCGAAGGCAAGAGAGCAGATTTGTAGTGCTTTGAAATGAAACGTTATAATCCCTCCGACAATCCTGTTGACTATGAGCTATAGCACTAGGAGTACAACACAGGAAAAAAGATACATTGTGGGATAAACAGCTTCTTATAAGGTAAAACTGAATGGCCAAAATAGACGAATAAGGACACACAATGGAGAGAAAAAAAGAAATGAGTCAGTGGCAATATGAGAAAAAGGCAAAAGTGAACAGAGGACAGAAAGGCAGAAAAGAAAAAAATGTAAATGAGTGAGACAAAAAAGCCAAAAGACGCAAAAGAAAAAGAGAACAAGAAGGGGAAAGAAGTAATATTTTCCTTGATAAAAATGCACAAAAGGGAAGATGAACTTTGTTCTTTTTCTCTTTCTACTCTCCTCTCTTTTTCTGCTTTTCGCCTCGCAGCACGCCAGCCTAAGCTGAGAGCTGTAATGTCATTAAATTGCAAATGCTTTTTCATTTCCGACACACACTGTTTACTTATCTGGCAAAAACATATGTTGGAAGGAATCCGTTAAATTCTGCCCATTGCCTTGGGTAAAAGTGCAATGGAAACGGACCCACCGAGCGTCCTCTTTCTTCTTCTTTAGCACTCCCCTTATCTACAAGACGGCTTCGCAGAAAACTGGCTAGTTCAATGAAAAATGAAGATACAGCGGGAGATTAGGGAAGAACACTGAGCACAAAATTCCTGGAGAGAGGGTCACTCCATTGCAAATGATTTCACTCCTCTAGATCTGCATAAATTACTATTTTTAAGGCATCTCCAAAGTCTGTATATTTTTCTCACTCTGTCAAACATTTAATTTCACGCCCCGTGTTCTGAATATGCTAAAATGCATATCTCTGATGCACCTTTAAGCCAGAAAAACGAATGCAAAATTGAAGATAAAATGATGTGATTTGCACTACAAGCCTATTACTTGAGGTATTTACATATAGTTTACCTCTGCAGTTCTGAGGATGATTTATTAAAAAAAAATCTGGATTAAGCTCATATAAATATGTATAAATCTTTGTTTAGAAAATAGATTTTGCAGCTGTTGTGTCGAAAAAGTTCTTTAAGATTCTGTGAAGAATTTTCCTTTTAGCATGCTTTGAGAGGGAAAAAAAGGGGGACAGAATCTGACATTCTGCTTGGTGGGGAGGAGAAAAGCGTATTCCACCATCCGGCAGTTATAAAGACTCCTTTATTGCCCTTCCTGGCCCAAAGCAGGTTGGCCCCTCCTCGGTCTTTTATTATACTTATTTAATTTTCTTTTTTTCCCCCTTTTTTGCTTGGGCCCAAATAATAGTGCCCTGGATTACTAAACTCAAATGAAATATCGGTGTTTAATGACTGAAACAATCGTGAGCCTTTTGGATCTGCCCCCTCACGCGCCTCGGCCCCTTCTTGCGCCTTTTGTTAATACGCTCTCTTCCAGTGCATCCTCACTGACACCAAGCCCGGGACCTGCCGGAGCGACTTCCAGCTACCGATTTGAAAATGATTATTAACACACTGCAAGCAAGATCTCTTATCCGATGGGAAAGCAATTCTAAAAATACTATGATTCCTCTAAACAATCCCCACGTGTGTGTTTTTGCCCCTCTTCCTCTCTCTCTCCCCCTCTCTTCCTCTCTCTCTCTTTCTCCCCCTCCCCGCCAATCTCGAGTTTTGCCTCTTTGTCTGAAAAACGCTTTATTTAGCCTGGGCTCTCCCATACCCCTCTGATCTAGGTCCCTCTGTAATCATTGTGGGGGAATTACTCTTTGCTATTTTCTTGTTAGGCTTTGGGCTTAGGAGAATTTAGATAACAAAGTTGACTAATTCAGAGCTGAACACACATTGGACTCTGCAAATATACCTCCTGCCACATGATAAGGGCAGGGCCAGCTTCTGGGCTGCACCTGCCGAGATGCTGTGGGAACAGCTGCTTCTGGTACTGGGTACAGGGAACAGCTATTTCTTCAAAGCCTGCATTAATCCTTTCGCAATTAAACAAGAAAGGGATGTTTACAGGCATTTGATCGCTTTCGGGGGTCGGGGGGAGATACGAGTTTGCTTACAAAGACTGAATTCCAGTTCTGGTGTGCGGCGCTGCTTAAAGTTGACTAATGACAATTTAAAAGAGTGAAACTGCAGTCATTTTCAAAAGTTAAGAGTCATTCTTTTTGCACAAAATGGCTGAACAATCCCCCCTAGTGGTCTGTTTCCTGTTACTGTGATTTATGAACACTCTCCTTTCCAAAACTGCCCACTTGGTTTGTTTATAGGTCCATAGCAAAGAAAATGGAAGAAAAAAAAAAACCAACCAAAGTCAGACTATTTAGAGTTGAGATGAGCTTTCACTGAATTCCTCCATTCGACACCCAGACAGAGCCTAATTTCCCACAAAGTGATGGGGCTAAACCCTACTGTAAAGCCAGCTTTCTATCTCAAGGGTTTTCTCAAAACTGACAAATAACCTCAGAGCTCTGGTGTTCACACTCCTCTCACTGAAATCAAGAAATAGACCAGGGGTGTGATGCACTCAAAGTGCTGGGTTTGGGTTTCTGAAGGGAAAAGGAGTAAATCATGGAAATGGCCTGTGCCTTTCTTTCTAGAAGATTTGGCCCCAACTGGATTATTTCAATCCTTTAGGCTAGAATTACCTTTAAATGATTAAAGAACCCTGTTTCTCAAGTGTAACTGCTAAGAAAATGCCTGGTCATTGATGCCATCCATTGTCCCATCCTTCTTTTGACTCTGCACACAAAGATGGGAAATCCTGCTTCTTTCAGTGTCTGCAGGTGAGATGAACTGCCTAACATCCTCCACCGCTTCCTTCTAGGCCCTCCTACACACGAGGCCAGCTCTCACTGGGTTGAGGCCACCCGAGTATTTCAAGCTTTGAACACTGAGATGAGGAGACATCCCATGCCCCTGAGTGCTGGCTTCCTTTCCGTCGGCCATGTTCCCAGTCATGCTCCTTTTTCAGACTAGATAGAAGTGGAATCTAGCACATCCACTGCTCATGGAGGAGACTATATAGCATTGCCCCTGGACAGCTCAGATGGGGAGAATATCAAGATTTCTTATATTACTGGACATCTTAGTCTGTTCGGGCTGCTACAACAAAATACCACAGACCGGGTGCCTTATAAAGAGCAGAAATTTACTGCTCACGGTTCTAGGGGCTTAACGTCCATCATGGTCGGGTGCTGGTGAAGGTCCTCTTCAGATGGCTGACTTCTCACTCATGGTGGAAGGGGGCGGGCTCTCTCTGGAGTCTCTATAAGAATACTAATCCCATTCATGAGGGCAGAGCCAGTCACCGCCCAAAGGCCCCCCCTCCTAATACCATCACATTGGGAGTTAGGATTTCAACATATGAATTTGTCGGGCAGTGGGGAGGACACACATCCAGAGCATAGCAGTGGAACATGGGAGAAGAAGAATATTAAATATTTACTAAATATTCATCTACCAAAAACAGTGCAAAATAATCCTAAAACCCTAAGCCCTGACTCCCAAGAAGCTTATGACATTAGAAAAAAGTAACATCAAAAAACAAATCCATTGCCAACCTCCTTGCACTTCAGCCTTGAAAGCTTGCAGACTTTTAAGTCTGGTTTTCTCCCAAATGTCTAGACTATTTTTTTCAATAACACTTGGACTTGGCTTCATTTCCTTCCTTTCAGTTTCTTCAGTCTCTGTCCTGGTCTACAAATCATCATTTCTTGCTAGAAACATCTCTGGGAGCCCCAAGGCCTCTTTTTATTTATTTATTAATTCATCTTAACCCCAGTTGCAAGAAAAGATCTACCTAACCATGTAACTTTCCTTCTCAGAAGTGTGCTCCAGTTCCCAACTACATCATCGTGAAACTTAATCTCCCTAGCTTTGAGGCCCCCTTAAAAGGACTGTGGCCTTTTCAATCAACCATTTAGTAACACAACTGTCACCTTCCTCTATATGCTAGACCATAATTGGATAAACCTGTTTGCTCTTCCTTGAACCACGACTTAGATTTTTACATGTACACATACCCCTCTTGTGGAGACAAATTCACCGTCAATCTAATGAAGCTTAGGCCTCAGGGCCTATCACCTCGGTCATTTCTAAGAACTTATACCTAATTTTGCCTTTGTTTCTTAAAGAGGATCCTTCCCCACCAAATTACATAACTTTCAGGCTCCACAAAATTGGTACCTGCCCCAGCCCCTCATCATTGAACACGGACGTGAGCATTCACTCAGTCCAGAAGCTTCTTAAGACCTACACACATGCCAACTCATCCTCTCTCTGAATTACGTGTCTCGCTTGTGCATATTATCAGTTTTAGAAGCTTGAGGGCTTTTCCCTGTGATTATGTTATATTTTCCATAAGATAATCTAGTGAATGACTCCACAGTAGAGACTATCTTTTTTTTACATTCTGTACCAGAATATCAAAGTGTTGGTTTACTATTTGTAATGTACTGAACAAACATTTGGCTGACTGTTTCTGAGGAAGCTGGAAATTGTTTATTAATAGGTATCAATATTAAAGATTATTAGAGGCTAAAATTGTAACTTCCCAATCCCAAGGTCATTCATATAAAAATCAAAATAAGCAGACATTTCTGGAGCATGTTCGTTGTTGCATCTTTAAACTTAGAATGGGTGGGTAATAAATACTTCTTGAATAAGTCATACATAAGTCAGGACAGGGGTGAAGGGTGAAGACTGTTACCCATTGGCTTATCACTAAAGAAGCCAGGGGAATTTAACTGGCTTCTGGCATGGGCTAGACCCAGACGTCAACCTCTTCCATCATTGGTTCCACTGTCTTCTGTGTGGGATTCACTCTCAGGCAGGTCTAACCCATGCACTAGCATGACCTTCAGAACCTCCAAGCATATATCCTATTAGCACAGAAGCCCAAGAGTAAAAACAAAACAAACAACAAGACTCCTTTTCCCCAAAAATTTCCAACAAAAATTGTGTCATTGGGCCAACTTGAGGCACAAACTGAGTCACCTGTTCCTCCTGACCTGTGCCTGGAGAATGGGCCAGGCCTGGGCCACATGTGTGTCTGGGTAGTGGTATGGGGGCCAATCCCCCATTGTTTTTTTCATTATGATTGAAAAAACAGCAGGAGGTGGATTCCTAACAGAAAATTGAGGAGGCCACTTTCATTTCTTTACAGAAAAACATGAAGAATAATTACGAAGTGACAGAAATCTTCATAAACTGCTGGTTGGAGTATACGTTGGTAGAACTGCTGTACAATATAGTTTGGGATTGTCTTGTGAAGTTGAACATGTGTGTTGTGCCTGACCCAGCAGTCCTGCTCCTCGAGTGTGTCCCAGAGAAGTGCTTCTACACACGCACAGGAACATCTACGGCAGCATTACTCAGATTATCCCTGAGTTATCTGGAGTTGCTAAGCGGTGGTGGTCCATCACCCCTCATTTATGAGCCAGAATACTTGTATAAAGAGAAACGTCCCCTCATCTACTGGTACAGTTTACATAGGTAAGACAGGGTAAACATTTGCTTTTTTTCCCCCTTTTATCAATTTTCAAAATCAAGATTTAGTTTCTTTCAACTTTTTGGTATCCTTATGAACTCATGTGTTTAACTGTGTTTGATGCATTTTAACCCATTGCAGCTTCTGTTCTTAATAATATCAAATTGTTCCATCTTTGGCTGCTGGAAACCTTTTCAAGTTGGCTCCTAAGTCCATTAGATAAGACCCTGGTAATCTTTAATAGTTTTCTTTCTGGCTTGACAAGATGCTCTGACATCATCTTAGACACTCCCTGCCCCAAAGCAGCAAATTCTGCAAGGAGCCCTAGCTCCTTTGAGTGAGAAATGATATATGCAGATGGCACTAGAGGTGCTCATTGCCGCTGGGTTCACCATCGTTTCTGGGTTTTTCCAGTGGACAGCACTAGGCATGAATATATACTAAAGATAAACTATATCAAGAGTTCATAGTGATAGTTCTAATTTAAATTCAGGACTGCAGGGTTTTACTTAACCCCTTCTATATTACATTGTATCTCTCTTCTCCCATGTTGAGAATGCTGGTTCTCAAAGCACTTAATATTTGATCAAAAAAACTTACTTTTAGTAGTTGATCATTTTTACTAATTGGATAATTTAATTGACAATAACGTTTCACTTGTTCTTACAGTTTTAATAAAGGTCACTCAAAGAAAATTATCTTAAAGATATCATTATTTTCCTACAGAAAAATTTAAATTGCAATATTTTACATTTAACTAGTTCAAAACATTATGGGATATCCCACTTCTCTTCTAGTAATGTTAGTGATATGTAATGTTGGCAATGTTAGTATTTTCCTGTTTGGGGCTTGAAATTCAAAAAACATGACTTTTGACTTTTAGTCAAATTTAGTCAGATAAGTCTTCTGTTCACACATTCCACATGTCTTTCTGTGTAAAACATGTGATACTAAATTAGAGCAATAATTATTTAGTTTTGTATTAAAGAATGTCTTGTGAGAGAGCCTGGAAATGGCTTACAATGGCGTCAACACATAAAAAGATAGGCCCAAACTTTCAGTTCCTCATTGGAACAATAAAAATTTTATCAACCCTCCCGAGCAGGTTAGTAGGGAGGTAGGCTTAAATGCCAGTCTAGGATTAAATGCTTGAAGGGTGGGTTCCTTCCTAAGCAGGCCCCTCTCCCTTCCTTCAGAAAAGTTAATAATTTAAATGTATACAGAGTTATATAACTAAGTGATGGCAATGGAATGATCCTTGAGCTATAAGGGGCCAATGTCCACACATGTTCTTTCCACTAAGATAAACTGTTATGATTTTTAAATATGTGAACTGGGACTTCCCTGGTGGTCCAGTGGTTAAGAATCTGCCTTCCAATGCAGGGGACGCAGGTTCGAACCCTGGTTGGAGAACTAAGATCCCACATGACGTGGGGCAACTAAGCCCCCGCACCACAACTACTGAGCCCGCGCACCCTGGAGCCTGCACCACAACTAGAGAGAAGCCTGTGCGCTGCAAGGAAGAACCAGTGTGCCGCAACGAAAGATCCCACATGCCGCAACTAAGACCTGACATAGCCAAATAAATAAATATTTTTTAAAAGTAAAAAATAAAATAAAATAAAATAGTGAACTATCCACATGCCTAGCTCTCTGCATACTCACATTGTATCTTACTTGTATATATTTGCATATATATGTACACATCTGTATATGGCCATAAACTCATATATACACATATGTGAACATGTACATATACATACATATATTCATATATAAATAAGATAAAGGATAAGTATGTAGGAAGTCAGGCATTTCTATAATTCATAGATATATCCAATACATATATATGGCTGACACAGCCTCTTCAGGTAATGAGTTTTTTATATTAACTACGTGTTTTAACAGCTTGTCTTTGAAGTATATGCCTATTTTAGATCATAAATCCAAGCACCAAGTTTACCTTCCAGTCTTGAACCTTGTTTAATTCTCAGCTTGTGCTCAAGAAATATTAAATTGTGACCATAATGTTACAGGAAACGGAGTGAACAATTCAAAATCAAAGGTCATACCAAGGAAAAAATTAAACTGGTCATTTATAGAAAAGCAACAGTCATTGTGATCTTAACTTTTCTAACCAAGATAGACTATAAAAAAAAAGAGCAATGTTCCAAGTAGATTACACACGAAAGGAAGTGTACTGATTTCTGAAATCCTTACTTATGTAGATGTTTAATAGTGCAAAATCTGGCCCCTGAGGCAGGGTGGGGCAACTTAATTTTAGAATTTCAGCCATAACTTTAAATTTCTCACAATTCAAAAATCTACTGGATGTACTTTTAGGGAAACCTATTAGTTTCTGTGATAAATTAGACCTCACACCTAGTAAGTATGAATACACATTTGTTACAATCAGGCAAAAACAAATGTTATTAAATTTTGTGTCACTTCGTGGATGTAAGGAGAGTGAACTAAACTGTATACTTCCAACACACCATTCCACAAATGTGGAATCCAATAAGTGAATACATAATAAAATGAAATGAGACATATCTGAAAAGTAGCTGCTGTACTTATGTGCTAATCACACCTCAAAGCATAACATTGTTTGTTTGTTTTTTTTTAAGTAACAGAAGCAATAAAATCCTATTACGGATTAATCTTGTGCCAAATTTTGTTTTTTAATCAAATCTATTCTGAGCTAAAGAAAATTCAAAAATGCAAATGAAGGGCCTGATCCTTCAGATCTTGTGAATATGTAAAGGCTGATACACTTCAAAGATTTTTTTTTTAAACTCAAAAATTAAAGTCATCATGAGACACAGCAAAACATACTTATTTGTAAACATTTTAATTTTATATTCCATGTGAAATTTCACCCTAATAAAAGTCTTCAGGAGGGAGGGTTTTAAAATCCTGAAGTTAGATGTTTACTAAATAAATACTGCTCTAGTCTGATTTCTCATATATGTACCACACTTTTAGACTGCAACTGAGAATTCAATTGTTTCACATGGCAAACCAAACCAAACAAGAAGAAAACCACGTTCGAAAAGAGTCAGTGCTCTCAAATGTGCAGCCCCATCCTCTCCGGATACACACACCACTTGAACACAAAGGGTGGGTGAGTTCACGGAAGGGTTGTTAGTGCGGCAGTCCCCTGTGTGTTCCCTCCACCGGGGATGAAATATTCATTAGTAGACCTAAACAAACTCTTCAGAACATTTTTATCTCAAAGTGAGAAAATGCTATTCAAACAGGCTGTTAATGAAGCCATCCACCATCTTGTTTGATGTTGTTCTTGTAGTTAAAAGGAGCTCTGAAAGGCCTCAGGCAGTGCCTACTCTCAGTTGGCAGCTGTTTTATCCTTTGTGGGGCAACTGTGTAGCTGTAACACAGACTCTTCCCATAAAATGCCAACCCACATGCTGCAAATGCAAAATACAACAGTATTCATGGACATCAACTATATAATATCAGGTATCACATAAACTACATTTTACTGCATGAGATCACAGTCTGTAGAAGGACGTAATAGCATATCATTATAAGGATGCTTCTTCTTAGAATTCAAAACATAAGAAAGAATGTGTTTTGGTTTCTGTCCTAAAGCCAGAGAACCCAGAAAATATTAGGAAATAAATGTATACTGTTGATGTAATACATTAAACATGTGGTTTGTGCATCCATTTTTCATAAGAATATCTCACACTACTTAGAAGCAAATATATCATGGGAAAGAACTTCACATTATTTTAAGATATGTGTATATACACATATGCACAAAACTATAAGTAAAGTGTATACAATTGAAAATGTACATCAAGGTTGTAATGACACAGTCAAAGAAATTTTAAGATGCTCTTATCATTCATGCAACTACTACTTCTGTCCCATTGGATGGGTACAGTTATTCAGAAGATGATTTTGCAGTATTTGTACTGGAGTGGAATGGTTGCCAAAGTCCATGGGGACTGTGGGGAAAGTCACCAAACACAGTATTCTATACCCAGGTGACACACAGGCATTTCAAACTCAATGCCTCAAATATTAGACTCAACATTTAACCCCAATAAAATTGCCCATCTTCATGTATTTTCTATTCCAATTCATGACACATTATCTGTGGCAGGCAGAATCCTAAGGTGAACCCCAATGACACACACCCTTGAGTGTGGGCAGGACCTGTGAGTATGGTGGGATAGCACTCACACTCACTGTGTGTCATAGGTGAAGGGATTTTGCAGATGTAGTTAAAGCCCCTAATTGGTTAACTTTGAGTTAATCAAAAGGAAGATGAAACTGAATGGGCCTGATTTAATGAGGTGAGCCCTTTAGAAGAGGGTCTAGAAGTCAGAGAGATTCTCCTGCTGGCTCTGAAGAAGGAAGCTACTTCAGATGTAATACATTACATTGGGAGAGGACCTGTGAGAGGACCACATGTGGATGGCCTCTAGGAGATGAGAGTGACCCCTGGCTGACAGCCAGCAAGAGAATAGGAACCTCGGTCTTAACAGATGCAAGCGACTGAATCTTGCCAGCAACCGCATGAGCTTGGAAGAAGACCTTGGGCTCCAGGAAGGAAGATGGCCCGGCTGCTACCATAACTGTACCTTTATAAGACTCTAGGCAGAGGACCCAGCTAAGCCATGCCTGGTCTCCCAACCCATGGAAACTGACATAATAAACGTATGTTGTTTTAGGCCACTAAGTTTGTGATAATTTGAAAATTGGAAAACTCGATACAGTATACTAAGGCAAGAACCTGTAAGCAGAAGCATAAGGGGGGAACATCTAACACAGCCTGGGAGAAGGGTGAGCCAGAGAGGCTTCCCAGAGGAGTTAACACTTAAGTTGAGCCCCAAAGATCAAAAGTCAGGGGATTCTTATTAGTAAAAAAAAAATTAACAAACACCTTCCTTTATTCCGTAGTTCATGAGAACCGAAATGAATGAGGGTGTGTACTTAGGGGTTTCCTTTAACTGATCCCAGACATCCTGGGTTCACCAGATCAGGGCCGTGAGGGGCTCTCAAATGTCCAGTAGTTCTTTGTGCACTTGCAGGCAGAACTACCAACATTGAACTTTTAAGGCTCCAGTGTCTAACCTTTGGCCGATACGAATATGTTCAATCACTAAATTCTTTCTAAAAGTCTAAACTAGATTGCTCTTACTATAGTTTTGAATTATTGCATATAATTGTCATCTGTGAAATATAAAAGAGCTATTTCCTCCATCTACTCTTTTATTCACATTGTTTATTTGTTTGTATTTTAAGAAGCCCCCTCTGCCATTTCTTGAATCTGTAACTGTCACTCATTTCACATTTTCTCATAGAAATGACTACACGTTGCTTTGTCTTCTACGCTCTTCAATATATCCATAGTCCTCTCAAAATACTAAAATCCAATTGAACTGGTTTCAGTAACAAAATAATGCACTTCCAGCTCTTCCATGTAATGTTTCTAAATATTTAGTACATCCAGGCTTTGTAGAGTAAAAGGTACTCCATTGTTTAGTAATATTCAACAGTAGTCCAATATGAATTTTTCTTCTATACCCTGTGCATACTTTTTTTTTAAATTTTTTAAATTTTTGGCTGTGTTGCATCTTCGTTGCTGTGTGCAGGCTTTCTCTAGCTGTGGTGAGCGGGGGATACTCTTCACTGCGGTGCACAGGCTTCTCGTTGCGGTGGCTTCTCTTGTTGCAGAGCACAGGCTCTAGGTGTGCGGGTTTCAGTAGTTGTGGCTCACGGGCTCTATAGCACAGGCTCAGTAGTTGTGGCTCACAGGCTTAGTTGCTCCGCAGCATGTGGGATCTTCCCAGACCAGGGCTCGAACCTGTGTCTCCTGTACTGGCAGGCGGATTCTCAACCACTGCACCACCAGGGAAGCCCCTACCCTGTGTTACTTAGTTATACCCCCATTTTATGTGAAACAACTTTGTTAGCTACCTTCATAGCTATGAATACAATGGCATCTTTTTAAAATATTTTTTAGGTAAAATTTATATAGAGTAGAATGCATGGATCTTGAGTGTACAATTTGGTGAATTTTGATGTGTGTACATCCATGTAACAAACATCCAATCAAGATAAGAATATGTCTAGTACGCCATAAAGTTCTCTTTGTCCCCTTCTAATCTTTTCTCACTGTTCATGTTTCTATCACCACAGATTAGTTATGCCCGCTCTAAAACTTCATATGAATGTGAGCATACTCCTTCATGTATGGCTTTTTTTGTTTAACATAATATTTTTGTGATTCACTTATGTTGTTGCATACATCATAGTTCATTCCTTTTTATTGCTGAGTAATATTCTATTACATGAATACAGCACTATTTTTTAATTCATTCCCCTGTTTACAGATATTTGGGTTGTTCCCAGGATTTGGTCATTCTGAACATTCTTATGTAAGTCAAATGACTTGTGGACATATGTTTTTTCCTTCAAGATAAAGACCTAGGAGTGGAATTGCTGGGTCCTAGGATCAATGTTCGTTTAATCATATAGGAAACAGCCAATAGGGAATTCCCTGGTGGTCCAGTGGTTAGGATTCTGTGCTTTCACTGCCGAGGGCAAAGGTTCAATCCCTGGTTGGGGAACTGAGATCCCACAAGCCGCGTTGTGTGGCCAAAATAAATAAATAAATAAGAAACTGCCAATAAATTTTCCAGAGTGGGTGTATCAGTTTACACTCCCAACAGCAATGTATATGAGTTTGAGCTGCCCCACAGTCTTACTATTTGGAAACAGCCTTATTAATTTCAGCCATTCTACTGGGTGTGAAGTGGTATTCGGCTTTGATTTGTATTTCTCTGATGATAATGATGTTGAACATATTTCCATGTGCTTATTAATCATTCATATATCTTTTTTGTGTTCAAGATTTTTGCCCATTTTTACAAATTAGGTTGTGTTTTTCTTATTTGATTATAGGGCTTCTTTAGTCTGGATAAAGTTCTTTTTTGGATATATGCATTGTGAATATTTTCTACCAGTCTGTGTCTTACCATTCATTTTTTCATGATATCTTTTGAAAAGCAAAAGTTTTGATTTTGATGAAGACACTCTCAACTTTCTCTAAGCTTCACAAAAAGCTTAGTGCTTTTTGTGTCTTAAGAAATTTTTGGCCAACCTGAAAGTCACAAAGTTTTCTTCTAGAAGTTTTGTAATTTTAGTTTTTATATCTTAGTCCTATTATTCCTCTCAAATTAATTTTTTGGGTGTGGTATGAGGTAGGGGGTTCAAGGTTCATTAGTTCATTATTATTTACATACATCTATCCAGTCATTTCAGTACCATCTGTTGCAAAGACTTTCCTTTCCTCATTTAATTGCCTTGACATGTTTGTTGTAAAGCATTTGATTATGTAAGTGTGGGTCAGTTCTGGACTCTATATTCTGTTCCACTGATCTGTCTATCTTTACACCAAAACCATATCATCTTGATTATTGTAACTTTATAGTAGGTCTTAAAATCAAGTCATGTGAATCCAATTTTGTTCTCATTTTTCAAGAATATTTTGATTACATCTTTAAAATTATATACTGTTTAATACTAATAAACATAATTTTTGAAAAAAGTCAGTTTTTTAAAATAAAACATTTCAAAATGGATCTTTTGGCCAACAAAACAATAGCCAACACAGTCCCTCTTTGCTGTGAGGGTCTTGACAAGTCTGTTTAAATAGATTAGCAGTCTTATATCTTATGTTGACATGTGTACATAAAATCATTCAAGGAGAGATTTCTGCACTCCCATGTTCACAGCAGCATTATTTACAATAGCCAAGACCGGAAACAACCTGAGTGTTCATCAATAGAGGAATGGAGATTTTATATATATATATACTTAGAGTATTCAGCCATAAAAAAGAAGGAAATCCTGCTATTTGTAAAAACATGGATGGACCTTGAGGGCATTATGCTAAGTGAAATAAGTCAGACAAAGACAAATACTGTATGATTTCGTTTATATGTGGAATCTAATACAACAACATGACAACAAAACCAAACTCATAGAAAAAGAGATCAGCTTTGTGGTTACCAGAGGCAGGGGGTGGGGAGAGGGGGAACTGGATATCAAGAGGTACAAACTTCCAGTTTTAAGATACGTAATTACTGAGGATGTAATGTACAACATGATGACCATTGTTAGCACCGCTATGTGCTATATTTGAAAATTGTTAAGAGAGTACCTCCTATGAGTTCCCATCACAAGGAAAAAATAATTTTTCTTTTCATTTTCTTTATTTCTTTTTTATTTTTTGTATCTATATGAGATGATGCATGTTAACTAAACTTACTATGGTACCGGTAATCATTTAACAGTATATGTAAGTCAAATTATTATGCTGTACACCTTAAACTCATACAGTGCTATATGTCAATTATACCTCAATAAACGTGGAAAAAAATCATTCAGGAATGTGTGTGAACAGAACAAACTTTGACTCAAATTTTAGAATTTCATTAAAAAATTTTTTTAAAGAAAAATTTGCGATGACAGAGCGACATGTAAATGTTACATACTATTCCTGAAGAAAGCATTTTACAGCTCTTACCAATGACATGCCTATTTCTGAGGCCATGCTTAATACTTTTTTTATGGAACGTATTTGCAAAGGAACGAAAAAATGCTTAAAAATTACAATTGTTAATAATGAGATGAGTAAATACACTACTTAAAACATAATAAAATAAAATAAAAGATTCTTATTTTCTTTAACACACCTCAAAAAAAGCATAATATTTAATAAAAATGAGCAATAATCTGGTTGATGAGAAAGATGCTATGCTACCAATAAAAATCAGCCTATCTGGCTGATTGACCTAGGAGATTCGAATGCCTTTCTTGCCCCTCCCCACAAGTACAGCACAACAGCATCAGTGAAGGACTCCTCCCAACAAACTCCCTTCTTACTCCTCTCCTGGCTGGGGCTATGAATGTTCTGGCAAGTCTGTGAAAGTATCTTCTGCAAACGTGAGAGACCCAGGATGTTCGTCTCCTATGCAGTATAAAATACTTCACTTGAAGTTTGTTTTAATCAAAAGAAGGGAGTATCGTGTAGCAGCTAATAAGCTTTAGAGCCTGACACACTCTCAGTTCTGTCACTTAACTGTGTAACATTGGGTAAATTACTTAACCTATTTGAACGCATTACTTGTCAAGACTGTTGAGAGGATTACATTATAGAAAGTACGTGGCCAATGCCTTGAACTCTGTAAGTGATAAGTCACCACTGCTGGTTTCTCTTTTAGATTTTCCCCAAAGCAGATGAAGCAAACACTTACAAAACAAATATGCCAAAATAAGCATATAATTTACAAATTCAGTGCATTTGAAATTACTTAAAAACCACAATCATCATATCCCTGAATACTGGGAATGTGTAACAGTGGAAAGTGCATATTAGACTGGGAGCCTGGGCCTAGATTCCAGTCTTGGCTCTGCCTCTATGTGACCATGTGATCTTGAGCAAATTATTTACACCCCCTCCCCCCTGCCCAGAGCCTCTAGATTCCTTATCTGCAAAATGAGGGGATTGTTTTAAGAGAATCTCCAAGACTCCTTTTCAAATCTGTGATTGTAAGATTTGACTAATTAATTTAATAGCCACTCTGCTCAAGAGTCAAACTAGTCAAATATTTACGATAAAATGTTTCAAATCCCCTCACTCCCCTCTAGCACTTAGGGAAGATGTCAAAGCTATGGCAAAGAGGGGGCCTGAGTCATTTAACTAATTAGAAAGCTTTTGCAGAAGAATGCTTACTAGTGATAAGACTTTACACTTAATATGGCAGAAACAAATGTCTCCAGTGTCACTTCGATTGGTAGGAAGACGTGGCCTCTGATCCTTCTCAGGTTGACCTCCAACAATAATACCTTTATCACTTGGACTAATACATCTCCTGACAAATTATCATTCAAATCCTTTCTTCACTAATCTCAGTTATAACTTCTACAAATTAGTTGTCCTCATGGTATAGAACATTTGAATATTGAAGTTTAAATCCTGGATGTATTGGAAAAGAAAGTCTCCTCATCTTTCTGTATTCTCATTTGAAGAAAAAAATGCCTGTATTTCGATTCTAAGATGCATCTATGTTTCAAATTTTAAGATCTTGAAATTGAACGCATCTAATAGTTGATGTGTTTGGAAAGCATTGTGTCATAATTTGGTTAGCAGCAATTTGTTTCTTAGTAAAATTAACGGTAAATCTTAAAAACAACGGAATCTTAGATTCAGTTACATACAGTAAAATCTCGCCAGCTGAATACAGGAATTTTTGTAAGGCACCAATGTAATAAATGGTCTTCAAAAAGTCTTGTCAATTGTCAACATAAACAATAGGGACCTACTGTATAGCACAGGGAACTATATTCAATATTGTGTGATAACCTGTAATGGAAAAGAATCTGAAAAACTGAATCACTTTGCTGTACACCTGAAGCTAACACAACATTGTAAATCAACTACACTTCAATTAAAAAAATTTTTTTTAAATTGTCAACAGGAGAATGGACTGAATGTTGTCTAAAGTTCTTAGTTTCTACTGTCTACAGAAGTCCTACATGAATGCAACGTCTTAGTATTAAATTGAATCCCTTCTGCAGAATGAGGAAATGTGCCAACACAAGCTAAGATAAAACCATACTGGCCACTATGATTTCCTCATTGGCCAAAGAAATCAGATGCTGAACTCTACAGATTCTTTTTATCAGTCTTCCCCAAACTGTATTTTATTCTCAGAGATAAGTTAATGTTAAAAAGTAAACATTCTGGGGTTTCCCTGGTGGCGCAGTGGTTAAGAATCTGCCTGCCAATGCAGGGGACAAGGGTTCGAGCCCTGGTCCGGGAAGATCCCACATGCTGCGGAGCAACTAAGCCCGTGCGCCACAGCTAATGAGCCTGCGTTCTAGAGCCCATGAGCCACCACTACTGAGCCCACATGCCACAACTACTGAAGCCCACACGCCTAGAGCCCGTGCTCCGCAACAAGAGAAGCCATCACAATGAGAAGCCCGTGCACAGGAATGAAGAGTAGTCCCCGCTCACCTCAACTAGAGAAAGCCTGCGTGCAGCAATGAAGACCCGATGCAGCCAAAAATAAATAAAATAAATAAATTTTTTTAAAAAGCAAACATTTCATAAACTTAAAATCAGTTATAATTTAAATCAATGTCTATAAAATAAACATGTATTTGTTTATAAAAATATAAGCAGCAAACAGTAAAACTTATGTATGCAAGTGCAATGTCCTCATCTTACAAGCCACCTTCCCAAGCCACAGACCTAATCTAATGAAAATTGTCGCAGTTGAAACATTTCTCCTATTCTTCTATGTACTGTTTAAAAAATAATTAAGACTAGAAATTAATCTTTTTAATTTTTCTTATTATAAAGGGTAATACATGCTCCTCGTAGAGAATTTGGAAAATGCAGAAAAGAATAAATTAAAAAATTTGAATTCCACCACCCTGAGATAATCATCACTAAGATTTGAATGCATTTTTTCAGTCTTTTGTATAGTGCTACATACATTAGTGTAAAGTTGGAATCAGAGGGTATTGGTATATATGCCACACATGTGTAAAGTCTATGTCAATTTTTTTCACTTATGCTTATTTTATCATGACCATTTTCATATTAGTAAATATTCTTCAAAAACATCTTGGTAAGGTGGATTGGAACGATTTGGAAAAACAAAACCTTGGATTCATACCTGACTTTAAACAGTGATTGTTGACTCTGTTTGCACATCGTCAATCACTTGCAGAAATTCTAAGAAAAATACAATGGCCAGGCCCCACCCTCAGAAAGTCTAAATGAATTAATTAGTCTGGGATGGCATCTAGACACATAAATTTTTTTCTCATGTAATTCTAATGCGTATCCCTGGATGAGAACTATTGTTTTACATCTAGATAAACTCCAAGTAAATTAAAAAATTGTGAAAAAAAAGAAACCATGGAATTAGTGAATAAAAATGTAACTGTATATATAATCTTAGGGTACTAAAGAACACTAAAGGCAGAAACATCAAAGGAAAATATTCATATATTTAGCTACGTGAAAACTTTACATTTCTGAATGCCAAAAAAATCACAAACAAAACGGAAAAGCAAATCACAAACTAGCAAAAATATTTCCAATATGCATTATAGGTAAAGCTCTTAGAAAGTATAAAGGAAAAGATGAAGAACTAAATAGAAAAGGTCAGGTATAGGTAAATCACCCAAGAAAAAAAAAGTCACTACATATATGGAGATAAAAAAGCATTTCCTCTTTAAATGAAAAAAAAGCTGATCTTCACTTCAGACTATATTCCTCCTTTCCTGACTCCTCGCCTGCCACTCATAACTCAGGGGCTATACAGTAGCATTTACATTTATACCCTGAAGCTTTACCTCATTAAAGAAAATCAAACTCTAAGCAAATATATTAAAACTAAAATACAAATACATAAAGAGGAGAGTCACACTGACACATAAAGGTCTCATAAAATCAGATGCAAAGGAACATAACACCGCTTTATTACTGAGTCCAGCTCTGCACAGGTTCAACTCGCAATCAAAGGAAGTCTTTTCAATCTGCTGCAGTGCCTTTACCCTTATTAGAATGCGTACTCATTAGTTTCTGATTGCTCCTCTACATAAAACATGCCATTTTTGTACCTCGGTTTCCACACCCCTTGTACAGTACTCATATTTTATCTCTAAAGATTGTAATAAATCACTTCAAATACAATAACCCATTTAAGAATGGATTTTATAGGCTGAAAGGCACACCTTTGGTGATGTGATCGCAATCATCAGATGCTCCGATTCTCCTCAAGCCTGTATTATACGGTGTGTACATAAATGATGCAGCAAGGATAGGAGAGGTGATTATAGGCGAATGAGTCAACTCAACCCAAAGTGTACTTCCTGGTTTCAGGGTGTATCCATAGGAACCCTTTGAAATGTTTTGTTTTATTAATTTGGCTCCTTTCTATTTTTCACTAGTGCCAACACTTTCAAGGTAATGCGGTTTAGACATGTCATAGCTGTTGAAAGTCATAGCGTGAGCTTGAGCTGACAGTGGTGTATTATCAAGAACTAGAAACAGCAAAATAACATTATGGTAAAGAGTATGAGAAATAAGAAGACAAAGGGCAGGAAATATTGCCTTACCGACTTAAAGCAGAGCCCTGGGGGAAAACATCTGGTTTGGAGCACAGTGATCCTTTCAGCACAGTGAAGGGGTCCTACTGGATAGAGCGAGAGAGATGGGTTCCTGGAAGCTGAAGAGCAGGCAGTGAAATGTTGCTCTCTGGAAAGGAATTTATATTTAAAAAGGTGAGAGATCTATGACCTTGAAATCTAGATAAGAGCCATAATTTGTGATTTTTGATATTGCTCTTAAAGCCTGACTTTACTACATTTAGAATGCTTTCCATCTAGAATTCTCAAATTAAGCTTATGAACCACTCTATATGCTTTTAGGAACAATCAAAGATAGAATTTACAGGGGCTTAAAAGGATTGTTAGTTGGGAAATAGTAAACTTTAATAACTATTGAATGTCATTTATTTCTACAGACCCTGATATCTTTACAAAAGGAACAAAAGAATATTATAGTTTACTAATTTGATAAGGAACTTTGGTCATAGAAATTGGTGTATCTAAGAAGAAACCACTTTCTACTTTAACACCCCCCCTCCCCTCCAAAAAATCTTTTACAAACACTCTAACTTCTGGATAAGTCTTAAAAGCTAATCTTCTGAAAGATCTATGAGGCTCACAGGCTAGGCAAGAGATTTTAAAGTTTATTTTGTGTGGGTGTATGTTGGAATGTAGTCACGTGTGAATTAGATAGAATCTTGAATATATTCCAATCACACCTACTTTCTGTTCTAACCACATATGTACAATTATTTAAAACAAACACTTTCATCTCATGGACATTTAAATATCATCTCTATGAATGAATAGATTAGGAAGAGCCTCAGGTTCGCTGAAAGTTTTGCACACAACCTTCAGGTCTATAAAAAAAGAACATTGCACTGAGTAGGCACAAGCACCATACACAATCTTTACAACAATCCTATGAGTTAGTAATATTAGAACCCATCTCTCACTTTTGGACACTCCTTACTCTATTCAGTAAGACCCCTTCTCCATGCTAAAGGAATCACTGTTTGCTCCAAAACCAGATTACACATGAGAAAATGACTGAAAAATGGCAGAGCCAGGATTTGAAATCAGTCTGTCTTGTCAAAAAGTCCCTGTTCCTTCTAGTAGGTAATACTACCTTCTAAATATGAAAGATTTTGGCACCTTTTACAACTAACCAGCTATACTCTAAAGCATCTAGTGGCAAAAACCCTGAAATATAAGTGATGCATAAAGCAAAAATTCAAAATAATACAAATGATTTTAAATGCACTTTTCAGAACAAACACACGACTCTTGTCTTTCAAAGACATTTACAATTGCCAGGACATGGAAGCAACCTAAGTGTCCATCGACAGATGAATGGATAAAGGAGACGTGGCACATAGATACAATGGAATATTACTCAGCCATAAAAGGAAACAAAATTGAGTTATTTGTAGTGAGGTGGATGGACCTAGAGACTGTCATACAGAGTGAAGTAAGTCAGAAAGAGAAGAACAAATAACTTATGCTAACACATATATATGGAATCTAAAAAAAAAAAAATGGTTCTGAAGAACCTAGGGGCAGGACAGGAATAAAGGCACAAACTTAGAGAATGGACTTGAGGACATGGGGATGGGGAAGGGTAAGCTGGGACGAAGTGAGAGAGTGGCATGGACATATATACACTACCAAATGTAAAATAGATAGCTAGTGGGAAGCAGTCACATAGCACAGGGAGATCAGCTCAGTGTTTTGTGTCCACCTAGAGGGGTGGGATAGGGAGGGTGGGAGGGAGACGCAAGAGGGAGGAGATATGGGGACATATGTATATGTATAGCTGATTCACTTTGTTATACAGCAGAAACTAACACTCCATTGTAAAGCAATTATACTCCAATAAAGATGTTAAAAAAAATTTAAAAAGACATTCTCAAAGAATGAGAGAACCTGAATGTTTTCATTCTCTAAAGTGCTAAAGTTTATACCCTATTAACTATCCCAGTTTTTAAAAATCTCATCAGTTTGGGATGGTAAAACTTTTGAAAATGTATTGTTCTTCATCAGGAAATCTGATAATACTACTCACTACTTAATAAAACAATAGAGAAAAATCCTATCATCATATTCTTGGATGCTGAAAGGCATTAGACAACATCCAACATCCATTTTTTAAAAATTATTTTATAAAAAAAATTATTTTATTCCCTAAATTATGACACAAAATTGATTTTTTTAGTGTGCAGCTTTTTGACTTTCAACACACGCATAGATTGATGTAGCCACCACAGTCAAGATACAGAAAAGTTCCAACACCTCCAAAAAACTCCTTGGTGTTACCCCTTCATAGTCTTACCCTTCTCCCACCTGTAATTTTTGGCAACCACTGATCTTTTCTCCATGACTATAGTTTTTGTTTATTTGAAAATGCCATCTAACTGGAATCATAGAGTATATAACCTTTTAAGACTGGCTTTTTTATTCAGCATAATGCCTTTGAGACTCACCCAAGTTGTGTGAATTAAGTTTGTTTCTTTTTATTACTGACACTATTCTTTTGCACGGATATATCATACTTTATAAATTCAGGACATGTGGGTTGTTTCCAGTTTTTTGATTGTGAATAGAGCTGCTATAAACATTTGTGTACAGATTTTTGTGTGAACATAAGTTTTCACTTCTCTAGGGTTATTACCCAGAGGTAGGATTGCTGTGTCATATGGTAATTTATTTAACATTATAAGCAACTGCAAAACAGTTTTTCTAGAATGGCTGTGCCATTTTGCATTCCCACCAGCAATGTAGGAGAGTTCCAGATGCTCCACACCCCTGGCAGGACTTGGTATTTTCGGTATTTTTATTTTAGCGTTCTAATAGGGGGCATCTCACCATGATTTTAATTAACACTTCCCTAATGGCTAATTATGTTGAACATCTTTTCACGTGCTAATTTGTCATCTATATATATTCTTGCGCAATCTTAGCTCCCCAACCATCAGACCCGGGCCCTCTGCAGTGAAAGTGCTGAGTCCTAACCACTGGACCACCAGGGAATTCCCTGGTCCATTTTTTAATTGGGTTGTCTTCACACTGTAGGGTTTTAAGAGCTCTTTACACATATTTTAATATAGAGCACTTTATTGCATAAGTGACTTAAAATATTTTCTCCCAGACTGTAACTTATCTATTCATTCTCTTAACTGTGTCTTTTGCAGAGCAAAAGTTTTCAATTCTAATGAAGTCAAATTTATCAATATTTTCTTTTGTAGATTGTGCTTTTGGTATGTCAGAACTCTTTGACTAACTTTCAGTCACAAAGATTTCATCCTATGTATTCTATAAAAGTTTTTACAGTTTTATAGTTTTACATTTAAATCAATGATTCATTCTGAGTTCATTTTTGTATAAGGTGTGGGGTTTATGTTGAGGTTCATTTATTTTGCATATGGATGTCCGATAGTTCCAACACTGTTTGTTGGAAAGACATTCATTTCTCCACTGAATTGCCTTTGCATCTTTCTCTCTTTCCTCTTATATTTCTCTGGAAGGGATTGTGTAGAATTTGGTATTATTTCTTCTTTAAATGCATGGTAGAATTCACTAGTAAAACCATCTGGGCCTTGAGATTTCTATTTTAGAAGGCTTTTAAACCTTTTAAACAAGAATTCCTTAGTCATTATAGGACAATTTTGGATATTTAGTTCATCTTGAGTAGGTTTTGGTGGTTTGTGGTATTGGAAGAGGTAATCCATCATGAGCCCTATGAATCCCTGCATATACCTTTGCTGGGTATGTCAAGAATACAAGGCTCCAAACATTCTCTGTCTGGGTCTTTCTCAGGATTGTGTTTGCAGTGAGCAAGGTGAGGTAACTTCTCCCTCTCAACACAAAGCCAGTTACAAAAGAGAGAAATTCCCCAAGTTCAGAGTTCCTTGGGGGCTACACAAATCCACTGTATGTGTAACATCCATCTAGTCTTACCAGTATTGCCCCCATGGACTTAGAGGTATGTGTAACCAATGCAAAACAGCCTGAAGTTCATGATGCTTACTGAGTTCTGAGTAATAAAGTCCTTTGTCTCTGACCTAGGAGTCTCATGTGTTCTGCAGCCTCCACAAAGCAGTAACAGGTTAACTAGTTAGGTAGTAAGTAGGGTAAAATCTCAGACCCTTCATAGTTCTTTACGTATGGTTTTCAGGAAATGATTATTTAAACTAAATTGTCATATATATATTTTTAAATTTATTTATTATTTATTATTTATTTTTGGCTGTGTTGGGTCTTCGTTTCTGTGCGAGGGCTTTCTCTAGTTGCAGCAAGCGGGGGCCACTCTTCATCGCGATGCACAGGCCTCTCACTGTCACGGCCTCTCTTGTTGCGGAGCACAGGCTCCAGATGCGCAGGCTCAGTAGTTGTGGCTCATGGGCCTAGTTGCTCCGCGGCATGTGGGATCTTCCCAGACCAGGGCTCGAACCCGTGTCCCCTGCATTGGCAGGCAGATTCTCAACCACTGCGCCACCCAGGAAGCCCACTAAATTGTCATATTAATGTTAGCAGAGGTTTTGTTTTTGGTTTTGTTTTGCAGTATTTCCTTGTTAGTCTGTAAACGTCTGCTGAGTCTGATATCTCCTCTTTTTTTCCTGATAACAGTAATTTGTGTCTCCTCTTAGTTTCTTTGTCAATTTTATTAGCAGTTTATCAATTTTACTGATTTTTTTCAAAGAAGCAGTTTTGGTTTTATTGATTTTCTTCATGGTTTTTCGGTGATCAAGTTCATTGATATCTGTTCTTATATTATTTCCTTCCTTCTGATAGCTTTGGGGTTATTTTTCACTTCTTTATTTTCTTCAGTTGGAAGCTGAGATTATTAATTTGAGACTTTTCTTCTTTTCTATACAAGCATTATTTTTTAAGTTTTCTTTATGTCTTTTCATGCTTGATAGCTCATTTCTTTCTTTTTTTAATTTTTATTTAATTTTATTTATTTTATTATTTATTTTGGTTGCACTGGGTCTTAGTTGCGGCAGGTGGGCTCCTTAGTCGCGGCTCACAGGCTCCTTAGTTGTGGCTTGCCGGCTCCTTAGTTGTGGCATATGTGCTCCTTAGTTGTGGCATGTGAACTCTTAGTCGTGGCATGCATGTGGGATCTAGTTCTCTGACCAGGAATTGAACCCGCGTCCCCTGCAATGGAAGGCGGATTCTTAACCACTGCGCCACCAGGGAAGTCCCTATACAAGCATTTGGTGCTATAAACTTCCTTCTAAGAAATACTTTTGCTTCCTTCCACAAATTTTCATATGCTGTATTTTCATTTTCTGTCAATTCAAAATATATTTGGTAAGCCATGGTTCATTTAAAAAGTGTTTGGTTTTCAAGTGTTTGTAGATTTCCCAGTTATCTTTCTGCTCCTGATTATGATCAGAGAGCATATTTTGTATAAATTCAATTCTTTTAGATTTGTTATGGTTTATGACCCAAGATATAGTCTATCTTAATGAATGGTCCATGTGCACCTGAAAAGAATGTATATTTTTCTGCTGTTGGGTTGAGTGATCTGTAAATATCAACTAGATCTCGTTGATTGGTGGCGGTGTTCAATTCTGTATTCTAGCTGATTTTTTACTAGTTCTGTTGATCACTAAGACAAGAGTTCTCAGGTCTCCAACTACAATTATGAGTTTGTCTATTTCTCCCTTCAGTTCCGTCAGTTTTTGATGTATGTATTTTGAAGATCTATTGTTTGATGTACACATTTAGGATTGCAATGTCGTCTTAGTGAATTGTCCCTTTTATCTTTTAATCCTTTCTTTATCCATGGTAATCTTCATTACTCTGAAGTCTACTTTGATCTTAATATAGTCATTCCAGCTTTTAGTTGATTATTGTCTGCATGTGTGTATCTTTCCCATTATTTTATTTCAACTTACTTATATCATTATATTTGAAGTGAGCTTCTTATAGATAGCATATAGTTGGGACATTCAAAAAAATCTATTCTGACAATCTCTGTCTTTTAACTGGTGATTTAGAACACTTACAGTTAATGTAATTATTGATGTGTTTGGATATAGGTCTATCATTTTATTGTTTTCTGCTTTTCTATTTTTCTCTGATTCTAATTCCTTCATTTCCCCTTTCTTCTTTTTCTTTTTTTTTTGAACATTTCTTATTATTCCCTTTTAATTTTCCTATTGCATTTTTGAAAAAAAATGTATAGTTTGTTTTTTTCTTAGTTCTTATTCTAGGGATTACAGTATAAATATTTAACTTTTCAAAGTCTACTTGGAACCACCTCATGTGGAATGTAGAACTCTTACCACCATGTTACCAAAACTAATTAACCTTGTTCTGGAGATACTAGCAATAAGGAGTAAAAATGAGAGGTAAAAAAGGGAAGAAGAGAATTTAAATGATCGTTATTTGCAGATGACATGATTGTTTATCTAGAAAGTACAAAAGAACCAACTAGAAAGTTATTACAACTGTTAGGGGATTTCAGTTGGGTGATTGAAAGCAAAATTAAAATACAGAAACCAACAGTCTTCACATGTAAAACAATAGCCATATACAACATATAATGAAAGAAAACATTAAAATATCTAGGCATTATCAAGAAATGTATAAGTTCTATATAAAGAAGTCTTTAAAAAGCGATTGACAAACACACACTCATATTAAAAAAATAGAAAGGTATTTCATACCAGTTTCATGAATCACTATGGAAGCAACCACAGTTCAGACAGTTGATGACATGCTTGGCTAAGGAGCCAAAAGGAGAAGCTACCATCTGTGAAATTAACATCCAACATGTTAAGGAAGTCAAATCCCTAAGTTGATATGGAAATCTAATACATCCCACTAAAAACAGTAAACAGGATTTGTTTTTCTTTTGGAAAAAAAAATCAGAAAAAAAGGGATTCTAAAGCTCATACGAAAAAATTGGCAAGAATAATAAAAAAATTATGAAAAAGGAGAGTATTAACAGGAAATTATCCCTATCAGACAGTAAGGCATATTTTAAAACTACAATAATTAAAACAGTGTGGTATTAGACCATGAATCAACAGTTTATTGAAAAGGCTTAAAAGTTCCCAAATAGATTAGCTACAAATCAATAAATAAAAGGTGGATTATACAATATATGATGTTGCAATAAGGGGGCAACCATCTCAAAAAAATTAAGTTGTATCCCTAGTTCACATTTTACAGCAAAGTTAATTCCAGGTGGATCAAAACTTTAAACACATTTTAAAAAAAAGACTGTTAGAAGAAAATATGAGGGGTTTAAACATAATCTCCAAGAGGTAAGGCTTTTCTATCTATGACACAGGTAAAACACAGTGGCCATTAAAAAAAAACAACAACTTTAAATTCTACCTGTATTTTAAAAATCTATAAGCTCAACTGAGCTTCAGTGTGCAGAGTCTTTGTTGGGGTTTCACTACATGGGCATGATAGAGTCTCTCACTGACCACAGGGTTGAACTTAATCCCCATCCCCTTTTCCCTCTCCAGAGGTCAGGCTGATATCACTGTGACTCAAAGCCCCAACCCTCTAATCACATGTTTGGTCTTTCTGGTGTGGTCAGCTTTCATACTGAGTCATCTCATTAGCATAAACTATCAGTTTCCACCATGAATAACAAAGACACTTCTAGCACTCTGGAAATTCCAATGATTTAGATCCTAGAAAGTGGGATGGGGCGGGGTGGGGAGCAGGACAGTCTGGGAGTAGGGGAAGAGGGCCAGGCAAATTTTTTATTCCAAGAGTTAAGAGGCTACCTGTTATAGCAAAAGGCTGGAAACTAAGTCTAGTAACAGAAGACTGATTTAAAAAATTAAGATTCATTCATATAATGGAATTCTAAGCAATCGATGAAAAGATGGGGCAACTAACTCAGTAGGGAGGGATACAAAATAAACTGCTGAATGTGCAAAACAACCTGTATGGGGTGCTCCAATCTGTGTTTCACATATGTTTATATATACATGGGGCCATCTCTAGAAAAATATACAAGAAACTGGTAACAGAGGTTGAATCCAGGGGAGGGAAATAAGTGGCTGCAAGGACTTACTTTGTTACCCTTTTCAACCTTCTAATTTTTGTACAATCAATGTACATATATTACCAATTTAACAAGAATAAAACATTAACAATGTATTTGAACATTTCTGTGAGGGTTCTGAACATAATTTATAATTTAATCTTTGAATACTAAGAGCTATTGTCATGAGCTACATTGAACAATGAAGCTCTAAGTGTCTATCGAGGCACACAGGGCTGTTTTCACCCACACTAAATGACTCCAGGATGCTGTGATTTGAGTGTTAGGGTCATTTTTAGTTTTTCTTTCTCCCAGCTGCTTCTGACTACTGTCAACATTCCGTCCTCTAGCTAACTTAAACGTCTTTTAAATTGGTGCTTTTAGTGCGGTAGGCTAAAATGCCAGTCACATGGTCCCAATACAGCCTATTTAAAACAGAGGGAAACTGGCTCTTTGACAACTTGAGGAATCCTCTTAAAATTGATGAGTTTTAGAGGTTAGACTTTATTTAACAACTACTTGACCACTCAAGATTTTTACACATTCTCAGTTCCATATAAATTAATAAAGAACAGCAAGGCATTATTGAAGTCACTATATAGGAGGTATTGCTAAATACATGTCTGAAACTTTTTCAGAATTGCTTTTATCCATTCATTCAAAAGTATTTTTGAGCATCTAGTGTGCACCAGAGAATGTTCTAGGTGCTAGGGATACAGCAATGAACAATACAGACAATGGCCAAACTCCCTCAGAATTTATATTCTAGTTGGGGAGAGAGGCAACAGGCAAAGATTAAGCGGTACTATAAAGAGAAAAGAAAACACTAATAGAGTGATTAGGATGGGGAGCAGCATTAGATAGGATGGTGTATCTGTCGGGTCTGTTCAGAAAGGGAAAACCACTAGGATATCTCTCTCACACACACACACACACTCAATTTTAAATATATAAAATAAGGGATTTATTATAGGGATTCTAGGGGGCTATTCCTTCTGTGTCTGGCAAGTGAGAGGGAAGATGAATGTGAAGCGGGGAAAGCAAAGACGCACTGGGACCTGCCAGGATGAGCAAAACCTATGGGAACTGAGTGGAAATCATGAGAATGGACTGGACGTCTCCAACCTCGAGAATGGGGTTGTCCTGCACAACCCAGCACCCTTTGTCATAGAGTAATACACACATCTGGCCCAGGAGTCAGAGAAGCTGAAGGAGGTGACCCAGTAGGAGCTGGTGTTCTGTGGACCTGGCTGCTGGCCCACAGACCAAGAAGGTGAACCAGCAGATAAGCAATAACCTGGGTGAGCAGCAACAGTGCGTGCCTTGCTTGGACCTTTCAATTTTAAAAAGAATCTGGATCTGGCTACTTTACTTCAGCCCACTAAATCTTACTCCAAACATCTCTTTGACCCATGCTATTCTGGAATTATGCAGAGGTAATTCTGAGAAACATATCTCCAGCTTAGCTACATTGGTCTCATATAAATCCACCACAAATGGTCAGAGGTCTCTGAAAGATATCTGAGCTGACAACTTGAAGGATGAGGATTCAACCGTGCAACCACATCGAGATTTGGAAGAGAACATTCCGGGCAGAAGAAATAGCTAGTGCAAAGGCTCTGAGGCAGTGATATAAATGAGGTATTTTTGGATGATGAGACTGGGGCATAGTGAGAGGGAGAGTGGTATGAAATGAGATCAGAGATAAAGGGAGGGACCAGATCACGTGGGGCCTTGTAGAACATGGTAACGAGCATGAGTCACTTTTTTCTAAGTGCAACGAGAAGCAAATGGAGAGTTTTTAATAAGACAGCAGTAGTTTGATCTGATTTACATTTCTAAATTATTTTAAAATAATTTCAAATATAAAAGGCATCAGGTTAGCACAAAGAACTCCATCATCCAGGTGATTTCCCTTTGCTTTGTGGAGACTGGGCTGTAGCGGGCAGGACCACCCCTTCCACAACTCCAAGCTTCTTGCTCTTCTATGTAACTGTCACTCCTAGAGCACAATGTGCATGATGCCCTTGGAGTTGTGCAGAGAAGGCACCCAAGTGTGGAAGCAGCAATATTACAGAACTACTGCACAAGTTCAGTTTTCAGATCTCATTGGAAAACCAATCTCATTATTTTAGTCTCAATTCATAAATACATGTTGGAACAAAAATTGGTATTACCTCTTCAGATCTAGTCTCAAATTTATTGGCTATATCAAATCACTTCTCAAAAACAAAGAACCTTAAAGATTTGACACCACTGAAGCTATTTAAAGTGAACGTGTCATAAATAATTCTAGATTTCCAAAGAATTTCCAGAGAATATGCATAGCCGCCTAAAGGAAACATGTTGAAGGGGCCAATGTTTATGCTGATGTATAGATTCTAGTCTCCTTATGTTAGAATTGGCCTTAGACTTGTATATCTCCCATTTTCATCAGAAGTGGCTTATTTTACTTGAGATCATTAAAATTTTTCTTAAAGCAAGCTCTTCTGCCTGGATTATCTCTCCCTGCTAGCAATACTGTCTGGCTGAAAGCCAGGTGTTCAAATATTGAGGGTACACAGATAGTCAAGCTCATTTCTGATTTTCAGCACAATTCCAGGTTTAATGTTAAAAATCAACAGCTAAAATTAACTATGGATAGCCATTCATTCTCACTAAAATTTAACCCATCATCTAATAGGTACTAATTAAATCATGAGGGTAAAGTAGAAAAGTGAAGGAAAGTCAGGTGACTATGGGGAATCATTTATCCTCTCTCTTATACTCAGTTAAAGGGGAGTGTGGGTACAGCACTAGAGCTTAGGGATGAGTGTGAAGGGCCTGATGCACAGTAAGCACTCAATTAAATAGGGGCTAATATTATTATACATGTCAATAAAAATAAACACCACTATATATATACCTTCCTAAAAGAAGAAACAAGATGCTTCTGGAAAAAAAAAAAAAGCTCTCGAGAGACCACTCATCTTCTTTAAGAAAAAAATGTAAAAATATCAATAGATTTTTAAAAAAGCATTATCTGACAAAGAAAAGTAGAAAACTTTTGATCTTTAATTAGCGTTTGCAGTATACACTTATCTTTCTGTAATCTGTGGTGACAAATCTCCATGTAAACATTCAGAGAGAGAAAAAGAGGGGACACTGTGTCATGACTTACAAACTATGAATTCTGAGCTCGGATTACTAACCTTTATTCACAACTGCCTTATATATTTATTAACTGTTTTTCTTCATTTAACAATGGCTCTTGAATAACAAAGTAAATTATCAGCAAGTTCAACCATAACTTAAAAAATAGAGTAAAAAAAAACCTGTTCAAGCCTCATAAATGCAAGCACAGTAATATATTTCATATATGTTGATTACAGTTTCCATGTTCTTTGTGTAAATAACACAAAGATTATTCTCTTCCCACTGTTGCAAGTTCACAAAATTTATGAAAAGGCTTCACTCTTTTTTTCCCCAGCTCAATTAACCGTACTTCAGTTGAACACAACAGATAATAACTGGGGTTATTAGTGAGATGTGGTAAAAGAAAAGGTCATGACCACTCAGAAGAACACGTAAACCTAAGATATACCTCAGATTTTCTAGTCTCAATCTGTAGCTCTCATTTATGAAATAATTTACAAAGAACTGTTGATGATTCAATGAGCAGGCTGAACTCTGTCGTTCTGCCATTTTGCTAGTCATGAACACATGTATTTTCCCTTTAAAATGAAGCAGAATACTATTCATTTCCAATGAGACTAGATGTAAGGGAAAAACAAAGACAAAATCATAGATATTTTTAAGTTGTGCTATGTTGCTTCACCTATTTAATTTTAAAAAGGTTAATTACCAGATCAGCGCACCATCTCTTGCTTAAAAACATAATACCTTTGCAAGTAGATAAAAAAAAAATCTTTAAAATAAGCCAGAGGTAAAAATGTAAAGGCCTGAATGACTTGAAAAACAGAAACAGAATAATTTCTGATCAGTGACTATTCATGGGCATAGTCATTTTATACAGCAAGTAGCAACAACAATTTAGCAGTTTTTTAAACAGGCACTTGATAAGAGTGTATACTCAATACTGGGGCATCATACGCAAAAATATGGCTTTATTACAAAGGATTCAAGATGGCAACTACTTAGAATCCAGTGCCAACACGGATTATAACAAATCCAGTGAGTATTTTGTTTTTCAATTATTCATAGAAAATTTAATCCTGATTAAGTATCCTTGGGCAGGAATTCATGGGTAGTTGATGACTGAAACCAGTATTTATGTGAAACGCTTCTGTTAATTTAATCTGAGTATACAGCTTAATTATGATTGGGGATTCAGTGTAAGAGAAATGAATTATATCAGGATTAAAATTTTAGTAGCATATCACACAGTACTTTCTCCTTCTTTCTTTTTAAACATGTAAACCTGCTTGTCCCTTCACCTAAGTGCTCAGATTTTAAAACCCTTTGTAAAACCAATGCAATGTATCTAAGTTTTTCATAAACTATCTGTCAAAAACGCTTTGCTAATCAAGCTAAAACCTAACTAGAGCTAAAAGTAATAGAAGAAAAGGGAGAATAACCCCACCCACAAATAAACAAAAGCTTATTCACTTAACTATGAGTATATTTTATATTGATTTTCTGAAGTAACATTTTCAATTTCTTTAAACTCCAATACGAAATGCACTTTCCTTAAAGCATAATAAGAAGCAGTTTTTAACCAGTGTATTACACTGATTTCATAACTGGACTTGGTTTAGACATGTATAAGCAAGTAATCATTTAACTGATTACTTTTTATAAGACTATCAAACCTGAGTTAACTATTGATATAAGAGGAGGCATTATAAATGGTGAATCTCTTACCAAAATATCATATAATTCTTTTCATCTTTATTTCCATATGGAAATTGCATAAATCACCTTATAACAACACTCTTTCTTGAAAGTTTATTAAGTATATTTCAAAACATTTATTACCTTTTTTTCAGTTTGGTACTGCTTAAATGCAGTTGTATAAATAACATGCTCTGCCTTCTCTGTTCAATTTTTCATACCGAAAGTATGAAAAAAAAAGTCACTGTATTTGGATCCTTATTGCACTCTGGTAAATAAATTTACTTTTCCTCTAAAGAAAATCAAGTATCAGAAGTGAGGCCGACTTTTGTGTCCAGATGATATGGTCAGTGGCAGTGTTACTGAGGAAAGTGAAGAAACTTCCCAGTATAGACTGTGGGATAGAAAGAGTCTGTAGAGAATCACCATGGAAACAGACTGGCAAAGGATAACGCCTACTGTAATGACCTGAAAAGAATAAGAAAGGGAATGCTTTACTGCATGCAAAAACAGAAATTATATTTAATTTATCATGGACCTATAAATACTTTATACATATATAAACTTATATATACTTTATATAAATATATATAAATAACAAACTGTATCCGTCCCATCTTTACTATGGGTACATTTTGTAAAAGAAATTTTCAATAGGAAAATGAGACTAATGTTCAACTATAATTGTTCAAAAGTAAAATTCCTTTGACAGTTAGTTTATAGATGTCAAAATAAGATACAAAAGAATAATTTTCTAAACCATTTTCTCCTCAGGGTGCATGCACTAAAGAAAGTAATACGAAAAATCAGACTCCTGGCTAATCTAGTAATAGGAACAAAGCATGCCCCTACCTGAATCCTGAAGAGTACTCTAAAAGCCCTTTCCGAAATTCTCAAGTCACTTCTCTATTTTTGTAGATTACCTTCCTATCTATTTACCCTTTGTGAATACCTCAGGTTCAAGAAACATTTGTGCGTTCAACCACACACTGCATTGCTTGTAAAGGGCTCCTGGCAGAACTCCACTTCGAAATGATGGAGTAATTCACCTAAGAAGGTAGGTATCAATACAACCAAAATGTGGCATACTTGAGCATGGCATTCCAGTCTGCAGGCTGTTAAAGCAACTAGACTGTCTTTTAGAAAGCTGTCTTGATTTTTAACATTATGTAGCAAAAAATTTTAATCGTTTTTTCTTAACTACAAAGATGTGTTATAAATTTTATAATTTAATTTATAAAACAGTATTATGAAATAGGCTAAAATAAGAATAACAAAAGCTATCTTCCATCATTTTGCTTATAAACTAAATTTAAATACTCACTGGTTCAATATTTTGTTTCAAAGTTTTATTTTAAAGAATCCAAGAAACCGCTGAATGGATAAACAGGCCTTTCCTACTTTAATAATTTCCCAATAAAGACTACAAAAAACTATTTTGATCATGTATATTATTTACCTTATCTCTTTGGTAGTCATTAAAAATGATAGAAATGCATGCAAGACCTGGATGGCACAAAAACCACAAGATACAGCCCTGAAACAAATGAAAAATAAGTCAAATAAGTGTAGCTATGTCTTTGTTTTCAGAATGTACCAGATAAATAACATTACTAGCATATATAGGAGGTCTTGATTGGTCTCAATTGGCCTGTACAGTAGAACTTTCAATAAAATGTAGAAATATATTTGCTATTGTTGTGACAATGATATTCTGTTTCTAATCAAATGGGTGTTTTTGGAGTATTTTTAAATCTTACATCTTCCTCATACATATATTTTGATGTTTTGATATATAAGTAACAAATCAATAATTGAGAAAAACAAGGTACAAATGTGTAATATTTCTATAAAAAACAAATAAGAATATACATTCATATTTGCATACAGATACACAAAGAAATTCTGTAAGAATACACAAAAAACTGATTAGCAGCGGTTACCTGTTTGAGATTTAGTACAAAAGACACAGAATTAGGCAAGTAGGAATGGGAAACTTTTTAACACTATACTTTTCAAATATATATGTTCTATTTTTCCTAGAACATGGCAACATATCCTTTTCCAAAATTAAATTTGAAATAAAATAATAAGTTAATACTAGTAGCTGTTGAAATGCTTGGTATATTGAGGTTACAAGGAAAAAAAACAAGATATAGAAAAATGTGTTCAGTATGCTACTATTTGTATAAAAGTGAAGGGAAATATAAAGTAATATATATATATATATATTTGAATTTTTGAATTTTATTTATTTTTTTATACAGCAGGTTCTTATTAGTTATCCATTTTATACATATTAGTGTATATAGTAATATATATTTTAAATTCTCTAAAAAATAAATTAGGAATTAATAGCAGTGATTATATGAGGAGGTGATAACTGCATAGATGGGAGAGAAGTAAGAAACACGTTTGCTGCTTTTAAAATACTTTTGGATGTTTGAACCTATCCAAATAGTTATATTAAAACATATAAAAATAAAAATTAAAGTTTAAGAAAAAATTTTTGTACTGTTTTAAACATAGAAGAAAATATTTAGTTTTTAAATACCTGAAGTATACACTAACTTTTGAAACAATAAGCACTACTGTCTCTGGGAAGAATTCCAAAGTGAAATGGCATATCCTTGCCTGCTTGGTACTCAGAGGCCTGACATGGGTTCCTAGGGCTGCAGCAGCAGCTTTAAAATGCTCCACATCTGGCATAAACAAGGAATCCGGCCCTCTGTCTGGAATAAACAAGGAATCTGGCCCTCCTCCGTCTCAGCCTCGTTCTGCTGAAACTGTCAACTAGGGTGGGCTGACCAAACAGCTTATCAGAATGCTGCTCTGAGTTGCCAAGATGATGGGTTATGGATTCTCTCAATCTGACCAAAAAAATATAACTTTCTAGGAAGGGAGGCTTCTGTAACGTTACTGACTCAACCTGTCTCCTGATCTTTTCCTTTATTAAAAATGGATACAGAAAAAAAATCCATTTGCCTTTAGATCTCACTAGCATAAGAAGGACACAGCAAGGGGGAATGAAGTAGACATGGTCTCATATGGATGCCATGAAATGGCTGAAACACAGTATGTACTCAGCCTCCTGGCCCCCTCTGCTTATGCTGAAGGACGGCTCTTCATGTTTGTTATAAAACATCGCATAATTCTGGGAGTAACAGTTCATAGTCCATTAATGACTTTTTTGAGACATGCAAACTGTATCCTAATTTTTTTATTTAAAAAATTCTGATACTACAGAAAAAATGTAAAATTGCTATTGATAAAGAAATTATAATACAGGCAAAACTGACCTGCCAAAGATTACATGGAAACTACTGTTTCATGAGTTCTGCAAAGTGGGGATAATATCATCTATATCTCATAAGTTGTGAAGATTAAATGATTTGAAGCACATAAAGTACCTGGCACATAATAAAAGTTTACTAAATATTAACATATGGTTGCTCCTTAACTTCCCAAGTAAAGCAAAATGAAGTTGATAATGCGAAGAAGTCATTTTCTAACCAAACCCATACTTTGGCAAAAGTGATATAGAACTCCCTCTTGAGTGTACTTCTTTCCACTGTGATGATCTGGTAGAGTCCACAGCCTAATGACAGTGCTAGGCAAATTCTTAAAACAATTAGAAGGATCCCTGCTAAGTTGTGATGTGAATGGTGGCTGTGAGGACTGGTATCTTCAAGCTGTTCCCAAAGTAGCAAAATACTCTGCAAAAAACAATGTTATATTTAGAGAAAAAAGTCATGTCTACTTACAATAAAGTACTTTTTTCAACTCTTTTCTATATCCCCTTAACCAGTATATAAGCATTCCTAAGAGGCTCTAAGATTTATCAGACTATACAAGGTGTTGATTAATAAAGTACAGGCAGTTTTTCCTTCACTGATACCCTCAGCTGGAGAAAAGGGATTGTTATCAAATGAGACCACATACAAGAGATAAAAAATGCTACTGTTACCATGATTCAAGTAAGACATCTCTAATGATGAAAATAAGTTCAAAAGATGAAGAGAATAAATATAAACTTTCTTCTAAATCTATCTCTTTCTTACTTCAACACCTTATTAGGAATCAAACCGTTCTGCATTCAAGCAGAA
The DNA here is from genome assembly GCF_949987535.1 of Balaenoptera acutorostrata. NCBI lineage: Eukaryota > Metazoa > Chordata > Mammalia > Artiodactyla > Balaenopteridae > Balaenoptera > Balaenoptera acutorostrata. Next base: position 15,427,389 of record NC_080081.1, read on the forward strand.
TTTATTATCTCAGGATAAACTTTCAAATACCTCAGTATCTTTTGTAATCCAGAAATTAACAAGTCAGAATTGTTGATTTCAGACCTCATTCTTTTCCCATGGTAACCTCCCTGGGTAGAGGAGAGTAGATTTTCAATATCCACCATAGCATCCAGGGCACAGTTACTTATCCTTATTTGTTTGTTCACCTTTTTTTACCATATTGTTACTATCCCAGTGTAAAGCTCACAAGTTCCTCATTAAGCTGTTCTGTTTATTGCTATTCAGTAGAAATCAGTGCCCACATTCCCTCCACCTTTACCAAACAACAGTCACTTAAATTACGATAATTTTCACCATCACACATGTCAGTAGCCCTCTGTGCTCCCTTCATTTGCCAACTCAGCCTTCAGAATTGGGTCTTCAGTGGCTTCCAAAGAATTTAGATCAAAACTCCATTATTAAATCCAATTTTAGGCTTTATGGGGTTTACCAGCAACCACTTCCTTTCCTCATTCTCAAATCTTCCACCCTAATTTTACTCCAGCTACCATTCTTGCTAGGTGAACTCTTTTCTCATGTTGCACACATAAATTTCCTTCTTGAAATGAAAATTTGATCTTTATTACAGAAATTCATTCCTCTACGCCAAATGATACCCGTCTGATTCCTTAACTTTTTACAACAAAGAAGTGCTATTATAGAACTATCATTTCCTGCTATGTGAGGTGATGGACATGTTAACTGGCTTGATTGTGGTGATCATTTCATAATGTATAAATACATCAAAACATCAAGTTGTATACCTTAAATCTATACAATTTCTATTTTTCAATTATAACCCAATAAAGCAAAAAATAATAATAAACTACTATTTCCCATGATTCACATTTTTACATATTCATACTCCCATATTTTCACATACGTATGCTAATGCATGACCTGTGGAATACACTGTACACATTTACGTGATCTCTTGCTGCCTGTCTCGTCCACCTAGTCTGGCTGCTGTTGAGAGTCAGGGCCGTGTCTAATACATTCTTCACAAATGCTCACATAAACTCTAGGGTAGTGTTATAATCTCAATTTGTATTTGTTTATGATAATGAATTTAAATTGCAATGAAGTAATGAAAATTCAATTTTTAAAAGTTATTGAGAAATGAGAATTTAACTTGATATTAACACTACTCTCCATAAATCCTGGATCAAAAACATTAAGTTGGTAGAACTTACCCTTATTTTAATCACCTCTAATTCAGTTCTTTCTCACTAGCCCTCCCTTCCTGGCATTATCTCCTTTTTAAATATCAGTATCTGTGATATGGTCTCTTTCTAAATCAATCATATAAATTCAATAAACCTTCACTCAGCACCTAAGGTACTAAAATAAGTACTAGAGGTAGATGAGCACAGGCCTTACCCTTCACTAGTGAGTTTTTCAATTTATTTAATGCATTAAAACTTAGATTATGATGTCCTTTACAGAGCCCAGATGTATATTTCATTTTCATCTATAGCTAATGACAGTCACAAACTCAATACAAATTTTTATGTTTATATCTTTCTTCTTAATTTTTATAAATCCATTGCACATAGGCATATGGAGATACTAGAATGTCTATAGGTCACTATAGAGAAAAACAAAAAAAAGGCATAGAGGACTCTTCTAAAAGACCAAGTTTGTTTTTGCATTTGTTTTCAAAAACAAGATCCTATTCTTTTTTATTCTACATTTTGTTTTTTCTTTAATCTGATATTCACTTGAATTCTTTCATGTATAAAGTAGATTCTGGCCAATGAATGAATCTCAAATTCATTAACTGACTCATTTAATATTGAGTACTTACTAAGTGTTAGAAAATATGAAAGAAAGCTCTTAATTAGGAAATGAGAATCTAACTGAATATTAAATATACTGCACTGAAATAATCTGATAGGAAGCTCAGATTCAGGTAAATTACAATGAAATTCTACAATATACATATACCAGCACTCAGAAAATTAACACGTTATTTATCTATCACTCTTTTTTTTTCCCATTTTTTAAAAATTGAAGTATAGGTGATTTACAATGTTGTGTTAGTTTCTGATGTACAACAAAGTGATTCAGTTACACATATATATACATATTCTTTTTCAGAGTCTTTTCCATTATGGTTTATTACAGGATATTGAATATAGTTCTCAGTGCTATACAGTAGGACCTTGTTTATCTATTTTATATATAGTAGTGTGCATCTGCTAATCCCAGAGTCCTAATTTATCCCTCCCTCTCCCTCTTTCCCCTTTGGTAACCATAAATTTGTTTTCTATGTCTGAGAGTCTGTTTCTGTTTTGTAGATAAATTCATTTGTGTCATATTTTAGATTCCACATATAAGTGATATCATATGGTATTTGTCTTTCTCTTTCTCACTTACTTCATTTATGATCTATCACTCTTTAAATTCATACTTTAAAATGACACAAATTCCTCATGGGTCCCAGGTTTCTTGACATGAGATATGCTCAAATTTGCATTTCTCAATATTGCAAAGCAGAAACATTTAGTATCACTACTAACCTGTGTTATGACAATGAATACAGCAATGCCAGTGGACGCAGGAGTAGAATCCCACTGGAGAGGTCTGCTCTGAGACTTCTTCATTCTGACTATTGTCCAACCCATGCATAGACTCAGAAGTAAGTATAACATTTGAATTTGGGAAGCGATGTCAAAAACTAATGGGAAATGAAAACCAAAGTCAACTGAGTTTTCACAATACAAAGAATTTTATCCTTTTTTTTTGGCCACACTGCGCAGCTTGCGGGATCTTAGTTCCCCGACCAGGGATTGAACCTGCGTCCTCAGCAGTAAAAGCATGGAGTCCTAACCACTGAACCACCATGGTATTCCCAAATTTTATCCTTTTTGCATTGAGAATATAATTATTTTATTAACCACAAAAGACAGGCATTTTAAAAAAGAAACTGATGAAATTCAATAAGAGATATTCATGTATAATAATTCTAAAGAATTAAAATTTTGCCATTAAATTTGTAAACATTTCTGAAAATAGTTAAAACAATGGCAATACTCCTATTTTAAAAAATATATATGTGTCCATATCATATCTTTATCAAGGCCAACTTTAAATCTCTTTGTGTTTCTTATTCTTCTTAGTTTTTCTAATTACAATCTATAACTCACTGCTTATGAAAAGAAACAAATTTTAAATATAACTTCTGCAAGGTGGAGAATACTTCTGGGTTGTTAATTTTTTTTGGTGGCTGACCTATATATAATGTGAAGAGTATTTTCTAAACCTATTAATAAGAAATAGCATGACAATAAAACGCAGAGCTGCTGTAACATCCAATTATGTTGGCCCTAGCGTCAGAGTCCTGAAGACAAATGAAGCGCTCCATGCATTAGTGTGATATGCCACCCGGTGGCCATCACGTACACTGCAGGGGAAGCTGGCTGCGGTACAAAAGACGCAAAGAAAGCGCCTGCACCCAGTTCAGTGCTACAAGAAAATGACAAGCAATAATACTTCAACTGCCATGTGCATTCATTTTAGAAGTTCTATTTATTGAGTTTTTAAAAAATTATTACTTTTTCATCGGAGTGTATTTTGATGTGGATTTTGGAATAAACGTGTGATCACAATTCAACAAAATAAAACTTTCTTCAAATTGCCATTTATAACTTTGATGTCTACGACTTTTATTTCTTTTATATAAAGATATTCTTAGAGAAACAGATAAAACTAGCTGTAGGATCAAACTTATATTAAAAGTTACAAGCCAAAAACCTATTAATAATAGACCTTTTCAGCTTTATTTTGACATATTTTTCTCCAGCTCTGCCACCCAAATTAAAACCGGATACTTTACATTTATGCTTATATACTTGTAATAGCTAATTCTAATAATGAACTGTCACTACACTTTAATGATATAAAATGTCATGGCCTTTCAGAACAAGCACAATTTTCTTACACCACAGATTTTAAATGACTGTGATGCTAATTATTTTTATTAAACATTTCACAAATACATATTCAGTTACTTAAAGAAGTTAGCCAAAGGAATATCCCTACATAAGTTGCTAATTAGCAAAAACAAATACTGGGGAGGAGGGAACGTTGATTTTCTGGCTCATTTCTTTACATACTAAGTAATACACATATTGATATAATACCATAACTGTGAGGGTAGGTAGACACTGCTTATCTGTTCTTGAAAAATAACTAATGTAAATAAAATACACAGATGACACAAAAACCCCATCCTGTGGAATTTGATTAAAAATCTTCATTAACCAAACCTGTTGTGAGAACTACCAAAAATGATCAACATTGATTTATTGCAGTTTTTTAAAAAAGACTTTTGCTTTTAACTTACCATGAAGATGCCAGAGAGCCTAAAACACTGTTTTGTATACAGTAGACACTCAAAAACTTCAAAAGTCCTTGATTTTAGTAACAGCTTTGCTACTGATGGGCCTCTGTGTGCTTTGCCTCTTTGGACCACAATTTCTTCATCTAAAATGCATAAGCTAAATTATTTCTATGCTCTGTCCAGCTTTAAAACTCTAGGATTCTCTTAAACATCCTGAGTCATCTAAGAGAAAACAGGGGTTGAAACCAGGGTCCTAGTAATGTCAAAAAAGGAGAAGCAACTCTTGTTCATGCCCAAGAGATAAACAGTATACATCCTCTTCACAAGGAAAAGGAAAGGTTCTAGAAGTTTTAGAATCTTAAAATAGGCAGCAAGATCAGGATAAGTGGGTCCTGAGATGATTATAGAGATTACCATAAGATACCCTATTAAAGAGTGAGGAGACTAGAAGAGAAATATGGAAATATAAGGAAAGTAAATCCTAGAATGGTTTCGTATTCAGAATCTGCTTTTTTAGAGCAAATCTTAACTTGTTTTTCAGGATTGAGAATGGCATATGACCTGATGTCCCTCTAAAGTTCCGTTTAAAAAGTCATGATTATAGGAACTTTTAGTTTTTCACCATCATATTTAATTGAAAAACTACTTCACAAAAGTTCCTCTTATAAATTAAAGAACAAAGCTGAGAGGTCAGCTCAATTATAGGTATACTCTATGGCTCTGGGTTAGAAATAGAGACAAAAAGTCAAAAAAGGGATGAAAAAGGAAAAAAAAAAACTTTAGCTTTGTGGTCAGAAAATGTGGGTCTAAATCTTGGCTCTACCATTCACTAGCGGACTGACATTTGGGAATGTACTTCCTGTCACTGAGCCCAGATTCTTTATCTGCAAAACAGGGATAAGCATATCTACTTCACTGAGTTTTTATTGAGGATAAAAATGAGAGAATGTGGGAATCCCCTGGCAGTCCAGTGATTAAGACTTGGCCTTCCAATGCAGGGGGTGCGGGTTTGATCCCTGGTCGGGGAGCTAGGATCCTGCATGCTTTGCAGCCAAAAAACCAAAACATAAAACAGAAGCAATATTGTGACAAATTCAATAAAGACTTTAAAAGTGGTCCACATGAAAAAAAAAAAAATGAGAGAATGCATATAAATATGCTCTAAAGACAATGAAGAGCTATACACATTACCTATTACTAAAAAGAAACTAAATAGGGTATGTGGAAACTAAATGTATAATCTTTGTTCCAGTTGAGCTGAATCTAACCAACCTTGGATAAAAAAACTGTATTATGACAAAAAAGGAAAACATACAAGAAGCAGATAGCAAGTTTGTTTTAAAACAATGCTCAGTAAGATACTCACATTCTGCCAAACTTCCCATAAAAGGTACCCCTATTCCATCTTTGGAGTAACTGAAGAATTGAAGAGGAGAACATTAGCATCAATTACAAATGTGAAAAAAATCATTCATAATCAAAGCAAGCATAATTTTGGTGGACTAATTAGGATTAATTAGATGTAATGATGAACACAGTTTTAATGGTTTTGAGTTACCTGGAGAAATGAATGTAATTAGCGAAAGCTGAACCAGCTTGTAACAGCAATGCAGTTGTCAGAACCTTTAAAACCACGTGCATGGGTCCTCCTTTCTTAATAGCCTGCCACAATGATTGCGCATAAATGCAAGCAATCACAAAGTACACTAGGACTAGAAGGAAAAAGAACTCATGTAACCCTGTGAAGAGAAGAAAGGAACAAGCCAGTTATAGTGTTGGGTTGCTTTCAAATCTTCCCATCGGTATATTTCCAGAACTTGTTTTTTAATTGAAGTCATAGCATTTACTTTTGTAAGAGAAAAAAAAGGAAGATCGTTGAAACAAATAATTTTCTACTTTAGGATACAGTCTTAACTAAAAGAACGCAAATTAAACTGAAGTCAATCTATAAGAAATCATATTGGTCAGGGAATAAGCCCAAAGACTAACCACAAGATCATAGTTTTGGTCGAAACAGTAAATTAAAACAATGATTTCAGCATTCAGTTAGATATGCTTTTTTCCCCCAAAGTGGATTTCTTTTATAAGACGTTTAAAAATAGATTTAGTCGGTCAATAAGAGTTTTATATACCCTGACAATGATTCTCAAAAGTGTGAGCCCTGTGCCAGCAGCACCATCACTAGGGAAGTAGTTAGAAAGGCAGATTCTTGGGACTCATCCCAGATCTACTGAATCAGAGATTCTGGGAGTGGGACCCAGCATTCTGGTTTTAATAAGTCCTTCAGTGATTCTGATACAGCTAAAGCCTAAGAACCAAGCTCTGGAATGTATCATGACCTTAAATTCCCATTTGGACAAAGTGTCAAAATACCTGTCACGACCAGGCCTCCTTCTGAAGTAAATGGCATTCAGCTCAGTCAAAGAGGAAAACCTATGGAGACCATGGGACTCCACTCCACAGGTGACTGAAACTAAAACACCTGACCAAGTGGCTACCGATCCAAAGACTAGTCACTGGCCAGCAGCATCACTTGGTTCTCAAAGATACGAAGCCGCTCATGTTCTCTTGGGACATCAAACCACAAAACATAGAAAGGATGCGGCAATAGAAACCGGAGTTGAAAAGAGTTGATGATGGAGCAGGCCAAAGGAGTCAAACCAGGCCCTGATCAAATAAAAATCTGGGGTAAGCAGAAATTTTGAATGAGCAGAGGGAGCTGGTTGGTAAAGACAAGAACGGAGCATATGAATGTGCAGATTTTATATTAAAAACGGTCCCAGTCATTAAGCAGCCTCCAGCTTCTACCAGCAGCTTTTCAGTAGCCTTCACGCAACCTCAAGATAAACACCCTTTTTTCTGTGTCACCTGGAATCTTCTGACTGTGTCTTCATTTTTCAGAAATTTCAGAAAATTTTATAACAAACCAGGGGCCAGCTTTGAGTTTAATGGCTTACATTTACTTGGTTCCATCTAAACCTAGTCCCTAATATTAGGGCTTTTATATTCTATCTAAATAACACTGGATATCGTGACAGTGGCTACAGCTGTCTCTATTGAATCTGTGGATGAACAGTCTAAACTGTACTCACTTCCATTCCAACTGTGACCCCGGAACCTGCTCCGGTTTCCCATGTGGGATAAACTCCAAACAATAGGCAGAGAAGGGAATATTTACGTTGTATGGAAAATAATTTTAGAAAAGTAATCCAGAAGATACAAATAGTAGGAAAAATACTCAATAAACAGTTCAATCTCAATCATGTTTTTGGCATCGTTAGGAGAGAGAGAGAGAGAGAGAGAGAAAGAAGTATTTCAGCCACTGGGTGTCTCTCTTGCTCTACGTACATAAATGGTGATTGTCCACTTCTCTAGTCTAGGTGAGAAAGTATGTTTAGACTTCAGGAAGAGAATATCAAATAGCAGAATGGGCATATTTTCTTTTAAAATTCCTGATATAGAGATGTATTCTAGCTTTAGAAATAATGGGACAATAAACCTGGGATTGTTATAGTAATGGAACAAGGCAGAAAATAAGCTAAACATATTATAACTGTGTGTCAGTAAAAGTATGCTATCCTGTGTTCTGAATCTGTTTTACCTTTTCTTCTTAGTATAAAGAATTAAATACGGCATTCTATTTAAGTTTTTATTTATTTGTAATACTTTACAAAATATTCATTACAAGATAAGGTTTCAGACTCTACTAGGTTAGAAATGCACCATGAAAAGAAAATCCCGGACTATTTACTGAGAACCAGAATAATATAGGAGGAAGGGACTTTTGAAAATAAGACACATGTTACTAGCAAAAAATGTTTTAGGATTATTCAAGATTAAATGTATCTTCCATAAAAAGCTAACACGGTAACCAAAATATTATTTCATTGAGATAATATATTAAATAACTTGAACTAGGACATTTGTCCTACACTTTGCTCATTGCATTTTGCATAAATTATTCTTACCTTGACCCTGATACTTTAAAGATAAAACTGGGTCTGCACTCAAGTGTTCTTTTAAATAAACCACCTCTAGGAAAAAAAGTCTGTTTTTTTTTTTTTCTCTTCAATCAACTTTACTTTTGTTCTGCCACCATCCTTCACAGGAAAGTAATCTATGTTCACCTTGAAATTAAAATCTAATTTTAAAACAGGTGGGAGATAGGAGAAAAGAGGGTAAGAAAAGGTGAGAGTCAGTGGGTCATGGGGCAGCCCCTGGAACACTCTTGCCTACCTGCGATGCTTGCTGTCTCAGAACCCCATTGTCCATCCCACCCTCAAGAGTCTCAAGATAAATCCTGATTAGTCTAAACCAATTAGAGAAATTCCAATATTCCCCTTTCCCAAAGAGGTAAACCTAAGCCTTTACTTCGACATGTTGGTTTACCCTTATCACCTTTCTGATACCTTCACTTACATTTCTCTTATGATGTTAGACAACAAGGTCATGTGTCGAGTTCTGGCCAATGAAATGTGATAAGGGAGCTTCTGGGAAAGGTTTCCTTGCTCTTAAAAAAGAGACACTGAATTTTGCCATTGCCTAGATGTACGGCCCAGACTGCTGCAATTATCTGTGAATATGAGGGAGGTGACAAAGCTGACATTCAGAGGATAACAGGGTAGGATAATGTTAAATAAACTACCCTGAAGAAGCCTCAGAAATTATTGTTATGTAAGAGAATTAATTTCCTTATTGTCTATACCACTTGCATTAGAGTTTTCTGTTACTTTAAGTTACAGAGCCAAAGGTAAGATCCAACCCATTATCTTTCAGGATAACGGAGGAGAAAAGGGAACAAGAGAAAATAATAAACAAATCTGGAATCTTAAGAACAGTGAGATGGCAGGTGTGACAGAGCCTGTAATACCATTCCAATGAAAACCAGTCTACTTTAGACAATAATGCTTTAATTCTCAGGATTCTGAGTACTTCTTCTTTTGGTCTCTACCAATCACAAATATAGTTAACAAGGATTCTAATTTTTTAAGAGGTAGTTTTATTTTATTCTACCTTGAAGCATGATATTCCTATGTAGTATTTTGTCAAGTAGCATCAAACTTGCCTTAGTCTACATTCAAAAAAAAACCCAAAAAACCTAAGTCTGTAAAATACAGGACTAACTAAAGTCTCGTAGATATAAAATACATAGTTGGTTTGAAAGAAAACAAACTGTAAGATTTAACCAGAGTAACATATAACATTGATTGTAGCTTTTTGCACCAGGTTATTCTAATTCAAACCTCTAAGATACATGTTTTAGCAGTCAATTCTCAGTAAAAAGCATAGCAAATCAATTTTCTCTACTCAGGGCAGAAAATTAGTCAAATGAGGAAAAGTTTCTAAAATGAACTAACTGGGAATTATTCCCTGGAAACAAATTCTATACCTGAGGCTACAGAATAGGAAGAATCACTCTTAAGGCTCTACGTTGAAACCAACACATTACCAAAACAATGTGGAATATGGACTTTTAGCTAAGTGGTTCTGCACATTAGAATCAACTTCAGAGCTTTGACCAACTACAAATGCCTGGCTTCCACTCCAAAACCAAGTCTATCTCTCAGTCTCTGGGGGTGGACATCTGTATTTTTTCCAAAGCTCTCCATATGCATACATAGTGACAGGTTGAGAACCACCGATTTAGACTTCAGTGTAGAATTAATCATATTTTAAGGCATTTAAATAATAAAATGATGTGATCCTTGGAAATTATGCCAGCCATCTAGCAGTGAATACTTTTGAGTACTTATGGCACTTTTTAATAATCAATCCCCACAGATTAGCCTTGCACAGAATCCCATGCTTAATGAAAATCCGTATTATAGTGAATTTTTTTCCCTCATTTAAATACTCTTGGTGACATGACCAAAGTAACTCTCCCCATTCTAGTATAAGAAAGACAGATTTTAGACATACTATAAGTATCAAATCAAAATCAGTCACAGGAGAAGATAGGTCAAAAGGAGTCAGGACTAAGAACAGAGTCAGAATGGTTAGTGGGAACCCTAAAGAAAAAGCTAGCCATAATTCAGGGTGTTGAAAAAAACACTAGAAGATATGGGCAAGGTTCAGGATGAGCCAGGGTAAGGATGACTGACATTCAGTAGTCCAAGCATGACACAGGGCACAAATGTCATTACTTTATGGCCTACGGTCAAAGTTCAGATATCAAACTGGGAATGAGAAAAGAGTCCAGAAATGAGAGCCTAGATAAGGAGGCAAGAAAAAGAATATCAGGATCCAGTGAGTCTCATGGATCCATACAATAAATAAAACAACCTCTTGAGCCTCCACCTTCCTGCCTGAAGGCAGGACGGGGAAGGGCTACTAGATGTGGACTCCACTAGGGGCAGTAGGGTTTGCATGTACAGTGACTACAGAAGAGCATTACTTCCTGCCGAAGCCTGACCAGTCCTAAAGATAAGTGTCATATGAAATAATGAAGCCTTATAGTTAAAAGAAACCTTAAAAGCAAGTTAATCCAACCACTCATCCAATGCTATCACTAGACCTGGGTTTCATCAATGCCTTTCCAAACTATGTAAAATAAGTGTCGATATCTCTTACTAAGATAAAAGAAATGGTAGGACAGAATTAACTTTCAATAGTGATCTACATTGATCCAAAATAGTATCAAGTGAAATTTAACCTTTACATTCATTTGCATTCAAAAACAATTATGTCATTTCCCTCACAGAAAAGACTTTTAGAATGAATTATTTTTAAATGTTTAGGACCCCATTCTGTCACTATGTATTTTCTCAAACTAAAGGATATATATTTTTTTAATTAATTAATTAATTTATTTTTTTATTTATGGCTGTGTTGGGTCTTAGTTTCTATGCGAAGGCTTTCTCTAGTTGTGGCAAGTGGGGGCCACTCTTCATCGCGGTACGTGGGCCTCTCACTATCGTGGCCTCTCTTGTTGCGGAGCACAGGCTCCAGACGCGCAGGCTCAGTAGTTGTGGCTCACGGGCCCAGCTGCTCCACGGCATGTGGGATCTTCCCAGCCCAGGGCTCAAACCCGTGTCCCCTGCATTGGCAGGCAGATTCCCAACCACTGCACCACCAGGGAAGACCCCAAACTAAAGGATATTTTTTAAAAAGTTTCTTTCTTTATACATTAAGTTACTTGTGACTTATTGTTTATAACACAAGCTCCTTGAGTTGCTTTTCTAGCTGTGGCAATTTACACTTTGAGCTTAACAACTGGTTTAGTCTAATGTGGCCTCAACTCCTCGCCTACCTCCATCCACCCACCTTGATGGCAAATGTAGTGCAAGGGGATTGAATTTTTCTCCAAGCAGATTGACTCTTCCAAGTGGGTAATGAACTCATGAAGAAGTAAACACCTAACCCTTTTCTTTGACAGATGGCCTAAAGATTTTAGTTTTCATTCTGACATGTTAATTTACAAATCCATAATACTTTATAGCATGTCCACCATTAATCACAAGAAGTCATTCATTTCTGTTCGGGCTAGGAATTCACTTCAGTAGGGCAGAACATAAAATTGTGTCAACCTAAAATTTTGATGAAATATTTTATGGGAGTAGATTTGATTTTGGAAAGTTTTATCAATTTTGATCATTCAAAAATGGTTGCAATCTCCAATGAAGGCAACCCCTAAATATGTTCAAACAACCTAGTGAAGGACAGCTACACAAAGTAGTGGAGTTTCTATCTCACTTAATCATTGGGTTACTAATTTAGACTGCTCAGTTTCTTAACATTTTTCCGTTTATAAAAATAAAGCTAGGGCTTCCCTGGTGGCGCAGTGGTTGAGAATCCGCCTGCCAATGCAGGGGACACGGGTTCGAGCCCTGGTCTGGGAGGATCCCACATGCCACGGAGCAACTAGGCCCGTGAGCCACAATTACTGAGCCTGCGCATCTGGAGCCTGTGCTCCGCAACAAGAGAGGCCACGATAGTGAGAGGCCCGCGCACCGCGATGAAGAGTGGCCCCCGCTTGCCACAACTAGAGAAAGCCCTCGCACAGAAACGAAGACCCAACACAGCCATAAATAAATAAATAAATAAATAAATAAATATTTTTAAAAAAATAAAAAAATAAAAAATAAAGCTAGCTTATCATAAAAACAAAAAGATTTAGAATGTAGAAACTAAAAACTATCCATAATTCTACCACCCCAAATATGGAAACAATCTGTTTATATTCTTTTTTTTCTTTGAAAAGGAACTTCAGGTGGGAACGGCAGAGTTTTTAAAATTTATTTATTTATTTATTTATGGCTGTGTTGGCTCTTCGTTTCTGTGCGAGGGCTTTCTCTAGTTGCGGCAAGTGGGGGCCACTCTTCATCGCGGTGCGCGGGCCTCTCACTATCGCGGCCTCTCTTGTTGTGGAGCACAGGCTCCAGACGCGCAGGCTCAGTAATTGTGGCTCACGGGCCCAGTTGCTCCGCGGCATGTGGGATCTTCCCAGACCAGGGCTCAAACCCGTGTCCCCTGCATTGGCAGGCAGACTCCCAACCACTGCGCCACCAGGGAAGCCCTGTTAATATTCTTGTACTTCTGTTTATTCTCCACATTTTTTAACACACTTGAAACCATACAAAATTTCCAGTTCTGCTTTAAAACTTAATAGTACAGCTGTTACAATTCTATAAGAAGATTTACTTAACCATTTGTCTACTGTTGGACACAAGTTGTTTTTAATTTTCAGTATTCTAAAAACACAACATGAAGATACTTGTGCATAAATCTTTTTCCGTATTTAGGATATATATTTAAATACATATTCTTACCAGATTCTCCAGCACTGAAATGATCAAATGGATTCCCTTCAGCATCCGGGTTTAGTAACATCATTTCAAATGGGATATCTTCCACCTGAGAATTCTCATTGTCCTCTTTGCACGTATACTTGTCTGCATAGAACACGTGCCACGTTTGTGGATATGGAATCTGAGACACTGTCAGACTATGTTCAGTCTGATTCATGGCTACTTTAAAGAGAAAAAAATAGCACTTTCAAAGCAAAATTCTCAAATGTATTCATTGTTTTAGTCACATAATCAATTTGAAATTAGAATTCTTTTGTTTAGTTCTTATTGTCTCAGTAGTCTAAGCCCTGATGTAGTATTGGAATAAGTTCTGTAAGTCATAAAGCAGGTAAAAATAATGTATTTTAACCAACCAAAGGAATCACTATAAAAGTTCTATGAAATACCACAAATGACTAGAATAGTTTCACTGAAACTCTGAATTTCAATTTTAAGTATTTTCAAAATTTTCAATCGAGTTAGCAACACTAAAAATTTTTTTGTTGTGGTGGTAAAATGTACACAATACAAAAGTTACCATTTTAACCATTTTTAAGTGTACAGTTCTGTATTAAGTATATGCACAATGCTGTGTAACCATCACAGTAACATTTCTGAAAATTACTTGAGTTAAATTTAAAATGGAGCATTCAACTTTGGAAATTATTATATCTAAAAATTATGACTGACAAACACCTTCAAAAGATTTTCCAAAATCTCTTCCTGATTGGCTATTCTTTAAAAAGTTACTAAAAGTAGAAAAATAGAAGTTACAGGAATATGAGTTGTTATACCGGGTCAGATCTATATAGTGTGTTGGGCTGGGGTGGGAACTCATGAATGTTGGCCTCACAAAGACCTGCGCTTGAATCCTGGCTCCAATACTTACCTTCTATATGACTTTGGGCAAGTTACATAAGCAATGACACTCACTTTCTTCATCTGTAAAATGAAGATAATACAGCAAAGAGCTGATGCAAGGACTAAGTTATATGAGTCACTTAACATGGTATCTGTCTTATAGTAGTTGCTGAATAAAGGTTAATTGTCCTTTTCCTTTCTTTAAAATAAGGTGATTATACCAGTAAGTGGTTCTCAATCCAGGGTAATGCTATTCCTCTGCAGGGCATTTGAATATGTGTAGGGACAGTTCTGTTGTCATAGCAATTGTTCTCAACTTCAAGATACTTGAAGCGGGGCTGTGCTAAACTTCATACAATCCAAGCTTACATGACAAAGACCTGTTCTGCCCAAAATGCCAGTAGTACCCCCTTTGAGAAACACTAAATGATGTCTAAGATCCCTTCTCGATCTAAAACTATGATTCTGACCTACGAGAAACTCACTACTACCATGAGTGTTGCAGGAGAGTGGCGTCTCAAACACTATGTGTAATAAAGACAATGGAAGAGTTAGAGAAGCAAGTCTTACTCATCATATACACTACTTAACCTCTCTAAATTTCTTTCTTCAGTAGTAAACTTAAGATACTTGCCCTATCTGACTCAGAGTTCTTGTGAGGAGCAAATGAGACAGTATATGAAAATCCTGTGTGAAGAGTCTGATTCTATATAAAGTATTCTTAAAATATATGATTACGTTGGGTGCAATTCCCAAGTCTAGATTGCCCCCACTGCATCCAGTTAGTCTTGATCTTTTCCCCAACTGAAAAAAATGAAACTTCTTAATAAATAAAATACATTTCTTGAGATAACTGTGGAAACTTGTATATGGAAGAGATTTTAGAGTTTATTATGAAATTATTCATTTTCTTAGATGCAGTAATGGTATTGTTATGGTAATGGTAATGGTTATGGAGAAGAATGTCCTTACTCTTATAAGATGTATGCTGAAATACGGTGAACTGCTCAAGGCACCAACAGCTTATTTTCATTTCAGTTAAAAACAAAAATCACACACATACAAACATAAAGCAAATGTAACAAAATATTATTGATAAAATTATTAAATCTAAGCCAAGGATATACAGATGTTGGTTGTACGATGCTTTCAACTTGTAAGTATAATTGAAAATTTTCCTAATAAAAAGTTGGAGAAATACTATTTATATGTTGTCTTTATAAATGAGATACAGATTTATCTTGCCAGGATCCAAATTTTGAGGACTTAAACTTTACATTTGGGAATTTCATTAATAGTAGTTAAACTGGACAAGATGATTTTGTTAAGAATACCACAGCATTGTTTTTTTGGATATCTTAATTTAGCTGACATTTATACTGTTTTTCTTACTGCACAGCTTCTAGAAAAAAGTAGCAAAGACTCTAGTTTCTCTAGTTTCTGTTAAATTGATGACCTTTAGTAAGAATTCAATATATGATCAATAGCAGCTCAGAAATAAGGCTTTTGAAATGTGCAGCTCGAAATTATGTAATCTGGACTTCATTATATAAAGGCTTTGCTGTGTTGAGGTTTTATCACTTGCACTTTTTCTTAGATAAAACAATATAAAAATTTAACCATTATATTTTCACCAATACACTTTTTGATGTTTCATTTTAAATTATGTAGATCTACATCAAATAAAAACAAAAGTGTGCTTCATAAAGTGATATTGGCCTTAGTTTTTGTCTTGCTGTCTTTTTCAGTATGCCTAGGAAATAAGCCTCTTGACAAAACTGCATGTTCATTGTTTTTGAAACAAAAGACTACAGCACAGCACGCTTATTGTATGCTGATGCAATGAGTACCTCAAATATTAACAAAACTTGAATTGCAGAGAATGGTGTTGAAAGGCTAATCGCCCAATAATATTATAAAAGGAAATGAATACTGTTAACAAAATTGCCCGGACTAATAAAATACTAACACCTTTAAGCGATTTATACAATATACCAAATGTACAAGAGGAAATATATGCATATGATGTAAAAAGATAATACTGAAAATGTTTTATATACAAAGTTACATTTAGTTCTTATAATCTGACAGCAAATATTTTTGCATATAAACTCATCATTTTCTGTGCATTTAAATATCTTCTTTGTTTGCTTTAAAAACCTACAAAATAGTTTCTATCATTTAAAAAAATCTGATGTTTTATGACATTACTGAAAGAGAAAAAAGCAAAAAGTAAGACTGAAAAATAATTTCTCAAACATTAATTTGGGAGAATGTATAATCACAAGCAACATTCAACACTGAGAGTTTTCAAATCTACTAATCTTCTCATAGTTTACAGCAGCAATAAGGTTTTACATAGGAGTTAGGCATAGTTAATGAGCTCATCACCAAGTAGGTGAAAGGCTGTTAATTCTTAAAAGTCTCATTAATGGTCAGGAAATGAGAATTATTTCTACAAGGAATTATTTTCAGATACGTGATACTACTACAGTGTCATGAATTTAAGGATATGCTTTTTGTTTCAATGCATCAAAGCTTCTAAATAACAATATACTATAAACATGAAAATAATATATAAAAGTTGGAGAATACAGATTTTGTTAAGACTTGGCTTTTGTTAAGGGAAAAAGAACTGATTACATATGTAGAAAGTGATATATATGTCATTAGTACTTAATTTATTTCAGACCTCCAAATTTAACAAAACAATCTTCATTCCTCAAAAATTCCAGTTTCCTGAAATCTTCCGTTCCAACAATTCCAAAGAATACCCTTGCACTTAAGAGTAGGGAAGAGGAAGGGAAAACAGAAAAAGAAACAACATCAAGAGGTTTTATAAATTATAACTCTCTACATATGCAACTCCACCTAAAGAGTCATAATTAGAATCACAGCATTTTAGGACTTTTAGGAAGCTTAGAGAAAACTAGTCCAACTTCCTTGTTATACAGATAGGTAAAGTGCAGCTCCAAGATAACAAGATCTTATTACAAGTTACTAGCAGTGATTCTCAGTTTAGCTGTCTTTGCAATGCAGCAAGTCTCTCTATATACGTAAGTTCTGTGACTGAAGGTATTTGACTGATAAAAAAATTATGTTTTTGCAAGTGTATATAGTATATGGTATAATATTGATCATGTAATATAAGAAAACAAATTGATTCCTATAGCTCAAAGCTTTAAACTGTCTGATAAGTTACTATTTCATTTAATTTCACTTTATTTTATTTGGCTGCGCCGGGTCTTAGTTGCGGCACTCGGGATCTTCCTTGACGGATGTGGGATCTTTAGTTGCTGTGTGCAGGCTTCTATCTAGCTGTGGCCTGTGGGTTTTCTCTCTCTAGTTGTGGTGCGCGGCCTCAAGAGCACATGGGCTCTATAGTTGAGGCACGCGAGCCTCTAGTTGAGGCGCTCGGGCTCGGTAGTTGTGGCGTGCGGGCTTACTTGCCCCGTGGCATGTGGGATCTTAGTTCCCCGACCAGGGGTCGAACCCACGTCCCCTGCATTGGAAGGTGGATTTTTTACCACTGGACCACGAGGGAAGTCCCTGATAAGTTTTTAACAGAGAAAGAAAAAGACTTTGAGGTGCGAAGTACAAAGCAAATGACCTACTAACCAAAAACCCCTCAAGCACTAAGCTCCAAGACAATTCATCTTACAAATACTTAGTCAATGCTTAACTGAGCACTAGTGTATCATAAATTCTCACTCATAGTACCATGTAACTAACATTCATAGTCCTTATCACAATAGCAGTTTCACATTTATTCACAGTTATCTTATTTATACCCTCAGCAGCCTTAAGGAATGTGAGAGTGTCAGTATTTTGGTCCTTTGATTTATCACTAGTGCCTAGCATAGTACTGGAAGTGCTGTGAATGAATGAATGAATGAATGAATAGACCAAAAGAGCCCTGCTGCTCTCACTGATTGATTTTATAACAAATAAATAAAATGTAAACTTGTAACTAAAATAAATGCTGTGGAGGAAGACAACAGGCTATAAAAACTCGAGTGTTAACTTAGTGGATGGAGGAGCCAAAGAGGGGAAGGAAGAAAAAGCAGAGGAAAAGCCTGTGCAAAGGCCCAGGGTGGCACTGAAACAACACCTGCGCTACAAATAAAATGAGGCCGAAGGGGGCAATGCTGTGAGATGAAGCTGGGGTCGGGGGTGAGCAACAGCCAGACTCGGATGGCTTTGCTGATCAGATTAAGGAGGACCGTCTTTGTCCTAGAGCAGTAGGAACCCACTGAAGTATTGAAGGGTGTGGTGAGGATGTGAATGTGACATGATCAAACCTGCTATTCAGAAAAATCACTCTGATTCCAGACGGGGGACCAGCATAGCTGCAGTGGCCAGGTAGGAGCTACTGCAATAGTACAGGCGAGAGATTACGGCAGCCTGGAATAACATGGTGGGGGTAGAGATGAAGAAAAGTAGATGAATTCAAGAGATACTGAGAGGTAACTTATGAAACAAGAAGGGGATGGAGGGGTCAAAGAGGGCAGTGTTGGGCTTCCCTGGTGGCGCAGTGGTTGAGAATCTGCCTGCCACTGCAGGGGACACGGGTTCGAGCCCTGGTCTGGGAAGATCCCACATGCCACGGAGCAACTGGGCCCGTGAGCCACAACTACTGAGCCTGCGCGTCTGGAGCCTGTGCTCCGCAACAGGAGAGGCCGCGATGGTGAGAGGCCTGCGCACCGCGATGAAGAGTGGTCCCCACTTGCCGCAACTAGAGAAAGCCCTCACACAGAAATGAAGACTCAACACAGTCATAAATAAATAAATAAAAGAACGTGAATTTCAAAAAAAAAAAAGAGGGCAGTGTTGGAAGACTCCTTGGTTTCTAGCTTATTCCCTAGATAGATGGTGGTGCCAGTTCCTGAAACAGGGAACGCTGGAAGAGGGCCAGGTTTGGATGGGCAAGGTGGCTGACATTACGAGAACTGGGGACAGAAGGCTAGAAATTTGTACACATATGTGGAACACCTAGATGATTAAATTGGTGTAGAACGGAAAAGAGAATTGATAATGAGCATTTGTAGGAATTTCCCAGATAAGTTCTAAAATTCAGGGTTGAGGTAAATAACTTTATGTAAGTAACTGTCTCTTTGATATCTGAATCCAGTCATTCAGGCTTCTTCAGCGTACTGTCAATGTCATCTCACAAACCTAGACAAAAGACATTGCCACAATGGGTGGCAATGACTGGGGACTTGTACTCTTATCCCTACTCAGGCTATGAGGGAACCAGACAGCTGCTAAGACTAAGAAGACTGGATGTTTAGAAATGGCAGTGCTTTACTGACTAGACTGAAAGAAGAGTCAGAGACTCACCATTATGCAGAACACGGTAGGGGAAATACAGGGGGGAAAGGGGAGAGGGATAATTCCTATTTTTTTCTCATGGATGTCTCATATTCCTAATTAACAACCAGTTAACTTCCAAGGGTAAAATGGGTAGCATGGCATATGCTCTTCATTTCTATATTAAAAAGATCTGCACTCACTCTGGATGGCAAACACCCTAATGCATGGGACAGTGCTGATGAGAATGGAAGAGCTCAAGAATTCAGGCAACTAGAATAATAAAAGTAGAGCCTCTCCAGAGGCAAACCTAGAGGTTTACAAATGATGTGGGGCTGGTATATTCTAAAATGACACATCGTGTCACCATACGACTCGGTCCCGAGTCCCAATAACACGTTGCAAAACAGCATCACTTGGGCTAAATTATACAATTAACTGAGATAATGCAAGCTTAGTGTTTAGCTCAGTGCTACCAGATAATAAGCATTCAACAAATGTTATCATTCACTCCATGCTGCCACTTGGTCAAAATATATCTGCCATATTGGTATGAATTATGTGACCTGTGAGAAGTCTGAATGTAGGAAAGTACACCTTTATAAATTATCTGGATATTTTTTCAAAAATTTTGAGTAAGAGGGGAAAAAGGCATTCTATCTTTTGATCAGGGAAAAGATTAGTTTCCTTAAACTTTAGCTTAAAATGTACTCAACAGAGTGTGATATGTGCTATGCCATGAAACATCTTGATAGGTAAATACTATACTCCCGACATTAAGGAGGAAAAAAATATACATAATGGTCAAAGAAAAAAGGATATACTCACTTGTCAACTGAGCTTTGGATAATTTTTCACTACAACTATAACCGTGACCGCTTTCCTGCAGCTTTAGCCATTCCTGGGCTTGGAACAGGTAGAGTTTAGCTTCCTTTCCAATGGCTACTGCTATGTCATTGATTCTGACACAGAGAAGAGCATGGTCACCTGGACATTAGAACAAAAATTATCAACTAGTTGGTCTTGTATGGAACTAAGATGGTAGGACAATTCAATACCTCTATTTATCAAAATGGGAATTAAAAGAGCACAGTTTGTCTTAAATCTCATTTTAGCTAGGCAGGTCACATTAGAATGACCATCCCATTCAGATGCAAGTCAAGAGATTATTCACATTAATTATCCAAAACAATGTGTGGTGTTTCCTTATACTTCAGCTGATAACTCATGGTTTTTCACTGAATAAACAGCCACTTCTGTATGCAGACATTCACTATGATAGAATTTTGCCTCATTTTACAACCACTCCACATCTTTAACACTTGCCTATAAACTATCCATAGAAATTTCCTGCCAAAGTTTCTTTTGTTTTTTAATATAACATGGCTGTTAATATTTAATTATTCTTTTAATATAAAAAACAAAAACATCTTATAGCAAGAAAGGTTAAATAAATGGGTTTTGGGGTAGACCTGATACAAAATTTGACATCTGTGACTTTTACAAAGGAATTTTCAGAACAATATATGTTGTAAGACAACTATAGAATGAGGCTTGTTACACACAGCAACTACATTTAAGGCCCAGGAGAGAAATAGCAAAAAGTAGTTGCCTCTAGGGAAAGGGACTCTGGGTGAGGAGAAGGGAAATGGGCCTGTTTTTTCATCTGAAGATCTTTTTATTCTCCTGTTTCTGTTGTTTTTACTATTATCACTTTGACTAAACATTTTAAATAAATTTAAAGTTATAGTATGTATCAAAAACTGTCTAAGTCTCTGATATAAATGAATTACATTATAAATTATCAACAGCCTTAAAAGTGACTCTAAGGCCCTATTAACATCTTAAATCACATTCTGAATTAGAGTTCATATTTCAGTACTGTATGCTCTATTATCATTTTCCTGAATTCGAATTCACTGAAAATTGGTAATAGTAAAATACAAACACACAAAAGAGAGAAAGTGTGTATGTTAATATACTTGGAACACTCTATTCCTCAGTCTTACCTGAGAAATCTGGATTTACTACATGTTTCTCCCCTATGTTTATCAGGTAATCACCATGAAACATCAGGGTTGTCTAAGCCTGTCTGGGAGTCACGAGTAACAAGCCATGTCACAGCTTCCATACATGCCAGATTTTCTGGTACTGTCCAGACTGTACCATTTATTGTAGTGACATTACTATCACTGTCAATAGTCAAAGTATAGTTACAGCCAGTTGATTAAGTAACTGAAAATGTTACCTAAAAAAATAATAAAACTCTCAAGTTTCTTCTTCCTTCACCCAAGGTCTACTCCACAATAGATTTTGTTAAATGGATTGCATCTCCTTTTCTCAGTTATTTTTAAAACTTGATTAAAAATAATAAAGTTTCCCTTCCCTTCACACCAACAATTCTGTAATTCAATACTTTAAATTTCTTTCCCAACCAATTAGCTTCCTGTTTTTATTATCTTCTCCTAAGAATCCTCTCTAGGACAGTATTCTGATCTTGCATCTTTTAATGTTAAAGACTCTATGAAAGGATCCTAACCTCATCAAAGCAAATAATTATTTGAAATATAGTAGTAGTCAAATTAAGAGTACCAGCAGTATATACCAAGAAAAACATTCAAATTTTGAGGGTACAAATAAATAAAGCAAAAAATAGAATGAATGCAGATTCATTCATTGAAGAATTATGGATTTTTGAGGGAGACCAGAAGGGAATGCAATCTCATTTCAGAAGGGCCACAGAGGGTACAAATTATGAAGCTTCCAGGATACACTTGCACGCATTTCTGTGAAGTTAATTCTAGGCCTCGTGGTCCACAGTATAGCTACTCCTTTCATAGGGAGGTAACCAAACTGTCCCAGCAATTGTGACAACTAGATTATCAGGTGCTTGGTGGGGAGGGGTGGGTGGTTCCAAAACCTCTCTGCTGCCAAGTAGGTTTTAGCAAATTGATCTTAAAACAAAAAGAACAAAACCCAGGAAATCTAAGTTCTGGCACTTCACGAATTACGGTGCCTTAGTGTATACAATCAGGCTGAGAACGGAGGAGCGAGCAAAGGATGCTTCTTTGCGCGAAGGATCTCGAAACTGGCAGCAGGAAGAGTCATCAGCACATTCGTTAGTACGGGGAGGATTGGGGAAACGGTCTTTTAGGTGCAGAATACAGCCACTAACCGGGGGAGGTGCTGACAAGGATCTGGGGAGCAGCAACACAGGGGCTGGCCATAAACGCATGCCACGATTCCGGGAAGCTGCGATGGGGGCGGCTGCCGGCCACGCAGGAAGCGCAGGTGAGCTGGGTGAAGTCCCCAGCCTCGCCGCCGCCGGCTCCCGGCTCCCGGCTCCCCACGCGAGGCGGGGAGGGAGGGGCCGCGGGATGGGCCCACGAGCCTTCATCCCTCTCCCCGCCCCCGCACCTACCGTGGAACTCGAAGTGGCCGATGCTCTGGCCGTGAGCGTCTCGGGCCGCGGCGCTGCTGAAGCTGCCTCGCAGCGTCTTACCCTGGCTGCCGGGTGGCCACCAGCAGCAGGTGAGGGCCACCGCCAGCAGCCGCAGCCCCCCCATCCCCACCTCCTGCTCGGCACCCACACCCCTGCCCCTCACCGCCTGTGGCCGCGGCCCCACGTCTACAGCTTGAGATGGGGAGATGAGGGGAGAGGGACCGGCGTCGCGGGTCCGTCCCCGGGAGTCTAACAGCCAATGAGGGGCCCCTCCACCACGAGCCAAGGATACCCACCAATCAGAGGCTGAAATGGGCGGGACTGCAGATATGCAAGTCCCATCACTCCCCGGCCTTTTGGCTAGTTCCCGCCTTTTTTATGGAGACTCAGGAGGATGTTGCTTCAGGTTACGGAAAAATTATTGCCCTCCTCTCCTCCGCGCGCGTGGTGCCATTGCGCATGCGCGGGCGCGCGGAACGGGCCCGAAAGGTTTCCAGGCGTGCGTGGGATTCGAAAATAGCTAAGAAACACACAACAGCAATGTTTCTGGTGAGAGGAGGAATACTCCAGCAAAGAAAGCCCTACGTGCCCATGTAACGTACTGGACGTTTCCAATTTAATGTCTCAAAAGCACGTAACTGCCCCCTGTCCATTTAATGCCTGGCCTCTCGGCACCTTCAACCGACTTTTTCCTCCTAGGTTTCCTGTCTTCTTGAGCTATGCCATCATCCAACAGGCCAGACAGCTGAGAATTATAGCGACACCGCCCTCCCCCCCCCCCCCCCCTTACCGCCACCCCTCATACCTCTACATCCAATCAATTCAATGAAACAGAAGTTTATTAGCGCCTCTTCTGGACGGTTAGGTTAGGAAGTGCCAGCCACTATTCTATGCAGGCCACCATCTTACCATTATTTACTTGGCCTATGGCAACTAACCCGACAACAGTCAATTCTCTCCAAGTGGTTACACACAGTCTATCTCTAGCCTAGTACCACAGAAAGCTTTGGGAAGCGCAGTATGACTGTATCACTTTCCTTCAAAGTCTCTCAGTTGCCTTAGGACATAATCCAAACTCTTTAGAATATGACTTTCAAGTCTCTCGAATTGGCATCTCTCAACAGTTGATGTCCATCCTTACCGAGCCACTGTCAGTTTGCTAAACACACGCCAAGTTCTCCCCTCTGGGCCTATAGCACTTGCAGATCCCTCCTGCTGGAATACTTCACATATCCTACCATTCAGCCTCCACTTCATCTCCTTTTCCTACTTTACTTTCCCAAGGCACGGTAAGAAGCCTTTCTCAAACCCTCAGATCTGTGTTAGATACCCCTGGTACCAGAATCCCTTACTGCCCTACGAGGGCAGTTACCACACTATTTTGTAAATGTCTATTGATTTATCTGAATCCCTTACTATATTGTAAGCTCCAGCTGGTCAGAGACTATGTCTATCTTGATGAGAGTAGAAGCTCAAGAATCATTTCATGAATAAATGTATATAAATGATTTTCATTTGACAACAAGCTTTTATTACATGTAATCAAGTTCTCACAACAGACCTCATCATTTAGAAAAAGAAATCTTGAGGGAACATTTCATATATACCCAGCGTTTTTTATATCTGGATGACCAGGAGTAAACTGGAGATATTAATATATGAGATTTTTATTTATTAAAATATTTTATTTATTTTTAATTATAAAAGTAATTCATGCAGCTTAGAAAAAAACTCACAGTCAAAAAAGTACGGGGAAAAAAAAGTATGATGTAAAAATTGAAGTCCTCATTTCCTTCTTTCCCTGCTCATACGGATACCCAAAGGTAACTCCTTGTTAATAGTTTAGGGTGGATGCTTTAAGACGTGCATTTACAAATTATGTGGTGTTTGCAAACCAAGGACAGGAATAAAATTGGTCCTGAAAAAAATCTGAACATTGGCCTTGAATACTGTGACTATTTCTTCTTCTCTTCATAATCAACTTTGTTTTTCTCTCTCACTGAAGACAGGCTTCTTGATTCCTTGTTTCATTTGAATGAGTATAGCTACCAACAAGTTGCAAATTTTTATAGGTCCTCAGAGTTCAAGAAGAGCAACCGGACTATGCTAAAACCTTAGTCCAATTCCAAATCCCAAGAAGAGGATTCAGTTAGCCTATGGTGAGTCAGATGCACATCCTGTGGTCTGCCTGGGTGGGTCAACTTGGGGAGATGATAAAGGGTAGGGAAGTCTGGTCAGATAGAACCGTAAGTATTCACTACAATATATTTTGGTCCTCATTCCATGTTGGTACATTCTTTTTAAAAGCTATATATCAGCCCACTGCATTGAAGAAGTGAGACAATACTAGTAGGCATTTAGATTGTATCCAGTTTTTCATTATAGCAATGAACATACTTATGTTTTTCTGCAATTATCTATATTTTACATCATGAAATTTGGGGATCATAGAGTGGTGTGTACATTTGAACTTTTCATGTATGTTACCACTTGGCCCCCAAAAACAGTTGTAACAAATGACACATCCACATATACTGGGTATTCTCATTCTTCTTAGACTTTACCAGCACATTATGTGGAAAACAAAAACAAAAAACCAAGATATTTATCCATCTGAATAAACAGTATTTACTGATGGTTTATTCTGTGCCAGGCCTGGTCCTGAAGCCTTGGGATTATAGCAGGAAACAAAACAAAGGCCCTACCTTCATGGAATAGTAACAATGAGCAATTCAACATAAATGTTTAAGATGGCTATGGAGAAAAATAAAGAAGGGTAAAGTGGCTCGGCAGGGCTCGGGTACAGCTTGCTATTTTAACTGGAGTGATCAAGGAGGGACTCTCCACTAGGGTGGCATTCAAGCTGAGACCTGAGGGTAAAAACTAGGCAGACATCTGAGGAAAGGGCACGCAAGCCCAAGAGAAGAAGCATGCCTGGGAAATGCAAGGAAGACCAAAGGAGGGCAGGGAGGCTGAGGCAGGGTGAGTAAGAGGGAGAACAGTAGGAAGAGATCTAAGGATAGGATCTAGGGAACATCTTTACCACGACTGCAAACGGCCCGCACTGTCTGTAAATGGTGCCGACGACAAAGTAAAAGGCCATTTTGCAATTCCAACCTCCCATCTCCACAGTTTGAAAGAAGAGAACTAAGAGAACTGGAGTTCTCAGCTCAACCGGTGAGTAATCTGTGCAGATCGCTGTAGTTCACGAATGAAAAGAAGGTCATCATTCCTAACTCCGACCACATGTGTAATTAAGTAAAGCCTAATCCACGGTGGTGTCATTTGCCCCGGAACCTTTAAGACCCTACTTTCCCAGCTACCCCAGTCTCTCCAATCCTCCGAGGTGTTGGCCGAGAAGAGCTGCACCTGCGCAGTGGCGCTGCGCGGCCCGCACACCCGGAGGCCCCGCCCAGCCCTCAGTGGGCGGGGACAAGTCAGCCCGAGCTCCGGAAGCGGCCGCTGCCTGCCCCGTTAACGTGTCAGGGGAGGGAGACGCGTCGCAAAAAGTCGCGGTGGAACTTCCCTACGATCTACAAACCTGGCGTTTTACGGTTCCAGTCCCTGCTGAGCTGGGAGATGTCGGCTGCGGGACGGCCCGAGCCCTTGCGTCCTCCCGACGGCTTTGCGAAGCGGGTCCTGGTGACCGGGGGTGCTGGTTTCATGTAGGTAACGGCGCCGCTGGCAGAGTAGTGGCTCCCCAGAAACCCCAACCTTTCCCTGCGCCTCTGCTTGCCCTTGGCAACTTGGGATCAGCTTTGGGGATCTGATTGACAGGGGGAGGGTCTTAACGCACGACTAGGATCATCCCACCTTCTCTCCACTTCCCGGCCTGCGAAGACGTGCGTGGCTCCTTTGAAACGACTTCTTTTAAGCGCCTCCCAAACGAAGCAAAAGTGCTGTGGTACTGTCCACCTTTGTACCTGGCCCGAGAGGTACCTGTCACTCTTCTGAGTGCGCCCCCTTTGCAGTAAGCTTCTCACCAACTGGCCCAACCCGAGCCCAGGGCCCACGATACACAGGCCTTGGACGTATAGGCTCCATGAACCGGTTTGGGGATTATGATAAGGGTTTCATTTATTCAGCAGACTTAAAAAAATCCTCTGTCGGTGTTTTGACCTGTACTAGTCGTCTGAAGCCTCTTTCCCTCTCACACCCATATTTAATCAGCAAGTCTTCTCTCACTCCTTCCAAAGAGACCACTTCTCACCCTCCTCCCCTGTTCTCCCCTAGCCCCTGTTAATGTCTGCTTTTGCCTAGACTGCTACTGTAGCCTCCTGATTGGTCACACTGCTTCCACTCTTGTTCCCTTAAAGCCTGTTCTCACGCACAAGTCAGTGTTTATTAAGTAAATAAGTGCGTAATTTCACTCCAAAGATTCCTGTCGGACTTAGAGTAAAATGCAAACTCTTTACCATGTCTAGAAGACTCTCAGGTGTCAAAGCTCGAACCGGATCTCCTGTCGTTCCACCTCTTGCTTTTCTGGGCCTCTTGCAGTTGCTGGAACCCAGGAGGCTATTTTCCCCTGTTTTGAGGCCTTTGCACTTGCTCCCCCTTTGCTTAGGCTGTTTGCATCACTCAGTTCAGATGTTTACGCAGAGGTCACCTCCTCCCGGCCTTAGCTGACCACCCTATCTAAAATAGCCCCTCTCCCAACTAACACACTTATCACTACCTGAAACTATATTGCATATTTGTGTTTACTTGCTTATTGCCTGCATCCCAACCCTAGGATGTAAACCGAGTGAGGGCAGAGACTGGGGTTCCCTCAACACCTGGAAGAATGCTTCCCCCCCCCCATTAGTATATTAGATCATCTCTTCCAATCTGACAGTGACTTGGAGGAGGGTACCAGGCAAGTTTCATTTAATGAAAAGGGGAGCATGGGCATAAAGGGGTGGTACAGTGCTGGTCCAGGAAAGGTACGTCTTAGAAAGTTCTGTGAAAGGTCTGTCAAGTACAAACTCTGAATTCATAATTTGTTCCTAGGAGCCCAACGTTTTGGTGTGTATGATAAAAATCTGGTGGATCATCTCACTGAGAGATGCCTCTGGCTCCGCTTCAGGGTCCTCTAAAACCCACTGTGCCGCTAACCTCAGGATGGTTTCAGCAGTTCTTAGCCTTGGAAACCTAGGTTTACCACTTTACACCACCAAATTCTTATACCAAGAAATAGCAATTGCAATAGGCTACTGTGAACATGGACAACTCCTATGCTTATAACAGCTTAATTTTTACATAGTTACACCTGCAGTCTCTGAAAAGGCACATTGTCGTTTAAGTCCATCTGCAGTGAACACCACCCACTGTATTTATGATACTGCTTTACTCCCACGCTCAAAGTATGCAAGGACAGCATCATTTGGTTAATTATTTTCTTATACCCGAGACCAGTAAATTCTCTCTTCACCATAGTGTAAAGGGAGTGTAAGACTTTGTGTATCAATACTGTTGAGAAGATTAATGAAAAGTGTGGATGTGTGTATATTCAGCGTAGTTATATCATTTCTGTTATCTTGCAACAATTTGAAGGTATCTTTGAATAGTTTCCTAATACTCAGCAACTTAGGATAACGTTTGAGAATTTAAGGAAAAGGTTAAATTTTCTGCTAACAAGATACGCTTTTTTCTATAGTGCATCACATGTGATTGTCTCCTTAGTAGAAGATTATCCAAACTATATGATCATAAATCTAGACAAGGTAAGTTTTATAAAAATGAGCTCTGTGTTTAAAAAAAAAAAAAAGAGCCCTGTGTGCTGAAACTTATTTATATTTTTAAAAAAGTATTAGAATCCTGTCCTGCTGATATTTTAGTTTTTTATTTAGTCATTTTAGCAGCTTAGGAGCCTATATAGTCATGTGTTCATACAGTTTTAAATCTTACATAAAGTCTTGAAACTTTTAAATTTGTTATGATAGCCCATAACGTAAAGGTTTTAAGTGCAGTATTTTTACTGAAAGAAAATCTTCACTCTGAATTCAGTATTTAGTGAAATCTTGTGATTGTTAACCTTTTTTGGCATTGAGATACTCTGATTATTTTATTATATGATTTTATATTTTATATTATATATTTATAAATATATAATATAAATATATATTTATATTATATATATTTTATTATATATATTATATTATATATATTTATATTATATATTTATTTTAAAAACTAAAGTGCACGTAAATTAATTTAGTTTTGAGAATTTTTCTGTAATAATTGGAAGTTCCCTGGAGATTCTGAAAGCCATGATTGGTAATCACTGTGTTGTCGACTTTAAACACAAGATACAATTAGTTACCTTAATTTTATAAAACATAATAGTAAAAAATAGAGAGAGACAAAAAATAATCTGTAAGTCTTAATAATTTTTGCCTGCCATAATATCATGGGCAGTAATTTTTTCCTCCATCTGTATACACTGATTTACCAACAGTTAACTCAGGAAAAAGCATAATGAGATACAATATGTGTAACACAGGTGTAATTGTATTCAATCACTAATTCCTTTTCAGTAAGGAATGGTGAACTCTTACAGCCCCCAGTGGCTGAAGGCAAATCTGGGCAGGAAAATTTTTTAAAGGAGGGGCTTATAAAAATTAATTTTTTTGTATTTTGAAAAGGTAACAAAATTACATATTTTTGTTTGTTTTTTACTTTTAAGATATCAGAAACTTCTAAAAACACTGAGAGCAAACACTTTAAGAAGACATGTTTTTGTGTTATGATCAGAAATCTATAGTATTTTAAATGAATTGATATTTTATAGGAAAAGCTATTATCACTTTTTGTGTTGTTTTTTCCCCCTTCCTTACTTATTTTAAGCTGGATTACTGTGCAAGCCTGAAGAATCTTGAAACCATTTCTAATAAACAAAATTACAAATTTATACAGGTATGGAAGTATTCTTATAATTATATAATTATTTTATACTGTGCCTCTTTAGTCATTTAGACATTATATCTTTCTACTTTGTAAACTTGCGTAGTATGGGCTTGGAAGCATGCTTATTAAGGACCTTTTTAATTTCCAGAAGTACCGTGTGCTATAGAGGATATTACTTGTAGATTGATACTGCATATAAAGCTACATGTTATTTTTGGTGCCTTGGCAGATCTATGAGTAGCTGACTGAAATTCCATGGTGTGTGATTTTTAGGTCCTCACTAGCCTTCTTCATAAGGCCTTGCTGGTATTTAAAGAGATGGTATAAAGTAGGGTATTACTCAGGCCAGCCAGTAGTCAAAAGCCCCACCGTACAAGCCCATGGTAGTCCAAAGTATAAGCCAGACAGCCAGGTCACTAATTCAGAAAGGGAAATTTTAATGTCAAATGAAACTACCTTATGATTTATGTTTTTTAAAGTGATTCTATAAACTCTCTTTTTAACCACAAATCTTAAAGAATATACTCAGCAAACATTTCATAATTTTTTTCTTCTATCTGAAAGTGTCTCCTTTAGTCACTGAAGAATTGTTGAGAATACGTATTTTTAGAACTAAATGTACATATAACATTAAAAATACTTGGGGCTTCCCTGGTGGCGCAGTGGTTGAGAATCTGCCTGCCAATGCAGGGAATACGGGTTCGAGCCCTGGTCTGGGAGGATCCCACATGCTGCGGAGCAACTGGGCCCGTGAGCCACAACTACTGAGCCTGCGCGTCTGGAGCCTGTGCTCCGCAGCGGGAGAGGCCGCGACAGTGAGAGGCCCGCGCACCGCGATGAAGAGTGGCCCCCGCTCGCCACAACTAGAGAAAGCCCTCGCACAGAAACGAAGACCCAATGCAGCCAAAAATAAAAATAATTAATTAATTAATTAAATAATTAAAAGAAAAAAATTAAAAAAAAATACTCGTAAGTTTACTTAGTTGTGGTGAAATCCATCATTCCAGTTGTTATACTTACTTTGAATATATTTCAATAGTGGTTATCTCAAACTTTTAAAAGTATGTTTATATTTTTTCCTGCTAACATAGTTACCTTAGGTTGGCAAGAATGTTAAGAAAAAAAGCTAGCACAGTCCACAGAAGTAGTTGGTGCTCAAAAAAATACTGTTTTAGACACTTATTTGCAAAAACATTTTTTGAATTGAATATCTTGTATCCTAGGATGCTGAAGAAATACCTCATTACTGTATTTGACCCCTCAGTTGAATTTTCAAGATATTCTCTTTTATACCTGGGTTGGGGGAGATTAATCTTTTTTCTTATCATTTTTTTGTTCATGAAGTAAAATGGTTTTTATGGTTGGGAGTGCTCAATGAAACTTAGTTTTTTAATGTTTGTTTTTTTATATAGGGTGACATATGTGATTCTCACTTCGTGAAACTACTTTTTGAAACAGAGAAAATAGACATAGTACTACATTTTGCCGCACAAACACATGTAGGTAAGCGTTGTTTTATGTTACGGTTATGATGGGCAAATGTTTTTTTTCCAGTGGCTAACTAGCCAAAATCAAGGTCCAATAACGGGGTTGAACAAGTAGGTACTTAACGTATGTGAAAGAACATATACCATGTTTTACCAGAAAAGCCTGTAGTCACTCTGTCCTCTAGATACTTGGCGCTATTCAGATCCCTTGTGTTAGTGTAGGGTAAAATGTAACCTTGACTGTTATCTTAAAACTGAGTTTAGCCTAATCCAGAATAGTGATTACTTCTGGGGAAGTGGGCCTTCAGCTGTAATTTTATGTTGTTTTTCTTAAGGTGGGTGGTAGATACACAGTTGAACATTATATTATTATCTGTACTGTTTTGTCTAAGATATCTTCTAATAATTTGTCTAACATTTTATATTGTGAAATGTAATATATATTCAGAAGAATTTAGAAGTAAGGTTAAATGAATAATGATAATGTGAATACTCATGTAGCCATCACCTAAACAAAAGAATGTTGCTGAACCCTCTTTAGTAGTAGTATTACTACTGCCTTATTACCTGATTTTTAAGTTATAATTTCCCTTGGTGTTCTCTGCAGTTTTACTGTCTCTGTATTTATCTCTAAACAGTGTAGGTTAGTTTTGCCTCTTTTTAGATTTTATAAAAATGCGTATATAAAATAACATGTTTTGGTCTTGCTTTTTCATCCTTGTAGATTCATCTATGCAGTTGGGTGTAGGTATAATTTGTTCCTTGTCAGTGACATACAATATTCCATTCTAAGCATATACCACAACTCCTGTGTCTGTTTAACTCTTGATGGACATTTGGATTGTTTGCACGTTGGAGCAGTTTTGAACAGTACTACCATGAGCATTCTTACACATGCATCTTGGTACACATAAATATACATTTCTCTCAGTATATAACTGGAATTGTAAGATCTGCCCACTTCAACATGGAGATAATTTCCAACTATATTCCAAAGCAGTTATACCAGTTTCTTCTCCTGCAGGAGTATATGAGACCTTCTGTTATTCTAGATCTCACCAAAGCTTAGTTTTGTCAGTCTTTTCCATTTTTGTCAATCTGAGTAGTGTGTAGAGTGGCATCTGATTGTGGTTTTAATTTGTATTTCCCTGATTACTGATGAAGCTGTGTACTTTTTATATGTTTATTAATAATTTCAGTTTCTTCTTTTGTGAAATGCTGTTGAAATCTTTTGCCCATTTTAAAATTTTTAAATCAATTTTCATTGATTTGTTGGAATATATATATATGTGTGTGTATATATATGTGTGTGTGTGTGTGTGTGTATATATATATATATATATATATATATATATACACACACACTGGATACTAGTCCTTTGTTATGTGTATTATATATATCTTCTCCCACTCTGTGGCTTATTTTTTCATCTTTTTGCTAGTGTGTTTTGATGAATAGATGTTCTTATATAAATTCTTAATGAATTTATATATCTTTTATGGTATGGTTAATGCTTTTTGGGTCTTAAGAAATTCTCTTTTACCCCAAGGTCATGAGATATTCTTCTGTGTTATCTTTGAAAAGCTTTATAGCTTTGCCTTTCACATTTAGATTTGTAATCCATCTGAAACTCATTTTTATATGCAGTATGAGATAAGAATCCAATTTCATTTTTTTCTATTTGAATACCAATTGGACCTCTACCACTTATGGGAAAGTTCACCAGTTTCCACTGCGCAGTCATGTATCAAGTATCTATATGAGTATCTGTTTCTCAACTCCCCATTTGTCTCTCTGTGCCTGTGCTGATTACACAGTATATTGACTAATGTAGTGTTTTCTTATCTGGTAGAACAAATCCTTCTACTTGGTTAATGATAAAGTGGTTTCCCTTCCAACAATTTATGAGATGCTTACCAGTACTTCCTGTTGTCAGTCTTTGGTGGTTTTATTATATCTTTCCCTGATTATTAATGATGTTAAAAACCTTTGCATTTGTTTACTGGATTATCCTCCTCCCTTTCCTATTTGTATATCTCTTTAGAAAGTTTCTGTGTAAGTCTGTTTACCATTTTCAAGTGGGTTGTCAGTTTTTTCCTTACAGATTTTTATAAGTCCTTTATATATTCTGAATTCAAACCTTTTGCCACTACCTTTTTTCCAATCTGTGATTTGCCTTTTCACTTCCTTTCTATTTTATTTTATCTCATCTCATCTCACATCACCTCAACTCACCTCACCTCAGCTGCGTTGTGCGATCTGAGTTCCCCAACCAGGGATTGAACCCAGGCCCTTGGCAGTGAGAGTGCTAAGTCCTAACCACCAGACTGCCAGGAATTTCCCTGCCTTTTCACTTTCTTAATGATATCTTTGGATCATTTGAAATTCTTCATTTCAGTGTAGTCCAGTCTATCAACCTTTTCCTTTATGGTTAGTGCTCTTTGTGTTCTGTGTAAGAACTCTTTTCCTACCTCCACGGTCATGGAGATATTCTCTCATATTCTTTTCATAAAAGTTATTGTTTTGCCTTCTACATTCAGATTTTTTCCCCATATGAATATCAGCTTGACCCAGCACCATTTATTGAAAGAATCAACCTTTCCCCATTGCCACCTTTGTTGGAGATGAAGTACCCATACATGCATGGTTCCGTTTCTGGGCTCCTGTTCTGTTCCATTGGTCTTTGTCTATCCTTATGCCATTACCACACTGTAATTACTGTAACTGTATAATAATTCTTGATACCAGCAAAGCAAACCCTCCTACCTTTTAGTTGTTCCAAAATTTTTTTAAATGTAAGAGCATTTAAAATTTTAGATGTATCATTTCTTTTCTGAATTAAAAAAAAAGTGTTTCCTGCAAATATAGCACTGATAGTTTTCTAGGTTCTAAGAATTCACACGTACTATGTAATTTGGGCTTAAAGAAATCATAAATAGCAATGCACCTTATGTTATTTTTAACACCGTTGCAGTTGTGGTGAATGAAGAAAAGTGAATATAGAGCTTTCCTTAAGCCTGAGTCTACTGTTTAGTATTTGCTTTGTCCCTTGAGTGGAATTGTTCTAGCTTTTTCTTCTTTTTTTTAGATCTTTCGTTTGTCCGTGCCTTTGAGTTTACGTATGTTAATGTTTATGGCACTCACGTTTTGGTAAGCGCTGCTCATGAAGCCAGAGTGGAGAAATTTATTTATGTCAGCACAGATGAGGTCTATGGAGGCAGTCTTGATAAGGTGAGCTTAGAAAACGACTGTTTTGGACTTCCCTGGTGGCACAGTGGTTAGGAGTCCTCCTGCCAATGCAGGGGACACGGGTTCGAGCCCTGGTCCGGGAAGATCCCACATCCCGCAGAGCAACTAAGCCTGTGCGCCACAACTGCTGAGCCCATGCGCCCCAACAATTTTTTTTTTAATTTTAATATTTATATATTTATTTATTTTTGGCTGCATTGGGTCTTCGTTGCTGCACGCGGGCTTTCTCTAGTTGTGGCGAGCGGGGGCTACTCTTCATTGCAGTGTGCGGGCTTCTCATTGCGGTGGCTTCTCTTGTTGCAGAACACGGGCTCTAGGCGTGTGGGCTTCAGTAGTTGCAGCACGTGGGCTCAGTAGTTGTGGCTCACGGGCTCTAGAGCACAGGCTCAGTAACTGTGGTGCACGGACTTAGTTGCTCCGCGTCATGTAGGATCTTCCCAGACCAGGGCTCGAACCCATGTCCCCTGCATTAGCAGGCAGATTCTTAACCACTGAGCCACTAGGGAAGCCCTGCACCACAACTACTGAAGCCTGCACACCTAGAGCCCGTGCTCCGCAACAAGAGAAGCCACCGCAATGAGACACCTGCTCACCGCAACGAAGAGTAGCCCCCGCTCGCCACAACTAGAGAAAGCCCGTGCGCAGCAACAAAGACCCAACACAGCCAAAAATAAATAAATTAAATAAGTAAATAAAACAGATGTTATAAAAAAAAAAGAAAGAAAATGACTGTTTCACCTACTTACCCCGTACCACCATTGAA
The DNA here is from genome assembly GCF_949987535.1 of Balaenoptera acutorostrata. Lineage (NCBI taxonomy): Eukaryota > Metazoa > Chordata > Mammalia > Artiodactyla > Balaenopteridae > Balaenoptera > Balaenoptera acutorostrata. The sequence continues at coordinate 15,462,539 of NC_080081.1, forward strand.
ACCTGTCTTATGAAAACCTACTCTGGACTTTTTTCATCTTCTGATTATACACACTTGTGGGACTCCCCAGAATATTATTCCGTTGTGTCTTCTGTTCAAATCAAATAATACCACCCCAAATGGGGAACCACAGCCTAGTCTGGTACAGATTTATATATGTAATATGACCGACATATTTTGCAAGCAAGCAGCAGCTTTTCCCTGATCACCCAGTCTTACATCATGAATGTCATTCCCATGGGCCAAAGCATGTGTAAGTTACGCTGCAGCATAAGGCCTGTCTGCCTTCTCTTCCGCTCAGAAAAGCATACTGTACTGTCAAGGACTGAGTGTGAAATTGTTGTAGAAACTGGAATCTGTTCTCCTTTGTTAATCATTTGTAAACATTATACTTTCTATGCAAAGAGAGGCTCCATTCTCCAGTCTGTATTTTTCATAGTCAGTGTTTACAATGACCTCATTTTGTTCTGTTTTATTTTTTAAATGCATTTATTTACCAAAACACGTACATAGTGGGAAAAAAACCAAGTAGTTTGAAAAGACTTATAATGAGAAAAAGCAGACCCTGACCACTTCTCCTCAGTGCCCAACCCCACTTCTGAGGAACAACCATTTGCAAACTCTCTTTGCAATTTTTATCAGGTAAGCTTCTTCCTTGTACTCCTGTCAGCCTACATCAGATCTGACACAGTAGCCAGAATGCTTTTTAAAATATAAGTCAGATCATGATATTACTCTCATCAAAACCCATCAGTGTTTTGACAGTGGCCTTCAAGGTTCCACATGCTCTGGCCTCTAGCTTTCAGACCTCTTCTCACATTTCTCTTCCCTCACACTAGCCTCCTTGTAGTTCCATTGGACATAGTCTGTCTCAGGGCCTTTGCACTTGCCGTTCTGTCTGCCTGCCTTACAGGGTTGTTGTGAACTTTAAAGAAGTTACTACATGTAAAGTGCTTAGAAAAATGCCAGGCACATAGCTGGGTTTCAATAATTTTTTTTTTGGCTGCATTGGGTCTTTGTTGCTCTGCAGGCTTTCTCTAGTTGTGGCGAGTGGGGGCTACTCTTCCTTGCGGTACGTGGGCTTCTCACTGCGATGGCTTCTTGTTGCGGAGCATGGGCTCTAGGTGCACGGGCCTCAGTAGTTATGGCGCATGGGCTCAGTAGTTGTGGCTTGCGGGATCTAGAGCGCAGGCTCAGTAGTCATGGCTTACTGGCTTAGTTGCTCCACGACATGTGGGATCTTCCTGGACCAGGGATTGAACCCGTGTCCCCTGCATTGGCAGGATTCTTAACCACTGCACCACCAGGGATGTCCTCAATAAATGTTTTTTAAATGTACTGATTTACATTTCAAGTTTGTAATATGTTCTCCGATTTTTCTACTTAGAAAGTATACATAATACTTATTTTTTTAATATGTCTTTTTAAAATTAGGAATTTGATGAATCTTCTCCCAAACAACCTACAAATCCTTATGCATCATCTAAAGCAGCTGCTGAGTGTTTTGTACAGTCTTACTGGGAACGATACAGGGTAAGAACTGATTTCAGAAACTCTAGAATCATTTTTCTTTGGACTTAGGTGTTAAAACTCCAAGTTAGCATTAGCAACATTTCATTTTTAGGATGGCAGACATAGATTAAGAAAAGTTATATATTAAGGAATTTTAAAAACTGATTTCCTATATTGTGTGGACAAAGCAGGGACCTACTTCTTATCCAGTTCATCATTTAAAGGAATAATTTATGTATATATTTTTTTCTACTTCACTAATAGGTAGGGTGTTACAGCTAGAGTGAAAAGCCCTGCTGGAATGTCCTGATTCCCAGGAGTCCTCTGAGTGAAGGAAGACAGAGGGAGGGCAGGTTCCCTTACCTGCAGCTGCTCCTCTCGGCCCCTCGTGAAAGGGAGATAGATTTACCCCAGTGGCTGTGTCAGTGTCCATGCAGGAGCCTTGCCCACTATGAATCATCAGCTGGAACCCCTGCACTTGGCTTCCCACTGACCTTCCAGAGTTATTAGGGACTGGGTCAGAAAGGCAAACCAAGGAGTTGCTTCAGCTTCTCTAGCCTTTTGCGTTCCGGTAGCATTGGTCTTTTCCCTCCATGGACGCTCTTTTTATTTGTAAGGGTTAGTCCAACAGAGAAAGCCAGCTTGAAGTGTAACATCTCAGGTGGTCTCTGAAATAATCAGGTAGAAATGTCCTTAATTTCCTGCTATCAGACCTACAAACCTGCCTCCATCTGTATTCATCCTTCCCTTGTCCCAGTGAAGAGACTATTCCTCTTCTTCCTTTTGGAACCTCTGCCTTTATCTGAATCCCATCCTCTCCTGTCTTTTCAGGAACCTTACATTAGAAAAAAAATCCTTTTGCTTCTGTCCTTAAGGTGTGTGGAATTATTCAGTCAAAAGTGCCCATATGTTAAAGCTGCTTATCTTTAGATAATCATTATTATTGGACCTTTCCATTACCTTGATGTTGAACTCTCTTTAAGTTTCCAGTTGTCATCACACGAAGCAGTAATGTTTATGGACCACATCAATATCCAGAAAAGGTACATTTTACTTTTGAATTCCTGATGTGTTTTAGTGATTGCAACTTCTCATTATTTAAAATAATCTCTCTTCAGTTATTTGTTCAAAATAATTTATGTTGCAATTAACCGTAATTATAAATGCTTTATAGGCCACATACAAATCTCATCATGTTTAGAGTTTGAAAACTTGAGTTTAAGTCTCAACTTGATACTCACCAGCTGGGATGACCTTAGGCCCTTTGAGCATTGTCTTTAAATTCACGGGTAATGCTAATACTTAGGAAGGATTTTGAAGAGTCCAGTGAGATGATGTATGTGAAAATGCCTTGTACTTTGCAGGATTCTAAAACACTATAGAGTACTCCCATCACTGCTGTCACACCAGTGAAGACTCCTTCCTAGTATGCAGTCAGACCATATGTCAGGCTGTACAGAAACGTAGACACTAGTTAGAGAGTGATGCAGGAAGCTTGTACATAAACTTGTCTTAAAGGCAGCCGATTAGCTGTCCCCCAACTCCTCTGTATTGTTGCAGGCCTGAATGTCATCCAGAAAGTAGTTTAGCAAATAAAGAAATGTAGTTAAAAGGCTGAAAATGTGTGAGGTTGATTCTGTATCATTAAGCCCAATGTTAAGTAACTACTAGTCTCATTGCCTGAATTTATTTATTAAAATTTTTATTGGAGTATAGTTGATTTACAATGTTGTGTTCGTTTCAGGTGTACAGCAGAGTGAATCAGTTATACATATATCTCACTGCCTAAATTTAGAGCTGGGCTTTCTCACTTCTTAGTCGCTGGTTGCCTTGATCTGTCTGCCCAAAGGAAAGGGCCGTATCATGATCTACTGATATTAATATATATTTGGCTTAATTTTTTAACAGACATTATAAATTTAATAATTTCTTATCTCACCATGTTTAACATAAATTTTCTTTGAATCCAGTGGCACTGGAATTACTTTTTATTAATTTCACAAGCACTTATTGAACAGGTACTGTATGTAAAGTAAAAAGTATGATATGATTCCTGCTCGTATAAAATCAACACAAAAGTGAGCTTGCAGAGAGAGCAAACTGTTCAGGAAGATTTTTTCTGAACTTTTTCACTATTTATATCATTTTATCTTCATTTTTATCTAGCAGATAACTGGTATTTGTGAAATAGGAAACGACCTTACAGTTCTTTTACCTATCAAAATTACACTAAGTGTTTCTTGAACTCCTGATAAGAATTAGAATTTGCCCATAAGTGTATTTCTTAACAATAATAATCTTTTAATCTTATGGTGAATTCAGGTTTATATTAATGAATGAATTTCCAAAGTCTGAAATGATAATTTAAATATTCTTTTAGGTTATTCCAAAATTTATATCTTTACTTCAACACAACAGGAAATGGTATGTTATTTACCTTTGTACCCATGTTTTTCTGGTATGCTAGAATATTTAGTGTCAGTCTTTCTTGAAAATCATAAAGTGTTAGAGTTGGAGGCCTTAGGATTTAATGTCCCAACAAATTTAAGAATTCCTTCTACAGTCAGTGTAATAGTTTAAAAAATAATTATAATATATAATTCATCTTTATAATTTGATTACTAAGATAATTTTAATTCTTAAATAATCCATCCTAAAACTTTGAGTTATAGCATTAAAATTTGTCATCCATCATTATATAATTTTACTTTTTCAAAAGATTGAACTGTAGATAGTCTTCAAAGTGAACTTAAGGTATAAAATTGATGAATAAATATTTCTGCAGGGGTCACTTACATGTTTGCCACTTTCCTACTGAGCACCCACAGGGGGTTTGGAGGTCAGTTTAGAATTATGGATAAAATCTGGAAGTCATGAGAATTTGTATTTTCAGTAAGAGATGTCTAGGATCTTCATGGGAATTGCCTTCTCTGGAATTGTACCCAATCATTGCCTTACCCTGGTTTGGGAGAGCTTACTTTTTTTTTACACTTTATGATTCCCTTTCATTTCATCTTTTTAGCTGCATTCATGGATCAGGGCTTCAAACAAGAAACTTCCTTTATGCTACTGATGTAGTAGAAGCATTTCTCACTGTCCTCAAAAAGGGAAAACCAGGTGAAATTTATAACATTGGAACCAATTTTGAAATGTCAGTTCTCCAGCTTGCCAAAGAACTAATACAACTGGTATGTATATATTATAAGAGGGTAGTATTTTCAAAATTGTCACTAAATTAGTGACAGTAATCACTAATTTTGTCAAAATCAACAATTTACAGTTTACTCATTTGAAAAGTGAACCAGTAAAAAAAGGAACTTCATAATTCCATATGTATGCTGAGATGTGTCATTATTTGAAACTGCATCACTCATTTAGTCACAGCTTTACAGGAAAAAAATTCCACAGCATTAAATGTACATACCCATTATAAGACATACTCAATTTCAGAAAATCGAATGTTAAATTGCGTGTCCTAGAATCAAGGAACACTGATATATAGATAATAGTTACGAGTGTTTTTATGTACTAGTGAGCATCAATTATAAATCTCAGGATTCAGTAAAAAGAGCGACTGAACGAATGGAAAAAACTTGTTTTCCTTTACACTACTCACAGAACACTCTGTCCTCCAAACGTGTGAGTTTTCCACGCCCAGCAATTCTCAGACACCAGCTCAGTGTCCTACAATTTAACTCAGTTCTGACATTACCTGTCTGGTGATGGTGTCAGATCCCACAGGTTAAGGGCTCAGTCTCACAAGACTGCCCTCACTTCACGTGTCAATCCCGAGACCTGGCTGTCACCTGTGCTTTTGATCAACAAGGTATAAGTCTGAGGGGCTCACAGAACTCAGGAAAACAGTTTACCCACTAGATTACCGGTTTATTACAAAGGATGGAGGGGATGCGTAGGGCAAGATATGAGGGAAAGGGCGTGGATCTTCCTGCCCTCTCCGGGTGTGCCACCTTCCCAGCACCTCCGTGTGTTCAGCAGCCTGGAAGCTCTCCTCTTGGGTTTTTATGGAGGCTTCATGAAGTAGGCATGATTGATTAAATCATGGCCACTGATAATTTGTTCCACTTCTGGTCCCCTTCCCCTCCCTGGAGGTGGGGGCAGGGAGGCTGAGTTCCATCTCTCCAATCACATGGTTGGTTCCCTTGGCAAGCAGTCTTCATCCTTAGGTGCTTTCCAAAAATCACATGTTAACCTGAACTCTGGTGTGGTTGAAAGGAACTTGTGACACCTTTATCTCTCATCACCAGGAAATTCCAAAGGTTTTAGGAACTCTGTGCCAGGAGCAGGGATGAACACCAAATATATATTTCTTATTTTAAATCGCAATATCACACTGAGTAATAACCAAAAGCCAAAAAAATTCATTTTCTCCTATAGTTTATATAATGTGTATTCTCTCTGAGCTTCAGACGGAATTCAGGTTATAAAGTATGGAAAGTGTTAATAAAATGCTATTCGTCTTAGCTGTCTTCCCCACTTGGAGGAGGTTGTTTTTCTTGTCTTTTGAATCAGTTGTTGAATACCATTTTATTCTCTGGTCTCACTTTATAATTTGACTCGAAAGTCTTCTCCATTTTGACAGATCAAAGAGACCAATTCAGAGTCTGAAATGGAAAACTGGGTTGATTATGTTAATGATAGGTGAGTAACAAGTTAAAACATTGGGGAAAGGTTGTGAAATCTTAGGTACTTATAAGATTATAAAATGTATGGACTTACCCAGAAAAGTTTATCTTTTTTGAGTTTTCTGCTAAAATGTTTTTTCCTGATTATAAATGTCATAACAATAAACTGTAGCATTATTATTAGCTGTGTGACTTAAAGAAAGCTATTGACCCTTTCCAAGTCTGAGATTTCCTTGAGTGTGAAATAGGGATAATAATATCTTGCTTATGGAAGTATTTTAAAATTTAATTTATAATGTATATAAACTACCAGACCCAGGGCATGGAACATAAGTCCTAACAAGTTTATGTGTATTTATTCATTCATTCATCAAACATTTAGGTATGAGACATTGCATTCATACCTAGATTGTGGTTGAAATGAGAAAAGGATAAGACACAGAGAGGGTTAGACTTCTGGATTATAGATGATTTTTAACATCTACTTTATTTTACAAATATATAAGTGTGTCATCAGGGAGAATTTTTTGAGAGAAAATTTGAATTACGGACACACATTATTTCTCTTAGTATTTAAATTTGTAAATAGGGAATTTCCTGGTGGTCCAGTGGTTAGGACTCCACGCTTTCACTGCCGAGGGCCTGAGTTCAATCCCTAGTCTGGGAACGAAGATCCCGCAGGCCGTGCAGCAGGGCCAAAAATAAATAAATACATTTGTAAATATATATCCACAGTATCATTTTAAATCTGTTTTGTTTTCCAAGACCTACCAATGACATGAGATATCCAATGAAATCAGAAAAAATACATGGCTTAGGATGGAGACCTAAAGTGCCTTGGAAAGAAGGAATAAAGAAAACAAGTATGTTATGAATTGATCATTTGGGGGGAGGGGGAGAATCAGAAAAATTTTAAGGCACAGTAATTTATTTTAGGACACTACAAACAGTGTTGTGGTGAATCACTTTCGCTTTTCAAATATTTACATTTAATGTATTTCTAACATTAGTAATTAAGTATTCTGAATTTCATAGACTAACTTCTGATTAGGCTTCCTTTGTCTTACTAGCATTTATCAGATACCTATTTCATTGATTCTCAGATACACATTTTTTCACATCCTTGAGAGGTATGCGTTTTACAATCACTAGTGTCTTATAATTATTATTTCAACTTTTTTTCTTTCTTACTAATATGTAAAGTAATGGTCCATCTTAAGATCAGGCATCTGAGATTTGGTGAAATAGAGACAGTTGCCGTCTTTGAGCGTCTTGAGTCTTTTTATACTGAAACAAACAGATAGGAAGCAAATTTAGTATGTGCAGAAATAGCCATTAAAATAAGTGTATATATAGTTTGTGCATATATGTTAAATTCTGTTTAGAAATGTACTCAAGAGAAAAGATACCCAAGTGTAGGAAAAAGTCTCGGTTCAGAGCTTGACATACAAAATATCTGTGTTGAATTTTAAAAAGCAAATTCAGGGACTTCCCTGGTGGTCCAGTGGTTAGGTCTCCGTGCTTTCACTGCTGTGGGCCCCAGTCAGGAAACTAAGATTTTGTAAGCTGCGCACACAGCACAGCCAAAAAAAAAAAAAGCAAATTCAAAGGTAATTTATTATTTTTCAACTAAAAAAACTTTATTAATAGGATAGCAACATAAAATAATTTTACATATTAACAAAAGGAAGTTGACATCATCTCACTGTGCCTATCATGTAGTATTATGATGTTTACATGAACAAAATACTACACTTTTTTTCCTATGACTTTAAAACCAGTACAAGTGACTTATCTCCCTTTCCCCCTGAATTCCCTAAAATTAGAATGTTTTAATACTTGTACCAACAAATTCAGTATTGAAGGACTTTTGAAGTTAAAAAGAAAAAAAATTGTTGATTTTTAAATCTACGTTTTCAGGTGATGAAATATCTTCTGATTAACATCGTTGGTTAGTTCAAAATCAAATTGTTTTCGTCATTAGGCAATCCTTGCCTACACATTAGCTGATGGGCAAGGCTTTTCTTACTTAGCAGGAACTCAGTAAATATTGGTTAACTGATGTTTAGTTTTTTATTTTTGTCTTTTTGTTTTATCAGTTGAGTGGTACAGAGAGAATTTTCACAACTGGAAGAATGCAGAAAAGGCATTAGAACCCTTTCCAGTACAACCACCGTTTGTATAGCTGGGACAGTTTTCAGAGAAAGAAGAAACTTATCCTACCTCAACAAGTGATATGAAATCAAGCGACCAAATGAAGTGTCCTCTTTTCATTTGGAATTAGATTATGACTTTTTGTATAAAATTCAAATGTAAAATGCCTCAGTCTTTAGAAGAGGTTCAGTATTAGCATAGGATTTAAATATCAAAATTCTCTCAGAAACCTTTTCTCCTAAAAATTAGGGACCAGTAAGCATAGAAAGACTCTTCTGTAGGTGTAGGCCAGGAAGGAGGAATCTCTTGGTTCTGAGAACAAGGACAGGTAATAGCTCTGGGCAGATGACAGCCTTCGCTGGCATTGAACTGAGCTTCCCATCCTTTCCCACTGCCTAGACAGTCTCTGAAATTTTTTAGGCAGTATAGGATGAGCCTTTTGCCCTAATTTATCTTTTTAAGGTCTGATGTGCTACAGTTGCTTTAAAAATGGAACAAATGGAAGCATATCTAGCACTTTTTAACTTTATTTGATAATTTTGTACAATTAAGTTAAATATTTTTTAAAAGAAGGATGTAGTTTTTATATTTTCAAAATTGGTCATTGAACTATGTAAGTAATCTTGTATCAGAGAAATTTTGTCATGTACTTACTGTTTAAAATGATTTTATTTATAAAACTATCAATACTTTAATGTATTAATGTATAATGTAGCTTTTTTAAAAGTAATGTATGTTTTTGTTTTGCTGTAAAAAATTTTTTTAAATACTTGATTATCATGTATTTTTAGTTCCTCTCTTCCCTAAAGACTTTAAGATGATTTGAAAAGGTAACTGATTGGATATTACATTCAGAAAAGGAAAAAGGTCAAAGACTATGCCCAGCTTTCTGGCCTCAGTGTGTGACTGGTGCCTTGTTTTCTCTGTGGAGTAGGAAGCAAGGTTATTAACTCAGAGGTGGTTGAAGGAGGGCGATAGGAGTGGCATAAGGGCCTGGGGCATGTGGAGACTGGGAAAAGTGTAGTAAGCAGATTGAAAATTAGTAAGGGGATTTGCCAAACAGGAGTGAAACACAAACTGAGGCCGAACACTGTAATTGCAGAATTCTGCTATGTGTCGAAATAGATTGAGCCAGAGCTGGGCTCAGTGTGAGGCCCAGGGACTAGAGTAGAGTGAGATCGACTGAAATGATGGTCCCCTGGTCTTAGGTGTGTAGGGAAGAAATGCTTCTTGGAGGTAGCCTGTAGCTCTAGAGAAAATGGAGAGGGCCGAAGGGAGCGGGGGTAAGATCTCAGGGAGGCAACTGTAGGAAGTTACAGGCAGAAAATGGGACCAACTGAGAGCAAATAGTCTTTGATGGAGTTTGGTCATTGAAGGTAGCTGACAAAATAAAAACACTTGTTCTGTGTCATTTGTTCTTGCACATATCTTTGTGATCTTTCAGGCAGTGAAAATACCCTGTATGATAATATGATGATGTCCATATGTCAATTTACATTTATCCAAACCCACAGAATGTATATATAACACCAAGAGTGAACCCTAAGATAAACTATGTCCTTGGGGTGATTATGGTATGTCAACTTGGATTCATCCTTGGTAAAAAAAAAAAAAGCGCCATTCTGGTGAATGTTGTTGATAAGTAGGGAGACTATGCATATGTAGGGACAGGGAGTATATGAGAAATCTCTGTACCTCCCTCTCAATTTTGTGATAAACCTAAAACTCTAAAAAAATTGTCTTAAAATTAAAAAAAAAAAAAAAAAAGAACAACCTTGGAAAAGAAATCGGCTAAGTTGAAAGCTTTTGGTGTCCAAGAGCCCTCTGAAAGCTGCCCTTTCCTCCCTGCTCTATACTCAACTCGCTGCCATCTGGCTTCCTTTCCACCTCCGCTGCAAGAATTCTCCCTATGGTCGCCAGCCTCAGAAACCCTCCTGAGAAATGTCATCTACTCTCATCGCTTTCATTACCATCTTTTTTTTTTTTTTTTCCAATTTCAATTCCTTATCTCTATGCCAGGATCTCTTTTCTGAACTTCCGATCTCCAGTTTGAAATCAGTTTGATAGGGCCTCAAAAATTTAAACATAGAATTATCATATGATCCAGCAATTCTACTCCTAGGTATATATCCCAAAGAATTGAAAGCCGGATCTCAAACAGGTATACTTGTACACCAATGTTCATTGCAGCATTATTCACTATAGCCAGAAGGTGTAAAGTACCTGTATGTACATCTACAGATGAATGGATAAATAAGATGTGGGCTATACAAACAGTGGAATGGTATGATTCCACTTGTATGAAGTACCTAGAGGAGGCAAATTCATAGACACAGGAAGGATAATAGAGGTTTACCAGGGCCTGGGGGAGAGGGGGAAAGTGGGGAGTTTTTGTTTAATGGGTACAGACTTTCTGTTTGGGATGATGAAAAAGTTCTGAAAGTGGATAATGGTGATGGTTGCACAACACTGAATGCACTTAATGCCACAGAATTGTACACTTAAAAATAGTTAACATGGGGCTTCCCTGGTGGCGCAGTGGTTGAGAATCTGCCTGCCAATGCAAGGGACACGGGTTCGAGCCCTGGTTTGGGAAGATCCCACATGCCGCGGAGCAACTAAGCCCGTGTGCCACAACCACTGAGCCTGCACGTCTGGAGCCTGTGCTCCGCAACAAGAGGGACCGCGATAGTGAGAGGCCCGCGCACCGCGATGAAGGGTGGCCCCCACTCGCCGCAACTAGAGAAAGCCCTTGCACAGAAACGAAGACCCAACACAGCCAAAAATAAATAAATAAATAAATAAAATTTTAAAAAACAAAACAACAAAAAAAGCTTTCTTCCTTTGCCTTCAGCAACATTCGTCTCCCATGTCACTCACCATTTAGATTCCCCTCTTTGTCTTGCTGGCTTCTTATTCTCCTGTCTATTCCCTTGGTTGTGGAGCTGTCCTGTGCACTGAAGGAGGTTTAACAACTTTCTGGCCTGTCCCCTCTCCCCCAGTTGTGACAACCAAAAGTGTCTCCAGAGTTTGCCAGATGTCCCTTAGGGACCCAAAACACCCCCAGTTGAGCAGCACTGCCCCGTGCGATGATGTTCCCATACTCCCCGGCCTCCTGGCTCACGTGCCCTCTCAGTCATTCCTGTTTCCTCATCCTCATGATGACCACGAGTGCCACATTTCGTTTCCCAGCACCTCCCTTTTTTGCCTGGGTTCTAGGCTCAGAGTGCCTGTTGCATCCTGGACCCACCCACCTGGAGTCCAGAAGATGCCTCAGCTTTTATGGCTACACCGTAGAACTCACTTCCACAGCCCCAAATTGTGCTTCCTGTATTCTCAGTCTTGAAAGAAGATGCCATCATCGACCTTTTCCAAAGCCAGCAACTTTGATGCCATCGTTGACTCTTTCTCGCCACCCATGTCTAGTCACTAAATCCTGCAGATTCCTCCTTAACCAGCTCTGAAATCTGGCATCTCTTCTTCAGCTCTTACTCACCACCACTGCCTTAGTACTTAGAATGACACCCTCCTTGCTGGTGTCCCTGCTTCCAGACCCTCTCCACTCAGACCTTTCCTTCATACTTCCCCAGACTTGTATTTTTATAAATCAAACCACTCCCTGACGTAAAAAAGATGTTTGGGTTCCCTGTTGCCCAATGCGCGAATCTCCAAAGAGTGGCTTATACCGAGGCCACTCCTGCCTTTCAGCTCCATCCACAGCTGCCCTCACATACGACCACGTTGGCCTTCTTAGGATGCCCGGCCCTTCCAGGCCCTGTGCCTCCACACAGCTGTCCATGCTGCCAGAATGCAACTTCCTCTTGGTCTGAAGAACTCCTGATCAACCCTCAAAACCCCACCTAAATGTCAGCTACTCACCTGCAGATGATGAGGTTCTGCCCTCTATATTACTATCACACTTTACTTGGTTGATTCATCTGTTTACAGGTTTGTGTGCCCCACTAGACTTGTTGCTCCTGGAAGTGTAAGCATCTCTGTATCCCAGGACTTGGACCTGCAGCATCTCTATTCATTTGTGAGGGTTTTTATAGCTACTTTATTTATTTTTGGCTGTGTTGGGTCTTCGGTTCGTGCGAGGGCTTTCTCTAGTTGCGGCAAGTGGGGGCCACTCTTCATCGCGGCGCGGGGACCGCTCTTCATCGCGGTGCGCGGGCCTTTCACTATCGCGGCCCCTCCCGTTGCGGGGCACAGGCTCCAGACGCGCAGGCTCAGTAGTTGTGGCTCACGGGCCCAGCTGCTCCGTGGCATGTGGGATCTTCCCAGACCAGGGCTCGACACCGTGTCCCCTGCATTAGCAGGCAGATTCTCAACCACTGCGCCACCAGGGAAGCCCCATTTGTGAGGGTTTTAAAGGAGCAGGCTCTTTGTCGGTGTCACTTTGTCTCTCCTGGTTTCTCTCTGCCTCTCTCTCCACACACACATCCCCACTCCAGGCAGAACCCCTTGCTTTTCCACACACCACTGACCACATAAAGCTCACTTTTTCCTGGAACCTCACACTTTAAGAAAGCGGTAAAACAGTTTTGCAAGTCTTGTGCTTGCTACTGATTTCACTTATGTTTTGTTGTTGTTTAGAAGGACTGATCTTTAATCCTCACTTTGGTTCTTCATTGTAGAAATTTCTATCTTTGAATAATTCTTCTTTGATCTTTTCTCCACTTTACTAGCTGGTTTTTCTAATACTGTTGTGTTTATAGCCAAACTCATTACGTTCAAATGGACACACTCTTTAAAAGACGAGTTTTGGGACTTCCCTGGTGGCGCAGTGGTTGGGAGTCCGCCTGCCAATGCAGGGGACACGGGTTCAAGCCCTGGTCTGGGAAGATCTCACATGCCATGGAGCAACTAAGCCCGTGCACCACAACTACTGACCCTGCGTGCCACAACTACTGAAGCCCGCGCACCTAGAGCCCGTGCTCCGCAACAAGAGAAGCCACCTCAATGAGAAGCCCACGCACCGCAACGAAGAGCAGGCCCCGCTTGCCGCAACTAGAGAAATCCCACGTGCAGCAACGAAGACCCAATGCAGCCAAAAATAAATAAATTTATAAAGAAAAAAGAATAAAAGACAAGGAAGACATTTTTATCCCCAACATGTGTCACGATAGATTAGGAAGTTGACCTTGTGAAGTTAAAGAAAAATTTTGCTCTAAATCACAAATGAGTTGACCATGAGGTATGGAACTGTGTTACGAATCTTCTTGAAACAGCATTAATTTACTTAATTGTGTGATTTTTCAAGAAAGGTAATTCATTATATATTAAACAAACAAAATTATATACACAGATGTTTTGATTTTTATGACTTTGTAAGGCTTTCATGTGTGTAAAAGCAGAAGTAAGAAAAAAAATCCTTTGTTAGATCACATGTCCTGATTTGGTGATTACAAAAATATGGTCCTGGAATGTATAGGACAAACCTCAGCATTAGATGGACTAAGGGGCTACTTAGACTAATTACGGATTTGGGGAAGAGCCTCTCCGTTCTTACAAAATGTATTTCTAGTTACATTCAGGTGCCTAAGATCTCATTAATAAGGAAGAAAGTTCTTCAGTCTTTGGTAAAAAATAGCATTAAAATTCAGAAATTTCTAGGATCTGTAAGATAAGACTAATATTTATCTTCTTTCAAAGTTTTATTATGAAAAATTTAAAACATACAGAAAAATTGGAAGATATATTTCTCCACCTAGATTCAACAATTGTTAACATTTTGCTATTTGATTTTATCCATATATGTGTGTGTTTGAGACATTTAAAAGAAAGGTGTAGACATCATGACACTTCAACCCTAAATACTTCAGCATAAATCTCCTAAAACCTTAGCATTCTCCTGCATAATGACAATACCATTTTCATACTTAAGAAAATTAACAGTCATTTCCTAATATACATATTAAAATTTCTCTATATTTCCCTGAAAGCTAGTAGAATATGCCACCAAAACATGCCACTTTGGCATAAGATGTCTTGAGCTGAAGGCAGTTGGGAAGATAAACATACAAGAAAAGCTCTCTGCCCTCTCTCTATTTGCTTAAAAGCAGGACATGAAGTTGTAAAGATGTCCCCCCTTCCCTCCCTACCAGGAAGGACAGAAGTTAATCCCTGATCAGCCCACAAATGGCATCAGAGGAATCTATGTAATAAACTTTACTAACCAGTTTTTTTTTTATTTGTTTTTTTATATTTATTTTTGGCTGTGTTGGGTCTTTGTTGCTGCTCGCGGGCTTTCTCTAGTTGCGGCGAGCGGGGGCTATTCTTCGTTGCAGTGCACGGGCCTCTTATTGCAGTGGCTTCTTTTGTTGTGGAGCACGGGCCCTAGGCACGCAGGCTTCAGTAGTTGCGGCACGTGGGCTCAGTAGCTGTGGCTCATGGGCTCTAGAGCGCACGCTCAGTAGTTGTGGCTTAGTTGCTCCGCGGCCTGTGGGATCTTCCCGGACCAGGGCTCAAATCCGTGTCCCCTGCACTGGCAGGCGGATTCTTAACCACTGCGCCACCGGGGAAGTCTGCTAACCAGTCTTATCTCTTAAGATAAGTTCCCCTTGGGCTTCCCTGGTGGCGCGGTGGTTGGGAGTCTGCCTGCCAGTGCGGGGGACACGGGCTCGAGCCCTGGTCTGGGAGGATCCCACATGCCGCGGAGCGACTGGGCCCGTGAGCCACGGCTACTGAGCCTGCGCGTCTGGAGCTCGTGCTCCGCAGCAGGAGAGGCCGCGACGGTGAGAGGCCCGCGCACCGCGATGAAGAGTGGCCCCTGCTTGCCGCAACTAGAGAAAGCCCTCGCACAGAAACGACCCAACACAGCCAAAAATAAAAATAAATAAATAAAAACTATGTTTAAAAAAAAAAAAAAAAAGATAAGTTCCCCTTATCCATTAGTTTCCCTATATATTTACCTTCCCACAATTTGCTACCCTAGAAACTTGGTGTTTCTCTTTTGTCTTGTTACTTCTCTACAAATTTATTGTTCTTTTGTAAGATATAAGCCCCAGTTCCAACCACCTTTTTGAGTTACTCATCACTGGGTACTTACATGAGTATATGCAATGCACAGGTTAATAAACTTCTGTTTTTCTCTTGTTAATCTGTCTTTTGTTAGAATAATTTTCCATCCAGGGAACCTAAAATAATGGGTAAAGGGAAAACAGATTTTTTTCCCCTCTACATCCCCAAAATTCTCTTTATAGGTTTTTTTCCCTTTGTTTTGTTTTGTTTTCCCTGTACCAGGCTCCAATAAAGGTCCACACATTACTTTTGGTTATGTCTTTTTAGTCTCTTAAATATAGAGCTCTATCCGCATCTTTTTGATTTTGTTTTTCATAACATTGGTATGTTAAAGACAGCAGGTCAGATGTCTTAGAGAATGTCTCATACTCTAGATTTGTCTAGTTATTTTTTCATGGTGTCATCTAACTTATTTCGCCATTTTCTGAATTTCTTATAAACTGGAAGTTAGGTCTACCTAGAAGCCTGAGTAGTTTCAGGTCAAACAGTTTTTGGCAAGAAGCCTTCATAGGTGATTCTATGCACTTTGTATTATAGGACTAGGAGGCCCATAAAAACTGGCTGAAGGACTTCTATTTACACTGACGTATAAATGATTCCTAGCAGGCCCTTTTCTGAACCCAGAGTTTTATCAGGAGACAGTGAATTGAAAGCACTTAGGTCTCAAGATTCTCAGAGTAACATTGGCATCAGGTTTCTTCCTGTGCTGGGGGAATGGGCCAGGTTAGTGTAAGTAGCAAGATTCCGCACTAAGGTCAGGAAGACCATTTGCCTCAAAACCTAACATCCGCAAAGTGCATGTGGACCATAGATTTAAAAGAACTGCCGTATTTCAATAAAGCTGGTCGAATATAGGGACAAGCATGGTGCATTGTGACCGCCCTGGCCTGGGGGCTCAGAAGAGAGTTCTGGTCCCACCTCTGTCACCAAATGACTGTGTGACACTGGGAATCATTAGCCTCTCTGGGCTTTTATCGACTCACACATAGGATAGAGGCTGCTGTCCCGGGTGATCAAAATGAGGTCATTTTGTAACTATTACATAAGCACTGATGTGATTGCATGGCAGTGTTTATTTCTTGCGGAGACAAGAAAAAAACACTTTGACTTTACTTCTCACATTCCTTATAGGGCAAGCTGGGGAGACTCAGTCACTCCCAAGTCAAAGCATTCTTCCTTTTCCAATCATCCAATCATTATCAAAGGGCACTAGATGAACAGTCTGAACAGGACGCTTCTGTCTGTGGTGCGATGGGTTCCTTCCCGCCCCTCAGGGAAGCTCTGGACACTGGACCATCTATGGGAGAACACGTGGAGCTGCAGCCCCTTCTGAATCCTATGCAACCTTGTGTAGTTGGGGAAAACTGGGTGTAGTCAATTTTCCGATTGCTAATGATGGAAAGGGGCTGGATAGTTGAGTGGGAGAATCTGGGGTCAGGGCCCTGCTTACTGTCCCTGTGACCTAGGAGAGCCCTGGAAACGTGCCCTGACAGCTCCACCTGCAGGACAGAGGAGACATGTCCCAGGAGGCTTCTGCCTCCCACTGGGGGATCCTGAGCACAGGAAGCCCCAAAGCTCAGCTCTCCCTCTTACTGCATCCCTCCTACCCACAAACCTCCTGCAGAGAAACTCCGGCCTGTGTGTGCAAGGAAGACAGGGGAGAAGGGTAGAGAAGAGCTGACTTGTCGCCAAGGGTCCCGAGTGAGGTACGTCAGGAAGTGGCCAATGCTGGGACACGGAGTTGGGGGTGTAAGGATACAACAAACAGGACTAGAGAAGTGGATGAAAGCAGGGGAGAGTCAAGAGTGCGAGGCACCTGGGAGGTTGGAGGGCCATAGGACCAAATAGCACAGGTGCCTCTGTGGCCTCCTTTTCTGGTCATTTAACACCATCTTGTGCATCTTCAGTGGGGCAGAGGAAGAGACTGATTTATTTCTTGTTTCTGGCTTTTTTTTTTTTTTTTTTTAAATTAACAAGGGATTTAGGAAAGTCCTGACTTAAGTTTATTCTGCCTTATTTCTTTGGGTGAATAACCAGGCCTTACCCCTTAATCGCTGGATAGGGGTAGGGTGGGGAGACAGAGCAGGGATGCAGTTGGGAGACTGGCCCAGGTCATCAAAAACGAGAGACAAGCAATTAAGCTGACAAGTATTTAAAGAACACCCAAGCCTCTGAAACTCAAGCTCTAGAGTCCAAGTTTTCTGGCCTTTAGGGCATTGTTCAAAATCCACATGGTTAGTTAGGCGTTTGCTTGATGGATGTGGGAGGATTGGATTAGCATATAGGAAAAGCTCTGTAGGTTGTTCTTGAGTATAATTTGCTTAATTGTTTCTGGCCTTGTAAGTATACCCGGAGGCTTAATATTGATGTCTGTGATTCAGCCAAAACAAAAACCAATAAGGTCTTTATCGACTTGTGGTTTAATGGCTTTAAATAAATTAACTTCTTCTGGATCAATTCAGCATACGGATGATATTTACAATCTATTAACTTTTTTATACTTCTCCCTTAAGTTATAACTTTAATATATATGTTTTGGAGAAATCACTTTCTATCCATCAAGAAAGAAATTATTTCTATACACAGAGAACTTCAAAAGGCATAAACATGCCCATAAAAAAGCATCTACAAGAAAAGCTGAGCCCTAACCCCAGATTCCAGGTTCAGATTTAGACTCATGCCAATTTTTCATTGAAATGGGGTCTTTGTTTTAAAAAAATTAAGAGCATTTGGTGGAAGTTACAGAATATGCTTTATGGACCAGTAGTCCATTCTGCACCAGATTAATTGTGTAACTGGTGTGGACGGAATTGCGTTCCTCCTCCAGTTCATGTTGAAGCCCTAGCTGCCATTGTGACTGAATTTGGAGAGAGGGCTTTTAGGAGGTAAAGGTTAAGGTTCAGGAGGTTATAAGGGTAGAGACCTAACCAGATAGGATTGGTGGCTTTATAAGAAGAGGAAGATAAAGAGAGAGAGAGAGAAAGATCTCCGAGCGCGTGCACCAAGGAAAGTCCGTGTGAGCACACAGTGAGAAGACAGCCATCTGCAAGCCAGGAAGAGAACTCTCACGAGGAACCTAATCGGCAGGCACCTTGATCTTGGACTTTCCAGCCTCCAGACTTTGAGAAAATAGATTTCTGTTGTTAACGTGCCTCACCCCACCCTCGCAATGTCTATGGTACTTTGCTATGGCAGCCCGAGCCAACTAAGACAGTAACCTTAAGCAAGTTGCTTATAGCATCTCTAGGCCTCAGTTTCCTGACATGTAAAATTTGTGGATCAGGCAAAATAAACCCCATGTTCTCTTCCATATCTAGCATTACTATGATTCTAACTGAAATTGTCTGGTCCCAGAAGAGCAGCAAACTTAAAAAAAAATTTTTTAATTCTAAGTTTCCAATTTTCATAAAAGTTACAGAATGGTACAGACAAGTCCCAAGTATGTTTTACCCAGATTCATCAACTTCTATATTTTTCCCCATTTACATTTTCACGTCCTCTCTGTGTGTGTCTGTTTCTCTCTGTGTGTATTTGCACACATATTATTATTTTATTTTTCTGAACCACTGAAGGTAAATTACAGATATGATATCTCTTTACCCCTGAATACTTCGGTATGTATTTCTTAAAACAAGGATATTTTCTAACTACGGTTGCCAACTGCAGGGAGTTTAACAGTGATATGACACTTTTATGTAATCTACAGCCCGTGTTCCAATTTCTTTAATTGTCCTAATAGTATCCTTTAAAACATTTCCCCTCCCGAATAGAAACCAGTCCAGGATCACATATTACTTTCAGTTGTCATATCTCTGTAGACTCCTTCCATCTGCAACAGTGGCCCAGCTCTTCATTGCTTTCAGGACCTTAACAGTTTTGAAGAATACAGGACAGTCATTTACTAGAATGCCTTTATTTTGCGATTTGTTTAATGTTGCTTCATGACTAGATTCAGGTTATGCATCTCTGGCTGGACCACTATATAAGTGCCAAGTTGTGTCCTTTTGAAGGAATCACATTAGGAGGCCCATGATGTCTCAGTGTCCTTCATTGGTGAGGTTCATCTTGATGACCAGATCAAGGATTTGTCCAGCTTCCCCACTGTACAGTTTCAATTTCCCCCTTGCAACTATTAAGCAATCTGTGGAGAGATACTTTCAGACCACGCAATGATCCTCCTCATCATACTACCTTCCCCTCATACTTAGCATACACTGATGATTCTTGACCGAACCAGTCTTTACTATGATGCTTGGAAAATGGTTATTTCCAATGCTACCACTCCTTCCACATTTATCAGTTGATGACAGTTATCACTTGTAAGCCAGAACCCTCAATCTCATTCTCCCTCCATTATTGTACTCATGGATTTTTATTTTATTCAAGGGGTAAATAATCTATTACTTTTCTTATTCATTTTGATACTGGGATTATCCTAGATTTGGCCAGTAAGAGCCCCTTTAAACTGGCTCCTATGTCCTTTTGATATATTCCCACCTTTTTAACACTTCTGAGAAATACTGATTGAAATCAGAGGCAAATAAAAATAAGTGCTACTTTTTTGGACTGTGGGGTCCCAGGAGCAAAGTTCAGGATAGATTATCAATTGATAGCTGTTCAAAAATCAATTAGTTACTACAACTACATACAACATGTTCTCTTCAGTTTTGTTATTCTTAGATTTTCTAGTTAGTTCTCATAATTAGTCTTCGTGGTTATCATAGGTAATTAGACTTGAGTTGGCCAGAATCTGTGGATTAATTTGGAAGACAGGACTACAGCCAAAGCTTCTTTTCAACATGGAGTCTTTCTTCAACATCCTTTCCCTGATTTTTTTTTTTTTTAGTTTTTTTTTTTTTTAACATCTTTATTGGAGTATAATTGCTTTACAATGGTGTGTTAGTTTCTACCTTTCCCTGATTTGAATGCCAATTTCTTTATCATCTGTTCCTTCCAACTGTGAGTGTGTTCATAGATTTTTCACTTCACTTTAGCCCTTGGCATTTGGTCTCTGTGGAAGTTCTGATGGCTCTTCTTGCCTCTGTAATCTTGCTGAACAAAGAAGATTTTCTCCCAAACTCAGTAATAATTTTCATTCCTGCTATCAACACTAAGGTGCTAAGCTAGAGCTTTCCAAACCTTCTCTCTTCATAATGCTCTCAGTGTCTCAGTAAGTTTTTCCAATGCTCCCAGGCCAAAAGAAATACCAAACAGTTCCTTTTATGAAGTACTCAGGCCCAAACAATTTATCAAGTATTCATGTCCAATGACTTTGTTTGGAAAAACTTATACACATAAAAGAAAAGAAAGGTATATTTTTATTTCATTCTTAAACAACCAACATTACTTACCAAGGGGATGTTTGTACCTGTTGGGGAGTGCACAGTTTCTCCAAACTTGGAAGCAGATTGGACACCACTACTCTCATTTCCTGTTATACATTTATTTTCACGTGCACTTGCTTTTTATCACAACTGCTGAAAACCTAGCTTTGCAGAGATGACATCACTGAAAGAACTGTAGAGTGATCTATTGCTGAAACTATGAACTACCTAGCAGTTTGTGCAGTGTCCCACAGATGTCCAGTATCACTGCGTTTCCCTCAAAAATCTAAAATATTCTGCAGCCCCCTGTGAAGGCACTGCAGCGTCCCAGGTTGCTTTCCTGCACAGAACGGACACTATGACACTAAGTCCTGGAAACTTTCAGTCCCCTTTGTAAAACGCCAATGACAAATATTGAGTTGATTGTTAAAAATCTTTTCTCTTGTGGTGAAACTGGTAGAGCTCATTATGTAGCCCCAAGCTGTGACTCTTTTTCATAGTTTATAAGTTGGGTGATCACATCATTGATTTTCCCTTCGTTCTAGGATACTTTTAAGAGTGAAAGGGGTGCTACCATGCCAGGATTCTGGGAGGTAAACAGGGACTGTCCTGGGCAAACCGGGCTGTGTGATCACCCAGTTAATTCATGACATACGTCATAACACTTATATTCTGAAATCCACCTTTAGTCAATGAATGGTCACTATTACAATGTTGTTTCTCTTATCTTGTGATTTGCTGAAGGATCTTACATTAAATTCTGAAACATGAAGTTTATTGGTTGTGCTCTTCCTTCTCTTATCTCTCCAGTCCTCTTCCTTCCATTTCCCTTCAGACCCTGGACCTTTTCCTCACCCCTACCCGTACCCCAAATCCCATCAAAACTTAACTTTCCTAGTCACGCAGGTTCAAGCCTTGCCTGCAGTATTTTGAGAATGTGAAAGGTAGCTACATTCACGACACACAAGAAAGGCTGTAAAAGCCCTCTTTCCCCATCTCTTTGTCTTTGACCCTCACAAGGCAGCTGCACCAAGTTTCTTCTTCTTCCACTCCAACCCCCCTGCCCCCAAGCCTACACAGAACTCTGTTCATCCCCAAGCTCTCTTTGGTCCCTTTTCCTTCCTTAACCAATGACTTCTTTTAAATCTCAAGCTCTTCTGTTTGGATTTGACGCAACAAAGGAATTCAGAAAGTGACTCTACACCTTAGAGATTGCAAACACTTCCCATGTTCAAAACTTTTTTCTTTTTCTTTCATATTCGTATGCATGCATGCATCCATCCCTCAAAACTGGCTGTGAAACTTCCACTTACTTGGGTGAAAGGGCGGTGAGATTAACACCCCTGCCGTCAGAGAATTACAACTTAATTGGAGAGGGAAAAACAGCAACAACAACAGACAATAGGATGTTCGGACATTGCAGAATGTCTGTGCTTGGCAGGTAGCTGGTGCTTCAGAAACATTTGTCAACTGGTGTAGGAAGTAGTATTGACATTGCATGATCGTCCTCAGTGAGCTCGCCAAGCTTTTACGGTGTGCCTATCTGGCTCAGTGCAAAGTGGTGGTGGGAAAGGGAGCGTTTCGAGGACCCAGGATCACAAGGAGACTGCAGTCCTGCCTCCATGCCCTGGTCCACTTCTTGTTCACCTTAATCGTGAAAAGTGAGAGGTCATAGCGGGAAGGGCCGACTCCTTGGGCAGAGGGCAAGCCAAAGGGACCACTCTGCACCGGGCTAGCGGGAACCAGCTGGGGGAAGACGAACCCGCGCCCCCAGGGGCCGCGGAGCCCTGGGGGCGGGGAGTGGTGAGCTGGGGGCGCGCAGGCGTCGCTCCGACGCGCTGCCGCCATCGCTGCTTTTGACCCCGCTCCGCCGGGCTGCGCGCCAGCCCAACGCCCCCCGAGCCCCGCAGCGGGGACACCGGGTCGTTCACGACGCCTGCTGTCGATGATTAAACCAAAGGTTTGGATTATACTGAAAAAAGTAAGTAACGTACAGTGCACTTAGTCATGGCTTGTAAAAAGCAGGCAGAAGAATGTTGATACGTATAACCATTAAAATTTTTTTTTTTTTAACATATAACCGTTTAATATGACAAGGAAGAAACGCTGTGATTACTAGGAAAAGACGGAAGAGGCGGACGCGAAGAGTTCAGTGATAGTTTATTCTAGACACAACAAAACAGGCGCCGAAATAGCTCAGTTGGGAGAGCGTTAGACTGAAGATCTAAAGGTCCCTGGTTCGATCCCGGGTTTCGGCAGGACCTTTATTTTTCGATTGGAATTTCTCGTAGGAGCCTCTGTTTAGAGTCACCTGGCTCATTAATTCCCCCCAGGTAAAAACTGGGACTTGAAGGGCGAGCGAGAAGTAGACACAGTCCTTCTCAGTCACCCCTGGGAGTGTGGCCGCTACTCTCGGCTACTTCCGGGGCGCCTCAGTCGGAGGCGCAGCTGCGCGTGCGCAGTGGGAAGCGTGGTTGGGGGTGGGGCGGCCAGAGACGCCCTGCTCGAGACCCGGAAGTGCGGGATCCCGGGCGGACGCCCTGTGGTGAGAGGGGGCAGCGTGCAGGTCGCGGTGCGAAAGGAATAGGTCTGTGTCGGAGGGCGAGAAACAAAACTTCGTCCCAAATCTCATTCCCAAAGCATCCCAATCTGAAAAGCAAAACCCTGCTGTTTAATCAAATGGTCCCCCTCTGGCCTTGCCTGAGGAGGGAACCGGGCAGCTAGGTATTTTTGTTTAGAAACGCACGAAGCGCGGCCCCGGGGGTGGCATAGCCAGAATTACTTATCGAGTGGGTAAAGGCATGGCAGCTTTACAGCTCTGTAAAATTAGTCTTGCATCGCAACAACTTTAATTAGAGGCTAGATCAGTGGTTCGCAAAGTGTGGTCCCAGGACCACCAGCAGCCACGGCTTCACCTGGGAACTGCTTGGAAATGCACATTCTCGCCGTGCTTCACACCTACTGAATGGGAAACTCTGGGGTGGGCCCAGCCTTAGGTGTTTTAACAAGTCTTCAGGGGATTATGAAGCAGTCAAAGTTTGAGTTCCACTTATCCAGGCATGCCTTTCAGTGTTTAAAAGAGCCCTTTCCTAAGACTGTTTTTGTGAACAAGCTTTTACCTTGTGCAGTCTTTTGTCCTGCAAGTCTGAAATAAAACTTTGACACGTGCTCGGAATTAATTTTTCTGAAAATTTTTGCTTTCATGGTGAGTGTGTGTGTTGGTGGTGGGATGTGTTGGGGCATTGACTCTGGTAGCTATCTGTAGGACCCACCCCAAGGCTAACCTAGGCGCTGTGGAGTAAAGAAAATGGAGCCCAGGGGCCTGATTATATATTGTGTTGGCTCCTGGGAGCTGAGCTAGGACCCAGAGGTAGAAATTGAAGGATTAAATTAAATTTAATTAAATTTAAATTTAATTGAATTGAATTAAAGAAGGAAGAAATTTCAGTCTATTTTGGAGTCACTAGAAAAGGGAAGATTTAGTTTAGTGAGGTGATGTTGCTGGTCAGCAGATGAGAGACAGTCACTTGTGGGATTTATGCATTAAATCTTGCATATATTCTGCTTCTGTTGGTTTGAAAGGGAAGGCCGCTCACATTTATGAAGTCTTGTGTGCCCTCAGGGTATTAATTCACTCGTCAATTGGACCTCAGTTATGTGCCTCCCGCTATGTGCCAGGCATTATGTGATCTTTGTAACTACCCTATGAAGTTACCTATTATTAGCATCTTCATTTTACACATAATAGTCCTTGTAGGAACGCAGGTATTAAACATATGTCAGGCATCTAACTTCTGCCACGTCCTAAATGTTATGAAAAGTGAATACTTATTGGGATGTTTGCATAAAAATGAGAGTAGTTTTAGGAGGAAATAAAAGCTTTTGCTGGTGAATCAGAAAAGGCTCTATGGGCAAGAAGGTCTTGATTGGGCCCTCTGAGGAAGATTTCTTGGCAAGGGAAAAACCAAACTGGAGTGCAACCAGCCATCCACGTGTTTTTTTAAAAAAAATTAATTAATTAATTAATTTTTGGCTGCGTTGGGTTTTCGTTGCTGCACGCAGGTTTTCTCTAGTTGCGGCGAGTGAGGTCTACTCTTTGTTGCTGTGTGCAGGCTTCTTATTGCGGTGGCTTCTCTTGTTGCGGAGCAGGGCTCTAGGTGCGCGGGCTTTAGTAGTTGCAGCACGTGGGCTCGGTAGTTGTGCCTCATGGGCTCTAGAGCACAGGCTCAGTAGTTGTGGCGTGCGGGCTCAGTAGTTGCTCCGTGGCATGTGGGATCTTCCCCGACCAGGGCTCGAACCCGTGTCCCCTGTATCGGCAGGCGGATTCTTAACCACTGCGCCCCCAGGGAAGCCCCATCCATGTGTTTAAATGGGAGGGGAATGGTGTGGGTGCCGGCAGTGAGAGTGACTGTTCATTTCAGGCAGCCTGAGGCCTGACTACCCCGTGGGCAGACACAACAAGACCATGTATTTGCTATAGGAATAGGGACATTTGTATGGGGGGAGGCTAGAGGCACACACCTGGTTAGAAGTCTGAAGAGGTGTTAAAAAACAAATTTTAACTGAGTAAATGTTAAAGATCGTATTGGCGTTTTTCAAAGATTCAGGAATCAAGTGGCATCCCATCTAGGAAATATAAAGGGGCTCTGAGGAGCTGTGCAAAAGGCTTTTAGAGGCAGAAGGAGGCAAGACAAGGAAGTTATTCCAGCCAGTGGTCCCCAACCTTTTTGGCACCAGGGCCCAGTTTCGTGGAAGACAATTTTTCCACGGACAGGGAGGGGAGCGGGGGATGGTTCAGGCGGTAATGTGGGCGATGGGGAGCAGCAGAGGAAGCTTCTCTCGCTGGCCCGCCGCTCACCTCCTGCTGTCAGCCCGGTCCCTAACTGGTTGTGGACCAGTAACAGTCTGCAGCCTGGGGGTTGGGGACCCCTGATTCTAGCAGAGAGCTGATTGTTTCAGGCAAGGCCACCTTCCTTTGGGGGGGCAAGAGGGGTCTATCAGGAGGATTACCTCTGTTGGGGGGGGCGGGAATTTCCCCCCTACCCCCCTTGAGTTCTTGTGGCTGGACTAATAATAGATTGCCACAAGACACATTAACAGAAGAAAAAGAAACAAGTTTTAATACATGCTCATGGAGGTCCCATAGAAACGGGACCTAAGAAGTGGCCAAAGCAGGTGACTTTTATATTTTTTAGACAAAGAAACAATAAATTTGTGAGGAATTGATAGGACAAAGAAACTTAGGCTTTGGGCACTTAATTAGAGAAGAACCTAAGCGGAGTTTGGGCTTGGGGTAGTAAATTAAAGAAGTAACAAGGTTTGTTCATATAGGCTTCTTGGTCAAATTCCCTCTCTCTGGTGATAAGGGTTTCCTTCTACTTCCAGATGCAGGGAGGGCACCTTTTACAGGAGAGAGATTTTTTTCCTGCTTCAGGGAGATTTAGGAGGGTCAGAGTCCCTCCAGCATCAGCCATTTCTTAAGTAACTTCAAAATAATCAATATGCCATTGAGGCACATTTTGGGGTGGCCTGCCCTGGGCCCCAGCACCTCGCTATTGCTGACCAGGTAATGCCAGACTGATTGGAAGATTATGTTCCTGGGAGAGGCTGAAACTGCAATTAGGTTAGGTAGTAAGTCTCAGTTAGGTGATGGTGGGCCTAGCACAAGTGACTCCATTTTGGGCCTGGTATCTCTTTTTGTAGCAAGGGGAAGAGGAAGGGGATAGTTTGGGCAGACCTCCACTGGACCCGTGTTCGTAAAGGGTTTTGCTGACTTTGTGGGTGGGATGAATGATTAGGAAGAAGGTAGGCAGCATTTTAAAAAATTAAATATATATTTTATTTAAAAAATTACATATATACATATATTTTATTTAAAAAATAATTACACATATACATATATATGTAATTTTTTAACCTTAAGATGTAAAGTCTAAAGACGTAATCTGATCATGTTTATTGCCTATCACTGACTTGTGACATGCTCTGATAGATGTCAAACGCTGTCAGTTTCCGGGAGTGAAGGCTGAGAAAGACTGAACATGCATCGTCTCCTAGGAACCCTCTGACGCCAGGCAGCTCCAGGACAGCTCTTTATAATTAAGATGGGGGTGTTTAGCTCTTTATAACCAAGAGGGGTATAAAGGGTGAAGAGTAAAGTGTGGAGTCAGCCTTTACTTTAGAAAGGAAATGCTTTCAGTGGAAAGAGCACTATCAACATTAAACATTTATAAGAGTTAATGCTCAACCCAGCTCTCTACTGTCAGCAGAAAGGCTGTGAATATCTCCTCTTACTTCAAGCCATTTATCCTGAGTGGCAGGGGGAAGGCATCTGCTCAAGTCTCCTTGGTGAGCTTTTGGAAAGAAACCTGGGACCTCTGGCTCATCTGACAAATTTCTAGGGTGACATGCAAGCATATTGCTAAATGACTGTTTATCTCTTAATTATTCCGATACTGTATTCATTTTATGTCAGAACGAGGATATAATGAAGCTGTTACAATTGTTATATACAATATAATACTAGATGAGCATTTAATAATTTATTGGGGCCTTTTGTATAATCAATGTGTATGTTCATTAATGCCCATTTTATTAGTCTTAGGTCATATTTCTACTTATTTACATATATAGTGGTTTATAGTTGTTTAGTTTCATGTTATATTATTTGTCACATCTCAGACTTATCTGATGTTGGTCAGAAATATAACTCCTGTTGGATTTACCTCCAATTCCAGGAATATATGAATCCTGCACAGTCATCCTTAATAGGTGATGTCAGAAAGGATTACTTTGTTTAAGCGGAGCTCACTTATCTAACTGGAAATCTTGGAGGGTTGTTTGCAGTCCTTAGCTTTTGGAGTGTAATGTTTGCGAGAGGGCCAGCATGCAGCCTGGGAAATGAAGCAGGACAGTTTGCTGAGGGGCAAGGCTCTTCGTAACAGACATCCAGGTCTCATATGAGTTCCATAAGTTGAAAATTTCATATAATGAGTTGTCTTAAAGCAGGGTGTGCAAATATTTGACTATTCACTACCTAAATATATTCTACAGTACATTTGGGGCAACACCTGCTCCTACATACTTCACTGACTCTCTAGTCCAGAGTATAAAGAATGACCAGAGTTGCCATTTCTGGAGTGCTCTCTATGTGCCAGGCATTCTGATGAGCACACTTTGTACATAATCCCACCAAACTTGTCAATAACTCTTCCGGGTGGGAGGCATAGTTGAATATGAATTTCTTTTTAGAAGTTACATAGTAGTGCGGTTTGAAAAGGCAGCATAATTCTGAGATGTATTAAAATGGAACATGAGCCATAATAATAAAGTAGTTCGTTTATACATTGTGTTACTGAGATCTGTGTTAGAGCATTTTGTTCAGTTTTGATGAACTCAGTTTAAGAGGAAAGGGTTAACAAAGAACAAAAACATGATTAAGGAAGAGGAGATTTCTTTCAAAAACGACAATAAAAGGATATGAATTCGATTTGCCAAGATAGAAAAGCTGAGGGTAACTTGATTACTGTCTTCAAATTATTGTTCTTCCGGGATATATAATTTCTGGGAGATGCCAGAAGAAGAAGTGGGTTTAGATGAAGGTGGGAGAGATTTCTGTTAGATAAAAAGGAATTGTGATAAGATATTTGATCTAGTTTTGTGATAGAAAATTGTCTGACCGAGATTGGTTAACCTAGAGAATTGCTGTTGAATAGATTTGCCAGTGTTTAAGAGGACTACTAGCCAACTCTTGGGATGTAGGGGAGGAAAAAACTTTTCCCCACTACCCTCCTAGGTTCTGGGCTGGGGACCTGTATATAAGATTGAAAAAACATTAACAAGAGAAAAACAAACAGATTATTAACATGTGTATTGCACATACATGTGGAAGTACCCAGTGATGAGTAACTCAAAAGAGTGTCTAGAACTTGGGCGTATATGGCATCTTACAAAAGAACAATGAATTTGTAGAGAAGTAAAAGATGAAGGAAGAAGGCTAAGTTTCCAGGGTGGCAAACTGCAGGAAGGTAAATATACGGGGAAACTAATGGTAAATAAAACTAGTTAGTAAAGTTTATTACATAGGTTCTTTGGGTGCCAGTTGTGGGCTGATCAGGGTGTACAGTTGTCTCTGGGGATTAACTTCTGTCCTTCCTGGTAGAGGGGGAAGGAGGGACATCTTTACAAATTTATGTCCTGCTTTTAGGCAAATAGGGGGAGGGCAGAGAACTTTTCTTGTATCTGTTTCTTCTCAATTGCCTTTAGCTCAAAATAATCCTTTTACCAAAGTGGCATATTTTGGGTGGCATATTCTGCTACCCTTCAGGCATTTCAAAAAAAATCTACTAAAAAAAGAAATCTACTGAGATGTGGTTTCTTTGTTGTTATTGTTGCTGCTGAGTTCAGGAAGGAAGAGGGTGCAGTGGAATGAGGTGTGGACATTGCTGGCAGAGACCATAAAAAGTGTGGTAGCCTCATTGGGATGGCTCTTATCTCTTAACCCTAAGTGTCTAGAAGAAATACCTGTCCCTGCCTCAAAATTTTAAAAAGCACTTTGCATCCTGAGGTAGACCAAGACAGCCCCCCAGAGAATTACCGGCTGTTTAGAGTCTTCATAATAAATGAAACCATGAGCCTTTCCTGAAAGTTATTGACTCTGCATCAAAGATAATTTTATCCATGACAATCTCAGTATTGATGTGTAAAGGTATGTGGTGACCTTTGTAGATAAAATACTCTGACAAAATCACTGTTTTCCCACTATGAACAGACTAACTGTAAACTTGGTAACACTGCTTATCTTGTACATAGATATGGGTGTGTTTTGATGTTTTCTGGGTTTATTTCAGAGTTTCTTGTTTGTTTCTCTTTTCTTTTTAAGCTAGTCTTTTAAAACCTTGGATTTCCTTATTTAACTTCTTAGCAAGTAAACTAATTTTCTTTTCCTCTAAATGCTTTTCTCAGAGCAATGTTAGAAAAGAAAAAAAAAAACACTCAATAGCGTTTCAGGCAAATTGAAACATGGGGAGGTGAATGCAAGAAGCACGAAAGTGTAAGAGGTGAGAGTTCAGAAAAGAAAATTGCCATCCCATTCTTGATGGCTTTGAATAAAGGGAACAGGACAATGTAAAGCTGGAGTGCCCAAGAATTCTTGGTCATTGTGAAGATCTGACTTATTGTTTCAAGTGCTTACATAGTAAAGCACATGCTTAAATGACCTTTTTAATGAGGTGCCCTGTTAAAGGGGGGAGGGGGGCCTGTATCCTGCCAGTCTGTTTCAAGTAAGTTTCATGACTGCCTGGAGGGAAATTTGATAGGTAAGCAGTAGTCCATGATGTTAGTTATCTAGGAGATGAATCTTCATATAGTTATATACATTTACTTGTGTGAAGGCAAATGATGAGGTTGGTGATTTTCTAAAATCCAGAGATCTGCCTCTGTCATACCTTCCAGTGTGAAGACAGGGCAGAGCCCCATTCTCTTTACATTCGTGTGGCTCTCTTCAAAATCCATCCTCCCATAGTCTTTCTCATCTTCATAAAGTCTATATATCGCTGACTCCACTTTTCTAGTGGTCTCCTAACTGGGGAGCCCGGTCCCAAGGAAAATGTCCTTCAGACACGCGGACAATGTGAACAAAAGTTTGTTCTCTTTCTGCTTCCCTTCTCTTCCGGAGCACAGCATCTATTCTACAACTTCTTCCTTTCTTCTTTCCCATCTTATCTTCTTTTTCAATCTCTCTCCCAACTCAGAGAGTCTATTCTCATATTTAAAAGTTGGGAATTTGAGAAAATGTTTTTAAAAATTTAGTTTTTTTAAAGAATTGATTGCTGAAGTCAGTGGTGAGGAATTGAAACAAAAAAGGAGGTACACAATGAAAGTACATCTCGGGTTTAGCTCTGTGCCTAGTTCCCTCTGCAGAGACCACTATTAGTAGCTTCTAGTGTATCCTTAAGTAAATAATTTTTGTATATACAAGCACGTATGTCTGTATCTCATTTTACACAAACAGTATCATTATGCACACAATTGTAAAGCTGTTTTCTAAAGATGCACATTACTTCTCCTTTTCACATAACACCACACTTTCCTTTCTTCTTTTTCTTTTTTCCTCAAACAACTGTAAACCTGAGCTGAACTTTTAAACCATATTTAATATCCTATAAAGTATTCCTGATAATCTCACCCCATAGCTATTATGTTTACATTCCCTAATTGAATCGAACTCTAAGGGATTTTAATATTAAATCCATAAACTGTATCTGGATTTGAATGGTCTGATCTCTTATGCTAGGAACAAATATTAAGAGAAAAATTTGCTTTTGTTCCTTTTACAAAATGAAGGCCTGATTTGTTGAGTAGTTTCAGCTGTTGAGTAGGCAAGAACGAAATACAGGTACGCACAGCATAGAAACATCTCCCTTGTAAGCATTTTCTTAGGTCAAGTTGGTAAATTGCTCGGAGAAAAACTATCCATGTGCAAAGCAGAGAGCACACAGTAGGTGCTCAATGCATGTTTATCCAATGAATGATAATACACCTCCCTTTTCATCCTCCCAGTGGTGGCTCATCTCCACTGTCATAGCCTCTGACTATACTTGTTTTTATTATGTTCGCTAACAAGAGAATGAACTATTTTGAGGGTCTGGACTGAAATTCCTGTTCCTTTTCTATGCCTTATGTCATCCAGCCCTGTGCCAGAAACGTTTTGGGTTCTCAAGAAATGCTTCTTGACATCTATTGATTTGTCAATAAGCAACTCTTGCAGAAGGACTAAAAAGGGTTTGTAGTTAATTTAAAATTCTGGATGATTTTTAGTGTTTTCTTTTTTGTTCATGTATTAAAATTTTTTTCCCGCTTGCATTATTAAAAAAAGGACGAAAAAAAGGGCTCTAAACCTCCTTCAACATAGGAGAGCAGGAAGCTGGACCTCTGAGTTAGTGCTCCACAAAGAGAATGGGGTTGTCTTAGCCTAACAGAGACAAGTTGAAGCATTTTGGGACCAGGATCCGCCAGGGCACTAACCCGCATTAATGCAGGTCATAAACCCATGAGGTGGGATCACAGTCACACATTACATGGTTGACATTCAATAAATGTCTTAACAACAACAATAACATTCTCTCATCTTTCAAGTTCCTTAAGATGTTCTGACTGCTATTCTTAAGTGGAAGATTTACATAACTTTCTAGATAAACACGTTTTAGAAAACCTTCCAGATGTAACAGAGATTAAGAGCTAAATAAAGGTTTTGTATTCTGAGAGATATAAAGAAAACAAACAGTCCAACACAAATAGAAACATGTCTTAGTAATGGAAACGTTTTACTTAATCCACCAGTTATGAGCTCATTCATTCTTGTGAGTTATGAGGCTGTGCAGGTGTTGGCCTTCGGTAGGTGTGCTTGGGAGGTCCCCTTTGAAGAGCAGCTGATGGACATCAAGGCCCTAGCAGCAACCAGAACATGATTCTGTCCGATGTCAATGTGAAATCATCTGGTCCAGGCCTTTTGGTTCTTGGCTATTTTGAGGGTTAGACCTGTCAACCTTGGATCCTAGACTGTATCTGCTGCTGGCCCTTGGTAGCTGCCACATTTCTGTGCACATACTTTGGTCCACTGGGCCTGAAATAGAGGGCTCCCTTTCTCTCGCTGTAGAAGGATTTTGTGTCACTTACTAGCTTCTGAGCTGGTTCTTGACACCATTTTGGAAGCACAGCCCAACTTTTCCCGGGAGTTGAGGGTTATATATTTCTAGCTAACACCTCTCTGGGATGCCTGATGAGGCGCTGGATTGACTTCAGTTTTCCATAGAGCCTCTGTTGGGTGACAGGAGGTATTTTCCGTTGAAGAGGGCAACCTAAGCTAACCTATGCCAGTTAAAAGTACTGGTATATTATTAGCGCTTACTTGCAATTCACCATGCCAAACCAACCTGAGGGTACAAATAGGGTCACGATATTGGTAATAACTCAGAGTTTTATCCCAACTCAAAGCCTTTTGCCCCAACTATTTGTTGAAGACCTCAGCAATTGGAAAGAATCTTGCCTATCTGCTTGGGGGTGTTTCACATATTTTCACACGAAAAATCTCAGATTGCTGGGCACCACCATTGGAACTCTGGTCTACCAGGCTTCTCTCATCTTCTAAATTTTTTTTAAAAATTTATTTATTTTTATTTATTTATGGCTGTGTTGGGTCTTCGTTTCTGTGCGAGGGCTTTCTCTAGTTGCGGCGAGTGGGGGCCACTCTTCATCGCGGTGCGTGGGCCTCTCACTATCGCGGCCTCTCTTGTGGCGGAGCACAGGCTCCAGACACGCAGGCTCAGTAGTTGTGGCGCACGGGCCCTGTTGCTCCGCGGCATGTGGGATCTTCCCAGACCGGGGCTCGAACCCGTGTCCCCTGCACTGGCAGGCAGATTCTCAACCACTGCGCCACCAGGGAAGCCCCCTCTCGTCTTCTGCTTGGCCTCACGGGCCCTGCCATAGTTCTGCGGGGCCCTGATATGGACACATTTGTGCCCTCAGGGTGCTGAGTGTTGCTGTGTTCTGCGTGGGAGAGCCGCTGGTGGCTCCAAGTTCTGCTAGTTCTGTGCAATGAAATAACCCCCCGGAAGTGGCATGGAAGTGTGCCGTCACCTCACACTCAGGACTGGGCTAGACCCCTCCATGGCAGGGATTGCTGACACCCGGAGTGACGGGCCATATTCAAAACCCCGCACTGATGCCATTAAATTCCGCTTGCGAGATGCAATCTGACCCAGTGGTTCAGAGCATAGATTCCGGTGCCAGACTGCAGCCTGGCTTTGAACTCTGGCTTTGCCACTGACCTTGTGGAAATCATTTAATCTCTCCTTGCCTCAGTTTCCTCACCTATAAAATGGGGATGATAAAAATAATAGTATCTCCCTGATAGGATTGTTGTGATCGTTAAATTGCTAATATATGTAACCAAAACAAAGGCTGGTACATACTAAGCTCTAAGAAGGTGTTTGTTATATGACCATGTCAAGTATGTGTCATATAAAAATATTCTCACCTTCTTGAAAATTTAGTACAAAGAAATGAATGGGATGAGTTTATTAAAAGGAAACGTCTTTTTCACGTTCCCACCATTTGGAGGCCTCTAGAGTAGCATTTAACATAACACATGCCACCTTGGCACAAACTCCTGCAAAGGCAAAGGGAGCACTCCCTCCCCCGGGGTGAGGCTGGAATCAAAGAGGTAGGTCTCCCTGTGACATGAGGGGAGGATATAAGATGAGATGGGAAATAATTGCAAAAACCGAGGAAAGAAACCTGTATTAGTTTGCTGGGGCTGCCGTAACAATGTCCCACAAACTTGGTGGCTATTATCTCACAGTTCTGGAGGCTAGAAGTGCAAGATCAAGGTGTTGGCAGGGTTGGCTCTTTCTAAGGGCTCTGAGAAAGAATCTGTGCAGTGCTTCTCATTTAGCTTTGGTGTTTTGCTGGCACCTTTGTGTGTAGAAGCAGTACCTTGATCTCCGCCTTTGTCTTCACACAGTGTTCTCCCTGTGTGTGTGTCTGTGTCCAAATTTCTCCTTTTTATAAGGACACCAGTCATATTGGGATCACTCTGATGACCTCATTTTAACTTAGCTCATTACTACATCTGCAACAACCCTATTTCCAACAGGATCACATTCTGAGATACTTGGGGTTAGGACTTCAACATATGCATGTGGGGGGAATACAGTTCAACCCATAATGAAGCCCTGCTGGGGTTCTCCAGAAACAACCACTGAGAATGAACCAAGAAAAGACTCTATTATTTCTTTTTATTTTTGGCTGCATTGGGTCTTCATTGCTGCACACAGCCTTTTTTCTCTAGTTGTGGTGAGTGGGGCTACTCTTCATTGCGGTGTGTGGGCTTCTCTTGTTGCGGAGCACGGGCTCTAGGCGCGTGGGCTTCAGTGGTTGTGGCACGCGGGCTCAGTAGTTGTGGCTCGTGGTCTCTAGAGCGCAGGCTCAGTAGTTGTGGCGCAGAGGCTTCGTTGCTCCGCGGCATGTGCGATCTTCCCGGACCAGGGCTCGAATCCGCGTCCCCTGCATTGGCAGGCGGATTCTCAACCACTGCGCCACCAGGGAAGTCCCAAGACTCTGTTATTTCTTGAGGTGAGAAAACAACCAGCTCTGCACAGGAGCTTCAAATGGAACAAAATCTTTCTCTTTCCATCGAAGGTGAGAGGACAAAGCAGCCAGCACAGTGATGCTGGCTCAGCTTGCCCTATCCCACCTCAATGCACGTGACTCGGAGCCCACGCGTCTGAAGCGTCCCAAGGCCACCGGCAAATGGCACCAGCGAGGGTCTGAGCTGAGCCAGGACGGCTGAGAGCTGGCCCTGGTCCAGGACTCCCTGCAGCCCCACACCCTTCTCATCTTGAGCAGACAGAAGGCCACACACGCAGCGGCTCCCTGGCAGCCCTCCATGCCTTGTGCAGTGATGCTTTTAATCACTGAGTCATCTGAAGGTGTTACAGCCCACTGAACTTGCAGCGCCTATGAGGAGCTTTGCTGGGCTCACCACAGCTTCCGAGAGAAGTGAGCAACCAGTAGTTCTTGGTTACAGGTTGCAGTCTTCTATGCCCCAGTCACAGTGGGTTTTGAGTTTTGCAGCGGAGGGTCTTTCCTGGATAGAACAGTCTGGAAGGAAATCATCTTGTCCTGGTATAAAGGGGGAGGGGTCAGCTCATTTTGCTGAATTTAAAAACACAGATGGATTCCAACCCCCTTTTTTCCCTCGCTGTCTGCTTCTCCCAAAGTGGTTTCCAGCTTTTGTGTACACACTATCCGTACGCGCTAGAGCTGGGTCCATGAATGGTGAGTGTCAACGAGTGACTTTGATTTGGGTTTGGCGGAAATGAAAGATGATTTTTAAAAGTGAAGTTTTTAGAACATTTTCTGAAAACTAAAATAATTTGAGGTCATTTCTGCCTAGCCAAATGGGTGAGAAGATTTACAAAAGAAGAAGGAGAAGGCTATCGTACGTTTTTGCAGCAAAGCTTAGGGGGTTCAACTGGGGGTGTAAATACAGAAGAAGGAACTGATCCCTCCCCCATGAGGTCAGGGCAAATACGTGTCTGCTCACGATGGGGCTGCTTAGAAATGGCCTAGTTGTAAAACCTCAGATACGGGCCTGGCCAGGCGGATATGACGATGGAACACTTAACAAAGGCACCATTGTTTTGCTTCCTCAAGGAATGGGTCAACCCCTGTAGAAGCTGTGATACATTCAGTTTGAAGTTGGAAAGCTAAGATCCTCCACCCCTGGCCATGTGGTCACTGGTGACTGCACTTGGGGGGCAAATAGAATTCATGGAGAAGAACTTTCATCTCCTCTCTGCTCCCTCCAAGGCACAAAAAGTGTATCCTGGGCTGTGGACCATTCACACCCCCCTCGCCGTGGGACAGGTTGACGCTCACTGCAGCTCAGCTGTATGAGGAAAAACAGGGACTCTGTTCAGAAGGTCTGGGTCTGAGTCCCAGCTCTGCTGGTAACTGCGTGGGGACATAATCTTTGCTAAGATGTCTGATTTCTTTGGACTCATCTATAAAATGTAAAACAATGCCTGCCACCCAGGATTGTTGTGAGCTGCAGATAAAATCGCTCCTGTTCAAATGAAATCATGTGTGTCAACACACCCTGCCAGATAGAAAGCTCCTCTCTATGGGTGATTGTTGGTACTATGTGTTATTATGCTTTTATTATTTAGCACTGAATTTACAATTATTCTATCAAGGAATAATAGCAATGGGTAAGCGAAATGTAGTATATCCATGCAAGAGAATATTATTCAGCCATAAAAAGAAATGAAATCCTGATATACGCTATAGCATGAATGAACCTTGATAACATGCTAAGTGAAAGCAGTCATTCACAGAAAGACTACATATTAAAGTAAGTCCCCTATATACGAACCTTCAAGTTGCGAACTTTCAAAGATGCAAACGTGGAGCTTACTAATGAAGACCTGATGGAATTGGAGGCCTAGAGAAAGGACGAAGAGAAACAAGAAGAAGAAGAAGAATTAACTGAAGAACTGAAGAGATTCACGATGCAGGAAATGGCAAAGGGATTTTCTTTATTTGAGGAGTCACTGTTAGTTTTTGAGGCACAGGACCCGAACGTAAAACGGTACATGAAGGTTGCAGCAGCCATTCAGAATGCAATCCAGTGCTACCATGTCATCTATGATGAGAAAAAAAGAGCCACTACCCAGACATCACTGGATCCTTTTTTCAAGAGGGTAGATAGAATTGAATCCAGCAAGGAACCAGAACCCATGCCATCAAAGTCAGGCATGAGTGACATTGCAGCTTGCCCTCCATCTCCCATTGCTCACGATCCTTCGGTTCTACCGTCTCCCACCTCCTCTCCCCCATCCAGTCAGTAACTCTTCTTGCCTGTTCACTCGGTGCCGGCCCCTGTATGCCAGCTGCTGTACTGTACTACTGTACTTTTCAAGGTACTGTACTGTAAGATTAAAAATGTTTTCTTTATTTTTTGTGTTTGTTTATTTTTTATGTAGTATTTGTGTGAAAAGTATGATAAACCTATTGCAGTACAGTACTATATAGCCGATTGTGTTAGTTGGGTACCTAGGCTAACTTTGTTGGACTTACGAACAAGTTGGACTTAGGCACTTGATCTCGGAATGGAACTCGTTCGTACATAGGGGACTTACTGTATATGATTCAGTTCATATGACATATTCAAAATAGGCAAGTCTGCAGAGACAGAAAGTAGATTAGTGGTTTCTTAGGGCTAGGAGGAAAGGACGGATTGGGGAGTGATAGCCAATGGCTATGGGGGTTTGTGTAGTAAGGAAAATGTCCTGAAGTTGATTGTGGTGATGGTTGCACAGCTCTGTGAATGTGCTAAAAACCATGGAAATGGACACTTTCTGTGGGTTCATTGAATGGCATGTGAATTATGTCTCAATAAAGCTGTTACCTGAAAAACAAACAGCAGCAGTTGGAATCACCCAAGGGTTCCGAACATGAAACAGTATCTTTCTCCTTATGTACTCATTAAAGGTATCTGGGTTCCTCTATCAACAATAGTAGCAGCTAACCTTGATAAGCACTGTGAAGTGCCAGGCTCTCTGTTTCATCCTCACAACACAAGTTTTGGTCCCCAGTTTAGAGATATGTAACAAAAGGTCAGAGATGTGAAGCAACTTGCCCTAGATCACACAGCTAGTGAGTCGCCATGCTGGGGTTTGAAAGCAGGCAGATGGACTCCACAGCCTCCATCCTGCCCCTCACCTCCTCATATCTTCATTGAGAGCATATGTTGAGAGGTTTGGGACTCTATTTTGTCTCCGTGAACTTTCCACTAAACTTAGATGGTTTTGGCTAGTCCTATTTAAATATTTACCATGTAATTTGTCATCTGGGAGGAAAAAAAGCAGAGTCTAACTCTTTCGGGGAATAGTTATTCTAGAAAGGCATAAACTCAGTACCAGTGACTCCATCTGACTTTACTGCCGGGCATATATTTGATCTTGAGATCATGCCAGGAAGGTGTGTGTTTGTTTCTCAGCCTTTTCTTCCACCTTCCTAGAAAGCCAGAGCTTCAGATATTATTAAAAGCCTGTGTATGTATCTGTTTTCAAAGGAAAAAAAGGGGGGGGTTAGGTCAACTAACTGGGGAATCGTTTAACATTTTGGTAAGATTTGGGGGCCCAATATGGTTTTGTGATCTACCCTGTCGTGAGCCCGGAAGGCTATCGGCGAGGCGTCTGCCATTCCCCACACGCTCCAGATGACATTCCCCTTTGACGCAGGGTCGGAGGCTGTTTCCCAGCACTGTGGCAGCCCTTGCCGCTAGAATAGATTAATTTTGTCATTACCCTTTCTCAATTTCTGCCTTTGACCAGAAAAAAAGAGGTTAATTGTGTGCCATTTCTCAGGAGAATGAGGTATCAGCATTTCAATTCCTGATATTTTATGAATTGTGGGTAGCTAATTAAAACTTAAAGATTAGAGGAGCTATTTTGGCTGAGGCCTTTTGCAGGATTGTGAAAGGGAGAGAACAAAGGGTTGTCTTTTCTTTTCATTCCGACAGCTTAAATGAAACTTCAGGCTGAAATAGAGCCTTGAATTGTTTTACACACTGAGTATTCATTGTATTGATTCTAATTTTAATTTGCAGCGAGTGGTGTGGTATCTGAAAGCTGTTGAGGGGTGAACGCTGAGATTATTGGGAATGTTAAACAGCAGGATTTGTGTTTGGAGGCTCCGTTTGATCCTTCTTGACTTCTGAGAGACATCTTAAAGTCAGATAGGAACCACTTACAGATTCTATTAGATGTCCTTAATTGCCGTCTCAGAACTCAATAGGAATTTAGATCTCTTCTGTTGTCCCTCACAGTTAACTGTTTGACTTGCTCCATGGTTGATTAATGGATCTGCCACAAGCATTGGAGTTTTCTTGGTTCCTTTACTCCCTGGTTGGCTTTCAGGCTATTCCATTTGTTTGGCTGCCACCAACATCACCGAAAACCCACATCTCTGGCATGTGAATCAAGGAAGCCCCCACCCCCTACCCTACTTTGTGCAAATTAGGAAGGGTACATCTTCAGCTGATGCAGCCCCCACAGACATGCAGCTTGGGAAGTCAAGTGTGGCTGGATTTTAGCTCCTACCCACCTCCTGACTATGTTCCCTTGAGCTGGGCAGAACGCACACAACAC
The DNA here is from genome assembly GCF_949987535.1 of Balaenoptera acutorostrata. Taxonomy (NCBI): domain Eukaryota; kingdom Metazoa; phylum Chordata; class Mammalia; order Artiodactyla; family Balaenopteridae; genus Balaenoptera; species Balaenoptera acutorostrata. Next base: position 15,501,911 of record NC_080081.1, read on the forward strand.
ATTACAGTGGCCATGAGTCAAAGGACTCTTTCCATCTTAAATTTCTTAGCCGTGTGTCTCAATATGCTTCTTTTTTTTTTTTTTTAATTTATTTATTTATTAATTAATTTATTTTTGGCTGTGTTGGGTCTTCGTTTCTGTGCGAGGGCTTTCTCTAGTTGCGGCAAGTGGGGGCCACTCTTCATCGCGGTGCGCGGGCCTCTCACTATCGCGGCTTCTCTTGTTGCGGAGCACAGGCTCCAGACGCGCAGGCTCAGTAGTTGTGGCTCACGGGCCCAGTTGCTCCGCGGCACGTGGGATCTTCCCAGACCAGGGCTTGAACCCGTGTCCCCTGCATTGGCAGGCAGATTCTCAACCACTGCGCCACCAGGGAAGCCTCCAAACTTGTCTTTTTTTTTTTTTTAATTTTATAGCTACTTTATTTATTTATTTATTTATTTTTGGCTGTGTTGGGTCTTCGGTTCGTGCGAGGGCTTTCTCTGGTTACGGCAAGTGGGGGCCACTCTTCATCGCGGTGAGGGGACCGCTCTTCATCGCGGTGCGCGGGCCTTTCACTATCGCGGCCCCTCCCGTTGCGGGGCACAGGCTCCAGACGCGCAGGCTCAGTAGTTGTGGCTCACGGGCCCAGCTGCTCCGTGGCATGTGGGATCTTCCCAGACCAGGGCTCGAACCCGTGTCCCCTGCATTAGCAGGCAGATTCTCAACCACTGCGCCACCAGGGAAGCCCCAAACTTGTCTTTTAAACAATAACTCTGGTCATGAAAAATGAACCATCTGGAAGGGAGCAAGAATTACTGTGGGAGATCTGTGCAGAGGTCATGGCCCCAGGTCAGGCAACAGACCCTGGTGAGTTGAACGTGGCATTGGTGGAAAGTAGGGGAAAGTGAACAGTTTTAAGAAACCTTGAGAAATTAAAATCAACACGATTTGGTGATGGATTGACCAAGAGCACTAGAGGAGAAAAGCTCCGAGGGTGACCCCCTGGTTTTCGGCATGGGTGACTGGACAGTATTAGTGCCACATCTTGAACTGTGGAACCCTGAGAAGTAGGTTTGGAGAGTGAGATCCTGAGATGGGTTTTGGATGTGTTGGATTTAAAGTCCCTGTGTGTCCTTCAGGTTGAGCTGGCAGTTAAATACATATGCTCTGGCACGTGACTGAGGGCTAGTAGTGTGGAAGGCCCGGTTGAGGCTCACACCAACAATTTTTGGTGGCATCAGTCTGCCTGGTTGAATCATCATTTAACAGTTGCTCAGGTGCTGGCACAGAGATGGCCAATGTTTAGGTTAATCTAGGGTGGAGAGTAAGTCAGCTGGTTATGGAAAGGGAATTATGAGCATCTGCATTATTCTAATGATGGAAAATAGAATTTAGGATGAATAAAGAGGGAAGAGAAGACAAAAAGGAAAGTGGAGAGGGCAGGGAGAAAGCCAGTGAGCCAAGGGTCTGGCGGTCCCATAAGACTAATGTAACATCAGGTGACAAATAAAGGTTAACAAACATAAATAAGATGACGTTTATGGGTTCCAGGGCTTAGAACCTGTTATCTTTGGGGGGCATTACTCAGCATACTACAGAGTACTTGAGCAAGGAAGCAGGAAGGATGGGAGGTTGTGATCACAGAATTGGGTATTTACATGTTTTCACGACTTCACCTCCAAAATTACACAGAGTTGTCATTTTTGGAAGTGACACAGTTTCAAGTGATACTAAAGGCAAGAAAAGGACCATGAGGGTGGTGCCTAAGCTAGAGGAAAGGAGGAATTTTGGAGATGAGGTCAAGGAGTTGAGAGCCCGGATACCAGATGGGCGTTCACACAGACCTTGAAGTCACATTGGACGATGGCAGAAATGGCAGTGGTCAATTGTTAAGGTCCTCAGAGAATGAGGAAACGCTATTATAAGTCAGAAGAGGACAGAAAAAGAGGAGATGTTGGCAGGTGGAATAAAGCTAAAAGAGCAGAAGAGAAATTGTCTGGAAGCTATTTCCAACCTATATCATTCCCCTCGATCCCCTATTTCACCACTTACCCTCTTGTGATTTAGCAAATGATCACATTTTGGGGGGAAACTTTAGAAACTATGTAATTAGCATGCCTCGACATTTATTTGCAACAGCAAATCTTTGTATAAACTTTGCTTTTTTGGACACTCTTTTGATATTGGTTTATTTTGCCTTTCTTTGAATGAGCTCATAAATTACTTGATATGAACATGGATTGCTTCTAAAGATTTATTCTTTTGAAAAGTTTTTTGTTCCCTCCACTGCAAATGACACAAATCATGAAATCTTGAGCACAAAGAAGCATTGCTTAGTTCCCTTAGCTTGAATCATGTGGTTTTCATCAGACATGTTTCTCTTCTGGGCGGCAGTTTTAGGAGGGTTTAGATTTAATGTAGAAAATAGTCGACCCAGCTTGTACCTCAAGCCCTAACTCTGCCAGTTTTCCTCTCCACCCACCCACACTTGACCATCACCTCTTTCTCCTTTGAGCTAAGCCAGGCTCACAGTACGTGGCAGGAACGCTAAATCAGCACATCCCTTCCCATACACAGGCCTGGTTAATAGGAGGCTTGGGAGCTACTGGGACCAATGGAATCTGGTTCCCGAGTCCTGTTCTGTGAGATGGAGGTGCTCCTATGGTCAGGGTGGGTGGACGGCATCCGAGAGCTTGGGTTGCTGCGTATCACTGCCTTGTATTCCAGCCACCGTGGATGTTGCCCTGTTTCTCATTTTCCTCTCTACAGTCTCTCTTGGAAAGGTCACTTTTCAGCCCTACAACTCTCAAATCTGTCCTTTAGTTCAGAGCTCGTTCTTGTGGTCTGGATGCATAGACCAAACATCCCACCAGGAGACCACACAGCACATGCCAACTCAACTTTTCCTTCCCCAGCCAAGCTCCCAGATGAGTACCTGCTACCACGTGCTCGGGCTGTGCAGCTGCGGGCCACTTCCTGGGCATGACCTGCACTGGTGCTGCAAGCTGAGGCCCAGGCTCTCCCGAAGTTCTTGAGATTTGAAGTAGCTTCTCTTCTGGGTTGCAGCTCTAGAGCTTCCTCGAATCACTGCTAGCCCTTCTTGAGATTTTATAAGCCTCTAGTTCCTTGTGTTCAAACCCACCATGCTTGGAACACAACCAGGAAGCTTCTGTTTCCAGAACGAGTGGTGTCTGAGGCAGTAATCGGTAGGTGGCCTCACCATCTACCAGTTAGCTAAGCCTTAACTGTGGGGATGGTCCCTCGCCATCCCATCCCTCACCTCCCACGTCCAGTTGGTTTCCAAATTCTGTTTATTCTTTTTTTTTTAACATAAATTTATTTATTTATTTATTTATTTTTGACTATGTTGGGTCTTTGTTTCTGTGTGAGGGCTTTCTCCAGTTGCGACGAGCGGGGGCCACTCTTCATCGCGGTGCGCGGGCCTCTCACTGTCACGGCCTCTCCCGTTGCGGAGCACAGGCTCCAGACGTGCAGGCTCAGTAGTTGTGGCTCACGGGCCTAGCCGCTCCGCAGCATGTGGGATCTTCCCAGACCGGGGCACGAACCCGTGTCCCCTGCATTGGCAGGCGGATTCCTAACCACTGCACCACCAGGGAAGCCCCTGTTTATTCTTTTGAACCTTCTTCACACAGTTTGAATCTATCCCATCCTCTTCATTCCCCAGTGTTGTCAACTTGGTGTAGAATCATATTTATTTAACAATTGGATTATTGCAACATTCTCCTAACTGATTTTGCTGCCTTCTGTATCCTCTTGAACTCAGTCAGTGTTTACCACACTGTTGCTGGATTAATCTTTCTAAAATATAACTCTGATTCTGTTACGTCCTAGCCTAAATTCCCTCCAAGTCCTCCCTTCCTTCAGTGTAACATCCACACTCCTCTGCTGGCCACACGAGAGCATCTGTACTATTCCACTTCTGCCCTCCCCCCCGACACCAGCCACACTGAGGGTCTTGAAAGCACCAGGCTTCTCATTCCCTTTTTTTTTCCCTCCGTGGTCTTCCCTTTGCCTCCTCACTCCCTGCTCTGCCTGGATAACAACTGTTTATCTTTCACAAGTAAGCACGGCCTCTCCTGACACGGCCCTGAATTCTGGGTCACACGCCTCACCCTGTGCTACGGCAAGCCCAGGACATACCGACCCTTCCAGTGGCTCTACCAGCCAAAGGAGCCCCAACAAGTGGCCTCCAGGGCTGCTAGCTGTGCTTGTTTCACCTAGACTGCAGTGGTCGGTGCAGCCTCTGTGGACAGACAGTGAAACAAGAAGGCCTGGTTCAGAAAGTGGGCTTGAATTCAAATGCACTTTGCCCCATCCGCCTTCCAGGTTCGGTGGTCTGGCCTGAGCGCCAAAATTTGTCATAGAATTCGTATTTGACTATGTCCTCTTCCTCAGGCAGCCCTGGTCTCTTCCTGTATTTTATCAGGAGGGAAATGGAGAAAGTGTCCTTGAGGCTTGTACCTAGATGTGCCACCTCCCATCCTTGACCTTGTTATCTGGATCCGGAGGCAAGAGAGGTATAACCAGGGACATACTGCTTTATGCTCCAGCCTGACTCCCAGGGAGCTGGGTAGAGTCTTCAGGGCCTGCCTAGTCCCACGTGGTGGATCTGGGGTCAGGCCTTGCTGCCCCCCTGCTGGTTTTATCTCCCTGTAATAGGCCACACCTGAGAAATCTCAGCGGTATACAGCAAGTCCTCAAGTTCTACCCATCATTTCATATGTTATTTCTGAAAAATTGATGATCGGGGGTTGCTGTACCAATTGCTTGGTGCGCTGAAATTTACTCTAAGCTCAGGATTATTCCATAGATGTCCGTAAAACTGTAACAGACCGTAGATACCTCCCCACGTGATAAAATCTGGCCCTCTGAATTTATCAAGCACCTGGAGTGGAGAGAGTAATTTACATGCCCAGGTGGAAGCAGGGCAGGAACCCACCAACCAGCAGTAGCATGGCGTGTGAACTGGGACGACACAGCCTGGTCGCATCTCAAGGGCCCCGAGGACCGAGACAGCATCGTTCTCATCTCTGACACTGCCGTGTCCTTGGGAATGACCGGTGCTCATCAGAAAGGCACATTCCTTCCCCCGTGCCACAAAGGAGACCAAAAGCACAGACGTGAGGCAGGAGCAATGAGGAAAACAGCCCTTTGCAGTTTTTAAAGATATGAGTAAGAATTCGACTTGGCGGAGATGTCAAACCAGCGGTCTCTAAACACGCTCATGGCCTCTCCATGCTTTTACTCCCCTCCACCTGGGAAGCCCTCCTTCCTCTTCCTGTGCTTTCACTCCTCCCATAACTTCCCCTTCAAATCTTCCTACCTGCATGAAGGCTCCCTGCTTACAGTGGTCCACACTAACCTCTCCCTGTTCTGTTCTACTGGACTTGGATACTTTGGCTGTTTTTGTCTTAAATGTTTCATGTTTCTTTTCTATCTAAAAAAAATAAGATATTTATTTTCCTGTGTATACACACATTAGTGTATGCATGCGAATATGTATGTATATGCATATATACATAAGTATATATTTAGGGAAATATAATATTCCTTGGCATTTTGTACTATAAATTTTGTGTAGATCATTGAACTGGTAAACTAATGTGAATTATTTAAGATTGGGTAGGGGGCTTCCCCAGTGGCTCAGTGGTTAAGAATCTGCCTGTCAATGCAGGGGACACGGGTTCGAGCCCTGGTCCGGGATCCCACATGCCGCGTAGCAACTAAGCCTGTGTGCCACAACTACTGAGCCCACGTGCTGCAACTACTGAAGCCCACACGCCTAGAGTCTGTGCTCCACAACAACAGAAGCCACCGCAATAAGAAGCCCGTGCACTGCAACGAAGAGTAGCCCCTGCTCGCCGCAACTAGAGAAAGCCCGCGAGCAGCAACAAAGACCCAACGCAGACAAAACTAACTAACTAAATAAACTTATTAAAAAAAAAAAAAAGCTACCCGTTAATTCTGACATGAAGAGGGCCAAAGACATAACTCTGGAGAATGGTATGGATAATAAGGGAGTAGAAAGAGGAGCTGGAAAAGAGATTGCAGAGAGGCCAGAGAAGAGGAGGGAACCAGTCAAGAGTGGTATCTTAGAAAGCAAAGGGGGGAACTTCAAGGAGGAAGCTGCCACGAGTGAATATTGTTCAATGGATTAGCACCAGCTTGGGATGCATCACTGATACTCGTGTCAAAACAACTTAATTTACTTTTTCAACAAAATTTATTGAGTGCCTGCAATTTGCCAAACCACATGGTTCCTGATCCAGTGGAGCTTAGAGGGTAATTACAATAGTAGGAGACATTTTTGAGCATTTACTTAGAAGCTAGGCACTGCTTAACCACTTTCTGTGCATTAACCTGCTCACGTGATTCCCATAGCAACTCCTATGAGATGGGTGCTGCTATTCTTCCATTTTATGGATGGGAAGTCTGAGGTTGATAGGTGTTAAATAGCTGGCCCAGAGTGTGTGTATCAGTCAGGGTAGGTCAAATTATGCTGAAATAACACCTAAGTGTTTTAAAACAACAAGAATTTATTTCTCATTCACACAGTACATCCATCGTGGGTGGCCGGGAGCTCTACACCATCCTCACTTGGAGACCAGGCTGCACATCACACACTGGCTTTACAGCTTTCACATCACTGGCCAGAGTGAGCCACATGGCTTCAGCCAAGTGTGTGGTGGTGGTGGTGGTGGTGTGGGTGTCTAATTTTACCTTGAAGGAGAAAAGATCTGGAAATATTTGGGTGAACAGCAGCAGTGGCCGCCACAGTCAGGAAATGGGAGCCAGGATTTGCACCCAGGCAGGCTACCTCCAGAGCTGACCTCTGATTCACCACGCTGCCTGGCCTTCCACTTACAGGTGGGGGCTGACCAGGACCACCGGGGAGAGAACCTCACAGAGGTAAGGGTCTTTCAAATTTTAGACCTCATGTAGGTCTCTTTTGACTCTGAAAGACTTTGACATCAATCCACCGGTTGTCTAAGTTGGCCTCTTATCCCCAAACACGTATTCACTTTGCTTCTCTACACTCAACATAGAAACAGACTGGAGCTATGACACCAGAACAGGGAGCTGGGAATTGCCATCTCTCAGGAGGGTTCATCCACTGGCAAAGCGGAAGCTCAGAATTCCTCATGGAGCATCTTGGCTGGAAGAGACTTTCAAGGTCATCTAATTTAAGTACCAATCCCCTGCTTTTGTCCTTCTTTGAGAGTTGGTCATCCAGGCTCCTCTGGAGCCATCTCCTGGGACGAGGAGCTCACCAAGTCTTCAGGCAGCCTCACCTGTAATTGGGCTTCCCGGCTAGAAAGCACTTCTCCATAATGAGCTGAAATGTGTATCTCTAAACTTCCTTCTCAGACCGCACACAACAAATCAGATTCCCTTCTCCCAAAAGCCCTTCACATTTTTAAAGATGGTTTTCATGTTCCCCCTGAGTCTTTCTCCTCCAGTTTGAAACTTTTCTCTAATTTAAAACACATTGAACTGCAAGTTCCATTTTTGTGACAACAATTGAGATTCTTCATGCAATTTAAGATGTTTCTTCTCTTCCTCTCCTCCTTCCTTCCCTCCCTCCTTCTCTCCACTCCTTCTCCCCCCTCCCCACCACACCAATGCTAACAGAGTAATAATCTGATTTAAAAGAGATAAATAAAAGGGGACTGATCAAATAATGGACACAGCTGTGGCAACTCAGTCACTTCCCCAGGTCAGAACTTGCATGGACCCAGTGTTCACCCACCCAGCTCTTTCTCTGAAGCCAGATATTACAAGCGAATGTATGTTTGCTGCCTCATCTGTGCCTACCTCACTGGGCTATTGAAGGATTGAAGGGAATAATCCATAAAGTGGTCTGTTCACTGCCTGATATATATTAAGAATAAAATGTTAGTTGTTACAAGTAATTAGGGCAATATTAGATAGCTTCTACCACTAACATAATACATACAGATTAGTAATAATTACTTTTTCCTCATATCATTATGAAATATAGCATGCTATGTACATTCTGGACATATTTGCAAGTCACTGAGGCTTGACTATGTAAGTTATGTGAAAAACATGTAGAAACATGACTAAAGAGCAGTGTATGGGGCCTTGAAGTGCACATTTTTTCTTTTGCTAGTGATTTGAATTAGCAATTCCTTCAGTCATGAATGATGTGAAGGACAGAGACTAAAACCTGTAGACTCTTGACTGTTAAATTAGAAAAGACTAATTAAAACTGAGCTAATGTTTTCTAGGGATTTAATTAAAAATAGTCAATATAGCAGAAATGCAAATTCCCCCTGTTGTTCAAAAACAAGGTGTCCTTGATATGGGATGGTACTTATGTATCATCTGAGAAGAGACTTTTTTATAGCTTAGATCAAAATTCTCGTACGTGTTAAATTGTGGTGGGAAGCTAAAAGACCATTAGATCCAGTTGTAGAATGCCAGGTGGAGTTTTTTTTTTTTTTTTTTTTTTTTTAAAGGATTTTCTTATTTATTTATTTATTTATTTATTTATTTTTGGCTGTGTTGGGTCTTCGGTTCGTGCGAGGGCTTTCTCCAGTTGCGGCAAGCGGGGGCCACTCTTCATCGCGGTGCAGGGACCGCTCTTCATCGCGGTGCGCGGGCCTTTCTCTATCGCGGCCCCTCCCATCACGGGGCACAGGCTCCAGACGCGCAGGCTCAGCAATTGTGGCTCACGGGCCCAGCTGCTCCGTGGCATGTGGGATCTTCCCAGACCAGGGCTCGAACCCGTGTCCCCTGCATTAGCAGGCAGATTCTCAACCACTGCGCCACCAGGGAAGCCCGCCAGGTGGAGTTTTTAATTTTTAAACTTTTTATTTTGAAATAACTTTAGACTTGTAGGAAAGTTGCAAAAAAGAGTAGAAAGACTTCCCGAGTAGCTTACCCTTATGTAACTAGCTTATAGAACTGTAGGAAAATGATCAAAACGAGGGATTGATATCATTGTAACATTGATACAATGATACTAACTAATCTAGAGAGATTATTTGAATTTTACCAGTGTTCCCTCTAAAGTCGGATCCCATATGGCATTTAGTTGTCATGTGTCTTTAGTCTCTTGTGATCTGTGACAATCCTCAGTCTGTCTTTGTCTTTCATGACTTTGACATTTTTGAAGAATACTTATTTTCCAGATAATGAAACCAAGACCCAGAGAGCACCATACAGTAAGGTAATAGTAAAACTCTCAATGTGTATCTGATTTTTTTTCATAAATAGATAGAAGTTAGGCAAGAATTTTTGGCAAGAATACCATCTAAGTAATACTGTACCCTTCTCAGTGCATGATATCAGGAGGTACGTGATGTCGGTATGTTTTGTCTTATCATTGGTGAAGTTAAATTCGATCATTTGATTAAGGTGGTAGCTTATATGTGTCTCAAGTTTCATTTTTGCCTTTACAACAAATAAATATCTTCTAGGAAGGATATTTTGAGATTATGTAAATAAACTGTCTCTCATCATGCAGCAAAAGCTACTGTGGAATTTGTCTAATAGTTACTTTCTATTTGCATCATTCTTTCTACATTTATTAATCAAATTCTATGGTCTCTCCCATGCTATTTATTTATTTGATTATTTATTTATATCTGTATGGACTCATCAATATTTATTTACTCTGTAAGTTATAATCCATTACTATCATAATTTATTTTCTTGCTTAACTTGTTCTAAGCTTGACCACTGGGGGCTCCTTTAATTTGGTTCTGTGTCCTTTTGACATACCACATCATTTTTTGAGCACTTTCTCACTTTCTGGCACCACAAAATGTTTCAAGCTCTGCTTTTGTTTTTTTCCACCTCAACCCTGGAATCAACTATTTTCCTAAGAACACTACTTAAGTGCCTACCTGCAGTAAATCTTCTGAGCTCACCCTGAGAAGCAAACAGAAGCAGAATGGTGCTTTCCAAACAGTTTGAAGCATTGAAAATAGAGTGTAAAATTGGAACAGATGATTTTGGCTGACAATTACATTAGTCAGACACAAGTATCACACTCTATAAAAGTAGCAAAGATTGCACCATTTTACAGTAGCATCTTATTAATTCTGCATCTTGTAAATTGGCTTTGGATTAGGATAGTCTAATGTTTATTTTTGCTTTCACTTTGATAAATGAGCTCATAAATAAAGACCACAACAAACAAGACAGAAAGAAAATATTTACGTGACTTATGCACAATCAACACCACTCATTTTACAGATGAAAGACAAATATGTAGTTTATCAATAACCCTAATCGTTATGAAAACCAGGGTCTCCGCTTGATAATTATGTGAACAGTTTTACTGAATAAAAAGAAAAATGGATATGTACCTGTATTTGTTTCCTAGGGCTGCCATAACAAATGACCACAAACTGGGTGGCTTATAACAATAGAAATCTATTTTCTTACAGTTGTGGAGGCTAGAAGTCTGAAATCAAGGTGTAGGCAGACAGCACTCCTTCTAGAGGCTCTAGGGGAGAATCCTGCCTCATCTCTTTTGGCTTCCAGTGGCTCCAACCTTGTCCTTCACAAACTCTTTCCTTCTGGACTAAGTGCATCAGCCACTTTCTGACGGTTTGTCTCAGGGCCTTTGTAACGCTGTTCCCTATGCTTGGAACACTCTTCCTCCCTCCCTCCCTCCCTCCCTCAGGTTTGGCGTTCTTGCTGTGTGTTCCTCCAGACCTGTACTTCCTCTGTCTCAATGTGCGCATGTGCCGTGAGCACAGGAGCCATGGCTCTTTTACTGTGTTACTGTGATGCCACACGTGGGTACCCAGGGCAGTGCCTGGCACACAGCAGGTGCTTAATAAACATATTTTTCAATGAATAAATCAATAAAGAAGGAAAGAAATAAGGAAGGACAGGTGGAGAGTAGGAAGGCCAAGTTGCTTTCTACATACTATGTGTACTAACTTAATTTTTCCAACAACCTGATCAGATAGGTCTTATGAATGGCATCTTCCTTTTATAAACGGTGAAAACAGAAGCTCAGAGAGATGAACGTACCCAACTGCTTTAAAACCTTTTTGGAACAATTACTTAGAAAGAAAGAAACTAAAAATAACTGTGCAAGAATGGCAGTGGTAGAAAAGTCTGGAAGGATAGCCACCACATATTACTGGAGTTGTCGCTGAGTGGTGGGTTATGCTATTCCGTTTTGTTCTTCTTGTTTATCTGAGTGATTTTTAAAATAAAAAGATATTTAAAAAGTGAAGGCCAGCTGTATTTTGGGCTGGAGCACAGAGGGGTATAATCATCCCCTACGGAAAGGGTGAACGTCTGGAACACAGGATTGTCCAGGGCTGTAAGGGGAGGTTAGTTTAATATTCTCCATGTTTTGGAGTTGGGGGTTAGATCCCAGAGTCAGATGATTTCTAACTTCATTTTGTTTCCAGTATAAAATTGGAATGGTGTTTAGCCACTGATGATACACTTCGCTTATTTATCCAAGAAGAATCCGAGATGTTCTGTGTGTTTAAAGTTAGGCAGTCTAATTCTTGCAGCCAATTTTGCTTTGGAGCTTCCTGAAGAGAATAGTATCTTCTCTCTTATATTGCCATCAACAGCTACTTGTTTTGTGCTTCAGAGGGAAAAATAATCCTCCCTCAGTCCTCTTACCGCTTCTGGAATGAGCATAAATAACTTTATGCTTTTAGTTTTCTTAATGCTAAATTTTATTGAGAAGGATAAAGATACAGCTCCCAAAGCTTTTCTGTTTGGCTCTGATTTATTTATTTGTGTTTCTTCCACAATTTTAACTGTTGGATTGAAGAGAAAAATCAGCAAAGTCCCTCTTATTATGGTGGGTTAACCAGGGGGCTTAGTGCCTGGTGGGGTTCCTCACACATTTTATCAACATGCAGTCCTTGATAAACCAAACTTGGGGGTCTGACTCATCCAACATGATTCCCTTCCTGGGGGAACAGGAGACTTGTGATTCCGTCTTGCTGTTGTCCTCCAACCTGTGTTTGCTTCCTGAGGACAGCAGCTCTTATTTAGACTACAGAATGTAGCCTTGTTCTGACAATTTTTTTTAACATCTTTATTGGAGTATAATTTATTTACAATGGTGTGTTAGTTTCTGCTATACAACAAAGTGAATCAGCTATACACATACATATATCTCCATATCCCCTCGCTCTTGCGCCTCCCTCCCACCCTCCCTATCCCACCCCTCTAGGTGGTCACAAAGCACTGAGCTGATCTCCAGGTTCTACGCGGCTGCTTCCCACTAGCTAGCTATTTTACATTTGGTAGTGTATATATGTCCATGCCACACTCTCACTTCGTCCCAGCTTACCCTTCCCCCTCCCCGTGTCCTGAAGTCCATTCTCTACATCTGCGTCTGTATTCCTGTCCTGCCCCTAGGTTCTTCAGAACCATTTTTTTTTTTTAAGATTCCATATATATGTGTTAGCATATGGTATTTCTTCTTCTCTTTCTGACTTACTTCACTCTGTATGCCAGACTCTAGGTCCATCCACCTCACTACAAATAACTCAATTTCGTTTCTTTTTATGGCTGAGTAATATTCCATTGTATATATGAGCCACATCTTCTTTGTCCATTCATCTGTTGATGGACACTTAGGTTGCTTCCATGTCCTGGCTATTGTAAATAGTGCTGCAATGAACATTGTGGTACATGACTCTTTTCGAATTATGGTTTTCTCAGGGTATATGGCCAGTAGTGGGATTGCTGGGCTGTATGGTAGTTCTGTTTTTAGTTTTTTAAGGAACTTCCATACTGTTCTCCATAGTGGCTGTATCAATTTACATTCCCACTAACAGTGCAAGAGGGTTCCCTTTTCTCCACACCCTCTCCAGCATTTATTGTTTGTAGATTTTTTGATGATGGTCATTCTGACCAGTGTGAGGTGATTCCTCACTGTGGTTTTGATTTGCATTTCTCTAATGATTAGTGATGTTGAGCATCCTTTCATGTGTTTGTTGGCAATCTGTATATCTTCTTTGGAGAAATGTCTGTTTAGGTGTTCTGCCCATTTTTGGATTGGGTTGTTTGTTTTTTTGATATTGAGCTGCATGAGCTGCTTGTATATTTTGGAGATTAATCCTTTGTCAGTTGCTTCATTTGCAAATATATCTCCCATTCTGAGGGTTGTCTTTTTGTCTTGTTTATGGTTTCCTTTGCTGTGCAAAAGCTTTGAAGTTTCATTAGGTCCCATTTGTTTATTTTTGTTTATATTTCCATTTCTCTAGGAGCTGGGTCAAAAAGGATCTTGCTGTGATTTATGTCATAGAGTGTTCTGCCTATGTTTTCCTCTAAGAGTTTTATAGTGTCTGGCCTTACCTTTAGGTATTTAATCCATTTTGAGTTTATTTTTGTGTATGGTGTTAGGGAGTGTTGTAATTTCATTCTTTTACATGTAGCTGTCCAGTTTTCCCAGCACCACTTACTGAAGAGGCTGTCTTTTCTCCATTGTATATTCTTGCCTCCTTTATCAAAGATAAGGTGACCATATGTGTGTGGGTTTAGCTCTGGGCTTTCTATCCTGTTCCATTGATCTATATTTCTGTTTTTGTGCCAGTACCATACTGTCTTGATTACAGTAGCATTGTAATATAGTCTGAAGTCAGGGAGCCTGATTCCTCCAGCTCCGTTTTTCTTTCTCAAGATTGCTTTGGCTATTCGGGGTCTTTTGTGTTTCCATACAAATTGTGACATTTTTTGTTCTAGTTCTGTGAAAAATGCCATTGGTAGCTTGATAGGGATTGCATTGAATCTGTAGATTGCTTTGGGTAGTAACACTGGCTAATCAACATTTTCACCATGTTGATTCTTCCAATCCAAGAACATGATATATCTCTCCGTCTGTTTGCATCATCTTTAATTTCTTTCATCAGTGGTTCTGACAATTTTTGAATCTTCCCCAGTGGAGAGAGAGGGAGATGGGAAGAAAGAGATGGGGAGGGGAGAGAGAGAGAGAGAGAGAGAGAGAGGGAGACTGAGAGACCGAAATTTAAAGGAATTGGTTTACGTGATCATGGAGGCTGACAAGTGCAAAATCTGCAGGGTGGGCCAGCAGGCTGGAGACCCAGGGAAGAGGTGATGTTGAAGTTCAAGTCCGAAGGCCGTCTGCTGGCAGAATTCCTTCTTGCTCATGGGAGACCAGTCTTTGTTCTGTTAAGGTCTCCAACTGATTGAATGAGGCCCATTCACACTACGGAGGATAATCTACTTTGCTCCAAGTTCACCAATTTAAATGTTAGTCTCATCCAAAAATCACCTTCACAGAAATACATAGAATAACTTTTGATTGAATATCTGGGCACCCAGCCGAGTTGACACAAAAAATTAACCATCACAGCAAGTTTTCCAGAGACCAGACTGAAGAGCATTTATTAACTGGTCCCACACTTTGTGTGTTCCCGTGGGTCTCGAAGGAGGCCCAGGACTTGGCTGTCCTCTTCAGCCCACGGGGCTGACCTTCACAGAACTTGCAGAAGCCCTTTGATCCATCTTGCTCTGAAGTCCTGACATCCAGAAATGCACTGAAGCCTGCAATTCTGGTTTTCCCGCAGTGTGCATGCAGGCTGGCCTTTTCTACCCACATGATGGGCTGATCGTCTTCTGAGGCTCACCTGTGTGTTCGTGAAACGCAAGGCTTCACAGGGCAGGAGCCGCCATAGAAAGGACAGGATATTGTCTGAAGGAAGATGCATTTGCCTCAAGCTCCTGCAGGGAAGCCAACTCATAATCTCACCAAATTGAAGGAATTGTAGACATGGAAGGTGATCCTCAGTCCTAGGGGTTAAATATTTTCCTGAGGTAACCCAAAGATTGCTGATTTCACTGTGGAAAAAATGATGGATAATCTCAATATCATAAAATAAAAGACTAAAAATGCCACCTCGGCCTGCTCTCAGAAAACAATGTGTACATAGTAACAGAATGCCTAATGTATGGGGGAGATAAGTGTATCATGGCAAAGAGAAATGCATTGTTTGTCAAAGACTTCGAGAACTAGATGCTTCACAAGACTGGGATATTGTCTGCAAAATTACTGGTACATTATACGATAGTCTTAGAAATATCCCACACGTTGTTAATCAAAAGCCAAGTCCTTAGTCTTTTGCAGAAGAACACATTGTACTTCGTATGGGTATAGCTCAAGGGATTCTGTCATTTGAGTGAGGAAAGGCAAAATACGGGCATAGCTCAGAGATACTGCAGGTTGCAGACCACGGCAATATAGTGAATACTGCAATAAAGCCAGTCACACAATTTTTTTGGTTTCCCGGTGCATGTAAAAGTTGTTTCCACTATACTGTAGTCTGTTAAGTGTGCAATAGCATTATGCCTAAAAAAACAATGTAGCTCCTTAATTAAAAATACTTTTTGCTTTTGCACAGCAAAGGAAACCACTGACAAAATGAAAAGAATGGGAGAAAATATTTGCAAATGATATGACCTGTAAGGGGTTAATATCCAAAATCTATAAACAACTCAATATCAAGAAAAAAAAATTTAAAAAATGGCAGAAGACCTGAATAGACATTTTTCCAAAGAGGATATACAGATGGCCAAGAGGCACCTGAAAATAAGTTCAACATCGATAATCATCAGAGGAATACAAATCAAAACCACAATGAGATATCATCTCACACCTGTCAGAATGGCTATTGTCAAAAAGACCACAAATAAGAAATGTTGAGGATTTGGAGAGAAGGGAACCTTCGTACACTGTTGGTGGGAATGTAAATTGATGCAGTCACTATGGAAAACAGTATGGAGCTTCCTCAAAAAACTGCAAATAGAGCCACCATATCATCCAGCAATTCCTGGATATACATATATATCCGCAGGGGGAAAAAACCCCACTAATTTGAAAAGACACATGCACCCAGTGTTCATAGCAGCATTATTAGCCGAGATATGGAAGCAACCTAATTGTCCATCAACAGATGAATGGATAAAGAAAATACGGTGTGTGTGTGTGTGTGCGTGTATATGTGTGTGTGTGTGTGTGTATATATATATATATAAAAAATGGAATGTTACTTATAAAAAAGTATGAAATTTGCAGCAACACGGATGGGCCTAGAGGGTATTATGCTTAGTGAAATACTATGTGTTTTCACTTATATATGGAATCTAAAAAATAAAACAGACGAATGAATATAACAAAACAGAAGCAGACTCACAGATATAGAGAACAAACTAGTGGTTACCAGTGGAGAGAGGGAAGGGAGCAGGGGCAAGATAGGGATAGGGGATTAAGAGGTACAAACTACTATGTATCAATATATAGTAAATAAGCTACAAGGATATATTGTACAGCCAGTGAATATAGCCATATTGCTAAAAAATGCTAACCATCATCTGACAAGCAAGGTTGTCACAAACCTTAAATTTGTAAAACACGATATCTGTGAAGTGCACTAAAACAAAGTGTGCCTGGGAAGAAATTTGTAAATGATACTTTAATTCTAAATTTAGCCTAAGGTGTCTGCTTGCAATGGGGGGAAAATAAGCATTTTTTCCTGAATTAACCTGATTCAATATTCACTTCTGACTGGCTATTTCAAACAAACCTTAATGCCGTGAATCGCAGGCAGAGACACGAGGGGAAAAATAGCCAAACATGGGCGGTTGTTCTCCCTCCTCTGGGCTCCCATAGCCCTTCTCAAGTGCTTCTACTTGAGGGTCTTGCCATCTCACTTTTGTACTGTTATGCGTTTTTCTCTCTTATCAGACCCATCACGGTGCCTGGCACATACCAGACTCTCTGTATGTGTCAGTTGACTGAATAAATGAGTGAATAGCCAGTATGTTAGGGTCTGCTGTTTCTCTTTAAACATCACCAAGGGAGAAGATGGGTATAGTAAGGAGAAAATTACTCAGGAAACATTTTATTAGAAAGGTATTGAGAAGGAAACAGGTGAACGAAAGAAAAACGCAGGCAATGTGCAAGTCCAGTTGGCTCCGTTCCTGAGATCCTTCTCATTCTGGATGATTTTCTTGGGGGCTGGCCTGGCTCTGGTCTTTTCTTCTGTCTTCATCAGATCTTCTAACACCTCTGCAAGTTGGACTACTTCCAAGGAAACTTGGGAATTTTTCTTTGTAAAATTTGGGGATCTAGCTCTAACTATAATCTGAAGGGTCCACCTATGTTTTGGCAAACAGCATGCCAACATTTGGCACGGTGGTTTTCGGAGCCTGTCTGGCTGCCCCAGGGCCCTCGGTATCATGGTGATCTGGGGTTGTTGGGAAACCATCCTGAGATAGTTTGGCTGATATACAACCAGTCATTCTCCTGAATTGGTGACCTTTGGAAATCTCTGAGCAGTTGTAGGGAGCAATAGGTTCTATTTTAATCATCGAAAGCCAACCTGATTTCACACAACGTTGTAATGTTAGTGCTTTAGCAGGTAAAAGGGATGCTCAGCGTATTAAAACATAACACACAAAATATTTTTTCTCCTTCACATCTATGCCTTAGCACATCCAAATTCTGTATTTTACCACCAGTCCATACTTGAAGAAGATCAACAAGGTCTGTTCCTGCCATTGTAAGATCTCTGAGATGGGTGGAAATGGCGATGACACGCCAGAATCCGTTCCAAAGACAACTCGTATAGAATACATCTCTTAAGTTCCAAGGTGATTCATCTGGGTTGCACTTTATAGGGTTCAGAAGATCAGAAGATAGGGTTGGGTAACAGCAACATGTCATTGAAGATAAGTGAATGTTGATGACAGAGTGAATGGGGGGATGAGAAGGGCAGAGAAGAGTCCGTTGGCAATGCTCCGAGGCATGCAGTATATTGTTCCTTTCTGAGAAGTGCCTGCCATCTGGCTTCTTTTATACAACAGACTTACCATGCAGTGTCACTACGCCTTACAGAGTAATCTTTGCATGAATTCTGAGTAGGTGCCGTAGTAAATTATGTATAACCAGATTTAAAAGAAATTCCTCATAATTGAAATATGGAATCATGTTAAACCTCTTATTACTCCAAAAAGGCTTATACAGTTAAACCACATTTCTCTCTCCTTTGAGGTACTGTCCTATCCTCTATCCTCTACAATTGTGGAGTGATTAATATAGCTAGAGAATGGGTAACTGTGAACATTTAAGAGAAGTATTATAATATTAGTGTTGTGACATATTCGATGAAGGTCTCATGTTATATTCTTATTTTCTCTTCAAATTTTTGCAACTTGCATTTTGACACACAGTCCCCAATCCATTTAAATTTAAGCTCTAATGACATGTGTAATACATTTTTTCCTGCAAGTTTTGGCCTTAAAGATGAATTTATTTCTTGGGCACTCGCATGCTAGGCTTTTGGGAGTGGAGATGCTGCAGTCTTTCTGGAAGGCAGTTTGGGAACGTGTAACAAAAGCATTAAAATAAACGTGTACTTTGACACAACAGTCCTACTTCTAGGAATTTAATCCATGGAAATGATCAGAGATGAGTACAAAGATTAAGCAACAAGGATGTTTGTTGCAGAATTCTTAATACAGGTGAAAAGCTGTAAACAACTCTAGATGTCCAAAAATAGGGAAATCGATTACACCAATTATGATAACATCATAATTATTTATGGTGCAATGAGTTATTATGTACCTTTAAAAATCATGAGAAAAATTTGAATAATATATTGCTAAATGGAAAAATTATAATATAGAACGTGATATCACAATTTTGTTTAAATTTATGTGTATGTACCGAAAACAGATTGAAAATATAAATGTCAAATAGTAAGCCATGGCCATCTCTGAGTAAACGACTTATCAGTGAATGACTTTCTTCTTTGGTCTCTTTAATAGTTTATAAACTTTCTATAATGAAATGGATCATTCCTTCATAGAGGATAAATGCTAGGATAATGCTAGGGAAGACCCCCAAGAAGCCAGACAGCCAAGGTTTAAACAAGATTTCACATATAGTTGCTCTACTTTTGCTGCACAGGGTAGAGTACATGAGTGATGGCGGAAGGAACCAAAGATCAATGAATAGTATCAATTAGGCATTCTGGAATAGGACCCAGCCTAGGAACTCTCCAAAGACAAAGAGGAAGAACTAGTCTCAGGGAACCCCCAGTGAAATGAGTGAGCCGAACTGCACCTAAAAGAGACTTACAGAACCCAAACAAAAGGATAGAGATTGAGGAAGAAGTGACAAAGGAATAAGAAGAGATCTCTAAGGAAATATTTCCTGGGGCCTGCCAGGAGCCAGGATCCTGAGAGGCCATCCACCCCCAGAAGGCAGGTGTCACCAACCGTGAGACCTAGGGGGGCCAGGTGGGCAGTGTATGTGGGGCAAGAAGAACTGGCCGGGAGAGTCTGGGGTATTGGGGGTGGGGTTTAATGCAGAGTTGCTGGAGCTTCTAGTCTTTCAGAGTAAGCTTGAACTTCTAAGTGGAATCTCCTAATTTTATAAATGCTGGCACATTAAAATTAAAAAAAGTAATAATAGGCTTTATATTTTTAGGGCAGTTGTAGGTTTATAGAAAAGTTGAGCAGAAAGTAGAGTTCCCATATACCCTCTTACCCCTGCCCCCCAGTTTCCCCTATTATTAACATCTTGCATTAGTGTAGTATATTTATTACAATTGATGAGCCAATATTGATACATTATTATTAACTAAAGCCCACAGTTTACATTATGGTTCACTCTTGGTGTTATACATTCTATGGGTGTTGACAAATGTGTAATAATGTGTATCCACCATTACAATATCGTACAGAATAGTTTCACTGACCTAAAAATACTTTGTGCTCCACCTATTCATTCCTGCTTCTCTCTCCCTGAACCCTGATCTTTTTACTGTCTCCACAGTTTTGCCTTTTCCAGAATGTCATGTAGTTGTAATCATATAGGATGTCGCCTTTCCAATTGGTTTTGTTCACTTAGCTGTATGCATTGAGGTCCCTACATGTCTTTTCATGGCTTGATAGATTATTTGTTTTTATTGATGAATAGTATGCCATTTTATGTATGTACTACAGTTTGCTTATCCATATACCTATTGAAGGGCATCTTGGGTGCTCCTAGTACCTTTTTTTTAAAGACAGCTTTATGGAGGTGTAATTGACATATAATAACCTGCACATATTTCAAGTCGAAAATTTGATGAGTTTTCACACACCTATATACCAGTGAAACCACTGCCAAAATCAAGATAATGAATGTGTCTATCACCCCCAAAGGTTTCCTTATGCCCCCTTTGTAATCCCTTCCTCATACCCCTACCTGCCACCCTGTCTCCAGGCAAACACTCTTCTGTCACTTGAGATTAGTTTGCATTTTCTAAACTTTATATAAATGAAATCATGCAGTGTAAACGCTTTTTGTCTTGCTTCTTTCACTCAGCACAAGTGGGGGCAGGTATTTCCCCTGGATTCTGTAGAAGTCTAAATTTCAAGAAGCTGGCATGTCTCCTGAGGATGGTAACTAAGAAGATGCAGCCAGAGATTTGCCCTAGTGTCAAATGTCCCCTCATGCAATATCTCCTTATACACTATATTAGTTATGAAAATAGCCCAAACTGTTCTTTCCTTCAGAGTCATGTTGCAAAAGAGTCTCCGCTCTCGTTAGTCCACACACGCAGCATTTTCACAATCTGATGCAATGAGCCGTCCAAGCACAATGCCCTGCCCTCCCCCCATACTGCCACTCCCTGTGACTGCTGTGTTTTGATAGGACTGACGTGGTTTTGATGGAGTGAAGCTTTCAGCCTTCCTTCGCTCTCTGTTTTAACAACTGCAAATTATGGAGAAGCGTTTTTGACATATAATTACATGGAGGATAAAAGTAGATTATAAAAATGTGTATTCTATAATACAGTTTGATTAAAAAAAGACTATTGAAGGAATGACTCATTACATTCCTCTGGAATGATAAACAGCAAAAGAGTAATCAGAATTACTTCTGGATGGTAAGATTATGAGTGATTTAAATTTTCTTCTCCGTACTTTTCCATGTTTTTCAAATTTTCTGAAATGAATGTGTGTATTGTTATCAGAAATAGTGTGAAAAATATTTATATTAAACCCCAAATTTGGGCTTTTGATTTGCAAGAAATTACCAAGTTATTTGGAGTAAGTTCCCACGCCCAACTAACTTGAACCCTAATGTTAGGGGAACCACTGACTGAAACTGCCCACCTTGGCCAGGCACCACAGTAACCATTTGTATGAGTTACTTTATGACAGAAGATCCTGGCAAGGAACACAGAACTAACAAGCCACCACCAACTGGAAGAATTCGGGAAAGGTCAAAAGGAGATGCCAGTCCGTACGTCCTACCAACCTCCCAGGATCCTTCTCGCTGGAATCCATCTTGGCTGAGTGATGCGTGCGCCACCAGGAAGGACCCTGAGTCAGAGTGATTGGCCAGAGACAATCCGGAAACTAACCCCATCACCATAAAACTTGAGACTTCGAGCCACGTGGCAGAGAAGTTCTCCTGGATTCCCTTACCCTCCTGCTCTCCACCCGGGTGCCCCTTCCCAATAAAGTCTCTTGCTTTGTCAGCACATGTGTCTCCTGGGACAATTCATTTCCAAGTGTTAGACAAGAGCCCACTCTCGGGCCCTGGAACGGGTCTCCCTTCCTGCAACACTAAGGTAGCAATAGTCACTGTTTATCATTCATTCACTTATTCCTCCAGCAGACATTTATTACTCAGTTATTACGTGTTAGACTCTGTGTTAGGTATTGGATACAAAGATGAACACAATAGTAATCCCCTTTCCTCGGAAAGATCCCTCTTCAGCTGATTAGTTATTCAGGTCAGTGTACTGATTTGAAGAGGTCGGTCAAGTTGGGGGTTGGGAGGCGGGTGGTGGTTAAGAATTCAACTAGGAAGTTGGTTTTGAAAGAGAAGGAGAAGTGTATTGCTTTTGGTACTCAAGACTGTGGAATCCATTCCAGTGACAAATGTCATTCAGCATGATTGTATTAGCGCCTCCATCAGTGAACTGGGAGGGTCATTAAATACTTGAATGTAGTAGCAACTGCGGTTCTGCCAATGTGTTTTCTGACTCCATTATTCTAGAGATTTATTTATTTATTTATTTATTTATTTATTTATTTATTTATTTATTTATTTATTTATTTATTTATTTATTGGCTGTGTTGGGTCTTCATCTCTGTGCTGAGGGCTCTCTCCAGTTGTGGCAAGCGGGGGCCACTCTTCATCGCGGTGCACGGGCCTCTCACTATCGCGGCCTCTCTTATTGCGGAGCACAGGCTCCAGACACGCAGGCTCAGAGTAATTGTGGCTCACGGGCCTAGTTGCTCCGCGACATGTGGGATCTTCCCAGACCAGGGCTCGAACCCGTGTCCCCTGCATTGGCAGGCAGATTCTCAACCACTGCGCCACCAGGGAAGCCCCTAGAGATTTTTTTTTTTTTTTTAATTGTATAGCTACTTTATTTATTTATTTATTTATTTTTGGCTGTGTTGGGTCTTCGGTTCGTGCGAGGGCTTTCTCTAGTTGCGGCAAGTGGGGGCCACTCTTCATCGCGGTGCGGGGACCGCTCTTCATCGCGGTGCGCGGGCCTTTCACTATCGCGGCCCCTCCCGTTGCGGGGCACAGGCTCCAGACGCGCAGGCTCAGTAGTTGTGGCTCACGGGCCCAGCTGCTCCGTGGCATGTGGGATCTTCCCAGACCAGGGCTCGAACCCGTGTCCCCTGCATTAGCAGGCAGATTCTCAACCACTGCGCCACCAGGGAAGCCCCCCCTAGAGATTTTTTAAAGTTAACTTCTTACTTTACAATAATTGTAGACTCACATGCAGTCGTAAGAAATAGTACAGAGAGATTCCATGTGCCCTTTACCCAATTTCCCTCAATGGTAACATGTTGCAAAACTATATTATAATATCACACATTCTCAGGATTTTAATACCTAGGGAAATGAAGAAGAAACCGGTCTGGCTCCTCACCAAACTTCATATATAGCTGGTACCTCTGCCATTCTTGGCAGGATTCTGCAACATTGGCTTTTTCTCTTACACTTTAGTAAAGGCCTCCCTGAAGATAGATTTTTTTCTTTATATCTTAAAATATTCAAGTATTTCCTTAAAGGGTTACAGTCAAGTATTTCCTAAAATTAGATTATTTTCTTGAATGAAGTTAGTATATAAATGTGAAGGAACCGCTTTTAGTCATCAGGTTATGGGGACCCTGTGAACAGAAAACTTAACCTATGAACAGTAAGGATGTTTGTAGCCATGGGAGGAAAACTGATGGAAAGATTGTTCCCAAAGGAGACTATTGAGCAGTGCACAGTCTCAAAGGGGCCTTCACAGGGGCATCTGGAAGTGAATGTAATCTCCAGCCACAGTGCCATATACAAGGAAGCTTCTATTGCTTCTACAAGAAGAGGAGCAGCCGTGTTCAGAGATCCGAAAGACTTAAGTTCAAGGGAAAAATCTGAGAGGGGAAGAGATGGAAAGTTTTCCCAGGAGGAGCCCAACCCACCTCCCAACTCAGAAGGAAACAAGGAGCTCCCCGGACCTTTCCATAGAGACGGAGGGGCCAGTAAGTCAGGAGACCATCTGGATGTTCAGCTGACGAGTTTAGCCTTTAAGGCACAGTGCTTCCCTGTTCTCATTCATAAATTCATTTACTAAATATGACTGAGCACTTTTTACCTGTCCGTCCCTAACTGTTGAGTTGGCAGAAAGATGAGAATTGAGTGACTTTTTTGGGTTTTTTTTTGAGGGTGTTGCATTTGTAAAAAAATATTTATTTATTTATTTTGGCTGCTCCGGGTCTTAGTTGTGGCACGCGGAGTCTTCATTGAGGCATGAAGGATCTTTTAGTTGTGGCATGCGGGATCTTTTTAGTTGTGGCATATGGACTCTTAGTTGCAGCATGCGTGTGGGATCTAGTTCCCCGACCAGGGATCAAACCCGGGCCCCCTCCATTGGGAGTGCGGAGTCTTACGCACTGGATCACCAGGGAAGTCCCAAGAGTGACTGTTAAATAAAAGATACTTGAGACAAAGATGAGAGGGAAAAAAGTGTCCATATCAGGAAAGAGATATCTTATATTTTACTCATCCTGGTTGCCTAGTGTCGGGAAAGAGCACTGTACTATGAGTCAGGAGACTGCGGCTCTGTCACTGACTAGCTCTGTGATCTTGGGTAAGTTATTTTTGACTCTTGTGTAGGCATTGGTTTTCTCAGATGATTGGTCCAAACGATTTTTAAACTTCTCATCAGCTGAAATAAGAAGGAATCTTTTCCAAAGATGGCGTCAGGCACCATGGTTAGATGCTTTTGGACAGCAGTGATAAAATAATGAGCTTGGTATAAAGTATCAGATTCAGGTCTAGTATTTTTTGAAGATTTATTATTTTATTTTATTTTTCTTATTTTAAAAAAAAATTTTTTTAAATTTATTTTTGGCTGTGTTGGGTCTTCGTTTCTGTACGAGGGCTTTCTCTAGTTGTGGCAAGTGGGGGTCACTCTTCATCGCGGTGCGCGGGCCTCTCACTATCGTGGCCTCTCTCGTTGCGGAGCACAGGCTCCAGACGCGCAGGCTCAGTAATTGTGGCTCACGGGCCCGGCTGCTCCGCGGCATGTGGGATCCTCCCAGACCAGGGCTCGAACCCGTGTCCCCTGCATTGGCAGGCAGACTCTCAACCACTAGCGCCACCAGGGAAGCCCCCTATTTTTCTTATTTTTAATGATAGAATTCATCTTTGTCGGCTCTTGAAATTAATGAGTTGCCTCAAATCTGGCTTCCCCGGTCTCTGTGGCTTATTTAAGCTTTGTCCACACATATATTTGTTATAATTAATTGATGGAGATTCCTAAGTTCTAAGGCTAAGGGAATAGCGTACCTGTAAACATAGCACATCATCCTTTAATTAATTCAGCAGAATCTAGGAAAGAACAGTTCTCTTCATTTCTGGGTAGTAATATTGCATAATAGATTAAGAATATTTTCCATGTGATGAAATTAGAAGTATTGATTTAGTTTCCAGAGGAAACATATTATGAAAAGGACTTCTAATTAGATTCTTGGATTAGATGTGTGTATGTGTGTTAGTGTGAATGTGATTTATGGATGAGGAAACTGAGGCTGAGAGAAGATAACTCCTTTGTCCAAGGCCATTGAATTCGTAAGTAGCAGGACCAAGGCTGAGAACACAAATCTGCGATGTGCCAAAGCCACGTTGTTTTTACTACTTTACAGGACGTTCCTTTATACAGCGTCATCCTCACAAGTACCCATCTTTCTAAATTTTTCAACGTAAATTTTTAAATTTATGATTAAAAAGTAAGTACTACATGTGAGTGGTTCAATATTCAAAATGTACAAAAATACAGAATGAAAACAAATCTCCTTTTCTCTCTGGTTCCCCAGCTCTTTAGGTCCCCCTTCCCAGAGAAAGCCACTCCACCAGTTTCTTGTGTATATTCTATACATTTACACACACACACCTACACACACACTCCCTCACTGTGTTAGCATAGCGAATTCACAGTTATGTATCTTATGATCTTCTCTTGACAGTATATTTTGGTGATCCTTGCAGATCCCAAACTGTCTTAATTGTACGTTTATAAACTATGGTGGATCTGTTAGTACTAAAATTGTGTTAAAAATTTACATTTTCAGGCCATACAACCTCTTACAAATGTATAGGTGGTATTTGCTGGGTTTGATCAGAAGCGGGCAGAAAGGGGAGTGAATCTCTCCCTTCCACAGATCTGTATTTTGAAGGGGGAGTAGCTATATTACTTACCCAAGTCAGTCATTAAATTATAGAGGTACACATAAAAAAATCCATATTGAATACCCATTACCAGGATGAAGGATAGAAGCCAAAATGATAAAATAAAGATGGGAAGGCACAAGTGTGCATAACAAGGAACTGAGATGGATATAAAGATGAGTGATGCAAAATCTGAAATTAAAAAACCTGTTTGGTGTATAAACACAGCCTTAAGAATAGACTATCAAAAAATACATGCAAGAGGGAAAAAATGCATCCAACCGACATAACAGAAACCACACAGCCCGTTCCTAACCCTTGATTCCTCTGAAGAACAATTCACACCACGAAGAAAAGAAAACCTTTTAGATGTAGAAAGCAAAACCCTTATCAGGACAGATGCCCAGCATTTAGGAAACAATTTGGACACAGGGGAAAAAAGTAATCTCTTTTCCCCATGGTGTGTCTGCAGAAAATAGATCAAAAAGCATCAGACAGAGGAGTCCAGCAGGGCTAAAAACAAGGAGGATTTTCACATTCAGGGGCTTGGAGAAGGAGCAGGCAACTCGCTGACAAGCAGAAGAAAGATGCAGATGATTGATTTCTCTGTATTAATCTTAGCTATGGCTCTAAAATGTTTACCACCCCATTTGATTGCTTACCAGGCTCTGAGCCATCTCTTCCTCCTTTGAACGTAGAGAAGGCACGGTGTGCATCCTACCTCCAAAGTTTTTCATGTCCACCCTGCATTGTCCACAAATTCTCTAAAGAATCGCGCATTGAGTCCTTTATACGTGCAAGATCGTACTAGATGCTGAGATGCAAAATCAAAGTATGCAGAACATCAATTTTCATTCAGATTCTTGCCTCAACTGTAAAAGAAAAGGGTAAAATATATTGCTTTCTGATAAGGCACTTTTCTACTCAGATTATTTCCCTCTGTGATATACAGCTGCCTCTCTTTACTGGCTTTCAGAACACTCCATAGAATAGTCCTTGATTTTATGGCTTCCGGTGACAACAGATGGTCTCAATGTGCCCATGAGGTATTTCCTCCTGGATTCTGCTCTTCGGTTTCTAGCAAAGACTTTCCTTTTTGTAAATAAGGCAATGTTTAATTACAGCCATACTCATGATCTGAGATCTTCTAGGCTTATGTCCTTAGATGTCTGATTACTTACACCAGCTTCTCAGGAATTCTTTTTGAATTCTTCTCTAAGCCTCAGCTTGCTTACAAACAACTTGGCTGGGAGTTTATTACTGTTGGACTTACACAGAAATGTATGTGTGCATCTATACATCTCTCCACCTCCTTTTTCAAGGAACTTGAGATAGACTGGAGAAATACATAAGTTTGCAAAAGGATAAAATAAGAATTTCCATATCTAGGAACATATGGGAAGGCAAATATCAAACAAAACACTGTGTGAATCAGTTGCTAGACATGGGGCTATGAATTTGGTTCTAAGCGTCATAAGTGGTCAAGGCAAAGAAAGAGACACTATCCTAAGATTCATAGGATCTAAAAGTTCAGGACAAGCTAGTTGCTACGGGGAAGCACCATTTTTCTGGAAATTGAACCCTGAGAGAAATCTCTCCCATGGATCCTCATAAAAATGAGATTGTGATGGGGCTTCCCTGGTGGCGCAGTGGTTGAGAATCTGCCTGCCAATGCAGGGGACACGGGTTCGAGCCCTGGGCTGGGAAGATCCCACATGCCGCGGAGCAACTAAGCCCGTGCACCACAACTACTGAGCCTGCGCGTCTGGAGCCTGTGCTCCGCAACAAGAGAGGCCGCGATAGTGAGAGGTCCGCGCACCGCGATGAAGAGTGGCCCCCGCTCGCCGCAACTAGAGAAAGCCCTCGCACAGAAACGAAGACCCAACACAGCTAAAAATAAATAAATAAATAAAAAATTAAAAAAAAAATTCAATGTTGTAATTCTAAAAAAAAAAAAAAAAAAGACATTGTGATGTATATGAGATGATACAAAAACTCCTTACAAGTTTCACATGATATTTTGCGATGACATGCCTTCATGTAGGCTTATGGCTTGATACTAAAAGATAATTCAGTTAACGTAATGGGAGGAGGGACCCCAAATTATTACTTTAGCTAGGCTCCTGTATCAAGATGAGGATTTCTTAACTCTATTCTGACCTGCTTAGGGCTTCCATCTAGGGTAGCAATATTAAAGCACAGAGAGGAGGAGCCCACGTCCTATGGCAGAGATGAGAATTATGTGGCCTCAAACCAAGGCAGCTGAGGAATGGCAGCAGCCGCTGGAAACTGGAAGAGGCAAAAAGGATGCTCCCCTAGACCCTTCAGAGCGCGCACAGCCCTACCGACACGCTGCGTTTGGACTTCTGGTCTTCAAAACTGTGAGAGAATACGTTTCTGCTACTTCAAGCCACTCAGTTAGAAATTTATTAAGGCAGCCCGAGGAAATGAACACACATGGAATATTTCAGTTGACTTGATTCCAGCATTTCCTTTGGAGCCTTGCTTTATTCTGACCCAGTGATTCTCTCCTCAGATTGCACATTAGAATGGCTTAGAGAACTTAGAAAAAATGCTGACATCTGGGCCACACCCTCAGAGGGTCCACTTCAGTGGGCTTGGGCTACAAACTGGCAACGGTGTACAGTCAGAGTTGAGAACATACATTTCTGTGTAAGTCCAACATTTAATTAGTCGCAGCAACTTAATATCATAGGGGTGACACAGAAGTACATGGGGTGGGAACAGCTGTATAAAAATATTCTTAAGTTAGGAATTTGCTTTGGGACATAACATTCTGTATCTTCATGCCCAAATAGAAAGCATTCTTAGACACTGTCTGAAGCAGTTTTGCATCAGCTGTCTGCACAGACCCTTATGGCACTAAGAGAGTCCTGTTTCCACCATGAGGAGGGAGTGTGGATGCTCTCACAGGTGGCCACCGCTGCCCATCTGGACGCTCCCCTTGCTGCCTCTGGAAGCACTGGGGAGGCATTGCCTTCTAGACTGAAGCTAGACAATGCTTAACTTTAACATAAATCAAAAGACGTCACTTGTAAGCCCTTGCTCCAAATTGTCCCACTGCCTCTTGACAATTAGACAATGACAATTTTGAATTTCTGGTGGCATGGTACTTTGTGTAATTAAAAAAAAAAAAATCTGCTGCAGAGATGTGCTGAATAGGAGAATAGTACCTTATCATTTGGAGGGAAGAGGGTCCTTCATTGTGAATTGTGGAACAAAGCAATTCCTTGTTCGTCAGCCCTCAATAAATGTTTCTTTATTTGTGAAGTTGTGTGATGGCCTGTAGTGGTCTTTCGCGCACGTCAGGGCGCAGTCAGGAGTGAGCTGCAGTTAGCAGTGGGGCTGGTCTATGAAGGGCCTTTGACGACGAGCTCACTGCATCTATTGACTCCCCAGGAAGTCTGAGGTCACAAGCTTGGCTGGAGCACATGAGCCCAGATAATGAAGATGGTTTGGCCTTCTTGAAACAAAGCCAGAAACTTTATCTACTTCATTGTGCACTTTGGGTCATGTGCTAACGATGAGGATTTGTCTAATACTAAGCCCCCTAATGAAGGCTTCTCCCAGCCCTTACACAAACCCCACAAGGCCCCGTGATTTGGCAAGCCAGGCAGAATAAAGGCGAAACGGCGTTTGGCTTTTGAACTGAGTTCAAGGCAATTAAAGCCATGGACTAAGGAGGAAAGGAGGGGGTTTAGAAATACCAGTATAATAAGTAGTATGACTGAAGCGCTCCGTCAATTAACTCAATTAGACAAAGCCTGATTTCACGGGGGAAGGCGGTGAGAAGCGCTACCCTCATTAAATCTGGCCATTAGAGGTGCTTCTAATGGAATTAACTTTGTTTTAGTGGTCTGAGTCACAAAGTAGTCTGTGCATGTGCACGTACACACGTGCACACAGGCAGGTTCTGTAATTTTTGTGGGTCTTTTTTTCAAGAGGAGAGGAATAGAACGCGAAACAAAAATATACCCCCCGAACCGCAAATCCCCAAAGAAAAAAATCAAAAACTGGGTGAATGCTCAAGAGCTCAAGAGTGGAAGGCGAGGAAGCAGGAGAGAGGCGAGGAGTGGAAGGCGAGAGACAGTCCTCCCGATTATAAAGCCATGAGCCCCCTTCGATGGGGGCTTCTGCTCGGCTGCCTGGGCTGCGCGCTCCCGCCGCGGGTGCGGGCGCAGTTCCCCCGCGTCTGCATGACGGTGGGCAGCCTGCAGGCCAAGGAGTGCTGCCCGCCGCTGGGCGCCGACACGGCCGACGTCTGCGGCTCTCGGGAGGGCCGCGGCCAGTGCGCGGAGGTGCAGACCGACACCAGGCCCTGGAGCGGTCCTTACGTCCTGCGCAACCAGGACGACCGAGAGCGGTGGCCACGGAAGTTCTTCGACCGGACGTGCAGGTGCACAGGTGAGGCGGGCGGGCGGACGTGCGCATGTGCCCAGCTGGGTGGGGCAGGCCCGCTGGGAAAGGAGCCCCTTCCAAGGAAGAGATGGGACTCTTGAGATGCTTAGACTAGGCTTTGAAAAGCAAACCAAGTTGGTCCATCGTAGGCAGGGAATTGAGTAAGGCTGATGTCTTGGTATACTCTTCACACTCTTTGTATGTCTAGGTATGAACCCTAAATAAATATTCCGTGGGCCAAGCTTGGTTATAGGAACGCATGCCGACACACCATGGGCTTGTCTGTTGGAGGGGGAAGCTAAAGAGCCCAAGAGTCAGCTTTGAAACTCAGAGCAAGTCCTTTCAAGATGGATTCAGTGCCCTCTCCTTCTGAAATGGGTTTGCACTTGTTGAAGAGGGTGGTGGGTGAGGCGTGGCGTCTGGAAGACAGACATCGAGGGTAGGTGTTCTGTAGTCCGAGTCTCAGCGTTCCTAATGATTTGAACAGGTCTCAAGCAGGATACGTCTTGCTCGTGAAGGTTATGACTGGGTTGTAATTTTGCCAGCATCGGAGAGATGTGGCATGACAGAGCTTTCTCCGCGAGCTGAAGAAGAGAGGCTGGTTATTAGATAAAAATGGCTTTTCTCACTCTTACCTGG
This sequence comes from Balaenoptera acutorostrata, assembly GCF_949987535.1. Lineage (NCBI taxonomy): Eukaryota > Metazoa > Chordata > Mammalia > Artiodactyla > Balaenopteridae > Balaenoptera > Balaenoptera acutorostrata. Next base: position 15,532,689 of record NC_080081.1, read on the forward strand.
GTTTGATGTGAGTGTTTCAAAATTTGCTCAGTGTCTCTCTTTTAGACCTTGGTCTCTCTTATTACCTGGTTCTTTGAAATCTCTGTGCACTTCTTAATCCTCCGGCACTTCTGAGCCATCTCAAATCCTTTTTAGCGGGCCTCCCCTCCAGTGTTCAGCAAACATGCACAGCAGTGATAACACTCAAAGGCTGGCAGGGCATGTGGAACACAAAAAACATAAGCCGTAACTTTAGCAAAGCCCTTGGAAACTGTTCTACAGTGTCTAGCTGCACAAGAGTTTTTTCCTTTTGAAATTATGTTTTTATTGATGTTCTTATATGATGCTGGAACATAGGAAAATACAGATAATTGAGCTATGTAAGGACATAAAAAGGTAAACTAAGGGAATGTACAAAGGGCTGTGATGTTGATGTAGGAATGATATCAGATTTTTTTTAACTTAAACAAATTCTGAAACTATTTTTCATACAGTGGATAAACAAGATCCTATTGTATAGCACAGGGAACTATATTCAATATTCTGTAATAAACCATAATGGAAAAGAAAAAAAATTCTGGCTTTATAATCATTTTGTAGTCATATTGTTAATTCTGTGATTCAAAGGAACTGTTTTGTCTTGGGGTATTATTGTGACAAAAAGTTTTTAATAGCATGTTGAATATATACTGTTCATTATTTTCTAAGCTAGTTGAGCATTTGCTTCTGTAGACATTATCTTGTAGATTCTCATGGTTTTTCAGTCTAATGAGATGCAGCATGTTTCATATTACTTGTGGGATTGGAAACCACACTGCACAGTGACTTCTTTGTCCATGATTCAAAAATTCTTCTAGAAAACTTATTTCCAGGTCAATTAATGATAGAGTACCACAAGTTACAAAGGTTGGGAATCTCCATTTTATAGAATCCTGGGGGCAGAAGACATTAGGAACTCAGATATAACTGTTAACTCTCCTTATCACCATCTACTCTATATTTCTGACCTGACTAGCAAGTTTTTTAAAAAGTGGAGATGGAAGGAATCAAGGATGGCAGAATAGAAGAGATAATTGCAGTCTCCCTGTCCTGAGGGAATGGTTATAAATATTCCTCTAGAAGTGGCAGTAAATTAGGGTCACCATGACCTAAGTTGTCTCCCTCCTCCAGGATTTGATCTGTCTAGACTCATTCAGGACCATAGGTCTTTCCATCCCAACTTTGGATGGCTCCACTCATGTTGGCTAGATGGTCTTTTTCTTTGAGCCTCAGGGTACCAGGCTAGGTCCTTAGTGACTGAGCTGGACAGCTATTTAGTATACATAATAATCACCGTGATGTGTTATATACCTCAAAGCAAGACACATGTCTTTCAGTTTATTCTCCCTAAAGAGTGAGTTGCTTGCTTTCTTAGAGTAATTTCTTCATGATTTAGAAGGCAGTCTTCAGAAGTTAAACCTGATCTCTGGTAGCCTCAAAATTCTTTTGCAAATAGAATCACTGGGATTCTTCTGGTGTCACCCAAAATTTATTAATGAAGAAATGTATATTGGCAACCAGACTGTTGATGACCTTGAGCTTTGTTAATACAGTGGAAAGATAAACACACCATTCATCTCTTGATGGACATTTAGGTTGTTTCCACATCTTGGCCGTTCGGAATAATGCTGCAGTGAACATGCAGATGCCAATATCTTTTTGAGATCCTGATTGAAATTCTTTTGGTTAAATACTCAGATATGGGATTGCTGGATTATATGATAGTTTTGTTTTTATTTTTTTGAAGAACCTCCATACTGTTTTCTACAGCAGCCTCACCATTTTGCATTTCCACTATTTCCACTAATAGTGTGCGAGGCTTCCAGTTTCTCTGCATCCTCGCCAAGTAGCATGTATTTGCAACTTAATACCATTCAGCCCTACAAAAGAAGGAAACCTTGCAGTATGCAACAACATGAATGAACCCGGAGGACATTATACTCAGGAAATAAGTCGGTCACAGAAAGACAAATACTGAATAATCCCACTTATATGGGGCATCTAAAATAGTCAAATTCATAGAATCAAAGAATGGAATGGTGGTTACCAGGAGCTGGGAGGAAGAGGAAGTAGAGGGTTACTAATCAATAGGCATAAAATTGCAGTTAAGCAACATGAATAAGTCCTAGAGTTCTGTACAACATTCTACCTAGAGTCAACAAAATGTATTGTACACTTAAATATGTGTTAAGAGGATAGATCTCATGTTAGCTATTCTTATCACAATTAAAAAAAAAACACACAAAAACCCATAGTCTCCATGATCTTGAAGTTGGTAAAAGATTTTAGCTCAATAAAAAGAAATAAATGCAAACTCTGAGGGGGAAAAAAACCCCTAAATTATGTGCTCAAATTCTCTAGAGAGAACTTCTCTATTCTCTGTGGGGATAAATTGAACCCCCAAAATTACTGAACTTAATTGTCAAGAAGTGGTAAATTTCAGGAGACTTTGGCATTAACCATTCACCTTCCAAGTCTCACCTGCCAGTTGGCATTCCTGAGCATAGACCAGCTGCAGCTGGGTCTGTGGATTTTTGAAAAATATGTGCATCAAATGGTTTATGAACAATTAGCCGAGAACTTCTTGTTTGTACAAGTGACTAAGTGCCTCCATTTTCCAATCTCTGAAATGGGGATAATGATGAAACCACATTTGTAAAATCCTTTTGAACTCTGTAGATGAAAGGCCTCATGTGAGTATAAAGTATTGTTATTAATATAATAGATCTCTAATTAAAAGGAATAGACTATTTAGAGCTCCTTGTAAATTCACTGATCGGTGGTCTCTAAGCTTAATTAATCTAATAGCCTTTGGAGGTTGAGCTGATGCAGTTCATGTAGGAACGTGCATTGTTTGGTTGTTCTCATTCTCTTTCCATTTTTTCCCCAGTCCTAAGTAGGTATAAGACTTTGTCTTTTTAAATTTAATTTTTACTCAAGGACATACTCAGTGATAGACTGGTGTCTAGGGATCCTTTCTTTTTTCTCTCTCCATTTCCCAGTGAGATAACGCAATCCTTTCTAAAAGGGCCCCCTTCATTTATATATCTATATATCTATATATCTATATCTATATCTATATCTTGGCTGCTGCTATTGGTGGATTAATGGAAAAATGTAACTCATTAAGTTGATGTTAGGAAATACTAGGAAATCTAAATTAAAGAAATAAACACTTTGTGTGCTAGGCTTTTATGTTATTGCACTTTTCACTTGTCTTCAGCATTTTAACAAATTCTTTAAATCAGGTTTAGAAGCTCAGATATGAAAGGGATCTGACTGCAGAGCTGTGGGGTATATTTTCTCTGAGACATGCTGGAAAAGGGATTTTTTATCAAATACATTTATGGGTCATAGGTGAGCTCAAACCCACACAAATGCTTTCTTATTAGCATTTCTACATTGCTTTTCAGGGGCAACTCTGGCTTCATGAGGTGTCTTTGTTCAACATAATTGGAAGCATCTCTGGTCTTCTGAGTTAGAATTAATCATTTTGTCTTTTGTCATTCATGCTGTTTGGTTAATTCTTGTTTTCACTTTTCCCACAGTTAGACTTGCGTTGATATTTCTTTCCACCCATGTTCCTCGTCCCACTAGATGAAGGCACTGTGCCTTATATTTGAATCTTCTAGTGCTTAATGCCTTTTATTTAGTTATTCATGACTCCTTCAACAGCCACCCAGCCAATGTTTATTTAGCACCAATTATGTTAGGCCCTTCAGGTACAAAGGGGAAGAAACCCCAACACAATTTTTGATGTGTCCACAGTGTAGTGGATGAGTAAGACAGGTATGAAAACAAATACTTAGACCATACGACTTGATAAGTGGTATCTGGTAAAACTAGTAATGGTAACACTTCATATAGAACTTACTATGTACCAATACTGCTCTATATTAACATGATTGCTTTCCATAAGAACCCGATGAAGTAGAACTCTTATTCCAATAGGACAGGCTTTGAGAGGTCAAGTCCAAAGTTACCACATGTGGCAATTGCATGAATGTACATAAAGCTGTGGGTGCACAGAGCAGGGCATGATTAGTTTTGACCTCCTTTTAGGTATTAGGTGTTAATAAATTATTTGTTGAATAAATGAATGAGGGAGATAATTAGTTATTGGTAATTTTGTTTCTAGCAACCAAAAAGAATCATGGTAGAGAAAATGCAAAGATCTTAAAACTCATGGCCTAAGTTATGAATTACTCAATTTTAATAATGAGACCCCAAAATTCAAAGACAAGTTTTATGCCTTTAAATCTAGAAATGTATCAAAATTACTATTTTGAAATTTGTGTGTGCTATTTCTTAGCATTTTGGAGGAAGGAATTGCTCTCCTATTGTAGAGCTATAACTACACATTCACCTCCAATCACCTGGCTGTAGGTAAACAGCTGGAAGTTTAGGTATTTAGTATTCTTCACATGCATTTTGTTCAATCGCTTCTCAAAAAATACTCTATTCCTATAGAAGCTGCCAAAGTAGGGGATACATTTTAATCAAAGATGTTTTAAAAATAGATATTATACAATTTTAGTAGGTACCCCAAGGGAAAATAAATAGATGCCAAGCTCCGTGAAGCCTGAAGTACCTTGTGTAGTATTTGATACTGTAGTAGCTGTTGAATAAATATTTGTTAAATAATTTATATTTAATAGCTTCACCCAAGTGATCAACATAAATTTTAATGTTTAATGCACACTATTCAAGAACTTGATTTTCAGTCTTGGGACTAGTAGAATTTTCCCTTTTAAGTATTTTTTTTAAACTTATGTTCTCATTTGGTGTTGAAATAAGAAAATACAAATAAGCTGTGTAAGCGTAGGTAGAATATTTTGTATGTTACAAAGAGCATAGAACCCAAAGTTTTTTAAAAAAATTCTTCCTACTTATGATATTTTTAAGGACATTTTCTTTAACCATCAAAAAATCCATTGGGTTAATAGAGAAGGAGGCCTGTGCATTTTCTTTACGTAGGACACATGCTAATCATTTTGTTTTCATGTTATTGGAAAATTTTCTTTTCCTTTAGAGATCCAAATAACCCTCTCTTTACTATGGTCATAGTATGATTTACTTGCATCTATTTTGGTACTTATAGTTTATCAAAATTATTTGCAGAGCCTGCTTTTCCTTCTAATTCACAAGGGAGAGAAAGGAAGAAGAAAACTGAGGCTTATTGAAACATCTACTACATGCTTTATACAACTTTTTTTTTATTAAAAAGCTTAAATTTCAGCTTTATTGACATATAATTGACAAATAAAGTAGTAAGATATTTAAAGTGTCCATTGTGGTGATTTGGCTTTGTGCTTCTTTCATTCATTAAAGAAATATTCATTTGTACAAGGCCAAGCATAGGCCTAGGCAGCAGGATAACTGCCTTCCAGTTGCCTGTAGCTGAGACCAGTAGATGTCTACAGTTGGCATGATTAATTCAATGAAAAGGGACATATGAGGTGTCATAGGAGCACAGCAGGGGATCATCACCCTGATGTGTGGGATCGGGAATGACCTTGTAGAGAGCGCATCGTGAAGCTTAAAGGTGGAATAGGTAACCCATGCAAAGAGGAATGTAGGGAGACTGTGAGGGAAAAGTGTTCTAGACAGAAGGAAGAGCAAGTAAAAAGATCTGGGAGGAGGGGGAGGAAGAGAAGGAAGGGAGATTGTCACTCATGTTAAATGCTTTACATAACCCCTCTCATCCCCCAGGAGATAAGAGTTATTATCCCTTTTTGTTTCAACATTTCACGCCAGTAATATTTAAATGTTTATTCTAACTTATTACCACCTAAGGAATGAGGTGCTGGTCATACCAAAAGCAATAATCAAGGCTAAAAAGGGAAAAGTCAAGCTAAGATAATTTAAACTTTAGATGCTAATCAGGAAGATGCCTAGAGCTTGGTATGGCTAGTACTCAGTCCCTGGGGTGATAACAAGCAAAGCAGAGCCGTTTGTTTGCGCTTCCTGACACCATGGCAGCTAATTCACCTGCCAGCCTCCATTGATTTTGTCTTAACTCTGTCTCCTTTGTGAAATAAACCAGCTTTTTAAATGTTGGATTTCACCTAAATTCCTGGAAATCAGCTTATTTATTTTGGTTCCACCTTTAGCTTGGTGTATATTCTCTTCCTTCTCTAAATCAATGACCTATTTTGCATCAGCCCTTCTGTATGTGCTGCAGGGGAGGGGGGCCCAGCAGTGATGACATCCAAGGCTGCAGCTCAACCCCAGGAAGAGACATCCGGCATGGCCCGTGAGAGGCAGGGAACGTGGAAGGCAGCAGTGTCTTAGTTTGCTAGGGCTTCCATAACAAAGGACCACGGACTGGGTGACACACGGAAACTTATTTCCTCACGGTTCTGGAGGCCTGAAGTCCCAGAACAAGGTGTCGACAGCTGGGATTCTTCTGAGGCCTCTCTTGCTGGCTTGTTGATGATGTCTTCTCCCTGTCTTCACATCATCTTCCCTCGGTAACTGTGTCCAAATTTCCTTTTCTTATGAGGACACCAGTCATGTTGGATTAGCCAATGATCATTCCCCCCAATGACTTCATTTTAACTTACTTTTTTAAAGACCCTCTCTCCAAAGATAGTCATATACTGAGGTACTGGGGGTTAGGACTTCAGCATATGAATTTTGTGGGGACTCAGTTCAGCTCATAACAACATGGAATTCATTTCCTGTCCTATTTCTTTGCTGGGAATATTTCTAGGAACTCTCCAGTGTTCAGTCCACTTGGAGAGACAAACATTTCAAGAGGAGAGTAAGGAAAGGCAATTGATCTTCTCTTCTGTTCTACCCCAGAAATGTCTTCCATTCCAAACTACATAAACTTCTTCTTCCATCTTTCCCTTAATTTTTATTATTTATTTATTTATTTATTTTACATATGATACATGTATTTATTGTACCTACTAGATGTGTTCTCTTTGGGAAGTACAAAGCTCTTTGAGACATAGGTTGTTCATTTTTTGTTTTCCCACAAATACTGTGACCTTTTGAGCAGGAAGGTCTATATTTTACTAACATCTAGAACCAGCAGCTAACACGGTGTCTAAGATGTAGTCAATAAATATGAAATAGATAAATGAACACATTTTTAAGGAAGGGCCAGGACATGAACCAATAGAAATTTTTCATTTTCAGTCACAAATCAACAACAGACATAAAAATGATACAGACAAGAAGTGCTATGGTCATTCAAAGAAGGCATAGAATAGATACAACAAGGATCTCCTCTGTGGCACAGGGAACTATACTCAATATTTCGTAATAACTTGTATCCCTTAATTTTTAAAATGCACTAGGAAACTTCGCCGGCTATAACTGTGGAGACTGCAAGTTTGGCTGGACTGGCCCCAACTGCGATCAGAAGAAACCCCTGGTTGTCCGGCAGAATATCCACTCCTTGACCCCTCAGGAGCGGGAGCAGTTCTTGGGCTCCTTAGACCTCGCAAAGAACACGCCGCATCCGGACTACGTGATCACCACACAACACTGGCTAGGCCTGCTCGGGACCAACGGGACCCAGCCACAGATCGCCAACTGCAGCATTTATGATTTCTTTGTATGGCTCCATTATTATTCCGTTAGAGATACATTATTAGGTGAGGCTTTTTTTCCCCTGAGTTTAAGGTATTTTATTATAGGTTTGGGACTGGGGATGGGTGGGTGGGTGGGAAGTACTTTCAGGCAAGTTAATTGACAAGAGAAAAACCTCTCAAGGAATCAAGGAAGAATTAGGTTTATGAAAGTCATTGAATTATCAGATGCTGCCCCATGTTAGAATGCAGTGGTTTCTCCCTGGACGTTGGCTGCGGACATTTGAAAATGTTCTCTCCTACAGTTTGTGTTTTTGGTTCAGGGTCTAAACTCTTCTCTCCGAAGGTATTCATCCTCAAAGGCAAGAGTTGGTGAAGTGGAGGCAAATTCCTTTTGATTCCAGAAGAAAACATTTCTAAATCTGACCGTGGAAGCCTTCTCTGACCTGTTCTTCAAAGTAGAGGAATTAACTGAACATGTGCTAAAAGCACGTGAAGCTTCTTTGTGCAGAATTAGAGTATTGGTATTGATAGTGTGTATCGCACTAAACTCACATGTATTAGTTGTGAGACTTCCAGGTCATCACTCGTGGTGCCCATGCACTGCTGTAACTCCCAGGGTTTTTGGACTTGAATTGTCAAGGAAAAGCATGAGCTGAGCCACAGCAATGACGCTTGGCTTAGCCCTCTGAACCACAGTTAGGTTGGATGCTTGAGAAAATGGCATCCTGCTCTTCCAGATCCTAAAAACTGGGGCCTGGGATGGGAGCTGTCTGTTAGGAACGTCATGAATCTGGTACATCAAACTTTATCCTCTGTTATCTTCAGTCAGGGGAAAGCCATAGCCACCAGTTAGCTCCAGGAGGGCTGGAGTCCCGTCCAGATTCTGCTCAGTGCTCTCCTGAACTCTTGCTCTATTTGCAATTATCCCCACTCCTGGGGCTTCTCTTTGGGGTCAGGGTGAATGAAGATACAGAGCTCACTTTGAATAGTAAGATTCTCAATTGAAATCATCTGTCCTTGTGTTTATCACTCGCTCCCCCTCACTTGATTCCCCCTCGTCATTTTGTTTTGAGAACTTTAAACTCTGTTTTGCATTAAAACATTTACAAAGGGCTGCGTAGCCAACATCAGTGACAGCAGTTTTTTCCCCTCGGTGTCTTTTTAAAACCTGCCTCATAGGTAAGCATCGGCCTTTCTTTATCGGTAGATACGGACGCTCTTCTGGCTATAAACCTTTGTAGTTTTCCTGTCATCACTCTGAGGAATTTTTGCTTTATGAGAGGGTAGTCTCTCAAGAGGAAAAGAAAACTCTAGTTTCTGGTTGCATCTAGGAATTACATTTATATTCATTTCTGTTCATCTCTCTGAAGTTATCATGGGTACTTTGAAAAACAACTGAAGTTAGCTAAAGTTTCTACATAACCATCAAAAGCTGTTATGAGAGGGAGAAGAAGGATGGAACAGGCAGTAAGGAGGTCATTAAATCTCCCAAAGCTTTTCAATAAAATTGGCAGTTCCAGAGGCCAGCCAAATTGGTTGGAATATATTTTTCTCTCTTCTGGCCTCGGTGACCATGCTTGTCCGCTAATAGTTGTAACTGATTGATGGCTGAGGCAGAATCCGTGGAAGTGCCTTTTGGTTACATAAATGCTGAATTTGGACTAAGTGCAGTTGAAGTTGCTTTATTATTCATTAATCCCTCCCTATAAATACGTGCTTTTGTGAGGAATAGGTTAGAAAATGTCTTTTAGAAATATATTTCATTTAGGTCTTTATCTATTTTGGGGGATACTCATTCTATCTTCATGAAACATTGCTTAAAAATTAAATTTATAACAGGAGCTCTTCAGATGACCTGAATTTCTCTGGATCTCTGCTGCCAATTAAACTTTCGAGAGATGAAGGAGAACTTATCCTAAAACTGCTAGTTGCTGCTGAGATTGTTTTGTTGTTGTTGCTTTCAGAGAGATAAATGACAAAAACAGTTGTTTTCCCTTATGGTTACCAAAGGGGAAAGGGGGGGATAAATTAGGAATTTGGGATTAACAGATACACACTACTATATATAAAATAGATAAAGGGCTTCCCTGGTGGTGCAGTGATTAAGAATCCGCCTGCCGATGCAGGGGACACAGGTTTGAGCCCTGGTCCGGGAAGATCCCACATGCCGCGGAGCCACTAAGCCCGTGCGCCACAACTACTACTGAGGCCCACGTGCCTAGAGCCCGTGCCCTGCAACAAGAGAAGCCACTGCAATGAAGCCATTGCAAAGCTCACGTACTGCAACGAAGAGTAGCCCCTGCTCGCTGCAACTAGAGAAAGCCCGCGCGTAGCAACGAAGACCCAACGCAGCCAAAAATAAATAAATAAATAAATTTATTTATTTTAAAAAATAGATAAAGAACAAGGGCCTACTGTATAAAACAGGCAACTTTATTCAATATCCTGGAATAAACCATAATGGAAAAGAATCTGAAAAAGAATATATATATGTATATATATTTATATATATATACATATATATATATATAAACTGAATCACTTTGCTGTACACCTGAAACATTATAAATCAACTAGACTTCAATAAAAAAATAATTAATTAATTTTAAAAAGTTGTTTTCCGACTAAAACATCACGGATTTATTGGCTCTGCAGCACCTCCCAGGTAACATTTAACATTTTAAAAAATGTTTTCTGTGACCTCTAATATGTTTCCCAATTGTTTTAGGACCAGGGCGCCCATACAAGGCCATAGATTTCTCACACCAAGGCCCCGCCTTCGTTACCTGGCACCGCTACCATTTGTTGTGGCTGGAAAGAGATCTCCAGGTTGGTCCAAACATTAGTTTCTATTAATTTTGTGATGTATTTGGTCAAGACCCATATCGGTCTTTGCTTTATACATTTTCTTGTTGTTATCTGATGACATGAATTAAATGACTGGTCATGCCCTTTTTTTTAGCGCCTCACTGGCAATGAGTCCTTTGCTTTGCCCTACTGGAACTTTGCCACCGGGAGGAACGAGTGTGACGTGTGTACAGACCAGCTGCTTGGGGCTGCAAGACAAGATGATCCGACTCTGATTAGTCAGAACTCCAGATTCTCCAGCTGGGAAATTGTCTGTGATAGGTAATCGCATGTGTACCTGCAGCGGAAATCCAGAGATTGTGTTTTCTTATGTCTGAGAGATGGAGAATAACTTTACAATTCTGTTTCTTATGCATGTTGGATTCTGTTTACATGTTTCTGAACATTATTTTCCTGAAGGAAGTGAGATTTTAAAAAACCCTGAGCCCTTTAATAAAAAAAAAATTAGAGGTATGGAAATCACACTTGTGAATTGAGTATGCTTGGTTATCACTTTGAGATCAACTGTCTTAAAATGAGAAGTAGTTCCTGTATTCAGGCAACATGTCTTAAGCACCGATCATATTCTAAGCAGTTTAATAGTGCAGGGAATACAAGGATGAATAAAATATAGCTTCCCTTTGGAATATCATTTTATACTTACAAAGGTAGAAGGCTGGTAAACAAATTACAATATAACATGAGAAGTATTTTAATAGGTGTATGTCCAAAGCCAAGAAGAGAATCAGTGAAAGTCTTTCAGAGGTAGAGACACGAGTATCCTGAGACTTCAAGGAGGCACAGACCTCTCAACCAGAGGCAGGGGAGGGTTGTGTGTCCTAGATGGAGGGAACATCATGTAGGAAGTTAGAAAAGTCCCTAGAAGCAGTCTGATATGGCTGGACCATAGGGTGTTGGGGAGTTGAGGGCAACAGGAAATGGGGTGGTGAGACGAATCTCTAAAGTGCTAAAATTGGGTCATGTGCATCTGGTGTAGAAACTTTTTTCTACCGTAAGTGACACCAACAAATGTTTGTTATTTGAAAAAAAAGAAAGTACTAAAGAACACACAAGCAGCCCATACCCCACAGAGAATTCTGTCCTCAGTGATTCCTTGAATTTGTTTCTCTTTCCTGGCACACATCTCAGGAAAAGATTCCCCAAGAAGCTCTTCTGTCTTCCTATATTCATTTGTTTCCTCCACGATCCTCCTATTTTGAACTCCACTATACTAGCACCCTTGCCCTTTGTCTTTCGACCGCTCCGTGGCACAGGACTTCGTTGTCCGCACCCCAGGCTGGGCATGCGCATGTTTTCGGGGGTCTAGGTCTAGCTCACCGTGATCCCATCTTCTACATCCTAAGCTTTTCCTACAGCCCTCCAGGCAATGCTCATAGGGATGTAGTAAGTGCTTTGTACATGACTTAACGTCATTCCATAAGGGCACCATTTCTCATAGTGCCTTGGGCTATTAATAGGTGGTATGTGAAAAGATATTCCTCTGATCAAATAAATATAGGGAATGCTGAGTTAAAAGGGTTTTTTAAATTTTAGAATGTGTCAGAGCCTTTCATAAGTAACTGTGTTCTTATTTTTCAAGAGGGGCTTAAACTTATCTGACCCTGACACCCTTATTTCACAGACCATCTCACTGGAACACACTTGGGAAAGGCTGCTTTGGAGGCTGTTTTTTGCCTAGTTTTTAGGTACTGGCGTCTTTCGTCCTCACGTGTGTGCTGATTCTGTTCTCACACACCCAGTTTGACCCCCTCACCCATTAAAATGCACACAGAAACATCTTTAAACTTTTATCTCTACCAAATGAAATACTGTTCTGATGGTGGAATTCCAGGCCCCAACAGGCATGTAGGATATAATCTTATGGGCACGGGACCTTCTCAGCATCCACGTTTACCAATTAACCATCCCTACTGCCTTAGAACATTTTCTAATACAGCGTTTCTCCTAATACCTCTCCTCCATATAGTTTCATGTGTTTTCACTCTGACCACCTTCATTTGCCTTCAGTTTGCCTGAAATGCTTTCCTAGCTTTACTTCTGCCAAAACTGGCTTAGCTCAATATTAATACAGTCTACCCTGGTCTCTCCTCAGTTACTCAAGATTCAGATGCACATAATAGGAGTCACCATCTTGCCTAGTAAACCCTCTTACTGTCTTTCCAATGGAATGGTAATTTTTCTTCATTATTTATGTGTTGATTCATATTTCCTGCATCTATGTTTTTGAAAATCCTTAATCCATAATTGCTTTTGGAAGCAGTACTTTTACCACATATTTTTGACCCTTGTAAGGTAACTGTAGTAACATTTTACCACGACTATAACCTTGATTGGTTTGCTGGGCTCAAAGTTATGATACTATCCGTATTATTTCTAATCTCCTTACGCACCTTAGCTTGGACGACTACAACCGCCGGGTCACCTTGTGTAATGGAACCTATGAAGGCTTGTTGAGAAGAAATCAAGTGGGAAGAAGCAGTGAGAAATTGCCAACTTTAAAAGACATACAAGATTGCCTGTCTCTCAAGAAGTTTGACAATCCTCCTTTCTTCCAGAACTCTACCTTTAGCTTCAGGTTGGTGCTCTGAGCTCTGCGACCCTGGCATTTTACAATACTTTTAGATTTTCACGCCTGTGGTTGTAATGAACTGGAAGGACATCCAGGTGTTGGGAGACATCAAAGCTCAGTAATAGGGAAGCACTTGGTAAAAGAGGGTAACAGGGCATCAGTGTCAAGAAAATCATCATCCACCTACTATCACTAATAGCGTAGTTTGAATATCTTCTAACTCAGCCATTCAAAACCACGTTTTGTATTTCTAATTTCTGTACACATATAAGTACAGTCTTCAGAACTAAGGCACCTCACTGAATAGAGTATTTTTGAAATATTTGCTCATGTTTTTTCTTTTTCTTTTCTCCCTTAAAAAAATGTCAACCATAGACCTTAATATTGGGGTCTGAGATCTCAGAGGAGTATTACAGATTAAATGCAACTCAGATTACAGCACAGCAATGACATTACAATACTTGAAATTTAAAGGCCAACTAATACTTTTCTCCCTCTAAAAAGACAGTAAGCATTATGAGAAATATGTATGGCTATAAATAAGATTTTAAACAAACATCTTTGAAGCTCCAAAAAAGAATGGCAGATAGACTCATGGTCTTCTCCCAAACTGAATTCTCTCTCTCAACCGTTTGTAAATTATACAACTGGTGTGTTATTTGGGGCCAGGGGCAGGGTAGGCTGAACTTACTGCAGAAGTTGTGCCAAGTGTAGCAGAGCCCAGAGTCTGTGCTGGGGTTGGACACATCCCTCAGAATAGTGTCAAAGGTGAGGTGAAGGGTGACCTTTACCTTGAAAAGGAGCATGCATTAGTTTTTCATTGTGATACAAGGGCAGTCGACACAGATTGCATTCCATATAGATTTTAGTTAAGTGAATGGTTTTCAAAGTGTGGTGTCCAGACCATCATAATTGGCATCACCTGGGAATCAGGTAGAAAGAACCACAGATTGTTAGGACCCAGCCTGTACCTACTGAATCAGAAACTCTGAAAGTGGGGCATGAAATATGTATTTTTATTTTCCACTGATTCTGATGTATGCTTAAATTTGAGGATCACTGAGTTAGGGTATGGACAATTAAAATTTCCTGAAAATCAGGAGGGGAAAAAAAGAGAAAGATAAGGGGAATTTGGGGATATGTTTAGAATGCTGAATGTATTACAGTGAAACAGCAGATCTATTTAGTGGAGAAATAGGAATATAAGATTATATGTTAATTCAAAAAAATATTTATTGATCTCAGACCATGTGCTGGGCATGGTACTGAGACCTGGAAATACAAATTTGAAGAAACCACAGTCTCTGTCCTCTAGGAGTTCATATCTGGCATGGGAGACAGGTATGACGGTAGATAATTGTCATACAGTAGACAAAAGATATAGAGTCCAACCGAGCAGGTGTGGAAGTAGCATGGATTAGGAGGTCCCTTCTCTTTAGAAGAGCTCATTAAAGGTTGTCGCTAATTCTTAGCTATTTAGCTACAACAGAGCTTCCCATTTCCCGACACAATCTCAAAATAGAAGACTATTATCTAGGCTGGAAACAATACAAAGGGACCTTTATCAATTGATGACTCTTGTCGTTGACATACCGATTTCTCTCAGGAATGCCCTGGAGGGATTTGATAAAGCAGACGGGACCCTGGACTCTCAAGTGATGAACCTTCATAATTTGGTTCATTCCTTCCTGAACGGGACAAATGCTTTGCCACATTCTGCTGCCAATGATCCTGTTTTTGTGGTACGTTCAGAGACTCAGAAGAGATGAAACATCTTCTAGATAATGTGTTGGATTTATGTGCTTTACAACAAGATTAAGGTTTGGCGTGTGTTTTATTCTCTGTGTGAATGGGATGTATGCATATGGAAGTCAATTTAAATCTACAGCATAGGGGTGGTTAGATAGCATTTGAAGTTCCCTCATCAGAACCCTGTACTTTAGAGATGGTTAGCTTTGGAATGACCCTAGATGGGAGTTTACAGTCCAGAGGTGGATTCATAAGTTAGCATAATAATATTATAAATTATACCATAATTTAGCATAACGTATCGTACACTAGCATAATGATGAGTGAGTTTTCATTGGTGGGATGAGTGGTGTTGAAGGTAAGTGATGGGCTGGAAGTACTGTGCAGGTACTGTGACCCTTGCATGATGCCCAGGTACCTGAGGTCCAAAGCTCTGTTTGGTGTTTGGTCCTGGCTTCCCTCACTTCACAAAGGATTCTGGCTAAAAATGAGCTGCTTTTGCCATCAGAATATCAGAAATGTGGACTATTGGTCCCAACTTCTAACAAGGTTGGGGCTTGTCTGTGAGTCCTCCATTGCCATCTTTGTTCTTCTGTAGGATGATCCTTGTTCCCTGGCTCTAACTTGATATCTCACATCACTTTTCAGGCTATCATTTCAGCCATCAGATTATGCCAAGCATTTTGATGTCTACCTCCTCTGCTATCTATCTACACATCTATTGACACCATATGTCTCTAAATAAGTTTTTATTAAAACACACATTTTAAACTATATAATTTGTACATACAACTCATATTCATAAGAAAAAATGTCACTCCTACCCAGTACTCCAAAATATTATGAGTAGAACAGCAGAATCCTCTGATGAATTGAGGATTAAACCCAGACCTTTCACTCCTACCAAAGGTAATAATGGTGATGGTAGTAATTTTTCTTTTTTAAACATCTTTATTGGGGTATAATTGCTTTACAATGGTGTGTTAGTTTCTGCTTTATAACAAAGTGAATCAGCTATGCATATACATATATCCCTATATCTCCTCCCTCTTGCATCTCCCTTCCACCCTCCCTATCCCACCCCTCTAGGTGGTCACAAAGCACTGAGCTGATCTCCCTGTGTTATGAGGCTGCTTCCCACTAGCTATCTATTTTACATTTGGTAGTGTATATATGTCCATGCCACTCTTTCACTTCGTCCCAGCTTACCCTTCCCCCTCCCCATGTCCTCAAGTCCATTCTCTACGTCTGCGTCTTTATTCCTGTACTGCCCCTAGGTTCTTCAGGACCACTTTATTTTTTTTAGATTCCATATATATGTGTTAGCATACAGTATTTGTTTTTCTCTTTCTGACTTACTTCACTCTGTAGGACAGACTCTAGGTCCATCCACCTCACTACAAATAACTCAATTTCGTTTCTTTTTATGGCTGAGTAATATTCCATTGTATATATGTGCCACATCTTCTTTATCCATTCATCGGTCGATGGACACTTAGGTTGCTTCCATGTCCTGGCTATTGTAAATAGAGCTGCAATGAACATTGTGGTACATGACTCTTTTTGAATTACGGTTTTCTCAGGGTATATGCCAAGTAGTGGGATTGCAGGGTCGTATGGTAGTTCTATTTTTAGTTTTTTAAGGAACCTCCATACTGTTCTCCATAGTGGCTGTGTCAATTTACATTCCCACCAACAGTGCAAGAGGGTTCCCTTTTCTCCACACCCTCTCCAGCATTTATTGTTTGTAGATTTTTTGATGATGGCCATTCTGACTGGTGTGAGGTGATACCTCATTGTAGTTTAGATTTACATTTCTGTAGTTGCTAGTAATTTGATTTTCAATCCTAAATCTCAAGGATTGCCAAATCTTATGTCCTTATTTTGAGGAAACCCACTAAGTGTGCAGGGCTTGACAACATTTTTCTGTCAATGGCCAGATAGCACGTGTTTTAGGCTTTGCAGGCCAGATGATCTCTGTTGCAGCTATGCAGCCCTGCCACTGTAACATGAAAGCAGCCATAGACAATACATGAACAAATGCGTGTATTACTCAAAGACTGGGTTCAGTCTCTTGGCAGACATTGAGCCAAAAGACACAACCAAGCCAAAGATTGATCCGGAGAAGGAAGGATTTATTGCTTGCAGCAAGTAAGGAGAACACTGGGGATATTTCCCAAAGCAGTGTCTCTGAGAACAGCAAAATTGGGGAAGTTTTAAGCTAAGGGTACACGAATATTCATGAAGGGGCTTGTGCAGAGGAGATTCAGCATAGAACTGGGGCAAAGGTCCACAGAGTCCAAGCTTTAGTTGATTGAAGTCACAAGTCAGAAAAGGTTAACATCATCATCCTAGCTTCCTCTGATAGGGTGGTTGAGCGCTAGAGGGGGGTTTAGATTCTTCAGAACAGCTCAAGAAAGTGCTTCAGGCTAATCTTTACCATTGAAACGGAACTGAGAGCTTTTACAACTAATTTGTTGTCTTTGCTATAGTTACTTCTCTTGCCTGATAACAGTCAGTTGGTTCTTTTGTTTCCTTAAAATTGTTATTACTGAGGCCTGTTCAAGGGCAAGCATTGAGGACAGGCTTAGATCACAAAATGGCTTAGGCTTAAAATGGCCTCTCTTATGTCAAAAAGCTATATCTGGTTCTTTTCCACCAGGGACCCCCCCTCCCCTCTCTGCCTACAAGTGTGGTGTTCTAATAAAACTTTATTTACAAGAACAGGCTGCGAGCCCTATTTACCCAGCAGGCTCTAGTTTGCCAACCCCAGCTTGAAGGGATCAGGGTCTTCTCTGCAGTACAGATGTCTCTTTAGTCATCTTTCTCTTCCTGCTCTAGTTAGAAGCCCACATTATGACTTTACGGACGAGGAATTCCGTGACTTACATGTAGTTCAAAGACACTAGTTGTTTAATTGTCCTTGTCTTCATACTTTTAATACCTTTAATATTTAAAATTTTGTTTTCTTTGGTATAAGTTATGTGTATATAAATAGACAAAAAGCCACAGCCCTTCTGTGAAGGCACAGAAGGAGTAATGTTTTGGCACCAGTTCCAGAACTCACAGTTACTTTAGGCTGTTTACAAAGAGTTTCATGCTGAAGCCAATTCAGCTTCAACGGTATTGAAAGCCAGGTTAAAGCACTTAAGTTAACAGAGTTATAGCTTCTGGAATTTCAAATTCATGAGTCAGTTTATGCAAAAACATTGCATATAACATTTATTAAATTTATTTTTCTGAAATCTCTTCAAGCAAGAGAAGTACAAAGTTGTATGTGATTGCAATAATGAGTATAAGAAGGTATAATGCTAAAATGCAGGAAAAACTCTGAACCAATCTCTGAAATTCTATTTTTAAGGTAATTGAAGGAAATGCACACATTTATCATGGAAAATAAGATTAGGTCACAGGAATGCTAAGTAGTTCTGTTTTCAATATTAAATGTAGATATAACCTAGAAAAGAAAAAAAAGAGGGAAACCAATAGACTATAAAGTTAAATAGTTAACTGCCACAAAAGAAACTATGTTAGAGACTAGTAACTTTCTTCCCAATTCCTAAAGATAATATTCTTAAAGTGTATTTGGATATAATCCTCCTAGAAAGTTACATTTGGCAAGTTGTAATTCTTTCAATTCCACAGTAGCTAGGGGATTCATAGGTTGAATGGTTAGTACTCACTGAATAGCTCATGTGTCTATTCTTCACCTTATATGCTGAAATTCTAAATGGAATTAAGACATACAAGCAGCCTTATTGCCATTTGTATTTCTTTCTTTCTTTTTTTATTAAGCTATAGTCAATTTTTTTACATATAATATTGTGTATATTATATATGTAACTGAATCACTTTACTTCACACCTGAAACTAACACAATATTGTATGTATATGTATATATATTCTTTTTCAGATTCTTTTCCATTATAGTTATTATAGGTTATTAGATTATTACAAGATGTTGAATATAGTTCCCTGTGGTATACAGTAAAACCTTGTTGTTTATTTGTATTTCTTAACAATGACAATCATTTGGATAAGAAAGGAATTTAAGAATATAAAGCTAGAAAAGAGAAAATGAGTTTCTAAAAACAAAGATCTAATGGATTACACTAAGTTAAGCCTGTAAGACCTTATCTGACTCTACTTTTCTAGGCTGCAATAAAATTACTAAAATTAATAGGTCATAGTAGCAAATATAAAATACTTCTGAGTTAGTATGAGTTCAGTTGAAATTTTCCAAAAGAAGTATATAGGACATTGCTTTTCTCCCATCAAGAGCAAAGCACTTAAAAATGGGTCTATTATATTTATCTTTCTTAAAAAGTCATAGAGTAATATCTTGATTAATTAAAATAACATTGTTTTATGTCAATTTTAAATGTATTAATGGTTTAATGATTTATAATTGCAGAAATATTGGCAAAAAAGTTTTTAGATGTCCATAATTTCATTTCAATATTTCTGCTTATTTTGTTTCATATTCTTATATGTTTATACAGTTGCCAATATAATGCATACATTTTTAGGTTGTTACATAGTTTCCTAAATTTTTTAATTAAGAAAATTTATAACATTATAAGAGGTTCAAATGTAAAAGGCACAAAATGAAGTCCCTGTGTCAATACCATCTCTCAGCTATCCATTCCCATTTTTCCCTATTCTTCCAGATATATTTTATAGATATACAAGCACACATATTTATGTATAATATTTCTCTTTTTTATACAGATGGCAGCATACTATAGACACTTTTGTGACTTTGTTTTACTCTTTCGTTTGTTTGTTTGTTTTACCTATTCTAAACACTTTTTTTTTTAAAGGCCGCATGGTATTCTATAGCATGAATTTTTCCTGAAATTGGTCTCCTACTGATGGATGTTTAGGTGGTTTCTAATCTTTTGCTTTACAAACAATACAGCAATAAATGAACATGTAGGATGAGTCAAGAGGATAGAATCACGGGCTCAGAAGTTAAATAAATGCATTTGAAATTTTGATAGATGTTGCCAAATTGCCCTCTGGGAGGTTGAATGATTTTTTTCTCCGACCAGCTATGTAACAGAGGGACAATTCCCCCACTCTTTCTCATTAATATGGTATGTTATTACACTTTTTCATCTTTGCCAATCTGATGAGTGAAAATAGTTCAGTGAATTTAATTTTCATTTCTTTTCTTCTAAGTGAAGTTCAACATCTTTTCACATATTTAAAGAACCATTTGCATTTCCTTCTCTGTGATCTGTCTGTTCATGTAGGATAATGACTTCTGGGAAGAGCAAAAAAACTAAAGGTTCTTAAGAGAATTAGTTAAATGATTTATTCTCTATGTAAGTTAGTAACAAATACAACATCCTCTTTTGATATTTTATTTTTCTTGGAAACCTAATACTCTGTTCATATAAAGATGTATTTTCTAGATTTCACTAGCTTAAGGGAAGCTAATGTGATCATTGATACAATATCCAATCTCTGGAACAGTGGTTAGGTTCTTTAGTGGTTAGTACTTAGTTGATGTGCAATAAATTATTGAGCATCTATTAATGTGTCCCTACACTAGATGCCATGCAAACATAATCCTTTAAGTTCACAAACTGTGTCTGGTAAACAACTCTCCTCGTTTTAAATACGGGGAAAATAAAGTTCAGAGAGGCTAAGAGGTGAGTACAACATCAGATGCACTAGTAAGTGGCTGAGCAGAGATTATAAGAAAAGTTTTCTCCTCAAACATTTCCCCACGTGGAGTCTTCCAGCTACAATTTTGCCTTTTGTCAGTTTAGACAATTCTAATTTGATCACTTCACAGTTGCTGTCATTATAGCTGAGGACACATTGTCCTGTTAGATCATGTTGATAGGAATTAACACTAATTGGTGAGGCAGGTCTGAATAATTTCCCTTGACTTTTGAAAAGATAGGGCATTGGTTTTGTCATGAGTAAGGATTCATGACTTTAAAATGCCACATTTACTTTTTTTTTTTAAATTTATTATTTATTTATTTATTTTATGGCTGTGTTGGGTCTTCGTTTCTGTGCGAGGGCTTTCTCTAGTTGCGGCAAGCGGGGACCACTCTTCATCGCGGTGCGCGGGCCTCTCATCGCGGCCTTGTTGTGGAGCACAGGCTACAGACGCGCAGGCTCAGTAATTGTGGCCCACGGGCCTAGTTGCTCCCCGGCATGTGGGATCTTCCCAGACCAGGGCACGAACCCGTGTCCCCTGCATTGGCAGGCAGATTCTCAACCACTGCGCCACCAGGGAAGCCCCACATTTACTTATTTAATATATGTATTTTTAAATAAATGAGATGATAGACAGCCACTGATTCCTGAGGAGTGTAACATCTTAGTGAATTTCACAAGAGCTCAGGTGCCAGAAAGGGTGGCTGGTCACCTGCCTGGGCAGGAGCTCCCAGGGTGGCAGGGTTTCTATAGGCTCAGTCTGGGTGGTTTTATTTTATTCTATTTTATTTTTAATAATTGAAAAGCTCTAATAATATTTAATTAGGTACCAGAAATACTCTTGACTGAAGTGTGTATCACATACTATTGTGATATACTCTTATTTACTCTGTTTTTTTTTTTTTTAATATTTATTTATTTATTTATTTATTTATTTATTTATGGCTGTGTTGGGTCTTCGTTTCTGTGCGAGGGCTTTCTCTAGTTGTGGCAAGCGGGGGCCACTCTTCATCGCGGTGCGCGGGCCTCTCACTATCGTGGCCTCTCTTGTTGCGGAGCACAGGCTCCAGACGCGCAGGCTCAGTAATTGTGGCTCACGGGGCCCAGTTACTCCGCGGCACGTGGGATCCTCCCAGACCAGGGCTCGAACCCGTGTCCCCTGCATTAGCAGGCAGATTCTCAACCACTGCACCACCAGGGAAGCCCCTACTTGTGACTTCTAACTTAAGTTTTAAATTAGAGCTCCTCATATGGAACTGTGTGTCTATCATGTGACTTTTAAATGCTCAGATATGAATTCTTAGAGGACCAGAGCATCATCATGTTACCACAATAAGATCCACTCTGATTATGAAGGACATCTTCTGGATAGTAATACATGAACTCAGGTGGTGAAAACCGCAGTGAGCTGGTCTTTGGTGAGGTACAGATGTCTTTTCAGTCAGCCTCAGGTTTCGATAGTGATCTTCCTCCAGGCACAGATACCCTTCTCTTGTCACCACGAGATTCCATGTGGCCGGAATCTGAATTTGCAGCCGTTTAAATGAAGGTTAAGTTTGGTAGTAACTTTATCCTCCAATGATCTTGAGAAAGATATGCATGCTTTCCCTGTACTTTATTAAGTTTCTTTATGCCTGTAAGCACAACATTTGTTGATCAGTTGCTTTCTTCTGCAAGGGTTACATTTAAAATTTTTTGCCTTGAAAACCCATGTAATCACATTTTCTTCAGTACTGCCTCGCAAGTTGAAATTTAGTGGGTTTTTTTTTTCTTCCTGTGCTTATCCACACTTTGTTGGAACAAGATAGAATAAGTTTTATACCAAAATTTGTGACCTCATTTCTGAAGCACTCAATTATTAATGCCAAAATATAACTATGAATCTCTATAGCAGATATAAGTCAACAACAGTTTACTTTTACTTTGTTTTGTTTTTATTTATTATTGTCAAATTACAATTTGGCCTTTACAGAGATATTAACTTTGCTTATTTTCAACCTGTGTCCAACAAACATACCATTAGTTTCTCAAGAGCAATTCAGGGTATTTCGTTTAGGAATAATGTTCACACCTTTATCAAAAATACCCAGTCTCCAGGTTGCACTACTTCTCTTTCTAGCCTCTGGATACATTGTTGCTCACAGCATTTTGTCTGTTGCCTTGTTTGCATCTTCTTGGCACACACTGGCCTTTTTTTAATTTTTTTTACTACATTCTATAAATTGGGTACTCTGTGTGTAGTTCCTACTAGAGCTTTTATTGTATAAGGTTTAACAACCCTTCTGAGATCTATAATCTATCCTTCTTACTCTTCCCCTGTTCTTTTATCTCTCCAAATTATGAATTGCTTTAGAGTGTTGTCCCCTCCTTAATTATTTACACTTTGTGCTGGGTGAATTCTAGTGCTTTCACCTGGTTATTTACCTCTTACAGCATTGAATCTGCATCTTTCTATGCCCTGAGAGTCTCTTTTTTCTTTTCGTAAATCACAATTTGATCTCTCACTTGAACTCAGACAGTATCTAAAAGTTCAAGAGATGCTGTATGGCCTTCCTTGGAAAATACATTCTGGTACACCCCTTTTTCTGTGTATCACTTAGCATTTGGTTCAGCTGCTTAAAACAGAAAACCAAAATTACAGAAGCCTAAACAAAAAAGAGGTTTATTTTTCTCTTTGTGTATAAGACCTCCAGTGGCAGGCAGTCCAGGGCTGGTATAGTAGCTCCATAGTCATCATGAACACCTTCTGTCTTTCTGTTTTACCATCCTTGGTGAGTGGCTTCTTTTCTTAACTTTGCTTGTTAGCTGCTAAGATGGCTGCTGCAGCTTCAGCCATCACATCCATGTACCAGGAAGCAGCAAGGAGAGATGGAAAAGGAAAAGGGGACACTTTTAAGGGAGACAACCACCTTTAAGGAGATGTCCTAGAAGTCCTATCCAGTGACTTGCAGTTAAATCTCATGGATAACTTGACACATTGTTTCACCCCAAACACAAAGGAAGTTACTGTGGAAGAAGCAGAGAAAGGCTATTGGGTAAGCAACCCACAGTGCTTGCTACCCTTAGACACTGTACATCTATTGCTTGGGCTCCATGCTTGAGGGAAAACTCCTGTTTGAGGCTGGCAGGCTCCAGAGGCTACACCTGGAGAAGGAAGCACAGTTGCCCTCTGGGAACCTCTTAACCCTATGTGGAGTTTCCAGGATTTAGGGCATGTGATATTATTTTCAGGAACCCACACCAACAACTAACACTTAGCTCCTTTTCCAGGGCTGAGGCCCCTTCTCAAAGATGAACTGTTCCTGAACTCTGCTTGTGGGAAACATTGGTCACTAGCATTATCATGTGTTCTTCTAAAGTTGTTGCTCATGCGTTAAACTCTATGCCTTTATTCCTCCGGGGTTTAAAGTTTGTTACGCAAAGCCAAGATTTCAGAACTCAGAAAATCCTTTCTCTCTGTGAAAGCCCACGTCTTACGATTTGATGTTTTGATTTTTAACATGATTGTCTCTGCCATGAACTTTAAAAATCCATTCAGGAAAAAAATCCCCTCAAGTAAATCACTTGATTCTTTTTACTATCCTGAATGTAGAAAGCTCTCACTGTTGCCTGAATGGGTGAACTAACTACAAGGAACCTTGGGTAAGATTTGAAACTATTATCTACTAAATAAACAACAGTAATACAAGCCAGAAGGGCAATGCAATTAAAAGGGTTAAGAAGTGCAAGGGACTAAGAATTCAGACTGAGGGCAGTCAGGGAAGATGTCTCAGTACAGGGACCACTGAGTTTGTCTTGAAAGACTCTGATGCCAGAAAACAGAAGGAACAGGATTGCAGACAGAGGGAAATAGCACTTGCTAGAAAGAGGCCTGTTTGGCTGAATTGTACAAAATATAAAACTAATTTGCATGGCACTGTCATCAGCTAACAGAAACTTATTAAGCATCAATTCTGTCCAAGTTGTATGCTAAGCCTGAAACTTCAAAGATGAAAAGGCCTTATCTCTGGCTTTTAGGAGTTAGGGGTCTTGTTAGGGGAAATTGATAAACAAATAACAAGTTATAGTATAATTTGACCAGCTCTATAATTGGTAAATTGGTAAAGGAATTCATTTAACAAGTATTTATTGAAATAAGTGTCCCCCTTCCCCCTTGCAACAAACCCTGGGTTGACAGGCCCTGGGGACACAGCAGGGAAGGAAAAGCAGACAGGGCCCCTGGGCTCCCTGAACGACAGTCTAGGAGTGAAAGAGAACCTCTAACCACCTGGGTTGACCTCTCACATTTACATCCTGCTGCAAAATCAGGACTATAGATGAGAAATTTTGCTGTTAATATTTTAAAACATGTAATAATTGCTGTATTTGAAAAGGACTTAGCTTCCTTGAGAAAATAAAACTGAGCAGTATGCACATTACAATGTTTTTAGACTTTTGCTGGAGTAACACTGAGAATTCAGACGATAGGGTTATAAAATGAGCACATAGAAGGGTGTTCCTGGTGAGAAAAATTTGAACACCCATTTTGGATGTTTTCTTTCGTTCTTTTTTCTTTTCTTTTCTTTCTGTCTTTTTTAAAAAAACTATCCATTTGTATTATAATACTGGTAAACACGTTTCCTTTCTCTCTTGTTAAAACCAAAGCATCTGAATATTGACTACACTATATATCTCATCACACTTGCCTTTTTTTCTGAACCTAATAATTAACATGCATTTGTTGAAGGCCTCACGTATTCCTAAACCAATGTTAAATCTGCAACGTGAACTTTCATTTGTCTTAACAAAGGGGTTTATAATCCTGTTTGGAGAGATATTCCATACAGCCTTGGAAACTTCACTAAAAATGCCAGTGGGTATGTCACCAAGAAGTTCCTGATGTCAAGAAGAACCAACCCCATTTCATTTTAGAGAAAGTTGCAATCAGATTGGTCTGATTGGAACAGACCTATCAATGTTAACACCGTGTTCAACTGTCTTACAGGTCCTTCATTCCTTTACTGATGCCGTTTTTGACGAGTGGATGAAAAGATTCAATCCCCCTGCAGATGCCTGGCCTCAGGAACTGGCACCCATTGGTCACAATCGGATGTATAACATGGTTCCTTTCTTCCCTCCGGTGACTAATGAGGAACTCTTTTTAACTGCAGACCAGCTTGGCTATAGCTATGCCATTGATCTGCCAGGTAACTAATGCAACTTCTAAATGCGTGATTCGTTCATCTTCTAAAGAAGCTTTCTTTCCTTTTTCCTTTCTTTTTAGTGTAAGCCCCGACCTTACATTGAAGTACTCAGGTCTAGTTAAGTGTATTGGCAATTTTAGAGAGTATCTATATTTACCAAAATGAGCCTTTAAACTACCAATTAAACATCAGAAAAGGGACTGGTTGGATGACTCTTGTTTTAGAAAATTAAAAGTTGTTAAGAGAACTTATTTCACAGGGAAAGTATCTACACCCGATTTGATAATTCTACTTGAATTAATTGAAAACTGGCCGTGGTTTGAAATGCCTAAGCCATAAAATCAAAACGCACTAGCCACCTATGGATGGGAACTAGCAAGACCTGAAGGTAAGGCTGGGCTTACGGTGGGCAGATGCAGCACCTGCCTCAGGCACGAAGTTCAAGGGCAGGCCAAAAACTCAGTAACTGAGCGAAGGAGTAATATTCTCAAAAACCCAAATTAATGCAAAAAAATCTATGATGAATACACTATCAAAATTTTAAAGACAGGCTGTCGTTGTCTGTTTGTCTTATACCCCTGCATCAGTTTGTAAGTAGACCAATTTTTTTTTCCCCCCAGTTAGCCAGTACCACACCTGCTGAAGGGGTTTGTGAAGATGACAGTGGCCTGCCAATAGATTGGGCTGCACGGGGCTTCATGTGTACATTTTTTTTTTTAATGAATTTTTTGAAGCCATGTTTTTAAGTTGTAGGTTTTTTGTTAGCTTTTCCACCTGGTTCAAAATATGGGAGGATATTTTGATAAGTGTTATGTAGGGACATATATTTTTTTATTTGCCCAGGCCCCAGTATAGCGCCATGTGCCATTTAAAGAATCTTAGGACAGGTTCAGGAAGGAAGGTAAAACAATTTAAAAAATCTCTAAATTTGTCAAGAAGCTGAAAAACATACGGCCTATCTGCTGGTGGCGTTTCCCCACTGGTGTCTATTTTGTCTTCCCTAAATCTCAGCCTGCAAAGTAATCAAGATGATTTCTGAGGTCACGTCTCTCTCTCTCTCTGCCTCTCTCTAACTTTCAAAGCCTTTCAGACCCTGGACCCTGTCCTTTGATTTTCCTTCCAGTTCTACATCTACTGCAGCTTGTTCCCCTTACTGATTTGAAGTTTCCGTTCTTTGGTCAGCTAAGGATATCTCTTTGAAACTTTTCTCATTTCTCTGGGATTGAACATAATAATAATCAGAAAGTTTGGAATGTACATTTTGACCATGCTTCCATGTCCTCTGACATCAGCCAATTAACAGGTACAGACCAAGAGTCTAAATATGCCCAGAATGCACTAACTCATTAGAAGATACAAATTACATTCATTTATTGGTTTGACAAAGAAGTTTACAATCCTGCCTGGGGAGACATAACTATAACAAAAGGTTGGAGAAGGGAGAGAGGGATTTGGGAGAGGAGCTGGGTCTTGAACTAGATTAAAGAGATGGTAGGTCTTAGGTAAGTGAGGGGGAAAGAAGGGAGCATTTTAGATTGAAGAAGGGCAGGGAACAGGGCTGTGAAAGACACATGTAGTCTATATAGAGGACCCTGAGAAGAAGGTCTGGTTGTAGTGGAAGGCTTGGGTAGATAACTGTGAATTAAAGTTGGATTTGAGAGAAGGGCCTGGTTACTGAGTGCTTTAAAAGCTGGGCAAAAACCACAAGGAGATGCCACTCTACACCCATTAAGAGGGTTACTACCCAGAAAGCAGACAGTAACAAGTGTTGATGAGAATGTGGAGAAAATGGAATCCTCGTGCACTGCTGGTGGGAATGTTAGCGTAGACTCTGTGGAAAACAATATGGCAGCCCCTCAAAAAATTAAATGTAGAATTACCACACGATCCAGCAATTCTGCTTCTGGGCATATATATACCCTCAAAGAATTGAAGGCAAGTAATGAGATATTTGTACACCTCTGGTCAAAGCAGCGTTATTCACAACGGACAAAGGTGGAAGCCGCCCAAGTGCCCACTGACAGATGAATGGATAAAAAAAATGTGGGCGATACATACAATGGGATATTATTCAGTCTTAAAAAAGGAAGAAAATCCCGTCACATGCTGTAACATGGGTGAATCTTGAAGACCTTATGCTAAGTTAAATAAACCAGTCACAAAAGGACAAAACTAGGATTCCACTTCTATGAGGCGCCTAGAGTAGTCAAATTCATAGAGACAGAAAGTAGGATGGTTGTTGCCAGGGGCTGGGAGGGAATGGAGAATTGGGGAATTACTATTTCAGTTTTGCAAAAGAAAGAAGTTCTGTGGATGGATGGTGGTGATGACTGCACAACAATGTGAATGTATTTAATGTCACGGAACTTAATTTAAAAATGGTTAAGGTGGCAAAATATATGTAATGTGTATTTTCCCACAATTAAAAAAAAAAAAGGAACTAAAAAAAAGCTAGGCAGAGGAGTTTGGACAATAACAAAGGCAATCATTTTTGGCTCCTGAACCAAGAAATGACAGAATAAAAATCTGTGCTTTAAGAAGATGAGGAGGGCAATAGATCCTGCCGGATTGTTGCAGGAAGAGACAAATTAAAATCCTCTTGGAGAAACCCCACTGTGATGAGTCAGGGTCCTCTGTGGGATTGGAAGGAAATAAGTAGAAGGACAATCTTACATTTAGAGAAGTGTAGAGTATAGAACAAGAACCCAGTGCAGAGAAACTGAATTTAAGAACAGCTGGCCAAGGATATGATAATTTTTAAGGAAACAACAAATAATGAAATCCATTAATTTTGTGGAAAAGTGCTTATAAAATATATTTGAATAGAGGATTGGATTTATCATGTGATGATTCACATTTTATTCACAACTATTTAAATGGGTCCAAATTCCTTCTGTTCTTGCAATTGAATGTCTCCTGTTATAATAGCCAATCTCATTTGTCTTACTCACTTATCACCCCATGAAAAAGGTAGAGACAATAGAATTTCTAGACCTGAATGTTGTATATTTTGCAGTTCCCCAGATACCATTTTAGCATGCATTTTTACAAATGAGTTTCTAACTCACAAAAGTAGTTATATACTTCCTTGGAGGGTTTATTCTGTGTAAGTATTTATCGTAAGAAATTTTTTAAATGCAATAATCTACATTCAAATAATGGAATGCCATTTCCCACTTCCTCCAGAAAAACAACTGTGGATATGATAAATAGTTGGTAAGGAAGGAGAAGATAAATTTTATTCCGGCCAGTGTAGTTTTGCTTTATCAACAAAAGTGCATGTGAAAGGCTAATAATAGGTTTATTCTTCCCTTTTCTAAGAGTATTCAGCCGATGAAAATCCCAATCATAGACCCTTCTCTTCTGCTTTAATTTCAGTTGAAGAAACTTCAGATTGGACCACAACCCTCTCAGTGGTTATGGGGATGCTGGTGGTCTTGGTTGGTCTTTTTGCACTGCTGATTTTTCTTCAATATAGAAGACTTCGAAAAGGATATACACCCTTAATGGAGACACAATTAAGCAACAAGAGATACACAGAAGAAGCCTAGATGCTCACGCCTTACCCTAGAGAAGAGGCTGGCCAAGGCTTAGTTCTGACCCTGACAGTGAGCAAACGAATCCTCACTGTTTTTCCTTTCCTTGAAGATCTTTGGCATAGCTCCTCCTGTTGTGGGATGACCCCAAATACGGAAGATGCTTAGCTGTAGTTTCTGGTTCGCTTTGTTTATCTAACAAACAAGCTAAAGTGCTTGAGGGTGTCTCTACCATCAAACAAAGGTAGAGCTGATGATGATTGGTGGTATTTATTAATAATTCCCCATATTGATTAAGCCTCCTCGTGTTCTGAGAGCACCTCCAAAAATCGATAGAGTGGATTCATTGAAATTTGCAGGTCAGTGTAATTTGAGAGCTGGACAAGATCATGGTTAAATCTTTCTCAGCCCACGCATCTTCATTTGTAAAGGGATGGGGGCAGGAAGGTGCAGGTGCTACATGAGTCTCCACGGCCTCTTTTAGGTATAAACATCCATGATTTTAGGTGCCTTCCTGATCATCTTCCTGCGGCTTCTTTTTCTTTTCTCTTGTTCTCCCCAGCCTTTAAAATGGCCTTGAAGATGAAAATAGGCCTTATTTTCCATACAGGATGGAGAATGAATGAATGAATGATCAATTTGGTTCTCTTTCATAAATTAGACTTTACAGAGTTTATAAAGAGTCTGCAGTTCTTAACAGCAGAGCTATCCCCAGAGTCAATAGCTGAATAAACATTGATCCTATAGTGGTAAACGAATAGATGAGGGATTAAATTAGTTTAAATTAATCTGGTTGATTAATATACTGTTTTGAACTTATTAACTAATACAGAGTCACTCTTTCCAGGAAAGTCTGACTGGAGAAGGCTGGTGAGCCTATCATCCTGAACATGAGACAATTTGAGTGTTCCATTGCTCTGAGGTCTCATTTGGCTGACCCCAAACCGATTCCTTTGCTAGGGAGCCTCAGATGAAAACTTATTCACGCATTTGGCTTATTTTTAAGAGTTGACTTTAAATTCATTAATGCTGCCCTGTACTGACGTTACTTACAAATGCTAATCAAGTCTTATCATTTAAAAGCAAACCATCCATACAAAATACGACAATTCAGAATTAAATGGTTATGACCCACTAAGTAATCATCAGATTATGAGAGATAAGAATGAGGCAGTCTTTACGAAAATGTTTAGACATATCAAGATGATCCCTCCTTCTGAGGAGTTAATGGTTTTTGAGATCTTAAGGCAGTTTCATCTGTTCATATCTGGCATCCATGCAGTAGGAGGGAAGCCACAGAGGTGGCCCTTCGGTCCACTCACTGCAGCTCCTCTCTACTGGATGGATGTGTGTAAAGAATGGGGGTTAAGAGCACCCTGGAGCCTTCTCCATATGGCGGGGCTAGAGGGTGCAAGATTTACCAATATCCAGTGTTATCCCCTGGAATAAGACTGCAGAAGCCAGAGAAATGGACAGAGCTCAATCTGAACTGAATTTGAGTGAGTCTCGTAAAGTATATCCGAGAGTAGGCTCAGCAGAGGAGAATCAAGACAGCCCAGAGTCCTTCACGGGGTGAAGCCCTGCTTGGACCTCTTTAACCAGCGCCACATGCATAAATCTCAATGCCTGCCTTTAATAGAATTCATGGAAAATTCAGCAATGTGTTATTAACATGGTCCACTCTGGCAGGTTTATGTTCTGAACTCAAGGTTGTTGGGGAACACATTTTTACATCCTGTTTTTAAACCCAAAGAGAAATATCTTAAGATGAAGATATAAGTGTGCGTGGTAGGTATGTTCCTGAAAAGTTGTGTATAAATCAATTATACATTAAAAGCACCAGGGGAAATTACTTTTTATGGATGAACTATTATGAATAATTCTATAAAGCACATAACCACCTCTAGCTTATCCTTCGAGTATATCAGAATTTTCATACATCATATTCTCATAAGATTTGTTTAAAAGCAAGATCTATCTGTGGCAGAAATAAAGACTAACCATTTATACTTAGCTCCTTTTAACTATAGTGTGTGCAACTTTTCATAAATATTATGTTTTATGATGCCTTCCTAAGAGAACTAGTTTCCTAATTTTGTAGTTCATATTAGAGGAATAAAATTTTCTAGCATTTTCTAACATTACAGTAAATCAATGATGACTGCCTTTCAGCAAATCTAAAGGTAGAATAAACCTGTAGAGTAAAAAGTTGGTATTTACTTACAGTGAATGCTATGCAGATAAACTCAGAAAATATCACTCAGCATTGTACAGCCATACGTCTCAATGATGGGGGGAAATATTCAACCTTGAAGAAAATGAACAGATTGCTTTATATGCTTCTATCTGTAGTATTAGAAAAATTGTGTGTATATGAATTATGATTTTAAAAGAAACACTTTTTAAAAGCTAACATTCAAAAGTGAAATGAAATCCAATAACATCTTTCCTTTGTGAATTAAATTCTCTTCTAATTCTAAAATTCTTTGACATAAATTTGTGTCTTGCTCTTAGGATTTAACATTGCTAATTATAATAATCCTAATGAATAATTCTAATCTCACATTAACAAGAAGTAGAAAACTTACTAAAGAGGAAAATAAAAATAAATATTGTTTTGCAGATTATTGTTCGTCTGTTGGGGGCTATTGTTTTTTAATTTGTGAACATCAATTCCCATTTTTTTGGCACTCGATATATACATAAAATACATAATAACTACTTCACTTTTGAAAATAAGTCCTTAAACTTGGACGGCATTATGCTAAGTGAAATAAGTCAGAGAAAGACAAATACTGTATGATATCACTTATACTTTGAATATAAAACATACAATAAAGTAGTGAATGAAACAAAAAAGAAGCAGACTCACAGATATAGAGAACAAAAAAGAAGCAGACTCACAGATATAGAGAACAAACTAGTGGTTACCAATGGGGAGAGGGAAGGGAGGAAGGGCAAGACAGAAGTAGGGGATTAAGAGGTACAAATTATTAGGTAAAAAATGAGCTACAAGGATATATTGTACAACACGGGGAATACAGCCAATATTTTATAATAACTCTAAATAGAGTATAACCTTGAAAAATTCTGAATCACTATATTGTATACCTGTAAGTTGTGTAATATTTTATATCAATTATACTTGAATTAAATAAAAAAGGAAGTCCTTAAATAAGCTGGTGTTTCTACTTTCTATTGAGTTTCTAAGCAACTGCTACGTCCTAGCTCTCTATGATATAGGCAGGAAAAGGAGATACTACCCCTTTTCCCAGGTAAAGAGTCACCTCTGATGTCCCTACAGTCTAAAGACTGAAATCGGAGTGGGGGGTGAGTAGGGAAGCCACTTGAAGTCACTGTACAGGGAGGCAGGCTCCTCCGAGAGAGCCTTCCAGCTCAGTCAGCTTGTTGGAGACGCCCAGAAGAAGGAAATTAGAGCCAATAGAGGTAATGGTTACATGGCGTTCGCTTCCACTTCTAGACTTGAAGCTTCTAGAGGTCAGGTTGTACAGCTCTCTGTACAGCTCCAGTGCCATCGTATCAAAGCACTTTAAGTAAATACTTAGAAAATGGTGGTGGTTAATCGATACAGGCACATAAAAGAGCCAATTCATCTCCCCTCCCCTACCCCCTACCCCCTCAGTGGGAGATAGCTACTCTCTTCAATGCAGTGGCAAAACCCAACTCTTCCTATTTCTCCAGGGCCTTGCTCATCCTGAGTACTCTGTAAATATTTTTTGAATGAATAAGCTAATCTCAAAGTAGAACTTTTCATTCAGGGCTTCTGGCATGTGTTCTGACATGTACTGGATAAAACATAAGATAATGGGGTCTTGTATCCCTGCCATGAAATGAATAGCAACATATCTTTCAGATTCTGAGTTGTACCTATGCCAGATAGAATTTTACTCCATACAACCTAATACGAGGGGCTACTTTTCAGCCATATTTTCTTCTTGGGTGTATCTTTTCCCCACCATTGGTAGGCCCTAATTCTACCATTTATACAGACAAGGGTAGAAAGTTAAGACCTCACAGTATCATTATAGGGCCTTCCACCATCTGATGTCTTAAAAGCCTTGTTTCCGTGGAAGGAGTTAGTGGGCAAATGATTTAGCCAGGCAAAATCAGTGCCTTTCTTACATGGATGGACCCATTGGTGAAACTTAAGAAATTCTCAAAGATGACATGATACTTTACTTATAATGGCAGTTCAAGATGAAAATAATTCCTGTGAATTTAATTATACTTGGGTAGGTAGTTTAATGAAAGCTTGAAAACAACACACAAGAAAATTGTGAGCAATAGGATAAAATTTTTGAAAACTAAACAAAACAAACACACAAGCTTCTTATTCAAGGCCTGAATGCTCTGCATATTATCACTAACAGAATTTCTATTTGGCAGAAACCATTAACCCACTTATGTTATTTGCCACATTGATTCAAGCCAGAATTCTTGGATGTAATATGACGGAATTTGGTCCTTTCTTCTAGCCATTCTCGGCTCCTTTGCTGGTTTATAACAAAGCTAAAACTGTCACAGTGTCTCCCAAACATAACTGAGAGAAGCTTAAACTTGTCCCTTTTTATTAAAATACTAGAGATTTCACTGTCAGAGTAGACACTGATTACTCATTCACTTTGTATGTTACTGGGTGTTTCTGAATTTGTAATAAGCACAAATGACCATTTTGATTGAGAGGAATTAGGCTCACAATAAAGCAAAACCTGCCCTCTTGTGTTTTATTAGAAAATCGCACAATTTTGGTAAAGTTCTTATAGCTATTTTCCTCTACCGTGGTTAATTGCCTGGGGTCAGAGAAAAAAACAAATGCTAGACGATTTGCCATCAATTCAAAAATCAGAACAGATAAAGCACAGTATTTAGAAGGAAATGATTTCCTGTGCAGGCAAGGTAATCATATAATTAAAGCTCTTAGACTTTCCTTTCTAACGTACTTTGAAATGTTAAATGTAACCCTGCAAGCTATAAAAATCTGGGGGAACATTTCAGGCCACTGGGCAAAACTCTTTTATGCTTGTCAGATACACAGAGGGTATAATTTAGTCAAATATTATTTATATGATCATACTGCAGCTGGAGATAGGGACTATTTCTTTTTCAACTAAAAACAATTATTGAGGGCTCCCCTGGTGGCGCAGTGGTTAAGAATCCGCCTGCCAATGCAGGGGACACAGGTTCAACCCCTGGTCCAGGAAGATCCCACATGCCGCAGAGCAACTAAGCCCACGAGCCACAACTACTGAGCCCACGTGCTGCAACTACTAAAGTCCTCGTGCCTAGAGCCTGTGCTCCGCAACAAGAGAGGCCACAGCAATAGCCCCCGCTAGCCACAACTAGAGAAAGCCTGTGTGCAACAGTGAAGACCCAACGCAGCCAAAAATAAAAATAAATAAATAAATAAGTAAATAAATAAAATTAAATAAAAAAACTGTTACTGAGAAGGTAGTACATTTTGGTAAAGTTTTTAGAAAAAATACTGGATCAGTGAATTGAAACCAGATATAAATATCTGAATTTGGGTGTGCGTGTGAGCAGTGTCAGAAAATGTCCTTTACTGTGGAAAATCCACTTTTCAAGACTGAACTATTGCCATGGTGGTACCAAAAGCAAATGATTACTTGGGTGCCCACAGTTGCTTATCTTATATTAGGTGATTGAAAAGATAAAGAATCTCAAATAATAAAGAAAACATGGTCTCTATCTAGTTTTTGTGAAGCTCTTTCTTCTAGTATGTATACCCAGGTAAAGATTAGAGGGGGGAAACAGGCAAGGCATTTGTTTGTTTATTCTGAGAAGTTTTGTTTAAGTGAAAAAATTGGAGCTCAAATTTTCCAGCTGGCTCTATCTGTTATTCTCTTTCTCTGGTGGTTCTCTCTGAATGGGGATTCCAGACATGGTGACAGTAGCTGTTTTTATGGTGAGTAGGGAAAAGGAAAAAAAAAAAAAAATCCTCAAAGCAGAAATGGGGAAATCAGATTCAAGACACTTAGAATGCTGCCGGCTTCCCCGGAGGAGAATCATTCATTTACTCCCTATTGATAAATATGTTATTGTGTGGCACACTTTGCTGAAAACTTAATTTCCAAAGCAGCAAATTTATTATTCATATTTCTACTTAAAGTCTCATTTCTAATATTTCTGCTTCTTTAAAAAAAGCAAGTTTTGGGGACTTGCATGTAGTTTCCCATAGTTGTATGTGCCAAATTACGATTCTTTGCTACTTGAATAAACCTTGTTTTCCCGGTTTAAAAAAAAAGGGGGGGGGGAGTTTTGTCTTGACTATTTTTACTAATCAGCTTTTTCCTTCTTAAAAGAATATTTGTATTTCAAAAATGTTGCATTACACACCAAGGAGTGAGGCTCAGCTAAGCCACACGTGTGGATACTTTGTCTCACAAGTAACTCAAGCGAGCGATCAGCCTTGAAAACAGAAATGTAATCTCAGTCATAATCCGAGCGGTACTGTACCACTTTCTCCTCTTCAGTTGTGGCCAACACATAACTTCCAACCTTTTCGGCTCTGAAACTCTGATTTGAGCTGCACATTTTCTTTTCCTTTCAGGCATTTTACAATTCTGAGGCTTGTTAACATTTTATAGACTCAAGGTCGTTTTTCTTCCTTTCTGTGCATTTCTCTTTTCAGCCAGGTGCTCTTATCAAGATGCGGGCGTCTTTGTGTTTTTAACACTTTTCCTTGAGGCAGTCCCAACTCTTTGATCCTGTGCTGACTCAAAATCGTTTGCTGTTAGCCGTCCAGAGCGGAGATCTGGTGCGTCCTGGTGCTGTTGTCTGCCAGCGCCTGACAGCCTCCTCGGGTCTCTCTGACAGTCAAAGAGCTCTTCCAACCCAGTGACATGCAAATTTGTTCCTTTTCTGCTACAGTTTGTCACAGCCCACATTTTCCAGCTTAGCTGCACAAAGGCAGGCAGGATAAAATCGTTCTGAGGTTGATGCTGGCCATAATGTATGTGAATTCATTGTTTTTAAACTACAGCTACTCAGAACATCAAACTACTGGGAACTCACCTTGCAGCTAGATGGCAGGAAACTACCTGCTTTTCTGCTTGCTGGAGAGAGGATGCCACCGAGTGGCTTTTATCACAGGGCAATCTGCTCACCTGTGTTGTAGCTGTCAGAGGAAAAGAACTCCGTGCACTCTGGAAGTTTTGCTGAGACTTCTGGGTATGTACCTAACTACACAGAGTCACAGGAGAACAGAAAGACTCTGCAGCTCATTCCCTGTTTATATCTGTCAGCTTACCCCCACTAGAACTTATTCCCTTCCTGTGTACACTAAAAAGGCCACGAAAAAAATATGTTACTTAAAAAGCCCACTATTTTTTCCCCTATTCAAACCACCAGTAAGTGATTTGACCTTAATTATCTCCCTGTGTGAAATCTCTGGCAGTTGAAGATAAGGGCTCTCAGCTCCCATGAATAGCACCGTGTTTCCTGAGCCCGGTCACAAGTCAGTGTTCTGTACAATCTGAACATAATTCTCTGTTGACACTTGGCAGGTACCTTTTCTTGCCCTTGGCACTGGTTCAGTGGTTAGGGAGGGCTCCCAAGGGCTATTTTCAATGGCAAAAGGGCACTTTGGGGATGAAACATGAACTGGCCTTGGCTGGTATGGAAGTGAAACATATTAAGAAAGCTATTTTTTTTTAATTAATTTTTGTGACAAAACACATATAACATAAGATTTTCCATTTTAACCATTTTTAAGTGTACAATACAGTGGCATTAAGTACACCCACAATGTTGTACTACCATCACCCCCATCTGTTTCCAGAATTTTTCATCATCCCAAACAGAAACTCTGTACCCACTAAACAATAACTCCCCAATCCTTCCTTTCCCTAACCCCTGGAAAATTTAACAAGACTTTGGGAAGTCTCCACCGTCTCTCTCCTGATACCCTCAGCTCTGTGATTTTGGTGGAAACCTAATCGTCTTAAACCAATTACTCTTCTCCATAACCTTGACTGCAGTGTTTCAGCTGTGAATGCAAAACTGATAGCCAAAACAACAGAAAGGGATTTTCACTGAGGATTCTAGGAAATAAAGCCAAAAGTCATGGTCTCGTCCCTGAGTGATATGGTGGGAAGATGTGAGGTCTGTAATCACAGCAGCCATTTTGTCTCCTTGAGGGAGTGTTTGAAGCAGCCAGGGAGTACCCCACTTTTTCTTAATTTAGGCCAGTTTAAATTGGTTTTTCTCTTACCATGTGAAAAATCCTGACTCATAAGCTCATCTTCAGGGAATTTAAAATTAAAGTGAGGAAATAGAGGAGTTCATTTATTTAATATTTATTTCCAGACACCATAATCCATGCCTTCAGTTGAGTAAAAAGAAATTCTTCTTTGTTCTTTTAAGATTACAAGAGAAACATATCAATGCCTAAGGAAGGGCTCCTCTGAGTAGAGTGTAGTCATTCAGTATGTGGCATTTAAATTCCAGCTCAGTCACTTATTTGCCACCTAACCTTTTTTGACTTTTTAATTTTTAACTGCTCTGGGCTTTAGTTTCCTTGTCTGCGAAAGGATATTAATAATGTTCCTCCTGCTCTGTACACACATAGGCTGTTTTAAGAATGAACTGAGTTCATATATTTAACTTCTTGAGAATACTGCCTGTGTATTAGACTAGGGGCTCAAACAACAGAAATTTATTTTTTCACACTTCTGGAGGCTAGAAGTCCAAGATCAAGGTGCTGGCAGGGGTGCAGACAACAACCATCTTGCTGTCTCTTCACGTGGTCTTTCCTCTGTGTACTTGTACCCCTGGTGTCCCTTTGTGTGTCCAAATTTCCTCTTCTTATAAGAACACCAATCAGATTAGATTGGGGCCCACCCTACTGGCCTCATTTTAACTTACCCCTTTAAAGACCTTATCTCCAAGTATGATTACATTCTGAGGTTCTGGCGGTTGAAATTTCAACATATGAATTTAGGGGGGATATAATTCAGCCTATAACAGCCTGGAACGAAGAAGTCACTCAATAAATGTTGATATTATTTGTCAAATCCCTTTGGAATGCCTGGTGTGTGAAAGCAACGCTGCAGGTTTCAATTTCATCGATCAAGACAGGAAACTGTGACTCCAAACTCAAAAGAAGGCTCTGCAGAGTAGGCAAAGATAGCTGAAAAACTAAGCAGGGCTCTGCAGAAGGATCACTGCTCTTTTATTCATGATGGAAGGAGCTGTGTGATTTCCTGGTGCTCAGGTGAGGGGTGGGAGTGTCACTGAGCCACAGGTGGTTTCCATTGGCATGAAGACCTCTCACCCCTGGAGAGGAAGAAAGGGAAGGAGGGAGGGACACAGAGAGAGGGGCACTTCAAGGAGAGCCAGCCATTCTGTTAAGCTCCAGAGGACACCACTGCCTTTTTCACTTGGTGGAGAAAGAACTGGACTGTAAATGGGGTGTGAAATGCTAAATGTGAGTGAACTTTAAGCAATTGACATGGTGTTTCTGCTTCATTACCGATTTCATTTTTTCTGCTCCTGAAGCCAGAGAAAATATTCCCAGCTACCAGTTCTTTCTAAGAGATGAAGAACTTTAAGAATGGACTCAGGTTAGATTTCCCACAGATATTCTTTGGATCCTGCCCTTTCCTTGGTTTTCATCCCTTGGTTTGGCTTTGAAGTGAGAGAGAATCAGAGTCAGGAGGGAAAGGGCTGACTCCCCGCCTTAGGCTGGAGGGTGAGCTATTTCCTGCCTCACAGGCAGGAGGAATGAAGAGATTCCCCGCGTGCTCAGCCCCATGAACCCCACCGCCTTGCTTAGCGCTTGCCTAGATCCTTGAAGGTTTCAATTTGTCATTTTAACCTTCCAGAGGTCACTTTTTCGTCTTTGCATATTTTGTTTGTTTTTCACATATTTGGCCATTGTAGAACATATTCTTCCAAAAATTATGCATTGATACTCTTAGTCTGCCTTACAAATTGCACTTTGGATTTGCATAGATCAGGGAACCGATGAAAATTATGAGCTGCTCCACCCTGGGGGTTGCCTGCCAGGCGACAGCTCGGTTCAAGAATTGTTAGGTTTTTCTCCCTGCAGTACTTGTGTGCTTTTCTGAGTATTTAATTTCATGTTTACTCCTTAATATTTTAGAAAAGTGAGTAAAAAAAGAAGCAAAAGAAAGATTAATGCTAATGATAAGTTTCACACATTTAGTACATTGGGGACAAAGATGGAAATCTAGTGAGGGTTGATGTAGCCTCGATGGAATGTAAGCTGGTCATCTATGGGTTTAATTGTGAAGGAAAAGAACAGAAAGAATAATAAAAATTCTGAAAAATATATCATTAAGACTGTGTGGAAATGGTGAGGTGTAATTAAAAATTTGAGAATGTTTTTCACTCTCTGGGAATCTGTATCTGTTGTTGGATTTTCAGCTTCAACATCTTTGGATATTGACTATCACTGGAATTAGAATCGGCTGTTGTCAGGTGAATGGCACTTGGCTGAGGCTAATTTTAATTTGCAATCCCAATCAGACTATTCTTTTTCATTAGACCGTTAACCAGGTCAAACTAATGTCTATTTATGTAAACTGTTAAACCTAAGCGAGATGAACTCTACACGCCCCCCCCATGACCCCCATCCCTGGAGATTGTATATTTACTGAACAAAATTTAAGGAAACAAAGGCAAATATACTTTGGCCCTTTTATCACTCATCACTGTTCCCAATTCAACTAATAAATAGAAATTTGTATTCTTAACCCTAATTAAAAAGTCCTTTTCCAAAAGTAAGAGGCACGACTGAGGTCGCAACCTTGGGGTCCAGATATGACCATGTCTCTTTTGTTTCAGGTTAAATGACATCTGATCCACCAGCAAGAAATGTGGGATTCCCACCTCAGGGCTTCCCCCTTCTTGAATGACTCAGCACTGCTGGGGCCCGTGCAGTCTTCAGTCTGACTTCATCCAGGAGGTAAAAGGCACTGCTAATTCATCAATTATTCTTGTGGTAACTTCTCATGATCCCCCTGGTATGGATTTTGAAAACCGTTAGTAAACAGTCCACAGATAGCCCTGGTCCCCTCCTAGCTAAAGGATCCGTGCACAGTTGCCCACTGCTGTCCCTTTCCCTTTAAGACGGGACCTCCTCAGGCTGCTGAGGTGAGCGCAGCTCTTCCGGTGCCACGCGCAGGCATCTCCCAGGGTACCGGTTGCCCCAGGAACATGGGGTTTGGCATCGGGCCGGTCTTGCTTCTGAACTCAATGACCCCTTTCTTTGCAGAGGGAAGGGATTATCTCCCCTCCAAACCTGGCAGCTTTTCCTTTGCAAACCTTGGAACTCTGCAATATGACCCTAGAGGTCAGGAAGATGGGGAGGATTAAACTGCAGGAGGGCGGTAAAGAAAGAGCATGGGGAGATCCACAGTTGTGGGCCAGGAGACAGGAGACTGAGATCTAGCCCCAGGTTTTCCATTTACTGGCAGAGTGATTTTGGGTAACCAACCTGACCTCTCCGAGGTTCATTTTGCCATTTTGTAAAGTTGGTGGGGGATGAGGGGATTAAAGGATCTTTAAGACTCTGCTAAACTAAAGAGGAGAAACTATAGGATATAACAGAAAGAACACGGAACTAAGAAACAGAAAGCTGGCTCTAAATTCTCTTTCTAGCATTTGCTGGTTCTAGATGTTGGACAAACTATACATGTTCTCTGACCCTCAAGTTTCTTTCACAAAACGATGATAGTGCCTTCTTCATAGGTTGGTTGCAAGGACTGAGTGAGGTAACACATGTGAAGACACTAAAAGTGGTGCTGGCACATAGATGTTCAGCAAGCATTCATAGAATCTCAGCTAATGAATCTGAAGTTCATGCTTTGTGATTATAAAAAGGACTGGAGGACCGTTTCATTTCTGAGGGATTTTTGCCTTACTTATCTTCAGAAACTTTGGCTGACAAAGGCAAATAAAATGTAAGATGGAGGAAAATTAAAAATATCAAAAGGATAAAATGAAGCAAAAGGAGAGAGGAACTGATAACATCTTTCTGGACATAATTTAATTACAGCGTGGGATACCAAATTTAGCGTGGAGTTTCTTAGCTAAATAAAATCTAGGAATACATTGGCTTTTATAATTAGCAGTCGAACCTTCAAGAAAACATGCATACTCACGTGTAGCGTTTGGTTTGTAACCTATAGTTGATTATGCCAGTTCTTACATCATTACAGAGGGAGCACAGATGACCTTGGGCAGTGTCTTCATCTATGGTTTGGTAATTTATTGTGAACTAAAAAACTCAAAGATGGAGTGAAGATTTTTGTTCCTTTGTTTTGTTTTGGGGTTCAGAGAGTGGGAAAATAGGATTGGTTTCAAAATAGAATGATAATAAACTGGCATTGGTGTCAGGAATTTGGATAAAAGAATGGACATGGATTGTGTAATGTCAGTGATTTCTGCCAGAGTCAGATACACTTATATTTTCATTTAAAAGCGTCAGTGCACAATATAAAAATGACCAATACAATGTATGCTGTAGTTTCATTTTTTACAACATTAAATAGCAAATTGAAAAACACCATGACAAGCTGGGAGAGAAATCATGGAAGAAAGGGAAAAAGTTTCTATTTTATACGTGTAACTGCGCTTTTTTCCTGCACAAGGCACCTGACATTTTCATTTTGTGATGGGCCTGGTAGATTATGTAGCTCTTTCTGCTGGAGGTACTGACTGAGGTGGAAGAGGGATTCCCTCTACCCTATAAATGCATGTGGGCATCAATGGAGTCCCCAGCCCAGCAAAAGTCTGGAAGAAGGCTTCCAAACATTCCTTACGATAGCTCATCTTAGCCTCTCTTACTCTTTGGAGCAGAGTTGAGGCAGGCCGCTGTATTGATTTTCTCAGCCCTCTGCTTGTGGGAAGGGCCAAAGCCGGCCAGGGCTTTTCTGGGCTCAAGTAGCTACATCTGTTGACATTAGAACAACACATATTATAAGGAGGGGAAGGTTGGGAAACATGGTCTTAATGAGGTCCACTTGTGGCTGAAACCAAAAGACTTTTTAACAATCTATAATCAAGATGCTGAAAGTAGAGACCAAAAACAACACCTCCTTGAAAACGGATTTGATTTACCCTCAAGACCACTGCAAATGTTACCAGTTTTGGTTAGAGCCAGCTGAGTCGGGAAGAACATAAAGGTAAACAATTTTGATTATACAGTTGATTCTTGTTATTCATGGTAATTACGTTCCATAAAGTCACAGCAAACCCTGAATTAGCAAATACTGAATCATTGCTTCTGGGGGAAATAATACCGGGTTAGGTTCCTGCGACCCTCTGACATTTTCATCAACCCATCTCTACATAACTTTGTTTTATGTATGTTTTTGTTTAAAGACTTCTTATTTAATGTAAATTGTCAATTCATTAACATTGAACTCACAGCCCAGAACATTACATGCCTGAGCGAAGCTTACCTAACACATGCATTTTGTCTGTAAGACACATCATAGACTCCTTGAGTTTAGGAATGCTAGACAGTGGGGGCCATTAAACAGCAAAATCACCAACAAAAAAGCACAAAAATGTGAACAGCATGGCCCTAAATAGACTGCAAAAAGGACGGTCATTTATAGTAGGAGAGCTGAAATGAGAGAGCAGAGCACCATCTTGTTCGACCTCAGCTGGGATGTGTGCATCAAAGGACTCAACGTTTCTCACTTCTCTGTGCATATGCATGTCTGTGGACAACTGTAGAAATGCCTGAGTATTGATTTGGGGCTTTCAAATAAATTTTAGCAAGTAGACAAATTCGCGAATATGGAATCTTCGAATCATGAGGATTGACTGTGCTGAGGAGGAAGTACAAAAACACCAGTTAGGTACTTAACTCTAGTATTTAATGTAAAGTTTCAAACCAAAAGATTTTGGTCTCTTCCGGGAATAAAACATCAAATGAAAGTGAAAAGATGAACAATATGAAGTGTGTTGGTGGCATGGTGGACTTATTCCATCCAATTCGTATGAGAATGAAAATCACAGTTATAATGGCAGAGCAGGTAGAGGTTTTCTGGTTTGTGTTGCTATTGTAGCTATTGTTAACAAGTCAATCCATAAAATTAGGTCACCTAAGGCATGAGTAAAGTTTTCACAGAGGTGAGAAGTGTAAAAGACTGTTCCAGAGCGAATTCCTAGTGTTAATCTCAGAGTTGAATAAACATAGCAGGAGCAACTACTGGGCCAATGGCCTGAAGAGATAGCAAATTTGAGTTGCAGTGCTTCTCTGGGGAGCTCCAGATTTGCTGGTAAGGAGTGTGTAAGGGGTTCTGAGTCCTAGTTTCAAAATATCCCTCTTCCTTCCCCTCTCCAGACCAAAGGGAAAAATTTGCTGCTTTTTTTTTTTTTTTTTTTTCCTGCCTCACTCATAGCCTTGATCCTTTTCCTTGCACATGAGCTTTTCCATATTTGGATCTTCCTGTTTTGAAATAAGAAAAGATTTCTTTATAATAGCAATAAGGCACATTCAGAGGGAAATTAGACGCCTTACAACTGTGATTAACTCAGCACAGACCACCCTCCACCATTTCTTATTGCTTAATTAAGAAACATCTTAGAATTTTCTCCCTATTAGTTTCAGGCAGATTAGAAGGAAAAAAAAATATTTTAACAGATGCTAAAGTGTCTTTCCAACGATTTGAAGATTAGGAGAATGCCTTTTATAGAGCTTCCAAACTGTTCCCTGGCTGCTTCTGCCAGAGTTGAAAAGAATTTAGTGGCTGGGTACTTAATGAAAAGCCAAGAATGCTCTGACAAAGGACTCCTGG
The DNA here is from genome assembly GCF_949987535.1 of Balaenoptera acutorostrata. Taxonomy (NCBI): domain Eukaryota; kingdom Metazoa; phylum Chordata; class Mammalia; order Artiodactyla; family Balaenopteridae; genus Balaenoptera; species Balaenoptera acutorostrata. Next base: position 15,576,654 of record NC_080081.1, read on the forward strand.
GCAACTATTACTCTGGCTCCAAAGAGTTATTGCAAATTAAATTTTATCCTTGTCCTTTATGATCTATATCAGGCAGTAGGTGTAACAACATGACTGAAATATTCTTGTCTTACACTGTTAATAAAAGCACACGTTCACTAATATATGGGTACCAGCAGGAAATATGAAATGGTGCGCTCCAGTTGGAAAGCTGGATGGTGTATTGGCAACTTGGTAGGCAAAAGACAGGGTAAATACACTTCGAGTTTGGGAACAGGGTAATTACTGTCACCATCTGGTAACACATTCTTTATCTGAACTCAAACCTCTTATGTATTTTAAACACTTATGAGGCATCTTGCTAGGCAACCAAATACAGGATTACTTTTTTTTTTTTTTAATGCTTTCTTGTTTTTGTTTTTTTTTTAATTTATTTTTATTTATATTTATTTTTGGCTGTGCTGGGTCTTCGTTTCTGTGCGAGGGCTTTCTCTAGTTGTGGCAAGTGGGGGTCACTCTTCATCGCGGTGCGCAGACCTCTCACTATCGTGGCCTCTCTTGTTGCGGAGCACAGGCTCCAGACGCGCAGGCTCAGTAATTGTGGCTCACGGGCCCAGTTGCTCCGCGGCATGTGGGATCTTCCGAGACCAGGGCTCGAACCCGTGTCCCCTGCATTGGCAGGCAGATTCTCAACCACTGCGCCACCAGGGAAGCCCAGGATTACTTTTTAAATGTTACCTTGAAACCTTTTCAAGATTGCTTTTGTCTAAAAACACAATGTCACATCTGGCACGATTGCCATCACCATAAAGCAGAATTTTTAAATAGTATTTATTGAGCACTTTCCAAAGATGCATAATCACCAGCATGAGTTGGTGTTAATAGAGAGTCATTAGTCAGCTCCAGCTTCAGTATTTGTGGAAAAGTCAGACTCAGCAAGAAACACATAATGAATGGAAAGCAAATACAAAACACAAAATCCCTGCATCCTACTCTTTCCCCTGATGGCTGGGAACGCTGTATTTCACAGTGGAGCTGCCTGGCGATTTCTGAGCACTGTCTCTCAAATATCTGGCATGAAATATCATGAGCTAAATAAGCACAAGGAACACAGCAGCTAACGGGAGCCTTATGGGGAGAAATGGCATTTACTGTAATGACCGCAGCTTAGGAAACTGCCACACTCCACACTGGGTTAATAAAGGCTTAGGGCGAAGTAGAGAGTGACTGGGAGTGTGGAAGAAATGTCAAGCACCTTCCTCTAGCTGTCAGTGGACATCAGAACTCTCTTCTCCCCTCTGCCCCTGATTCTCTCCCCAAGGCCAGAACAGGGCTGGGATAGAAAAGAACTGTGATTAGGCTAATTCAGCCGCTGGAATGGGATTTTCTGACAGCACTCTAGAGGACGGGGTGCTGCACACAGAGTAATAAATAGGAAAGTATGATGATAAAGCTGTAATTCAGTCAAGAGGTTAGATGGTCTCTTAAGTAGCACAAAGCCACCGTGGCTTATCTCGATGTCATCAAGACCCCATAAGCTTGAACAGGAACTTTGCTAGTCAATATTTTGCCTCGTTTGTTTCTTTGGAGTATGTGGAGTTGGGAAAAAAACCCCACCCAGGTCTCCTTTTGATCAATTATTCTAGCCCATATATATTAATGTGCATATACATATGGCTTAATGTATATCCTTCCAGAACTACGCATTCTCCCCATACCCCAGGGTAGGTACAGGAAACACAATCTGAAAAATCCTGACAGAGTAAAAGCATATATGGAAATGAGATGATCACTGACTATTTTTCATGTACTTTGCCTGCAGTGGAGTCCACACTAGCTCATTATTTCCACAGGTGGGCTCTCTCCTTCCTTCATGCTACTGAACAGCAGGCGGAACTTGAGCTCTGTTCTATCGGAGCTGTGTGCCTCTTCAAGTAACTACACTGTGTTTCCAGCTCTGGTGATTTCAGCATTTTTCTTTTTCTCCACCTTTTACTGAGATATACTTGACATATAACATTGTGTACGTTTAGGTGTACAAGGTGTTGATGTGATACACTTAATATATTGCAAAGTGATTACCACCATAGCCTTAGCTAACGCCTCCATTGTCACATAATAACCAATTTTTTGTATGTTGAGAACATTTAAGATCTACTCTCTTTGCAACTTCCTAGTATAAATACATTATTATAAACTATAATCACCATGCTGTACACTAGATGCCCAGAAATTATTTGTCTTATAACTGGAAGTCTGACCAACATCTTTGACCAACATCTCCCCATTTGCCCCTGCTAATCACCATTCTACTCTCTGAGTTCAACTTTTTTAGATTCCACGTATGTGATATCATACGTTGTTTGTCTTTTTCCATCTGACATTTCACTTAGCATAATGACCTCAGAGTCCATCCGTGTTATTGCAAATGGCAGGATTTCCTTCTTTCTCATGGATGAATAACATTTCATTGTTTATATACCACATTTTCTTTATCCATTCATCCGCTGATGGACTCTTACGTTATTTCCAAATATTGGCTATTGTGAATAATGATTTCAGCATTTTTCTATATCTTCTAAATTCTAGCTCTGTGTGACATTGGGAGAGTCATTTAGCTTGTCAGTGCCTCAGTTTCCTCATCTGTCTAATTAGGACAATAAGAGTACCTACTATTTTTAAAAACTATTTTATTTTTAGAGTAAGATGAATTACTATATGGGAAGGGCTTAGAGGAATTTTTAGGCATTGTCTTTATTGGTGTTTCTGCTGTTATTCTTTGTTAGTAGGTGTGGTTGTTTTGTCCTTGAGGAGGGGGAATATGTATTGATCAATTATATATCTTCCCAAACATATATTATAGTATAAATATATGAATTGAATTTAGATCACTGGCTAGATCTTGCAAGTCTTATGTAATATTATTTGTATCATATTTTTAATTCTACTAGGAGCCTTCATATTTATTCTATAGACAATGCAAATCTACACATTTATGTCCAGCTGATCCTTAAAGAATATCTTTAGAAATAAATGAGCCTACAAAACAGAGCCTGAACTAGCCTTTGAAGGGCTGACTGATTTAATCAAAAGTAAGTTCCTTTCTGCCAGGCACCTTCAATCCAAGGGGTATCTTTTTATATGTTAGCTGTCAGCAGGTGGCACTTTTTATATCACACTTTGTTCTCTTTGGAACACGTCCTCCCAGATGTTAAGGGAACAGTGCACAGTTTTATAAATCCAAGGTAGGAATCAATTGGAGAGTGCTGCAAGTAGTTAGAAATAATAATTGAATGAGCAAAATTTGTGAGTTAGGGTGAATTCCTCATTAACTCTATGATAACTTCATACCCATTGCTTCCTTGCATTCTGATATGCTCATTTGAGCGGGAGAGAAAGGTGGGGGGGGGTACGTTTAATGCATAGGAAGTTATTTGTACTACTTGATGTGAACATCATGTGTCATGTGTGCTGGGGCAGGAGATAGGTTGAGAGCTATAGGTTGAGAGTTATTCATCAAAATATTGATTGTGCATATGACTCAAGAAGCAAAAGGAAATGACTGTACTTGTTTTGGGACTGCTAAGATCGCAAATGGAGAAAGCATACTTCCAACTGCCTCCTTCCAGCAGCAGCAAATGGAGCCAGAATACAACTTCTGAGGCAGCACCAACTGTCAGAGGTTTTGTTCACGGACATACCCAGCAAAATTACTGAAAAGCAGGGGTCATTCACCTGGGATCAAGTTCCAAGTATGGTCCATTTTGAGATGTTTAGAGGTGGGCATTTATGAGCTGGGATTATATAGTGTACTTGATGATGTCAGAGTTATTTTTGGATTCTTGATTCTAATTCCAGATGTTTTTCAATAGAAGTAGGCAGGGTGAATTTAAATAGGAAGCTTAGTTGTAATATTACCCAGTATGTCTTCAGCTGGGTGGATGTTTTGAAAAACTGTAAGGTGTCATGCACATTTGAGTGCAAATTGATCTTGTGAATAGTCATTATTCATACCGAGGGTGACCGTGTAATTTATCATTCAAACAAGGGATACTCTCCAGAGAATGAAAGGGTGCTATTAATAATTATATTGGGACAACAGATTTAACTGGGACTGTCTCAGACAATTTGGGACATAGAGACTTCTTATTTATATCTTGTGAGTGGAGAAGAGTATTTAATCATTCAATGTACCACAGTTCCTCTGAGGTTTCTTGTGTTGTCTTTTTAAAACCAGTTTTCTTTCCACAGCACCCCTTTGCCTTTCTCTGTACTCCATGGTGCATGGTAAAAGCCTGTATTTATTGCAGCAACTATACAGTCGGCTGTTCATGAGTTTGCTCTGTATTCCCATGCTTACATTAGACCCTTGACTTCTTGGAAACAGGGCGCATGCATTCTTATCTATCTATCTATCTATCTGTCTATCTATTATCTATCTATCTATCTATCTATCATCTATCTATCTACCTATCTATCTAATCATCTATCTACTTATTTATTTATTTATATTGTGGTGAAAGCCACATAACATAAAATTTACCATCTTAATAATTTTTAAGTGTATAGTACAGTCTATGTGTCTCCTTGTGCAATAGATCTCTAGAAAATTTTCATCTTGTAAAACTTAACGCACTGACCAGCAACTCCCCTTCTCCTTGGCATCTCCACCCCCCCACCCCTTAGCAACCACCATTCGTAAGGTCCTCCCATTTCATCCATCTTGTAGCGTATGAAAGGATTTCCTTCTTTTTTCAGGCTGACTAGTATTCCATCGCACGCATCCACCACGTTTTCTTCATCCACTCATGCACTGATGGACGTGTAGGTTGTGTCTACCTCTTGGCTATTGTGAATAGTACTGCAGTGAACATGCGAGTGCTAATCTCCCTTCAAGATCCTGTTTTCAATTTCCTTGGGTATGTACCTGAAAGGGTGGTATTGCTGAATATGTTTAGTTTTTTTTTTTTCCTATGTTTAGTTTCCAAAGGAAGCTTCATACTGTTTTCCACAGTGGTTGCACCATTTTATATTCCCAGCAATAGTGCACAAGGGTTCCAATTTCTTTGCATCCTCACCAACATGTGTGACTTTATTTATTTATTTATTTATTTATTTATTTGATGGTGGTCATCCCACCTGGCATACGGTGTTAGCTCACTGTCATTTTGATTTGCATTTCCCTTATGATTAGTGATGTTGAGCACCTTTTCATATGCTTGTTGGCATTTCTCTGTGATTTCTTTTTAAGTTTTTCATTAAGTGCCATTATTTTATATTGTCTGTAGGGAGTCTTCCCTTTGAGAGGAGACTTTCACAGTGAAGGTTCAGAACTGATCAAAATAACGTAGACAACATCACGTGTTTCATTGTGTGTGTGTGTGTGTGTGTGTGTTTTTTGTTTTGGGCCACACCTCGTGGCATGCGGAACTTCCCTGACCAGGGATTGAACCCGCACCCCTTGCAGGGGAAGCGCGTAGTCTTAACCGCTGGACCACCAGGGAAGTCCTCATGTGTTTCAAATGGCACTGGATTTCTATTCTTTTCTCTTGCTTCATTTTACCTCCTTCATGCCATCCTATATCACTCTCCCTGCTCGTGAGGCCCCAGGAGGGGAAAGGTCATAGGATTTCTCCAGTGGAAGAAAGATTTTGGATGTAGGGGAAGTCTTTTTTATTTCTTTCCTGAAGAAATTCATTTTGCCTTCACGTTTCTCATGGCTCGTGCTGTATGTCTACTAATACGCTGCTCAATGTAAAATTTTCTCTTTTCAATTAAACATAAAAGGCACTCAAGCTTAAAAACAAACACATGCGCAGAATCTGGGCTTATCTTTGGCTGTAGGAATATAGCCTTAACATGCTAATTCATATGCAATGGTTCAAACAAACAAATAGCAGTGAAATCATTATGGTGTTATCAACAAGCTTTTTTTTGTTTTGTTTTGTTTTGTTTTGTTTTTTTTTAAATTTTTTAATTTTTTTTTTAATGCTATTCTTGTCTGCTTACATTCTTTTTATGTATGTATGTATGTATGTATGTATGGCTGTGTTGGGTCTTCGTTTCTGTGCGAGGGCTTTCTCTAGTTGTGGCAAGCGGGGGCCACTCTTCATCGCGGTGCGCGGGCCTCTCACTATCGCGGCCTCTCGTTGCCGAGCACAGGCTCCAGACGCGCAGGCTCAGTAATTGTGGCTCACGGGCCGAGTTGCTCCGCGGCATGTGGGATCTTCCCAGACCAGGGCTCGAACCCGTGTCCCCTGCATCGGCAGGCAGACTCTCAACCACTGCGCCACCAGGGAAGCCCAACAAGCTTTTTAATAAAGCTATTTGGGTGAAATTTCTTTGGCTTGATATAATTTGAGGACATCTAATTTTTCACACATAGGAATTCATATGCTGATTCACAGTATGTGATTCAGCACCAGAGATGAATTAGAAGACTCTTGGGGTATCATTCTACTAAGACTCGGCTTGGAGGATTTGTTACTGGGTTTCTGCGGCTGAGCTACTGGGGGCTGGTTCTATAAATAAGTGAGAGGTTGATAGGAGCCAGAATGATTCACATTAAAGTCCTCAAGATTTGGGTAGATTAGGGGTGAGGGAGAGAAAAAGAAGCAGAAAGGGAGAGAATAAACCGACTGAGAAGACCTTGGCTCCACCAGGAAGCGTCTCTGATCTGGAAAATAAGGATGATAATTCCTGCCTACTTCATGGAGGTGTGGTGAAGATTATCAAAGAAAATGAATTCGAAAGCTCCCTTGGGTGAAATGCTTTATGTAAATACAAGGCATTTGATATCATGAAAGAGTAGGAAATAGAGTTTTACGAACCAACCTTTCTCTAACTTGATATTCACCTACCTTTATGAAATGCCCAAAGAGTACCTTTTAAAGCGGGATAAAACCTGTAATCAGTAACCTCAATTCTCTCAGGTAAGGAGGGTAATGACATGAGGCGGAATCCAACAATTAAAGGAGCTCTAACTCCGTGAAGAAGAAAGACACATGGTACTCCACAATCTGGTCCTTACTTTAACTGAGAAAACCGTCGCAAGGACTTCGATTCAGCTGGGTCTCAATGTCATACTTTCAAGATGCAGTCAAGTTAGTCAACAAAGCAGCCAGACCAGTTGTCTGTTTGCGTTGACTAACAGCTGGATAGTTTGTTTTCTTTTTTAAATTTTTTAAAATTTTATTTTGATTCTTTACTCTTTTTTTAAAAATTAATTAATTAATTATTTTATTTTTGGCTGCTTCGGGTCTTCGTTGTTGCGCGTGGGCTTTCTCTAGTTGCAGAGAGTGGGGGCTACTCTTCGTTGTGGTGCGTGGGCTTCTCATTGCTGTGGCTTCTCTTGTTGCGGAGCACAGGTTCTAGACGTGCGAGCTTCAGTAGTTGTGGCACGTGGGCTCTAGAGCGCAGGCTCAGTAGTTATGACATGCGGGCTTAGTTGCTCCACAGCATGTGGGATCTTCCTGGACCAGGGCTCGAATCTGTGTCCTCTGCATTGGCAGGTGGATTCTTAACCACTGCGTCACCAGGGAAGCCCTTCGTTGGATAGTTTTGATTTATATTTTGGGTCCACTTGACTGTCTGAACGGACAATAAATTATAGACAAAGCTAATGTATAGGAAGAACCCCTGAGAGTCGGGCTAAGCCTGATTTGCTTTCTGTGGATGATTTGCTTTCTGTGAATATGATGTTTAAGCCAACTTGACAAACAAGAGAAAAGCAGATTTGGTACGTATGTTCCTGTCCTAGGCATCAAACTTTGGTTCACAATGGCTTTAAGTTCAATGCTATGCAAAAAACCCAGAATCAGTCGTTTGTCTACTTAGGATTTTAATTTTGAAAAAAATTGAAAACAGAGAGCAACTAAATGGCACTACATCTTGGAATAAAGTTTTAATATATATCCTCTGTGCAAGTAAACATCTGTGAATGCCTGTTCATATACTTGTTGCCAATTCTCAGAACACCCTTGGAAAATTCAATTCTGTGTGTAATAAAAAACCAAAATTATCCTTATATACTGCCACTTTTCTGCCTACTTGTTACAGATCTCAGTTCCTATCATGGCCTCGCCTGTGTGGCTCGGCAAGTTAATTAATCTCACTGTGTTTCATTTTATTCAGTATAAAACGAGCATTATTATTCTTACATCATAGAGATCCTATAAAGATTAAGTATATACATAAAGACCTTAGCATACTTCTTTGCTAAAATGTGCTTTAAAATACTAATAAATGCCACCAGCAGGCCTGCTGTGTAGGGATGGGTCCTTTTAGGGCTCTGGCTTCACCAGGTGGTAAAAGACCAGGGTTTTTTTTTTTTTTTTTTTTTAATTTTATTTTTATTTATTTATTTATTTACTTATGGCTGTGTTGGGTCTTCGTTTCTGTGCGAGGGCTTCCTCCAGTTGCGGCAAGCGGGGGCCATTCTTCATCGCGGTGCGCGGGCCTGTCACTGTCGCGGCCTCTCTTGTTGCGGAGCACAGGCTCCAGACGCGCAGGCTCAGTAATTGTGGCTCACGGGCCCAGTTGCTCCGTGGCATGTAGGATCTTCCCGGACCAGGGCTCGAACCCGTGTCCCCTGCATTGGCAGGCAGATTCTCAACCGCTGCGCCACCAGGGAAGCCCAAGACCAGGGTTTTTAAGCATGCCTTCCCCTGTTTAACTTTCCATCCATCTCCCACTATCCAACAACTCACTTACTAGTCCTCATTTCTGTAGATCCTTACATTTGCTTTTACTCTGCCTGGAAATCTCTGTCCCCATGTCTGCACATGGCATCTTCTTCCCATGATTAGGTCACAGCCTGAGTATCACCTGGGGAGGCTCTTCTGGACCACCGGTCTCAAGGGGCATCTCCTCCTTAGTCACTACCCCATTTTGTCTCAGTTCTTCATGGCGTCTTGCTCTGGTACTCAGAACGTGATATAGAGCTCATCACATTCTTTTTTAAAAGAATAGATGACTGTTACTGCCTAAGTCAATTTTTTCTTTTATTTTAAAACTCTACAGACATTAGTTCCTATTGAAGGGCAGATGGCTTTATTCAAGGTAAATACTCTTCTGCTTGCCTTGAATCCAGTTTGTTTGTCTTCTTTCTGCTTCTCTCCAAACTTGAACACTCACTGGGTAAAATTTCCCTTTTCTTGCTCTGCTTTCTATTTCAACATGTGCAAGAACATGAGCTCCTTAAGTGAGCTACAAAGGCAGGCATCTAATTCCTCCTGGCTTCACTGTGTGCTCCATTCATGAGCTGACAAAATATGTTTGGCCACATGTTTATATCAGCAAATAAACTATCTGTGGAATGGAGATGTATCTGCACTAAATTGGGAATGTCTGTTTGAACAGACAGAATTGCGGCTACATCTTTCTAGCTATTTCACAAGTTAGTATTTGAAAAATCAATGTCAATTTTCATATTTGTGTGTATATTTTGACTATAGTCCATTTATCCAAAGAGCGAATTAAGATAAATATTGTTGATAAGAGTGGCTGTGGTTTTATTATTTTTTTCTCAAAACCCATTTGGAAGTTTTTCCTTTCGATGAAATTGGTTCCAGTTTATTTCCAAATAGCATTTGTTAGAGTCTGCTTTGTACACGGAATTATCCTAAAGTTCTTTAACTGTTTTGTAGAAATCACTTTGCTTAATAGAAATCAACATAGTAGTAATATGAGCTAAATTATAATGTTGCTTACAGTTAAATGTTATGTTTGTGATAACTTTATTTACATAGGTTCTTTTATTTAAAAGGGCATTTTTGAAATAAGTGATGGATTTGTAATAATCATGGTTAACTGTAGTAAAGAATGAATACTTCCCAGCTGGTGGTTTTGACAACCCGTGACTGGCACCTAGGCAAGGTTTAGCATTGAGCAGGTGTTTAATAAATATCTGCTAAGTGAATCTTTAGCATGCTATACAGAATTTAGCATTCCTGAGAGAATGGAAATTTCAGAAATAAAAAAGCAGTGCAATTTGCTAAATTTGGAAATTGTTAGTCCTTTTACACATTATCTTAGTTTTTGACCTCATTTATAAAGTACTGACATCAGTCAAGCTACTAATTTATTTTAGAGAAGAAACCAACACAAAAGAAGAGAGGTATAGTATCTTCCATACATGTTTGGAAAGCTCTAAATGTTCTAAAGTTCTAAAAGTTCTTGATTTCAAAGGCCAAGTGTACTTAGGTGAGTGGTGCTGATTTAATCTATGGTTCTTTTTCTTTTCTTTTTTTAAAAAAATATTGCAGCTTCTAAAAAGTTCTCAATCAAAAATAATTCAAAAGCTCTGAAATTTAGACTATGACAGTAATTAAGAAAATGCAGAAAGGGCACTGGTAGATTTTTAAAAACTATTTTAATACAAGATTAATAGCAATTTTCTATCCAAATCAGAAATGAAAAAAATCTTAACCCAAATAATATTCATTTGACAGTCACATAAAATTTTAGGTTTGATTGGTGCACACATTTGTCCTGCATATATGTTATGCATATGCACACAGAGACCTCACTACTACGCCATCTTGAGGTGTCTTTTCACAGAAGTACCTCATTACAAGGCAATGTCAAAGATTCCAGTACTTTTCAACTTTCACTGAGGCTCAAATAGCCCCATGCTAGGCTGAGTCCTGTGCTGTAGCAAACTGTGTTATAGCAAGGCTCCAGAATGCATGCAAATCAATACTCTCTTTGTAGAACTTGGCCTAAAACTAAACACTGGCTAATGTCTCCACCGAGGAGGAACACATTGCAAATTTGTAAGTTATGGTCTCCTTACTCTTCTGTTGGCAAAGCTAAAGTGCCCCTCCCCTCCCTTTTTTTTTTTTTTAAAGTTAGAAGTCAGATTTGTTAGTGACTGTAAGTAAATGAAAATGAGTTTGAATTTCTGCAAATTTTGGATAAGTCAAAACTTGCATTTGCTAACCCTTCCACCTTTAATCAAACCACCTGGTAATTAGCCTTGCAAAGAGAAGTAGTAAAAGAATCACAACTCAGGAATTGCTAAGGTTTTATTCCTCCTTGGGGACTTTAGTTGGTGTTCAGTGTGTAGCCAAAACATGTACGTAATGGCTAAAGAATTAAAGTAGGCTAATGTCTGCAGCAGGGAATATAAATTAAATATCAGGCTTCTGCGTCCAATAATATTTTCAGTGTGTCTGATTTATAGAACGCTACTTTTATAATTCCTACTGCTTACCAATGAATAGTTGTGTTTTTCAGTGTAGACAAAGTAGTATTATCTATCTATCCCTTACAACTAAAGCAGGTAACAAAAGATATCGATCTGGGTAAGTCACTGTAAGGGATTCAGATTGCTAGAGCTAATGTTCTATGATGGCTCTAATCAAAGTCCCGACTTGACCTTCATCCAAACGAGAGAAGGCTGTCGTGGCTGTCCCTCAACACAGAACCAGAAGTGGAGCTCAAACTCGTGAATTTGCAATCTATTCTTCTCTGCTAAAGACTTTAGCCTCTGTTTAGCTTTTGTTATAAGGTATACAAAGTATAATATACACCAATTACAGACGTGTATTTCTGTTAGAAAAATACATATTATAACTAAAGAACATGTAAATAGAGGCACTTCAATAAGCTAAGTGTTTGCAGTTATAAGCATCGCCCAACGATTCCTAGCATCCGATTTCAGTGAGCCCATCCCTCTCTACTCATAACAGAGGTGATGATGTGATTACAGAATTTAGGGGACATCAAAGCAAATGAGGACAGGTCAGGAAAAATAATCGCGCATCGTTGCCTCCCCTATCACTACGCTAAAACGAGAGAAATTAATTTGGTGAGGGGAGGGGGAGATTCCAAAACACTTACTGAAATGGGTTAACTAGATCAAACTAATTCCCTTAGGGCACAAAAAATTCCCATGTGAAATTAGTCTGAAAATCATATGACATCGTAGGATGATGATAAAAACCAGGAAGTACAATTTGAATAATATTTTGACCACATCCATGCAGGTGACTGATACTGTGGCATCATTAACTGACAGTGGATTCAGTTCTCTGCCTGGCTCATCTAGATCACTATAGCTCACCAATGTGAATAGTATCGTTAACGAAGGTGTTGAAACAGATGAAGCAGGCATTTATATATTGTCTGTGTGGTTAGTGTTTATAGAACATGGGTTCACATTCATTAATATAATGTGTATTCACATACATGCACAAAACCCTTTGGGGGTGAAAGTACAGGGAAAACAAGGCATTCTGATCTATTTCACAGAAAACAATGCAGATATATTTTAAAAAGGAAAGACTTGGAGCTTAAAGCTATAAAAACAAGTTATGACTCAAATATTTTGGAAAATCAAGATTGATTTAATTTGTATTGCACCTTAATTACTGGAGAAAGACAATACTGATTTCTGAACATACAACACAATGAGCAACATAAATGACTGGTCCTTCATAGAGATGTTTTATGTGTAACTGGTGATAGGAAGCCAAAGTTTGGCAGTGAAATGAATGGTTTTCTAGAAGTATGTAATGCTGAATTAGATTGTATTAATTTCATAAAGATTTAAATGAAAAGATGCCACAAAATCTCTCAGAATCCTACATTCCGTATTTCGTTAGGCATACAATAGCAAGAGATGCTTCTAAATACTTTGTTTTGCAAAAGTGCTCAAGTATACTTAATACTATTGTGCCGCATGTGTTCTACCTAAATGTGATGACTAAATCAATAACTAATTATAATTTTGATGAGTACGGAGATCGAAAAATACCATTGATATGTCATGACTGCCAATGGGTTGATTAACATGTGACTGGCGTACTATGGTGTCTTGAAACATTACTTTTCCCAACCCCAGATACATCATAAAAACCAAAAAACACATGGATAGCCAATGGTATTCATAAAGCCCCAGGTTAGTTTATTTTGCTTCTGTCAGGAGGAGCATAGTGCCTGACTTTGGCACACCTGGCGGATCAGTTAGGCTCCAAATCAGCCTCTTGAATTAGGATATTTCTCCAAGTGCCAAGCAGGAATCCTAGGCTGAAGGCGTCGTACCGAAAGCAATGGTTTTGTGTGAATCACGTTCCTTGCGCATACGGTTTCCATGACCAGTAAAGTTCTGCACACCCACGGCTCTGCCCATGCGTTCGATACAGTCTGGAGCACCCAGGACAAAACATGCTCATGTGAGAAGGGTGTGCCCTGGCAAACTTTTAATAAATGGACGGTTAGATACGTAAAAAGTTCTCTTTCTTGATTCTTGGTGCTCACAGATCATTGAGGAATCCCTTCTCTGAGCAGCACAAAACAAGAAGAGCTGGTTGACAAAACATTTTCGTTACAAAGGTGTGTCAACCCTGAGCTTGGAATTAAGAAGTTAAAATCTGTGATTTATATATATATAGATATAAAAATAGATGATCATACTAAGACTAAAAAAGTGAAAGAAATCTCCATGTCAATACTATATATATATATTTTTTGTCTTGAGTTTTTTGTTGTTGTTGTGAGTTATTTTGTAAGAGAATGCCCTTGTGATGCAGAAACCAACTGACACAAAGCAAATAGTTAAAAATGAAAACTCACTTATGGATCGAATTGTTTATCGGTTCATTAAAGGAACTCTTCTTTTGGGAGGGTAATGAGCACGGGCAGAAACATCTAATTCACGTCAAGCCTGTGGCTAAAGCAAAGCAATTGTATGGTTGAAGATTATTTTCATTTCAGACCCTTGAGGAGGATGAATTCATGAGGGTGTCCACTAGTAACTGGAGACGAAGGGAGAAATCTGTGCCAATTGGATACAGTGGTCAGACGTTAAGAGAATTAAGGAAAATGGTGCTATTACTGAAATTGAAATCGGGCAGGGTGAGAGACAGGTGCTGAGTTGTAGCACATTTTACTCTCAGATTAAAGATGGAGTTCTAAATTTCCTATCAGTACCTCTGAATCAGCTTGGCATTGTATGGTTAGCGTGCAAGACCTCCAAGACAACAGTGTATTTTCACTACATTAAAAAAAATTTCAAACCTTCTCCACATAAGCATTTTGTAAACCTGATTTGTCACAGAAAAGCTCACACTGGGAGTTGGCTGGCAACGCCAAACTTACAACGTTAAAGCTCTTTTATTTTTCTCGTTTGCTTCTTTGTTGAAAATGCAGTTGTCTTGGGGTTTGGCCTGATTTTGCGAGGAAAATTATTTTCTTCCTATTTTTTTTAAATGGGGAAAAAAATAAAAAACTCACAACGTGAGATTCCTTCACTTCTGCAGCATAAAAGCAAATGAAGGTAAGAAAATCTCCTGGTACGAAAGATTTGAGTAAGAATTCTCTAGAATAAACAAGTTTCCCACAGATGACAGCTGAAGGAAAGAGGAAGCAGTCCAGTCTGGCACCCGGTGCTCTTTGGGAAAACAAAAAGGGAGGCATAGTGCAGCACTGCTCTCTTCTCATAGAAAACGGTAAGCGTTTGTGGCATGGTCCATTGTCCAAGAGTGTAAGAAAAGAAGTGAGTTGGCCGTCCAAATAGCTAAAATGCAGTTTCATCTGACCAAAATCCCAGGATTATCTGCACAGTCTCTGCCACGCCAGGGCGATGCAGACGAGAGACCCTGAGAGGAGGGAGTGTTCCAGGCGGGCTGCAGAAGAGTCTACTTCTCTCCTGTCAGGGTCCACTGCCGGGGCCTCTGTGGTGACAAACTCAAACTCCGTAGGACACACATCATCCATGCACCCACTGCCACTCCCCGAGCCGCTGGATTCATCACCTGGTGCGGACAGATCGAAAGGGAGAGTTAGACCCAGTCTAGCAAAGAGTGGGGCACACGTGAGATTTGGGCATGGAGGTGGCAGGGGCCATCTCCCCACCCAAGGGTCCCCCACCCCACTCCACCCCGATGGGTTTGTTTTTAATGGGCAGGTTTGTGATGCGTGGGTGGACTGTATCTAAATAGACATCTGAAACATAGTGCTTCATTTTAATTTTTTTATTTTTGGCCGCAACGCGAGGCATGTGGGATCTTGGTTCCCCAACCAGGGATGGAACCCGTGCCCTGTGCAGTGGAAGTGCAGAGTCTTAACCACTGGACCGCCAGGGAAGTCCCTGAAACATAGTGTTAATAGAGACGTCCGTGTCTCTATTTCTGACCAAGCTGAACATATTTAATACGTAGCTCTTTACAGAAGAAGTTTGCCATTCCGCGCTCGAAACCAATGCCCAGGTGTCCACTTAGTATGCTGTCGTAGCCTGGCATCGTCCCTGCCTGCCTCAAATGCCTTCTGGGCCTTCTCTATTCCCACTTCTGACTGCTTGGTTCCTTCATGTTTCTTAAGCGCTTTATCTCAGATCTGGGTCCAGTTAAGTCTCCATCCATTACTAGCTATGTGAAAGTACTTATCACCATTTGCAACTCTATTATTTACTTTCTTGTTCCCTCCATGAGAACGTATACTTTTTGGGGGAGAGCAGACACGTTGTGTATACTCTTCATTTCTGTATCCCCATTGGCTTTAATGGCCCCTGGCATATAGCAGGTTCACAATAAATACTTATTGGATAATTAAATATGCCTTGGGCAGTTTCTTCAACTTCTTTCAGTTTCCCCAACTCCATAGCTACTGACGATAACATTCGCCTTGTTGAGGATACGTGAAAAGCCCCTGATAAAATGTGTGAGGGCACCAAACCCAGTGTGCGCGATGGTGCCTGACGGAAGAAATGTGGCTCTTACAGCAAAGACGACCTAGATTTTAACCTGCTGTCTTTTATTTAAATGAATTAGGGCAAGCCAGTTAGTCTCACTGGGCTCTGCGTGCTCACCTGTAAAAATGAGAATAATCATATCTATTTCACTGAATTGTTATAGGGTATAAGTGAGATAATGTTCCTAGCAGGGCTTAGGAAACAGTACACCTGGTAAGGACGTTTGCTATTTCCCCTCCTTGCTCAATGAGTCCATTCAATAGCCCTAAATGCCTCCCTGCTGGCCTGAAATGCTGATGTCCATGTTGAGCTGCTCCGAAAGACTGTCACCACCTTGGCTGCTAGACGCTACTTAAGCAAAGCCAGGTAATGCAGGGACCTTCCAATGTCCCCCCAGTAAGCACGGCTCAACTCAGTGCAATTTTTAAAAAAAATGTGACATCTAAATACCACATAAGATCACTTGAATACACTATACCAGGTTCTTAACATTTTCTTTAATTTATCTTTAGTGGCCTTGCGAGGGGGAAAATGCCCATTAATTAAATTCAGAGATATCACGGTTGCTAAGGGAATTATATTAAACACTGGTATTATGAACAAGAAGTAATATAACCTTTACAAAGATATTACTAAGGTGATTTAGAATACTAGAAATGTGGTAAGCAAATAATGACAAGAGAATCTAGTTGAGAAAAATAATGGCCCCATCTCTTTCTGAAAGGAATCACAAATGCAGGTATTTAAGGGGCGATTTTTTTAAATGTTGAAAGCAATAAGGCTGATGACGACTATAAGATGTGGTAGTGGTTTATATGACAGACACTATCCTAATGTAGGAGGCCAAGTTCGGTGCTGGGGTTAGAGCAAAGTGATGGTCTTAAGTGTTGCTGATTTTTATTTTCTTTTTAGGGGAAATGGAGCAAGGTCTCTCCTCGAGGACAGTCCCTAAGCTTTGCAGATTGACATGTATACAACCTCTTTCGGTCAGAGAGGAGAGAGAACCAAGGCCAACATCAACTCGTTCTTATGTATCTTGAATTATTTATTCCAATAGTCATTCTCTAGGTAATAAAGCATTTTATTATATTAGATAGAGAAGACAGAAAAGATAAATTGAGAGGAGTGAAGCTAAGGAATGAGCAGGGGAGAAGCAGCAAAGGCTAAAACCTCGTGTAATTTTCTCTTCTGAAGAGGGGAGGAGAGGTCTAGTAAAGAGGAAGAGAAATAATGGGAGGACTTGAGAAAGTTTACAGCAAGTCTATAGGGTTGGCAATGATCCTGCACTTAGAAAGTTAATTTTTGAGTTATTTAAAAGGGAATTAAGCATGAAAAATTTTCTGCAGGGGACAACTCAGGAGAGTGATGGTTAAGACTCAGATGACTTCATGTCTTCCATCTGTAACTTGGTTCTTTCTATCCCATTAATTCAAGAACACAGCATCATCTTTTGCTTCAGTGACCACATTACAGAATCACTGGCAACTCCACATCTTAAGTTCAAGAAATATTTTCCTGAGAACTCTCTCTAGAAGAATATATATATATATAATATATATATATAATATATATAATATATATTATATATATTATATATAATATATATAATATATATTATATATTATATATATAATACATAAGAATATATATATTCTTCTAGAGAATATATTCTTTTATAATATATAAAACAACAAAACAAAAAAAACTTGCCTTTATGCATCTAGAAACCACTTAGACAAAACCCAAATATAGTTAGTTTCATTTGATGTGCATTCAGTAGTCTTTCAAATCACTTCTGATATTTTGTGATCTTTAATAAAATAGTCATGTGTAATATTACTTCAGCATTTTACTATTTTTCTCAGGATTTCAGATACAAATGTCAGTGGGTCGTGTACGTGCATGATTGGAGAAGGAGAAAGAACTGATGCAGTTGATTCCATGGCACACGAGATATTATCTTAGCTCCTTTACACACAGCCTCAAATGAACCTCCCAACGATCCTTATTCAGGAATACTTCTCATCCTATAGAAGAAGAACCTGAGGCTCAAGAGATAACTTGTTCAAGACCTCAGTTCTTGAGTGATACAACAGGGATTCCTTCCCAGTCTTGTCTGAGTGAGCAAGCTTGAGAATATTCTTCCCTTGGTGGTTGGGAGGAGGGATGGGAGTTTGAGGCAGAGACATACATGCTGATGGGGAAAGGAGAAAGGGAAAACATTACTTTGCTGCCTTATCATTAATGGATCAACTGGCAGACAAAACTCAGTTTTAGCTTTAGTATAGCTGAATGTCAGCCACTGAAACCATTCCTTAAGAGCAGTTATGATTTTAGTAGTATCCTAAGTTCTGCAGAGCAGAGCTCTCTGCCCCAAGGACTATAAATAGCTTTGCAGATGGGGTAAGAATGACACAAAAGAGCCAAGGTGCACACTGCTCTTAAAGAAAAATTGCAATAAACTTATTTATAAAACAGAAACAGACTCACAGACTTAGAGAAAGAACTTATGGTTATGGGGGGAAGGATGGGGGGAAGGGATAGTTAGGGAGATTGGGATTGACATGTACACATGTACACACTGCTATATTTAAGATGAATAACCAACAGGGACCTACTGTATAGCACAGGGAACTCTGCCCAATACTCTAATGACCTATATGGGAAAAGAATTTGAAAAAGAATAGATACATGTATATGTATAACTGAATCACTTTGCTGTACACCTGAAACTAACAGCATTGTTAATCAACTATACTCCAATATAAAATAAAAATTAAAAAAAATTCTTTCTTTAAACAAAAGACAAATTATGGTATAATCTTCTATAATGGTTTTCACTCTGGAGGTTACAGGTGCTGGTAAAGGCGTTCTTACTCGTGTCCTGGAAGTTGACGTCATTGCCGTTATACGCGTTCTTCAGTTTGTTGGTTATCACACGGAGAGCCATGATCTGCTGCCTGATGAACGTGTCGGGCCGTGTGATGTCCACGTCCACCTCGGGGTTGTTGATCTGGTTGGTCAGCCCATCGTTCATGATCTCAGGCAAGTATCTGCCGGGCAGAGAGGAAGGACAGGGTAGGGTGAAGCAGGAGCGACCTCGAAACCAGATTCTGCCACGTTGTTTCTAACAGTGAGCCCAAACGTTGGCAAAACTCGGGCTCGGTTCCTGGAAAAAAGGCCAAACGGTGAAAACAAGGCATACATCTTCCCACAGGGAGATGTGGCAGTCCTCCTACTCTTCTCACAAGGCTCTTGCACCTTTGGCTTCTTTCCCATTTCTGGTGCCCCTTATTGGAACGTTGGAGCTCAGACTGCTACAGCAGCCTCAAATGGACTTCCTTGTCCTCGTCTTTCCATTCTAGCACAACCTGCACAAGCTGTCTGGTTAACCTTCATAAAATATTGCTTTCATCGAGTCACTCTTCTGTTTAAAACTTGATGATAGTAGCTAATATTTATGGGGTGCTTACTAAATGCCAGGCACTGTGCTAAACACTTCACACGCATTAAAAAACTTCAGTCTCCCAGCAAGTCTAGGAGGTAGGTACTATTTCAGCCCCATTTGTATAATAGAAAACTGAGACTTAGGATAAGTAACTGTGCAAAGTCACAGAGCTAATGGATCTAACTTCAGAGCCCACGTGCCCAAACACTGCACCATATTTCCTGGTTGATCATAAACTGCAATTCACACTTTATGGCTCAGCAATTCAAGCCCATCTCCACCTCCTGTCTACTTTCTTAGGCTGCAACACTCCTTTCAAGGTACCCTCCTTGCCTTATGGAATCTTCTCCCTGGATCTATCTTATCTTTGCCGGCAAAGAACTTTCCCATTCAAGTTTTAAATATCGTTAAAGACCCAGGTCAATCCTCACTTTCTCTTTGAGATGTTTTCCAGTTTTTAGGGATCTGCCCACTTTTTTGTAGGGCTTCCAAGTTCGGCGGGGCATTTTGGGCACTGCACAAAGTCATCTGCCGAGGGAGGGAGCTGGGGCTGAAATCCAGCCCGAGTGCCCGTGCAGTGCACCATCCACCAAAAGGGGTGCCGTTTTCTTTCCTTTTTCTTTCCTTTTCTTCTCTTTTGTGGGAATCTTTTTATTTTAGAAAATTTTAGCATGCACCAAAGTAGAGACAATAGTATACTAAACCTTCATATTCCCATCTGGGCATCCTTTTCTAATTCCTACAAAGGCACTATGTTTGTCTGCGTCCCGGTAAGAAACAATGGCACACTCAAAGGAGCAATAAAGAGAGTTTAAAGGAGAGACTGTTTACAAAGGTGTGAACAGGGTTGAAGGAAACCAACCAATGTGGCAAAGAACGCTGGGGCTGGCAACAGCAGAAGGGCCAGAGGGGATGGAGCTGTTACCAGAATGCATGAGATCTGAAACCATGGAATGCAGCCAGAAGACACTGCAACTGCCAAACCAAGGCCCCTCAGGGAGGGAGCGGAGGGAATGATACCCTGACCTCTCTAGTCCCTCCTTCTGACCTCTGGCTGGTGCCTCCCATTGGCTGAACCCAACGGGAAGCCAACAGGAAAGGATACCCAGGTGATGCAGTCTGTAGAGGTTCTCCTGCAGGGCACAGACCAAGGTGGAGGGGTGAAGAGTGGATCTCAAGGCGAGTCAGAACATCCAGCCCAAGCATCTGATAGGCTGGAGCAGCCCTGCCTAATTGCTATCATTATCATTCTTTTACAGCCTCTCTTAGTGTTGCTTGAAAGCCAAAAAAACTTCCCTTCCTCTATTTTGTCCTTCCTATTTACATTTTCTCATACAATATACTTATGCTTAAAATTCTTCCCCTTCCCGCAGGTTATTTTCCAATTTTCTGAAACCAAAAGCTCTATCCATCAGCCTCCAAAAGAAGAAATAGAAACACACAAAAAACTTTTATATTTAAGCCATATTTCAGGTGTTGAAATCTTATGCATGATGTATTTGTGCATGAATGGGTTTACCATTTTATTTTATTTTGAATTGAATTTTTTTATACAGCAGGTTCTTATTAGTTATCTATTTTATACATATTAGTGTATATATGTTAATCCCAATCTCCCAATTCATCACACCCCCCCCCCCACCGCTTTCCCCACTTGGTGTCCATATGTTTGTTCTCTACATCTGTGTCTCTATTTCTGCCTTGCATGGTTTACCCATTTTATTTATTTATTTATTTATTTATTTATTTTTGGCTGCATTGGGTCTTCGTTGCTGCGCATGGGCTTTTTCTAGTTGCGGAGAGCAGGGGCTACTCTCCCTTGCGGTGTGCGGGCTTCTCATTGCGGTGGCTTCTCTTGTTGCTGAGCATGGGCTCTAGGTGTGCGGGCTTCAGTAGTTGTGGCTCGCAGGCTTAGTAGTGGTGGCTCACGGGCTCAGTAGTTGTGGCTTGCGGGCTCTAGGGCGCAGGCTCAGTAGTTGTTGTGCACAGGCTTAGTTGCTCCCCGGCATGTGGCATCTTCCCGGACCAGGGCTCGAACTCGTGTCCCCTGCATTGGCAGGCGGATTCTTAACCACTGTGCCACCAGGGAAGCCCGGTTTACCCATTTTAAATCAGAGGTCCCAGAATAAGCTCCATGTCTTCATCCATATCTTGAATAAAATTGACTTCATGATGTATACTACATAATGAATAATAAAGCACACAGAGCGCATTGCAAATTCTTTTCCATAGAACTTCACAGTATTTACTGCCCTAAAAAATGTCCTAATTGAAATGAAAGAGTCATGGAACTATATTTCTTTATTTTTGCACTAAAGCGTGATGTTTGTTTTGCCTTTTAATATATCTGGTATACCAGTAAAATTCTGTTAGATTCTGAGATTGTCTTCCTGATATAAGTTCTAAAATATGACATTGGATTGACTGTCATTGACATTCAATTATATGTGTCGGGCTGTGTGAGCTCTACCTAATCAGTAAAGACCATCGGAATAAAAAATACAAGGGCAGTCCAGCCTTTGCTGGCACAGGAGCTGAGAGGGGCTGAAAGGTGCCCATGGGTTCTGGTGTTGCCCCTGGACCTTCTGGACAATGGTCCCTGCCGCTGTACCTATGCTGAGTCAGGGGAGGGCTTTGTTTCTTTCAGCCGCTGTGCGCACGGCACAGCTAGCCGAGACTCATTTATCAGAAGCTGACTGCGATAGCTTACATGGGAATGCCACCCTTGGGAGTCTGAGCAGGCAGGAACAATACAAGACTGCCAAAGAAACCCAGCCTCAAACTGTGCCTGCTGATGTTCAGCTACTTACAATAAAACCAAGTAACAATGCACCCATGTCCTCAAGAACCTTTTCTCCTTTAGTGTATTCAAAGGGAGACTTTAGAAACAATATGGAAACTTAAACCGAAAAACACAGTTGAAAAAGAAAATGGCCATTTTGTCACTCCAGGGGTACATCCTGAGGCCAAATCTGTGGATGTTCAGAGTGCAGCCTGGGGGATCAATGGAAGCCCAGTTCAGCACCAGCCCATTTATTTGTTGCCTCTCTTGTTTGATCTCTTTAGGAGGGTTGACCGCAGCAGAATTGCGAGTTTTAAAGCCTGGATTCACGGACAGAAGAATGATTTGCTGTGGCTTTCTTTCCAGCTGGAAGATGCGTGTCATGAAATGGTTTGGAACTCTTGGAGGACAGACAGCTCGTTGGTTGTGCTAGTGAACAGAAGGTAAATTCTTTGATGTGGGTTCTCAGCTCATTGGCAGGAGCTGCCCAAACCATCCTTTCTTGGTAGAATTGGAGTCAGCACACTCCAGGGCGGGTGGGAAAGAAGACCCACGAGCCGGTCCTCAGGGCTGCCGAGCTGTCAACAGCAACATGCCTCTTTCCTCCCATCAGTAGCCACAATTTTCTTCACTTCCAGGAGGTGCACGCAGCGTCCCTCTCCCCCAGGACAGTCAGCCTTCGTGGGGTCTTCCCTCCTAAGCATCCCAGAGAAGGGAAGTGGGCTTTCAGCAATGTCAGCTTGGACAGTTGCCAGTTTTCTTCCCAGACAGACAAATCGTTAACATGCTCCCTGAGGCTTGCACCTGAACTGAAAAAGGGAACATCTTACATATTAATAGGAACTTAAAATAGGGCTGTCAGATAAAATATAGGATGGCCAGTGAAATCTGAATTTCAGATAAACAATGAATCCTTTTTTGAGTGTAAGTGTGTTCCACTTGGTGTCTGCTGTCTTTAATGTCCTAAATCTGGCAACTCTGCCTTAGAGCCTCGCTACTCAAAGTGCGGTCCCTGGACCAGCAGCATCTGCATCTCCTGCAAGCCTGTTAGAAATGCAGAGTCTCAGGCCCACCGCAGACTTACTGAATCAGACTCTGCATTTTTAACAAGATCTCCCAGATTTTAGCCTGTACACTTGAGAAGCACTGCTTTAGAGTTTACCACCTATTCTCACAGACATTATTGCACTGGTCTTTAAATTGTCCCAGTGGTTGGCAAGGGAAGGAGAAGCAGGGAAGGGCCTCTGCTGACCACCTGGTCTTGTTGTCAAATGGAGATTTACGTGCTGACAGGGTCATCGGTGCGCCCACAATTTCCTCCCCTCAGAGGGCACAGTCTCTTCCTTCTACCTCACCTCCTGTTTCCAGACCTGCTCCGCTACTGAAGCAGAGTGAGACCTGCCAGAGATGGGCAAAGGTGGGAGCAGGGGATGAAGGTGGGTTTACGTTCTGGGGGAACGATTACTCACATACCCTTGACCGTCATCTCAACACAGCAGCTTGCACCCTGTGGTTACCACAGCCGCCTCTGTGTGTATCCTGTTTTGTCTCAAGTCATCATTAATTTCAACGGGTGATATTCATTTACTAACACCTATTTGGGAAAATAATACATACTGGAGTAAAGGGACATATCCACTGTAGGAGTCGTTTTGATTTCAGAAATGTTAGCACGTGAAATAGGCATGCTTCTGAATCAAGGAAGTATGGTAGAGAGCCTGGAGCTGCACGCAGAAAACAATCAGGAGAAATATGAATAATGGCAGACAAGTCTGAGCAAATACTTAGATAGGATAAAAGGGCTGCAAAGACTGGCTGAAGGAATCAGATGGATAAAATACAAAGAAAGGAAGAAATGTCTGGGTGACCGGCAGCCTCATCCCTGTTTTAAAACAGCCTTGAGTTTTAAAACGCCAGACAATCTCTATCAATGCTAATAGACATCGCTGTTCCATATCTATAAACACTTGATAGATTTTTTTGTTTTTAAATAAAGGTTCTGGTTCTTTTATTTCACAGGATGACAAGAATAACCTTTCTTTCTTTTTTACAAGCATTCCTAAACATTTAAGAAGGCCTATCATCTGAAAGGCCATACTTCAAAAATAGGGAAAAAATAGGTTGCCTGCGTTACAAACGGATTTTTTAACTTGCAAAATAGTTCAGTGGAATTTTTTTTTTAATGAAAACTTCTTTTGTGTGTTCCTCGATCAATTAATATTTGGATGAGAAGAAAACGTCAATTAAATTTAATCCAACAAATCTTTATTGGTTATCTACTTACAATGTTATTAAATATAAAGTTATAGGGCTTCCCTGGTGGTGCAGTGGCTGGGAATCCACCTGCCAAGGCAGGGGACACGGGTTCAAGCCCTGGTCTGGGAAGATCCCACGTGCTGTGGAGCAACTAAGCCTGTGCGCCACAACTACTGAGCCTGAGCTCTAGAGCCCCCGAGCCACAACTACTGAGCCTGCGTGCCACAACTACTGAAGCCCACGCGCCTAGAGCCCGTGCTCCGCAGCAAGAGAAGCCACCACAATGAGAAGCCCGCACACTGCAACGAAGACCCAATGCAGCTAAAAATAATAGATAAATAAATAAAGTTATAATATTAAGATTCCATTCCAGTGGAAGAAATAAAAAGAAAGAAACTAAAAAAATCCCTTGAAATTGTAATTTTTCAATGGAAATATAATTTGAGTCACAAATATTTGACAGAGTTTTTTTAATACTACACTGGGTTAAATTCTGGAATATTCATGCAAATGATTTTATCACATTAAGTTTGATGATTTCCCTCGCCCACATAAAATCCTTCAATGGCTTCCCATAGACCTCAGGATAAAATTCAAATCTGGTCCCTGAGTACTGATCCAGGTGTGTCTCCACCTATGTGGTCCTTTCCCAACCTACAGTCCAACAGGAGGGTGTTTAAATTTCCAAAATCCACTGTCTTCTCTCAAGCCACTGTGCCTTTTCATGTGTTGACAGACACCACTGCCATCACATAGTACTTAATTGACAGAGCCTTGCACAGTGCCTGGGTTGAGGGAGTGCTTAATAATATTGCTAATGAACTGAATGAACCAAATGTAGACCCACTAAATCTTTTGCAGAGCGAAGACTCTGTTTCATTTATTCTTCTAACCTGGGGAGAACAGTATTTATCTGTCATTTGTTCTAGAGTCAGGGTATTAAAGTGAAAAGAATACTCTCTAGGGTTTGGGAAATTTCAGCTTTCACCCTTGTTAGTCGGCTAACCTTAGACTAATGTTTTACCCTGTCTCGGTTCCTGACACAGTGAGGAACTTGGCTGAACCATCGCAGTCTCTTTTTGCTCTAACTTCAATGGTCTTTACCTTCCTCATTCATTTTCTTGATGGAATGTAGTCCGCTCCCCAGTCCCCTGCCCAAAGCCTTTTTTTATATTTCCTTTTGTAAGACACTGCATATGCGCTAATATCCGGTAACCTGTGTAACTATCCACGGGAATGTAGTTCAAAACACAGCCGCTGTTTTAGCCAAGGCTAAAATGTAAACACAGATGGGCAATAGAGCAGCTCGGAAAATCAACCACTTTATTCATTAGGCCACCTGGTCATCCTTTACAGTGTCTTTTTGTACAGTCATTAGGAAAAGACACATTAGAAGCTGTTAATTCACAGCTGAATTTGCTGGCCCAAGGTCTCCTTCCTGAAAGGTTGGACACTGATAAATTACCAAGCATTTTTGAGGAGAATGCTGTTGATACCATGCACAACCTCTTGGACCCTCATGATCTAAGATGTGCACATTAATATTTGGGGGTAACTTGAAATGATTACAGTTTTTTCTACAGCTGTCTTGTTTTCATATTGCTAAGCTCTCTCTAGTATGGCTAATAATCTCATTACCAATAGATGCTAAAAAATGCAACTCAGCAGTGTAAGAAATTACACACAGTGAGCACCTCACTTGCACCCCTTCCTTCTGAAGCTTCTTCTGAACTTAATATCCATGAATCTTCTTGTTCCCTTTTCATCACAGCTACTTCATATGCTTGAAACCGCCCAATAACGCCCCAGGACAGTCCCCACTCTTAGGTTCTCTACCTCTTGGTTGATCCCCCAAGATTCCTTGAGTGCAATTTACCAGCTGCTCTGCCCACCTGCATCCCCACTGGGGAGGGCTCAGGCAGACTCCTCTCCTGGGGGCTGCCCGGCCTGCCAACTCCCAGCCAGTTCTCCCGTTCAACTTCTCCACCCCATGAAAACTCAGGCCAAGCCCATTTCTGGGCTGAATCCAGAAATTCAGAAATTCCATACCAAGTGGCAGTAGCATTGGACGGCAGAGCAGAGGATAAGAACAGAACCATCTCTCATCAGGAGATTCCAATAGGACTTTTCAAGGCACGGAACCTGTGAGAACGCTTTCCTGGTTGTCTGTCTGTCATTTTCTTTTTCCCTAACCCCTTCAATGAGACTTCGATATTTTTTTTTTCTCCAAGGGTGAAAAAAATTACAGTTGAATGTTCACTTCCTGTTTAACTTGTGATGGAAAAAACCCAGTAAGCTGTGCAAATTTAACTATGGATAAAAATAGCTCTGCTATCTTAAAGTCAGTAAGTGAACATAAAAAGCTCTTTGTGGTCTCAGGATGTCCGTAACCTGGCACCTGTCACCATCCCTCTGTCCTCATCCAGAGGCGAGGCATTCAGAACAAGGATTCCCCGCTTAATGGTACCTTGAGAGTAAGTGCTCCCAGGTGCCCATCAAACCTGTCACTCTGAACAGCTGTCGCTAAGTGACGACTTGTCCCTCCACCCTCCGTCGCTTTTTGCATAAACAGGTCTGCAGCACTGTGCCAGGAGAGCCTTCCAGGGCTAGATGTGCAATGCCCCATACATAAGAACAGCGAGCCGCCCTCACCTGGCTTTGCTGTGCCCGTTCCAACATTCCTCTTCGTTGGACGTGCCCGCCGTCACACTCTCGTCCTTGCAGATGGTGTAGGGCAATGCCGACCAGACCTTTTTAGAGAGCTTCAGTTTCTCTTTTATGTCTGTGACCTGATCAAGAAAGCAAGGAAAGAGAGTGAACATTCTCCCCAGGCGTCGTCCGCTTCTACACAAGGATGCAACTCAGGGGAAGGTTAGAGAGTCTGCTATAGGACTAGCACAGGCTCTCCATCAGCTTTAAGAGAGACACCATCCTGCAGGATTTGTTGCCCAGGAAAGCCTCACTTCTTCCTTTCTCCATCTCCCTCTAGATTCCAGCAGAGAGTTCTCAGGTAATTGGCTCCTGGTTTTCCATCTTTTCTGTCCTCCCATCCTTTGAAGTAAAAACTTCTGAAGCATCTCAACTGGCTTCAGGTCCCTCTCCAGCTGGGAGAAATAGGTGTTCTCTATTGCAAACACCTTCAATATATTCTTTAGGATTCATATGCCTGGATGTCAGATAAATGCACCTAAAGGACGCACGAAGAGGTACAGCACTTTCCCCAAAGGTCTACTTGTTTCTGCAAGAAATGAATATTGTCACTAATTCAGCTGCTGGTAACCCCTGCACTTGACCAAGTGACAAGCCCACACAGCACACTCTTGGACGATGAACAGCAACCCAAATCCACTTAAAAATCTCTAGCAGCAGAGAGAAGAGTCATTACAAATACAAGCAAGTGTAAAATCCACAGCCCTGTGGATGGATGGCCAGGAGGAGCTTAGTACCAGCATCTTTAGTGCTTTCAGTCTCAGCACTGACTTTTCGTCTGTGGAAAAGGTAGAGAGAGAGATTCAGTACAATTTTGGCTCCATAATTAGAATCTAGTTTCATGCAGTCACGACCCTTATTTCCTATTCTGTCTACATGAACATTGGGAAAATCTGTGGATGGTTGAAATGCCTCTGTTATAGGTTGAATTATGTCCCCCTAACATTTGTATGCTGAGGCCCTAACCCTCAGTACTTCAAGAATAAAACCTTATTTGGAGATGGGGTCTTTACAGAGGTAAGGAAGTTAAAATGATGTCATTAGAGTGGCCCTAATCCAATATGACTGGTGTCCTTATAAAAAGGGGAAATTTGTACACAGAGAGATGCATAGAGGTAAGACAATGTGAAGAGACACAGGAAGAAAACATTCATCTACAGGCCAAGGAGAGAAACCTGGAAAAAATCCTTTCCTCACAGCCCTCAAAATCAACAAATCCTGCTGACACATTGATTTTGGACTTCTAGCCTCCAGAACTGTGGGACAATAAATTTCTGTGGTTTAAGCTGCCCACACCTCATTATGACAGCCCTAGCAAAGCTATACAGCATCCTAGAAGGGAGGACCACTGACACTTGTAATCAGTGGCTTCTGGAAACAAAGTATTCTGTGTTTACTGTGGATGGAGTACAGATGTGAGAAAAAATCCCAAAGATCTGTTGTCAGGTTTAAGAGGAAACACAAAGAAATAAAAGATCTCTGATCTTTCATGTTGTCCCCAGTCATATTTCTTTGTAGTTCCAGAATTGTACAGTTTTTTGTGTGTGTGTGTGTATTGCTGCTTTTTTTAATTGAAAAAAGCCCATGATTCTTTAGGACGTGATACAAGATTATTTTCCGGTCAGACAGTCAGATCATAATTTCTACAATTTCTATAATAACCATAAATTCCAAAGGTTCCTGTTCTTCCCACCCCAATTCACTTTTGGCACCTATATGTGAAATGTCACTTCTGAAAAATGGGGAAAAATATGCTAAGGACTAGGTTTTTACCACAGTCCTCCTTTCCTGATGAAAAATGTTCTGATTGCTGAATTTTGAATATTGATACAAGAAAGATGAATAATATCTTATCCATAAAAATCTTTTTCTAACTAGATGGTTGTCTCAGAAACAAAGTTATATTAGAAACAGCAGCCAGTTCTCAGAGGGAAAGGAGCAATGGCTTCTCTTATCCTTCTGCACTTCTTCTAAATTCAGAATTTACTAAGCAATTCTACGAGCGGTAGCGGGGCGTCCGGCATAGGCTCTGGCTTCATGATTTTAGAACACACAGAATTGTACAGTTTTTGGCCCTTGCTTATTTGTGATTCTGATGATGACAGAGATTTCAGTCATGGGAAATATCTGTTCACCAGTAAGTACTGAAGATGACCAGAATGCTGAATCCAAGAACCTGGTACACATCCTTCAATAGTGTGATGTTACTTTTGTTTCAGAGCATAAAAAAATCCACAAGTAATGACCTTCCAAGGAGTAGCTTACAATCAGCAAATGTTTAGGGTAGCTTAAAAACTACACTCTCGGGCTTCCCTGGTGGCGCAGTGGTTGAGAGTCTGCCTGCCAGTGCAAGGGACACGGGTTCGAGCCCTGGTCTGGGAAGATCCCACATGCCGCGGAGCGAGTGGGCCCGTGAGCCACAACCACTGAGCCTGCGCGTCTGGAGCCTGTGCTCCGCAACAAGAGAGGCCGCGATAGTGAGAGGCCCGCGCACCGCGATGAAGAGTGGCCCCCACTTGCCACAACTAGAGAAAGCCCTCGCACAGAAACGAAGACCCAACACAGCCAAAAATAAATAAATAAATAAGTTAAAAAAAAAAAAGAAAAGAAAAGAGCCTCTTACTCTACCTTTAAAAAAAAAAAAACTACACTCTCTGATTTCCCCCATTTGTGCTGACTTTGGTCCACAGGCTTCCCCCTGGCTCTCCTTCCAGCCAATCTGACTGGCTAAGGGGGCTGTGATGATGCCAGTCGTTTTCTGCTCACAATTCCTAGCACAGATGTGGGTACATATCACTATGTTTTTTTTTTTAATTTTTGTTTTAAAGATATGTGGCCATTTCTATCCAGCCATAGATGGATAGACATTCTCTGTTTAACAGTTATTCAAAAACCTTCAAACCCTCGAAACACCAACTAAGAAATGTTGAAAGCATAATAGAAAAACCACCATTCTGCAGCCGTCTCATAGTAATAATTGATCTCAGTAAGTATCATCAATAGATGCTGTTGTGGGTTGAACTGTGTCCGCCCCAAAAGATGCTGGATCCTGCCCACCAGTACCTGTGAATGTGTCCTTGACCTTATTTGGAAATAGAGTCTTTGCAGATGATCAAGTTAAAATGGGGTCATTAGGGTGGGCCCTAATCCAATATGACTTTGTCCTTATTAAAAGGGGAGATTTAGCCACAGACACACACACAGACACACACACACACACACACACACACACACGGAGGACATCACGTGAAGATGAAGGCAGAGATTGGGGTGACGCATATACAAGCCAAGGAACACCAGAGATGGCCAGCGAGCCACCGGAAGCCAGGGGACAGGCCTGGGACAGACTCTTCTTCACAGCCTCAGAAGGAAACAGCCCTACTGACACTTGGATCTCAGACTTCCAGCCTCCAGACTGTGAGAAATTAAATTTCTATTGCTGTAAGCCACCCAGTTGGTGGTTACACAGCCCTAGCAAACCAGTACAAGTGCAAAATAATATTGGGAAAAGTTTAATGGGGAACAGGATATTTACACAATCCCAAAGCATTCCCCACAGATGACATTATTACAAAAGGACGACTGTCATCATTCTACGGTGCAGAAACTTGGCAGGCCCTACCTTAACCAAGTGATCAAAGTAACGGGACAGACTGACATCGGGTACCTCCTGATGTGATGGGACAAGAGGGACCCATCACTTATGCAGCGAAAATTCATAACCTGAATCCAATCTTGAGGACACATTAGACAACCCCCAACTGAGAGATGTTTTACAAAACAACTGGCCTCTATTCCTCAAAAATGTCAGTCATAAAAGGTAAAGAAAAGCTGAAGAGTTCGTCTAGATTAAGAATAATAAGAGACATGACGTCCAAATGCAGTGGATGGTTCTGGATGGGGCACTAGATTGGAAAAATAATTGCCAGGAAGGATATTATTGAGATAGCTGGCAAAATTTGAACACTGACTCTGTATTAGATAATATTGTATCAGTGTTAAATTTCCTGAACATGAACTCATATTGTGATAACACAGGAGAATGTCATGTTCTTAGGAGATACACACTGGAGTATTTAGAACTAAAGAGTTATGATTTCCACAACTTATTCTAGAATGGTTCAAGAATAATAATAAGAATAAAAACACATAGATGTATAGAGCAAGAGAGAGTGAGAAAGCAAATTTAAGAAAATTTTAATAATTGGTGAATCTAGATGGAGGTATAACATTTTTTCAAAAATTGCAATTTTTCAGTAAGTTTGAATTTTTTAAAAAAATAAAACGGGTCAAAAATAAAATCCTTCACATTTGGTTTGTTCGGCAGGGTGTCACTTCAATGCCTCTAACCTCTAATCTGGACTACCTGCTTAGGCCACTCAACCTCACTGTTCTAAACACAAACCCCAGAGGCAGAAATAGGTATTACATATTCATCGCTAGTCCAGAAAATGATGACCAGCTTCAGGATGGAAATGCTGTAAGCTTTATTCTGTCTCATAATAAATACACCAAGAATGAGCCTTCGCCTGTCTGCTTTTTTTCATATAGAAATCCCACCTTTATGCTGTGGGAATCTGAACCAAATATATATATTTTGAGACAGAGAAAGTAAAATTGCATGACATCCCACAGATATCTCCTCTTTTAATATTTGCCACATTGAACAGTGTATATTATGCTGCTCTTTCTTTAAATCAGACTCAAGTATTGCATCTTTCACGGTGCAGTCTATGTCCCCCTGGTTAAATTTGGATGGAACTTTCTGTGTTCCACAGGGGGCCCTGTTCATGATTCTGAGTACTGATGGCTCCGATCCCTTATAATTGGCTTACTTTTCTGACTCTCTCTTAGACCACATGCATCTTGAGGGCTGGGACAGGGTTCTAATTTGTCTTTATCCTCAGTGCTTAGAAGGGGTTGGGTGAACAACCACCCCATTTTGCCTGGGACACAGGAGAATCTAGGACACTGAATCTTCAGCCCCAAACCGGAAAGTCCCGGGCAAACCGAGATGAGTTAGACACACAGGTCTCAGCACACAGTAGGTGTTCAATAAATGTTGGTTGAGAAAATGGGTTTCATTGCCCTAGTATATTACAAAGTCACAGACCTCATGGCTAACACAAAATAGTTGGGGGAGGGGTCACACACTGTGGGCTCTTATCTCAAAAGGGTGGGGAGGCACTGAGGGTCCTCCCAGGAGTTGTATCTGGCTTAGTGAGGGGTGAGGGTCCCTTCTGACCATTCACTACAGCACATTTATAATCAGGTCACGTTCACTCTGGCATTTCAGAAGCCAGGCATTTTCATTGTGCAACTGAAGGTGATAACGGCAAAGGCGCAGTGAGAGATGCAAATGCTGTTTTAACATTCTGCACGAAAACATCATCCAATTCACTTCCAGGCTAGGGTGGTGACGCAGACAGCTGAAAAAAATGGACACTATTAGCCACTGGAGAGGAATATGCCTTTGATTCTAAAGACTAACTGAATGATTGTACTTTGTTTTCTGGTATCAAGAAAGTTTTTCAATTCTCACACCGTTCAGAAGTATATTTTCATTTTCTTTTCTTTTTCTTTTTGAATAATAATGTAACTTACTTTGCTGTAGCTCTAGATCTGAGTTGTTTTTTTTTTTTCTTCCTGGAGACTTAAGTGTACACAATAGTGTGCTAAGTTTTATGTTAGCAAGCATTCTTGGTAGAAATATATTACTGACAGTAAGAGTGAGCCCTAATTCATTAATAATACAAACTTGATGGGAACAAAGACCTGGGATCAGATGTGGAATTTACAATTTCTTTTCCCTGCTTCCCAAATGAGCGATTCTAGGACAGATTAACTCTCTCCAATACTTGCAAATTATATTTACCATTTTTCCAGTGTTACATTAGGAGTACTGTACTATTAGTAATACCTGTGTTCTAAATATTTTTCATCTATGCTATTGACAGCTTGTGAAAGTTAAACAACCATTTCTGTTATGCCATAGGAATCTGATCCAAATAGATACTGTTGGGATCCACAGGGAAAATGTGAGCCCTCTTAGAGAACTTATCGGGACTTGATTCTGACTTCTGACCATTTCAACTACTGGCTTCAGTAAAGGCAGACACTCTCAGTTTAAAGCCTGTCAAGGGTCCTGAATACTTGACTATAGAAACACAGTGGTACCATTTTCATACCCACCCTACAGAATTGTACAGTTACATAAAAGAGGGAGGCAACTGACAAAGTGGAGGGGTTGCTGAAAACAAAGGGATTAGCAAAACCAAAGAGCATAAAGAAGGATGGTCTAAGCACTGTCGTCTGATAACTTCAGTTAAGAAGTAATCTTGGGGCTTCCCTGGTGGCGCAGTGGTTGAGAATCTGCCTGCCAATGCAGGGGACACGGGTTCGATCCCTGGTCTGGGAAGATCCCACATGCCGCGGAGCAACCAGGCCCGTGAGCCACAATTACTGAGCCTGCGTGTCTGGAGCCTGTGCTCTGCAACAAGAGAGGCCGCGATAGTGAGAGGCCCGCGCACCGCGAGCAAGAGTGGCCCCCACTCGCCGCAACTAGAGAAAGCCCTCGCACAGAAACGAAGACCCAACACAGCCAAAAATAATAAATAAATAAATAATTAATTAAAAAAACCCACAAAACAAAACAACTGCCATTAACTGAATAATGCTTTCAGATGAAATTGTATTTAAAAAAAAAAAAAAAAAGAAGTAATCTTGCCCCAAATATTTAACCTGAATCTTATCAGGCTTCTGACTTAACAACTTCCAGTTTACAGGAAATATTAGGGATAGAGGTATAAACTAAGTAACACCATAAATAAATGATCAGACACATCCAGTGTGTGGGATATTATATAAGACAACTGGCCTTGACTCTTCAAAAGAAGAGGGAGAAAAAGAAAGGAAGATTGTTGTAAATGAAAATAAAAACAAAAACAAAACTCTAAAAGCATAACAACCAAATGCTATGTGAAGACCTTAACTGAATCCTGGATGTGGAGGTGGGTACTGAGGGTTAAGAGAGAGTTTTGAGATAATTGAGGAATTTTGAATATAATATAGGTAGTAGATGATGTTACTGAATTCCTGTTAATATTCTTAAGTGTAATCGTGGTATTGTGGTTGTGTAGGAGACTATCCTTGCTTTTAGAAGATTCACAAGGAGGTATTCAGAGACAAAGTGTTATTTTTGTCTTAGAGACTTACTTGAAAGTAGCAAGAAAGTCAACCATGATTGAATCTACACAAAGAATACATGGATGTTAACTTTATTATTTTCCCAACCATTTCGGTGTCATTTGAAAAAGTTAAAAATAACAGAAAGTTGGGAAAAGAAATAAGACTTTATTGTCAGGGCACATGGTGTTTAAGAGCCTTACTGCATTCAGCCTAGGGCAGTAACTGACTCAAAACAATTGAGGGCTAACTGGGAGATTTCATTGCGCTAAGGCACTTACATTCGATCTTCAAAACTCTGTGCTAAAGTATTACTCCCTGCTTGCGACTGGGAAATGGGGGTTTAGAGAAGTGAAAAAAAATGGCGACACATCTAGTAAATGGCAGAGAGGAAATTCAAATTCAAATGTAGACTTCAGAATTGTTACTCTTAACCACTAGGCTTGATAGGGATGTTGTCTATAGCTATGGTCTCCAACTTGTGTGTGTTGGTTTGGTGGGGGGGGGGTGCGCACGTCCTTAGGGGTGGGTGAGATGATTCAGTGTGATTCAAGACAAAAACATTAGAACTCCTATTTCTATTTTTTAAAAATACAAATATAAGGGGAATTAAGCCTTCTGAATGTTTCATCCATCTACCGATTGATGTGCCTTCAACCGGTCCTTGTAGCAGTGGCCATTTCTCAGTTATCCCATGGGAAGAGTGAGAGTAGACATTGGGAAAGGCTTGAAATGGTACCTTCCTCTGCCCTCAGGAGCCGGCTCCTGGGGTATTGAAATCTATCCCAGTTCACAAGTGCTGGTTAAATGCACTCATGGGCTAGATTATGTAGTTTTAACTAATTCATTAAATGGGCCAGTGACTTAAAATGACTTCTGCAAAGAAACTTTGGATTTCTTTCTTTTCAAACAGTGCAAGCACAAGTGAACAACAGTAAAATGGCAGGTATGATACTTCCCTCACTCTTTTTTTTTTTTTTTTTTTTTTAAATAAATAACTCACAATGGATTTTAAATTTATTTATTTATTTATTTTTGGCTGTGTTGGGTCTTCGTTTCTGTGCGAGGGCTTTCTCCAGTTGCGGAGAGCGGGGGCCACTCTTCATCGCGGTGCGCGGGCCTCTCAATATCACGGCCTCTCTTGTTGCGGAGCACAGGCTCCAGACGCGCAGGCTCAGTAGCTGTGGCGCACGGGCTTAGTTGCTCCGCGGCATGTGGGATCTTCCCAGATCAGGGCTCGAACCCGTGTCCGCTGCATTGGCAGGCGGATTCTTAACCACTGCGCCACCAGGGAAGCCCTTCCCTCACTCTTGATACATCTGCCACATTACAGAGTAAAAATAATAAAGGTTCTGTATCTTATCTCACTCTTCAAAAGTTTCTATTTTTTGCATACATCTCACAAGGTACAGAGTATATTAGTTCAGCAGTGCTTATATATAATTTATGCAAAAAATAGTTATAAATATACTGGGTGTCTATGATTCTGAGTTTTTGCTGATAGAAATGTGAGATCAAAAAAAAATTGGAGCTTGCTAGTCTATAGCACAGGGACTGACACAATATATTTTGAATCACTGACTTAGCAAGCAAAAACATTTAGTGAAATCAGTTTAACGAGATAGGGAAGTGTATTATAATTTAGAAAAAGTTCCAATACATTGGTTAAATAAGAAAAAAGGCTTTCGTTGCTAGCATTCATCCATTCAACACTTCGTATATGCCTTCTGTAAGTCAGGTTTTCTGCTACCCCGTGGGGATACAAACATGGCTGGTACATAGTTATTGCTCTTGAAGGGTTCCCAGCATCCCTGGCTAGAGGCGGGTAATCAGACACAGAGCAAATAGGATAGTCATGGATAAGCAAAGGGCTCTGGGGGCACTGACATCAATTTGTCCTGAAATTTCCTTTCTGAGGAAAACCATTCCCTCCCAAGCAAATAAAGCTTTGCTGATATTTGCTTTTGGGAGGCTGCTGAACTCTGCCATGGGGACTATTAGGAAGCTGGGAAATTAGTCATTTCTATCCGGAGGGAGAAAAGCAAAAAAATGTCTCATGTCCTCCCACGTTTTCACCTCCAACGATGGGCTGATTTTATCCACGCGCAAGTCATCGCTTTTAGCCACCGCTCTGGTCTTTAGCTCCTCCTTTTGCTAAGGTGCATCTGTGCTTTCCTGACTCCAGGGGAATATCTGCTCCACGGTGGAGATTTGCTAAACAGCGCTGTGCATGTCCTGGGTCTTTAAGGAATATTTGTGCAATGAATAAATACATGTACAGTATTGCCAATTATCTGCTAAGGGAAGTAAGATTTCAAAAATGATCGATTATCTGTCAGCAGCTGCCTTTTGGACTTTCCTTTGGAGAGGAAGGAAGACATGGGCACATTCTGTCAGACTTTCTGAAAAAAAGTGCTTTCCCCTGACCTGATTACCCCCGAGCCAGAGGGAGATCTCAGATAATACCTCTAATCCTCTAAGTAGGATTCTAGTCTCCTGCCTTCTTGAATGTCATTCCAGGTGTAATTTACACAGGTAAGATGGAAGAACCTTGGAGATCTCAGAGGCAATCTGGGCTTGGGGGAAAAAACCATGAGGATTTAACTAAAAATGGAATGAATCCCATCTTAGACAGCCTTTACAATCCTTATAAAGACATACCGTTTCCAGTAGCTTCCCTTTGGTTTTCTAAGCA
The DNA here is from genome assembly GCF_949987535.1 of Balaenoptera acutorostrata. NCBI lineage: Eukaryota > Metazoa > Chordata > Mammalia > Artiodactyla > Balaenopteridae > Balaenoptera > Balaenoptera acutorostrata. The sequence continues at coordinate 15,613,402 of NC_080081.1, forward strand.
AGTGACCTGTTAAATTTTGACTGGGAGTGTTTTTGAACTTTGTTATTACCTTTGGTTCTATATGGATTCTTTGATGGGGCATATTTGATCTCTTCCAAGAGACTTTGCCCATGGCTGTCTATCTACTACCTGAGGCCCATCTACCCTGGACCTTTTCTATCCTCTGGATCTTGCCTGTGAAGTGTGAGCTGTCAGAAGACCCCCTGCTGTCTTCCCTCAATCATGTCGAGACCAGAATTCACTTCATTGGATACCTGTGGTGTGTACCTGGCCGGATGCCCTATCTGTTCACAACTTCAGAAAGATTCCAGTGTACCTATGTCATCTGTATGGAAACATAATGTAACTGGATGTAAATAATATATACCATATCTTTAGAAAAAAGATGGTAAATATTTAAAGGGCTGTACACTAAATAATACAAGTTGAGGGGGTGAAAAAAAAACAATGTGAATATTTTATAGGCTGAACGTCATTTGTTAGCTTTGGAAAACAATCTGTTTCAAGAAATAAAGGCAGCCTTTATTAAAAAATGGTACATGATACCATTTTTTCAACCTGAGAGTTTAATAATCCGGTTTCAGAGACGGTGACCTCATCCGGCTTTACTCTAGAGAAGAATGCTCTTTTCTTATAGCACCAAGTCATTCAACTCATGGTGTCAACCTGTATTGGAATTCAAGCCATGTATCCACCTCCAGTGCTCAAACGATGGTCTGCATGCACGTGTTCACGACTCCTCACTTGACAATACATCCAGATCGTCTGGAGTAGATTATTTAAAGTTCCAGTGTCTCAGAGGGAATGCTAATTTCTCTAATGGGGCCAAATACCTGTGAATACAATCTTCCTAATATTCTTAAGGAAGTGGGGTTACTGATGCCATTTAGTTCAACGAGGAGACTGAAGACACATGACATGCTTAATCTACTTGTTCGATTTATGTTGAAGCTTGAACTCAAGTCCATTCTTCTGATACGGCTTTTAGCATCCTATTCACGAGAACATCAATTTTCCATTTGTTCTGAGTCTGTGAAACTCTTTGGTGTTATTTTTCAGGTCTCAGATTGTCCCTGTCTATCGTGTAATGTTTTGGTAGGTTCTGGAATGCTTGCAGAAATCACCTGTGACACCTGTTCTTTCTGGAAGCTTCTAAATAGGTCTTGGAGATGACACAGCAGGGTCCTGTTGCATGCAGTTTATCAGTGAACCCAAAGCAGACTTTGGCTACACAACACTGTCACCCAGCACTCTGCTGAGGGCTTGGGTCACAAGACAATCTAAAACCAGCCTTGCATTCTGGGCTTTCTCAGATGTTCCCAGGGAATTCAACAACACGTTCTTATCTGTTACCACGTGACATATTCTCCCTATTGTGGATTGGTGCTTTTCACATTACTTGCCAAGGACATAAACACATATGCGTTTTGTAGGAAAAACTAAGAGGGATGAAAAAACTGGTAGGAAATGAGAATTGTTGAAGGTTCAAAAAGACACTGCTTAGTTTTGTCAAGTTTCTCCGGGGATTGGGAATTGGATAAAAAATTTGAAAGTCTGCACCATCCCCTCTGGCTTCAGGTTTGGAGTTTCTTGGCTAGAGGATGACACTATATTAAAGGCATGACCTTGAAAAGACAGATGCAGCTTTTTTCTGGCAAAACACTGGTCCTCAAAGTGGAATAAACATGGGAAACACTTTCTTCCTCTGCTGTTCAGGTCAGATTTTTGCGGCAGATCTTAAGAAAACAACAGCGAAGTTTCAAATCTTCACGCTCATACCTAATGTCCTGATTGTGCCTCATTCCTGAATGGTATTATAACTTAGGCAAGAAAGGGTAGTACGCGTTCTACACATCCTTGAGAGATGGCACAGTTTGACATTGAACTAATCTCGAACTCAAGCGTGAAAAGAAAAAAGCAGGAAGACGTTTGGTCCGCGGAAATGCATGCGATCAAAGTATTACTTTGCACAGTGGGTACCTAAATTGTGGCACTATTTACTTCTCAAGACTGAAAATAGAAAGAACTTCAAGAAGTGGTTTTTATCACTGAATCACGGAAAAGAGAGGCTCAGCAGAGCTCTCATGGCCCAACACTTCTAGAGCATTGATACTCATTTAGACTCAGTTTAAATGTTTCCAATGACAGATATCAATGCTAATATGAAGAGCGCTTGGGATTTGCTGCCTGACCCAAAGCAAGTCACTGCCCCTCTCCGAGCATTTCCGGGGGTTTTCACGGACAAGGCTTGACTACGAAGCATAAGCATGTTCTTTCTCCTCCTCCTGTGACTGGCATTGAGATGGAGCTCCCAACTTTCCCTCTTGCTTTGCTTTGTTCCTTTGCAATCTATGTGGATTCTGTTTTTTTCTGCCCATCACCTGGTAAAGTCTCCTTTTGATTCATTTCTGACCTTAGGTCTGTCCAACCTTTGCTCTCTCTCTCTCTGCTCCCAGCTTTTGAGACCAGCTCTGTCTTCCTTGATTGCTACCTTTGGTCTCTATTGCTTCTCAGGCATTATTTTGGCAGTGTAGGTGCAGACATCCCACGGAGCTTTCCCTGATCTAGAGCATGAATTGTGACAAGTGCCAATTCTAAGTTAGGTTATTAGACATGTGGTCTTTATGATGCCGAATAGGAAGATCTCAGAGGCATGCTCAAATGAAGAGAAAGAATTCAGTATTTCTAGCAGTTATAAAGCAGTTTGGATATTTAAAGACTGACCTCTGCTCCCACCATCATTTATTCTATCACTATTGAATGAAAACTTTTGGAAGTTCTTTGTGGCTCGAAAAGCAGATTTCCCTCACTTTCCCTCAATTTTCTGATATAGCCAACAAGATCATGGCAGTGGCTTGGACTGATCCCTTTGCATGGGACTAACCTGGAAATTAACACTAATTCAGGAAAGTGCCAGAAAAAGCTTATATATTTAATAGCCCAATTTTGCCAACATGAAAAAAGCTTGAAGTTCTGAAAATCCAGTCTTGCTGAAAAAATTCTGATTCTTTGCCAACTATTACTTCAAGTGTGTGATCTCTCCATAGGATCTTTGACGATACTCAGAAAATCCATATAGAGTCTCTAACTCTACCTGTGATTGAGATACTGCAGTGATTCTGTTAAGCTCATAACCACCTGAAGTTACTCTTAAAATGTTGAATTTTCATCTTCAGGGAATGAAATCCAGGGCATTACAAGTATGTCTGCTAATTAAAAAAGGGAGAGGAGGCATGGCAAACATTCAAGTTGAGGCATTCCTGAATATTTTAGGATCCATCATTTAATTTTAAATGTGTGGGGCTGTATTTTTTCACACCAGAGCTGAGAAACAGGTGTGTATTCTGGTCTTTTGCTCTGAAGCCACTACAGATATTTGGAACTTACCAAGGAATGAGAAATATCCTTTTGCTTATGCAAGATTGGTGTAATTGAGCAGGACCTTCTTAAGTAAGATATTACAGACATGATTCCATCCAACAGCAAGAGGACCCACAAAGATGTACACACATTGGAAAAGTAATTTAGGTGAAGCATAGAAAAATATTCAGCAAATGGTGGGTGGAAATCAGATTTCTCTAAATTCTAAAACCATTTAGGGTAGAGATGGGTTGACCTAAATCTCTTATGGAATAGGCGACAAAAAGCATACAAATCTCTTTTGGGCATGTGTGATTTGATTTATACTTAACTATGTAGACTTGTACTTCGTGGTGAACAATAAATGCTATTTTTGCATCTATTGTGTTATATTCATGATAGAACACAATGTTCTGCCTTTTCCTTCACGGATTGATTGGGAACTGATTCTAGTTTAATTGCCAGTGATTTAGGCCTAAGGGAATTTGAAGAACAACAGAATGAGATACTAATAAATGCAACCAAGAATGTCAATCACAGGACCCAAGGATGTCCATTAACTCTAACTCAGACCTGTAGTCTATACACTGGGAAGAGAAGAACATGATAAGTGGATAATTCCTTCTGTGGGTCTTAACTTCAACATCTCTTCTCTAGGGCTGGCCTTGACCCCCAGGGCCACTTAGGATCTCCCCTGTATGTTCACACAGGGATGCCTCTGGTTTTTCCCGTCATAACGATTTCCCCATTCATTGGGACTGTGGATCTTCCCTCCCAGATTGCAGGTGACATCAGGGCAGGCCCTCTGTCATTTATGTTCAGCACATCCTAGGAGATGAGTGTCCCATCTGGCACAACACCTGGTTTATGGCAGCACTCAATAGACAGCCAGTGGATAAATAAACGAATGAATAAATGTAGTAGAATAGGCAGAGGGCAAATCTAAATTCTGAGTCTCCAAATTAAATTGTAAATGAAATTTGAATTGTAGATCTCCTTACTTGCAAAATAAATTGTTGCCTTAGGGAGGGGCATCTCTTATAAAACTCCCTACTTTATGGAGAAATGGTTGTGTAGGGTCTACTTATGGGTAGTTGCTTCAATTAAAGACACACACACACACACACACACATGCACACGCATATCAGTTTAGTGTCTACAATGTACTGGGCACACAGTCACATATACGATGGTCTTGCCTTCAGGGAAATTACTACCCAGTGAGAGAACAGACTTACACATAAATAAGCATAATAAATTGCTCACAGGTTTCAGGGCTGTAGGGCACGAGAAGTCAAGTCAATGTTTTACTGTTGAGGAGGAGGTGGCATCGAGGGAGGCTTCAAGGAAGAGGTGGCAGTTGAACTGAGCCTTAAAGGAGGAGTAGCACCTACAGGTAGAAGGGTTGGGAAGATCTCTTTTTGGCAGAGGGGCCCTGAGTGGTAAAAGTTCACAGATGTGAAGGCTCTTCATTACGGGAGAGAAGCAGATGTGCCCGGAGTGTGGAGATGTGTTTGCTTTAACTGTAACTTTGGCAAAGTCGCATCATTTCCCTACAATTTGGTTTCAAAATGGGGAAACTACTGCCTTTCCCTGCCCCCTGCTAACTGTCTTCTTAAAGACTTAATAATGCTCAATAAGTTAATATATTGCGAGGGGACTTGGAGCTGGAAGTTCTTATTGAGTAGAAACGTCACCATGGGGACAGATGGCACAGGGGGACGAAAGTGCGCTCTTTCTGGGAAATCAAGTTCTTACTCCTGGGAGGTAAATTACCTTTTCCTGGGAGCCATCTGGTTACCTTAAAGATCCAATTTACCCCATGGGGGCACGGAGGGGGGGTGCCATTTACTCCCCTTATGATTAGACTCCAGTGACATCATAGTACTTGACTTTCACCTTTACATCGTAACCATCCAATAACCTAGACCGATTCCCTTGGTCTCCTCCAAGTGGCAAAGATGTCAGAGCTCCCTTTTTTAGCTCTAGTGGGAGAGGAACAATCTTTTAAAATAGCAGAATGTCCATTCTGGGCAAGGAAACAATGAACGTCTAAAGCAGCAACATCCAATAGAAATACGATGTGAGCCACAAATGTAATTTAAAATTTTCTAGGAGCCATGTTAAAAAAAGTAAAGTGAAGATAATTTTAGGAATATATTCTGTTTAACCCAAGCCATCCAAACTATTATTGTTTCAACATATAATGAATATGAAACATTTTAATTAGATAGTTTACATTCCTTTTTGTATTAAGTCATCAAAATCTGGTGTGTGTTTTATGCTTACAGCCCATCTCAGTTCAGGCTACTGACCTCTCCAGTGCTCAATGGCCACGTGCGGCTGCTGGCTGCCATGTTGAGAACATAGGTCTAAGGTCCTTCCCGGGCACATCGGGGAGTGGGGGCCAGTGACGTGGGGGGGAGCTGAGTTGTTTGAATGAGTTGAAGGCAGGCTGTTAGCTGAACATTAGAGGGTTCAGTATGTCTTTCTGAATTTTTTGGGTAGGTGGTACTTCCAATCAACGGAACTCATTTTCATCCCTTTTCTTTGGTGCCATTCTCTTGCCCTCCCCTGCGTCCCCCTGATCAACGGCCCAAAGTGTACCCGTCAGGAAAGAACTGGATTGAAATTAGGTTACATTTGAAATCTGGTTAGGATCCAGCGTTTCCCTAGAATTGCTTCCATTTATATAAATGGGAACATGTCGCATTTAGTTTTGTGACATCTGCCAATATTTTATCTATGTGGCAGAGATTTTTTTGGCTTACATTTATTTATTTTTATGGAAGTATAACAATCATCCAGAAAAGTGTACAAATCATATACATACGAACAGATCGATGAATTTCTACCAAGATACTCATGGACCAAGCCACCAGATATGTGGCAGTTTTTAAAAAGGAAAATATGTTAAAAGTTTTTCTTGGATCCCATTCCCCACAAGATTCATTCTCTTGAAAATTAATTGCATCAAGTCATTGATATGCAGAGGTTACAGGTTACCGAAGAGCAGAGAGTTTCTTATTGATGTACTGTAATTTTGAGATTATAATGAGTATCCATTTTAAAGACAAAGGACTGTCAAAAAAGTTGATACAAAAGAAATTAAGTTCAAGGCAGCCCGACACCATTCCACCTTTTCCTTCAAGAAGTCCAGCCTCACCTGTAGGCATTTAGAGACCGCCTTTCACCATGACCACCAGATGGCAGTGCTGTCCAATCTTTCTGCCCCTTCCAGCACTTCCCACGTTCTTTTTCCCAGAGGATAAAATTGTAGATTGTTCCACTGCATATAAAACTGACAACCCTGTTATTTTAAACTTGAAACTGACAGGCTGTTATTTTAATGAGGTCTGCCAGAGCCAAGGTTAACCAAAGCTTTATTTCCCTACAAAATGTTAAGGCCATAGTTCTAAAAGGGGGCTGTGAAATTTTATGTTATTGATACCTTCTCTGACTGTACCAGTTTTAAGATATTTTTTGACAAGTAAAGGCACATGACAAATATAGACATGTGTTTATATGTATAGTCAAATCTGTATTAAAATTTGTTCAAATTTCACCCAATAGGTCCTTTTGCTCTGTTACATTCTGTGAAAAATTTTAAAAAAGAAATCCTTTCTACAGTTATCCGTTTCTGCCTATTTTGAAGCAAAAGTATGTATTTTTAGCACTTCGACTTTTTAGCTTAATGAGTCAAAGGAAAATTTAAGGCTATTTTAATCTCATTAATATTCCAAAATGAAATCAAGTGTAGTATCTGATTCTTTATTTCTGCAAAAAAAAGCTTAGGTCCAGAACAGTAAAACTTAAAAAGGATTTTCTTTTTATAATAGGTACTTCTACAATGTGTGATGATTAATGGAATTATAATTTATTTCCTTTCACTTAAATGCCTTTTTATGTTGATCAAGGAAGTATTTAAAGTCAGTTGCTAACTGTTCCCATATTAAAAACTTTAGCAACCACCTTTTTTCAAGTGATTTTGCTAACATTTTTTGCACCTCTTTAATCTGCTCCACAAAATAATTTTTAACAATTAACACATCTTCTTGTCTGAAGTTATGAACACAGATCCTGCAAATACTCAATCCAGTTCTACATTTACAGAATTTATTTGAATGAACATTGCCACCAGCGACTCTTGTGATTGGCCAAAGGCCTATCCACAAAGAGACAAACTCAGTAAGAGCCTTGATTTCTGAAAGTGGGCCTCAAATGAATGAATTCATGTTCAGTCATTATTCGTTGGTGGCAACATCAATTCAATTCACGAACATTTAACGCAAACCTACTATGTAGAAAGACAAGCCTTACAAAACCCAGTAAGGAACTGTGCCTTCAGGAGCAGCTATATAATTTGCGGACGACAGCGCAAAATGTGAATGTAGGGTTCCTTGTTAAAAAACTATGAAGAATTTCAATCTGGCCAGAGCAGAGCATTAAATCAAGTGTGGGCTGTTCTAAATGTGTGCCCTGTACAGCTACTCAGGTGGTACACCCAACAAAGCTGGCCCTGCTGGCCCTCACGAAGCTGCAGTTTAGTGGGTGTTCACTGATATATACACCCAGGAGATGAGACAGATGCCGACAGTAATCATAACAGCATTGATGGCTACCAACCTATGAGACATCCAGCAATAAGATCCATATTACCTCCAATCTGCATAAAAATGGTGAGAGGGAGTTAATGGTGCCCTCACTTTACAGACTGAGAACTGCAGCTCTCTTGTGACCTTTTCATTTAGGGAGATGTCATTAAGTGCTTGTATGTGGCAGACATCATGTTAAACTCACCACTCACACCTCATTGTTTAATCCTCCCAACGCCACTTGAACAATTAGGACCCTGAGGCTGTACGAGGTCAAATCACGTGGCCTTTATCACATAGCACAAGTAGCAGGGCCTGGTTTTGAACCTTGAGAGTCGGGACTCCAGAGCCTGCAGTCTTAAATTAGCCGTTACAACAGAACTGGCCCCCTGGCACACTTCAACTCATTCTAAAAGCATTGTGTCCTGATGGTAGGTCTCACTCATTTCAAAAAAGGATGGAAAATATTTCTGGGGAGGGGACGGCGCAGTGCTCTGGAAATCTTTGTGTTCCCTCCAAATTATTGGCCCGTGCTAATTTTCTAGACCTTCTCCAATACTGCTATGACTCTTTTTCTAACACCACTATGTTTTTCTTTTTAGTTGTACACTCATGTTCACAGCACAATACCTTAGAGGTAGAAACAACACATGAATGAATAAAATGTGGCATGTGCAACAGTGGAATATTATTCAGTCTTAAAGAAATGAAATTCTGATACATGCTAGAACATGGATAAACCTTGATGACATGCTAAGTGAAATATGCCTTCATAGTGTCTGGCCTTACATTTAGGTCTTTAATCCATTTTGTTTATTTTTGTTTATGGTGTTAGGATGTGTTCTAATTTCATTCTTTTACATGTAGCTGTCCAGTTTTCCCAGCACCACTTATTAAAGAGGCTATCTTTTCTCCATTGTATATTCTTGCCTCCTTTATCAAAGATAAGGTGACCATATGTGTGTGGGTTTATCTCTGGGCTTTCTATCCTGTTCCATTGGTCTATATTTCTGTTTTTTTTTTTAATTTAATTTAGTTTTATTTATTTATTTATGGCTGTGTTGGGTCTTCGTTTCTGTGCGAGGGCTTTCTCTAATTGCGGCAGTGGGGGCCACTCTTCATCGCGGTGCGCGGGCCTCTCACTATTGAAGCCTCTCTCGTTGCGGAGCACAAGCTCCAGACGCGCAGGCTCAGTAATTGTGGCTCACAGGCCTAGTTGCTCCGCGGCATGTGGGATCTTCCCAGACCAGGGCTCGAACCCATGTCCCCTGCATTGGCAGGCAGATTCTCAACCACTGCGCCACCTGGGAAGCCCTATATTTCTGTTTTTGTGCCAGTACCATACTGTCTTGATTACTGTAGCTTTGTAGTATAGTGTGAAGTCAGGGAGCCTGATTCCTCCAGCTCCGTTTTTCTTTCTCAGGATTGCTTTGGCTGTTTGGGATCTTTTGTGTTTCCATACAAACTGTGAAATTTTTTGTTCTAGTTCTGTGAAAAATGCCATTGGTAGCTTGATAGGGATTGCACTGAATCTGTAGATTGCTTTGGGTAGTAGAGTCATTTTCACAATATTGATTCTTCCAATCCAAGAACATGGTATATCTCTCCATCTGTTGGTATCATCTTTAATTTCTTTCATCAGTGTCTCATAGTTTTCTGCATACAGGTCTTTTGTCTCCTTAGGTAGGTTTATTCCTAGGTATTTTATTGTTTTTGTTGCAATGGTAAATGGGAGTGTTTCCTTAATTTCTCTTTCAAATATTTCATCATTAGTGTATAGGAATGCAAGAGATTTCTGTGCATTAATTTTGTATCCTGCTACTTTACCAAATTCATTGATTAGCTCTAGTAGTTTTCTGGTAGCATCTTTAGGATTCTCTATGTATAGTATCTTGTCATCTGCAAACAGTGACAGTTTTACTTCTTCTTTTCCAATTTGGATTCCTTTTATTTCTTTTTCTTCTCTGATTGCTGTGCCTAAAACTTCCAAAACAAAGTTGAATAATAGTGGTGAGAGTGTGCAACCTTGTCTTGTTCCTGATCTTAGTGGAAATGGTTTCAGTTTTTCACCATTGAGAACGATGTTGGCTGTGGGTTTGTCATATATGGCCTTTATTATGTTGAGGTAAGTTCCCTCTATGCCTACTTTCTGGAGAGTTTTTATCATAAATGGGTGTTGAATTTTGTTGAAAGCTTTTTCTGCATCTATTGAGATGATCATACGGTTTTTATCCTTCAGTTTATTAATATGCTGTATCACATTGATTGATTTGCATATATTGAAAAATCCTTGCATTCCTGGGATAAACCCCACTTGATCATGGTGTATGATCCTTTTAATGTGCTGTTGGATTCTGTTTGTTAGTATTTTGTTGAGGATTTTTGCATCTATGTTCATCAGTGATATTGGCCTGTAGTTTTCTTTCTTTGTGACCTCTTTGTCTGGTTTTGGTATCAGGGTGATGGTGGTCTTGTAGAATGAGTTTGGGAGTGTTCCTCCCTCTGTTATATTTTGGAAGAGTTTGAAAAGGAAAGGTGTTAGCTCTTCTCTAAATGTTTGATAGAATTCGCCTGTGAAGCCATCTGGTCCTGGGCTTTTGTTTATTGGAAGATTTTTAATCACAGTCTCAATTTCAGTGCTTGTGATTGGTCTGTTTATATTTCCTATTTCTTCCTGGTTCAGTCTTGGAAGGTTGTGCCTTTCTAAGAATTTGTCCATTTCTTCCAGGTTGTCCACTTTATTGGCATAGAGTTGCTTGTAGTAATCTCTCATGATCCTTTATATTTCTGCAGTGTCAGTTGTTACTTCTCTTTTTTCATTTCTAATCCTATTGATTTGAGTCTTCTCCCTTTTTATCTTGATGAGTCTGGCTAATTGTTTATCAATTTTGTTTATCTTCTCAAAGAACAACCTTTTAGTTTTATTGATCTTTGCTATCGTTTCCTTCATTTCTTTTTCATTTATTTCTGATCTGATCTTTATGATTTCTTTCCTTCTGCTAACTTTGGGGTTTTTTTGTTCTTCTCTCTCTAACTGGTTTAGGTGTAAGTTTAGGTTGTTTATTTGAGATGTTTGTTGTTTCTTGAGGTAGGATTGTATTCCTATAAACTTCCCTCTTAGAACTGCTTTTGCTGCATCCCATAGGATTTGGGTTGTTGTGTTTTCATTGCCATTTGTTTCTAGGTATTTTTTGATTTCCTCTTTGATTTCTTCAGTGATCTCTTGGTTATTTAGTAGTGTACTGTTTAGCCTCCATGTGTTTGTATTTTTTACAGATTATTTTCCTGTAATTGATATCTAGTCTCATAGCATTGTGGTTGGAAAAGATACTTGATATGATTTCAATTTTCTTAAATTTACCAAGGCTTGATTTGTGACCCAAGATATGATATATTGTGGAGAATGTTCCATGAGCACTTGAGAAGAAAGTGTATTCTGTTGTTTTTGGATGGAATGTCCTTTAAATATCAATTAAGTCCATCTTGTTTAATGTATCATTTAAAGCTTGTGTTTCCTTATTTATTTTCATTTTGGATGATCTGTCCATTGGTGAAAGTGGGGTGTTAAAGTCCCCTACTATGATTGTATTACTGTCGATTTCCCCTTTTATGGTTGTTAGTATTTGCCTTATGTATTGAGGTGCTCCTATGTTGGGTGCATAAATATTTACAGTTGTTATATCTTCTTCTTGGATTGATCCCTTGATCATTATGTAGTGTCCTTCTTTGTCTCTTGTAATAGTCTTTATTTTAAAGTCTATTTTGTTTGATATGAGAATTGCTACTCCAGCTTTCTTTTGATTTCCATTTGCATGGAGTATCTTTCTCCATCCCCTCACTTTCAGTCTGTATGTGTCCCTAGGTCTGAAGTGGGTCTCTTGTAGACAGCATATATATGGGTCTTGTTTTTGTATCCATTCAGCCAGTCTACGTCTTTTGGTTGGAGCATTTAATCCATTTACATTGAAGGTAGTTATCGATATGTATGTTCCTATTACCATTTTTAAAATTGTTTTGGGTTTGTTATTGTAGGTCTTTTCCTTCTCTTGTGTTTCCTGCCTAGAGAAGTTCCTTTAACATTTGTTGTAAAGCTTGTTTGGTGGTGTTGAGTTCTCTTAGCTTTTGCTTGTCTGTAAAGGTTTTAATTTCTCCATCAAATCTGAATGAGATCCTTGCTGGGTAGAGTAATGTTGGTTGTAGGTTTTTCCCTTTCATCACTTTAAATATGTCTTGCCACTCCCTTCTGGCTTGCAGAGCTTCTGCTGAAAGATCAGCTGTTAACCTTACGGGGATTCCCTTGTATGTTTTTTGTTGCTTTTCCCTTGCTGCTTTTAATATTTTTTCTTTGTATTTAATTTTTGATACTTTGATTAATGTGTCTTGGTGTATTTCTCCTTGGATTTATCCTGTATGGGACCCTCTGTGCTTCCTGGACTTGATTGACTATTTCCTTTCCCATATTAGGGAAGTTTTCAACTATAATCTCTTCAAATATTTTCTCAGTCCCTTTCTTTTTCTCTTCTTCTGGGACCCCTATAATTCGAATGTTGGTGCATTTCGTGTTGTCCCAGAGGTCTCTGAGACTGTCCTCAATTCTTTTCATTCTTTTTTCTTTATTCTGCTCTGCTTTTTTCTTTATTTCCACTATTTTATCTTCCAGGTCACTTATCCGTTCTTCTGCCTCAGTTATTCTGCTATTGATTCCTTCTAGAGAATTTTAAATTTCATTTATTGTGTTGTTCATCATTGTTTGTTCGCTCTTTAGTTCTTCTAGGTCCTTGTTAAACATTTCTTGTATTTTCTCCATTCTATTTCCAAGATTTTGGATCATCTTTACTATCATTACTCTGAATTCTTTTTCAGGTAGACTGCCTATTTCCTCTTCATTTGTTTGGTCTGGTGGGTTTTTGCCTTGCTCCTTCATCTGCTGTGTGTTTCTCTGTCTTCTCATTTTGCTTAACTTACTGTGTTTGGGGTCTCCTTTTTGCAGGCTGTGGGTTTGTAGTTCCTGTTGTTTTTGGTGTCTGCCCCCACTGGCTAAGGTTGGTTCAGTGGGTTGTGTAGGCTTCCTGGTGGAGGGGACTGGTGTCTGTGTTCTGGTGGATGAGGCTGGATTTTGTCTTTCTGGTGGGCGGGACCGCATCCAGTGGTGTGTTTTGGGGTGTCTATGACCTTATTATGACTTTAGGCAGCCTCTCTGCTAATGGGTGGGGTTGTGTTCCTGTCTTGCTAGTTGTTTGGCATGGGACTTCCAGCACTGGAGCTTGCTGGTCATTGAGTGGAGCTCAATGGTCTTAGTGTTGAGATTGAGATCTCTGGGAGAATTTTTGCCATTTGATATTATTTGGAGCCGGGAGGTCTCTGGTGGGCCAATGTCCTGAACTCGGCTCTCCCACCTCAGAGGCATAGGCCTGACACCTGGCCGGAGCACCAAGACCCTGTCAGCCACACGGCTCTGATATTAGAAGTGCCAGAAGGCTCTTAACAGCGGTCTCAACCACAGAGTATCAGATTACTGACATTCTCTGTGCCTTTGTAGGAGCCGTGACCCCCACCTGGCTGCATGCTCTTCCGGCTCTGCACCGACCCTCCTTCCTCCGGGTGCCTGGAGGCGGCACCCTGGGCCTTGTGTGCCTTTTACACGTAGTAAATGGAGGCACAGAGTGCAGGTCGACCACGACTATGGTTTGAGCAGCCCTGCAAGTAATTTCGTAATTTTCTAGGCCTTTTCGTACAATTGTTCATGGTTAGAGAAACCTTCGAAACAAATATAAGACTACACATTTTTCAGTCTAACATTTTAAATCAATCCATCCTCCCCAGGAGGTTCAAAGAACCAAATGTTGTTTGTTCAGTTACTCTTTTTTTTTTTTTAAATTAATTTATTTTTTAAATTTATTTTTGGCTGAATTGGGTCTTCATTGCAGTGCGCAGGTTTCTCATTGCAGTGGCTTCTCTTGCCGCAGAGCACAGGCTCTAGGCGCGCGGGCTTCAGTAGTTGCAGCACATGGGCTCAGTAGTTGTGGCTCACCGGCTCTAGAGCACAGGCTCAGTAGTTGTGGTGCACAGGCTTAGTTGCTCTGCAGCATGTGGGATCTTCCTGGACCAGGGCACTGGCAGGCGGATTCTCAACCACTGCACCACCAGGGAAGCCCTGTTCAGTTACTCTTGTGGTTAGCACATCAGTGGCTTATATTGTCCTTGACTGCATCTATCTATCTATCTATCTATCTATCTATCTATCTATCCATCTATCTATCAGCAGAAATAACTTTCAGGTGGTGCTAAGAACATCCTAGGTGTATACTACCGTAAAATCTAGGCTGTTTCTCAAAAATGCAACTGCGATAAAAAATGAAAGTCCTAAAACTCCTCCTGGTTTTAAAAGGAGAAAAGTGGATCTTTTATTCATAAAACTGCACAGACCAGCTCATCCCCTGGGTCTCCATGACAAAGGGAGAATTTCCCCATAGGGCTATCTACATAGGTTGGAAATCCAGCCCTACATATTTAACGGTCTGTATCTAACAAAAGTGCATTAGAAATCCTCTCCTTGAGATGATTTCTCTCATGAAATGGAAAGTAGTAAAGAAAGCAAAAATTTCATCCCTCTGCCACAGAAATCCATGGGGACTTGAAAGAGCTTTGCCTTTCCTATTACACTGTGCTTGGGAATAGGTTGAGAAGAAGCCAGATGGTAAGTCTGATTCAACCAAATCCAAAGCACTCAAAGGAATCACCTTTTTATTGCAGTTAAGTATAAAAACAGTACTGGAAGCACATTGGAATAAAACGCCAGGGGCTGTCTGTTAATAGATTTGGTCACCAAGCAGTGGTACTTAGAGAATAACTTTCATCTCTTCAAAAAAAAGATCTCAGCCAAAGGCGCTCTGAATGTAAATAATTACGATGGTGATTGTGTGGAGTTAGCCTCTGTCCTAGGTTGCTTCTCTGTGCCTTTTTGGAAGAGTTCTGTTTTGTTCCTGGTGCTAGGCTGTCATGAACCATATCACTCAGGCTTCTGATAGTGCAGTGGGAGTCCTTGCTAACAGGGAGGCAACCTTAACCTCCCAAGTCCTTTTCCCTCCCTGAATGAATAAGTATAAGATTTGCTGATTTGATTTTTTTGTATTTTTCTCATTAAGAGCTATTTCTGAATTTTTATAATATGCCACAGTGATCCATAAATCACAAATTCCGACATGCTTCATGGTCTTCATTCTTTTTACTGCAATAAAGGGAAAATTAAATAGCCTTTTGAAAATGAAAATAGTTTTCATTTCCTTATTTCTTCAAATTATTTTCGACGTGGAAAACCAACTCTCTTCTTCAAGTCAAATTGAATGTCTTTTACAGACATTTTAATGTCTTTTTTATAGACATTTTAAAAAGGCTCAGGCCATTTTCAATGTATTTATTTAGTTATTTTGAGTAGGTAGGGGTTTTCAAAGGTTTTCCCCAAAGACAATTGAAAGCGGGCTGTTATTTATGTCAGTTATTTATGAGTGAGGTGTGTCACTAAGTTCCCCTTCTCCATTATGTATACAGTTAGGAGGAAAGTCCAAATTTCAAAGGAGCTAGGACTTAAGGCCCAGAACTTGATTTTACTTCTGTTGGTCTGAAGAGGTGACCCTTCCAGAAGAAGCTGAGACACCTCACTTTTGCTTGATAGTTTTTTTAAAAAAATATTCTTTCCCGAAGACAGAAGCATAGGAAACAGGCCTACCTAAGACTCAATTGAAAAGAGAATTTTAGGAAATATAATGAATACTCTGGGAAATTAAGGGAACTTCCCAGTGGTCTTTAAAATGAAAAAATGGGTTGGGCATATGTGGTCCTGGGGTCACCTGCACCCAGGTGTTTGTTCAAAGTGCTGTTAAGTACAGACTCAGCCATTAGAGCCACAGCCTGGAATCTGCATTTCTAACAAGCCTTCCCTGCCACCCCCTGCCCCCAACTAATGCTGACACATAGGAAACCAGAAAACCAAGACCCACAGCATTAAGGAGTAGACTATGTGATATCTCCAAGGCACATTTAGCCTCGTGACTTTAATTTCATTTTCTTTCTCTGAAAGATCTTTTAATTTTCAGATTTTCCTTAGCTTTTTACATCTACATTTTCATTTTTTCTAAGACTATAAGTCAGGGTCCAATGAATCTTATGACAGTAATTTTTAAAATATATGTATTTCTTTACCTTTATATTAATTTAATTTTCTGAATATGTAGTACTACTGCCACAACTTAATTCATGGTCCTTCCTCTTAAAGGGCAATGGACACGGCTATATTATTGCATGTGTCCATGCATTCAGTCAACACACGTGTGTTAAGGAGCTTCTCTGTGTAAGGTGCTCAATTAGGCACTGGGGCTACAAAGATGAAAAGAACATTGCCCCTACTTTCAAGCAGTTTTCTCTTCTGGGAAGGTCTAGACATCAACAAAAACAATGTGATGGCAGCATTGACAGAAATTGGGTGGAGAGGGATAGAAATTTGCAGGTACAGGAGCTGGTTGTGAGTTCTTTGAAGAGCAGAAACCAGTGACCCAAAGTTGATTAAACTGAGAACAAACACAAAAAGGTAAAAGCACATAAACCATAGCAAAGGGAGGAGCGTGGTTGAATCAGGATCACTGAAAATAGTCACATGGTGGTACCCAAGGGCAGGACTACTTAACCAGAAAACCAGTGAATTTCCAGAAAGGGTCCAAGAAGTGAGGATGGCATGCCCAGGGCCTGGGTGTGTATGGTTGGCTGAGAGTGCTGTCTGTGCCTTTAATTACAGGACGACTCCCATGTGGGCTCATACTATGTCTTACAGGTGACTGCTGCTTCCGATGGGTGAGCATTATGGGAAATGAGGTATCAGATGTCAGGGAGGTACAGAGAGGGTGTCCTGGGTCTGCCAGATGCACAGGGGTTATGGAAAGGGGTCCATGTTCAGAGGCTAATGTGGACCAAGCCCACTCAGGCTTTTTGGAAAGTTGTTGGGTATGACTGGAAGATAAAGCACATATTTTGGAGAGGGAGGATTTGAGGCCAGAGAAGTGGGTAGATATCAGAAGATCCTAGAGAGTTTTACACTACTGTGAGCTGTTTAGCCTTTATTCTAGAGGATCAGTTGAGGCCTGTAGGGCAACCAAGATGGTGTCCAGAAGGATGCACAGGGAACGCCAAGCCGGAATGGGCAATGGTGGGGACTAATAACAAGGGGCAGCTAGGCAGTGCATTGTTCACGCCTGTCATGATTCTTAACTGGAACTCCACAATACAGCTCCCATTTTCTTTAGATTCTGTTGCTGTTACAGAGCCCCTTTCCCTCTTCCTGTGCTCCCTGCAAGCTCAAGCCTTTGCTCATGCTATTCTCAGAAAGTCACTTTCCCCACTGGGAGAGCCATCTCTTCTTCTCTGCCCATCCATAGCTGCTTCATCTTGTAAGGCAGAGGCCATGCAGATAAAGAAAAAGGGAAGTGGGCTGAGTTCATTCATTCATTCATCCATTCGCTGAACATCTACTACCTTCCTGGCACTGTCTTAGGTACAAGGGATGAAGTTACGAACAAAAAAAAGGACAAAAATCCCTTCCTTTACGGAACCACATTTTCACTAGAGAATTCCACCAATAAACAGATAAATGAGTAGCATAAATGCTCTGTTAGACAGAGGTCAAGTACCAAGAAGAAAAATAAAGTGGGGATTGAGGTTAGAGGGTGGTAAGGAGCTGGCTGTAGTTTTAGATACACTGCTTGTGGAAGTCTTGCCTAGAAGGAGGTAGTTGATAACGTAAGGAGATAATTTCTGTTCTTTTGATAGACACATGTGGCTTAATATTAATGAATTGAAATGTCTTCATTTTCACCAGGGATACTGTTTCACATTTCAAGGGAAATGTGAATCTCTCTTAGACTATCTTTCGTTTTCCCCTTTGGATAGTATATGGATGGAGAAGTATTTTTCTTCCAGAAGAAAGCAATAGTGGCTGCATGGAGATAAAAAGTAATTGACACCTGGCTTTGGATGGGGAGACAGTTGTGCGGGTGGAATCTGGGGCAAAGGGGGGAGACAACACCCCAAGAAAGGGAGGAGCCAGGCATCACGCCACATGAATGTGGGGGCCCGGAGAGGTGGATCTTGTTTTACAACAGAAATGTATAGATTTTAACCTGGAATATCTTGATTTTTAAATTCTCTCTCCACTACCTTCCTTTTCATCACCATCATCATCACTATCACCATCATCACCACCACCCTCACCATCATCATCATCATCATCGTCATCATCATCATCATCATCGCTGTGAAGTCTGAATGGAACACATCTGTATTGCTGGATTTACCTTGAGGGATGACAGTCTATAACCTCTGCCTTATGACTTAGTTCGAGAGCAGTCTGAGCCCTGAAGCCTTCTTGGATAATGCCAATTCATTCTGCTTTCTACTTCCTTTATATTTTGTGCTCATTTACGTATTCATTCATTTAGCATTTGCCCAGAACTTACTGAGTAGCACGCACTGTGCTAGGGACATGCACAGATTAAAATGCACCATCCAGAACCTTTAGTTAAGTTCTTTTGCTATTATTTGTGCTGCCCATAGCATTTGAGAGTTTTGGAGCTGGAAGATGCCCTCAAGAGTCACATTTATTTTGATCATCCTATCACACAAATGATCGCTTTATTTTATCAGTATCTCATGCATTTCATTTGTTTATTGTTTCATTTGGTGATGCATTGTTTCTATAAAACATCTTTATGCCCCTGGTAAAGAACAGTATCTTGTACATTTCTGTACCTTTTTGGCAGTTAGCTGGGTGTTGAATGCATGGTAAATGCTCAAGAAAGCCTATTTTTTCAGTTGATTGTTGGATTATGGAGAAAGTCTCACAATTTTAAAAAAAGATCTTACATAAAGACTGATGTGAAGTCCATCAGAATTTGCTCATTCCTTGGAGGGCAAAAATTTGAACAGATGACCGTGTAGGGGAAGGAACAGGCTTTTGAATATGTTATTCTATACAAGATGCCTCAGAAGCCAAGCATCAGGGACAGAAAATGTTCATTGCTACGATGTTGCAGGACACCATTATATTGCCTTTAAAAAGTACACGTGGCCATGGGTGCAAGTTCATTTGTTCTTTGTGCATGTTATTATATGAACACAGTGTTTGGGCAATTAAGAAGAAAAGAAAGGATATTTTTTGCTCTTAGAGGTAAGCATTCTTTCTTCAGGATCACTGGATCAATTACATGAACTACATAAAGGTCTGAATACTGCTTTCTGCAAGAGTAACCAAACTGACCTCTTGGTTACCTCTCTCTTTCCACAATATTTTAATTCTTGAAGCCAAAATGGCAGAGTTAAAGCTTTGGTTCCATAATTTAGTAAAAACTAATGAACAGTCAAGTAAAGTTAATTAGTTCTGTCAGGTAACTGGCTGAATTTCAGCCTTCGAAGATTTCCAGAATTTTAATTTTCAGTACACGTGATGACTATTCCAATTCGAAGGGGTTAAGTGCTAGTTTACTGCATCTGAAATGGTGCTACTTAAAGAGGGATATATATGTTCCTTGCATGCGCCTTTCACTCTTTTTTTTTTTTTTCGGGAAAGTGTTAATTAGCAGAGAGGCCTCCTTACATGGAACAAACAGACTTTATGCTGACCTAGATCTAGATTGTTTTATTTTCTCCCCCAAATCCCCAAATGAGGTGCAGCATCTCATTTTCATGAGGGTCTGGGGATAAGGGAGGATAAAGCAATCTCACGTTACATCAAACTCTCATGATCTGTTTAAACATTAAATTCCCCACAAATTAGGTTTTGGATTAAATGATGAAAAAGGTTTCGGGGAAATGAATGCAAAGAAAGATGCACTTGTTTGGCTTAACGGTGGCTTCTGAGCTTTAATGCCACACACAATGTATTCCTAATGCTGGGTGGTTTGGTAGAAAGAGGGTCACACTTTGTGATGTCAGGTGACTCAAAGATGCAAATTCTTATCTCCATCCTTTTCTTTCTGGGTAACTTGTATCTACTTCCTTTTCTCTTCTCACTGAGAAAGGAAGGGGGTCCTTCCCTAACCCCCATGTTACTATAGATGATTTTTCACACTGTACTGCAGAGACCACTATGGCTTTTCAGGAGCCATAAACTGACTTAAGATCAAGAGAAAAGAACTTTCCTTTCCCTCAGCTCAGGGTCCCATGGTCTTACAGATACTGAGCAGATTCTTCCTATGCCTAAGATCCTCTGGTAGCTATTTTGGGCATATCTACACATTCTTAAGTTAAGGTTGGTGCCTCAGTGGCTTAGCACCTGGAGGACTTCCCTACCATGGAACAATGGAGAGATAACTCCTAATTGGTCCATCCTGAGCTGGAGGGCTGTATCAGTTGGGTCTTGGAAGGAAACAGAAGCACAACTCAACTTCGGTTATTTGAAGATGGTTCAATAAGGGACTTGATAGAAAGGTGAGAGCAGAATGGTGGGCAAGCATAAGAAGCGGTGCAGGAGTCAAAAAAGCACATCCAAGGCCCCAGACTGCTTAGGCGGGACCCTGGTTTCCTGCCTCTTTGTTTTGTTTTCTTCCGTCTCCTTTCCTTGCCCTTTGTTCTCTATTTCTAAGCCTTCCTGATTCGTGTGGTTTAATTACCAGTCTTCCCTTGCCTCCTTGAAATCATCTGGAAAGTTTCTGAGACATCCACTGCTGACTCAAACCCATGAGGGAATTTCATGAGGAGATGATACCAGGATCCGATTCCCTTAAGTAATAGCCTCTTTCTGTTTCATGTCTAGTTAATTTGTTGAAATCCGAGACAGAGGGAGTTCGGGTGGCGGGTTAGGGTCACGTGGAGCCCAGATCCATGATACAGCCACAGATTTACCCTCTTCCAGAGCTGTTCGTAATTTAGCAGATATTCCCGCTCAAGGCAAAGGATCATTACTATTTGACTTAGTTTATGGGGAAAAGGAAGTAGGTTCCTCTGGGAAGGATGTGGTTGAGTGAATCTGAGGTGAAATCACAGGCTCAGATGTGCTGTCTTATCTCTCTGGAGCCTTCCATTATGTGCGTTCTTTCCTATGGCTTTGTTTTTCCGCAAAAGGCTCTGGTGTACCAGGAAACTAGTCAATTTCAGTATCAGCATGGAGTAGGGGCAACTTTATAAATTACCACCTCGTGGGGACTCACTCTAGGTGTATTTTGCTTTCAGAAATTCTCATTAGGCAGGAGAGTGTCGAGGGATCACTGTGGTCCTCTGTCCCCAGGTGGTGTTTTTTTGTAAGCTTGGGAAAAAGTTGCCACATATACATACTTTTTCCCATGATTTTTTATTTTTACTGAGTTTCCTCTCCTTAGTTTCTTTTGGCTTTGACTGGATGCTGCTAACTTTTTTATTTAGGAAGCTTTTCAGTATTGCTTTTAAGGGTATAGTTGAGACTTATTCCCCCCAGGACCTGGACCCACTCGTTTAGAATTTGTATCCCCACTGTGTCCTCTGGGTTCCCAGAACTGCCTGTGATGATGGCCCCATGCAGCCTGTGTGCCCCTTACCTTCCTTCCCAGGCCCTTGTCTTCCACATAAGAGATTTGCTTTTTATTCTGTACATATCTGGAGGATTAATGGATTACTACTATGTACTTATGGGCACATAAATTCTCTCTCTCTCAGTAAAGAGAGAATACTGAGCGAGAGAGAATGAGAGAGAATACATGTGTATATATGTGAGTGTGTATATATATATATAAATATGCTACATATATAGCGTATATGTATTTTAACAGTGCTTTCTGGAGACAATGCTGTAATTCAAAAAGAGAATTCTGTTGGCTCAAAGTGGGAAACACAGTGGGCTACCAAGAGAGATGTTTGGGGTCAGTGAGTCCCCTTCAAAAGGTCCCATGCGTTAAGGCTGCTGTTTTGCCTTCTCCTAAGACTGAGCCTGGAACTGAGCTATTCCCCAGCACAGTGGTTCTCACCTTCAGCTGCATATGGAATCAGCCGGGAAGTTTTAAAAACATTGGTGCCTGGGCCTGGACCACAGAGACGGCAATGAAATTAGTCCACCTGGGGCACAGGCTGAGCATTGGGATTTTTCAAAACTGCCCAGGTGATTCTAATATGTGACCAAGATGGAAAAGCACTGCTCCAGCAATAGGCTCTGAAGGAGAAGACGTCTACTGACAGGTACACAAATGAGACTCAATCATCAGGTTATAGGAAGGTGGAAAGATAGTGTATTTTGAAGATGCGGAAGTGGAAATGTCTACCAATAATTTATTTTCTTGTGCATCTTCCAAGAGTAGGGCTTGATGTTTGGCATCAAGGACACAAAAAAGGACAGTTCCAGCATTCCAGTCAACAAACTCAAATTGTTGAGAAACCTCTTATCCTAGATATCAGGGAATTTTATTAAGCACTGGGTGGGCTACATAAATCTAATCTTCAAATCTAGTGGAGTTGAAGACAGATATGTTCAAGGAATGTAAGGAATACAAGGAATATTCATCCCAGACTGTGTCACAAATAGTGTGTGACACAGGTCAAAATTAAGTTCCATGGAAGCAGTTACTTACGACCGAGGAAGATTTTTTGGATGAGGTGGGCTTTGAGCCGAGCTTTGAACAGGAAAGATCTAGGCTGAGCAAAGACCATGAGCCTTCAAAGAGTGGAGCCGTTTGGAGACCAGCACACATACATCTGCGGTGGCAAAGGAGAGGGAGGGGCCAGTGTGTGGGGAGGGGAAGCTGGAAAAGCCAGTGGAGAGTGGATTAGAGGGGTTTAGGAACTCCATGCTGTTTAGTTGGGGTTTCATTTCATAGGTGATGTGGATTCATCTCTCTGTGAGTTCAGAAGCGCCATGATCAGATGACTGTTTCAGGACAATGACAAATTCAAGGTTGGTATAAAGAATGAGTTGGAGAAGAGGCTGAAAACAGAAGGATCAGCCAAGAGTAGGGAGACAAGTGTCATCATCAGGGCTGGAGAGGATGAGAACATATCTAGGACGGTGGTGAGAGGAACAGGGAGGAGAGGAGAACTTGTGTGTGAGACACATCCCAGTGGCAGAGTCGATAGAAATTTATAATAAACTGGATGATTGTGGTGGTGAGTTAGAAGGAGGAATCAAAGATGACTCTATAATTTCTACTCTGGGTGGCTAAGCCTCCAGGAAGGAGACCTTTAAGTCGTGGGTGGCCGAGGCTCTGCGGGGTACCATGAGGTTTTAGGCAGCTGTCTTGAGGACGCATGTCTGCCCCATTCACCATATGCCTAGTGCCTGGCCCATAGCAGGCACCAATATTTATTGAATAAACGAGTATTCGTTGAATAAATACATGCAACTCTCTGAGAAGGAAGTATAGTTGGCCGAGTAAGTTTTCGGAGGGGGAAGAATGGGGAGTTTGGGTTTTCCCATGTTGAATTTGGAATTCCAATAAGGCAGCAGGTAGTTGAAAATGCAGACCTGAAGTGTAAGAGAAAGCCCAACAGCAGACACGTAGAGATGATTGTCCTCAAAGGGACATCTAATTGGGATTCTGGATGTGTACATGAAAAAGCAGCTAAAGATAAAATTATCCTGGGCTGGATGCCAGATGGCTGGTCCAGACACTGTGAGCTACAGGAATTCAGAGGAGGAAGCATCTGTGATATGTCTCATCCTAGACCATTTCAAGGAATAGATATTAAAGCGGAGTCTTGACGGATGAATATATAGATCTTAGGAAGAAAGAAAGGGGAAGAAATTCCAGGATGAAAGAAGACTGTGAACAAAGCTATAGGGGCAGGGATCCATGGGGTATTTTCTAGATCCTTGCTACTCAAGGGAACTAGCAATACTGACCTCATCTGGGAGCTGGTCAGAAACGCACACTCTCCCGTCCCTGCTCTAGCTTCCTGGATTAGAACCTGTGTTTTAACAAGATCCCTAGGTGACTTGGGAAAGCTCTAAAGTTGGAGAAGTGTTGGTCTAGGCCAGGTTAGTCCAAGTGGAGGACTTGTGTCATGGAGTATGTCACGTGGGGGAGGTAATGAGGACGCCTGAATGCCAGAAGGGCCAATGCCACGTACCATGTTCCTTTAGCAAGATCATTTTGGTAGAAGTTCAGGAGAGTCCTAGGCTAAAAGGGACCCATCAACCAACCAGGGAGTCAAAGGACTTTAAATATTAGGAAAATGTCTAATGCTAGGTTTTGGTTCATGACGGGTTAATACCCTTCATGGCACTTGGCATCGGCTGGCATTGAATGATGGCTGCAGATAACCACAACAGCCTAGGCAGGTAACAGGAGATGGGTGCTGTCCACATGCTTTTCATAACACTTGTCTCTCACAAGCCGGGTCCCTTTCCTCTTTGGTGCACAATACAACCTGTTTAATGGGCCTCTTTAGGTTTTCCCCAAACCATCCCAAATATGGTTATTATGCAAGGAGGTAGTTTGATCTAACCACAATATAAAGCTATATTAGAGTATATATTCCCACTGCAGTTTTTTATTTCACTTTATTTCATTTAGTCAGATGTGCAGTCCCCATCAGAATATCTTCATATAAGTCTGATAACAAGGTGCTTTTTCATCGCGTCTGAATAAATCGTCCAGAAAATAAAATGGCAATGCAGAAACAATCTTACTTTCCAATCGCCTCATTCATATTGCTCAATTACTCTTAAACTTTTATTAAATTATGTCAAGTCAATTTGTGTCTATAGGAGATTTAAAAAATATTAGTCAATTGGTTATTACCTCAAAGAAAAATTTAATTTCCTACGTTAGGATAAAATTATTAGCCATGATGTTTAGCTGGATAACTTCCAAAAGCAAATTATGCTGACCCCAAATCTTTCTGTCAGGAATGTCATACTCCATCAAAGCATATAACATGGAGAAGTTAAAGCTGAAAACTAGGGAGCTTTCAGGATGGTTGTTTCATTTTGCTCTGTCCTACATGCAGTTTCAGAGGTTTTGGCCTTTATTATTTAATTTATTCCCAATCAAAAAACAGCAGGATGCCCAAAAGGCCATGATGCGTATGGGAAGAAGAAAACAAGAGCCGCACAAAAGCTCAGAGAGCAGTATTTTAGAATTCTTCTAATCACACCTCTGAAACGCTCAAATATCACGTCATCCCCCAGTTCTCTGAGCTCACCTACAATGGACAAAGTGAAATGTCAACAAACTGGGTATTCAAGAGGGAAAAAGGAAAATTATACTTATTATGCTTCTTTTTGTTCACTACGTCAGAATTACGCTATGGGTAAAGGAGGGAACTGATGGGAGAAACAATGAACTAGGCGAAAGTGTAGGATGTCAAGCAGCAAGGAGACACAGTTCACCGTTCTTTCCTGCACAGCCACGCTTCCTATTTCCTACTTGCAAGGTAAACGTTCTTCATTTTTGCTTTCATCCGTAGCCTCCTCCTCCCTGCTTTACACTCTCCAATCCATGCCTCCCTCTCCCCCTGGGTCCTCCTTGCACACCAATGGTGGATGTGTTTATTGAGTTATCCTTGTTAGAAGGGAAGCTTCAGAACATCCATCCACATGGGTGGGACATCACGAAGCCAGACGCTGATTTTTATCGGAGGATTCTTACACAGTGTAATACTGAATGTCTGATGAGATTAAGGCCCAGCAATTCTCCCTCCCCCACCACCCCCCGGACAGTCTGCACATTAATAAGTGCCTGTGACTGACTGAATTGTCTTCCCCCAAAAGATAGAAGTCCTAAGCCCTGGAACCTCAGCATGTGGTTTTGTCTGGAAATAGGGTCTTTGTAGATGTAATTAGGTAAGATGGGGTCAAGAAGTAGGGTGGGCCCCTCATCCAGTATGACTGGTGTCCATATAGGAGGAAGAGAAGACAGACACACAGGGAAGAGAAAGCCATCATCCTCCAGACCCAGGAGGAGAGAAAGCTGAGTGAGGGCAGAAGCAGAGACTGAAGGGCTGCAGCTGCAAGCCAAGGGATGCCAAGGCTGACTGGCAACGCTGCAAGCTAAGAGAAAGGCCTGGAACACGTTCTCCCTTAGCGCCTGCAGAGACAGCCTGGATCTGCAGACACCTTAATTTCAGACTTGTAGCCTCCAGAACTAAGACTCAATACACGTCTGTCGTTGTAGGCCACCTAGTGTGTGGTAGTTTGTTATGACAGTCCTAGGAAACTCATACAGTGCCCTTCTGCAAAATACTAAATAATAATCACCACCACCACCTGTCACGTGCCGTCAGGAGCCAGTTTTGACAGGTCGATGTTCTCAAGACAGTCTGATAGCTTTCTCAGACGGCCCCTCTTGATCCCCAGAGCTGGGCCCAGTCTAAACACATAGCCAACTTAATTGGACACGTGTGCTTCTCATTAAGCATGTAGATGGCACTAGGTTCCTTTTCTTTAAGGACAATAAGTTTGCAATGGGCACGTTCTCTCAAAGTGCAGAAGCCGAGGAGCCCTAAATAAAAGTCGATGAACAGGATGTTCTCTGCTATGCATCAGTAACGTTTTGGTAAATTGAATCGTATTTTAAGTACTCAGAGGGAGCTTGCTGTTTAATTTAAATCCTTTTGCAAAGCAAGCATGCCTTCCCCCCCCGCCCCCCGCACAGAATCAGATTTCTTGATCTCGGCTTTCTTCAAGTAGGGGGCACACGCCCGTGGCAGAAATCATTAGGAAAAAGAATCTTATGACTTGGTGTCAGGCTAAGGATGGATCAGGTTGACCTGAGGGTGTTTTCTCAGACATGAAAGGATGATAGTTTGGGACTAATTTTACTAAGTGCTTTTCAATAGCAGATTCTAAATGAAGAAATTGGGTGAATTTTATTATCTATTTCAAACATTTGAGATTCTATAAATATAGACCAGTAAATATATTTTCTTTATAACGGCAATAATATTAGTGCTAATTTAAGGGTAACTTCATATCCCAGCCCTGCTTGACTGCTTAGGAACCTACATTTTTTCTAAAAAAGGAAATTCCTTGGAATGTTTTGCGAATGTAAGATAACACAGGAACGAATTTCATTCAACAAAAGAGAAAAACTAAAGCAGAGGAATTTACAGTTAACTCATGGATTAATTCAGAATTTTTTGAACTTATACCATGTGCTTCCACCATACAGAGTGCTTTACAAAAGCACAATTCTTATCCTTATGGAGATACAGTTGCATGTTAGAGCCAGGACACATAGACAAAGAAAGGGTTAAGTAACAGTTCTAGACAGCGTAAGTGACCGAATATTAAGTAAATACTCTGTGTTAGTGGAGGCTGGACTATTCCTGGGAAGAGATTTAGTTCATGGCTCTGATATTCTCAGCTTTGACTCACTTAAGGGCAATGAACTGTCATGAAGAGCATAATTATCAGAGACACGAAGTTTCTGGATGCTTTTCTGTGCTCAAACTGGCCAACCAGCGTTAATAACCACAGCACACTTTTAAATTCAATGATTCTGAGGAAAGGAAAGTCTGTGAATTGAAAAGCATCCCCTTGTGATGCCAGGACTGCCCTCATAGAGATTCTTGTTTCATTTCAGGCTCTTAAGAGAGACTGCTCTTCTGGTTCTGAGGGACTTTGCCTTCAAAATTCACTGTAAATGAAAACCTGAATGTGACATTCTCCTCTTAACAAAACATTCTTTAAATTTTGAAATGCTCACACTGAGCTGGGCCTACAGTAAGGCAAGTAAGGCACTTGCTTTGGGTGTAAAACTTAAAGGGGGGGCACCCCAAAACTCAGCAATCAAAAGGAATCATATTTGAATGCAATATTTTTAAGAATTCAAAATAAATGCAAAAATTCTCTGATGAATAAAATATCAAAAATTTCAATGAAGGCAGAATTGATATGGCTGATTTTTCTTTTCCTTTTGCCTCGGGCTCCATTTTAATACTGTGTTGAGAGACGCTTGTAAGAATACCGTCAATGCACACCAACTACTAGCCACGTATTTAAAACTCCCTTAATTCTACTCTAAGGATGAAAAGTTTTCAGTCACAATCACAATGAGATCATGTTTTATTTAAAAACAAATCCTCAAAATTAATTCACTCACTTCTTCTTCAGCAGATCTATATCTCCAGCCTCTGTTGTGTCCCTGGCCTCTTGTAACACATGTGAGAACACTTCACAAGTCATCAAACCCTATTCTCAATTTTCTATTTTCCCTATTTCATGCTCTTCAACTTTCATTTTCTCGCGCCCGGTTTCGGCCATGGACGATGCTGACAGATCAAATGAACAGGGCGAATCTGCTAACTCGGTTTTCCATATCTCCCTGTATCTGGATTACCCTACTTAGTGAGCTAAACAACCCTGTGCCGATTTGGAGCCAAAGGAAGGATCAGCTCCGTGAAGCGTGAGGTCATGCTTCTTTGTGCAGCAGCAGAGGCAGCGGGCTTTCATCAGAGAGAGTTGTGAAGGGGACCACATAGCTGGTGTCACCTATAAGACGGCGGGCTCTCCTGGCAAATGGGAAGCCACTTATAGTTCATGGCTTCTCCCGGTGGGTTAAATACTGTAAATCCTTATGAGGAATGCCAGAGCCATAGAATCAATAGAAACCAAAATGGCCTTGACTCGGCCTGCCCTATAAGTGGAGGGTCCCAGAATGACAGACGTGCCCATGGCTCCACGGGGGGAATGCGATCTGGCGAAAATGACAAGGATCACTTCTGTGTTACTTTATTCTCTGCCCTTCCCACTTTTACTCAGTTCTGGCAGGGCACGGGATTCTCAGTCATGTTTTCAAGTTTAACTTTTTGAAAACTTCACGCTTCGGGGTGACACTGGGCATCCAGGGAATTATGAAATCTCCCACCTCTCCGCTGGGAGAGTGGTAGGGAAAACCAACTCCAAACCCAGGAGAGCTCTTCTCCAAGGTATTGAATGCGAAGCTGACAGAGAGATCCCAGGACTGAGAATGGCCTGGCTGGAGACGTAGCTCCAGGGAGAAGCACGAGGGACTCAAAGGTGGCAGAGCGACTCTGATGAAGGTTCTGAACCCACAATGGGAGAGTGGGGGGTGCAGCTAAGAGCGATGGATGGAGGAAGAGCTTTGTCACCACCCCAGGTATTAGGTTTGTACCTATACAGTTTCCTAGGGCTGCTATAACACAGTAGAATAACTGGCTTAAAACAACAGAAATGGACCCTGTCACAATCTGGAGGCCTGGAGTCTAAATTCAAGGCATCTGCAGGGTTGGTGCCTCTGGAGCCTCTGAGGGACAATCTGCTCCTTGCTGCTTTCCCAGCTTCTGGGGGTTGCCAGCAATCCTTGGAATCCTTTGGTTTGAAATGGCATCACTTCAATCTCTGCTTCTGTCTTCGCATGGCCTTCTCCCTCTGTGGGTGTCTCCCTTGGTGTCTGTCCAAATTCCTCTCTTCTTACAAGGACAGCAGTCATATTGAATTGAGGGCCCACCCTACTCCAGTATCACCTCATCTTAACTTGGTTCCATCTTCAAAGACCTTATTTCCAAATAAGGTCTCATTCACAGGTGATGGGGGTTAGGACTTCAACATATCTTTTTGGGGGACACAATTCAATTCACAATAGTGCCTTATATTAAATAATAAAAAAGTATATTTTCAGCTACTATTCAGAATCGAATAAATGCAAATCCCTCAAAGTGCTCTCGCATATTTTAGGGCAGCATCTGTCAGATTTGAGTAAGAATTGACACCTGGGATATTTATTTAAAAAGGCATATTTGGATTCAGCATGTCTGTGATGGGCCCATGGTCTGCATTTTAATAGTATTCAAGTAATTCTGACCTAGGTGATCTGGAGACCCTACTTTGAGAAACACCGTTTTATGTTGAGACTTTAACGCTCTCAAAATGATCAGTGTCTTGCTACTAATTCCCAGATATTTTCTACGTTAGATCATTGTTATTTACCTTTGACTCAGTTTTATAATGTGGAACATAAAACAGTTTCCACAGTCAGTCCTAATTCACTATTAATACTATTCATTAATTGCAGGTGTGTGAACTGAGACCTTATTTCACATGTCACCATAATCTTTATCTATTTTCCAAATGGCTTGACATCTATTCAAATTAGAAAAGATATTTTCAATTGAAGTTTTAAAAAACCTGCTGCCATTTTGTTTGAAGGTATCAGACTGAATTCAATAACAACTTAAGATTCACCTTGATGATATATCAGCGTGCTAACAACCTTTACAATGATATTAAGGGCAACGCCAGCAACAAATTAACAGGCAAAAAGAAACCACTGGTAGCCTGAGCTGAGAAAGAGACTTCTGATGAGTTTCCTCATTTGTGCAGTATGGTTAATTACAGAGCCTGTTAGTACAGAAGGGCCTGGGAGAGAGGAAGCATTAAATAAATATTAGCTATTATATATATATTTTTTATATGTATAGCTATTATTATTTTACTTAGCCATTAAATAATGACAACCTGTGCCTTTGGAAAGGATTTCCTCCCCTTATTTTACAAATGATTCCCTACAAAGCAAGAGGTAACAAAGGAAGATAAATCAGTGTTGCATTTTCTTCCATTGACTTCCAAATGTTTATGAATAATGAGGCCAGAGACATCTCTTTAAGTAGTATTTAGTTATGTTAGCAAAGGGTGCATATTAAAACCCTTTATATAGACGTGCATTAAATGTCCCCATGTAGCAAATATTTGCACACTTGGTAATCCTTTTCTCATTTTTCATTATGAGCTAAAAGAAACAAGAGCCTCCTTTCTTTCCATTTACTGAACTGCTAATATTTGTAATTGAAACTTAAGAGAAAAATCTTATACAGTGGTTCAATTTACGTACAATGGTGCTGTAAAAGAGGCTTTTATTTACACAGAACCATTCTTTGGCTCTATATACATAGTGATCTACAAACTTACACACGCATGGGATGTATACACGTGTATATATCACAGTATAGACACGCCTTTGGAAGTGTTCAAGATGAATGTAACTTTATAGCTTTTTAAAGAATGAGGAACTTCCAAAGGTCAAACAATTGTGTGATGCCTCTAGAATTTTGGTCTGTTAATTTGCAGAAACATATCTGTGGGAGTGGAATGATCTCGATTTAGCTCCATGACTTTCCTTTGGGTTTTGATTTTAAAAAATTCTTTGGTCACTGCGGGATACATTTTTTCTTAACTGATGGATATGTTGTTCGGAGGAGTTGCACAGCTAATCAGCGGGCTCCGTGCTCACTGGTGGCTTAGTAATTCTGACTTAGGTTGATGTGTTGCACGCTAGGCTGACACCGGGTGAGCAGCTCCCTTTGGGAGATTCT
Source organism: Balaenoptera acutorostrata (assembly GCF_949987535.1). Taxonomy (NCBI): domain Eukaryota; kingdom Metazoa; phylum Chordata; class Mammalia; order Artiodactyla; family Balaenopteridae; genus Balaenoptera; species Balaenoptera acutorostrata. The sequence continues at coordinate 15,644,634 of NC_080081.1, forward strand.
GAGGCTTAGATTCAAACCCTCAGCCCACTGAAGGGGTGAGCCAAATCCTGGCTTGGAACCCCTGGGTCCACAAAAGGAGACCCGAGGCTGGTCGACTTCCCGCAGCTCTCCTGGCCCTCAAATCCTGCCCTTTCTCTCAATTCTCATCCTCCTCCTCGTCTGATGGAGAAATCGGGAACCTCTGCTGGAGATGGCTCTTCTCCTTCAGAGTCGGTTCACGCTGCATGTTCCTGGATCCCCCCTTTTCTCTCTGCTCATCCCTCTCGGCCTTCTCTCCTTTGCTTCAGGCCCTAACTGCTGATGCTACTTGGACCTCCGATAAATACACTGTCAATACCCTCTGCTGTCTCTCCCACGCTGTTATAAGTGTATGGCTGGAGGCGACATCTGTCACGCAACTCCCAGCATTTCTCCTGAGCCCTGACCCGAACATCGTGCTTTCTGGCCCGTCTCAACCTCACAGGTCCTCATTTCCTAACTGCAGTTATCATGTCCATCACCCCCATCCCAAGCTTGCTGCTTTTTCTGTGTTTCATGTTTCTATTCTCGTTTCCTGATGTTCTTAGAAGCAAAATTCTCTTGTCTCTCACTTCCGAGTCTCATTCTTTCCTTTGTCTGCCTCTTTCCAGCCTTCCTGATGTGTGTCCTACACATCTTCACTGCCCCAGGGGCCCATCTATGTCTCTTCTCTGAGCTACACATAGAATCTTTCATATGAGCCTCTTCCAAATCATGTCCTTCTCCCTTCCAAGGTTCTGCCAGATGAATTTTCTAGAACGTGGCTCTACTGAAAAATCTTCTATGAGTACCTTTATGTAAAGAGTAAAATCCTCAAAATTGTGAATTGAGCGGTCAGAAGAGGTCTATCGACAGTAGGTATGATGCAGAGTTTTACCCACACAGACATATCACTTACTTTATAACTTGGCCTCCTCAGATGACCAGAAAAGATTTTTCTGTTATATTTTGAAAATTGGTATAAAAGTAAAATTTAAGTTGATTATTCATCATGTTACAATATCTGATTCTTTAAATTCAGGAAGATAGATCAATATATCTTTTAGGATCATTAATCATTGAGCAATCTGCAGCAATACAATCAAAGCAGCAGTGCGATCTGATTTTAAGAGGTTCCTTCTTGGTAGTATCAAATATGTAAAATATTTTTTAAAATTCTATTATTTTCCAGCAGCATGTGTGAAAATACTTCACCATTAATTTCCTCAAAATGCCAGACTTTTCGCTTTTTTCACTTTATCGCTCATCCCCACCCTCCCGACCCATTTAACCAGTTCCTACTCTTATCATGTCTTTAAGCTACTGGGTTGATACCACCCTATGGAGGAATGAGAATTTTCTCCTGGTTTCTATCTTCTGAATGTGCAAACTCAGATATTATGCAGATTTTAATTTCCATAGATGGTTCTCATTAGAAAGTTTTGAGCAAAAGTAGTAATATATCACGCCATAACAGCCCACTTGTATTTCACTATTTTGACCTACAAAGTGCATCACTCTCAAACCTTCTGATCTCTTTTCATGCATTTCTGTTCTTAGGGTTCCAATAGAATAGTGACCCTAACTTGCACAATATTCATATTCAACTTATTTTTCTCTTAGCAGTAAATTTCTTAAGGCTATAGCCCTGACTGACTATGACAGGCCCCAAGTGAGTAGTCAAAGAGATAAGTCACATCGTGCAGATATGTGAAGGACAGCAAATGTTAGGAAGGGAGTGATTAGGAAAGAAAGCTCCTAAAATAATACTTCTTTATTCTGTGCCATGGTTACAGCATTTAATTAAGTGATGCAGGATTTTCCCTGGCTGGGTCAATGGTTAGGGCACAGGGTCTCATTTCAAAATGGATATTATGGCCTCACTCCCTTTTAAACTAAGGGCAGGGGCTTCCCTCGTGGCGCAGTGGTTGAGAATCTGCCTGCCAATGCAGGGGACACGGGTTCGAGCCCTCGTCTGGGAAGATCCCACATGCCGCGGAGCAACTAGGCCCGTGAGCCACAACTACTGAGCCTGCGTGTCTGGAGCCTGTGCTCCGCAACAAGAGAGGCCACAACAGTGAAAGGTCCGCGCACTGTGATGAAGAGTGGCCCCCACTTGCCGCAACTAGAGAAAGCCCTCGCATAGAAATGAAGACCCAACACAGCCAACAAAATAAATAAATAAAATAAAATAAATAAACTAAAGGCAATGACAAGACAGAAGGTTAACCAGTTAAATATTAGGGTCAAAACATTTCCAAAACATCAGCAGTCTCCCACCGTGACTCACTTCTAAAATCAGCCTCAGGTGGGAGATATGGAAATCAATTCCTGGCTGGACTCTCCTTGAGACATTTACATTGGTTTACTACAGACTTCTAAAATGGTGCTTCTTTTGGCCGTTCTGTGACTCCATTTCTTCGTCTGTAAAATCTAGGGTTGTTAAGTGGATTAAACGAATGGATACAGGCACATGTTAATTCTCAAAAGAAGGGGCCATCTCCATTATGGCTTCCACAGAGTACACTGGTGTCCTGGATAGGGTTCAATGACATCATCACCAGGCACCTGGAGACTATGGAACGTGGATGGCCAGAAAACTCTAGGACCAAGAATAGCTAAAAACAGGATCTGGTAGATCCAAGAAAGTCTCTGCTGGTGTGGGGTGTGGATCCACGGACGTCACCTGAGGTGGGGGGAAGCCGACAGGCAGAACAGCACGCAGTTTGTGCTCAGCACAGATGGCGCGAACCAGCAATGTTGGTGACTCTGCTCCGGGTGCAGTGGGTTCTCTGGTCTCTTTTGCATTTTGTGTTGCCTGTAGATTCCCCCAAACTCTCGGCTATACCCAGAGGCAGATTAGCAATCTCTAGATGAAATCTTCCTCCGAGAAGGCTGTGATTATCTTCCAAATCCCTGACCCCAAAGTGAGAGCTGACCGCCAAAGTATGATTTCTATTTTTTAAAAATGATGGTTGTTAATGAAGAACTTAAATTACAATACACTATGGTGGCACAAAAAGAAATCCATTGCAATGCAGAAACAATAGGTACACAAATAAAAGGACACAGCAGCAGTAATTGGGGCAGAAAGCATTAAAGGCACATGAATCACCTTTGCTCCTACTTAATTGTGTGCCATCAAAGGTCACAGAGCGCATCAGATGCTTCAGAGGAGAGAGGGGACATGGCAGATGCACAGGGAGCAAGAGCTAAGAAAACAGGAACAGGGGCTTCCCTGGTGGCGCAGTGGTTAAGAATCCACCTGCCAATGCAGGGGACACGGGTTCAAGCTCTGGTCCGGGAAGATTCCACATGCTGCGGAGCAGCTAAGCCCATGAGCCACAACTACTGACCCTGCGCTCTACAGCCCGTGAGCCAACACTACTGAGTCCACGAGCCACAACTACTGAGCCCACGTGCCACAACTACTGAAGCCCACGCGCCTAGACCCAGTGCTCCGCAACAAGAGAAGCCACCGCAATGAGAAGCCCACGCACTGCAACGAAGAGTAGCCCCCGCTCGCTGCAACTAGAGAAAGCCTGCGCGCAGCAATGAAGACCCAACGCAGCCAAAAAAAAAAGAAAACAGGAACAGCTATTTACAGAGGGCTCCTTTTGCACTGCGCGGAGTCATGAGGGTTTTCTGTGTCTGAGCCCATTTACTCCTGATCAGGTATTAATTCCGTGGACTAAACACTATCTTTGCTGTGGGCCCAGCAGATTCAAGTCCTCCTTCTACCCGAACCAGGTGTGAATTTAGACGAAGCACTTAACCTCTCCTCCTCAGGTATTATTAACTGCATCTCACAGATGAAAAAGTGAAGACTGAGCCATTAAGGTCACTTCCTGTAAGAGTCAATGCTGTCATATGAACCCAGATCAGTCTTTTTTCTTTCTACAGTGCAACTGGAGAGTTCTGTCATATTTCTCCTTATAAGAAATGGGGAGGGGCTTCCCTGGTGGCGCAGTGGTTGAGAGTCTGCCTGCCGATGCAGGGGACACGGGTTCGAGCCCTGGTCTGGGAGGATCCCACATGCCGCGGAGCAACTAGGCCCGTGAGCCACAACTACTGAGCCTGCGCGTTTGGAGCTTGTGCTCTGCAACAAGAGAGGCCGCGACAGTGAGAGGCCCGCGCACCGCGATGAAGAGTGGCCCCCACTCGCCGCAACTAGAGAAAGCCCTCGCACAGAAACAAAGACCCATCGCAGCCAAAAATAAATATAAATAAATAAATAAATAAAAAAAAAAAAAAAAAAAAAAAAGAAATGGGGAGGAAATGTGTCAGTTCAGAGGCTCAGGGGACAGTGAGGTAGGGGGCCCCAAATTTGTCTCTGAACAGGGTGGAAGTAGAAAGACACATGGAAATTCTTTTTTCCTTATGGTACCATCTTTCTGGTGGTAGATATTTAACTTCCTCTCGTAAACTTGTAGAAGATCCTTCATAAGGGTTTCTATGAGGCCTTATTTAACCCAGATATCAGATTAACAGATTCAAAAGAAGCTCCCAGAAGTTTTCGCATTTGTGGTCCCATCTTATTCACATACCAGACTTCTTTTTCAATTCTCAAGTAAATGAGATTTTAGAATGAGATAATGTTAGTTGTAAGCATGTTTTACAATGTTTCTTTTTCCTTTTATAAACTCACATTCACTGCTTTGGATTCTTTTACTCTCCCTGAAGTATGTTAACATGAACTCCCCTAGTTTTCCTGATTTTTGTTGCAGAGAAAGGAGATCTTCCACGACCTCTCTTTCAAGGAAGGTCACTATATAAAACACCAACCCTTCATTCAGATTTCTGAAAAGTTTTCCACCCGGGGAAGAGCAACAAATCAAAAAACTGGCATCAATGTGCAGATATTTTACAGCCCAATCCAGAGAGACTCTGCAATTTTCATACTGAGAAGTAATATATGACCTAGACAAGACCCAGACATAGGCTCATGAGAAAGACTACGGGGTTTTTAAAATATTGCCTTGATCATGGAAAAGAAATGTGAGTAATCGCTGCCATCCACCAACTCAGGATGGTCTTTGGGGGCAATCAGTGTTTGAGAGAATCAAGGAACATCTGGAAATCAGCATATTTTGAGCTCGTTCACACCCTGCTTGGTTCATATTTCAACAGATCTATGTTACTGGGCAGTCATGCTGCTCTGAGAAATGCGGCCTGAATGTATCCTCTGGGATCAGGACATTTCAGCAGGGTTAGAAAGGGAACACAGGAGGTAATCCCCACTCCCTGACCCCAGCTACACCTGCGGCTCTGACGTTTCATGGCTCATTTTAACCTACTTCAACTTTTCCCAGCATTTCCCAGCAAAACGATTTTCAGGGCATTTTACTAATAGAAATGAATAGGTAATCTACATAAGAAAATAACACTTCTCCATAGCACTTCCTGAGCCTCTGTTCAAGTAAAGAACGACCAACCTTTCTGACCCTCCTCTCCTCACCCTTTATGCTCCAGATGAACCAAAGGGGAAGAAAACAAAAATCACAGCATTTAAGTGAGCAGGGTCTTGCAGTAAGACAGGAAAACAAGACAAGGGAGCTTTAAGAGATGGTGCTGATTTTGGCGTGGATATTTTCCCTAAAGTTCAGATAATAAGTCTAGAGTCTATATAAGATGGCTGATTCCCACAGGGCCTTTATTTTAGAAACATTCAGTTCAAATCCACATATTTCTAAAACAGCAAACATCCGGAGAAGTATCTTGGTTTTGGTCTCACATGAGCTCAAGAATCACCACACTGTGTAAAATCTTGCTTCTTTCAGTACATTATATTCTGAAAGAGGTTCTAAGGGTGATTTTATGTCAAATATATATTCCCTTAGATGTCAAGCCTACAGGACTGTAAATTTTCCTCCAAAGCATCCCATTTTGTCTTAGGAACAAGTTATGTATGTTCTTCATGAAGGTATCTAGACATTTTTGAATAAGTTTGTGATTGTAGCTGGTGCTACTTCTTGACAGGTAGCATATGTCAAGATGTCCTAAACAGTGTGACTCGGAGACTTCTGGAAAAACGTCTCCAGGAGGATTCATTGTTCACTTGGTCTACTTCATACAAGGGTTTGTGGACCTTGAGCCCATCCCATCAGCCTTAATTCTAATTGCTTTTCCCTGCTTTCCTGAGATCGTGTCTGCTTTGTCTCCTTGGTGACTCAGGCACTTCTCTCTGGTCCCGCTTTCCTCTCTTCATGGCTTTGATGCAGTTCAGAAAGCAGGACCACCACGATGTTGGAAGGATAAGACAACTTTCCTTTTTGGGCCATGGCAGCCTCCTGAACCAAAAATCATGGACCGAGCCCACGAACGATAATTGCACATCCTTCTACCTCAGTTCAACAGCGGTTAATGGTGAACTTTGACTTGCCAGTGGTGGGGACCAAAGGTGGTGCTTGATAGTTTTGTAACTGCCTTCACATACATTTAATCACCTAACCACCACACGCACCATACAGGTATAAACGGCACATTACCCTTTGTATAGATGGAGACTCTGAGGCTCAGGGAAGTGTAGTAAAGGGCAGAAGGGGGGCTTGAAGCTGGATTTTTGATGCCAGATCCAGTGCTGGTTCTAGAACATTATGTCTGACTTACCCATGAAGTGAGGGCTATGGAGCTGAATGCTTATTCTCCAGGCCCTAGACGTGTGGTTCTCAAACTTGACTGTGCTTCGGAACCACGTGGAAGGCTTGTTAACACACAGATTCCGGGCTCCACCCCCTGAGTTTCGGATCTAGTAGGTCTGGAGTTGGGTTTGAGAATTTGATTCCTAACAGGTTCCCAGGTCATGCTGGTGTCACGGTCTCTCCCGGGGACTGTACTTTGAGAGCCACTGTTTTAGAATCAAGGACAGTGGCACCCCCCCCATCCCCCATCTTGTTTTCCCACTAGGATTTCACGGGAAGGTTTAAAAGTCCATATTAATGCCTAGACCCTACTTCAGAAGGATTCAGTTATTGCAGGGAAGGACCTGGGGGCGTTGGTATTTTTTACTGTTCCCCAGGTGACTGTAATGTACAATCACATTCCAATAAAGGTTGGAGGCCAGCAAACGGAGGTCACCAGCTGGCTGCTTTTTTTGCAAATATAAATTTTATTGGCTCACAGCCAGGCGCATTTGTTTACATGCTATCTGTGGCTGATCCCTCACTGTAAAGACAGAGCTGAGTAGTCCTGACAGAGACCACTGGCCAGCAAAGCAGAACATACTTACTCTCTGGCCCTTCGTAAGTAGTAAAAGTAAAAGCAAAATAGGGGAAACTAGAGAAGATACCCTATGCTTTTTTACTTTCAACAAGTCTTTCCAAGTCTTGATCAAGACACTGTGGGGAGTGCTGGGAAAAAGGAGAGAGGCTGAGCTCTTCTATAAGGGACCTGACTTAAAGTTTTGATTGCATCTTTTGCAAATGACTTTTCTCCCGACTTCTCTGTTTCTTGTACACTCATTCTCTTTTTCCACCATCTGCACACTTTCCCTTCCTCCCTCTCTGTGGTTACACAGGTTTCTTAATCCCACTCTGCTTCCCTCTCTGCTTTCCTATCCTCATTTGCTGATCTATACACGGGATGTGTGTTGCAGTGAAAAAGACATCGTATTGATATTTGGAGGTAGAGGATTCGAATTGGAATCCTACCCCGCCAAGGTATGCCTGTACCTTCCTCACTGGGTTGCTGCAAAGATGGAGGAAGGTCAGTCAGAGTGCACTGCAATCTGCAAAACACCTTGCACATTTCATTTTTTGTTACTGGCCACAACTTCTCAGGAGAATTCAAGAAATTAACTGCAGGCCACTTCACAGGTTTCCTTTTGGTGCTCCCCAGGAAGGGACAGGAACTGTCCAGACCCTAAAATTGGGTTTATCCTAGTTTGACAAGGGGGGGAAAACCCCCAAACCTCTCAGGCTGCCGTTTTTATGACTGACTCGGAATCCCAGGATTAGAGCTCAGAGCCCGCACAATCGACCGTTGACAAAAAGATAAAAGATGCTACATAGTTTTGGCCTTAAGCGAGATTGATGGTCGTGCCTGTACCTAATGCAAAATCTGGAAAAAAGGCAAAAAAAAAAAAAAAAGTCAAGAAGAAACTATGATTACTTAAAACTTCACAGTTATAAATAAAGTAGAACAAATGTAGCCAAAAATTAAGGGAGACTTGAGTCTCTTCAATGGTACATCAGACTTCCTGGCTCAGTGCTATATTGAGAGGGTAATGCATATAAATTCATAAAGCACATGAAGATCTTGGAATTCTTTTCCAACCCTGATGCACAGACCAATTTCATCCCTAAATCCCTCATCTATTGTCCCTGGAAAAATCTTGTCATGTGCAGCATCCTCCCAATGATTGCCAGAAACTTCATGTAAACATCCAGAGAAAAGAAAATGTTAACCTCTCCCATAAGTCACCAGTCGTGGCCAAAGAGAAAAGTATCTTTCTTGTAAACAGAGATCTTCACATTTGTTACTTCTCTTGCAATCTCCTGACATAAAATTCACTCATAGCAAAACTCATTACTGGTCAATTCAGTCAGAACCACCAAACTGATTCTATTTATATATATATATATATATATATATATAAAATATATAAAAATAATTATATATTAATATACTAATAATTATATAATGATATTATATAATGATATTATTATAATTATATATTATAATTATTATTATATAATAATATATAATAATAATATATATATTTCTATATCAATAGAATCAGTTTGGTGGTTGATATTTGGAGGCAGAGGATTCGAATTGGAATATTCAAATATTTATATATATATAAATATAGTTTATATTTATAATATAATTTAAATATATATATTATATAATATACATATATAATAAATATATATACATTTTATATATATATAAACTCCAGAGTATTGAAAAAAGCTTTGGGAAAAATAATCTACTTCTTAGAATGACTTGACAAAAGGGCATCATCATTTCTATCAAGCCGTCATACATCTTTAAAGCACACATTTCAAGTTCTGCTCTGAAGGCAGAATCAGCCCCATTTGGGGATCCCCACGCCAGGGATCAACAGCTGAGCCAGCCCCATGCCGGAGGGAATAAACTGGCAACAAATCCTATGTACAGAGAGATTATGCAAAGATTTCACATCTTCCAGTCTGATTAAAAACTTGCAAAATGGAACAGCAAGAATATAATTTGAACAATCTGTTAGACCCAAGACTGCTAGTATCTTTCTCTTGCTCTTTTTTTTTCCCCACTTGGAACTCTCACTTTTTATCACTGTTGCAGATCTAGAAACACCATTTGGATGGAATTAGGCAATAGCTAATTGCTACACTTCAGCTCAATCCAGCTGCCTTCCACGAGGCTTCTTAGGCCCAACAACAAATTTCTTGGCCTCACTAGTGCCTACTGGAAGAAATAGAAGCCCAACTAGGATGAGAGAAGGGACCCAAAAGAATTATGAGAGAAAACAAATTAAATTTAGAAATATGAGTTATCATCAAGGGAGCATCCAGTTTCAAGAACCCAAGTTTGGGGAGATTTTTCCTGCCTATCGCTCTCCATCTTTCCCTTTTAATTCCTGTCCCACAAAGTGTCACTGCTCCATGGTTAGCAATTACTGGTTCTCAGACTGAGAGCAGAGGTCAGATCTTATGGGATCCTTGATTTCTCCATAGCCCACTGAAGAGAAAAAAAAGATAGAAAGAGCACATGCTTATTTTTCTACATCCTTTGATAGCAGGGTCTATCAAAGACTTAATAGACCTAATGTCTATGTTCCAAGTGCTTAAAACTTTCCCCGAGGAAGGAGTTTCTCTCTTGAAATAGCCTGGTAACACATTCGTTTACCTTTCACTTTTCCTAGGTAAGCATCCTGGCTTTCCAGCTTGACTGGAAATTTTGTGTTTTGTGTTTAACTCGGGGGTTTTCTTGCCAGGCTCTTTCTTGATATTTTTTGAAATGCAGTTATTTATAACAGAGATATTTTAGGTCAAAGCTCAAGCAATACTTCCACCAATTTGACAAACAAATGCTGCTCTCTGTAGACAAAGATGATCTCTTCGCTCCTATTTGTTCCCAGAGTGTGGACAGGTCTGTGCCGGGCCCTCCAGCTGGCCCTGCCATGACCACACAGCTGCTCACTGTCTGCTTGGGATTAGGGGCCTAGACTGGACCATGAAACCCAGTAAACCAATGCGCCCAGGTGGCCGTGCTCACCCAACCTTGGCCTCACTTAGTAGTTGCTCTAACTCAGGAATAGGCAAACTTTTTCTGTGAAAGGCTAGTATCAGCCTTTGGAACATGGAAAGCATTATTCTGGGCTTTGCAGGCCATGCGGTCTCTCTCAGGACTACTCAGTGTTTCTAGAGCAATATGAAAGCAGCATAGATTCTACCTAACTGAATGAGCGGGGCTATGGTCCAATAAAACTTTATTTACATAAATAGGCGGCATGGCCTGTGGGCTGGGGTTTGCTGATCCCTTGTAAACAAACTTGTCTGAACAGCTTGAGCTCCACTCATTCAGCTTCTGGTTCCCCTGCTGTACTAATCCCCATCCTAAAAACCACTTCATGCTGTTCCTCAAATCCATCTGCCAACTAGAGTTGATTTATAACCCCCAAATCAAACTAAAATGTGATAGAAAAAGGAGGCACATTTTATTAAACTTTGGGGATCAGTTTCTCAGATCAAAGGGAGACGTTAAACTTGTAGAACGTTTTTACATGGTCATTTAAATGTTAACTAACCATCAGCCTCTTAAGAAAACCACAGAAGAGAACCACCACCACTGCCAACAAACCCACCAGGTCACACACCAGAGCTCCGTGAAACCGGCTAAGGGCCTGTATGTGAGGTTTCTCCTCTGTATCTGCCTGAGGTTACGTGGGGAAGAACATGCAGCACACAGCTCTGCCCGTAGTGAATATTATTACCTCCCTTTAACAGACAAGGAATTAGAGCTGTGCTTCTCTTACTATGACGGACCTATGCGTCACCTGGGGTCTTGCCGAAATGCAGATTCTGAGGCAGTAGGTCAGGGGAGGGGAGCTGAGGGTCTTCATTTCTAACAGGCATCCAGGGAATACTGATGCTGCTTGTCTAAGGCCTTCACTTTGAAGAACAAGGACCTAGAGAAATGATTGGCTTCCTCGGCTACACACTGGAAACACCTGGGAGAGTTCCAAATACAGAGGCCTGGGCCAGCCCCAGACCAGATGTGTCAGCATCTCTGGGGATAGGGACCAGACAGCAGTATTTATTCTAGTTCCCCAGGTAGTTTTTTTTTTTTTTTTTTTTTTTTTTAAGATTTTTAGAAATTTCATGTAATGTCTGAAACATTTATATTAACATATTTCCATACAAATAACCCAATGAAAGTTTAGTATTAGTTGTTTTGTTTGTTTTTTTATACTGCAGGTTCTTATTAGGCATCAGTTTTATACACATCAGTGTATACATGTCAATCCCAATCGCCCAATTCAGCACATCACCATCCCCACCTCATCGCAGTTTTCCCCCCTTGGTGTCCATATGTCCATTCTCTACATCTGTGTCTCAACTTCTGCCCTGCAAACTGGCTCATCTGTACCATTTTTCTACGTTCCACATACATGCATTAACATACGATATTTGTTTTTCTCTTTCTGACTTACTTCACTCTGTATGACAGTCTCTAGATCCATCCACTTCTCAACAAATGACTCAATTTCGTTCCTTTTTATGGCTGAATAATATTCCATCGTATATATGTACCACAACTTCTTTATCCATTCGTCTGCTGATGGGCATTTAGGTTGCTTCCATGACCTGGCTATTGTAAATAGTGCTGCAATGAACATTCGGGTGCACGTGTCTTTTTGAATTACGGTTTTCTCTGGGTATATGCCCAGTAGTGGGATTGCTGGGTCATATGGTAATTCTATTTTTAGTTTTTTAAGGAACCTCCATATTGTTCTCCATAGTGGCTGTATCAATTTACATTCCCACCAACAGTGCAAGAGGGTTCCCTTTTCTCCACACCCTCTCCAGCATTTGTTGTTTGTAGATTTTCTGATGATGCCCATTCTAACAGGAGTGAGGTGATACCTCATTGTAGTTTTGATTTGCATTTCTCTAATAATTAGTGATGTTGAGCATCTTTTCATGTGCTTCGTGGCCGTCTGTATGTCTTCTTTGGAGAAATGTCTATTTAGGTCTTCTGCCCATTTTTGGATTGGGGTGTTTGTTTCTTTGATATTGAGCTGAATGAGCTGTTTATATATTTTGGAGATTAATCCTTTGTCCGTTGATTCATTTGCAAATATTTTCTCCCATTCTGAGGGTTGTCTTTTCGTCTTGTTTATGGTTTCCTTTGCTGTGCAAAAGCTTTGAAGTTTCATTAGGTCCCACTTGTTTATTTTTGTTTTTATTTCCATTACTCTAGGAGGTGGATCGAAAAAGATCTTGCTGTGATTTATGTCAAAGAGTGTTCTTCCTATGTTTTCCTCTAAGAGTTTTATAGTGTCCAGTCTTACATTTAGGTCTCTAATCCATTTTGAGTTTATTTTTGTGTATGGTGTTAGGGAGTATTCTAATTTCATTCTTTTACATGTGGCTGTCCAGTTTTCCCAGCACCACTTATTGAAGAGACTGTCTTTTCTCCATTGTATATCTTTGCCTCCTTTGTCATAGATTAGTTGACCATAGGTGCGTGGGTTAATCTCTGGGCTTTCTATCTTGTTCCATTGATCTATGTTTCTGTTTTTGTGCCAGTACCATATTGTCTTGATTACTGTAGCTTTGTAGTATAGTCTGAAGTCAGGGAGTCTGATTCCTCCAGCTCCATTTTTTTGCCTCAAGACTGCTTTGGCTATTCGGGGTCTTTTGTGTCTCCATACAAATTTTAAGATGATTTGTTCTAGCTCCGTAAAAAATGCCATTGGTAATTTGATAGGGATTGCATTGAATCTGTAGATTGCTTTGGGTAGTATACTCATTTTCACAATGTTGATTCTTCCAATCCAAGAACATGGTATATCTCTCCATCTGTTGGTATCATCTTTAATTTCTTTCATCAGTGTCTTATAGTTTTCTGCATACAGGTCTTTTGTCTCCCTAGGTAGGTTTATTCCTAGGTATTTTATTCTTTTTGTTGCAATGGTAAATGGGAGTGTTTCCATAATTTCTCTTTCAGATTTTTCATCATTAGTGTATAGGAATGCAAGAGATTTCTGTGCATTAATTTTGTAACCTGCAACTTTACCATATTCATTAATTAGCTCTAGCAGTTTTCTGGTGGCAGTTTTAGGATTCTCTATGTATAGTATCATGTCATCCGCAAACAGTGACAGTTTTACTTCTTCTTTTCCAATTTGTATTCCTTTTATTTCTTTTTCTTCTCTGATTGCCGTGGCTAGGACTTCCAGAACTATGTTGAATAATAGTGGTGAGAGTGGACATCCTTGTCTCGTTCCTGATCTTAAAGGAAATGCTTTCAGTTTTTCACCATTGAGAATGATGTTTGCTGTGGGTTTGTCATATATGGCCTTTATTATGTTGAGGTAGGTTCCCTCTATGCCCACTTTCTGGAGAGTTTTTATCAGAAATGGGTGTTGAATTTTGTCAAAAGCTTTTTCTGCATCTATTGAGATGATCATATGGTTTTTATTCTTCAATTTGTTTATATGGTGTATCACATTGATTGATTTGCGTATATTGAAGAATCCTTGCATCCCTGGGATAAATCCCACTTGATCGTGGTGTATGATCCTTTTAATGTGTTGTTGGATTCTGTTTGCTAGTATTTTGTTGAGGATTTTTGCATCTATATTCATCAGTGATATTGGTCTGTAATTTTCTTTTTTTGTAGTGTCTTTGTCTGGTTTTGGTATCAGGGTGATGGTGGCCTCATAGAATGAGTTTGGGAGAGTTCCTTCCTCTGCAATTTTTTGGAAGAGTTTGAGAAGGATGGGTGTTAGCTCTTCTCTAAATGTTTGATAGAATTCACCTGTGAAGCCATCTGGTCCTGGACTTTTGTTTGTTGGAAGATTTTTAATCACAGTTTCAATTTCATTACTTGTGATTGGTCTGTTGATATTTTCTGTTTCTTCCTGGTTCAGTCTTGGAAGGCTATACCTTTCTAAGAATTTGTCCATTTCTTCCAGGTTGTCCATTTTATTGGCATAAATTTGCTTGTAGTAGTCTCTTAGGATGTTTTGTATTTCTGCGGTGTCTGTTGTAACTTCTCCTTTTTCATTTCTGATTTTATTGATTTGAGTCCTCTCCCTCTTTTTCTTGATGAGTCTGGCTAATGGCTTATCAATTTTGTTTATCTTCTCAAAGAACCAACTTTTAGTTTTATTGATCTTTGCTATTGTTTTCTTTGTTTCTATTTCATTTATTTCTGCTCTGATCTTTATGATTTCTTTCCTTCTGCTAACTTTGGGTTTTGTTTGTTCTTCTTTCTCTAGTTTCTTTAGGTGTAAAGTTAGATTGTTTACTTGAGATTTTTCTTGTTTCTTTAGGTAGGCTTGTATAGCTATAAACTTCCCTCTTAGAACCGCTTTTGCTGCATCCCATAGGTTTTGGGTCGTCGTGTTTTCATTGTCATTTGTCTCTAGGTATTTTTTTATTTCCTGTTTGATTTCTTCAGTGATCTCTTGGTTATTTAGTAACGTATTGTTTAGCCTCCATGTGTTTGTCTTTTTTACGTTTTTTTCCCCGTAATTCATTTCTAATCTCATAGCGTTGTGGTCAGAAAAGATGCTTGATATGATTTCAATTTTCTTAAATTTACTGAGGCTTGATTTGTGACCCAAGATGTGATCTATCCTGGAGAATGTTCCGTGTGCACTTGAGAAGAACGTGTAATCTGCCGTTTTTGGATGGAATGTCCTATATATATCAATTAAATCTATCTGGTCTATTGTGTCATTTAAAGCTTCTGTTTCCTTATTTATTTTCATTTTGGATGATCTGTCCATTGGTGTAAGTGAGGTGTTAAAGTCCCCCACTATTATTGTGTTACTGTCGATTTCCTCTTTTATAGCTGTTAGCAGTTGCCTTATGTATTGAGGTGCTCCTATGTTGGGTGCATATATATTTATAATTGTTATATCTTCTTCTTGGATTGATCCCTGGATCATTATGTAGTGTCCTTCCTTGTCTCTTGTAACATTCTTTATTTTAAAGTCTATTTTATCTGATATGAGTATAGCTACTCCAGCTTTCTTTTGATTTCCATTTGCATGGAATATCTTTTTCCATCCCCTCACTTTCAGTCTGTATGTGTCCCTAGGTCTGAAGTGGGTCTCTTGTAGACAGCATATATATGGGTCTTGTTTTTGTATCCATTCAGCCAGTCTATGTCTTTTGGTTGGGGCATTTAATCCATTCACGTTTAAGGTAATTATCGATATGTATGTTCCTATGACCATTTTCTTAATTGTTTTGGGTTTGTTTTTGTAGGTCCTTTTCTTCTCTTGTGTTTCCCACTTAGAGAAGTTCCTTTAGCATTTGTTGTAGAGCTGGTTTGGTGGTGCTGAATTCTCTTAGCTTTTGCTTGTCTGTAAAGCTTTTGATTTCTCCATCAAATCTAAATGAGATCCTTGCTGGGTAGAGTAATCTTGGTTGTAGGTTCTTCCCTTTCATCACTTTAAGTATTTCATGCCACTCCCTTCTGGCTTGCAGAGTTTCTGCTGAGAAATCAGCTGTTAACCTTATGGGGGTTCCCTTGTATGTTATTTGTCGTTTTTCCCTTGCTGCTTTCAATAATTTTTCTTTGTCTTTAATTTTTGCCACTTTGATTACTATGTGTCTCGGCGTGTTTCTCCTTGGGTTTATTCTGTATGGGACTCTCTGCGCTTCCTGGACTTGGGTGGCTATTTCCTTTCCCATGTTAGGGAAGTTTTCGATTATAATCTCTTCAAATATTTTCTCTGGTCCTTTCTCTCTCTCTTCTCCTTCTGGGACCCCTATAATGCGAATGTTGTTGCGTTTAATGTTGTCCCAGAGGTCTCTTAGGCTGTCTTCATTTCTTTTTATTCTTTTTTCTTTAGTCTGTTCCGCAGCAGTGAATTCCACCATTCTGTCTTCCAGGTCACTTATCCGTTCTTCTGCCTCAGTTATTCTGCTATTGATTCCTTCTAGTGTAGTTTTCATTTCAGTTATTGTATTGGTCATCTCTGTTTGTTTGTTCTTTAATTCTTCTAGGTCTTTGTTAATCATTTCTTGCATCTTCTCAATCTTTGCCTCCATTCTTATTCCGAGGTCCTGGATCATCTTCACTATCATTATTCTGAATTCTTTTTCTGGAAGGTTGCCTATCTCCACTTCATTTAATTGTTTTTCTGGGGTTTTTTCTTGTTCCTTCATCTGGTACATAGCCCTCTGCCTTTTCATCTTCTCTGTCTTTCTGTAACTGTGGTTTTTGGTCCACAGGCTGCAGGATTGTACTCCCCAGGTAGTTTTAATGGAGAGTCAAGACTGAGAGTTGCTGAACTAGAGGCTCAGAGCAATTAATTGACTCGCCCAAGGTCCCAGGGTAGGTGGCCAAGCATGGGTTTTCAGTGAGGTAAAATTTTTGCCTGCCTGACAATATTTGAAAATGATCTTAAGAATTGTTACAAGGCTGGACACAGGCACAGGGTGTATGGTTTCCAGGCTAACAGCGAAGATGAAGGAGGAGGAGAAGAGGAAAGATGAGACTGAACTTACTCAAACGTAATGATATCAACACGGTTCAAGGGGACACAGACAAAGAGATGGCATAGCACAAGCCTTGGTTCCGGTGTGAAATTCTCCCTCGTGGCTCTTTCTTTCTGCATGAAAGCAACATGGCCAAGGAGCCTCTCGGAAGGCACATTTCAGTTCAGAAATGTGCAGCGTCTTCAGATCCTTTGATGAATCACCGCATGATGAAATCTTAGAGGCTGAGTAATTACATTTGGCTTCCTTCCTGCCTCTCGGGAGGTTCAAAAAGTCACATTTATGGGAATGGGCAAAATTTCTAACCCAGGAATTTCTGTCCTGAACAGGATCAAGGTAAGGGAAGAAGGAGAAGGAAAAAAAAAAAAATCTGGGGAAATTATGGGACAACCCAAGATTTTCTGGGTCTCCTGAATGTGTCCAATCTACCTTGTGAGTGGAAGGCCGATTTCACCTGGAAAAACACATGGATTTCAAAGACATTTACACAATTGTTCAACCACAGTTGTTCAAGATCTGATCCACTTTCTCACTCTCTGCAGATCCTGTGGAGAATAAGCCTCCCCTTGGTGAAGACCTTGGCTGTGTAATTTGGGACATCCCAGCTCAAAGAGGAAGTGGAAGTGTGAGGAGGAATCGGACATCTTCCAGACCAAGCAGAGGGCAGCTGCGGAGGATACAGCGAGGTGCAGGTTCACTCCTGGAACCTCGTCCTTTCAGGCAGAGGATGTGAGGGGCCAGGGTCTAGTGGGTCCTGGGAACACAGTGAGCTCACGGGAAAATTCATAATGATGAACCTGAACGGAGAACTCAGCGTTTTGCCAAATGTTTTCAGAGGCTTAAATTCAAACGTGACTTTTCCTCTGCTTCTATTCTTTTGGGATATTCTTATGGACATTTAATTTAGTTTCTTTACTCTGTCCCTCCTGGACTCCCTTTTGGATCACAGAGAAATAGGAACGAAGCCCTAAAGGACATTAGCTGGATATTCTGGAAAAAACCCCAAAAAACAAAAACAACTCTGAGGGTCTATATATTTGCCTCCACAGAGCTCTTTCTCAGAAGCTTCAAAGTGTGATCTAGACCCCGCTGGTCGGTGCTCAACGGGGTCACACGTTCCACACTCGCACAGAAGCTCAAGGTCATGGCACTCTAAAGGACTGTCTGACCATCTCTCATTTTACAGATGAGGGGACCTGGGCTGTGCAAGGTCACACAGTGATGCCGGGGCAGAGGCGGGACCAGAACCAGCTCTCCCAATTTCCAGCTCAGCAGCCCCTCTGTCTCAGGCCAGCCCCCTTCCCTGGGTTGGCCTTCAGGAATCTATTTTAATAAGCTTCTGGTGTGGGTGATCCAGGTCCCACATCTTCAGAAATGCTGGTCTAGTGGGCAGAGAGAACTTTTGAGACACCAGTGACAGATCTTTCTCTGCTGGCTTTGTAGTTTATCTCCTGGAAGCTTGAAAGATAACCCTCTTCTATTTTCTCTCCCACCAAAATCAGGGGGAAGGGGTGTACAGCACGCTTGGATGGAGGAGCCAATTTTAAAGTCCCTGGGGGTGCAGTGTGGCCCTACTTCTTCTCACAGTTAGGAAGCCCTCAGCTCAACTCTGTCCTGTGAAAAGGAAGCAGTGGAACTACTTAAGAAAAGGGAGGCATATATGAAATGATTTGCACTTAGATTCAATTCCATAAGAAGTGGTGATCACTCACGACTTGATATCACACATTCTGTTAATAAAGTGAAAAAACAAATACAAAAAAACCTCTCCCCAGAGAGAATGACCCAATCACATTTGAATCTATATTTTCAGTCCATATGACCACCCGGTGTTACTGCAACAGTAAGAATCTTGAAAAGGGGTCTGAGGTCACAAGGAAGGGTCAGTTTAGCGAGGAGACCTTCCTCCCAAGTGCTTGGCATTTTCAGAATGTTTTGCTTTTGTTTTGGCTCTGACTGCCAATTAACCATGATATGAAAACACCTTTTTTTTCTTGTGTTGTGGTCCAGAATTCCAAGAGAGAAGCCACTGCTGGGAGGAAGCAGTGAGGGAAAGTGTGAATGCACAGGACGGAGTGGGAGAGAAGGAAAGAGGGAGAATGTGTTCCCTTGAAGAAGAGATGAAAAGGGCCCACAGCGCCGGGGAGAGGAGAACATCTGTGGCGAGATGCTCAGTAATTAATCATCTCCGTGAGCTCCCCACAGTCCCCAGCCCCATCCGCCCAGCAATTTTGCTGACACAGAAGGAAAAGGCACCTCCACAAACACAGCTAGTAAAACAGTATTACAGCTACATAAACAGTTGGCTCCGGCAGAAGGCAGTGGGCCCTTCTTTTTAAAATTATGCATGGAATCATGCGTGTGGAGAGAGAAATGACGTCCGCACTCTCTCAGTGAGCCTGGAGATACACTGAGAACCTTTGCTGTCTCACACTGATATTGATAGATGCTGAACTGCAAATGTCATTTTTTTTAAAAACATCTTTATTGGAGTATAATTGTTTTACAATGTTGTGTTAGTTTCTGCTGTATAACAAAGTGAATCAGCTATACGTATACATATATCCCTATATCCCCTCCCTCTTGTGTCTCCCTCCCACCCTCCCTATCCCACCCCTCTAGGTGGTCACAAAACACTGCGCTGATCTCCCTGTGCTAGTGGGAATGCGGCTAGTGGGAATGCGGCTGCTTCCCACTAGCTATCTATTTTACATTTGGTGGTGTATATACGTCCATGCCACTCTCACTTCGTCCCAGCTTAACCTTCCCCCTCCCCGTGTCCTCAAGTCCATTCTCTACATCTGTGTCTTTATTCCTGTCCTGCCCCTAGGTTCTTCAGAACCATTTTTTTTTTTAGATTCCATATATATGTGTTAGCATATGGTATTTGTTTTTCTCTTTCTGACTTACTTCACTCTGTATGCCAGACTCTAGGTCCATCCACCTCACTACAAATAACTCAGTTTCGTTTCTTTTTATGGCTGAGTAATATTCCATTGTATATATGTGCCACATCTTCTTTATCCATTCATCTGTTGATGGACACTTAGGTTGCTTCCATGTCCTGGCTATTGTAAACAGAGCTGCAATGAACATTGTGGTACATGACTCTTTTTGAATTATGGTTTTCTCAGGGTATGTGCCCAGTAGTGGGATTGCTGGGTCGTATGGTAGTTCTGTTTTTAGTTCTTTGAGGAACCTCCATACTGTTCTCCATAGTGGCTGTATCAATTTACATCCCCACCAACAGTGCAAGAGGGTTCCCTTTTCTCCACACCCTCTCCAGCATTGATTGTTTGTAGATTTTTTGATGATGGCCATTCTGACTGGTGTGAGGTGATAACTCATTGTAGTTTTGATTTGCATTTCTCTTGATTAATGATGTTGAGCATCCTTTCATGTGTTTGTTGGCAATCTGTATATCTTCTTTGCAGAAATGTCTATTTAGGTCTTCTGCCCATTTTTGGATTAGGTTGTTTGTTTTTTTATATTGAGCTGCATGAGCTGCTTGTATATTTTGGAGATTAATCCTTTGTCAGTTGCTTTGTTTGCAAATATTTTCTCCCATTTTGAGGGTTGTCTTTTCGTCTTGTTTATGGTTTCCTTTGTTGTGCAAAAGCTTTTAAGTTTCATTAGGTCCCATTTGTTTATTTTTGTTTATATTTCCATTTCTCTAGGAGCTGGGTCAAAAAGGATCTTGCTGTGATTTATGTCATAGAGTGTTCTGCCTATGTTTTCCTCAAAGAGTTTGATAGTGTCTGGCCTTACATTTAGGTCTTTAATCCATTTTGAATTTATTTTTGTGTATGGTGTTAGGGAGTGTTCTAATTTCATTCTTTTACATGTAGCTGTCCACTTTTCCCAGCACCACTTATTGAAGAGGCTGTCTTTTCTCCATTGTATATTCTTGTCTCCCTTATCAAAGATAAGGTGACCATATGTGTGTGGGTTTATCTCTGGGCTTTCTATCCTGTTCCATTAGTCTATATTTCTGTTTTTGTGCCAGTACCATACTGTCTTGATTACTGTAGCTTTGTAGTATCCTCTGAAGTCCGGGAGCCTGATTCCTCCAGCTCCGTTTTTCTTTCTCAAGATTGCTTTGGCTATTCGGGGTCTTTTGTGTTTCCATACAAACTGTGAAATTTTTTGTTCTAGCTCTGTGAAAAATGCCAGTGGTAGTTTGTTAGGGATTGCATTGAATCTGTAGATTGCTTTGGGTAGTGTAGTCATTTTCACGATGCTGATTCTTCCAATCCAAGAACATGGTATATCTCTCCATCTGTTTGTATCATCTTTAATTTCTTCCATTAGTGTCTTATAGTTTTCTGCATACTGGTCTTTTGTCTCCTTAGGTAGGTTTATTCCTAGATATTTTATTCTCTTTGTTGCAATGGTAAATGGGAGTGTTTCCTTAATTTCTCTTTCAGATTTTTCATCATTAGTGTATAGGAATGCAAGAGATTTCTGTGCATTAATTTTGTATCCTGCTGCTTTACCAAATTCATTGATTAACTCTAGTAGTTTTCTGGCAGCATCTTTAGGATTCTCTACGTATAGTATCATGTCATCTGCAAACAGTGACAGTTTTACTTCTTCTTTTCTGATTTGGATTCCTTTTATTCCTTGTTCTTCTCTGACTGCTCTGGCTAATGTGATTTTGATGTGAAAGTCCCTCAAGGAAGTTACTGTTGATGAAACAGCAGTAGGAGCTGGAGGTGGCCTCTCTCTTTCCCACGCATTTCTAGATGGTCTCAGAGGAGGAGGGGAGGAGTTCCTCTGACTTCATTGTCTTGACTCACAGGAGGCTAGTGCTGGCCAGCTGGAGATGCTGGCAGAGAGTCTCATTTACTTTTACCCATCTGCTTTGCTCTTCCCTCCCCACCATGTGAATGGAAAGAGGAAGGCTGGAGGGACTCACACAAGGTTCTAGCACTTTTTCTGTGTTTTCACTAGAAAATGGCAGCATTGGGCTTCCCTGATGGTGCAGTGGTTAAAATGCACCTGCCAATGCAGGGGACATGGGTTCGAGCCCTGGTCCAGGAAGATCCCACATGCCATGGAGCAACTAAGTCCATGCGCCACAACTACTGAGCCTGCACTCTAGAGCCCATGAGCCACAACTACTGAGACTGCGTGTCACAACTACTGAAGCCCGTGTGCCTAGAGTCCGTGCTCCGCAACAAGAGAAGCCCCTGCAATGAGAAGCCTCCGCGCTGCAATGAAGAGTAGCCCCTGCTCGCCGCAACTAGAGAAAGCCTGTGCACAGCAACGAAAACCCAACGCAGCCAAAAATAAATGAATGAATGAATGAATGAATAAATAAATAAATAAATAAATGAAAGAAAATGGCAGCGTTTAAGATAGAATGCCTCTTGCCAGATCAGCTTGGATGAAAAGAATAGTCAGTGTAGGTTCACTGACTATGACAAGGGTACCGCTCTGATCATCTCACGCCTGCTGAATGGCTATCGTCAAGGAGACAAGAGATAAGAACGGTGAGGATGTGGAGAGAAGGGAGCCGTTGTGCACTGTTGGGGGGGAATGTAGATTGGTTCAGTCCCTATGGAAAACAGTATGGAGGTTCTTCAAAAATCTAAAAATAGAACCACCATATGATCTGGCAAAATCCCACTTTTGGGTACATATCCAAAGAAAATAAAAACGGGATATCAAAAAGATACCTGCACTCCCCTGTTTATTGCAGCATTTTCCACAATAACCAAGATATGAAAACAACCTAAGTATCTGTCAATGGATGAATGGATAATGAAGATATGGTATGTATCATATCTTATATGTATAAGATATGATATATGTATATCACAGACACACACGACAGAATATGATTCAGCCGTGAGAGAGAAGGGAATCCTGCTGTTTACCACAATGTGGATGGACCATGAGGCATCTGAGGACATTATGCTTAGGGAGACATGTCAGACAGAGAAAGTACCATCATACTGCATGGTATCACTTACATACGGAATCTATGAAACTCAAACTTGTAGAAACAGAGGGTAGAATGGTGGTTATCAGGGGCTGGGGGTGGGGGGAATTGGGAGGAGGTCAGTCAAAGGGTACAAACTTGCAGTAAAAAACAAAACAAAACAAAGACACAAGTGTACCACTTGGTGAAGGATGTTGATAGTGCAGGAGGCTGTGCATGTGTGTGGCACAGGCTATATAGGGGAACTCTTTGCACTTTCTGCTTACTTTTACTCTGAACCGAAAACTTGTCTGAAAAATAAATCTATTAAGAGAAAAAAAAAAAAAGATCTACCTTCTCTGTGGCAGCGGATTCAACAAATTCAATTTTACTTTATTTTTGTTTGTGATCGTAATTTTGTGGGCTTTTCTATTCTAGAATATGTATATTTCAATGCTGAAAATTCCTGATCTTAGTGGAATAAAATAGAATTAAAAACAGGCTTATGGGGCTTCCCTGGTGGCGCAGTGGTTGAGAGTCTGCCTGCTAATGCAGGGGACACGGGTTCGAGCCCTGGTCTGGGAAGATCCCACATGCCGCGGAGCAGCTGGGCCCGTGAGCCACGATTGCTGAGCCTGCGCGTCTGGAGCCTGTGCCCCGCGACGGGAGGGGCCGCGATAGAGAAAGGCCCGCGCACCGCGATGAAGAGCGGTCCCCGCACCGCGATGAAGAGTGGCCCCCGCTTGCCGCAACTGGAGAAAGCCCTCGCACGAACCGAAGACCCAACACAGCCAAAAATAAATAAATAAATAAATAAATAAATAAGAAAATCCTTTAAAAAAAAAAAAAAAAAAAAACAGGCTTATGACAACCAGGGCGACCCTATTTTACAAAACCCATTTCTAGATGTATTACTCGAATTGAAGTTGAGAAGCAAAGAAATAGCTTAGCGCTAAGCCAGTGTACTTTTTGCATGAGTTACTTCATCTCTCTGGATTCTGGCATCCCCACTGGTAAAGTGAGGGTATTGGACTAGATGGGCTTTAACGTCCTTCCAACTGTAAGGACCCTTGAATAGAGCAAATGTTTTGAATTAGTTTTCCCTGGCAGTGATGGTGAATCTGCACTTTGGCTCCAAGCTGTCTCACTCCACCCTCTGTGACCTTCTTGAGAGGATGGTGGGGAAGTTCATGGTGAGGAAGGAGGCCTTGGCCAGCATTTTTAAAAGGATCAAGGCCTCGGGCTTCATTTACGTCTTGCTCTACTTACCTGAACAAACAGTCTTGTTTTTAGAGTTGGCGAGAGCCAGCGCAAAGCCAAACATGGCTTTGGTGTTTCTGGATAAATCACAGCCCTGTTTGCGTCACAATGACTCAAAAGGGCTGAAAAATTGCTGACCACAATTCAAGATAATGCAATGATTTGGACACAAAAGACAAAACTCTGTAATAAGGATTTTAACCCAAAGTCAGTAATCCTGCAGGGACTTTATACAACTCCCACAAGCATTTTAAATAATGTGCTGAAAGCCTCTTACCATTTTAAATCAATAGAGCTGTAGCTCTTACTCCTAATCATCTGTTCAACCAAAAATAATTTACCTGCCAATGCTGTTATTGTATAGGAAGAGCTTATAAAACAAGGACCATGTATCCCATATTCCCACAATTGAGAGCTTTGAGAAAATACTAGCAATGTAATGAAAAGCAAACTTAGGAGGGTAGTTGATTGAATGTTCTGGAAACACAATAGTCACCATCCAGACCCAAGGCCTTCTGCCCCATCCTTTCACCAACATCCTTTCTTCACCTCCCTTGAGTGAGCCTCCAGTCTTCATCATAGAATTCTGTGAAGTTGCTTGAGGCACCAGAAATAGCTCTATGTGTCAGACAGGAAAATTCCCTTCCTTCGTTCCTTCACTCCTCCGTTCCTCCGTTCCTCCCTCCCTCCCTCCCTCCATTCCTCCATTTCTCCCTCCCTCCCCTCCCTTTTTTTTCCCCCAAACATAGAATCTTACGAAAGTACCATGAGCAACAAAGAAGAGACAAAATAGCAGTAAACCCACTAAAATGTCTGTTCACCTCTTGTTTGACCTTTGATGGCAGTAGAAACATCACAGACACCAAGAGGATTATAACTTTAGGCCCCTGGGGAACAGAAAGCCAGCACTGGAAGTCTCTTCAAGGGAAACATCAAGTAGCTGTTTCCAGTTGTTTCAAGCTTTGCAAACGAGGTACGATCTGTGAAAACCCTTTGCCTGTTATTCTAAAGTGCTCCACAAATGTGGAACACTCTTCTTATTTACTGAACCAGGAGAGACTGTTAAGAGGCTCCTGATTCAATCTGGAGCTACGTTATATTTTGTAAGCCAGGCAGGTGGGACAATTTGGTGGATATAAATGGGGATAAAAATAAGAAACCTGGGTCCTTGCTCTGGCTCCTACGTCACTGGCAAAACTTAATAACTTTGTGCCTCTGTTTCTCCTTTTATTTTTAAAAGGAGAGAGGTCAGGATGGGGGAAGAGAAAAATAGCTGCAAGATCCTTGTCATTCCACATAGTCAAATCTACTCTCCAGGCACCGATCATTTTACAGTTAAATTACTGTCGATGACTTGCCCCTGTGTTCACCTTCAAGTGAGTCAAAAAAAAAAAAAAAAAAAAGGCCATTTCAGATGCTGTTCACCTTCGCATCCGATTCAGCCACCTAATTTGGGTTTTTCATGTCCTCTGCCCGGATTTCTACCTTCCCTGGCCTGAATGTTTTTTAAAAAGCCTTTCGGTGGCCGTCCTCGGTGGTGATGTGAGGCCACAAGACACGCGCTGCTTTCAGAAATGAGTCACCGGAGCCTCAGTGTGTCCCTTGCCCCCTCTACTCTGTCATTCCTCTAGGTTATTTGCATCCACCATTTAGCTGCCTGCTTCCCAAATTCTTCTACAGGACTCGAATCTCTTATCAGCTTCCCAAATGTTCACCCTCGGACTTTTCATTGTCATCTTGCTACGTGGCTGCATCTTAAAGAGAAGCTCCAGTGCTCACTTATTTGACAACGATGCAGACACTGGCGTTAACTCTTCCTTCTCATCTGTCTTTTCCTCTTCCTAATGGTACCAAGCAAAGCTTTCGTAGCCTTAATCTCCTCCAATCCTGAGGCTTGAACCCGAAGCAGCCACTTCTGTAAAGACCAAAGGCTGGGGCAAAGGAGTTTATCTACCGGCTTTGTGCTAAAGCCAAAATCCCAATGAATAATGAAAATCTTTGAAGTTAGATGTTGTTCTTGTTTGATCAATAATAACAGTCAGGGGCTTCCCTGGTGGCGCAGTGGTTGAGAATCTGCCTGCCAATGCAGGGGACACGGGTTCGAGCCCTGGTCTGGGAAGATCCCACATGCCACGGAGCAGCAGCTGGGCCTGTGAGCCACAATTACTGAGCCTGTGCGTCTGGAGCCTGTGCTCCGCAACAAGAGAGGCCGCGATAGTGAGAGGCCCGCGCACCGCGATGAAGAGTGGCCCCCACTTGCCACAACTAGAGAAAGCCCTCACACAGAGACGAAGACCCAACACAGCCATAAATAAATAAATAAATAAATAAATAAATAAAAATTAAAAAAAAATATAACAGTCACACTTAATCTATTGATATCACTATTATTAGCAATAATACTAATGATAACTAAGTTTAATGCAGACAATGGCTGAGCCAGGAACTTTATGTACATTAACTATCATCACCACTGCAACAGGACAACACAGGTACTGTTTTTTGTTTTTTCTTCTCCATTTGAAAGATCAGAAAATGGGACAACAAGGTTAGTTGATTGGCTCATGATCACACAGAAGTCTGAGTTCTGCTCATGTGCCTCCCTGGCTTTAGCATCTGTGTTACACCATGTGGAAATAAAGAGGAGTTGTGCCTTGAGGCACAAGAGGTGGGGTGCCTCTCACAGGGGTTGGGAAGGAAAAGAGGAGTGAGGGAAGTGGTCCATCACTAAACCATGTGGGGCTGGCTTCTTTCTCAGTGCCCCTCATCCTCGTTTGCATGACACAAATGCGGGTTTTGTGACACCAAACGCTCCTTGCTTGCTCTACCTATGCCTGCCCCCTGTCTGCCTGAGGCAGTGAAAGAATGAAGGAAACACAGTTGTGCGCCATGCAAGCCTGTCCAGCAGGTGTATACCAAGAACCTCATGTGTATTAGTGCTAGCCCACAAGGTGCAGAGTTTTGGCCTGGGAAGACCTTTGAGTTTCTGTAGAAGAATCTTCTATCCGAAGAACTTAATGCACCCTAGTTCTGCAATCCATGGTAGAACTGCCACGGGGGACTGGTACCGCTGCAAACTAAGTGAAAATAGGAACCCAGAAAAAGAATACATGAGTATTGAGGTTGGCTTTCGCCTTAAGGACATTTCCCAGACCCAGATGACCTGAAGCTTTGGTTTTAATAGATTTGCAGGGAGGGGCAAGGAACAGAAGTGTAGGGCTTCCCTAAGGCCATCAGCCTATACCACAAAAAACTGGAATTCCAAGGGGTTAAATCCTTAGTAGGGGAGAGAAATAGAAATACCCATCACCACAGGCCACAAAGACTTTCAACTGATTAAGTTCAAAGGAATATAAGCTTATAAAAAAAAATAGAAACAAACAAATAGAATATAAGATATATAAGGAAACAAAGCACAATGTGCAAAAGCCAGCAGAAATACCAGATGAGACCCTCAAACACTTCCGATATTAGAAGTATCAGACGCAAAGTGTGAAATAAGTATGTTGAAAGATAGAAAAAGGTAGGATTTAGAAATGTGAATAAGGAGTAAGATACTACTGAACACAGGACTAAGCGTATTTGAAAAAGAACAAAATAAATATTAGAAGTGAAAAATATAATCATTAAAGTTAGAAACTCAGTGGATGGATTTAATGGGAGATTACATACAACAGAAGGGAGAGGTAATAACCTGAGAGGTGGAGCTAAAAAAATTATTCTGAATGTAGAAAGAGACAAAGACAAGTTAGGAGACACAGAGGATAGAGGGAGAAAGTCTGACATGTCTAATCACTCATGGAATAAGAGTAGAGAAAGAGAGAGGGAACTAGGTTGAGGTAATGCTTGAAGATATATGGCTTAGCATTTTCCAGATAATGAAAGAGACCAATTAGGAGATTTAGAAAGCCCAGCAAATCCTAAGCAAAATAAATTTAAAAAAAGAAAAAAAATCTACGCCTAGACACAATACAATAAAATTACAGAACAACAAAGAAGATCTTAAAAGCAGCTTGAAAGAAAATACAGATTATTTACAAGGGAAGGACCAAGAGTAGGCTTCACAACAGCAGTGATACAAATCAGGAAACAGTGAAATATAAGCAGCAATGTACTCAGTGAAACTAACCGTCCATCCTAGGATGATGTATTGAGCACAAATTTCTCCCAAGAATGAGGGCAAACAAAGACATTTTCAAATAAAACTCCCAGTAAAGTGAATCCTCTAGTATGTATTCCAGACCAAGGAAAGTGATTCCTGATGGCTGGTTTGATGCAAGAAGGAATGATAACGAAAGAAAGTAGTAAAATGTGGTTAATTCTATATACGAAGTTCCAGTACAAAATCATCATCACCATCATCATCATCTAAAATCTTGTAAGATTAAAAAAATTATAAGATAGAACTAAATTATCCAATAATAATAGCATATGATCTGAGAGGAAAATTATCAGAGTTGAGATGTTCTGAGGTCCTTGTATTGTTCCAGAGAAGGGTAAGTATATTGATTGATTGATTAAGCTCAGACTCTGTTAAGTCAGGACACATGCTAAAATTTCAAGAGTAACCATTTTATTGGTTTTTCTAATTGAATAAAAAAAAGTGTTTAGATTCCAAACACTAAAAGAAAAAAAGTGGAATGAGAAAAAAATCCTCAATCAATCCACAAGAAAGAAGCAAAAATAAGTCTGGAATGGATGAGACAAATAGAAATCACAAAACAAGATGAAAGAAATAAACTCAACCATCTTAGTTTTTCTAGTGCATTTAAATGAACTAAATGCACCAATTAAAGTATGAATATTGCGAGCCTGGATTTAAATATAAAACCAGCCATGTGATGCTTACAAGAGCCATATCTAAAACATAAGGGTTCAGAAAGGTTGAAAGTGAAAATGTGGAAAGAGATGTCAGTCAAATATTAGTAAAAAAAAAAAAAATCTGGTGTATCTATGTTATTATCAGAAAGAAATAGACTGGGACTTCCCTGGTGGTCCAGTGGTTAAGACTTCACCTTCCAATGCAGGGAATGCAGGTTCCATCCCTGGTCAGGGAGCTAAGATCCCACAGGTCTCGTGGCCAAAAAACCAAAACATAAAACAGAAGCAATATTGTAACAAATTCAATGGTCCACATCAAAAAAAAAAAAAAAGAAAAAAAAGAAAGAAAGAAAGAAAGAGACTTTAAGGCAAACAACTACTACTACTAGAGAAGGGGGATCCCTATATAATGATGACAAGGTCCATTTGCATAGAAGATAAACTTGTAACTATAAATACAGACTCAAAATATAAAAAAACAAAATAGAACTACAAGGAGAAACAGATCAATCTTCCTGCCTAGTGAAATAACTCTCCCAGTAACTGATAGAGCAAACCTACCAAAAAAAAGAAAAAATCAGTAAAAATATATAAGATTTGAAGACTGTTCTGAAAAGGGTCCTCTTCTCCCATCTTCCCCTTCTCCTCCTCCAGGAAGCCGGGGGCAGTGGCTCTCCTCTGTGGGAGGTAAAGTTTAGGACAGGACATGATGAGAGGGCCTGAGGGAGCCCTGGAAATTGGTGCTTACACTTGGTCCACCACTGGGTGTCTCTGAATTTTAAAAAGTAGTGATGAATCACAGAAGTTTACTTAAAAGTATCATGCTTCAGCTACAATTTGATAAATAACTGTAACAAATCTCTGGGTGGTTCACCTATTATTACTGGGCACAAGGAGTGTACTGTTATTAAAAGATAAACACCCACACTCACCCACTCACCCCCACACACACAATCCTTCCTTGTCATACCATGCTCAGAGTTATGCAAATCAGTGTCTTCAAAAAATATTCCAATGCGGGGGGGGGGGAAGAGGGATAAATTGGGAGATTGGAATTGACATATCCACCCTACTATATATAAAATAGATAACTAATAAGAACCTACTGTATAGCACAGGGAATACTCTGTAGAGTATACTCAATACTCTGTAGTGACCTATATGGGAAAAGAATCTAAAAAGAGCGGATATATGTATATGTATAACTGATTTACTTTGCTGTACAGCAGAAACTAACACAACATTCTAAATCAAGTATACTCCAAAAAAAAAAAACTAAATAAAAAATATTCCTAGGGACTCATTGAACTTCTCACTCTCCAAAGTCATGGAGAAAGAAATTTTTTTTTAATGAAAATAGTGTTAAGGGATTGTATTTTATTTATTTTTAAAGAGAGGATAAATGTTGACAAGAGAGGATGAAGTTTCTTTCACTTGAGCCCTCACCATTAAAATCCTAATGAAATATTTCTTGTTCCTTGAAGACTACTGTATAAAGATGATTTGATTTTCCTGAGTAACTGGAAACATTTTCACGAGGACACATCTCACACTAAAGATAGCCCCTGGGTTTTTCGATTTTATGTGAGGAGATCAATTAAGGCAGTTTGCTACCTTTCTGTTTTCTTCCCACAGCCGGTCTAGCTGCTTCGTGTTTACCCCTTTTCTCTAGCACTCAAGGAGCTGCAAAGAGCAGGCAAAGGAAACGCTAGGCTTTTTCAAGTGCAGGGATGAGTATTCTTCATTGAAATGAATTCAGGCTGCTTTGGAGAGTTTTCTTAGGTTCAAATCCCTTAGAATAAAACTTACAAAGTCATTGTTTTCCTGCCTCATTACACATAAATAATTTATGAATTTATACTGTAATTTTTCTTCCAGCTGAATCAGAGCTCTACGATTTTGCAAATAATTCCACGCAGAAGGCAATGGCACACACATTCCTGAGACTTTCATTGCAATCGATAAGTTTGCTGTTGCTGTCAGCCTGTGCACTTTCCCTGATTAACCTGCGAAAAGTGTTCTCCTTCATGAATGCTATTCAGAAATAAACAGATGTTGTAAAAGGAGACAAAGGCAGGTTCCGGAACTCGAATTCTTGGTGATCTTAAATGATGATGTATGAAAGGAAGAAAGAGGGAGAACAATTTGATTTGCTCCAACTAGGTTGACCCAGAAAGGAGAAGAGCAGAAAAATTGCTTTGCCTAAGCAAACATGACATCAAGTCAGACAAGAGCAGCGCTTAACGACATCCAGTATCGAAGGTTCATTTAAAAAATACACAGTCTGGATCTGAAAGACATTTAAATGACGGTAATAAAAAAGTCTTTGCTCATTCTGTTTTCCTATTGCTCTTTTTCTCCTACTCACTGGCAACAGCTTCTACATCCTCCTTTGAGATACTGTCTTGGTGGGCTACTGGGGTGGGACTCCTTTGCTCTGGTTGAATGATGATTGAACTTGAAGATCAGGTAGGAGAAATAGCCATCCGATGCTAAAAATCAACCTGACTTATAAAGGGATGTTGGTTTTCTAGGGCAATGCAGACACCCCCTTTGTAACAAGGATTTAGAATTACCTTAGATTTCTAAAAACTTTTAAATGCAATCTTTACCTGACTATGGTCTGATTTAAATTAGAGCTAGCTTTATCTGCCATCGCGCAGAGTGTTGTGAGCTCTTTGATTATGTTCTAACCACTTATACTTGGCCCATATTACAGCACAATAAATATTTGTTGAATGATGAATTTCTCTCTTTTTTCATGTAAGGTTTGTCTCAGAGAGTAAAGAATAGATTTTTATCAATTTAAAAATCTTGCCTTGGTCATCTGTATTTGGGGCTGATAATATTTCTGTTCACAAACATGTCCATTTTCAGTCTGTGTGAGACACAGAGGGACATACGTCCCTGCCTTCTGGACAGTAGGCTTGGTCATGTGACCTGCTTTGGTCAACCAGATGGAAACATTGTGCTGTGTCCCTTCCAGGTGGAGACTCAGTAGCCATCCCTGTCACGTTCTCTCTTTCCCCTGCTGCTGTAACAGGCAAAGCTCCAGATAATGGCTGATTGTCACCCTGTGTCCTGGAGTGAGGGCAATGACCATGTATAGCTGACCCGCAGCCAACCGAACAGCGGGCACTTGCTACGAACAAGAAATAAACTTGTGTTTTTGTGAGCCATTTTGGGGGTTGTTTGTAGTTGCTTCAGTGCCTGGCTTGGCCCATCCAGATCAATAGAGTATTGGAAAAGCTTCTAAAGATATTACACAAACCCAACTTCCAAAAAATTATTTGTTAGCCAGCAATATAGTGGTCCTGTTACAGCAGCTGGTTCGTTCATTTACTGTCAACTTGTCTTTTTTTTTTTTTTTTTAATAGCTTGGCCAGTCTTTTAGATGCAAGAAAATACCCGTGAAGTCAGAGCCTTTGACAATAATGACCATGAATGAGCTTAAGTAATAAAATTATTGTGTATTGAAGATACGTTTCTATCTACCTTCAGCATTTATGAAGGGAAGTCAATTTTCACTCAAACAGGTTTCTTTTCATCCAGTTTTCTCTACAATGTTTACGCCTGAGGTTTATAGCTAGCAGTAAAGAGTGTCCAAGTATGTTATGGGAATAGCCAAATTCCCAGGGCTTTAAAATGTATTCCATAGGCCCCAGAGTCAGTTAAAAGCTGATTGATTATACAGCAAATACATCAAAACTGGTATTCATGAAAAATCCCATTTCTTCAGCTCTATCTCTCATAAGCGTGAACATCGCATCTGGGAGTTGTGGAGTTAGGGTGCAAATATCTCAGACAGCTATGAGAAAAACTGACTGCAACCTTTCCATAAGCTGCTCAATAATTTAATGAAAGATCTATGTCCACTGATACCTCTCATGAACGCATATTTTAAATGGTATGATTTGGGCAGTTTAGTATGGCTTGTGTATTCAGGCTTCCATAATCAAGCCACCGAAAACACATATTACATAGATGAATAAGGACAAGTAATGGGAACGAGTGTGCAGATGAACTTTTTCATCCGATCAGTTCAGAACTGACAATGTTTTTCTTTAATTTGTTTAAGGTGTGGGCAAAAACTTCTGGCTTAAGAAAGGAGAACAAGCTATTGGATATGGCCTAGATCAAAGATGCTACATTTGTTTAATGTTTTCAATGTGCATATTTGGTCAATGATGATTCATTTGTTAACATACCTTCCACATATTCTTTTATTTTTTATACATCTTTATTGGAACATAATTGCTTCACAATGCTGTGTTAGTCTCTGTTGTACAACAAAGTGAATCAACCATATGCATACATATATCCCCATATCCCCTCCTTCTTGCCTCTCCCTCCCACCCTCCCTATCCCACCCCTCTAGGTTGTCGCAAAGCACTGAGCTGATCTCCCTGTGCTATGCGGCTGCTTCCCACTAGCTATCTATTTTACATTTGGTAGTGTATATATGTCCATGTCACTCTCTCACTTTGTCCCAGCTTACCCTTCCCCCTCCCCATGTCCTCAAGTCCATTCTCTATGTCTGCGTCTTTATTTCTGTCCTGCCACTACGTTCATCAGTACCATTTTTTTTTTAGATTCCATATATATGTGTTAGCATACGGTATTTGTTTTTCTCTTTCTGACTTACTTCACTCTGTATGACAGACTCTAGGTCCACCTCACTACAAATAACTCAATTTCATTTCTTTTTATGGCTGAGTAATATTCCATTGTATATATGTACCACATCTTCTTTATCCATTCATCTGTCGATGGACACTTAGGTTGCTTCCATGTCCTGGCTATTGTAACCCTCAGAATGGGAGAAGATATTTGCCAATGAAACAACGGACAAAGGATTAATCTCCAAAATATACAAACAGCTCATGGAGCTCAATATCAAACAAACAAACAACCCGATTGAAAAATGGGCAGAAGACCTAAATAGACATTTCACCAAAGAAGACAAACAGATGGCCAAGAGGCACATGAAAAGATGCTCAACATCACTAATTATTAGAGAAATGCAAATAAAAACTACAATGAGGTATCACCTCACACTGGTCAGAATGGTCATTATCAAAAAACCTAGAAGCAGTAAATGCTGGAGAGGGTGTGGTGAGAAAGGAACCCTCCTGCACTGTTGGTGGGAATGTAAATTGATACAGTATGGAGGTTCCTTAAAAAACGAAAAATAGAACTACCACATGACTCAGCAATCCCACTATTGGGCATATACTCTGAGAAAACCATAATTCAAAAAAAGACATGTACCACAATGTTCATTGCAGCCTTCCACATATTCTTTTTTGGTGTAGTTTATCTCAGATTACAAAATCAAATTCCTACTTCCTGTAGGCTAACGTTTTATGAGGCTCTATACGAGATACTATGCCCTGGAGGAAACACGGTGTATCTAACTAGTTTGATAAACAATGTTTTTTTGCAAACAGTAATCGCCTTTTTGATGACACTAGCACTAACAGCATGTGATGATGGAGAATGTACATGCTAGTTAGTTTTATTAAGTGCTACTCAAGAGAGGAGAGCTCAATAAATACATGATTGATTGATAACCATAGAATGCATCGTTTTGGGTTTAGCCGAAGTCAGGAATTCTGAAAGAAATTTTCATGTCTGAAGGGGAAAATAAGCATATCAACATACCATAAAATAGACATAAAATCTGTACAGCCATATTTGGGGTCTGAAAGTGTAACATTTCATTTTTGTGACCTAGAGGTCAGCAAAGCTCTTGCTTAAATGTTTCTGAGGACAAAGGAGAGTTTAAAAATAGAGTTGAAAGTGGTTTTGTTGGTAAAATTACCCCCCCAAATGATTTCAGACCACTTATACCTAAAGCAAGCTGTGCAGAAGTTTTCCCCCTTTGAAATGTGTGGCATGACTTTATTTCATTGTTGGAATCCACATGAGTCTCTGAACATGTCTTGAAGCAGTGGAGTGGAATGGGCTTCTCCCAAGGAGTAATGCAGCCGGTGGGGTATACGTTACTCCCCAAGGTATACAGACCGCTGCAATTAAACACAGCTTTGCCTGAGTTGAAAGAAACGTCTATGCTTCTTCTGATTTCACTGTTCTTCCACATTCCTGAAAGAATAGCTTCCCAAGGATGTAAAAATAGTCCACTGTCCACTGGGTGTGAGCTGAAAATTCCACATAAGGGGCAGGCATTCCATTTAGGTTTCCAACAGTGCATATCATTGAATTAGATTTGTGTTTCCTCCAAGCCCATGGAATAAGTGGAATAGCCTGGAGATAAGCCATCATTTTACATGTGTGTCTTAACGACATTCCCCACTTGGGCTTCATCAGCCACCAGCCTCCTAAAGAAGCCTGTGTTGGGGAGCTCCCTCTGCCACCACACGCTGCTGGTGATGCCCAGAGAAGGGCAGAAACTGAGACCAAATAACTTGGGTGGCTTGGTTTTAATGCTTTGTATTTTCTCCCTGCTTTGAAAGCTCGCTGTATTTTGCTGCTGTTATTGCCAAGGGTTCGTTGAAAATGAAACTAGGGTGTCTCAGTGGGGTTTTGCAGCAAATAGATAAAGCAAGTTCAGGCAGGACTGGGCAGTTCCAAATCTGAAGTGGATTGAGCAGTAGCTGCTTGTTTGCTGGGGTGAATGGGGCATAATTTATTCAGCGGCAGCAGAGGCTGAAAGCCAATCTGGCCTTGACCCATTTATCTTTAGAAAACTAATTAAAGAGCAGAATCTGGTTTCCTGTTGTTATGGAGGCTTTAGTTTCTCCTGTTCACGCCAAGCAAAGACTGAGGGGTGTGTGTGTGTGTGTGCCTCTGTGTGTGTCTGTGTGTCTGTGTCAAGGTGGAAAATGGAAAATATCAGTTTCACCTAAAGACAGTAGCTGAGGCTCTAGATAATAAAGCAGTTTCTTAACCACAGCCTGACATCCTTTTGAAATGCAAAATAGTGGATTTAGCTGGATGCAGAAACCTTTGAGGTGACAGTGAAATGCCATGGCAATTTAAAATGAACAACAGACAGTTTCCCGCATCCTTGCAACCAAGACTTCCTAAATCACACCAGATGGTCCCAAAGAGGCATGGAAGAACATTTTTAAGACCTGCATTTTACTCCGAAACTGGGATTAACCATCAGACAGGAAATGGTGCCAGAATGTGAGTTGCTTTGTCCATTTTGTTTCTGAACAACAAGATAAAGGGTATAGCTTGATGATATTTTACAAGTACTTAAATTTATACGTATTAATATTAACAACATATTTGTCACCAATGGCATACCGATACATTTCAGAAACTGCATTGTGTTTTTGCAAGAACCACATCCAATAATAAACATCTGATTTTGGGGGCCCAGCTAAAGAAGTTTATAGGAGACAAGTGGGGAAGTCCAGCACACGTGGGGAGTGGGTGGGGATGATATTATGCTTTACATTCTTTCCAGTATGTTCTAGGACATCATTCTTTTTTGGGGAAACTACAAGGGTCATAATAACCATCAGATAAGGAGATTGGACTAGTTCAACTGCTGGAAAATCTGGAGGTACCAGGAGAATGTTGGAGAGGGCAGGTACACACTCTGTCAACTGGAGCTAGTCAAGTTGTATCAGTTGGTCCAAACTAATAGAACACTGACTTGTCCCACCACTGATGTTTCCTTCTCCCACTTTCCATTTAGCACTAGGAGACCTTAAGCTATCTGCCTTCCCTGTTCCTTCCTCAAGATCTTCCCTTCCAGAGTACTCCTGTTTCAGATATACCTCTTAACTTTCTTACCTTATCCAAACTGCCCTGGGCTCAGAGAGCTGGAATGATAAATAGGGATACCACTCAGAGGACATTTTCTTTTAAACAAGTGAATATTAAAGGAGGAAATTTAGACATAGTGTTGCCACTGCCTGAATTTAAGGCCAGGCAGACATGTAGCACCATGAGGTCATAGGTGTGCTACACGAATAAATGACCTCATCAGTGAGAGGCATCTTCTCTTCTGGGTCCATGATGCTACGGAGGGTTCAGGTCTTTATGAAGGGGTAGTACCAGCACAGAGTGGTATTATGAAAACCACTGCATAACTTAACTGTCTGTTTATTACAGTTAATATGGAAAGTCAGGTAGGATAACCTGGGTGTGGCTATCCTCATCCCCAGTACAAACCGCTTTGTAGTAAAAAGTATCCAATGCTTTCTCCCTAAATGCTCTAAAAGGTATCAGTAAATTCAAGTAGGAAAACAAAGAGTAAACAAACTAAACCACAAACTATTTCTTACCCCCCTAAATTCTCTATGTCCCAGCTAATGGAAAAATTAGCTCCTTATGCATGAGAGCTGCTGTTGGTTTGTTGTCATTATTAGGGAGGTAATTATTCACTCAGCACAGAAGAAAAAAGCCAATATATTCTATCAGGGAAGAGCAAGTTTTTCAGGCAGACTATACATAGTCTGAACATTGGGATAGAATTCAAATCAGCCACCAGATGAGCTAGTCTTACACAAAGCTGAGACTGAAAACCTTGCCATTGAGAAAGAATACCAAAATGGTTGTTAACCATAAATACCAAGCTGAGAGGACATTCTTAAACCTGTTGGTCATGTACAGTGTTCAATGTTCTCTCTCTAGACAATTTGGAAAGAGGAAGTGGAGGTGGGATTTCTCAGAAACTCTCCGGAATGACCAAACAAAGACAAATGGGGATGAGAAGATGAATAAGAAGACCAAAGCTTACACTATGTTGCATTGTCCTCCACACAATCCTCTGGGAAGCAAGAGGAAAACAAATTCAAAGGAAAAAGAAAGAGAGATTATTCTCTACATAATAGCACAGCACAGGTATAACGTTTAGCGTTGCAGACTGGCATTCCACCCATCCCCACCCCCGACTCCCTCAGAATGAGCAGTAGAATATTTGAGAGTCTGCACACACGTGGTATGATGTTGAATACTTACTGGAGATTCATTGGTTTAACTCATTGCCAACTTGATGAATTAACTTCCAAGTCTAGGTTTTTTTTTAATCTACTTTAATAAAATATATTCCTCTAAGACACATAATTTACAGTATATTTTTGCTCTAACGAATCAGCAGGAGTAAAATAACAGACACTCCCTGCCCGAGTGTGTCCAGGAGCTGTATAGCATGTTGTGTTGTAATATTCTGAGCTGTACTACTAACCAACACGATGGTATGCTCAGATCTTAAAATCAAGCTACTTTGTGCTGATTTATTTTTACACACTATACTTTCAGTGAAGTTCTAGTGGAATTTTCTTTAAAGAAATCACTGTTTCACATCACATTATTTAAGAGAATTCACAGGGTATAAATTTAAGAAAAAAGGAAGAGAACCAATCTCTTCCTGATTTCAAATAACCACCTCTGGTCTATTTAATTGAAAATCAGTAACAGTGGGCTGGGACAGAAGAACGGCTAGGGTGAGTGTTGGTGACAGGAAGAGACAGATGATGATGGGACCAGTTTGTGAACCAAGTTAGTTGATGGCATTTGTTCATTTCTTGAACAAAGCATGGCTGCTGGCAGGAAGGACTTCAGTATTCTCTGAGGAGTCAGCTTTCCATCAGAAGCGGAATTTATACAAGTATATTCATTCATTATTGGATAATAAAAATAACTTTAGGGTAGTATGTCTGAAAGCTACACCTAAACTGTTTTTTATGCCCATATAACTTGGAAGGAACACATGGAATGTTTCCTAGTGATATAAAAGAATTGACAACTTCCTTATAAATGTAGTAAGACGTTAAATGATGGAACTGATATATTTTTAAGAGAGAGTTTTGTTTTGTTTTCAATTACTTTATATAAGTTTTAGCAGTGGTTTACCTAGTTTGGGATTAGGAGATTTATTTCTAAAACAAACCCCATAACTACCACTTCACATAAAAAATTGCTTTATAATAGCTGGTATAAGAACATTTACCAACAGATCCCAAAGTTAATGCCACAGGTACTAATTTTAAATGGTAGTAAGAAGCAACTCTCCGAGAGATTTATAGCTAAGATATTTTCAGTTTGGCAAAAGGGGTGGGGTGATTGGGATCGTCTTTGGGATGCTGTCTTTTGAAGCATTTTCTCTGCTGAAACACTGAGAGAAATTCAAGGAAGTCTTTACCAATTATCCTTCTTTTCTGGGACACATGCTTCTTATAAATATTCAGGAAACATCTTTTCAGGGGAAAATTAAAACAGGAGTAGGTAACATGAGACTTGTTCATAAACATTCCAAATAAGCAGTGATATATGGCAGACCCATC
This sequence comes from Balaenoptera acutorostrata, assembly GCF_949987535.1. Taxonomy (NCBI): domain Eukaryota; kingdom Metazoa; phylum Chordata; class Mammalia; order Artiodactyla; family Balaenopteridae; genus Balaenoptera; species Balaenoptera acutorostrata. Next base: position 15,683,594 of record NC_080081.1, read on the forward strand.
AGGACCTATCACCTTTGCGTGTATCTTGAAGATGATTTTATCTGACTGTTGCACAGCACTGTCTGGCCAAGATAACTGCTCCAACCTTTCCACTATTCAGAACTATGTTGAACCTGCAAAGGGACGAAAGATTTGGGGGAACAAACGGCCGCAAAATGGACATTCTGATGTTAGCTTCGGGATTAGCTTGTGTGTCTCAAGAATAACCCTGTATAGCTCCTTTTGACATGGAAAGAGTCCCTTTGTCTTAGGGGCTGGGAAAGTAGCTCCAGGTAGTTTTATGACTGGCTGTGAATTACAAATCTCTAATTCTTACAATTTGGGAAGGAATCAGAATTTAATTGAATAAAAAATTAACAAAACTGCCATTCTCCCTTATACAGCCCGAAGCCACACCTACGAGGAAGTAAGTACTATATGCCATCAGAGAATATTTTATAATAAAATTGGCTTATTGATTTAAATTCTTCTGCACTGACTCTGGTCCTTATGTACCTTGAGTTTGGTCCTTTTCTCGTGATCATATGATTAACCATTACTAATTCTTTTTAAAAATGATTAAATGTATCTTGGGGGTGCGTAAAATAGAAGACCCTAAATCACTTTCCTATTTGCCAAGATTCCTCAAGGCCCTTATATTTGGGGCACTTTGAGGATGACCAATGAAGTTCCTTTATAAAAGATTCAAATACCAATTTTCATATCTACTAGATTTTAAACATCCTGTGAAATTCTCAAAGTGCTGATGTTTTATTCAAGCTGTACTGAATTGTATAAATACCGTTGCCTTGAGAAAAGTATTTTTTTTGTTCTACTTCCCGTTTGAGTGAGTGTGTGTGTGTGTGTGTGTGTGTGTGTGTGTTTCTCCTGGGAGGAAAGAATACTGTGCTTCTGTTTCAAAGGCAAAAAATATTAATTAGTAGTCATAGATGTTATTATATTGTTCAAAATCAATGCAGTTTTAACTCAGTGGATAATGTACTCCATTTGTTTTCCAATTTTATTTTCCTGAGGTAAGAACATTTAACGTGAGATCTAGCCTCTTAACCGATACAGTACTGTTATCTGCAGCACAACGGTTGTACAGCAGGTCTCTAAAACTTATTCATCTTGCATTATGCCCAGTTCTGATATGAGAGTTAATAAAAATTCTGAAAAGCCTGAATTGTTTCATTAACTAAGTTAGAGCCAACTGAAATAGGAAAAGCAAAAAACAAAAGGGCGAGAGAGACGGAGGTCAAACCCCTACTCACAAATTGTGCTCTGGTTAAAAGGATCTTGGCATACAAAGGAATTTGTAAAATAAAAACCCAAACAATGGAATCTAATGATACCACCATTTCTTTACAACTGGCTGGTTGTTTGGTGGAATCTAATTGTTTGTTTAAAAGGAAAAAGGTGACTAATTTTAAACTTTTCCTGAAATTGTGAATAGAGAATAGATATAACTAAGGTAAAGTACAAGGTTGAAGCAATTACCCAAATGATCCCTTTTTCAAAACCTACACTGAAGAGGGGGTTTTATTTGCTAATGAACAGTAATCAGTTTATAACAATTTAGCAGTTAATGACTCCACTTACCCCTTCACTTTGACACTTCGTGGATAGGTCTTTGTGTTGTAAGCACATTTGAGTTTTATAGAGAGAAATGCTGAGATGTACTTAGTATGAGGCCAAACTACCAATTTAATCTTATGAGTTCTATACTGTAGAAGGATATTAGCTAAAATGATAAAGTAATTTATAACAGTGACTAATAAAAGTATATTCATAACCAGAAACCCTTGAGATCTGAGTTTATATGACATAATCAGATGTGGTTCAAGTGTTTTATGACCTTAAGGCCTTTATTTGTTAATTTTACATCAAGATAATTGGCGAAGCAACATTAATGGCACTAACAATTACAGGTATATAAATTGTTTATAGTGCTATAAATTGTATTGAAAACAATTGGGCAGTATTTCTTTGAAATTATGAGCTTTTCATTTTTTATAGCAAAATTTGATGTTTGAAACACATTAGAAATTGTGTTTACTATATTTATGGTTGTAATCTCCAAGTAAATTGCTTCCCCTGACACACGTTTAAATGGATCAAAGAGTGACTATTTCTAAGCATTCCAACTTTTAAAAGACACATAAAAAAGAAAAAATATGGTCGTAGTATTGATTTGGGGTCTCTTGGCAAGATTTTTCAAACAGAAAACTTTACATATAAGGAACATTCATGATAAAGTTACATTGTATCATAATTGAATAAGTAACTGAAGCAGATGAATAAGAAATGTGCTATTGTAATTATATCTCTGGAAGATATAGGAACTTAGTCTCCAAATTAATATTTCAGAAGAAATATGGAGTTGAAAATTTGGCCATTGTATGAGTGGATTAATAGTGATAAGACTTCTTAAATAATCTAATTCTTGACCTAAAAGGAAGATCTCATTACTTTTCAATATTCTAATTAAGACCAGGAGCAGATATAAGAATGAGATGACTTTTACCACCAGCTTTTTCAGAATCCCATTACGTCTTCTAAAGAATAACCTTGGTAACAGAAAGTGGCCACAAGGGGAAAACTCACCAGCCGGTCCAAGCTTGTGCCTGCAGCAGTGGTTGGTCTTTCCTCAGGATTGTAAGGCCTGAACCGTGTATTAAAATTTTCGGGAGCTGAGCGAGCAGATCTGAGGGCTGGAGCAGGTTTGGGTTGGCCACATCCCTGAAAGACCTGGAAGAACCATTGAAAGGTTACGAAAGTTATACAATGAGTTTCTTCCCAAGATTATGATGCCAAAGCATTCAGTGCACTGGCTCCCACATTTTTCATGGAACTCTTACCTCCAAAAAAACTCTGATCTTGAAACTTAAACAAATACAAGCACCAATGAAACAGCATTACTCCGTCAGATAGAGAGTGACTGACTTATGGCCTGACTCTTATTTTCTACGTATACAGTCAATCCTCATTATTTACAGATTCCGTTTTTGTGAATTTGCCTACAGTTAACCCTCTCCGTATCCATGGGTTTCGCATCTGCAAATTTAAACAAACTCGGATCAAATTTGATTTTGAGATCTGCGGGGGCTCCTGGAACTAATCACCTGCAGATACCGAGGGAAGATTGTATTCACTAAAATTAATTTGTAATCCCCAAATCAATACTCAAAACACTTCCGCAAACATGGGCAGAGCGGCAAAGTGCATGTTCACAGCTGAAGTTCAACAAGGAGAAGCTCTGCCTTTTTGCTTCGGCTCTCAAGCTGTAAACGTGTGTCTCTTTGGTGGTCTATTTAGTGCCACATTTTTTCCATACTTTTGTGTTTTACTTGGTGATTTCCCAGTTTAAAACGGCCCGCGACCGTAGGGCTGAAGCGCCGTCTAGTGTTCCTAAGGCTGCGATGTGCTTTTTGGAGAAAACTGTGTGTTAGATAAACTTAATTCAGGCATGAGTTACAGTGAACTTGGCTGTGAGTTCAATGTTAACGAATCAACAATATGTATCAAACAAGGTGTCTTTCAGGAGAGACACACCTAAAACAAGGTTATGGATTGACTGGTTGATGAAAATGTGACTAAAACCTTGCAGGAACCTAACCCTGTATTTCTCGTAGGAGCAATGGTTCAGTATTTGCTAATTCAGGGTTTGTGGCGACTCATAGAACACAACTATGCAAATAATGAGAATTGACTGTATTAAAAGTAGGAATTGTAATAGTTATCTCATAGGATGATTTCAGGATTAAAGAAATTACGTCCCAGACATTTTCATGTACTTGAATCTGGCATTCAAGAAACATTCGTTTGGGATTCTTGTTACTGTGACAAATGTATTTCATGTATAGCATATAAGGCCAATAACTTGAGTGTCTCCTCTTTGAGTAATGAAAACCTCTAATAGAAGAATTCTTTGAAAACACTCTCTTGAGCACTGATGTGGAAATAGGACAAGCAAATGTGGATAACTTCCCTATAATGACAGTTTCCTCTAATTTTGTTGTTGACAGCTGTTCATGTCACAATTAGGGTTGCCATGGGAAATCAAACATTCTATTGTAATGATCTCAGGGACCACGCTGCTAGTTCTTTTCCACAGTGGTTTTACTCAGGGCGGTGTGGGGATACCTCCTTTGCCAGTTTTAGAAGCTTCGCACTCTCTGCTGGTTATCAAGAGATAATCCCTTTGACAGAATTACAGGAAATCCAGTAACATTTTCAGGAAGTTTTGATGAAGTTCAACTTTGCGTTTCTTCCCTTTCTACACAGGAGATTATTCTACCCTGGATACTTCTTTCAGTAAACTTTTCAGGACTATTTATGTCCTCCAGTTCTTCAGGTACACGTGTGTGTTTGGAATGCATTCCTTCTGGTTTTGTTATTTGACTCTGTGTTGTTTAACTCTAAAACAAGCGTTTTTCATCAGGCATATTATGGGATTCCACTGAAGTACACAAGGGCTCCTGAGTGCCATTCCCAATGACAAATTCCATCCTGAGACACAATTCATTTAGTTTTACCACTACAGCTGATTTCTCCTTTGCTGTATTCAAAAGTTCTCCTTCCACTCAGCACTTTGCAGAGCGGGAGTACTTTGTCTTGGCATTCCTCAAGATTGGCCTTAACACACTATTGATTATTCTTCTCTCACACAGTTTCTGAAGCCGATGGTGTAAACCAGTGTGATAAAGCTAGTGCGCCCCTTTCTGCCCACCACCTAAATCACCTCCCAGCGGCAAGGTCATTGCTGATGGAGGGCATTAGCATTTCCAAAGCTCCAGGGTTCGGTTGAGTGTGCTATTTTGGATTGCTTCGAAAATGACAGCTGACTTTTAAAAAGTATAAAGCCTAGGGCAAAACAATATTAATGGCTTTGCTGAGATTTCTTGAAGCTGGGCACATGGAAAGAGTTAACAGACTTTCTTAATTTGCCTTTTGGGAAGAACCTGGCTCACTGGCTTAAGTTAAATCAAAGGAACAAGAAATGCCCTGAAAGAATATTAGTGCCCCAGGGGAGATATTTCATTGTAACAGAAAACCTTACCACGTGTATGATTTCTTTTTGTTTTTTGGGGAGAGTGTTAATTATAACGATAGAACATAGGTGAGTTATATAGCTTTCTGCTCGTAGCTTTCTGTTATTTATATCAGGCTTGGATTTTGAAGATGATTTCAGTGCAGAAATTGCTGGGTCTATGATCTATGATCCAAATTGAAGACACAGACTTCTAATTACTATGGAAACAACACCTAACCCCATAATCAGATGGAGACCTTCACAGAAATCTGTCACAATACGTGAAGATATGAATAATGAAGGGCCTTCAGCACAGATTCTAGTATACCCTTAGAAAAAGGGAATTGTCTTAAGAGATAACCTTTAGTGTGGAAGTGCAAAGCTTAGGGATCAAGAGCTGTTTTTCAGCTCACCCTGTCTTTGTTTGGGAATGATTTAAAACACCTGTATGATTCTCATGTAGAGAATGTATCTTAAACAGCATATATCCGTCAAATAACTTAGATGACATACAAAGTGATAATTAATAATTTCATTTTCAATACATGCAATCCATTAGCTAGACAAAATATTTTTCAAACATGGGTTTCATGGGGTCGTTGACAGAAGGAATTCCCATGCAGAACATTTGGACTGTCTCAGACAATGTTTTTGAGCCTGCTATAGCAGCAGGATAGTTAGGCAAAGTTCTGGGCCTCCTGAGGTCTGGGGCTATATTCCTATAAAGGACCAGTGAACCTTCTTCCTGGTGGTCTGGGTCCCCCAATATTCTGTATTTTGAATAAGAGTAGAAACAGATGAGGAATAATGTGCAGGGGGAAGGTCTTAGTTTCAATGAGTCTGTAGATCAAGGTTCTCCCCGAGGGAGTGGTCAGGACTGCAGATGCAGATTTAGATCATTAGCCTAAAGATGGTATTTAAAACCCTGAAACTGGCTGCACTCACCAAGGGCAGGTATGCAGACAGGTGACAGGAGGAGCTGAGGATAGCCCAGTGCCACGTCAGCATTCAGAGGACCTCCCTGAACCTTAGTTTCCTCCTCTGTCAAATGGGAATAATAATATTATTTACCACACAGATAGGCTGTGATGATAAAATGCAATAATACATAACGCAGGAAAATAGAAGCCAGTGTCTGGAAAAGTAAGTGCTTGATAATAATTAGCTAATTATATCATTCTGCGATCGGTTCTTTCTAGTTCTGTTTTCTGAGTAAGGAGATTTGAGGGGGAAAAATGTCTGGGCTGATGTTTCTTAAATGTCTTCCACAAAATATTATTTCCCAGGCTGTTAACAGCTGTTACATAAGCAATGGAGTCCATGTGTCCAAGTTAAATGAGGTACCTTAGCAGGGCTTCACCAGGGTAACATGTGTTCTGACTCGTCAAAAAGAAGAAGCTCATTTGTAGTGTTTTCCAAAACTATCTGGCCAAGGGTTCTCTAGGAAGTTCTTACAAGGTGTTCCAGGGAACATACCAGGACACACTGGGAAGTTTGCTCTAATTAGTTAAGAGAAGTGATTCAGATGTAACTGCACTTACCTAGAGGTATTTGTGAAGCCACTCCCCGCTCCACTACCTTTAACTCAAGAGAAGAAATACTATACAGGTCTCCTCTTTAAAACAGAACTTTCCGGAGGATATGGCTGCAGGCTAAGTCACCTTGTCCTGGAACAAAGCATTAGCTCTGCTCCTTGAAAAAATAGAATCAGTACTACCTCCTGCTTGGCTCCCTCCAAGGAACATTGAAAAGGATAATTAGATAATTTGGAAAAGTATTTGGAAGTCCCAGTGTAGACAGATGCTACAGAGGTACAAAGAAATTATCCTTCCCACCTAGCAGACTCGCAAAACCTGTGGATTTCGGGAATATCTAGCTTGGGAATCCTCTCTTTTAAGAGGATTACTAAGATAACGTCTCTGAAGTATGTTGGCATTCTGAGATGAAAGAAGCTGACATTAAAGATAGAAAGTGCTGAAAGAAGAGACATTTTATTGTTTGGAGAAACAAGAAAGAGAGGGGGTGTGGTGAGAACAGGTTGGAGTGCTGTCTCAGGTTTCCAAGTACAAGCATTATTCCTTTAAGAACATCGCAGCACCTTAACATATTTCCTTAAAATAAATAACACAGTGTGCACTTTTTCAGAGGCATCCAAGCTTTTACCTCTCTGTCTCCCTTATGTTCTGCAGGTTGATTATACATTCACCGAAGTCATTACTGGCGATCTGAGAAGCAACGGTTGCACAGCAGTCCTGTCTCAGCCCGTGTGTGTGTGTTTTTTAAAAAATTTATCTTCTCAGTTTCTACTCAGTGGGTTTTTATTCTGGTGGGAAAGATGTTGCTATTCCCATACATCATTTTGAAATTTGCAAACAAAACTCTAATCTTGTATAGTAGTAGGGGTGACAGTTTATGCTACCTAGATTTAATTGGACTTGATGTTTTGAGAGTGATGTTTTATTTACTTATTAGATTCTAATTTACATTAGAGTGTTAATGAATGAACTGTTTGTTAGATGACCACTTGGGGAATTCAAATCTATCCCATTTGTTCCCAAGGAAACAGAAGCTATCATATCTGATGGGCTCTACATATATTTTGTCCAAGTGTGGCCACTTCTTTCATGAGAGACAAGTATAATAGGAAGGTCACCAATAAGAGTCTAAAAGCTTGGAGTCCTGGTTTCCATCTTTCTCCTTGCACCTGTGTGGCGCGGGGGTACTATGTTGTCCCCAAATCTCAAGGCTGTTGTGAAGATAAAATAATATGATGCTTAGAAAAGACACTGAAGCAATGAGGTAAAAAGATGTACTATTATTTTACTGATGTAATCTATAATCAAATAGGACAATAACAGGTAACAAATCAAATCAAGGGACTATGCAGACTGATGCATGAATAATTTAAGATCTATGAAGAACGAGATCTTATACATTTTGTTCACCATTGTATCCCAGAATCTGTAAGAGTTCCTAGCACATAGTATGTGTTTAAAAAATCAGAAATGAAAGATTATGAATAAGTAAAAATTTTAGTTATAATTTCTGCCTTTTGCAAACATTTATTGAAGTCAATTAGGAGGTAGATTTCTGTAATGAGAAAGAAAAGACAGGAAAGGAGAGAGAAATAATACTTATTGAGTGTCTATGACGGACCAGACTCAGGGCTACGTGTTTCATACACTTATCTCAGCAGTCAGTTATCTCAAAATCAAAGTTGAACCCTTCTTCCTTAGGCTTCAGAAAATACAATGAATCATCCATCCATATTAAAAAAAAAAAGATATCTCCTTTACTCCACTTACTGTGCCAACTTAAAGCAAAATCAAATCACCAACTTGGTTTAACTGATAACTAGAACCAAAAAATCTGGTTTCTTTCTTTTTTGTTCTTTCTTTTTTTTTTTTTTTTAATTGAAGTATAGTTGCTTTATAATGTGCCAATCTCTGCTGCACAGCAAAGTGACTCAGTTTTACACATATATACATTCTTTTTTAAAATATTCTTTTCCATAATGGTTTATCCCAGGAGATTGGGTATAGTTCCCTGTGTTACACAGTAGGACCTTGTTGTTTAAAAAAGCTGGTTTCTTGCTCATCTGATAATAGCTACTCGCTGTGCTTGATGGGACAATTAGAGAGCAGAAGACTTTGTGTATAAAATAGGCTTGACTCTAACTGTTGGTAGGCGAGCTGAGAGCAAGTCTTCTGGAGAGAAGCGGCTGTTTCCCGATCTCCCCATCCTGTAAAAAGCAGCAGAGCCTGCACACAGTTGTATCACAGCCCAGTCACTCATCATCTAGGTTCAGCTCAAAGTGGAAGTGAAACGTGAAGACTGAAATGGGTGTCAAGTGTGCGTCCACATATCCCCATTCAACAGATGCAGGTAAGTTAAAATATTAAAAAACCCATTTCATTAGAAGTAGTAGCAAGGAGAGCTCCATCATCACCATGACACAAGATTAAACTAGACACCCCAGGGCCTCATTTTTGCACATTTTTTTCTGGTTCCTAACAACAATCTGCTAATATCCTAAGAAGTGTTTTCCTGAATATAAACTTAAAACATTTTAATAATGACTTCTTTCTTTAGATATAAAATCATTATACTCATCATACAAACATTTTAAAAATCAGCGTTTTTTATTTTATTTTATTTTTTTACTTTTATTAGTGTGCCAATTTTCCTGATGGATTGCCTTTCAAGAAAACAGGCTTTCATCCTATGACTCCGAACAATCTCTCTTCTTCTCTCTCTTCTTTCCTCTTCCCTTCCCTCTCCCCCTACTTCCTCTCTCCATCTCTTCCTCTCTTTTTCTTTGCTCTCTGATTCATGCTTTTGTTTCCTTAAAGATTGATTACAGTGATCCTTTGGCCAAGCTCTCTGGCAAACTCAAAGTCCCTGGATGGGTCCAGGATTCTGTGTAGAGAATTCTGGGTTGGACTGAATCAAGTCAAGTTAGCACTTTCGGTTTTGGCTGCTTTTCATTCATTGGCTTCAGTTTTCAAAAGCCAGTGATTGTGTCAGTTTCAAGGTTTTAAACATCTACTCCTGATGCCTATGCAGCTTGCTTCCAGAAAATCTGTCAGATGGGTTGCATACTTCCTAAAATCGTTACTTCAATAAAAGCAAATTCCTTCCATTTGCTGGAGAAGATGATTTTTTTTCCTGGAAGGTTCTGCATTCCTTCAACATCAGAACACCTTGCTATTGCCTCCGAAATGGTGAGCAGGGAGGAGTGACAAGGAGCTGAACAAAACATATTTTGAGTGTGGGGAGAAAAAAAACCCCTAACTCTGTTGGCCTCACTAAATGATTATTTCATATGCTCTTTGTTTACAAGGTTGAAAGCAATTCTTTAAGATCACTTTGCAGAATTTACATAAATGTGTAAACTTCAACAGCCTGGCTCTGTATCATTCATTCAAACTACTATTCAATGAATCTTTGTAGAGTGTCACTAAGGCCAGACGTAGGTGCTAGGGATGTGGCAACTGGACATGTCCCTGATCTCATGAGGGTTCTGACAAGAAATCAGGCAATTACAGTAGAATGTAGTAAATGCTATGGGAGCACCCACAAGAGGCAGCTGACCCAGACTGGAGAGTCAGAGAAAGCATCCCAGGAGAGCAGCAATGTGCTGGAACCGGCTCTCACTGGCTCACAAGACCACGTGTTAAATTTTCAGGAATTTTGCAAGCCAGTCATTAAACAGAGTGATTATTAAAAGTTAGATTGTATACACTTAAAATGATATGAATTATACTAAAATCAAAGGTAATATATACTGAAAATTCATTACTTCCTAATTATTTTACCATGATTTATGCTCTTGTGGTTATGTAAGCCAAGTATGCCAAGTGTGCCCCTAAGGGGGAAATGTTACATTGTGGTCTGCTACTATGTTCAGTTGACATCATGTTGGTAGCTTGAAACTTACACCCCAGAAACTGGCAAACACTATAAACTAGCATGTTTTCTGCACAGAGAGCTGGTTGTACAAACACTTCCCAGTATACCACTGAATCTTGCCAGGAAAGTGAAGAAATAGTTGGACTATGCCTGGTGAATGCTGTGTATTTGGGGTGGGGGAATGGGGAGGGTAGAAAGAATGTTCCAGGATGAGGAACAGCACGTGCAAAAACTTAGAGATGAGAAAGGATGCTTCTTCCAAGCAACAGAGCCCAGGCCATTTGTACGTCTGGTGCACATAGAGGTTCTCTCACCTCCTAGACTAAAACTTTTACTAGGACTCATGCTCTCTTGTTGGTCTTATTCACCACCATGTCCACAGCGCCTAGCACTGGGCTCGCAGACGATCAGTGCTCAACAGTTACCTGAATAATTTAAGGTGGGGAGAGTGGTGAGTGGTGGACCCAGAGGGGCAGGCCAAGGACTACATCGTGCAGGAACATGTCTGGGTTTTATTCAAATGGCAACGAGGAGCCACGGAAAGATATTAAGCAGGGGAGTAATGTGAACACATTTGCATTTTCAGCAATCCCTCTGGCTACAGCGTGGGGAGTGGATTAGAGTATGGGAAAGCCAGAGGCAGGGAACTAATTAGGAGGCTATAATCCATTTGCTGAGATGATAAAATTAGGGGAGCCACTGTGGATGGATTCAAAAGAAATTTAGAATGACTGTTTAATGGGTTTCATTATGGATTGACTGTGAGGGCCAAGGGGATGGGGGGAGTTGAGGGGTCAGCTGGGTGTCTAGCTAGGACACAAGAGCTGGAGGCGGGGGGCGTTCTCTGGGATGGAGAAACCTGGGGAAGGAAGGGTTAATGGGAGGAAAATGAGCTTGGTTTTGGACAGGTTTGAGGTGGCCGGTGGCAGTGTGTAGCACACAGTTGGATAAACAGGTGTAATCAGGAGAGTAATCTGGGCTGGAGAGAGATTGGGGATGAAAACTCCTACCTTTGCTGTAGCCAACCCAGAAAATTGTGTCTGAGATGTTTCAAATTTTCTACAAAAGAACTCTTTTTGTCACCTACCCCCATGAACCCCGTGTTTTAAAAACATTTTGTTTAGTTAACAGATTGTATGTATTAATAAAGAAATGATTGATTTTCAAAGGGCATCTCAGCTATTTGGCTGATATTTAAGATATATTCTGGGACGATAAGGAGGCAAAATAAAAGAGGGGAGTAAAATGTATTAGAAGAAAAAGACCTACAGAAAGCCATATATAATTCCAAATTTTCTGGCAGAATGAGTTGCTATAAACTCACAGAGGTAGCTCCTTCACACGTTTAACTACAGGCTGGCTGGAGTAATGACTCCAACAGGATCAAACAAAACTGCATAGTCCCGAGTAGAAGGAAAGTGCTAAGAGTTGGGGTAACTGTGTATTTGTGAAACTGGTCAGAGGCCACTGAAATTCCTCTAATGCAGTAGTCTGCTGCCCATGGGAAGCATGGCTCTAGGGAAGCAGTTTCTCCTCTGTAAAGGCAGGAGGAGTTTGGAAGAAGACTTTCTTTCAGGAAAGCAAGAGGTTATCTTGCTCTGTTTCTAAGAACACACGGAGTGTTAAAAAGTGAAGTGAGTTTCAATCACCTATTCTTGAGTAGACTTCATTAAATGCAATCTTCTCATTTTTGCCCTGAAGTTAAAGTGAAAAATAATCTTAAATATCCAAAGGTTAGAGATAATCAGGAGTTTCCCTTTATAATCAAAAGGAGAAAAACCATTTTTTTTAAAAAAACCTTTTACGTGGAAAGAAAGTTAAAACTATCTTGCTTTGGATGCACTTCCTATAAATGCATCATAAGCATTTTTTTTTTCAAACTTTCATTTTACTTTATAAAAAAAGGTGTCTTTTTCCCCACCTTGTATCTAGCATCTGAAAAACCTGGCTTTGTGGTCCAGTGATGTTAACACACAGGAAAGAAACAGATTCTGGTTTTCTGTAGAGAAATGAAGAAATCAAAGAATCAAAGATGTTTCAAGGTCACTGCTTCTTGGTGGAATATTATAAGTGAGAACTGGCGGGCAGAATACTAGCTTTGAAATGTGAATAAACAGAAAAAGTATTCTGAATCTAGAAGTCATTGAGAACTTGCTCTTTTCAAAACAAAAGAGGAAATAGAAATAGAACTCAAAGCTTTATAAAGTGAAGGGCCGTGTGCTTTTTTCTCAGAGATCAGGCAGAAGGGACGGAACCATTTGTCAAGGGAATAGGCTAATTATCCCCTTCATGTAAGAATAATGTGAGGTTAGGCTGAGGCCGCTGACATTCCTCTAAAACCCTTTGCTCTGCTGGTATTAGTGCCACCGATAGGCACGGACAAGAGTTGGGTTGCTGTCGTCACCTCCATCCACTCCGCTCTGCCCTCAAGACCACTTTCCTCCAAAGGCCTTGTTGATGAGACGTTTATTCAGTGCCACGTGCCATGTCGTAGGCCATGCAGAAATATATGTCCCTTTCCAGGGGAGTCTCTGCCATTGAAAATAATGCCATGCATGAGTGGATTCAAATGCAGGTGTGTGACCTTCAAATCTGCTCTTCTGATCTTAGATGCTAGTGACAAGCTGACAGACCATCATGGATGAGGCAAAACCACAGAGTCAAAGCTCTTTAGAATTTACGTAGCATAGGCATTTTCCATAATAACAATGAAAATACTTAACTTGATGAGTAGTTTTGATTTGACAAATTCCACGCTAAGCATTTTACATGGATTATATCATTTTACCCTCAAACAACTTTATGAGTAGATACTACTAGCATCCTCATTTTTAATGTGAGTTAATTGAGTTTAGACAGATAAATAATTTGCCCCAACTCACACAACTAGTAAAAACCAGATCCCAGGGCTGTCTGACGTCAAAATCTGGTCTTGTATCGTTTATGCTATTTTAAAGAATACAAGACTAACTTCAAGTATATTTTAAGGTATTTTCTATTCCTTATTGTTGAAGTCTTTCTGGCATTATACTTTCATGTTCTGAATTCAACTCGACAAAATGTATTGTTGCTTCCATGTGTAAAATGGCATGTTAGAATGGTTTTCTGTAGAATGTAAGAGTGAGTAAAATAACTTATAATTCCGGGAAGGAGAAGATAAGTATACAAATAACCATAACACAAGGAATAATGTGTCCACTGCCTTAAGAAGGGCACACATAACACAGGGGCTCAAAGAAAGGAATGGTAAATGCTATTGGAATAAAAATATACTTATTTGAACTAATTCTAATCAATGTCCTTATATCTGAAGGAAGATATATTTTCCATGTGAATTCCCAGAATTTTATACCTGAATGCTTTGAAAGGAAAAAGTTCCAGAGAAAAGAAAAATATCTGAATGCTAGAAAAAGAAACCTAATCACTACTGAAGAGATAATGTTCATAAAGCTGTAAACTGATAGAGCTGGAAAGGGGACATTTGCATTAACCCCTCTCTTTACAGATGAGGAAACTAAGACCCATTAGCTAAAGGCAGAAATTATTACATTCTCCTTTCTGTTCTCTTAGCTTTTTTCATCTTCATCTGAGCTGTAGATTCGGAAAGAATTGTCTGGAGAAAATTAAGTAACTGAAGGCCATGCTGCTCTTCTGTAATGGGTTCTACCCTCGTCTGTAATAAGTATTAATTGAATGGATGGTTTCAATTGGAATTTAATAAGTCTCCTTTCTTAATTTAGATTATATCTGACAAACCAATCTTTTCCTGGATTAGGTTTGAAATTATTCCTAATACAGTTAAATTATATATAGTGAGATCAGTTTCATCTTCCCTGATAGGATAGAAAGGAGATTATCAACACATCTGAAATTCACAGGCAGAGAGACTCAGCAAGTTTAGTTCTCCTTTCCTTTGGAGAATTTTCTCAAACCTGCAAAGTTCAGAACTCCTTTGATTTGGGTGGTTAACAGAAGTGGTGGGATAATGAGGACCCTTTCCTGTCATTGATGAAGATTGTGAACTTGGTGAACGTAATAAGCATTGGTTGGGGCTTGAAGAACGAACAACTTGTGTTTCTCTTCAGTAGGTTTCCCTACTGATCAGAAACACTCATCATTAGTACCATCATCAGTAGCAGGTTTCAAGCAACAGTCTTCCCTTAGATGGCTGGTTCCTCCAATGCTGCAGTACATCTGGTCCTGGTGGGGAGATACATACTGAGGAAACAGTGGCTTGCTGGGAAAATCTTTTTCTTTGGATCAGACAGTTCTGGGCTGCAATCCCAGCTCTGCCACTTCTTAGTTGCCTGACCGCAGACAAGCAACTTAATCTCTCTAAATTTAACATTCTTTACTTATAAAATGAGGAAATGAATGCTTTACAAGATTGCAGTAGGATTTGAAATAAATACATAAGGCATCTAAAAAGAGACTGACGCTTGGGCAGAGAATCTGTTTTGTCCTCTACTATATTCCTTGTGCCTGGTACATGAAGGGTATTTACTGAAGGGTACATGAAGGGTATTTTCAACCAATGGTAACCATGATGATTGTCATTGTTACTAAGTGATTATTTGTGCAAAAAGAAACCAAGAAAAATTTTAATATGTTATTGTCCCTAGTCTTAAAAATATGTATATAAATAATATTATATGTTAATATAATGATATATGTTATAAATTATATAATATATATAATATAATATTATATAAAGGACATACAAATCAAGAGTTTGAAATAAATGCCATAATGTTATTACCAAAATATTGTAACTTGATTATACAACTTGGAATAGCCAATGTATTTTTTGAAAGGAATATCCGTGTGCCTTACCCTCAAACAGCTTAGCTGTGGGCTAAATGGGAAAGGAAAAAGGATGTGACTCTACCTATAAAAACGTATCTAAAATTTGAGCCTGAACACACATGATGTGTGCACACATTATCTGCAATCTCTCTAATTCAGGATCTCACTGATTAGGTACAAAAAACTAGCTGTTCCTACACTTGAAACTTACATAATATTGTACATCAACTATACCTCAATAAAAAAAATGAGCTGTTCCCTCCTGTAGATATGATGAGGACTACTGCATTAGAGGAGGGGAATTTCGTATCTGAAACTGATGTGCTCCTCTCTGCCTTCAGATAGAAGAAGGGAGAAAAAAGTAGACTTTTATATTTTGTACTATTAAAGCTCTAGGAAAGGTTGGAAGCAATGAATGATGAAGCTAATAAGAGAAATATTTCATTAGCATTTAGCATGGTGGGAAGTACTGGGTATAGTTGTAAAGGGAATCAGAGAGAAAGGCAGACAACTTGAATTCTGGCTTTGCCGCCTCTGTTTCCTTACCGTCTCAGGCAGGTTTTTACTGAAGGCTATTGAAATTTCTCTCTCTTTTTTTTTTTTTTTTTGCTTTTTATATTTTTATTTTTATTTTTTAACATCTTTATTGGAGTATAATTGCTTTACAATGGTGTGTTAGTTTCTGCTGCATGACAAAGTGAATCAGCTATACATATACATATATCCCCATATCTCCTCCCTCTTGCCTCTCCTTCCCACCCTCCCTATTCTCTTAATACTTGATCTATTCAGTGAATGTTTACTAAATCCCACCCTTGTGTGGGATTGGCTCTGTAGGCACTTGCATCATTAAGATGTAGAGATGAGCAACGTGGGATCTGGAATCAGACACTCCTGTGTGTACTCCTTCACACACTATGAGACCATTGTAAGCTCCTTAACTTTTCTAAGGCTTAGTTTCTATATTTGGAAGATAAGGGGGAAGATCCATCTCATCACAAGCACTGTTATAAATATTACATAATATAAACCATGTAAAGCACAGTACAGTCCTGGCAGTAAGCGTTCAACCCATATGAGCTGGTAGTTATAAACATTGCTGCTTTTCTCAACGAGCCTCTGGGAATGACTTCCATCAGGAACTGCTGTAATAAGGTAAATGATTTTCCAAGGAGAAGTTGCCAATCGTATCCTGGAGTAAAAAGTCATTTTAATTTGTGAGCTTTACAACCCTCAGGGTGTCTGGCCCCCCAGTTAGGGAATAGCTTCTGGACTCACCGGAAGCTCTGCTATCAGAAATTAACAAAAGTCGCTGGTTATGCGAATGCTCGAGGCAAAATCTGGAAATCCAGAATTTCAAATTTGATTAGACTGTTTATCAACAATGACTGACGGTTCCTTGGCAAAAGGAAAAATTCAACCATCCAGTTCTTAGCTAGAATGTAGATTTTAGACTTTAGTTCATGCATAATTTCATGGATGTGGCTTATGTGGAAAATGAAACTACATGTTTCCAAATTCCATTCCCTTGAAGAAATAAAACCTCTTTCAGAACATGTCCATTCCATCAGCAGATCCTGTTGGTGTTTCCTGCTAAAGTTATCCAAATTTCAACCCCCTAATTAACCACCTCTGCACCATACTAAAGGCTGGCTTTGGTCCTTTCTCCATACTGTCCCCTAGATGAGACCCTGTCTTCCATCCCTCTTTCCTACAGAGCTTAGCTGCCCTCCTCTCTCTCCCCTCCCTAAATTCACTCCATCTCCTTCTCTCTAGGTCAAGACTACCAAATATATATATATATATATATATATATATATATATATATTTTTTTTTTTGGTTTCTAGCTTAGTTGAGATTTTTGGTACTATTGTTTTTATGATCCTCCAGACTGTATCGTCTCATGAGTGTACTCTTACATGCCCTACATTATTTCTATTCTTTCTTTCTTTCTTTCTTTATTTTTTCCACGCTTCAGGGCTTGTGGGGTCTCAGTTCCCTGACCAGGCATTGAACCTGGGCCATGGCAGTGAAAGCGTCAAGTCCTAACCACTGGTCTGCCAGGGAATTTCCCATTATTTCTGTTCTTGATTTAGATATTTCTTACAACGAAAGGTGTCTTTTTCAAAGTGCATGCCTTATTAACAGCCATAATATTATAATGTGGTTGGACAACTTCCATAAAAATGTCTCATCTGCATTCTGGTATGAAAGAGAGTCCATCTGACCTCTTAGAGAATTTTTAATAGAAAAAGTTGACTTGAACACATATGCACACATACCAATGGAAAGCTCTTCTTCTAAGGAGTGTGTGATGGTCTCAAACCACAGACACTTTTGTGTTTTCATGCCCTCTTCTCTAGAGCTGTTTTGAACATCAGTTACCATCGAGCCTAGTTACTCAAGCACTGCTGGGATATTTGGCCTCTCAAAACAACATTAATTGGTTTCTAGGCAATAGATTTGAGAGGGATAGATAATTGCTTTTCTTTCACGGGAAAGAAAGAAAATGGCTTTTCATGCAACTCCCAAATGTGCTATTTCCCCAATAGGTGATGGCACCTTGGAGCATCCTTCTTACACAGGCTAAGCCAAGCTCACTAAAACCCGACACCAGGCCTATGAAACTCTCAGCCCATCTGTCTCCCAAGGAGAGAGAGAAAGGGGCCCAGGCCAGATTCTTTCTTACCCTACTTTCAGCCCAAAGCTAGTTTGATTCACACTCAGCCAAGGACACCTAGCCAGGTTCCATGGATTTCTTTCTGCTCGGCAATTCCTCCCTACCACCTGTCTCCTTCTCTTTGATTATATTTGAAATCTTTTCCACAAAGGATTTTAAAAATTGAAGAAAGCTAAACATGTAACTCTTTGCCTGACATATTTTTGTGTGAATGACTTTCAATTAAAATGCAATCACTCCGTCATCAGGTTGAAAGGACTGATGCAGATTTGGTTAGTGTTTCAGGACAGGGAGACTGGTGAAAAGAACAGCAGGGCACTGTGTAGTCATCAGTGTGGATAAAAGGGGCGATGAAGGAAAAGGCCAGAGAATCACTGCAAACTTCTAAATTTTGCTTAAGGCAGGTCCTATTTATTCTCAGCTTGGTGGGGACAAATAAAAATTGTGCATGTCCATGTCCTGGATGTTGTGAATAGAGCTGCAATGAACATTGGGGTGCATGTGTCTTTTTGAATTATGGTTTTCTCCGGATATATGCCCAGGAATGGAATTGCTGGATCATATGGTAACTCTATTTTTTTAGTTCTTTAAGGCACCTGCATACTGTTGTCCATAGTGGCTATACCAGGTTACATCCCCCACCAACACTGTAGGAGGGTTCCCTTTTCTCCACACCCTCTCCAGCATCTATTGTTTGTAGATTTTTTGATGATGGCCATTCTGACTGGTGTGAGGTGATACCTCATTGTAGTTTTGATTTGCATTTCTCTAATAATTAGTGATGTTGAGCATCTTTTCATGTGCTTTTTAGCCATCTGTATGTCTTCTTTGGAGAAATGTCTATTTAGATCTTCCACCTATTTTTTGATTGGTTTGTTTTTGGATATTGAGCTGCCTGAGCAGTTTGTATATTTTGGAGATTAATCCCTTGTCGGTCACATTGTTTGCAAATATTCTCTCCCATTCTGAGGACATGGAAGCAACCTAAAGGTTCATCAACAGAGGAATGGATGAAGAAGATGTGGTACATATATACAGTGGAATATTACTCAACCATCAAAAAGAATTAAATAATGCCATTTGCAGCAACATGGGTGGATGTAGAGATTGTCATGCTGAGTGAAGTTGTCGGACAGAGAAAGACAAATATCATATGATATCACTTATATGTGGAATCTAAAAAAAGGGTACAAATGAACTTACCTACAAAACAGAAACAGAGTTACAGATGTAGAAAACAAACTTATGGTTACCAGGGGGTAAGGGTGGGAGGGATAAACTGGAAGATTGGGATGGACATATACACACTACTATGTATAAAATAGATAACTAATAGGGACCTACTGTATAGCATAGGGAACTCTACTCAATACTTGGTAATGGCTTATATGGGAAAAGAATTTTAAAAAGAGTGTATATATGTATATGTATAACTGATTCACTTTGCTGTACACATGAAACTAATATAACATTGTAAATCAACTATACTCCAATAAAAATTTTTTAAAAATTAAAAAAAATTGTACTCCTGATATTTGTGTTCTGCAGCTGCAAACCCAGAATCTCCATCTCTTTTGATTTATAAAAATATACTATTTTTAAAAAATGTGTGTTTGACTTCATACAAAGGGGCGTTTTCCTCTGAAGGTTCATTAATGAGGGTTACATTATAGTCTTAAAAAAGGAAGTCAGATGGAATGTTTAAAAATTTACAAGCAAACATAGAGAACATTTGCCTGGTTTGTGCAGCTGAAGACATAATTAGAAGTTCCTAGAGAGAGAGAACAGGGTGCGGGTGTGCAGAAATTTCAACCATTAAAAAGAAAATTCCCCCCAAATTGCTCACAAGTGTGAGGGATTAGTCAATATACTTGGGGCTCTCCAAAACTTTTTAGCAGCCAATAATTTCTTCATGATTAACTGCAAACTAAAAGCTTGCTTCCTTTCTCAATGCCATTTTGTTAGACAGTTATAATGAAGTAGCAAATTTGTCACGGGACAGGAAAAGCTCACGGACAACGTATTAGAATTTATAATCCTGGCCGACATATCCAGTTACTTCAGTTTTAGATTACTGCACTTTCTTTATTAGCAGACAAATGACTAAGGTAAATACCTTTGCAGACACCTGCATGCTGTTCTCTTGCATGTTCATGATGGCTTCAGAGATCTTGACATCTATTGGGTCCATGACCGACTCAATGTTGAATGGTCCTTCCAGCCGCTCTGCCACCAAGAGCATTGCATCTGTTAAAACACAGGAACATGATTTATTTGAGAACTGGGAACCCCAGCTTCTAACCTGCGTTTAAACATTTCCCACATGACCGGCTGAAAAATGACCACTCATTCAAATTTTGTATTTGCTTTTATATAGTTCAAAACGGAATTGGTGACTCAGTCTTACAGGAGTATTTTATTTTATTTCATTTGAAGGCTTAAAATTATTTTACATATATAGAACCAGGCCTGAAAATGAGAAAATAAGTTCAAATTAAGAGAGTTGAATATACCTAACTCTTTCAAGTGAAGTTAAACAAAAATAAGGTCAGGTTCAAAAGTGGAGTTAACCTCTTTTCTTCTGGAGTATGGAGAAAACTGAGAATATTGAAGACGTGTAAATATGAGAGTTTGGGGGATGCACTATCGTCAAGACCCAACTTAAGCATATCTGCGTGTATGAAGCATTTCTAGATTTCC
Source organism: Balaenoptera acutorostrata (assembly GCF_949987535.1). Classification (NCBI taxonomy): domain Eukaryota; kingdom Metazoa; phylum Chordata; class Mammalia; order Artiodactyla; family Balaenopteridae; genus Balaenoptera; species Balaenoptera acutorostrata. The sequence goes on from NC_080081.1 coordinate 15,704,206, forward strand.
CAAGAAGGACAGACCTGTCCCTGCTTGGTGCTGCCACTCTACCTAGCATGCCCTTCTGTTTTTAACACTTTGACATGCTCTGGGAATAGAGAAACTTCTCTTACTTGGTTTTGCATGTTCAAGGCTTATTATGGTGCCTATCGCATTGTAAGCTTTCAAGAAATGTCTATGAAATTATATTGAACTGAACTGAACTAAAGTACTGCTTGGGAAGCTTTATTTTTCTGGAGAAGCTGCTAATAGTGATACGGAGGCAAGAGCTGTGAATTAGGAGTGAGTTGCCCTGGGTTCCCAACCCTGCCACTAAGCAGCTGGATGGCTGCTGGAAAAACCTCTGAGCTTACTGGGCCAAAGATTAGAGAGGTGCATAAAAGGGACCTGGGATGAGGAGTCTCCCGGCGTCTACGGTGAGTGGCATAAGAGGCAATATGCCCATTCCTTTGCAAACTGGCCCAGTTTTGTTCTTAACATCCAGGGCATAGTTTGGTAACTTGTCTCCACCAGGACTGACAACTAGAACTTTCTGTGATGATGAAAATGTGGCTATTGAAACTTGAAATGTGGCTAATGTGATTGAAGAATTAAATGGTTAATAAAGTAATTTGCCTTTTACTAATCTAAATATAATTAAAAATATCCCCTTGGGACCAGTGGCTACCATATTAGATGAGGCAGCCTAGACTTTTAACATGTAGACACAATAGCCCTCACGTTTTTCAATTGTTAAAGCTCTTGGGAGCCAATCTTAAAACGCTGTCCCTTTTCCAAATAATACATGTTTATTATCAGACACTTAGAAAATACAGAAAAGAAAAATGAAGGAGAGAAATACACCCACAATCCCACTTCCCAGAATAACACTATAAACAGTTTGGTATATGCCCTGTGGTTTTTTTTTTTTTTTTCCTTTGAGCATGAATATTTTAAGCATGCAACTGAAAATATACCATACAGATATCATATAATCTGCTTTCTAAATGTAATATATTATTAATGTAACATGCTGTTTATAGCAGCTGCTTTTTAGTATTAGTGTGAGGAAACCAAATTTTATTTTTATTACATATCCTACCATGCTCAACCAAAGGCCACCATCAAAATTTTTTCAGGGTTATAACTAGTTATGAATTAGGCAAGTGAGAAACCTTTTAAGATAGATGAATTTTTATAAGAAGGTATGGTCTGGGAAGCAGAGTCACATTTTTAAAGAACATCAGGCTTTGTGAACATCAGCTTTTATACTATCAACTGGCTTTCTCAGCCAGACCTCATAACTGGGTCTTTGATCTCCTCCCTATGGAATGAACGAGACTAAAAGCATCCAGGGCAGCACTTGAGTGTCAGGGAGGTCCTGCTATCCCACCCCCATCCACTGTACTCAGTCCCATATTTTTCTCATGGACACAAGTCACATGAAGAACTTAAGTGTGAACAAGGACTCATAAAAAACTCTAACAACAAATTTGCTGATTTTTCCCTTAACGCAGATCTATCTGTGTATGTTACATCAGGATATTATAACAAAAGTAGTAATTTCTCTAGATCTTAATGACCTAATTATCTGGCAATATGGACAGAGGATGCACCTTGTTTGGTTGTAGTATTTTGATATTAAAGATGTTTTCTCCTTTAAGGTTTTAAAAGGTGGCCTGAGAGCTGTGCTGTTTCTTTTATATCTTTATATCTATGTTGTGTATTTATAAAAAATAATCCCCTTTACTGTTAGACTTTCCAACAGGCTTTTTGATGAAGATTAATTATGATGAATGAGCAAGTTTCTCTAGACTGGTGTATTCTGCTAGAAGAACAAGGAATCTTTGTACAGGAAAAAGAATTGGTCCTATGGAGTTATCCAACAAATGCAGTTAAAGGAACTGATAACTATGGGATACTTAATTGTGTGTTTTAGACAAGTATTTGCATAAATCATTATACAAACAGTACTGGTCTATCACAGTATATTTATCTAACACGAATGGGTTGAGTTGCGGTAGTAATAACATTAGCTCTACCAGAAGTCTGTAGGCAGTAGTGCTCTGGGCAAAAAGGACGAGTTTTGGGTTGGTTCAGAAGGACTCAGCAAACTGTCACAGTTGGAAATGATGGGGTCTAAAATATCTCTGAGAAGCTTCTCTTGTTTAAATTAAAACAGTCCCTTCTCTACCAGACATTCCTTTCAATAAGTAACGCAAAAAGCTGTTTGATTCATATCCTAAAGTCAAGAAATTTCTCTTTGGTGATTTCAATCTTTTGGTTCCCTGTTCCTCTCCCACCACAGAGCTCACCTTTTAGCTTCTGGGGTCTGCAAACTCAGCTCTTCTTTTTTGACTCCAACCATGAAAAGGGTGACCCTCTCCCAAGCAGTTGCCTGCTTGGCCTTGGAAAATGGCCATCCTACTGATGATCTTGTATATTAAACATGTAATCAAATGGCCACATTTGCTCAAATTGGTTGGCCCTGAATTTCCATTCTTTATCTCAATTCATTTGCTTTGTTATACAAACTAATTTAAGGTGATACATTTTTAGATGTAGATATATGTATTTATTTTTATTTTAATTTAGATCACCAGTCGGAATATGCTACCTTAAGCTATCTGGTTTAGTTTTTTAAAAATACACTAAAAAATCACTTTAATAAGTAAAATTAGAGTCTCCTTTGAAGACTCAAAGGCCAATATAGATTGGCTCAAAACCTCAGAACCATCGTTAAGAGTAGTAATGTGCATGCAGTTAACGATACTGTATTGTATACTTAAACATTTGTTAAGAGGGTGGATTTCATGTTATGTGTTTTTTACCACACACACACACACACACACACACACATACACACACACACACACAAAGAATAGCAATGACTTTGTGCTGATCAACTACAGAAGTTCTTATTAATCAATCAAACTACCTGTTGATAAATCATTAACTAGTATAAATGTACCCCAATATATTGAAGCTCTATATTGCTTTTATAAAGAAATACATGCATTCTTTTAATTCCTGGAAAAGCTCAGATAAAACTGTGTGGGAAACATTTGGATAAAATCACATGTATGCACTGATTATAGTCATACCCAGGTTTTTGGTTAGAATGAGAGGAAGGCTGGCAGAGGGACGAAATAGTGGTTTTCTGGGCTCATATTTTTCTACCTCAAAGTTTTTTTGTGAAAATAAGTTAATTGATAGAAGGCCAGATAAACCTACACAAATAACTGGTATATCAACGACCATAAGTAGAAAAAAAATACATGTCTTCTTATAATATAATCATCCCTCCCCTCAATCGATTCCTCTGTTCCATTGTTCTAAATGTACATGACTGGATTCCCCAGGGTCACAAAAAGAAAAGCAGCTTTTCAGAAAATTCCTCTAATATTTTGCATTTCCACTCTGAAGGGTCATGCTCACAGCAGCTGCCTTTAGGAGTCTAGTTTAGACACATTACAAGGTGAGAAAGTGGCAGTGGAAGGCCAGAGTCCTCAGCCCTGGGACTTGGAACAGGCCAGCAAGCGGATGGTGGGTCATCCTCGGGCCCCAGACCCCAGATGGCGAGAGGGTGTGCGTGGTCCATCCGCGTCCACTGAGCAGCCAAGCACATCCCTGCTTGGCCAGTTTGCCTCCCACCTGCTGGGCAAGTCTGTCACTGGTCAAGCTCCCCGGGTGTCAGGAGAACCTTTTCTCTCCTTTGGGGCTGGGGGAAGCCATGCCTCTCTCTCCTTCCAAAGCAAAGAAAACACAGACTACTTTTATGACACCAAGCCGGTGGTTAGTAAGTTTCTCTGAAACCAATTAAGTCACAACATGGCCATAAGTTCCTCCAGAGGCTGCCATCCTGCGCTATCTTAATTATCTTCGTGCCATTTACATTTTGAAACATTTGGAACTTTATTTTTAACTGTGCTCTTGGAGCTGTTATCTATTGCCAATTAAACCAGGGCAGTTCTAGTATGTCAGCTAATGATCAGCTGGTCCTTTCTCTACATATCTCCTGTGTTGTCCACATTTTGTTTCTCTTTAAGCAAAGGACTATTGTCTTGCTCAAGCAGTATACATAACTTTTGTTTCTAAATGCAGAATGACATTTGGATGGATTAGAAGTAACTGGTATCTCAGCATGAGGTTCTGATAGACAGAGAGATGTGACGACCCTATTAGCATACCAGAGACATGTATAGCAGCTCAGCAAGAAGGTGTCCCCTCAAAGCCTGCAGGTAAAGCTACACCTCTGGGTCAAGGCATTCTGCCCACATCAGCACGCACTTTCTGGTTAGGAGTGAGGAAACCTGACTCTGGTTAGATGGACTCAGGTGCCTGGGTTTCCATTTGGGTTTGTCCACTAAATGCCTGAGAGATAATATGTGTCACTTAGGGCTTCCCTGGTGGCGCAGTGGTTGAGAATCTGCCTGCTAATGCAGGGGACACGGGTTCGAGCCCTGGTCTGGGAAGATCCCACATGCCGCGGAGCAACTAGGCCCGTGAGCCACAACTACTGAGCCTGCGCGTCTGGAGCCTGTGCTCCACAACAAGAGAGGCCACGATAGTGAGAGGCCCGCGCACCGTGATGAAGAGTGGCCCCCGCTTGCCACAACTAGAGAAAGCCCTCTCACAGAAACGAAGACCCAACACAGCCAAAAAAAAAAAAAATAAATAAATTAATTAATTAAAAAAATATGTGTCACTTAATACACAGAGGCCCATTTTCTTCATCTATTAAGTAGAGATTATGACAATCTCTACCTAATAGTGGTACATTAGGAAATCAAATGAGATGGTTCCTGTAAAGTAGTTAGCGCAATGCCTGGCATACAACAAAGGTTAGCTACTATAAGGCACTATCTCTGGGCAGTGGAAGCAGAAAGGAGATGACCGACTGGCAAGATATTTTGGTGGAAGTATTGCCAGCAATTGATGTGAGGAGTAAGGGAGTAGAAGGCACAAGGATGACTTTAAGATGTATAGCTGGTGCTCTTTTGCATGTTAAATTAATGTTTTGATAATAACTGCTTTTTGATGAATGAGTTCATTACCGAGAGATACAAAACTGTATTATTTTCTCACAGTGGGTTCCTTTGCCCATTAAAGATCACTGAAAAGTCTTTGACTCACTTCCCATTGAGAGGTGGGGTTTATGTCCCATCCCCTTGAATCTGGGTGGGCTCTGTCACTGCTGTGACTAATAGCATACAGTGGAAGGGACGCTGTCAGTTTCCAGAGCAGGTAGTTAAGAGACTGCAGCTTCTACTTTCTCTCTTGTGAGACTCTACTCTGAGATCATCATGCTGGGCTGGCCACATATAGGCACTCCAGGGAACAGTCCCCGCTGGGCCCAGATTTCTGGCCACCCTTGCTGTTATAAACAAAATATTTGTGTCCTCACTGTAATTTATATGTTGAAACCTAATCCCCAAGGTATTTGGAAGTAGGGCCTTTGAGAGGTGATTAGGTCATGAGGGCTGAGCCCTCATGAATGGGATTAGTGCCCTTATCAAAGAGACCCAGAGAGCTTCCTTGTCCTTTCCATCATGTGAGGACACAGTGAGAGGATGGCAATCTGTGGATCAGGAAGCAGGCTTCACCAGACACAGAATCTGCCCTGATCTAGGACTTCCCAGCATTCAGAACTGTGAGAGGTAAATGTTTTCTGTTTAAGTCACTCAGTCTATGATACTTTTGTTGTAGCAGCTCCAATGGACTAAGACTCCTGCCAGGGTGCCAGATATGTGAGTGAGGCCATTTAGACCAGCCCATCTGCCAGCTGATTACCACCTACTGACCCCAGTCATCACCACATGGGGCAGAAGAATCAGCCAGCTGAGTCTTCCCTAATTCCTGATCCACTGTACTGTGGTTTACATTATTATGGCTGTTATTTTAAGCTGCTAAATTTGGTGATAATTTATTTTGTAGCAATAGAAAACTGGAGCAGCCAAATTACCATATTTACAAAATACTCAGATATTTTTCCTATAATTTATTTGACAGGACTCAAATTATTCAGAACCCTAGTCAAATAATATTTGACAAATTTAACATTACTGATGTAACCCCTGTTTCCAACCACTGTAATCGTCAAGAAAAAATAAAACGTCGCCTTAAAGGGAATATACAAAAAGAACTGTTCTAAGCCTGCATTGTGTTTGGATACAGCGTTACAGTACACCAAATGCACAGCAGCTAGCCTCAGATTCAGATATGTTTCTCCTGGGATGCGAGCATGAGAGAGAGGGAGATAGAGAGCAGGTTTGGAAGAAGGTAAAGATCTGGATTTTTCTCTAAGTACTTGACTTTATGAAGAGCAAAGCCTCTGACACAAAAAACCAGACGTTATCTCTGATCTCTGGATGGCACTGGATTAACACTATCTTGCTGCAGGGACTCCCAAAGGTTTTGTTCCTCTAGGGTATAAATATTAAGCAGGATTTCATATGATTACACATATCTTCTAAATTTATTTTTTGAAAAAAGGAGATGTAAAATCAGAAATGACATGGTTGAATGCTACTGATTTTAACCTGGAAGAGAATGATTTTCAAAATGTTTTTTAGGGGAGGCAAGAAGAGAAACACTTTTAAAAAAAATGAGACATTATTAATCTTCTTTGTAAGTAACAATAGAGTAGAAATAACTTTGGAAATTCAACTGCGGATTGGGGGTGGGGGGGGAATGGATTGAGGTGGTCAAAAGGTACAAACTTCCAGTTATATGAATGAGTCCTGGGGATGTGGTGTACAGCATGGTGACTATACTTAACAAAACTGTATTGAATACTTGAAAGTTGCTAAGAAAGTAAATCTTAAAAGTTCTCGCCACATCTAAACACACACACAGATGCTGCCTGTGCGAGGTGATGGATGTGTTAACTAACTTTGTTGTGATAATTATTTTGCTACATATCCGTGTATTAAATCACGATGTTGTACACCTTAAACTTACGCAATGTTATATGTCAATTATATCTTGATAAAGCTGGAAAAAAATGAAAATTCAATTGGAATAAGCTCAACTTAACCTAACGAATATTTGTTATGTGCCAAAGAGTGTCACTGCGTCACTATGTATTGGTGGGCGGGGTCGGCACAGAAGCAGTCCATGGTTGCCAACTTCATGACATTTAGAATCTTTTTGAACTGACAAAGATGAAATACGTGAATATTAAAAAAATTTTTTTCTTTCTTTGAGGGAAGTTTGAATTAAGATAATAACATGTCCTTTCAAAGTTCTCATTAAATCTTTTAAATTTATCCTAATAATCTACTCCTTGAAAAATGAAATCTATAAGCACAATCTACTTGCTTTTATCAGAAGTCCATAGTGCCCACTTTGCTTTTCTTTAGAAGCAATGCTTACTCATTCTTAAACCTGCAGCACCATTGTTTTAGCTTAACCAAGATATTTTTCCCACAGAGAAGCAGACAAAAGCGTTAAAAAAAAAAAATCAAGCAATTTAAAAAGCACCGTGGTAAATTCATTCACTGGCACCCAGTTACTCATCAATACTACTACTACTACTACTAAAAAACCTGCTTCAGTGTTTATATGTAGGCTCTTTTATGAGCCTATCATGACATGGAAGTATTAGAAGACTCTGCTTTGCACTGTAGCTTTCTGGTGATGGTCACACGGAGTATACATGGCCTTTGCTTTCATTCAAATCAATTAATTAAAATGCTCGTGAGATCTTGGACAGGACCGAACTTCAGGAGAGGCCTGGAAAGAGAGCCCAGGTAGGGGGACTGAGGGATACACTACAGCAGCAGGCAGATGGGACCTGAATAACCAGGAGGAAGTATAGCCTTGAGAGTAGAGAATCTGAACTTCCCTAGTCAGAAGGTCCACACCCTTTTTAGAGTCTCTTTTGTTTTTTGTTTTTTCTTATTAATGACGATTTTAATTAAAAAAACTTACAGCCCCGTAGGTCTATAACTGATGTAACACAAACTGCACATACTAAAGTGTGCAATTTAATACATTTAAACAAATGTCTTCCTCCCTGAAACCACCAAAATGACAGAGTTTAAAAAAATTTTTTTGTTTTTGATTTTTAAGGCAATTCTACAGTTAAGACATTTTCACTTGTAGAATTTTGATTCATAAGAACAGCCAAACAGGAAGAATATGTATCCCTCTCCGGACTATACTTCTCATTCTTCACACTAATCACTCTCCGCACTTCTGGCTTTGCTGCTCTGTAATCTCTTCCCTGATGTTGCCAGCAGAGCTGTCTTTTAAAAATGCAAATCTGATGAGGTCACCGTCTTGCTCTAAAAGTTGCCAGTGCCTTCAGGATAAAGTCTGAACCTCTTAGCCAGGCATAAGAAAGGCCTTTCATAAGCCGGTCTCTGCCCCCTTGGCAGCTCCGCCTATGACCACCCCTGGTGCCCCCCACTGAGTGCCATCAGAACTCTTTCGATGACACTGAAGTTGTCACCAAGGTCGCACACGTACCCAATCCGACTTGAAATCAATGACACACAAGTTGTTCTAAACACAGCCTGTTCTCATTTTACCTGCTCAAGAACTTCCAAAGGTTCAAGTTTAAAAAGAGACTCGTAATCAGACTCCACCCCTCCCTTCTAATTCATTTCTCACTACTCAACATGTCCTGTGGTTTCCTGCTATTACAAATAACGCCACAGTGAATATCCTTGTACATAATTCATTTAGCATGCGTGCAAAGAAATTTGTTGGATAAAATCTTACAAGTCAAACTGCCGGGTCAAAGATATGGGTGTTTAAAATGTTGATGGTTAGCGCTGAAGCTTTCCCTGTAAAGGCTGTACCTGTTTACATTCCCAAGAGCAATACATGACCGCATCTGGCTCTCTAAGGCTCAAACTTTTAGATGGCGTTAAGATCAAATGCTTGGATCTTTGCCAATCTGATAGGGTAAGAAATTGCATCCCAGTGTGGTTTTAACTTGAATTTCCCTCATTATAAGTAAGGTTGAACATCCTTTAATATGTTTAAAAGGCATTACAATTGCTTTTTCTCTTCATTTTCTTTGGTCACTTATTTTTCTGTTGGATTATTAATTGTTTCATATTGATATAAAGGAATTTCTTTAAAAAAAATACATTAAAGATACCAACCCTTGGGTGACATGAATTACCATTTTCCCCCAAGTTGCTGTTTATCTTTTGACTTTGTTCATGGTAGTTTTTGTTATGCAGAAATTTAAAACTTTTTATAGTCAAATTTACCAATCATTTGTTTAAATTTTTTTGATCTTGCATCATATTTGTATAGGCTTTCTCCTTTCCAGCTCTGTGACCTAATCTATTATCAAGCATATTATCACTCACTAGCTTCCTTGTGTTCCTTGAATACAGGCCAGACCCTCTCCTGCCCCAGGGCCTTTGTACTTACTGTTTACTCCTCAGTCTCTTATTTTCTTTAGGTCTCTACCCAACGGATACTTCTCAGAAAGACCTTCTCTAACTACCCTACCAACTCCCACTCACTCTTATCTGATTGCTTTATTCTTCATAGCACTTAATATTTGCTGAATTATTTTATGTATATTTGCTGTTGTTCCTCTTTTCCCCACTGTTATGTAATCCTCAAGAGGGCAGGAACTTCCTTTTTCTTGTTCACTTCTGTAGTCTCATCCCCTGGAACAATATTCAGATCCTAAGAGTTGTTAAATGAATATTTGTTAAATGAATTATTGGAACAAATTTTAAAAATCTTCCTATATTTTCTTCTATAACTTAATGAGAACTAATTTGCTCCTCTCCCGCTGCCCTAAAACTTCCCCTCTTTACTCTCCTGCCCCACACACACCATCAAAAACGCCCGCAAAACTTTTTAGTGCTGGCCAATAGGCCCTTGATGGCTTTCGGTGTGTTATAAGGTAGATGAAGAGTTTCTGTGGGAATTTAGAATCTTATTGTACTTTTTTATTAGGTAGAAATAACTTTTTAGAGCTTTTCTCTTGAAATTGAAAAGTATGGCTGGTTTTCTTTCTGTCAGAGGTTATTTCTAGGTTAATCTAAAAAAAAAGTCGACATTTTTGGTTTTTCCAAACAAGGTAATTCCTGCTGTTTCTCAACACTCCACGTTTACCATTAACTTTGAAAACAATCTCTGTGATGAATGTCATTTTTGTTTCTTCCCTGCAATTTGTCCACATTCACTAAACATCAAATTGATGATCATTTTTTTCCTATTTTACCAACCCCGTATGGCATTTAAGTACTTAAAAAAATACCTTTAAAAAAATCAGACCATGGCAGGGGTGAGGTCTAGCTAAAGAAATCATAGTACAACAGAGTGAGGTAAATAATAGAAAATGGAAGTGAACCAATTAAATGCCTTTTAAAACAGTGAACAGATACCTGGATGAAAAATAAAACAGGGACAGCCACCCAGAATAAACCTAGTAACTAAAGAGCTAAATCCAAATAAAAGAGAATTTAGTGAAAATAACTGTTTACTTTGAAACCAAATCCAGGAAGAGGAGGAGAGAACAAATATACAAACTAATTTAATTCTGAAACCAGTGCAAACAAAGAGGCTTATTTTGCTTCCACACTGTAAAAGAAAATGCAAATTGTGGGAGAAAAAGAATTCACTAGTAGTCCTAGCACAGTACAGAAATTAGAATCTACAGGACTCATTTTCAGACGGTTTCTTTTTAGTAGAATGATGCCTTGCATTTCATAAAAATATAATATATTCACGTAAGCATCATCTCACTGCTATGTTATATCTTTGAGATGTCTGGTTACATCACAAGCCAGAAAGAGTGGGCCTTGTAAATCATGAATTTGATGGACATCAAAGTGTATACTACCAACCATAACCCTTTATTTAAATTTTTATTGCTGATTCTTCATATGAATAATTTTTTATGTCATTTGTAGCTAGGAATGTTCAAATAATTCACAACAACAAATTAGTCTTTGCCTTGATGATGAGTCACAGAATTTAAGAGGTAAGGCGTTCTTAAAGATCTCTCTGAGAGAAGAAGTACATCTTTATCTTTATATCCCTAAAGTCTTCTACAGGGTTTTGGAATCTAGTGGGTTGATTTGGACCAACCAGTGTGCTTTTTAGGAAACTAGACCCAAAGAAGGAAAGCAAATCATTCAATGTAAACAGCAGCCACTGAACCCAAAATCATTGTCCTCTCTGACTCCATCTATTACACAAGCGTCGACATTGCTCAGATAGTATCAATGTGTTTACCCAATATTTTATTTACTTATTAATTTCCAAGTGCTCCGCTACTTTTAAAGAGAATATTAAAAGAGAAAACCTAGATGATAAAGATAACACATTATGGTCCTATCTAAAATTTTTCTTATTCCTTCTTCGCTGCAATTACCCTTCTCCCTAAACCTCCCTTAGGGACCCTGTTCTTTCAAACTGGGTACCATGATCCTGAATTGTCCTTGACAAGCTTATAAAAGCACACACATTCCTCCTTACTCTTTATTAACCTGCACATCACACTTGAGCTACTTTGAATCCCTCACCAGCATGGATGGTCTTCTCGGTCTCCCTGAGAGGCAGTGTGGAGGCGAGGCGTGGTCATGAGCTGTGTGTCATGCATGGGAGCCTAGTAACCCCAGTCACAGGCTCTGTGATCTGGGGTAATTTATTTAACCTCTGTCATCCTTAGTGTCCTCTGTTATTACAGGGGCTCTTCCTACATCACTGTGGGGATTAAATGCAATACTAGGCACATAGCACAGCAAATGCTTATTATTATATTATTATTATTATTCTATCTTTATGGAGAGGAAGGTTCCTTTCACTTCCCAACAAAGTTAATACTGAAGGTTTGAGCTCATCATCATCCATGAAGTTGTAAACTTTTACTGAAAGAGGATAATATTTGAAAACATACATGCACCCCAATGTTCATAGCAGCACTATTTACAACAGCCAGGGCAAGGTAGCAACCTAAATGTCCATCGAGAGATGGATGGATAAAGAAGATGTAGTACATATATACAATGGAATACTACTCAGCCATAAAAAAGAGTGAAATAATGCCATTTGCAGCCACGTGGATGGACCTAGAGATTATCATACTAAGTGAAGTAAGTCAGACACAGAAAGACAGATATCATATGATATTGCTTATATGTGGAATCTAAAAAAATAAAAGTGATACAAATGAATGTATTTACAAAACAGAAACAGATTCATAGACATGGAAAACAAACTTATGGTTATCAAAGAGGAAAGGGTTGGGGAGGGATATATTAGGAGTTTGGGATTAACAGGTGCACACTGCTATATATACAGTAGATAAACATGAGTTGTTTGTATAATTTGGAGATTAATCCTTTGTCAGTTGCTTCTTTTGCAAATATTTTCTCCCATTCTGAGAGTTGTCTTTTCGTCTTGTTTATGGTTTCCTTTGCTGTGCAAAAGCTTTGAAGTTTAATTAGGTCCCATTTGTTTATTTTTGTTTTTATTTCAATTACTCTGGGAGGTGGGTCAAAAAAGATCATGCTGTGGTTTATGTCAAAGAGTGTTTTTCCTATGTTTTCCTCTAAGAGTTTTATAGTGTCTGGTCTTACATTTAGGTCTTTAATCCATTTGGAGTTTATTTTTGTGTGTGGTGTTAGAGAGTGTTCCAATTTCATTCTTTTACATGTAGCCGTCTAATTTTCCCAGCACCACTTATTGAAGAGGCTGTCATTTCTCCATTGTAGGTTCTTGCCTCCTTTTTCGTAAATTAGGTGACCATATGTGCGTGGGTTTACCTCTGGGCTTTCTATCCTGTACCATTGATCTATATTTCTGTTTTTGTGCCAATACCATACTGTCTTGATTACTGTAGATTTGTAGTATAGTTTGAAGTCAGGGAGCCTGATTCCTCCAGTTCCGTTTTTCTTTCTCACGCTTGCTTATGGTACTGATGAACCTAGTGGCAGGGCAGGAATAAAGACATAGACATAGAGAATGGACTTGAGGACATGGTGGGGAGGGGGAAGCTGGGGCAAAGTGAGAGTAGCATTGACATATATACACTACCAAATGTAAAATAGTTAGCTAGTGGGAAGCAGCAGCATAGCACAGGGAGATCAGCTCAGTGCTCTGAGATGACCTAGAGGGGTGGGATAGGGAGGGTGGGAGGGAGGCTCAAGAGGGAGGGGGTATGGGGATATATGTATGCATATGGCTGATTCACTTTGTTGTACAACAGAAACTAACACAGTATTGTGAAGCAATTATACTCCAATAAAGATCTATTATAAAAAATAAAATAAACAATAAGGATGTACTATAGAGCACAGGGAACTATATTTAATATCTTGTAATAACCTATAAAGGAAAAGAGTCTGAAAAAGAAAATATCTATACCTGAATGACTTTGCTGTACACCTGAAACTAACACAACATTGTAGATCAAGTATACTTCAATAAAAAAAATAAAATTAAAAAAAAGGAGGACAATATCTAGTCTGACCCTTTTATTTTACAGAGAAGGTCACCGAGTTCCTGCGATATGAGGGGTCTAGGAATTTGGCGGGACACAGATGGCAGGGCTGTGACCATTGCCTGGTTCTCTGTCTTTCAACCAGCTTTCTTTTGACTCCATCATACTGCCCCCTTCTTGACAATCAGCCAATATATCATTAAGAAACAGGACCGGTTAAAACATTTCAGGTGTCAATGAACTAAAAAAGACTAAACTTTTTGCCAGCATATTGCAGTTAAAGCAATTCTCCTATTTCTCCCTCCTTTGCCCTAAAAGTTAATAAAGCAAATCACCCCAGAGACAATTTGTTCCTGTAGTACAAGGCCTTGCAACCTACATGGAATGAATCACAAACTTCTCCCAGAACCAATAAAAAATAAATAAATGAAAAGTCAGGTGTGTTGTCAGAATTCCCTGCTGGGTCTGCACAGAGTGATTAGTGGGCAATTCAGCAAGCAATGTGAGCCCTTTTCTTCTCCTCGTCTGTGTGCTGGTATTATTAAAAAATATATATTTGTTATTATTTTGTTGCTCAGTGCCATGTGAACCAAAAGGAAAATGAAAAAAAGAGCAGTGTGTCCTGTATCATGGGTCGCTGGACCCAAAGAGAAAAAGCTGGATTGTTGAAAAAAGAAGAAAAAAAACTCATATTACAAGGTGATGAGTTCATCTTTTCTTATCTCTGACACATCGTATGAAATGGTAGGATAACTTTTGTTATTTCCTTTGTCTGTACATCTTGCTTACAGTTATCTTCAAAATATACTCCATGGTGAAGATAAAGATCATTTGCCAACTAAGGAGGGAGAGAAGGAAGGAGGGAGGAAAAGGGAAGGAAGAGCAGAAGAGGGGGGGGAGGGAGGGAGGGATGGGGAGGGGGAGAGAGAGGACATATCACATTATAGAGAGGGAGTGAGCACTTAGCATTTCAACGGGCCCGGGCCTGGTACTGTTCTCACAACGTTTGGGCCTAGAGATTCATTTGATTTTTATGGCCTACTGCAGTGGGAACTATTATTATCTCCTTTAATGGCTGTGGACCAAGACGCTAGAGGTAGAAGAGCCTGCCCAGGGTCTCAGCTTGTGGATAGTTAAGGCAGGTCCTGTTTGTTGTAAGGTCAGAACTAACATCTGTGAATCCCTTAAACTTGTCAATCTAGCCAAGGGCAGCTGCTTGAGTCTCAGGTTGGTGGCCTGAGCGCGTGTGTGCACGTGTGTGTGAGGTTAACAGGAGGGAGGTGGGAGAATCATTGTCAGCTCCAGGGCAACAGAGATGCATTTCTCTGGCCTTGCTCCTTCACGAGGCTACTTCAAACAAACAAGTGACCTTGGGAACTTCAGGCAGCGGCCCTCATATTGCAAGCTGTGGGCCCACAGTTTCTCTTCCTGAGACTTCTCTTAGTGTTTAGGCTTTTCCAGAACTTACCAGTAAAAGTAATCTTGTTGGTTATGAGAGTGCAGTGGTATAGTCTGTCCTTAGAACAGGCATATGACTGGGGAAGGAATATTGGACCCCAGGCATAAAATTAAAGGTAACTTCACTGAGTTGGTTTTCAGAAAGCTGTAACTATTTTCTTATTAGATTTCTCTTTATGCTGAAGAATACAGTAGCTGAGTTGGAAGGAAAGATTTTTAGGCAAGTTATTTCCTTTTCTTTTTCTTATCATAAATCTACTTTCTAGGCCCAACTCTCTCTGTAACCAGGACATGGACATCTAACTGCTCATTGGAAATTTCTACTGAGTGTCTATGTGTGTTTGTTTTACAAAATTTGGAAAATACAAAACAACAACAACAAAAAGAAGAGAATAACAATCATCTGCAATTTACCAAGATCGATTATCATCATGAATAATATTTTGTGGTATTTCCTTGCAGGTGTTAATTCTAATATGCATAACATTAGGGTCATACTATATATGTGGTGTTTACCCTTTACTTTCAATTCAATAGCATATACTTAGGTATCCCCTCATTCTTCTATGAAAACATCCTTTTTATTGGCTGCATGATATTTCATATCTTCAACGCACTCTAGTTTCTGTAACCATTCTGTATATAATTGGCTTTATAGGTTCTTACCAGATTTTTCATTATTGTAAAATAAATATAGTTTCTATCTCTGATTTGTCCCTATATCTGATTATCAACTTAAGATAGATTACAAGTTGTCCTTTATTTAAGAATCAAGTATAATGAGCATATATTTTTTATTAATAAAAATTTTCAAACTTTAGTACAGAGAAGTAGTCTTAATATAGAGAGATAAATTAAGGCAAGAGAATATAGCTCCGGTTCCACAATTTAATAAACCTCCTATATTTAAAAAGCAGACATTTAAGCAGACATTTATTTTTAAGTATAAACTTATAGAGTTAAAAAAAGTTTTCTCATGCAATTGCAAAGGGTTTTAAATGCATCAAAAGGAGACACAGTTTCTACAACTGCCTTCACCACAACCTAAGCGTGTGACACTGAGCTCCCTAGTTCCCATGTGTAAAGTTAAACCTTTGGGTTTGTAGATGACTTACGGGCATTCTGGCTCCAAAGCCATAAGGATCTATAGCTCTTGACCATCCAGGAGGGAGTGTGCTGAAGCCCCTGGGATCACCCAGGACAAGCACACGGGCAGTTGACAGATAAACCAAAGAATAAGTGGGTGGACCTTCAGAAAGTGGAAGGAATGGAGAGGTGTGTGCCTGTCACAAATATAGTTGGCTTTCAATTTTACCTCCATTCTCAAGGCCATATCCTTTCAAAATAACGTTAAAGAAAAGAAAAATGGGTGTAAAAAGGTAGGCTTTAAAGAATCAATGGGAATATATCAGTGAGTCTTGAGGAACCATTCACAGGAACATGGGTCAGAGCCTCCACATCCATGCTGAAACTGCAAGGCCATGGAAGCAGGACTTTGAGATATTGGGGCAGTACTCTCAAGCTGTGCAATGATTGTGTTAGATGATCAAGGACATTTTGAGTAGATGATAACGAAAGATCTAGGTATGGATATATAAAGGATCATCAGACAGCCATTTACCCAGATCTGAAGGCAAACATGTAGCTCCTTTGTAGAAGGACCACCAATTAGCACTCACTTCCTACAGACCTGCAGGGAAGCGGTGAATGCAGCATCCCACTTAATTCTCCTGACTCTAAGAGGTAGGTGCTGTCTTTAGCACCATTTTAAAGAAAGTGAATCAAGCTTAGTGAAGCCAGAGGTTCCATATTGAGAATGAAGCTGGATGCTGACCCAGATCCATGAGCTCCAACTTCTTCGCTTCCTTTACCATCTCTGCTTCAAAACATTAAAAGAGATTTTAACATATCCATGTTCATAAGGTGATGTGAAAGGCCCAGAACCATTTGTAGAATTAATCAAAACATTACAATAAGAGGCACAAAATTTGAAAGATGCTCCTGAGTCAGGTAAGTCTTTTTATCTTGGTCAAATAAAACATCCATTGTCAAAGGCCTTGATGTTTTCCTGGAAAATCTCCTCTTATTTTGTTTAAGTGTCTATGTAAGGTTTTAAGATAAATGGACAGAGAAAATGTTGACTTGCTTATGATAGAAATAGAAAAGAAAATTAGAATGTGTATCTACCATTTGATGATGAGGTCAACAGTCCAAAAGTGGATTGGCAGTGCCTGCCCACTTGTGTCCTCACCTGGGTCCCAGAGACATGTGCTGAGTTATTTCTCCTAATACACCTGAATTAACCTTAAGTCACCTTAGGTATTTAGAGATCAATAATATGACTGTTCTTTAAAGCAAACATGTATCTTGAGAACAGGCTAAGAGATTTTCCTAAGAAAGAGAAACATAATTTTGAGGCTACTAAAAGACAGGGAGTGGGACTGATTTTAAAGAAAAAACAAGGTGATGTATTCTAGAAACCAATGGGTGATATATCCATGCATATTTAGTGTGTTGCTTGCTATGCTTTTCAAAAATGTGGCTGTCTTTTAAATGCTGCATGTAATAATATTCAATAAATTTGCAAAAACTATTTTATTCCAAAGTCTATGAAGCTCTGAATTCTGTAGTTGGGACACCTTTGCCTACCCCAAGAACCTCTTGGAATGGTCATTTAGAATTTAGCAAGATGGAAGACACACTAGAAGATACCTCATGTGATTATTCTCTATTCTTTCTGATTATTTAGAAGTTTAGGTCTAGGTTTGAAGCTGCAATTTAACAACCTCACTGGCCTCTCTACTGTTAGCTGTTTAACTTCATCTGTATTAAATTTCTGTTTCTTTTATATTTCTTCTACACACATTCCCAGATGCCTTCAGGAAATGTGCCCATTTTGAATACATCACATAAATAAGCTGCAGTGGGGGAAGGCCTCTTCGTTTTGAAAATGTCATGCAGCACAACAGCTGAAAGGAAGTTTCATTGAGTAATATTAGCTTGCATTTCTACGGGAGCACTGTAAGTGCTTTTTTCCCCAAAGCACTTAACATAACAAAATTGCCTCACTCATCAAGGCAAAGCAGTCACCTTTAGAGTGGTACACAAAGCTGTTTTTCAGGATGGAGTAACACTTCAGATGGGACGAGAAATGAAGAAGAATTCTATGTTGAGCAGCGATGGTAGGGGAATTTAAGCAGGCAGGATGAAATTACTTTGTTGGAATTGGGTCAGAATTCTAAGGCTAACAGCTCTACTGAGAAAGCCTGCTGGATATTTACTGAATAAACCCTTTCTGGCTTTTGGCAGAAAGATATGCCTATTGCATGCATCTATATTGTATACATTGATCTCTTTTTCTTCGCATATATTTATTATGTAGAATTCGTAAGTATATTTAAAAAAATTTCACCCATGTAACGTATATTTGTTTCTCAAAGCTCACATTAGACTGTACAGTTATCAACCTCATTCCATGTACATCCAAGTTAACATTTGTAATGATTCCCATATTAATAAACTACATCCAATGTTCCGAAGTCAATGCTTTCTAAACTTTATCACAAAATATTTTCTGACCTACCAACCTCTTCTCCATTTCCCCTAAATTAGCCACTCTTCTCCCACACACACCTAGGCCACAAAAGACCGGGTCTGGCCTTACATTTTTTTCTTTATTGAGAAGAGAGGGGCTTTAAAAAGTACTAATTTATTTTTAAAGGTTAACTAATGATAATCACCATACTATAGAAAATATAGAAAAATTGAGAAAAATAATTTAAAAATAGAATGCTTAGAATAGCACTCTTGGGATTAAACATGAATGGGTCAGAAACTTAACCCTTTATGTCAGTATAGCTTTTGAACAACTAAGCCATTGATGATCTGTGAAAGACTCAGTGGAACTGACTCTCAACTCATGACTTGGTTGACTGCTAAGATGCAGTATTGTTTTCTCTATTCATTCATTTAATCAGTCAACATGTACTGCGTGCCTGTGATGTGTATGGTTGAAGACCCATGGAAAGACAGGCAAGCACACTAGCAATTATTATTCAGTGTGATGAGGGCTAAGCAGGAAACAGGTACCAAGTGCAATGGAACCTCAAAGAAAGAGAATTTAAATCAGCCTGGGGAGGGAGAGACGGGGGCAGAGGTAGCCTTCTGGAGCTGTGTTTTTGAAGCCTACTAGGATTACTAGGCATTAGTCCAGTAGAGAAGAAAGAGTGGGCGGTGTCAGTGGAATAGAAGATGGAATATCAGAAAAGAGGGAGCAGCAATTAAAAAGGGCCCAGAGACAAGGAGACAGTGAAAAGCATGATGACAAATGTGGAACAGTAGGAGAGCGAGGGGTCACATTTCAAAGGAAAAGGACAACAGGTCAGACGCTCAGTGGAAATGTCCTATGAGCAGTTGGGTGTCCAGGCATGGAGAGAGAGTTGGGCTCCAGGATAGATTTATGATAAAAAGGGAGTGACTATCACCTAAAAACTTTCCTTCCAACTCAGCTAACATGTTCTTCAGCATTTTGGGGAATAATATAAAGAAAAAAAAGAGACCAAATTGATAACATAAATCATTTGCATTGATGGCACAGGCTTATACAAATCTAATTGACAAGATCATACACAGCATGAGTTAAGCAGCCTCGATATGCTCTAGCAGCCTTTTTCTTGTCATTTGCCCCCCATGCTGTTTTGCTTTGTCACTTCTCTCTCCTCAGATTTCCTTCTCAGTGGGTTTTACTCTTTTCCCTCACCCTTCATACTCATGCTTTCTGTTTCTCCCTTCACTTTTGTGGCCTCCTCTCTTTTCCATACAATCCACACTAGTTATCTGACTCCTGGGTCCTACTTTTTGCACCCGTGTCACATTATGAGCCTGCTCAGGGAACACGTACTGCCAAGTACTTGATTAATTCCAAACAACTTTTCAAAAATTTTACCAGGGATGTTGGAGTCCTTCTCTCTGAGCACTCCCTGCTTTGGGCTCCCACGGCACCTTGATTATCTCTCTCCCTGCCCTTTACATATGGTGGCATAATGATCTCTTTTTCAGTCTCTCTCTTCTGCTAGACTTTGCGCTCTTTGATGGTAGATACTACAAATTATTTATCTTTTATTCCTTAGTGCCCAGAACTGTACCTGATACAAAGCATATGCATATTCTCAACAGTAAATATGCTGAAAGAAAAGATGGGAGGACACCAGATTCTTGTGTGGGAGGAAAATAAGTGCATAGACTGAGATCTAATCCTTCTGTTTAGTTAAGCATTTGGACTGCAGGCACTTCCCCTAGAGGTCCTATGAGGTCCCTAATCGATCTTCAAAGTGCAGCTCAAATATTTCAGAATCCTAGGGCTGAGCTAGGCACCCCTGCTTTGAGCTCTGCTTCTGTGTTCCAACAACAACAAATAAAACAACAACAAAGATGGTAGCAGCAGAAGCCATTTCTGAAGCACCTATCTCTCCTTTACAGATGTTGCATAATTTAATACAACATATGTAACAGGTTACTCTGTCACTGAGGTTCAGTGATGTTGAAGACAGTGCTAAGAAAACAGGGACTCACCCAGATTCTCAGACCCATGTTCATAGCAGCATTATTCACAATAGTCAAAAGGTGAAACAACCCAAGTGTCTGTCAACAGATGAATGGATAAACAGAATGTGGTATATTCACACAATGGAATAGTATTCAGCCATAAAAAGGAATGAAATTCTGATACATGCTACAATATGGATAAACCTTGAAAACAATATGCCATGTTAAATAAGCCAGACACTAAAGGACAAATATTGTATGAGTGCACTTATATGAGGTATTTATCACAGGCAAATTCATAGAAAGTATGATAGAGTTTACTAGGGGCTGGGAGGAGACGGAAAGGGGAGTTATTGCTATGGATACAGTTTCTCTTTGAGATGATGAAAAAATTCTGGAAATAGATAGTGATGATGACAAAATTGACAACATTGTTAATGTACCTAATGACACTGAATTGGACACTTAAAGTGATTAAAATGGTACTTTTTTTTTTTTTTTTAAGTACACTGAAAGAGAGCTTTTTTTAAAAAAGTGCTAAAGCAAACAGAGCTGGTATGTAAGTCGCCCAGCCTAGAATTTTCTATCTGCAGATGCTGAGCAGGCACATCACCTTGTAGACTACCAGCCAACCCAACAGCCATTCCCCACAGCTTTCTTCTAACAGAATCCTTATTTGTTCCGGCAACCAAATCCATCTCAGCTCTGACAAATTCTGATTAGTCTAGGCCTGTCATGGAAATCCATTCCCTTTGCTGGGTATTGCCCTAAAGATTGTCCTATGGCCCAGTTCTGGCCAATGAGACATGAGGGGAAGTCTGCTAGGGGTTTCTGGGAAAGGTTTCCAGTTTGGCCCTTGTTAAGTCTGGATGTGATGCCTGGAGTAACAATGGCCATTTTGCAACCATGAGAGGAATGAGCCTGAAGACACCAGAGCAGAAAAATGGGAAGGGCCCAAGTCTTTTGAGACATCCTGGAGTCTCATAAATAATCAGTCTTGATATCACCCTTTTGCCATTCTTCTTGTTCACTCCAGGGGAGTTACTTAGTGCAAATGAAAGCATCCTGAACGGCACACTCTGGTTTG
Source organism: Balaenoptera acutorostrata (assembly GCF_949987535.1). NCBI lineage: Eukaryota > Metazoa > Chordata > Mammalia > Artiodactyla > Balaenopteridae > Balaenoptera > Balaenoptera acutorostrata. Next base: position 15,725,694 of record NC_080081.1, read on the forward strand.
ATATTGTGTCCCCAATCCTTTGGATAGTCTTTGGCACAAGACAGGCAGTCTATAAATGTTTTACTTCCATGCTAACAAAGTTAGCAGTATGGATGAAGAGGCAAGGTGAATACTCTCAAAACCTTTGGAGGAACAACAGATGACTGAATGACAGATAGGTAGAGAGGTAGATAGATAGATAAATAGATACTGGATAGAAAAGATGACATCATATTCAAATCTACAATTATTGATATACTTCTTAACTGACCAAAACCTCTCTTTTTGGTGTGGAATATATTATTAAAAGTAGCACTTCGTAATTCAATTTTGAATTCTTAGCTACCACTTCATTTTATTTCATCTGAAAAGTGAAACAATAACTGTGCCAAGGAAACATATTTTTAATAAAACCCAATAAATAAGTTCTAATCATTTCTGTTTCCAACCAAATGTTAGTCTATTCTTGTGGGTTGTTCAGTGGTCGGATAAATACAGTCGGTCTTCCAGAGGGCCTCAGCTGCATAAACCATTTCTTGTTGTGGGTAAAGACACGTGCTAGAAAACAGATATTTACCAAATATAATATTATATTTAACTGCCAACAAAATATTCTAAGCAGAGTTACAACTTTGAATATGATGTCCTATGTTAATCTTGAGTAAATTTTTTTATCTTGTAGTATTTGACTATCATATCCCTACACTTCTGAAAGAATTGACTTTTGTACTCTTTGCAATAACTTGAGGGGATTCTCTGCCTTATGCAATGATACTTTTCCCCTAACATTTGGATTTAATGCTAAGAAAGGGGTGTAGAGCTGTAGTCATGTGTCTGGATGGGTTTAAATCACACTCGACCATTCTTCGCTGTGTCTCCAGTTAGGCTGTTGTATCATGCCTTTGCCTTAGTTTCTCAACATGGAAAATTGGGATAACAAGTTTCTCATCAGGGTTGTCGTGGCAATGAATGAAGTAATGTGTGGAAAGCACGTAGCACTGTTTCTGCCACGTTGTAAGCACTCATCAGTGGGAGCTGATTAGATTGGGTTCTGGGGACTTCTTTTGTGATTTGGAAACTGAACGAGGAATGTAAGAGCTCTGTTGGTGGTAGAGAGAGGCTGGTGTCCACAGAGAGAAACCGGCTGGCTGGCCTCACAGCCGACCTTGTATTGGTTGAGACACCTTGTTTGAGGGTCTGTCTGGTCCTCGGCTGCAGATCTGAGACCCAGTTTGGTTTACAACTCAGGGTTGTTGGTATTGAGGCAATCAGAGGGGGAGGGCTGGTTGTCTGATAGGAATGTTTGTGGAAGTCAGGCTCTAATTATTTCTAAAAGAGGCCTGACACTGGGGCCAGACTGGGCGAGTCTTTGACCGAGGTGCCTTTGTCCCAGGACAGAATATGGACAATCACGGCTAAATTAACAGGCACCCCTGAGACTCGTGTTTCATCTCAGATCCAAGCTACCCAAGCGGTCTGGACTGACAGGTTTGCTGCTCTTTACAAATGTAAATAACATTGATCAGGGCACAGTCAGTTCCTTGGTTTGTGCGCCTCTGGCCCAGGAACATTTTGTCTCTCAAGTGTCCTTTGCATCTATCTGATCTCCTACATTATGGGTTGATTATTTTTCATTCAGGCTGCCTACCCCTGATATTCTTGCTCCAAACTCTCTGTAGTCCAGGGTGATACCAGAACTGTAAAATCATAAACTAGTCTAACTACATCTGAATTAAAGAGAACACAGCCAGTTAAGGGTCTACCTGAACTCTCTCAGTAGCTATATGTCAAATGGAACACGGTCTAAATGAGCTTTGCTAGGAAAGAGAATGCTTGAGCTCTCTCAGATCAGTAAAGAAAGGCTAAAACACTTTCAACTTGCAGACTCAACAGAATCTGTGAACGAGAAACAGATAAAAGGCAGAGAGCTATGCTATCCTGGTGCTTTTTAGTATGTGATTGACACAAAGGAAGAAAAAAGGAAATTCAGCTCAATATAAGGAAGAGCTTTCTTTTTTAACTATTACAGCACCTCCCCCACCTGTAATGGATGGCTTGGTGGGTCATCAAGATCCCATCACTGGAAGAGTTTAAGGAGGAGATAGAATTAGGGCCCTGCCAGCTCCTGAGTCTCTATGTTAAGACCCTTAAGGTTAAACACATAGAATAGACTCTGAGGGCTAGAGGACTTCATGATGATGCTGATATGGGTTTGTGTCACTAGGAAAGATGTCCTGGAGAAGGATGCACCTGAGTGGACCTTGAAGCATGGCAATGATGGAGGTGGGAGGAAAGGAGTAGACTGGCCACTCTCTGTTCATCAGGAATGACATTGATGAAAGTACCGGGACAAAATTAGCAAAACATATGCACAGCTGCCCTGCCTACTCTCCCTGCTGTTGGCTTTTTCCTGTTTCTTGTGGCAGGATGTTTCATCCTAAATCATTGCTTTCACTAGATTCCTCCTTAATAAATTTATGCATCCAGGAAAACCACAGAACTCTTTAGCTGGCTTTCAAAGTCCCCCTTAGTCTGCCCCAGCCCAATTTTCAGAATCGAGTGCCTGCTGCACCAAGAGAAGAATCTTCTGCTCCATCTAGACTCCCCTGGCCTATTAAAAGAACTTCATCTTCCCCGAGGTGGCCCACCCTCCCCTATATTTGCTCCTTCTTGGCTACACTTGCTAACTTTCATCAGGGTTGGAAGGAATGTGCAGAAGTCAAATGTATTAGCAGGTAGAGCCTGATTGGTGCAGGGCCTACTCCTCTCTGTCTTTACTGATTTTTTTCTTTTCTTTTCACGTTGGTTTTGGCCAGTACTTCTCCAACTTTCATGTGTACATACCAGTCACTTGCAGGTTCTGATTCAGAAGGTCTGGGGTAGGGCCTGGGATTCTGCATTTCTAGCAGTTCCCAGGTTATGTTAGCACTGCTGGTCCATGGACCACACTTTGAGTACCAAGTCTCCAGGGTCAAACACTATCCTCCTTTGCCTTGACCAACTGGCCTCCCCGATCTGGGCTACTCATTTCATCTCTTCAGTACAAACCAATGGCCAGGTCTCACTCAATCTGCTTTCCGTCTACCTCTGTAGAGTCTGAAGATCCCGCCTCGTTAATGAAACCTCTGTCCTGAACCCTCCTGACCTCTCTGTTCCACCGCTGGCCTTGCTCAAACTGGAAGAGGCAGTGGAAGTTATGAGGATTGATGGATTCTCAAAGGAGATGAATGTATAAGGAAAAGAGCAGGGGGCTAAGGGTTGAGTCACTCAGGAAAAGAACAGAGAAAAGGGGAGACAATATCGAGAGAAAAGAGGGGAGCACGCAGGGTTGCTGAGCCAAGGAGAATATTTCAAGAAGCACAGGTTGTCCAGACATCCCTCAAACCCCTCCACACATTGCTTCTCTCCTCTGTGATCTCACCCTTTGGATTTCTAGAGAAGTGCATTTTGGACTTGACTGTATACTGGATTTTATTCCTTTCAGAATTGTACTCTGCTTCCAAATGGGATTTGAGATGGCTCACAAATTTAAGTGTATGATCAAAGAGGCCAGTATTTTCAATGAACCGAAAGTTAAAAAAGCAACAAAAACAACAAAACCAGAAATCTGCATATCCTGGTCTGAGTACAGAAACGAGCTTTGATTGTTCTGAAAGTTCTTTGCTTATAAGTCCTTTCCCCCTGCTATGTTGTAAGCTACCAGAGAGCCTTAGTTTTGCACTAAATGGACCAATTGCTTCCCTATTTCCCAGGTTGGACAGGACGAGACTTCCAACAACTGCTTAATAAAATAATTACTGACTCGAGTTGGTAACATTCACTACCCTGCTCTGTAGAGCTCTAGATTTTCTGATGACGTGTATGTAACTGTTCACTTGTGTGCCTCAAAAATCGATGAAAATTTATGTTAACTCTTTTGTTAACACTTCTTGGTTTCAAGCATTTTCTGAACTTTCTGCATGGTTTTCTAACATTTATATATGAGCATTTAGATCATAAGGAACTTTTAGGATGATTTAATGTAACTTCATTTTGCAGATGAGGAGACTGAGGTCCAGTGAGGTTAAAACGACTGACAGTGTTACACTGAAAATTACTGGTGAGCTGTGTTTTGAATCCATATTTATTGCATGAAACATTTGACTACATTCTACTTCATTCTAAAACTTGAGCTAAAGATTTTGTACCTTTGTTGCCAAAAAATATATTTTTAAAAAATTCAAATTGCATTTTTTCTTCAGTAAAATATTCACTGCTTAATATTACAGTTTTATAACTTTTATAACATAACTCTGTATGTTTCGGTTATTTCCAATCATTCTAAAGTGGTCAATAACATCAATCAACTGCTTCTGGTGATTAAAATTTTATTTTATTATTTTCATTGTATTCGGTATGCTTGTGGCACAAACAAGGTGTGTGTGGTCTATTCTATGGAAGGAGATGAAATAAAAAGCTGGGTTATCTTTGGAATATCACAACTGTAAGAGGTTCATCATGACTTTGATCCACATTGAATAATTTAACATGGGGTGATACATCAAATGTGTAGGCAATAAATCTCAATACAAATGACTAGGGAACTTATTTCTTCAATGAACTATTTTGAAATAACTTTAGGAAGTCCTTAATTACTTTGAAGCATAAATGAAAATAGAAGGTCAGTAGGCTAAAATTGTTAGATGCTATAGATATTACCTTCAGCTCAGGAAGAAAGGTTGATACATGCCAAAGACACTTTAAGTATATGACTAAGTAGATTTTATAATTATTTTCCTCCAGGGACATTAAGATGCTACAGAAAAGCTAGGTTCAAAAGCTAGGTTCTTTATTTCTCTGCAAATATTAACACATTTCCACTTATTGTGTCACAGCTGAGAAGGAAACACCACTCACGACTCATGGTGCTAAAGATGATATAGAATCAATGAAAGAGTATATCATCAATATATCAATCTGTGTGCTACCAACCTAAGAGACTAATGTGGAAATTAATGACCTTTAAAATTCAAGGAATGCGCATACATCAATCTAATTGAAAAAAGAAATGATAAAGTGTTCCATCATTTACTGCCACCAAGCAGGAAGGGGAGATTAATGACACATGTTGATCAAATGCAGTACATAAAGAGTAAGATATCCTTTTGCCATTCCAGCAGGTCCAGAAATAACCTTGGGTTTCTTTTGTAGTGAAGGTTAGATGGAGAAAATGACTAACAGGATGTAATAAGACTCCTATGACTCTCTAGACACAGAGTGAAGTTTTCTATGATCTCAAATACACCCACTCAGCCGTTCCTAACAAGAGTCCAGATTCCTCTTGGGAATAGGGAAGCTCCCATACACTTCTACATGCTTAAAAAGCAAAAGCCTCTGTTATTTTGTTATTTCCCCAATACACGGGTGCACAGAGTACTATTTCGGCATCATATAGTTTTGTTTCTATTCATGAAACTTCTTTCTTATTAAATAAAAAAAAATGGAGATAAATGCAGTATTATTTCAGGGCAGTTGTCTATGCTGGTGTTGCCTTTGACTACCTAAGTTGTAGAGAATCAACTGGAGAACAGAGCGCAGTATGCAGTTTAGGAAGAGAGTCAGTTACAATCATTTTAAATAACATCCTTCTTTTCCCAGTGGCTACCTTGGGAACACAGACCATCCTCTTATCTCTTGTAATCCTTCTCATTTACGAGTGTCAGAAAGTAATTTTCTGTAAGTATTGAAGAGATTATATGTTGTATATACGCTGTCTGCAGATATAATGCGTTATTTCATATGTATGCTCTCTACATGCCTCTATAGCTTCACAGAATAAAGTAGAGTTTCTCCAGCTTGGGCAGAAAGATTTGCTGAATTCCCTTGGGCTTTGTTGACCTTTTGTCATTCCTGACACCAGCCTCAACTTGATCAAAGTTTTCTCTTGGGAAAACTCAGGGTCTTTTTTTTTTTTGTTTTCTTTCTATTCTGGGTAGCCTTTCTCAGCCACTCTCCCTAAAAAAACCCTAACTGTCTTTCACTGGGAATGGCAGTCTTGGGATTACTAGAGAGCATCTCATATCCTTGAGCCCCATTTCTATCCAATTTAATTGCTTTTCTTCTCTTGTCACTGTTCATTTACACTGGCCCTATCATTTATAGCTTTCAGACTCTGCTATGTGAGCTGTTCTGGGGAAAAAGAAAGCCCACACTTTTTGACCTCTTTAAAGTCATTCATCTTATAAACACATAAGCTACTCCCATGATTAATACCAAAGACAGCATATGCTAATCAGGATTTTTCTTTCTTTCTTTTTTTTTGGTAGTGGGGTCCAATTCATATTTTATCCTCAATTTCAGCATGGAGATCTCAGTTACCTGACAGATGTCGTTTCCTACTAATTTATCTGAGGTTTAACCAGGAGTCACATGATAAAAATCCCCTTTTATCTCTTAATCACAATAAAATAAATATGAAGACTATCTCAAGAAAAACAAACAAGAACCAAGAAGTTAGACATTTATGTGTGACCTAATTTCAGAACAATCTTATTATTAAATACTGTAATTAATAAACCATTTAGCAGGGAGTACACAGAGCTCTGCAAAGAACATCATGAAGGATACATTCACAGAAAAATAATATGATGGACAAGCCTGTTTCAAATCCAAGGTTTAATACAACAAAGTCACAGGAGAGCTTTGATTCCCAGACACCCAGGTGACAAATCCTTCCCAGGTTCAGGGAAGTGAGAGGAAACAAGTAGAGGACATTGAGGGCCACCCAAGGAGTATCACAGCAGTCCCATCTCTAGGATGACAAGAGTTTCGCAGTTGTTAGTGGTGCCAGGAGAGCATCAGGAGAGGAGCCAGGAGCCTGCTGCGGAACGAACTAGACAGCACACATCCGCCAGGGCAGTGATAGGAGAATGTGTTTCTGAGATTAATGTTTCACAGCTGTGATGTAAACCTGGATACAGGCATAGCTGATGGGTTTTGCAGCAGGAAACAGATGAGAAATTATAGCATCCAAAGACCCTGCTACACCAAATTGATGATAAATTTACACCCATGAGACAATTGGTTGTGGGAAAAAAAAAAAAGCAGCAACCCTCACCTCTGATTTTTCTCTTTGTCCTGATTTGTCCAAGCTCTGCACTTCTTAACAAGGCAACTCTCCCCACCAGCCTTGAATCATCATGGGTTTGAATATCTTTCCCTTTTCAGTCTATGGCAATATCAAATAAACGTCTCTACTTCTGAAACTTTAAATTGTGGCTGCATCTTTAAGATGGATTTTTAAAAACTTTTTTTTAATGGAAAATTTCAAAAATAAATAAAAGTAGAGAGAAAAGTATAATGAACCCTCATGTACCTATTACCCAGCTTCATCGATTATCAATTCACAGCCCATCTTGTTTAATTTACCCCCTTTCCCCTCCACTCCTCTCCTTTCCCCACACATCCTAACCCCCTCATCCCCAGATTATTTTGAAAGAAATTCCAATTTTCCCATCATCTCTCTTACAGGGAATTTGTCGTCAAGTTTCCTTCAGGAAACTGGTAGTCTAGTTTGCAGCTTTATTTTTTCTACCTGTATTAGGAACAAAAGATATTTGGGGGGGCTCTTATTATTTACTTCTTGTCCATTTTTATTATAGCTAAAATCACAACATTTGTAGAGTTAGTTGCTAAAGACAAGCATGTGAACGTATTTTTATAACGGCAAGCTCAGCAGCGAATCAAAATATTTAATCCGTTTTGGACTCTGATCGACCCTTGTAAAATATTTCCTGTATGAAATAATGTAAGAAAATACAGCATTCAAACTATACAGGAATTCCATTAAAGTTCTTTCCCCATCTATACTTGGTCCCTTGATATTCCTTTCAGAAGCTGTCACATTTCACAAAGATGGACTCCTTTTATTGTGTGATCTACCCTTCTACAAACCTGTGCAATGTTCGCAATCAGAATCAGAAGATTAAAATCTAAAATGTTGTCTGTGCCTTTGGCTTATTTTCCACATTGGATTGTAAGTTATATAGGCAAAGACTTTCTCTTAAACTCCTTGGTGTTTATCCACAGTGCCTAATACAGTGCTTAGCATTATAAAAACACTTATTTGATGCTTAAAAAAGACTTGTCAATGTTGCTTCTCATCATTAAACCTAAGTCTGTTTTATAAAATGATACATTCTTTAGCAAATATGTGTGCCGCCACCAGTCATTTTCTGTGCACAGGGCAGACATTGCTAATCAATCACTATGTTCTTTTCTAAGTTGGGATGCAGCCTCAGCAACCTTGGCAAGCAAATTGCAATTTATTTGCTATCCTTGCTCTAAAATTATTCAGTTAGAGAAGAGAGAAGAATCACTGATTCGGCCATTGAACTTGTTAAATGCTGTCATGTTTTAAATGTTCTGCAGGTTACTTACACTACCCCTGTAGGTTTTAGGTCAGCTCAGGGTTCCTGTATACTCGTGTTCTGGCCAAAGTGTAGTTTCCATGATGGGCTTGGAGTGAGAAGGTCTGGTTTCAAATTCCATTACTCACTAGCTGGGGGACCTCGAGCAAATCTCCTAACGTCCATCAGCTTTTGTTTTTCTCGACTAATATTTGGACAGTAATTTCCTGCCTTCTTCAGAGGGCTGTTCTGAGGGTCAGATGAACCTGAGTGGCTTTTTAAATTGTTAAAGCTTTATAAAATGTCGGCTAAGAGAGATCTTAGAGGTCATGTAAATAAGCACAGATCTTTGTCTAGGATGAGGTCATACAAACTTAATAAAGCACCAGTTTCTGACCTTATATTCACTCACCTACCTATGTCTTTGACTCCCTCTTTTGTGTGATTGTCAAAGTGCCTCTGGATTTATAGGGGATCTCTTCAAAGAGATCTGAGGTCTAATGATGCTTCATTACACTCTATTGTTAGGGGACCAGGCTAGGGAAAATTCTAGAGGGGGTAAAATCGATAAGATAGAAAATTAGATGGGGTGCACAGTGAAAAGTTTGAGGTTCAGGGGACATTTTATAGGTCTAATGGTTTTGGGATAGTGATGGTAAGACTGCTTAAAAAAAAAAAAAGCCTCAGGGAATTTCCCTAAATCTTTGGCCTTATCAACCTCATGTCCTAACCAGGTGACTGACTGGCCGTATGTTCCATTTAAACAGCTTTCTAAGAAACCTGCTCCTGATTCTCTCAGCACGTTGGCATATATGACAATACGGAAAATAGGCAGCAGTTAATTTTCCTAACCACCCTGAAACTAACATATTTGCAATGCATTTCATCAGCAACTTAGTAAATTGCCATTTAAGAGGTACATTACTTTTACAATAGTACCATAAAACTCCTGCTGCCAGCCATAATTCACAGGTGGTAGCTGAGGAAAGTGGATTCAATAGTACTTCAATATCCCTCTGTCCTGAGGTGCTAGTTTCTAAGTAACAGGCTGGCAATGTGTGTGAGCATGTTTTACTTTGGGGGCTTTGAGTCAAAATAATTTATAAACTTCTCTCTCTCTCTCTCTCTCTCTTTTTACGCCTGATATGCTCAGGGGCATATCAGCAGCTGTATGGAAATTGTTCTGGTGAGGAGAGGGTCCTATCTGAAGGTCACTTTGTGTAATATTTGAGAAGGCGTTTCACATTTATTTTTGGCATTCAGGTTCTTGCGTGATTTAAAATATTTAATTTTAAATGCATAATAAGAATGATGAGAAAGGAAGGTTTTTTTTCTTTGACCATGTTTTACAGGAAAAAAAAAATCTAGTGAAATACGAACATTAGGTTACATGATGCTGGTTACTTTAAACTTATATATCACTTCATTTCCAATTCAAATGTCAAGTCAAAGTAAATTCCTTAAGTACTTTGAAAATCTTTCTAAACTGTTCAACCAAATTTGAAAGCATCCATCCATCCAATGCGGACTTGGTTGTTAGAGCAGGGGGTGGGGACAGAGAAATCCGTGTCACTGGCAAACTGAATAGGGAGCAAATGGAACTCTTTTGAGGGAAAGTGCAAATTTCATTACCAATTTTTTTTTTTTAATTTGACTTGTAAGGCTTCTATAAATACAATCTTAATATTTTCATGACCAACCATACTGTTCATGTTTTCCCCCCAAATTCCACCTTTCTGTCCTTTTGGCAAAAGGATAAAATTTTTATATTAAAAAAAATGCTCACAGTGTCTCTGTCCTCACTTAAAACCTTTTCAGCAACTTTCAGCAACACCCCAAAGCTTTACTTCTCATTCAGTTTATTCTCATCTCTCATAGAAATGAGATGTGACTTCCATGACTAAACCTTATGCTTATTTTTTTTTGAAGTCATACCACCTAATATTTTGCCCTTTCCAAAAGGAAAGAAAAAAAGAGATGTTTAAGGAACTAGACCGGTAATTATAGCTAACTTTACATTTTATTGTTTTATTATTTTCTTCTTTATTCCATCTCCTTGTGGCCCTGGAAAATTCAAGGATACACTGTGCTACAGATGTTTAGCTCTGGATAGAAACCTTGAGATAGTATCCAAATCCTTTTTTTAAAAAAAAAATTAATTAGTTAATTAATTTTATTTATTTATTTTTGGCTGCGTTGGGTCTTTGTTGCTGCGCGCGGGCTTTCTCTGGTTGCGGCGAGCGGGGGCTACTCTTTGTTGCGGTGCACAGGCCTCTCATCGCAGTGGCTTCTCTTGTTGCAGAGCACGGGCTCTAGAGTGCGCAGGCTTCAGTAGTTGTGGCATGCGGGCTTCAGTAGTTGTGGCTCGCGGGCTCTAGAGCGCAGGCTCAGTAATTGTGGCTCACGGGCTTAGTTGCTCCGCGGTATGTGGGATCTTCCCAGACCAGGGCTCGAACCCGTGTCCCCTGCATTGGCAGGCAGAGTCCTAACCACTGCGCCACCAGGGAAGTCCAAGATAGTATCCAAATCCTTGATTTTAACAGATGAGTAAACTGAGTCTGAGATAAATGCTGTGCCTGACATCACCCAGTAGATAACCAGTGACAATGTCTTTAGATTGTTTCCCTGAGCCATTTCTTAGCTAAAAAATGTAAACCTAATTTAGCATTTGGAGTTATGTACTGAGCCCCCCACAAAGGACCAAAGGCTCTTTTTGTTTTTAGGGTACGCTAACTTAGCAAAGTACAGAGTCGTTATTTGAATTATTCCTCTTTGCCCTGGCGTTACAGCAGCTTTACTTTTATTTTTTTATTTTTGTTTTTTGCAAAGCAAGAGGAAAAACTGAGGCAGAGACAGATGAAGTGTCTTGTGCAGCCGAAGTGGCACAGCTTTTCGGTGTAAGCCACAGTTTGTTAGTTACCCCCATCTGGCTAAACAGTGCTCTTCTGAGGCGCACGAGCTGATCTCTGTCTGCACGGATAAATGACGACCCGAAAATAGTTCGTGTGGTCTACTGGCAGACATAAAAAGCAATGAGGTCAACCCAGTGTCCAGAAGGAATGAGCACTAATGTATTATTCTGCCCACTTTGATTTGCTAACAAAATCATGCAATTTTAGAAGAGGGAGGACGGAGTTTAACGAAAGGAAAAAAAAAATTAGAAATGTCAAGTGTAATCCTTGGAAATAGGTAGTGAAAGCTCAGGAAGATAACTGTTTTGATGTTCCGAGTCCTGCCAGCGAGTGACAGGGAAAATGAAGACCCTTTCAGACAAATCCATTGTGCTCCTGTCAAAGGTGGCTGAAGTTCTGTTCAAACACCTGTTTCTAGTCTTTATGAATATTAAAAGCCTCTGTGATTATATTTTTTTGGAAGCAATGATTTTGAAGTGTTACAGTACACATCATCTCGGTCTGGTTCCAATTCCCTGCCAGTCCTCAGCTTTCCCTGAGGGCACGCATAATTTTTAAAATTTGTGACAGTTAGATTTGTAGACGTAGAGTGTATTGGAACTGAAAAACAGGGTAGCTTTTTAAACAATTAGTATAAGTCATTCTAATGTCATTTTACCTGTAATTTGCTTTCAATTTAGCATAAAGGTGCTAACCACATAAACTGATACAGAAACATAAAATAAAGGCGCTCTGGAAGAGAGGAAGGCATGCCTTTCCAAAGACATCATTCCATCACTAATAGCCATGGGACTGTATAGGGAGATCGATTCCATTGGATAAATAATCCTCTGACCATTAAACGTCCTGTATTTGAACTGTGCATGGGCTTTCCAGAATGTAATCTTTTTTTCTAAATTTCGTTTGCATGGATTATGATTCCTTCCAAAGTTAAATAAAGGTATTGACATTAACCAATTGGATTTTATGTAATTTCTTGGTAATATATATTACAGATCCAACAGGCTGTATAGAATATTGCCATTAAATCTTCCAACTACTCTTTCAGAGTTCTTTCTCCTTGGTTCAAATGAAACTGTGTTACACAAATCACAGCCCCATAAAATGATCCCTTATAACTAACTCCTTCCAGATTTCACTAATTCTGGTCTTGACTAATTCCTTCTTTGTGAAGGAATCCAACCCACTATAATCTCTAATCACTTGAGCCAGTTTTGGTGTATATCACATTACAGCTGCTAAAAAAGAACTGTCCTAATTCTTCTTGAAATTCAGGAGGCAAAGCTTTGTGGCCAGGAAATTACAGTTAGGTTGTCTAGAATTTGCAATCAACATTTCAAGTCACTCATTCACATTTAGGGATGGAGATCAAGCCAAAATCTGTCTTACATTGAGAAGGGATCTGAAAGGATTTGCTTCACATTGCCCTGCCATGCTTCTTTTACTCTTTGGAATTTGATAAAGATAGAGTAGAAATCAGGCAACCTAACCTCCTTCTTTTTCTGTTTTGGCTCTTGGGGATAACCTGTATTTGGCCCTGTTTGGTGGCTAATTCCAGGCATTGACACAATGCAGAACCTGCTGCCTACATAACAGGAGTTGCCATCTCTGCACTCCGACAATGCTGTGATTACCATTTTTCTGAATGCCATTTTCCTGTCTAAACTGCAAATGTTAAGACACGTATGATGGACCTACAACATTCCCCAGTCTCGTGGACTCCCTTAAGACCCAATAGGCATAGCAGAACGCCATGTACCGCTCTCGCGAGAGTTCTCAGAGTCCAAAGAGCCAACAATCAACTTCCGAGGATTGCACCATCATTGTTCATTCTGCCGTTTCTCAGCTCGAGAGTGAGATGATGTCAATCAGATGATGTGCTTTATCTGTACACTATACTCTCCAAGGGCTCCTCAGCTTGCTCAGAGGAAAAAGCAAGTCCCTGCAGGTGCCCAAAAGACCATGTGTGATCTTACTCCCAATCTACCTGCTACCTCTTCTATCTCATCTCCCACTATTCTCCACCTTGTCTTTCACCACCAACACTGGCTTCATTGCTTTGTTTTAAATAGCACCTCCACTCCCAGCACTATCCACCCCTTTTCACTGTTCCACTGCTTTATTTCCCCATCCAGTGCGCTGATCACTATCCGACATACTATATATTTTATCTATTTATTTTATTTATTATCTGTCTCCCAACGCTGGATTCCATGAAGATAGGAATTTACTTTTTTTTTTTTTCTGGATCTCCAACTTGCAGAGCAGTGTCTAGCAAAAACAGGTGCTCAGTCATTATTTTTTTTAAAGAATGAATTAATCCATGGCCACTTCTTGGCTCCTTGTTGTTTCGTAGCTCGAAGCCATTTAGTTTCTCCTGAAGGAGACCAGGAGGCCCTCTGATGTAAAAATCTTCATCTGGTCATAAATATGACTCTGGAGGATGTCAAATTTCACAAAATGTGTCATTTTAGATCAATAAACTGAGCACCTACTATGTGCTCGATTCTGGGAAGGCAGCGTGCTTCTTTCCGCGGAGGAGCTCACAGTCAGGCCCTGGGTGGTATGATTTACATACCCTGCAAAGGTGTCAAGCAAGAGGGTGAGCAGGGGAGAAATCCAGCTTATATTCTGCCAGCTGAGCCCTGTGGTCTTTTAGCAGAGGACAGATGCTGTTTTGTAATTCATGTACCTGTAGGGCCCGCCTTACTGCAATTTACCAAAAAAAAGCTTCCCCAGCTAGCAGCTGCCCCTAGTCAGTCCCTTTCGATGGACACCCTCAAACACTCACAGTCAACTCTAAGCTCCCAGCTTAACCCCTAGTCTTCAAGATTGATTTTCCATTCAGTGCTGCTTTGAGTTTAAGTATGTAAGCATCACTTCCTAAAGAAAACTGGGTCCAGTGGGGTCAGGGACCTCCTTCACACAATACATCTCTCCCCACAAACGACTTTTGAAAGACAGTTTCTGATCTTCTGAGGAAAGCTGAGTAGGATTGAGAGCCAAAAGGTCTCACTTGAGTACCCTAAAATGTTTAGCTTTCTGCTTCTAGAGAGTGTATAGAATTCCCAAACAACTGGCAAGGCAGCACTTAAATTTAGTCTTTACTAACTTCTTATTTTAGGGGTAAAATTCCCAGGAAACTGTCCTTTCCTAAGAATAAATTCCTAATTCACACTTAACGACTTCATCAGTGATGCCTGTAATACAGAAGGTGCTTTGAAACATCTTGTTTCTAGACTTGGGATGTTGACCTATGAGAACTTGTTTTAAAAAATATTTAGAAAATGCTCTATTGCCTTCAGTTCTCTACATCAGTTAAAATAATTCCAAGACTCATCTATATATGGGATTCTCAATTTTTCCTTGAGTTGATTATTCTTATCAGTGTTGGTGTTTTATTCAAGTTGACATAGAAACAGCTGTGTTCAAGTACAAACTGCTTTATACATTTGTGTGGGGTTGAGAGTAACTGACTTCTTTGCAAGTGACAATGACACAGTGTGGATTGTCTAGAATCTTCCCCACCATAGCTTAGAATTCCAGCATGATATTTTTCGTAAGGCTGCTCTGCCATCAAACCCAGCTGTAATCACTTTGCTTAATTGATCATCAAACCGAGAAGGGCTCCTCTAAAGGACGAAAAGGGCAGAAGAAGAATCCAGGCGTGAAGTTTCCTGAAATCTGCTCCCCCATCTTCTGCTTGTACTGTAAGCTAGAAAAATCTGGTGTGTGATGAATGTCTAGAGTTTGTATTCACCTTACTAACTCAAGCGTGGTAAAATGTGTGAAAACAATCTCTATTTTAGCCAAACACAGAGTATAATATAACATCATTAATGATCTGTAGAAAAAGGCATTTCCCCATCTTTTCGGTTGCACTCTTCTTCCCAATCTTGCCTCTAGGAAACCCTCCCATCTTCTCAGAAATCTAAGTTCATCTCTCGTCCCCAATTGTATTTATATTGATGTTCTTTCTATCTCCTTTCTTTAGCTCCACAAGCATTTCTCATCCCGTCTCTCCTGAACGGAGATGGGCCAGGTATCATCCCAACCGTGTGAACCCGTGTCTGTATATTTGCCTCTACTTCCTCGCAATGTGCTTATTACTAAAATTCCCTAAAATCTGATCCAGCATTTCCTGCATTATTGAATTGGCTTTCTCAAAGGCTTCTTATAAGTGTCAAATTCAATGACTTCCTCTATGTCTGAATCCTCCACATTAGTTCTGTAGCACCCAACCTGCCCTCTCATGGGGAAATTCACTTAGTGAAACTCCACTTTGCTCTTCTCTAGGCAGATAATGGTGACAGTCTCCTGGTGTTTCTTCTACCTCACTGGTCCCTTTTGCTGTCTACTGCGTTTGCCCTGCATGCCCTAATCAAATTCATAATGTGGGGTACCCTAGAGTCTCTCCCTGTCCGCTGTCTTTCTTTGGGCCATGCATGTCCCCATGGGGTCTCACCCACATCTTTGTCCCATCCTCTCCATTGCTGATAATGGAGCAGCTACTCATTCTGGGACTCAGGCAGCAAAGCCAACCGCAAACTTCCTGCATCCAGTTTCCTGTCCTTTTAACCCCCTGAACATTCCTCCTGGAGCACTCAGACCTGACCCATGCCTTCAAAGGCATTCACAAGGTGCTTCCAACCTCTTTTTCAGGTTTCCTTCTTTACTAGTCATTTACATGCCTGAGTCTATTTATGTATCTGAAATTGCAAGGAAAAAATGCTTTTCGCTTTCCCCTGCATGTCCCAGGGAAACGTCATGATGTTGGAGGAGCTCTGTCTCCATTCTTTTTCTCTCTACTCATCCTCTCCGCCTCAGAGGTTAGATGAGATCCTGTAGTATGTGCTCAGGAAATCTTTGTAGAATGAATAAATGTACAGATAAATCTGACCACTGGAATATTTTCTGTCTTTCAATAACCTGCTCAGTCACCTTCATCTTAAAGCTTTTCCTAGTCTCTCCATCTTGATTGATAGTCTCACACCCTTCGACCTTCATAGCACTCCTTCCATAACACATATTTTACCTTGTATTTCGGCATTTTATGCAGTTGTCTTAGTGTCCCTACCACTATTTTATACCTGCTCTCTGAGAACAGGGACTTCATATACACCTTGAAGTCCCCTGGTGCTCTCAACACAATTCTTTGCATGAAGCAACAGCTCAGTATCTATGTGTTGAGTTTGTTTTCGTTCAAGGACTGAAACACTTGCAGCAGAAATGACCAAGTTCCTGCTTCTTGCAGGTTTGCAGAATGTCGACTGCAACCATGAACTCATGGCTGTGGTGCTTCTCAGACCTGCCTAATCGCTCAGAATTTCATTTCCTTTATAAATGGGGTTAATAATATTTATCTAATAGGGGGACTCAGAGGATTGTTTAATTAATGATGAAGCATATTCCAAGATCCTCAGAGGAAATAAAAAGATAAACATTATTATATCTCTTATTACTGTAGATAGCAGTTATTAAACTCTCCCATAAACAGGGACCAAGAACAATTTTAAGCCAAACTAATAGTTTAAGAAAAAGCAGCGAGGGGTTACCACAGTTGAGCTAACGTAAACACTTTGGCAAAAAGTATTCCTTCTTTCTGTTTCCATTAATACTGGACAAGATGAACTTTCAAGAGGTCTCAGTTTCTTCACCTGTTTAGTTAAGACGTTGAAGACCTTTGAAATAACTTCAAAGGTCCCTTCTAGCTCCTTGTCAAATCTCTGGTTTTATTAACATCTCAAATCTCTGACTAATTGAATGGTCCTCTGTGTTTTAATGTAACTGTGTATCACTATAGCTGCTTTCTTCTAAGGGTTCCATTTTGGCCAAAGCTTTGAGGGACAAGTGTAGATTTAAAAAAAAATCATTTGGCAGTAGAATGCTGAAGAAAATCTTTCAGGGCACTTGGAACATGCAAATCTAAGTTTTTGAATCTTGCTCTCCCCCAAAATGTTTTAGCTTAGGGAAGAGAATAATCAGGAAATATTCACGTGTACTCCACCACACAAGCCAACCAGAGCTTCTCACACATAGAAATTAGTGTTTCTCATCAGCATATCCCCTGGGACTCTAGGTAAGGCTTATCAAGGTTCTCCTAGGAGTATTTCAGGGCCCCAGTGAAGCAAGACAGCTCGCTGAGAATGTAGGCATCTGGCAGCAAACGAAGCAGTACTCTGCTTCCTTGGAGGATGCTCATGGAAATGGATACTCGGAAATGTTTGATTGAACCGTGAGAGAGGCTTGGAAAGAGATTGTTTTAGAAGACTCCTTCGTTGGCTCCTTCTGCCTGACTTGAGTGTTCAAAATAGTCTTGAAAAATCAGAATCGCTGGAGTGTATGCAGTGCTTTGCAGCTCACTCTTTGATGTGCAGTTCAATGTTGTTTTCAGAAGGTGTGGCCAGCTGTCCTCGGGATTTGTCATGTTGCCTTTTTAAAAATGTTATTGTGGTACAAAACACATAACATAAATTTACCCTCTTAACATTTTTTAGGTGTACAGAGCAGGATTGTTAACCATATGCACACTGTTCCACAGCAAATCTCTAGAACTTGTTCATCTTTCATGACTTAAACTCTCTATCCACGGAACAACTCCGTCCCTGCCCTCAGCCCTTGGCATCCACCAATCTACTTCCTGTGTCTAGAAGTTTGACTACTTTGGATACGTTGGATAAGTGAAATCACCCAGTATTTGCCTTTCTAAATAGCTTATTTCACTTAGCATAATGTCCTTAAGATTCATCAGTGTTGTAGCACATGAAAGGATCTTTTTCTTTTTCAAAGGTATGCTGCCTTTTAAAACATATAGATTTTGTCTGCACAGTTCAAGTATGTCTTGTGCCTCTAGTTGATGATCTCTTTATTTCCTGGGAAGGAGAGAAACTTCTCTGAAATATTTGAATAAAGGAGTTACTCTCCCGTGTCAATGTCAGAGTTTGGATCCCCATGGTTCATGAGACAAATTTCAAGAGGTTTTAAAAAATACTTGGGTCACGTTAGTGTGATATCACTGGTCCCTCTGTGAAAGTAACAAAATGAACTAAAAAAAAAGCACAGAAAGTACAGCCCCTTCTTCTCACCCAACTACAACATATTTTTAGTGACAGAGACAAATTTTTGGCTTCAGTGTTACATGGAGGAAAACAGTATCTCCAGTGGTCATCAGGTGGCCTGGTATATAATTTCCATGAGGATTTTGTGCCAACTAATACCGTAGTATTAATACCCTAGTATTAATATAAGAGAGACAGTAAAAATACAGAGTTTAGCAGAAAACATGGAATACTTCTGGGTTCACCTTATATCCTCACCGTTTTCCCACTGAAGCTTCAGAAGGATAAATGGCATGGTTTTCAGAATAAAGTTTAAATTCTGGCTCTACCAGTTACTATCACGAGCTGGTGCTTGACCCAACTATTCTTTTAGTCAAAAACTGGCTTCGAACCACCTCTCTGAGCCTCAGTTTCTTCATTGGTAAAATTAATGTCACATGTGTTTCCTAGGGCTTTAGGGGAATGAAATGTGATTAAGTAAGCAGTGGGTCACACTCCTGATACAGCACAGATCCTGTCACAAATAAGTGCCTTATAAATAATCGTCTGACCCTGACCCTCTCTCATACTTGGAAAGCTAGTGCTTTCAACTCACACCGAAATATCTAGATAGCCTCAAAGATCTGTCCTCTGCTCAAAGAAATACCGGTATATAAGACGCTGAGCATACAAAAGAGATAAATTAGAGTTGACTATTTGCTTTACAAAACGAGTCTTTGATTGACAGTAAGATTAATGGCTTCTGGTTTTCCAGCACCTCCTGGGTCTGTAAACACTGCTCTGAGTTTTACACAATTCTCTCCTGAAAAGATTCTCTTATAGAACAAGTTCCTCTAATACTCATAAACACGACTCAATTTCTCATATTTTTGTTTCCCTGCAAGTTTTAAAAATGACGGCAACTGGGTACCTTGTAATATGTATTTATATCTCATAGAGATTTGAAAGGAAATAAAATTAGGGCAGCCCGACCTTGCATGCAAGTCATTTCCATATATCCTGGTCCCACAAGAAAGAAGACAAATGTCATAAAACCTGAGCCATTGTGAACTCCTCCAGGATTTAAAATGTGATATTTACATAGACCATAATTAAATCTGGTTACACGTGCTGGTGCTTGACCCAACTATTTTTTTGGCCAAAAACTGTAACAAGCAGCCAGTCAGTGGAGTTCTTTCTATTCTCTCCAAAGCTCCCACCCTGGCCCCGAGTCAGGTATCTGAGACACATACAATTGCATGGGATGTTCTTCTAGCCTCCTGTTTCCGAAGTTTCTAGAGCAGGTGATCATTAATACAAATTTATAGGCCATGACAGAATTTTTTAAAAATGTATTGTGGCTGAATAAAACCATAAGCTTTTCACACTTGCTTTTTTAATTACCAAATATGTTTCAAGAGAAAAAAGGCAAGTTACAGATTTACCCACACTGGTTTCTAGAAGAGGTACTGAGCTAAACATTCTGTGACAAAAACAAAAAAATCTCCTGAAAGAGGGTGATTTCTTTGGCAAAAATGTAGATTTCCTGTATTTAAAAAAGTTGTGTAAGGGTCTAAAGCAACCATGTCTCAAAGAAGGGTCTGTTGTTAAGACTTCTGTCAATGCCAGAGTGTGGGGTGGCAGAAGCCCATGAAAGCTCTGGATCGCGTGTTGGGTGTGTGTGTGCGTGTGTGATAGGGTGGCTGGAAACTTCTCTAATGCTCCTGCCCCCACCCCAAATTTGGTTAGATTGAAAGGAAGTACTATTAGTTTCTATTTAAATTTAAAGTGAGGACTAAGCTAAACATGGTTTTATGAAAGGAGTATTTTTAGGAATGAATGGGTCAGTCACTAGTCCATGAGAAGTGGATTTTCAACAGGCCATCGCTACATCTTGCTAAAGAAGTGTGTCTGCAATGGAGATCTTTGCTTTCTGAGAGAATACATTTTCTGGTGCTGTTTTAAACGGTTCTGCATCAGCACAGCTAACATTTCTCCTGCCTTGCTGTCCCAGCGTGGCTGGTTCTTACAATTTACAATAGACACACGCAATTTGGCCCTTTGTGATTTTTCTTATATCGTTTTTTGAGGTCAGCAAAGAAGATTCTGAAATCTATTTTGTAAATTATTAAAACAAAGGGTGTTATGGAAGTAGCAAAAGCAGATGTGTTTTTTCACGTTATTAGCCAGATCACTTTGTTTCTCTTTTGCTTTATTAAATAAAATGTACTATTTCCTCTGACATTTATTATTCTGACCCTAAGATTAGGAAAAACTGATCATAGGAAAAGATTATTTACTGTCACTCTGCTTAGCTTGCACTTTAATGATAAGAAACCAATTTGCTGAGATTTCTTTCAGGCTGAAAATGTTTCACCCAATCTGTTTGCATTTTTAATAACAGTAAAATAAGCAAACCCTCTGATAACAGTGTTTAGCATTAATTTTTAATAATCTCATGCCTTTTAAGTTGCCCTTTGTATCTTGGTGAGGGGAAAAAACCCTTTGTATAGAAAATTAATCAGAAAATAAAATTTATTTCTGACCCCTTCCTTATTCGTGGGGTCTACCAGAGAGTCAGTAACGCGGGCTGCCAAATGTTTCTGAACGTGCTTCTTCAGAAGCAATGCCACCAAGGCCAACAGCCAAGATAATAGTTTTTAATTTTCTGCTCAGTAATATTTCCTCTCTCTTCATGGTTGGATTCTCCTAGGCTCCAGAGTAGTGAGCTGTCTTTACAAACAGCCTTTATGATTGATTACTATCAGCCCAAGGGTCCTTGGAATTGTCTGTTGGGTCAATGTAAAGACTTGGATACAGCAATTTTTATCATTCACTCACTCATTCATCAAAGTAATGAAAATTTATTGAACACCGACTGTACAGCAAACCTTGTGCGGGGCACAGGGGCATAGCAGTGATCAATTCGGCCATGGTCTAAACAATGTAGCTGTGGTGAAACAGCTAGGCTGCTATACATTCTCTGTCAGGTACGTCTGTGGTGCCTGAGTGCCAGGAAATGTTTAGGAGAATCTCCATGAAGCCCAGCCCCTCATGCCTGACCTATTCTGGCTTCAGATTCCTCACCTGAAAAATGAAATAATACCTCCCTCGTTGCATTGTTGCGAGGGTTAAATGAGAGATACTTATTATAATGCCTGGCACAAAGTGCAATCATAAATGTTGACTACTTTTATTGTTACCTGCAATAATGATAACAGTTCAAAAAATAATAGCTAGGGCTTCCTTGGTGGCACAGTGGTTGAGAATCTGCCTGCCGATGCAGGGGACACGGGTTCGAGCCCTGTTCTGGGAAGATCCCACATGCCGCGGAGCAACTGGGCCCGTGAGCCGCAACTACTGAGCCTGGGCGTCTGGAGCCTGTGCTCCACAACAAGAGAGGCCACGACAGAGAGAGGCCCGCGCACCGCAATGAAGAGTGGCCCCCGCTCACCGCAACTAGAGAAAGCCCTCGCACAGAAACGAAGACCCAACACAGCTAAAAATAAAAAAAAAATTTAAAAAAAGTAATAGCTGGCATTTATTTTCTGCTATGCCTTTATATGATAGGCTCTCTGTTAGGCACTGTTAGGTATATTACTGGTAATTCTCTCAACAGTCCTCTCAATGAGTCTGACTATTTAGGTCCAGAGAATTTCAGTAGCTTGCCCAGGGATGCCCAGTTACAAGACCAGCAGGTCTCCTGCTTCTCTGAGGGGACTCCCACCCCCCTAGTGATGACAAGAAACAGCTCATGGCTTGGTGATCCAGTTCCCTCTTGGGGAATGCTGGGGTGTGAGGAGGAATTCCCCCCCCCATATGATTTCAGGACTCACATCCAGGTCCACAACCCTAATACCAGCGACGGTGGGCAGACTCCACAGATCATCTCAGGTAGATCTGTTCCCCCCACCTTCCCAATTTCTTTGTTATGAGATATACTGTCGGGAATGTGGAGGTCATGGGAAAGCCCTCTCCTGGGCACAGGGGATCCATCAATGCCACCCAGGTCGTGTGACCTGGAAGAGGACTTTGGCATTTCTGGACACCAGTTTCCTCACATAAGATGAGAAAAGCCAGTAAATATTGAGTGCTTTCATTTAACCCTCCCAGTGACCCAATGGGAAAAAATTATTATTTGTGATTCCACCCAAGGTTGTCCAGCTTTTTAGTGGTGGAATCAGTCCACAAACCTAAGTCTGCCCAAGTCCAATCTCAAGATCTTTCCACATCACCACAGCTGGGTTTGAGTTCATTTCCCAGCCATGGCAACTTGGGCATCTCCCATCTTCCATCAAAGATCATAAAATATCAGTTACCATATGTATTCTAAAACAGATGCTATCCAATCTTGAAGTCCTTCCCTGTAACAGCCAATTTCAAATGAATTGCGGTGAAGAGTCACATTGCTTTCTCTGTGAGTTACTGTCATCTTTTTTATTCATGTCTTTTAACCTGGATTATCACAGCGTTCTTTTTATCTCTCCTTTTCATGTGGCAGTGCAATCGTGAGGTTGCTTTGGGTCTGGTTGTCTAGGAGTCGATGAAGCTATCCTTCTAACTTTGTGTTACTGAGCTGGGGGAAGATTATCTAACTGCAAATGTTTTTCATGCACAACCTGACCCTAACCTAAATACTTGCCCGGCCACACTTCCATTGCTGGCAGTTTTGCTGAAGTGGAGTTTGTAATTAAAATCCTCCTTGGCTTCTATAGTTTCTCTCCTATTCAAGCTACATGTTTCAAGTGGTTATTATGCCTAACACAGCAACTGTAAAACGGAAATTAAAAAATTAAGGGTTGGATGCCAAAACTGAAACAAACACCAATAAATATTCTCATGATATCCCTACATGAAATACCCTTTGATAACCAGGCCTTCCAGGGTTTTGCTTTTGTGTTTGAAAATAAGTACTTACAGATTCAGCTTACACCTGATATAATTATTCCCCATTCCGCCTTTCTGAGATCATAAAAATAACAAGTTTATTCCACCAAAGGCAAATAATACTTAGAGACAATTACAAAAAGTTAATGAAAGGAATAATTAAATGTATGCTAAATAACACTATATCCAACACAATTGTCTTTGGAATGAACATCATTCCAGAACTCACAAACAGAGTTCTGACTGATGTCAGCACAAATCTTGATTCTTCCACATTCTCATCCAACTGCAAAAATATTTTCCCCTGTAGGATTGCAAAATAAAGTATATTCTGGTTGCCACTAGATCTGATAGTGTTTTACATTACCATATTTAGACTTTAGCATTCCAATAATACAGCAGGGAAACAATTCTTGAAACAGTCCTCATTTTTAGCACATTATATGTAAGTAATCCCCACGGGCAGCATTTATATCTTCCTGGTTACTGCTTCCAAACTTGTTCACAGCATTTTGAAAAATCCCATTTTAAACTCACCTGTCTAGTATTTTTTTTTAAATCAAAGAGAATATATATGTGTTGGAGAGGGTATTCTATCACTCCACTTGAGGATGGGATGGCTTCAGGTCATCAATCTTTCCAGGATTGGAGAATATTCTTTAGGCCTATGTGTAAGTGTATGGTGAAAATAAAAGCTCTTCATTTTCCAGGGTGTTTTACTCTGGGATATTTTCACCTCTTTGGAAGCCATCTACACTCCTCCTGCCTGACTTTAATTTGAGTCTGTCATTTTAGCTAGAGACAAAAAAATTATCTTGTATAGGCCGTCATTTCTAGAAATAATAGTTTTTCAGATAAGCCTCCCCAACCATGAAAAACATTTTCTTCTTTGTAAAGTTTCAATATTTCTTGACACAATTAATGACAAAATACCAAACACACTTATTCGTTAAGGGTGAAATATATATTAATAACAAATGTCTAATGTTAGAAAATCGTATATGACCTCATAATTTTTTACAGCAATTTACGTAACACGAAACAGATAACGCTGCCACATCTGGAAGGAAAATCAGTTCTTAAAGGTTTATACTAAATGTAACAGCATCAGCAGCGGGAGCAGAGTTGTCTCTTCCTTGGTTCTGGATTCTACTTTTCTGTTAATGCAGCTGAAGTCAGCATTGGCCCTTTTGGCAACCTGGTCCCATGGAATAGTCCACGGGTCAAAGAAAACTCCCAAGTCTCTTTCAGCTCTGCTACACGCGATCTGCCAAATATTTCTAGTTGTTCCCTTTTTCAGGCACTTCTTGGATTGTGTTTCTCATCTCCCTGTAGTTGGGTTACTGATGAATTGGGAATAAAGTGATGTGTGTCAGCTCCAGGCCAGAGCCTTTAATTGCTGGTTGCAAGAGCCCTTTTGTTTTTCTTCTATCTTGGCAATTGGCAATGTTCAAGAAGGTGGGTACGGCCTCAGGCTGAGGTCTAGAGTAAGAGATAGGGAGCTAAGCAAGAGCCA
Source organism: Balaenoptera acutorostrata (assembly GCF_949987535.1). Taxonomy (NCBI): domain Eukaryota; kingdom Metazoa; phylum Chordata; class Mammalia; order Artiodactyla; family Balaenopteridae; genus Balaenoptera; species Balaenoptera acutorostrata. Next base: position 15,750,412 of record NC_080081.1, read on the forward strand.
ATAGGGACCAAGCATGTAGCTTGAGAGAAATAAACCTTTGTTATGATAGGCCACCAAGGTTTGGGGGTTGATTGTTACTGCTGCATCTCTCAGCCTCTCCAGACTGATGCCATAATGAAGTAATTTTTAAGAGAAAAAGAGCACATTATAGACTGGGTGACACAAATTTTATGTGCATCCTTGGCAATTGCTATAATTATTTTCTTAACCCATTACCCTAGGGCCCCAGTAGTCCATACAGCAACTTTGTGCGATTTAGAACAAATTCTGACACCAGGGTACATGCCACAGAGCTCAGCGTGTGACCTCGGTTTCAGGCCCACTAGCCCTCTTCGCTTGTCACTTCGTGCAAGGGTCCATTTAATTAAGCTAGGCAATAGCATATTTGGTTCCAATTCCTTTTAAAATTATTTTTCCTTCATGTGAAGTAAGGATTACACATGCTAACAATCTTCTTTTTACTGCCTTTGAAACCACTGGGTTTTTTTCACATTAGATGACTTAGGCAGTGCACTTCTGTTTGCAAAGTCTTTCTCACAAAATGGTAATAATTGTAATTATGCTTAACTGGCAAAGTAGATGTGAGCATCATTGACATAATGTATGCAAATAACACTTTGTTAACTACAAAATCCTCTATACAGTGAGTCATTTGTATCTCCTCTGATTATAATCTTTGGAGGTAGACAGGTAGATAATTCCACCATTTTACAGATGGGGATAGTTGTGTTTCTAAGAGGTCCAGTGACTCACCCAGAACACTCAGTGTGTCATAAAGCCAGGCTTCAGCACACATCTTTAAATTCTAGTTCCATTTCGCCTTCCATTATGCCACACAGGCTGGAAAAAAGCTGGTGTCTTAGCAAATAAGTGGGTCTAGGAGTCATGGATGGTACAATCCTTTAGGCTTTCGATTTCTTCAGTACCCTTTGCAATGTTAAAGATATCATCCTTGTTGATTTATTTCTTATTTTTCTCAGTGGAGAAATTTGTAAGGGAAATGATCTCCTTCAGAGAAAGGGCTAAACTTCAGAAGGTTCACGGTGTAGATAAGAAACCATCATGCAGTGGGAGGACATCACTGCAGTCTGTTTGTTTCTCGAGACTCAAGTGCGAACTCCATCATTGGATGGGGACGCTTACAAGACAGCCCCCAGCACTTCTATGGGCGCCACACTTTGCATCTTCATTACAGAATCTGACTCTCACAAAGTACAAATTATTTATGTATATAAACTTGCTCTAAGCTAAATCAATTTAAATAAATATTTTATGAGTTTGCTTTACTGTGTGCTGTGTTGTGTTTTCCTTTGTAACGAAGGTGAAAATCTACTGGTTCCAAGCAAAAAGGCAGGCTGGTGGAGTGACGTCGTTTGAATGAGTTAGTAGTGGTTGTGGTGAGGAAGCACATCTCTTGTGGGAAACTGGAACCAAAATTAAAAACAAAGGTGCATCATACAAAAGAGAACATTATTATTTCACAGAATGTGTGGAGCGTCAGGGGGTGGGTAGTAGAAGAACTTGGACACTGAAAACACAAATACCGTTGATTCTTGTTATTTGTAGTAGTTATGGTCTATAAGGTCATTGAGATTGAATTAATGAATATTGAACAATGCATTGGTCTTAGGGGAAATTGGTTCCTGCGAGCCTCTGGTCAACCAATCAATACATAGCCTTTTTTTATGTATGTGTGTTCTATTTAAAGACATATATATTTCATTAACATTGGACTCAAGGCCAGCTATAACTCATACCTAAAGGAAGCTGCTCTAACACAGTCATTTTCACCGTAAGGCACGTCACAGCCTTATACTTAGGAACACTGGACAGCTCTTCAGCCCTGAGCTTGGGGGCCATTTCGAGCAGCGACATTACCAAAGAAAAACACAAATATAGGAGAAATGTGGCGCTAAGTAGACTGGAAAAGGACACTTGTTTACAATAGGAGCTGAAACAAGAAAGCAGAGGGTTGCCTTGTTGGAAGCATGCACATCGGGTGTCTCAAATTTTTGCGGCTCTGCACATGCCTGCAAATGACTGCAAAGCTCTGGGACTATTGGTTTTGAGGTTACAAACAAACTTTACTGAGCAGGTAAATTCACAGCTACAGTGGTCCTCCCTTATCTGAGGGGAATACATTCCAAGACCCCCAGTGGATGCCTGAAACCTTGGCTAGTGCTGAACCCTATATATACTATGTCTTTTCCAATACATACACACCTATGATAAAGTTTAACTTATAAATTAGGCACAATTAGAGATTATCGGAATTCCCAGCATCATTACTCTTGCACTTTGGGGCTATGATTAAGTAAAATAAGGATAACTTGAACACAAGCCCTGTGATACCACTGATAAACCAGATGGCGACTAAGTGATGGTCAGAGGACTGGACTGGACTGGATAACGGAGGGAAACACTGAACAAAGGGATGATTCACGACCTGAGTGGGACAACAGGACATTTCATCCTGTTACTCAGAACGAGTACGCGATATAAAGTGTATGAATTGTTTATTTCTGGAATTTTCCATTTAATATTTTTGGACAGTGATTGACCACTGGTAACTGAAACCATGGAAAGCAAAAGCACGGATAAGGGGGCAGGGACTACTGCGTGAAATTTGTGAATAATGAGGACCAACTGTATCAGGGTTTGAATCCACTTCTTAGCTTGGCCAAGTTACCGAAGCTTTACGAGCCTTAGTTTTCCCATGTATAAAACGCTGATGATACGAATTATTTTTTAGAGTGATGGAGGATTATGTGATTATGGGTGTAAGGCTCACGGTGCATAGTAGAAGTTTAATAAATTATAGCTGCATATTATCATCATGGATCTACATAGGGAGGAGAAAACATCTTGGCAGAATAGAAAAAGAATGCCAGAAAAACCTGGTCAAATCCAAATTCCAGCACTCAATAACTGTGTGACCTTGGATAAGTTATTGTTTGTGAGACTCAGTTTTTTGCTCTATAAAATGAGCACAATAATATCAAATTGACAGTAAAGTCTAAGTGTGTGACTGTGTATATTAAACTGGAAAAGTGAGTGTCCTGACATACAATTACCTCAAGAAAAGTCAGTTTCATTCTCCATATCCCCATATTCTTTTATTGTCAAGTAAAATTTTGACCCAATTGATGTGGGTATTTATAATTTTTAAATAAAAGAATATCCTTTTAACCTGACTGACGGTTACATAATGTTATCTGAAATAAAGAATCAAAGGCAATCAGGTATTCATGGGGACACACATACATATACAAACATCTTCTTCTCCTTAGTGAAAAAAAAGAAACTTCACATAATTTTGTAGTAATTTTTAAAAGTAGGATTTGGAAATTATAATGTAAAAGAGAAAAAAGAGAATATGCCTATTATTCTTTAAAACTCTTCCAAATTTACTTCATTTTAAAAGTTTCCTAGTGTACTCGGTGAAGGACAGTTGACTGGTTAGAAAGACTATTTTGGAATTGGATAGATGACGGGGATTTCACCTGGGTTAAACAAAGGGTCACTGACAAGAACTGAGACTGTGAGGCACTGCAGAGATGGTGCTGAGCTTAGAATACAGCTGAACACAGGTGAGGAGTGGATTACTGATAAAACGAATGTTAAGATGAATTAGGACATATAACAGGAGAATTAAGAAACAGATGAAAATGAAGGACTGAAAGAAAATGTCCTATCTGAAACTTTTCTCCGTTAGATGTTTCTTGATTTTAATTCATAGTCTAATTATGTCGTATCCACTGAATACACAGATCCAGGCACAGGTAAGACATTCAACAGGAATATCCCTGACTCTCCATTAGACATTCCTGGAAAGGTCTGACCGGAGCAATGTACTCTTGATACTGAGGATCAGCCTGATCTTCCTTCCCAGGTAAGGAAGAGTGAAGAAAAAAAGCCCAACAGCACTGTCTGAAAAGTTAAGCAGACTTAAAGTGGTGGCCAGACTCTCATTCTCTAATGAGTCTTTAGTGACATGTTCACCAGAGATAAAGGTAAGAAAGGCCTTCTGTGGGTCTACTTCTTGGACCTTTGCTCCATACAGGGTCTAATCTAGAGCTTCCTCCTGTATGTTCAGGCTAGAGATCTCTTAGATTGTACATACAACCCCAAACTCCTCTAACATGCATCGACCAGACTATCTTTAACACTCAACTTATTTGGAAAAGAGCACTAATCTGAAATGTGAATGAAGCTCTGATTTATACAGACAATGACAAGTCTTCAAGAACTTTATTTGTTCATCAAGCTTCATGGGTATGGCTGAGACTTAATATCGCCATTTTGTTTGTGACAAAACCCCAAATATGGAGAGATTAAGTGACTACAATTGGGTAGAAAAGCAAGACTGAGAAAACACCAAACCCTATTCCTAGATAAAGAAAACACGTGGTCAAGAACTAGAAAGTTCCCGACTTCAATTCTGATTGCTTTCGATTGAATAGACTGTGCTGTTAGTTACAAATAAAAATTAATTATATTCAATGGCTGTTTACATAATGCAAATGAACAAGTTTTTAATCACACCCTTGATTATTACCCAATTTAAACATATGCCTTCAAGCTTCATTTTAGAAACTTTGCTCTTGTTAATCACAGTGTCTTAAGTATTGTTAGTCTCTGTCAAAAACCTTCATTTTTTTTTTTTCCAGAAAAATAAACTGAAAATTTAACAATCTGCTTTGCAGAAATTTTCAGTGAATGCAAACAGGAGTTCAGAGTAGAACATATGGGATTCAAACATGATCCTGTCATATAAAATTAGTTTAAAAGTAAAACTAAAATGTGATCACTCTGCTGTATGTACACGTGAGTATGTTAACCATTAATCTCAGATAATGCCTTTTACATTTCAGGTCTAACCACTCTTAAGTGATTTCTGATTTAAATGTCAGTTTCCATGAAAAATAACTTGGCTTGGAGGTATTTTTTGTTCCCTCATGGTTTCAGGAAGGTAAATTTTGGTTATTTTAGTTAGGGCAGTTTTATTAGTTTTATTGGCTCATTAGTTCCATTAGAAGACTGACATCTTGCTTATTTTAAAATGATTGCTTGACTTCCAGAAAAATATTCAGGAATCAATCCTTGTATAAAGTCAAGAACATTTAAGTGTGACTATTATATGTTCCCACTCACCAGGTCAAGTCGTTCAGCTATTTATGGATATAAGTCTTTTTAAATCAAGGCATTTCCATAGGGCTCACACAGAGAAATGCCTGTGAAATGGTGGTCACCAGATAATACTTGTTTTAGGAAAAATTTTAGGCTAAGGTCATCTTGTCCTTGTATGATACAAAACTTTGAGTCCTAACTAAACACTCATACAAATTTGCCTGTAAGAGGCTGTAATAGGCTAATCAGTGTCCATTCCCCATCTTCCAAATCCATATTTTGAAATCCTAACCCCCAGTATTTCAGAATGTAACCTTCTTTGGAAATAGGGTCTTGCAGATGTACTTGGTTAAGATGAGATCATACTGGAGCAGGGTAAACCCTTAATCCAATATGACTGGTATCCCTATGAACAGGGGAGATTTGGACACATGTATACAGGATGTCATCATGTGAAGAATGGACTTATGTTGTCAAAAGCTAAGGAATTACAGAAGCTAAGACAGAAGCTGGGCACAGATTTTTCCCCGGTGCCTCGAGAAGGAGTATGACCCTGTTGACACCTTATCTTGGTCCTCTAGCCTCCAGAATTGTGAAAGAATAAATTTCCATTGTTTAAGTTGTTTAAGCCTCTCCCAGTTAGTGGTACTTCATTATGGCAGACCTAGCAAAACTAACACAGAGTCTTTTTGGAAGAAAATAGATTGGCTTTGTTTCTTTCCTTTGTTGTCTACATCAATACTGAAATGATTTGGACTTCAATGAACAGGAACATAATTTCAAAACTTAAACTTCCTCAAGAGAATGTTAATCCTTCCCCCTTCAGATCTGGTCTCTAAATCTGTATCTCTCACTCCAGTAAGTAGTACAAAATATCTGAACAAGCTGGACTTTTAGAGATGGAGGGTGATGGTCTTCATGAAGTTTGGAATGAAAAGGAGTTGAAATATAAAAACATGCCAGGTTTCTTTGGCCCCGTGTCCAGGAAAGAGACGGTATCCTGAGACTAGTTCAGGATTAATCTCCATTCATCTCTGGAATGGTACAGGGAATTCATCTGACTGTCAGTGTGATGAAACACTTTCCCTCCTATGGCTTTGACTCTCCAGTAATAGATCTAACTGTTCAGAACACTGGCTAGGTGTGTCTTCCATTTATCCAGTCATACTTCAGGGATATTATGGGTTTGATTCCAGACCAAATAAGGCGAATATCCCACTAAAGTGAGTCACATGAATTTTTTGGCTTTCCAGTGCATATAAAAGTTAAGTTTACATATTAAGTGTACAATAGCATGATGTTTAAAAAACAATGTATATGCCTCAATGAAAAGATACTTTATTGCTAAAAAGTGCTAACCATCCTCTGAGCCTTCAGGGAATTGTCACCTTTTTGCTGGTGGAGGGTCTTGCCTCGATGTTGGTGACTGCTAAAGGTTGGAGTGGCTGGAGCAATTTCTTAAAATAAGACAACAATGAGGTTTGCTGCATCGACTGACTCTTCCTTTCATGAATGAGTTCTCTGTAGCATGCAATGCTGTTTGATAGCATTTTACCCGCAGTAGAACTTCTTTCAAAATTACCGTCAGTTCTCTCAAGCACCGACACTGCTTTATGGGCTACGTTTATGTCATACCCGAAATCCTCTGCTGTCACTGCAACAATTTTCACAGGGTCTTCACCAGGAGTAAATTCCATCTCAAGAAACCACTTTCTTTGTTCATATGTTCTTTGTTCATAAGAAGCAAATCCTCATTCATAAAAGTTTTATCATGAGATTGATTGAAGTTTCATCACGGAATTCAGTTACATCTTCAGGCTCCACTTCTAATTCTAGTTCTCTTGCTATTTCCACGACACCTTTAGTTATTTCCTCCATTGAAGTTCTGAACCTCTGAAAGTCATCTATGAGGGTTGGAATCAATTTCTTCCAAACCCCTGTTACTACTGATATTTTAACCTCTTCCCATGAATCATGAATGCTCTTTTTTTTTAAAAGAGATGGTTTTTTTTTTTTTTTTTTTTTTTTTTTTTGTGGCTGTGTTGGGTCTTTGTTGCAGTGCGCGTGCTTCTCATTGCGGTGGTTTCTCTCGTTGCGGAGCATGGGCTCTAGGAGCAAGGGCTTCGGTAATTGTGACATGCGGGCTCAGTAGTTGTGGCGCACGGGCTTAGTTGCTCCACGGCATGTGGGATCTTCCCGGACCAGGGATCAAACCCGTGTCCCCTGCATTGGCAGGCAGACTCTTAACCACTTTGCCACCAGTGAAGTGCCCATGAATGCTCTTAATGGCATCTAGAATGGTGAATCCTTTCCGGAAGATTTTCAATTGCGTTTGCCCAGATCCATCAGAGAAACCACTATCTATGGCAGCTATAGCCTTACAAAATGCATTTCTTAAATAATATGAGTTGAAAATTGAAATTACTCCTTGATCCATGGGCTGCAGAATGGATGTTGTATTAGCAGTCATGAAAATAACATTAATTTCCTTGTACATCTCCATCAGAGCTACTGAGGGACCAGGTGCATTGTCAACGAGCAGTAATATTTTGAAAGGAACTTTTTTTCCTGAGGATTAGGTCTTGACAATGGGCTTAAAACATTCAGTAAACCATGTTGTAAACAGGTATGCTATCACTCAGGGTTTGTTGTTCCATTTATAGAGCATAGGCAGAGTAGATTTAGCCTAATTCTTAAGGGCTCTAGGAGTTTCAGAATAATAAATGAGCATTGGCTTCAACTTTAAGTCACCAGCTGCATTAGCCTGTAACAAGAGAGTCAGCCTGTCCTGTGAAACTTTGAAGCCAGGCATTGACTTCTCCTCTCTAGCTATGAAAGTCTTAGATGGCATCTTCTTCCAATATAAGGCTATTTCATCTACACTGAAAACCTGTGCTTTAGTGTAGTCCCCTTCATTAATTACCCTAGCTAGATCTTCTGGATAACTTGCTGTAGCTTCTACATCAGCACTTGCTGTTTCACCCTGTACTTTCCTGTTATGGAGGCGGCTTCTTTCCTTAAACCTCATGAAACAACCTCTGCTAGCTTCTGGCTTTTCTTATTCAGCTTTTTCACCTCTTGCAGCCTTCATAGACTTGAAGAGAGTTAGGGCCTTGCTCTGGATTAGGCTTCGGCTTAAGGGAATGTTGTGGCTGGTTTGATCTTCTGTCCAGGCCACTCAAACTTTCTCCATATCAGCAATAAGGTTGTTTCGCCTTCTTATCATTCATGTGTTCACTGGAGCAACACTTTTAATTTCCTTCAAGAACTTTTCCTTTGCTGACTAACATTTTGGCACAAGAGGCCTAGCTTTCAGCCTATCTCAGCTTTCAACATGCCTTCCTTCCTCACTAAGCTTAATCATATCTAACTTTTGATTTAAAGTGAGAGATGTGTAACTCTTCCTTTCATGTGAACACTTACAGGCCATTGTAAGGCTATTAACTGGTCTAATTTCAATTTGTTGTGTTTCAGGAAATAGGGAAGCCCGAGGAAAGGGAGAGAAATGGAGGAATGGCTGGTCATGGGAGTGGTCAGAACACACATTTATCAGTTAAGTTTGTTGTGTTATAGGGGCATTGTTCACAGCACTACAAAACAATTTCAATAGTAACATCAAAGATCACTGAACAGAGATGACCATAACAAATATGATAATAATGCAAATGTTTGAAATATTGCAAGAATTACCAAAAGGTGATACAGAGACACGAAGTGAGCAAATTCTGTTGGAAAAATGTCACTGATAGATTTGACTGATGCAGAGTTGCCACAAACCTTCAATTTGAAAAAAAAAACCACAGTATCTGAGAAGCACGATGAATCTAAGCAAAATAAAATGAGGTACGCCTGTATTAGAAATTATACTCTCATATCTAGCATTTCAGGTAAAAGGCAGTGTCTGTGAGTTCAGCCAATGTGAAGAAGTTCATGGGGACTGGCACAGACTGAATGTTTGCGTCCCCTCAAAATTCTTATGTTGAAATCCTAACCCCTTAGGAGGTAGGGCCTTTGGGAGGTGATTAGGTCATGAAGAGGAGCCCTCATAAATGGGATTAGTACCCTTAAAAGAGAGCTCTCTAATCTAGGCCTTTCTGACATATAAGGACAACAGAAGACAGTCATCGATGAAGCAGGAAAGGGGCTCTCACCAGACATTGAATCTGCTGGCGCCTTGATCTTGGACTTCCCAGACTCCCAGAAAGATGAGAAATAAATTTCTGTTGTTTATAAGCCACTCAATCTATGGTATTCTGTTATAGCAGAGAAACTTATTCTTCGTCAGGCAGCGACTCATACCTTTCTAAACTTGCCAAGCACAGGATGTGGGGAAAAGTCATGTGGTCAAGAGTCCCGAGTGGTTGGTCCAGAGGCCACATTACTGATCCTGTCACCCTTGTAGTGGAGACAGAGGAGGGAACTAGCACTGAGGACCTAACACGTACCTGGGCCCCGGACAGGCCCTCGATAGTTGCTAAGTCCTTTATAACAACCTATCGCCCTTTTATAAATAAGGAAACAGTGGCTCAAGTTCAGATAACTAATAAATGTCATTACTAGTTCTCCAAAGCGCAAGCTTTTACTCCTTCTAAAATGTCCATGCAGAAGCAGTAAACTATAACACAGCACAGTATTCTTATTACTAACCCTGTTGTTGTTATTCTATTTCCCTCAAACATATTAGGATAGGGAAGTGTTTATGACCCATGATAGCATATATGAATCAATTCAGGCTAGGGGCTCCTTATCTTCTATACCTTTTGTTTATGATCACATATTTTATAAATTAAGAATTTATAAAATACTATGAAGTAGTGTTTCTCCCAGTGTCTTCCAGAATGATCACCCGCATCAGAATAAGCTGGGTTGGTGGAATCTAAAATACAACACGAATGAACATATCTATGAAACAGAAATAGACTCACAGAAACATAGAAAACAGACATGTGGTTGCCAAGGGGCAGGGGAGGTGGGGGAGGGAAGGATTGGGAGTTCGGGATTAGCAGATGCAAACTATTATATATAAGATGGATAAGCAACAAGGTCCTATTGTATAGCACAGGGAACTATATTCAACATCCTGTGATAAACCATAATGGAAAAGAATATGAAAAAGAATATGTGTATATATGTATAACTGAGTCTCTTTGCTGTACAGCAGAAATTAACACAACATTGTAAACCAACTATACTTCAATAAAATTTTTGAAAAACTAAGAAAAAACAGTAAGTTGGGATGCTTATAAAAAATACAAAGCCCAGAACTCTGCCCCAGACCTACTGAATTGGAATGGGCAGGGGATACCATGGAATCTGAATTTTTAAAGAGTACCCTTGGGTGATTTTTATGCAAATTACAGTCTGAGAGCCACTGCTGTAAAGGTTGGGGAACCAAAGGTCTCTCAGGAAAATTCTTTGCCTCTGGCACACTGAGTTTCTTATACGTAGAACTTATGTCAGTCTCCACTGTTACCAAGGGCTGTCGCAGGTGCAGAAGCCCGGGGATACGGGAGGGTCACAAAAAGGACATAACTTCTGCAAGGCTCACATCAGATAGAAAGAGTTGTAAACTTTGTACAAAACAGTTTAACAAGCAGATTTGAGCTCACCTTAGAGGCGAAAGCCATGGTAGAATAATGGGGTGCATTGGGACTCTAAACGTCTCTGTCAAAGAAAATGTTGTCCTGATTGCCCCAAATTCTGTGTCTTTATCTCTTCTATCTCATCAAAGATTCAGCCTCAAGCAGTTGCTTCTCTATCATTTATCCAAGGTGGGCATTGGGCACAATGTAAGTAGATAGTTTGATTTTGATTTGTATGAAGTTAAGGTACAGAACCAAACTACCCATGTTTCAAATTATCTACAGCTATGCTGTCTAGTTTTAAATGCTTAACTCCTTCCATTTTTATGGGTGGAAAAGAGTGCTGGTAGTCTGAAGGGCTGCTTGATCTTATTGAGCAGTTCTGTTCACTGAAGTTCCACTTCGGAAAGAGTGGTTTTGGGATTCTCAACAGCCTGAATTAGGAGAATTTTATGTGTACTTCTCTGACAGAATCCAAATCTGAGTCAAAATTCAACATAGAGCCATTACCGCATGCTTGTGTTTAAATTTCAGAGTGAGAAAGAAATGCCATCCCGGATTTAAATAGCAACCATTGGTGAGTGCTTGTCTTTGTGAAGTGCTACTGTGCCTGGCGCTGGCAAACATCTCCTTTACTCTTCATGACACCCCAATGTAGGTTTAATTATGCCCATTGTACAGATGAGAAAATGGAGGCCCTGAGAGATTATGCAATTTGCCCTGGGTTACGCAGTGAGATAATGGCAGAGCTAAGATTAGAACCAGCATCTGGGTGATGCCAATGCCCGGGTTTGTAACCTCCTGTTTTTCTTCTTCTTCTTTTTTATATTACACAGGATATAAACATTGTTTGCTTTGTCGAAGGGGATGACAACAGTTTTTTTATAGTTAGAGCTTGAATTTTTCTATTGAATACAGCGTTCAGCATCCTTGAACAATGATGGGACAGAATAACGAATAGGGCTGTAGAACATCCTGTAACCCAACTGTCATTGTGGCTTTAGAGAGTGATAGGCTGTTGCCACACCCTCTCAAGGAAAGATTTACCCCTGGATTCACAGAGGGTGGCAATTAGCATACAGAGTCTCATGCATTATTGTCTTTTTACTTTCTCTTTCTATATCCCATCATTTTGAAATGGGGTAAAGAGACAATGTGCACAAAGCAAAGAGTACCTGACATTTTTATTTCCGTACAAATATGCTTAAAGTCATTGATTTAAAGTTCAGAAACAGTTGTAAGTTTTGGACACTTCTGAAAATAAGAATATCTCCATGTTTACAAAAATGTTGGTATAGATTAAACTAAGGTAAGATATAATTTTGGCTAATTTGCAATCTATGCTTACTAATGTTGGGATCCCAAACAATATTTCTATTAGTTATTCTGATGATGAAAGCAGCATTCAGTAGAAAAATTCAAGCTCAAGACATGAATTTACAAAAGATAATGATGGTAGCCCCTACTCTGAGAGGTGATTAAATATTCATTGTCTGCAATGTGCATAGGGGCATTGCAAGGTACAAATGGAAATCTCCATTTCACAGATGAGAAAACCGAGGCTCAGAGAGTTTAAGAAGTTTGACCAAACTGGATTGAGACCCAGGTCTTCTGACCTCAAATCCAGGCTCTCTGGCTTCCATATAAGTAAGGCTGAGTTTCCTAAAGAAACTTGTTATAAAGTGAATGTCCATTATAATAAAGAGGGGACTTTAAATTTTTGTTGTCCTCTGTGCTAAAGAAAGTTTATGCCATATTTGGACTAGAGTGGAGTAAAGGCTGATCTTATCATAGTTTATGGACTGAGGCTTTTAAAAGTAGGTTTCAGGGTTCTGACTGCTATGTGTGAATAAGTAAGCTCTGGAGAAGGGCCTGGAGAAGAGACGGCATGGAGGGGGGTAAGTCAACTTCCAGAGGCCAGGTGGTTCTGCTTTCTGAGAGCAGAGGGGCCTGAGCACCTCTTGGAAATGTGTCACCTCTCTTGTGTGTCATATTTAGCCTCAGGATACTATTCTCTTATCATTCTGATTTACTTAAAGTTAGGGCAAGTGACAGAACTGGTAAGAATGCTGTCAACTTTTCAAAAATTCATAAAAATAACTGGATATTTATATAGTGCTTTGCAGTATACATGGTTCTTTCTTGTATGTACTTCCTGATGCAATAAAACACAAGCAAACAAGCAAAAAATCCCAACACTAGAAGTTTATGACTTAAATTCAAGTCATGTTCTTTCTGAGTTTCCTCCTGTGTAGATGGAGATAGAAAAATAATAACATGGCCACAGTGGTGGTAATTGCATATTCTTACACGATAGCTTAGGAGAAGTCTAGACTTGAACAGACAAGAGCAAAACAAAGGATTCTTTAGCTCGCTTAGAGAGGGATGGATATGATGAGGAATAAAGTGCAGGAAATTAGAAAGATAAAACAATCATTTAAATAAGTGCTAAGATATGTTTGGGGTCTTCCCTGGTGGCTCAGTGGTTAAGAATCTGCCTTCCAATGCACGGGACACGGGTTCGATCCCCGGTGTGGGAAGATCCCACATGCTGTGGAGCAGCTAAGCCAGTGCGCCACAACTACTGAGCCTGCACTCTAGAGCCGCGAGCCACAGCTACTGGGCCCACGTGCCACAACTACTGAAACCTGCGTGCCTAGAGCCCGTGCTCCACAAGAGTAGCCCCCGCTCGCCGCAACTAGAGAAAGCCTGCGCGCAGCAACGAAGACCCAACGCAGCCAAAAATAAATCAAATTAAAAAAAAGAAAAGATATGTTTGGAAGAGATTGACTTTCATTCTTGCTACAGATTCATATCTGACGTGTGTGTCCTTTTTAACAAAGAATAGGAAATAATATTAAAATTTCGCTTTAAAAAAATGTATTTGAAAAACACAGTACCACAACAGTGTGATAACACCTTTTGGGTTACTACAGAAATATTGATGGTTATTTTTTTCTTTTCTTTGGCCTTGTGGCTTGCGGGATCTTAGTTCCCTGACCAGGGATCGAACCCTTGCCCCCTGCAATGAGAGCACGGAGTCCTAATCTCTGGCCTGACAGGGAGCTCCCTTTGATGGTTATTTTAAATCTTACCATCAGTGAAGTTAAACCTGCTCCCTTTGCTTTTGGCATTTTCCTGCTTCATTTGTCTAGGTTTGAAAGCAAAATTAAAATAAAATTTCTGCATGAAAATATAATATAAAACAAAATAGTTGCATATTTGTTTAATAGGAGATGCTTTTGCATAAAAAAAGAGACTAAAATTCTTAAGACCAGATTCTTGTTCCAATATAATCAAATGTAACAAAACTTGAGGGCAGTTTTTTAACTCCAAAGGCCTGGTAGTTCTCACTGAAGGCTTAGATCCATCCATGTAAAAATGTCAGGAAAGACATCTTGTTTGTAATATGTCAGCTTAAGCTTATGCTATTATTCAAGTCATAGAGTCACTGAACACCAAGGTAACAGTGTTTTCCCATTTTATTTTCATTTGTCCCATTTGGATATCACATACTTATAAAGCATGTAGAAAAAAGTACATTTAAGAAAATGATTATTTTAGGACAAATCTGCCTGCCTACAGTTATATGAATTGGGAAACCTGATCAGACAAAGCCCACAGCAAAATCACATTCTAGAATTCATGGAAGCAGGTGATTGTAGACCTAGTCGGTAATGTTGAGAGAATTCTAAGCCTTTTGTTTTCACAAGAAAAAAGATGCAGCTAGTTAAGAGCTGGGCATCGAAGTGAATTTTATCCTAAAACACCACTCAAATTCACCGCACTCGCCGCTGGCTTACTTTGCATACTAGCTCATGTTTTGTAAGCTCATTACTGAGGGTGACATGAGGAGTAGAGAATTTGCTCATGTGTGTGTGTGTATGTGTGTATAGGATCAAAGATGAAGCAATATTTGACATATATCCTTTTCTATTCAAAATTTCACACATTCTTAAGACAAGAGACCAGGCTGAAAAAAATAGTATCCAGATTCTTTTCTTTCTTTTTCTTTAAGTGGAATGTCACACCTTAAACTGTGTCTTTGCCCAAGTGCTGAAAACAGGTTAATTAAATGTATCTATTTCAACAAATTCCTTGGGCAAACAGATTACCATAGGGGCACAGAAAGAATGTGAGCATTAATTGCATTTGAGATTAGCCCTATTGAATTAAATTATCACACACTGATGCCCTTTGTTGTTGAACCATAAATAGTAGGCGTTTATACATCCAGCTATTGATACTTTTACTATAAAACAGTCCTTCCATCAGTATGGGAAGGTTCAACCCAGAAAACAAAAATCTCCATTCTTAGTTAATAGTAAAAGATACTTCTTGAAAATTACGTAAAAGGAACATTGATGGTCTATTTTATTATGTATAGTGCTTTGGGGGAAAATAGCTGGATTCTTTGTCTTCCTAAAAAAAAAATCTTTAGGTAACTCCAGTTCAAGATAAGTTTTCTAACATACAATGCCAAAAAAAAAAAAAAAGATAAAACCAAAGTACCTAATAAAAAATTCAATTTGTTGATAGGTTAATTAAATTCCCTACCTACCCAACCCTGACTGAATCTGTCCCAAGGGGGTGAAATTGAAAGATGAGTATGCTAATTAATGTTAATACAATGAATGGCACAATTAGAACTCACAAAAGAATGAACATCCCTTGGTGAGTCAGTAAAAGCGTACAGGGGAATTCTCCAAATATGCACAAGCTATTTAGAATAGAACAACGGAAATTCTATTAAATTTGATTTGACAATGATAATGCCTGAGGTAACCTTATAGAGAAATGTAAATCAAATATGAAATAACTATTATTACAGGATTATCGTTAATCACAGTTTGATAACTTCAGTCCAAAACTCAAATCTTAAGAGACGGAAAGTATTTCTGGCTTTCCTGATTACAGATACTTGTGCAATAAGAGAATACTCAACATACTATCCCAGCCTCTGTGAATAGAACAAAATAGATTTTCTGAAAAAATATATGTTGCCCTATTATTCATTTCAAATGTTTAACAGGTAGAGTTGACTGTGTGTATTTACACTGCCAAAAATGGTCACAATTCTTCCCTCTCTGTATTGTATTCCTTGCAATTTGATTTGCAGCTTCTCCTATCAAAAAGCAAGGTGTATTTCTTTACTCTTTGAGGCTGGGATGTTCTGTGACTTGCTTTATCTAATAGAACCCAGCTCCAAATGTGGGCCCCAAGAGACCTCTAGCTTCTGCTCAATCTAACCTTGCTACCACCAAGTGAACAAGCTAGGCTGTTCTAGGCTGGGTTAGGCTGCTGGAAGATGACAAAGCACAAGGAACAGACAGAAATCATCCCAGCAAAGGCTATTCTAGACCAGTCAGCCTTCTGCCAGTCCAAGAGGTGACCAGGGAAGCATGAGTGAGCCCACTGGAGACCAAAAGAACCACCCAGAAGACCCTAGGCCAAATAGATGAGCTAAAAGTCATACATAAATAAACAGCTAATTTTTTTTTATTAAGCCACTTTATCTGGGGTACTTTGTTATGCAGCAAAAGTTGGAAATTTGCATAGAACTATTAGTTTTCTTTAACCATTTACCAGACATTGTTCATCCAGCTCAATTTACAATGGTCACAGATAATAGTGATTATTATTTTTGATGGCCTTAGCCACTTGGTATCTTTCCAGATACAGAAAAACTTCTTCCAAGTTAGAGGGAGTAAGATAAGTTAAAAGCACAGGCTCAAATCCCAGCTTGAGCACTAAGTAGATTTGATAGTGACTTAATAGTTGACATGTCTATGCCTGGATTTCTTCACCCCTCCCCAAAATGGGCAAAATGACAATGCAGATGTTATAATGTATGTGTGAGGATTCACTGAGGTGATGAGGTGAGGTATTTCTAACACTCAGTACATACTTCCTCAACATATGTTAGCCTATTCTGATTACTTAAAGGGATTCCAGGGACTTCCCTGGTGCTCCAGTGGTTAAGAATTCGCCTTCCAATGCAGGGGACACGGGTTCGATCCCTGGTTGGGGAACTAAGATCCCACATGCCACGGGGCTACTGAGCCTGCGTGCTGCAACTACTGAGCCCGCATGCTGCAACTACTGAGCCCGTGAGCTCTGCAGCCCGCGTGCCACAACTAGAGAGCCCACGTGCCACAACCAGAGAGCCCATGTGCAACTAAGACCCAACGCAGCCAAATCAATGAATAAATAAATAAATATTAAAAGAAAAGGGATTCCAAGCCATTTACCTTGAAGGATATAGCTGAGATCACTGCACAAGGTAAGAGATCATGGATGACAAGCGGCAGATACATTTTACATAGTTAAGTGCAAGTGGAGCTCTATTATGTTTTCTTCTGCCTTTAGATAATTTTAAACACCTAACAATTCTCCATGTGCTACATGCACTCAGTATTTCATGTCCTTCAGCCAGTGCCTAAAACAGCTGGGAAATTCAATTACTGCACATAATTAACAACAATGATAATATTAGCATGTGGCAAGTATTACAGATCTTACGGTGGGAACAAATAAGCTTCAAAGACATGAAGTGCTGTTCCCAGGTTCATGTATCAGTGAGCAGTTCAACAAAGAAAAGACTTTTAAGCACTCTTGATTGTATTTGCTGTCAGGGACTACTTCCACCTCACAGGCCAAGTTTTTCATACATATTGATGAACGAAAGGAAATCACCACTTGTTTGAAATAAGGATTGAGACATTAAAGAAAAAAAGATAGGTTGATTGCTGATCTATTCTGTGTGGGACTAATAGGCCCATGATATTGAATGTCAGTTTTTCTTTTTTAATAGGAAAACAAGTTTCCTACTATGTCTAGTCACGAGGCAGACCCATTTTTCCAGGTTACAGAATTGGATCGAAAAGAAGGTGAAAATAAGGTCCTCATTGATTTTGTAGACAATGAGAGATGTTGATCGGGGAAAATTTAACGGTCACTTCCAGGCATGGTTAATTAGCCCCTTTCACCAAGAATTTGGTGAAATTTGCACACCTGATAAGTGTAAAATATGAAATCATATTGATAAATCTCTCACCCATCCAATGTTGCACAGAATTCTTTGTCATATTGTGCTAGACTCTCCTCCCCATTGTAAATTGCTCCCTGGAAATTGCATTGGCTTTTTCAGGAACTCTGTGTATAACAGGGCCATGAAAATGACAGATACTGAGCTTGTGGTCTTTAGGCCAAAGCCCGAACAAGAATACTGGTTCCACAAGTTTCTCTTTAACTTTGGACAAGTCATTTAAACTCTCAAGCATCTAGTTCCCATGTCTGTAAATTGGTGATAATATCAGTTGCTTTGTAGGATTATTAATGCCCAGAATAGTGCCTAAGTAGGCACAGGTGCTATTATTAGCATGCTGAGCCTTTTCTATCTAACCAATTTCCTCTTAATGGCTCGTTATCCTCCCCCCAATCCAAACATAAACATATTCCTTAATTAAACTTAATTTTTGATTACTTATTACAATTGTCAAAAATAACCCTTGCTTTTTGCAGCAATGAGACAAAAGGTAAATGCATTTTTTACTTAAGTGTTTATATTGGCAGTGTTTTTTATGGATACAGGGTTGAAACTTCTTGATACATTATTTTTTATTTGCTTAATCTTGGTTATAAGATCCAATAAGTATTCAGAATCCATATCTTGGTATATGAATAAACTCTTACTAAGGATTTATTTATTATGTTAGGCAACTAAAGTATCATTTTAGGCACAGAGGCAGCAAGATTTCTAACCTTTCCAGGCTGTGCAAAAAACCCAACTAAAACCATGAGCCAAATGATAAGTTTTTAATATATGTACGGGATAGAAAGGAAAGTTGGTAATCAGTGGTATTTTCAGCTACACTTATGTCACCATTGGTCTTGTCTGCTTCAGAAACAACACTCACATACCGACCCAAAGTAGTTTCTTTGTAGAATGAAAAAAATTGACTGTGAATGTTTCTGATTTACAAGTGTAAACTCACTTATTCACTCAGAAATTTCTGACTCAATGAATAAAACAGTACTAGGCTGTAAAACATTTTCAAGTGGTAATACAGGATTTGTTTTTTCTGCCCTTTCCATTTGTAGTTGGAGCTTTTCCACTTGTGTTAAGGTATTTAGACTTTAAGTACCGAATAAATAAAAGTTTATTCATAATGTTTTTATTTCCTCTAAGTACTAAAGTAATCCCTCTGCATGATTTCACATGCAAATGTACAACTTTAAGTAAAGAAACCTTAGCTTTGTACTGTGATCATAAAAAAATCCTACTCTCAGTGTGTTCAACTCTGTGTTTTAAACAAATTATAGTTTACTCTGACTTCTACTTCTTACCATATTGTGATTTCATGCAATTTGACATATGCTTTACCTCAAATTATCTTATTTTAGGTAGTATTTACCTAAAGTATAGGTAGTGTTGAAGAACCATTAGCAAAAATGTTAAACTTTTTATGATAAAAAATTCTAAACATACAGAAAAACGGAACAAATAACGTAATGAACACCCACTTACAGACCACCCAGCTCCAACAACTATGTGTTCTTTTGTCATTAATTTTCCTAATATTGAATTTCATAAAATGTATGATAGTTGGAAAGACTCTGAGGTTGGCTACTATGGTATTATCAGAACTAGATATTAGTACTCATTTTTTCTGGTATTGTGTTAAATAATGATGGAAAACAAAGCACTATTTTTCTTCCTTCTACTGTTCAAAATGAGATGAGACTTGCAGTGGCTTTTTCTTCTCAAGTTATTCTTTATTTTAATGGTGTGTTTCTGTAGGAGCATTAAAGTGTACTCTGCTTGCAGATCAATATGACACTGACTAAATATAGATTCACTTACGAGGTAGACTGAAAGGAGCCACGTTGGACAAGTGAGTAAATAATGTCTCTTTTAACAAGTTCATAATTATGTATTTATTACATGAGCTCCTCCACAATAGCTCCAGGAAACAGTAACAGACCCTGCCTAAACAACGCTTATTCTAACAACCAAACTATATAGTAGGAGCACTCATGGGGCCGGAGCACAAAGCACTTGAAGAAAACAAACCAACATGAGTCATACTAGTGCTTTTTCTTCCTTCTTGAGAAGAAAGATGAGAACAAATGAGGATAAGAAAAACACTGTCGGCAGAAACCAGGGGAACCTAAAGACGTTCATTTATTTTGGGATATTTGATACATGTTGTATCAATGAAGAAGGGGAAATAAAATATTACACATATGTATTATGTGCACTTATATATAATTTATACATTAAATATAAATTGCATATATATATAAAACTGATATATGGTATGCAGCAATTAAAATATTATTTAAATAAAATATTAAACTACTGAAAGTGACCTCTTAAATGAGAAAAAGAAAAAGGAAAAAAACCCTGCATCTTGGTCTGTGTACTGCCATCACTCGATGCTTTGTGATTATGGTCCTTTCTGTATAGAATTCCTTCCCACCTCTTTTCCACTTGAATTTCTATTCTTTTTTAAGATGTAGCTCAACTATCATCTCCTTCTGAAAGTTTTCCCTAACTAATCTTGGCAGCCAGTCATTTCTCTCTCTGTTAACTATAATAGCTAACATGTACTGAGTGTTTACTGATATGCTAAGTACTATATATTCCTTACCTGACTTAGGTGTCCAACAGCCTTATGAAGTGGGCACTTATTATGCCCCATTTCAGAGGAAACTGAGGTTTTAAGAGATGAAGTGACTTACCTAAAGTCACACTTTGTAACATTTCTGTTAGAGCCCTTCTCAAAAATAACATTAACATTTACTTAATTGGGCCAGGGGAGGATTTAAAATATGTGTCTGTTAAGATTTCCTTTCCTTTTAATCCCTTAAGTTACTAATTATTTTAAAATGTACCCAGGGTTTGTTTTAACGAGGTAGGATAAGACACCGGAACAGAGAAATGAATGTCATGAAGGAAGAAGTTTATACTCAGAGATCTCTAAAAACAGGAGGCCTGGCATGTCATGCAGGGCCACATGGGGAAGCACCGTGGTCCTTAGGAGGCGGAAGGAGTGAGGCAAAAGCATGGTCAAAGCCTTTATTGTGGTTTTTGTGGAAAGGAATGGGCAAGGTGGGGTAGGTATGCTGAGCAAGTTTAGGATTGGATAGTTTGAATAATTTCAGCAGGCTCTGGGCTGTAGGAGGTGTCTCTAGTTGGCTGGTACCTGGCCCTGGGATGATTTAAGGCCAAGGGAAATATTGGCTTGTTGTGTGAGAGTTTGATAAAGGAGGTCGTTGGCAGTATGGGCCCTGGGTTGGTTGGTTCATATATGAAAGGCGTGTTCTTGGGCTAGTTGCTTACTATGTGTAGGAACTAACGAGTCCTGGTAGGGACCATCTTTCCAGGATTAACAAGACCTCAAGATGTCAAAGCACCATAAAATACAGAAAATAGGAAAACATGATTAATACATTAACCGTATTAGAAAACTCAAGGAGTGCTGCTGAAGATGACTGCTCAGACTTTGCTATTGCAATTTTGGGCTGGATGACTCTTTGTTTGGTCAGCCCCCTGCCTTGGGTGTTCAGTAGCATCTCTGGCCTCTACCTACTAGATACCAGAACTCCCCCCGTCAAGACCCCCACCCCTACTCCCGCCCCAACACATAAATGTGACAAGCAGTAATGTCTCCAGGCATTGTCAAATATCCCCAGAGCAAAATCACCCCCGGCTGAGAACCAGTGTTCCAGATAACTCAGTTTAGTTTGGTCATGTTTTCACATAGCTCCTCTCATTATGGATCCTGAAAGCCTTTTATCATTCATATTTGAAATAATCTTTAATGGCAGAGAAATGGTCCCATTTCCCCTGGTCTCAGAGAGGAAAATGAAGTCACTAAGCATAGATTACTAAATGGCAAATTTAAGATGAGTCTTAGCAGATGCCGTCTGAAAAGACAATCATGAACTCCTGGGGGAAGAGATGAAGAATTGGTCCAGGTGGCTCTCTGCCTTGGAAGCAGGACACAGACTTTCCCAAGCTGCTCTAGTTGTGCTTTGGTGAGGAGAGAAGGACAGCAGGCCTGGAAAGTTCCACAGGACTCATCTGCCTTGTCTGCTATCAGAAAGCTTACATCACAAATAGGTAGCTTTGTCTTTTTGTTTCTTATTTTCTTATACACAATGGACATAAAATAAATGGACAAGCTCTAAGTTGACTAACATCAATACTGGATGTGAAAACAAGTCAAGGCCCATCATGAACATTTGAGATTGCTATAATATGATGGGCCAGATGTTCACAAATGTGAAAGCACGTGCCTGGGGATTTGAGTGTAACCTCAAGTTCTTTGATTTTTCAGTACTCCTGTTTGCTGGACTCTGATTAACAGTGACTGAGAAACTATGTGGATAAAGTTAGAAAGCCACATGGTAGCCTGAATGAGAAAACCAAACGCAGATAAGGATCAAAGAGGCACATATTCTTACAGGGAACAGATACTTTTAGCACACAATAAAATGCTGCCATATCACATTAACCTTGTCTTCATATTATCCATGATCACAAAATATTTCATTCCTTTTTTTTTCATGGAGAAGACTGTGAAAACTGACCTACAGTTGAGGATATTGAATTTAAAATGTGTCAAGTTCTTCTTATTGAATTTTTGATTTATAGAACTGTTGGATTCCTAGTTTATTGAGTCACGTTTTGCCTCATAAATTGAGAAAAATATTTGTTAAGAGATAAATGTTCATTAAAGAAATATTTGTTGAATATATGCATTAGGAATATAGTGCTGGACAGGGCAGACTCGGTTCTATGAGGCTTGATGGAGCTTATATTCTAAAAGGGGAGAACAGGAAACTTGAACATAATTTATTCTAGTGACAGAATTTATAAAATCTTCTCTCCCAAACTGCTCACGGTTCAACAAGCAAAGGGAACTAATACCTTCGAATAAAATATCTGAACTTCGTATTGATTTGAAAAATAAATTTCAAATCCAAGACTTTTAGAAGTTCAAATCTATAGGATGTATTGTTTCTGTAACTATTATATGTGTTAATGATGTTACACAGAGCCCTAAAGGCAGGTAAATCTGACCTAATTAGAATAGTAATTGAAGAAAAAGTCTTTATTACCAGTGATAAACTCTCACTTCAAAATGGATTAAGTATGAGGTATAGAGAGAAATGGCTTATTGATTTATGCATTTTGTTGTTGTACTTTTGTGGGCTTTAGTTGGCATACTAAAGCAGTCACACCTTCAAGCTCTAAAATTTAGAGGATATATTTATTTCTCATTGTGTGGAATGCACATTATTCTTAGGGGCTGCCCTGATTCTCTGGAGGATTAGGTACATTTTTATCCACATTTGTTTTTGGTTTAATACCCTTTTTGTTTATTAGCTTAAAGTATTTATGTATTACAGAAAGCTGGAATTTTGTATACAAAGGATTTGGCCAAGTTTTGCTGTTTGGTTTCTATTTCTCCTTTCTTCTGTGTCACTTAAACCCATCCCTTTCCAGAAAAAGAAAAAAAAAATACAAAGCTATTATTTTCTTCAGTGCCTTAGTAAGTGTAAATTTATTGGCTATACCTTCAAAGTTATATGTTTAATTGCATGATGCAGATAAAAGGACACAGTAATTTTGCTGAGACCTTGGTGAAAATGGAGGAGTGAATTCATACTTTAATGTATACCCCTCTGGCTGCAAACAGAGCAGTGACAGAAAAACTATAAAAAAGGGGGAAAAAGTCATAGAGATGAAGTGATACAAAATATGAAAGAGCAGTTATAAGATGTAAGTATGGATTGAGGAGCTCCAACATGCATTTGATAGAAACAAAAATGGAGAAGATAGCAGAGAAGAAATTTGGAGAGGTAATAGTGGAGAATTTTCCAGCAGTAAAGAAAACCATGAGTTCTGAGATTAAAGTAATTGTGGTATTACATCCCCAGTCCTGATCTAGCCTGTATAAAAATAATTTAGAACTGAGACAGCAATATTCAAGTGCTGTGTTGGAGGGAATGTCAACACAGGTTTAAAATTAATGGGTATTGTCTTTCAAGTGAAAAGCACTGTAATAAATGCACTACCTTAATATTTATTATGGTGACTCTAAGGACAAAGCAGATTAACTATGACACATCATTTATTTTTTACAAATTCTGGAAAACAACAGGAAGTCATAATTTGAGATAATGTAATTGTATGAAGCTTCTCATTGCTTTCCAGAATCAATAAAAATGCATTCTTTCAGTGATTCTATTCACAATTGTGTATACGTGCTTCCCTTCTGAATTTTTATTTTCTCTTATTTTACAGACTAAAGAGGATCTAGTAAAACCTGGATTTTAAAAAATTCCAGTACTATAAATGTAGGCCCTACTAATGAATTCCATGTTTATAAATTATACAAGTTCACTTAATCTACTGCTTTCGGGGGCAATTGAAATTACAAGGGTTCAAAAAGAATCACCTGAGACCGTCTGGTCAAGGAATCTGGTGATTTTTTTCTAATGCTATCAGCAATGAGGGTTTGGAAATAGCATTATTTTCTAGCTATCATGGAGACTTCTCTTTTCATTTCCTATTGCACTAGAAAAGGGTCCTCATTCTTAGAGGTCTTCAAGTGGGACTCCCCCTTCCACCCTCAGTGGCTTCCGCCCCTCACCTACTCCTGGGCTCTGCTAATCTCACCTTCCTAAACACCATCCATCCTCTGAGGCAAGTTCCAGCACAACCAACTCCATCACCTCATCCAGCTTCCCATTCAGTGAAGTCTGTTTCTTCTGTCTCTGGCATTTCCTTGTCTCAATGCCTCTTGCATTTTCTTGCAGCTAAGAGAACTCGCATATCTTTTTATTTAGTGAAATTAATACATCAATATGATTGCCTTTAGCTCTTGATATGCCAAAATGTATCAAGGATTGAGTGCCAGAAACTCTTGAGAATTTACAAAGAATTTTAACTCATGACTGCCCCTGTTCTGAAGGAATTTACAATGTAATTGAAGGCTGAAGATCGGCCATTAATTCATCTGAAGAAAACTAGAGCTACATGGCAATATATAAGTGTCAGAGGAGCAGCAAGATTATGAACTGTTTTAGGGCCCACCATTCACTGAATTATCCAGTTTTTGTCCTATTTAACGTTTATCACGTTGATATCTTAACGATGATTTTATTGAATGCTTGCTGTTTACTACAGGCTTCCAGGTACAGTTCAGTAGGTGATCAGGAAATATATTTGGTATCTTTATCATAGTTCATGCCTAATAAGAGCTGAAAAGTGAGAAGGAAGAGGCAATACATTGTCTTCCCCAAAGGTGCTAAGATATTTTCTGTTGTGTTTCACTTTCTGGATAACAACAGTGGCCTGGACTGTGGTGTTAGTTCCAACGTTAAGCTTCCCAGTCTCAGAAGCAAACCGTTCCAGGAGGAGTTGACTTCCTGTGTTTCCTACTGACATCACCGAGCCCAGGCTCTGTCTGCGCCCGCCGCCCCCATGTCAGCATATGCAGGAGGTGATTTGTTTTTGTTGCCTGCATGCTAATCAGCTTCAGCATCTGATCACATAATGCATCACTGTCAGACCCCCTGACTCCTTGATATCTTGGTCCCTGTGAGAGGCGTGGTGATCAAATCATGCCTGATAGCTCAACCCACAGCCAGAACACCCTGCCTGAGGAAATGAAGCACGGGGGGCGCATTTCTGTATGCTAAATTTATGCAACCTCCCTGACAGCTCCTGATAATGTTGCCGTTTTCCACGGAGCCCCTTAATTTATTTGATGTTAATCACTTTGTTAGGTCCTGTCATAGAATCAGTCAATTGTCAAGTGCTGTCGCATCGCATGCCACCCACGGTACGTCTGGCGCTGCCTCTTTCCTGCCATCACTGAGGTGCAGGCTTATTGGGCCCTGGTTATCTCACGTGAACTGCACTTTCCTCCAATGTCCCTGTATCATGTTGTTCAAACTGAGTGTGGCTGTGGAAATGACTTTGGCATTTGGCCTCGACACAATGAAGATCTCAGAACACCTCGCTTTAGTTGCTCTTGAACTCCAATCAATACAAATCGTCCGCAAAACCTACACAAAGAAGAATTCTTTAGGATATTAACAAATCTGTCATCTCCGTCTACCCACTGAGTTTAGTTTTTCCAACCATGCATACCAGCATGCCCCTACTTAAAGTCTCTTTTGTGTTCCTGCCATATTGCTTTAACCTTTCAATTTTCCACCATCAGATCTTTACTTGAAAAGAGACACCACTGGGCTTCCCTGGTGGCGCAGTGGTTGAGAATCTGCCTGCTAATGCAGGGGACACGGGTTCGAGCCCTGGCCTGGGAAGATCCCACATGCCGCAGAGCGGCTGGGCCCGTGAGCCACAACTGCTGAGCCTGCGCGTCTGGAGCCTGTGCTCCGCAACGAGAGAGGCCCGCGCATCGCGATGAAGAGTGGCCCCCGCTTGCCACAACTGGAGAAAGCCCTCGCACAGAAACGAAGACCCAACACAGCCAAAATCAATCAATCAATCAATCAATCAAACATACACATCTGATTCAAGATCCTCATTAAAAAAAAAAAAAAAAGAGACACCACTAAAAACGGACTTCCCCTAGTACAGCTGAATATAAAGAACAGAGATTATCATTCCAAGCCTCTTCTCCCAACCCAGTCTGCTCTGTAATATGCAGGTTTACTCTCTAGCATATGTTGAAAACGAAGCTACAGGCTCAGTGTCATTAGGGTACCGACTCTGAGGTGCTGATGGATTTGAAAATAATTAATTGTTACATATCCTCACCTGCTCCACGTGGGACTCACAATTTACGAATACAAGCCGTCTGTCTGGGGTTCGAGCTTATATCATGATCTTAACTTTGGTTCCAATGCTATACTCTCACCAGCCGAGTTAATGACCCTGGGCACGCATTTGTAATCAGTGATGATGGACATGTGTGTTACTGTAGCGGGAAGGGATTCTACAGACAATTTATTCCAATACCCTTCTTTTATAGATTAGCATGTGCAGAACAGAGAGGTTAAGGCTGCTTGCCCAAGGCTACCCAGCTTTGTGAGTTTGTGTATTTAAAATATTATTTTAGAAATTCTTTTCTGAAGCTTTAGCTCTCCTTGACTTTGTGGTTCCCAACGAGCATTTCCTGAAGTGTGTTCAGAAGAAGACTCTGGAAACTCGCAGAACACTGTTAACACAGCAGAACCCTGCCTTCTGGTTTCTCTGTGTGCTTGAGGAGGGCAATTTAGAGAAGAAAAAAGAAAGAGGAAGGGACATTCATTGAGCATCTGTAAGGAAAGGTGCATCCTATCGACCAGTAAGAAGCGGCATTGATTGACAGCTTGCCAGGTGCCAAGCACTGCTCAGGGTGCTTTGCGTGTAGCATTCACCGACTTAATCCTCCAACAGCCCTATGGAGGAAGAACTATTTTTACCATCCTATTTTACAGATAAGGAAATCACAGCTGAGTCACCCACTAATGTGTGGTGTAGCTGGATTCACTCCGAGGCACCTTGTTACCTTGCCTACAGGAAACCTCATCTCGCTCTATGGAGTGCGTGTTGTTGCTCCAGATTTACAGATGAGAAAACTGCAGCTCATAGGAACTGTGTGACTGAAGTCTGAGAGGTGAAAGTGGCAGCATATGAACTCTAATCTACTTCTTTTCATTCTACCAAAAAATGATGACTTAAGGCATTTTAACCCTGACCCAGAGGCGCTGAGTCCAAATCAATTTAGCAAATCAACGAATAGCAAGAGTAGATGCTTCAGCAATGTACTTGTATGTGTGACTTCCCCTGCCGCTCTCCCAGTTGTAAAGGGGAGATAAGGCAGGTTTTAGTTGGGATATCATCAGGCCAGGTAGGGTCCCTCATGGACAGACCATGAGCCTCATCCCACGGCACTCCTCCCTAGATGCCTGAGATAGCTTCCAGAACAAAGGCTGCTCAACAAGCATGTGGTGAAATAGATTATAATGCCAGCCTGCCCTGTCGCTGTCCCAAACTCCACGGTGGGTTGGATCTACTGTTTTGTCTGATTCATGAAAGAGATTTCCTGTGGGTCATTATCTGGAGGAAGTCCTCTGTCTGTCGGTGGTGGTGAATTTTAAGGCAGCTGTGCCACAGAATGCAATGAGAACAAAGATTTAATCTGAACTCACTCAAGAAATACAGCTTCAGAGTGTGAATCCCAGCTCCGGCAGGGGGTTGAACAAACAGCCGCAGTATCACCGTGGTCTCACACTGAAGGTGTGTAACTTGTCAGAGCGGTGAAATCTCTTATGAAATGTGTGTGAGGGCGATCTTGTTCAGGCAGAAGGCTGGTCAACAGTACACTTCCCTGAAGACGTCTTTCAATTACAGATGCATTGCAATTAGAGATGAGAAAAGGCTGGACGTGGTCACCAAGTTTATTTTCTCTGCCAAGGTGGATACAGCCTGAGATTTTAATTCATATAATACAGCTTCTAAAATCTATCTTGTGTGATTTCATGTGGGAGCCTTGTTTATAATTGTGTAATCCAAAGATCCCACCAATATCACCTGAATTTTAGCTTATTTCAACTATTTTTTAACAAGTGATATCTGCTCTCTAATTTTATCAACTCATCTTTCTATTTTCTAGAATCAGAGAATGTTATTTCTGGAAGGACCCTAAAAGATCATCTAGCCTAAATTACTTCTTTATAGAAAGTAAAACTGAGGTTCTGAGAGGCTGAATTAAGGCTCTCACCTGCTTCTCAACCCACTCCTTGAACTAAACTTTAACCAGAGCCCCAATCTATTACTTTTTCATTAGATATAACTAGTGTTTGCCATTTTACAGATTGTGAGTCTAAGCTGTTAGACTTTATAATTCTGGTGCCAGAAAAAAAGTACTTAGCTGAAATAGCTACAAATGTTCACTGTTTACAGCTATTATATTTTGGTAAACGGAATTTGATCAGTGCTAGAGTTCATGCCATAGACCAATGATTAGTGTTTTATAAGGTACAATTAAACTCAAAACATTTTTTTTCCTGCAAAAGACATCTGCACAGAAAGTAACATTCTGAAAACAAGTCAACATTTACAATGATCTACATTGGCTACAAATATTTGCTCTGGAAGGCATGGGGCATTATTTTTACATCACTGAAATTTTATATTTCTTAGTAAAATATTCCATTCAGTGTTTGACACTAAATGCATATTTATCACAGATGACTGAAGAACATTTATAAACCAGAAGCATAAAAGTAATTTGCCAAAATCCAGGTACTATGTTTTATTCTTGGTTATTGTTATGGACTGAATTGTGTCTCCCCACTCCCAAGTTCATATGTTGAAATCCTAACCCCCTAGTGTGACTCTATTTGGAAATAGAGCTTTGCAGGATGTAATTAAAGTTAAATGAGGTTGTAAGGGTGGGGCCCTAATCCGATGGGCTGGTGCCCTTCTCAGAAGAGGACTGCACAGAGGAAAGGCCACGTGGGGACACAATGGGAAGTGCCATCTGCAAGCCAGGGAGGGGTTTCTCACCAGAAACCAATCCTATCAGCAGCTCAATCCTTGACTTCCAGCCTCCAGAACTGGGAAAAAAAATACATTTCTGTTGCTGAAGCCACCCGGTCTGTGGTATTTTGTTTTGGCAGCCTGAGCTGACTAATACAGTTATCAAGTTCCCCTCTTTAAATCTGAGAACCTGAACACACTTGGCAGTGAGGAGAGCATAAGTCAAAATATGGAAAAAGGTTCTGACTGAGGTCGGGGCGGGTGCAAGATCCCAGGCGTGCTGAGATTCTCCTAACACTGCAGAGGGTATCAGACACTCCTAACACTGCAGAGGGTATCAGACATGACAGCATCTCATGGAACTGGCCCCCAATCTCCCTATTCCTTCTTTTATTCCTTCTGCCCATCCCATCTCCCGTAGAGTCCCAGTGATAGCATTTCTAATTTCCTTTTTCCCTGTAGATTCACACTTTTGAGACATAAAGAGAGTGGTATCAAAATGTTAAAGCCCACCAACTTCTATGTCACTGGTTATGAAAGAGCATAAGCCAACATTTACTTTCATCCCATCAGAGATGTGGAAATTCCATCACTGATCAGACATATCATCATGCATCTGACTAAATTCATGAGCAAATTAACAAGGGCAACCAATATGTGTCTCCTTTTTAAATAGCTGGCATTTTCTACTTTACATGTAATTGGGTGAAAGTTCCAGACATGAAATTGAAGTTCCTCTCCAGTCAAATACAACGGTGTAGCAGCTCTAGTTTGAAATAGTAAATGAACCAAATAAGGGCATATTTAAGAAATGTCTGGTAGGACTATGCCAACTTTTATGACATCATGTGGTTTTGACAAGCAGTCTGAAGTCCACTAATCACTTGGGTAAAATTCTTCAGCTTATTCCAGTTAGTTCCAATTCCACCAGCAATCAACTTGACAGGTTTACTGCAGTCCTGGGAGAAGTGGACACCAGGCAGGACACAGCCTCAAAGGTAAAGGTCAGAGTTGAGTGTCCGAAACCACCTAGTATCTTAAAATGAAACTTCCCATTGTTACGTTTGGACACACTTCACTAGAAGATGCTGAAAAAAATTTGGTTCCTTGTTCAGAAGTTACAGATTAATGACAGTTGTCAAGAAGTAAAGGTACAAGATAACATCTTTATATAGCATGCTTCGTGGTTTTAAAATGCAGCTGGCTTTGAAAACATAATTGTATGGGCTGTTTTTCTGCATCCAAAACAAATTTTTTTAAAGTCCTTACTTGGTTAAAAAGAAAAAACTACTTTCTTATAAATAATTTTCCTGTGTTCTAAGCCCTGATTATAAAAAAAGAAAAACAAAACAAGACCTCAAAAGGTTATTCAAGTTAATTATGGTATGGAGTATGTCCCAGCTCTCTATCTCTGATAATGACAAAATCTATTTCACCAGTGACAGAGTGTCTCAAAGGCCATCTATCTTTTGACTACAAAGAACGTTGAGGGATATCAATTTTAATGTCAGCATCAAAGAGAAATTTGTTCTCATAGCCTTGAGATGCTCTCAGCACATGGAACAAACATTCCGAGCACGAAGTGGATTTTGGCTTTGGACCATATCTTAGGAAAGCCCCACATTTACTTCCGCTGAATCTTCCTCTAACTATGGCTTCTGCAGGCTCCCCTTGCTTTTCCAAAACTGAACCTTTGCCACTCTGAAAATATAGTTCTTTATGTGAGGGCATCGGAATGGACTCTCTGCCATGTTTCTCAGAACGTGTGAGAGATGTCTAGATTGACTACTGAAATGCTGTTTGATTCAGACCATACAGCAGGGGCTGGGTTTCCCTCCCATACGTCTTACAGCTCTTATTATCTCTTGCTGGTGTTGCACTGAGTTTTTTTAAACTGAATTATCTCATTTAATCCTCACGACAGTTCTATGGGGGTGGTTATTTATCACCCCCATTTTGTAGATGAGGAAGCAGAAGATTTTGAGTTAAGGAACTATCCCAAGGTTATCAAGAACTATAATGTGGACGTACACGCATAGAGTAACTCCTATGAAAGCGAGATACGGCACGTGGTTTGAAAAATATAATTTCATTAGTTGAAATCGCAACTCATGCTTCTATGTATTTCAGAACTGCAAGCACCTCTGACGCACAATACATATTGGTTGAACGGAACTATTCCTATAATCAAAACCATGATCTTGGAATCTCAAGGCAATTTCTGTGCCCAGAGTTGTCTCTTGCTGGGGTCGGACCAAGGGAGAGTGCTTATGTAACCTCTAAGTACAAATGGACCATTGGGGGAGGAGGGAAGGGAAATGAAGAAAACCAGGGTTTTAACCCCTTTGAGGACCGAAGATTAGGTGCCCTTAACAGGACACAGGGACACCAGCAATTACCACTGCCTGTTCAAAAGAGACACAAATGGAAAAGCAGCAGGAAAGAGGAAATTAGAAAGAATAAGGTTTAGGTAACACATCAACAGCCCCTATTTCTAGATACTTCCTTCTTCTCACATCCTTCTTTCTAAGTTTTGCCCTAGGTTAGGTGTGTGTGTTGGGGGGAGGGTGTACACACACACACACACATACACACACATATGCACACAAACACATATATTAGGGTTTCCAGGAAAAAAAATATAGGATATCCTGTTAAATCTGAATTTCAGGTAAATACTAAATACTCTTTTAGTGTAATTATGTCCCAGATTTTGCATGGTACATACCTACACTGAAAAATTACTCATTTATCTGAAGTTCAAATTTAATTGTGCATCTTTTATTTTTATTTGCCAAATCTGGCAACCCTAATAATATATATATATATATATATATATACACACACACACACATATATATGTATATAAGTGTATACATATATGTACATGTACATATACACATAAATATTTAAATCTATGTATATATGCAATTATATAACTCTCTGATCCTAAAATGCGGTTAGCACCCTGTCCTTATATGCTCCTGTTTATTCTATACTTTCCATATGTCAAAGCACTCACCCTTGTAATCTCATTTTCAATGTCTGTTTTCCTCACTAGATCATAAGCTGCACAACGATTGTGACCATAACCTGTTACAGACTCAGACCCCAGCACACAAAACAATTGATGAACTTAGCACACGGAATATATGTTCCAGCCCACATTCAGAATTTGGCCTATAGGTCATGCTAACTATAAAGAGCAGAGAGGGATTTGCCCAACGGTGGACACGAGCTTGAATCAGCGACTGAAACAATTAAAGAGATAAACGGCTTGAATTTAAAGGCACGACAAAAATGATTATATGGACTTCATCATTTTTATCTCACTGATTTTGAATAAGCATTTAAAAATGATCTTTATTTTGTTTCTCAGTACTTGGCTAGCCCACTGGGTAACAGGTGATTTTGCACATGGGCATTTTTCCTACACCCCAGCCAGCACCGTGAACTGTCCCCAGCGAGTCGCACGCTTACCAGGTGTGCTTTTCACGTTCTGCACACTCAGAAGTTTCACTTTGCCTCGAGTTCTATTATCGAGAATGCCATTTAGAAATTTTTATTTTCACCGAAAGCATTCAAACTGGGGGATAAAAGAAAGGCCAGAAATGGAAGCCCCCTCCCACTCCACATTACATTAGTGGCATTTTAAAATTACAGCCTCACCAGCTTCCTTCAGAAACACTACATTTTTCATCTTCGGGGGCTGTGATTAAGTAACACTCACTTTGCACAGCTCCTGTGGTGACAAAGCTCCATTACCAAGGCCTCCCGTGTGGCATTCAGATCATTAGAAACTACACAAACTATTAGGAAACAGTAGCAGAGCAGCTAACAAACCCTTTGGATAATGGTTTCCTTTCTAATTGTGGTAAAGAGTGAAGGCTGAACTTAGGATGGTATTGGAGGTGAATAAAATAGGTAAGGAAATATATATGCATACATGACAAGTATCACAATGTCGGCTCTAGTTCTCTGAATGTTTTCCCACAGAGCTCTTAGACTAAGTGTTCTGATCCCAGAAATCAGCGTTTCACTTCTGGATCCCACAGGTTCTCTGGGTCGCCTCACTCAATACACTAAAGCTTTGTGTGTTTATAAATACAGGGTTCAGCAACTTGGTGTCTGTAATGGTTAATTTTATGGGTCAACTTGGCTAGGCTATGGGCCGCCCAGATAGCTGGTAAAAACATGATTTCTGGGTATGTCAGTGAGGGTGTTTCTGGAGGAGACCAACATTTGATTTCGTAGGCTGAGTAGAGAGATCTATCCTCACCAAAGCCGGTGGGCATCACCCAATCCATTAGGGGCCCAAATGGCACAAAACAGCAGAGCAAGAGCTAGTTCTCTCTCTTCTTGAGCTGGGATGTCCCGTCATCTCCTGCCCTTGAGCATTGAGCTCCTTGTTCTCAGGCCTTCAGACTCTGGGACTTGGACCAGGAACTTCTGGCTCCCAGACCTCTGACCTTGGGCTGGGAGTTGCACCAGCGGCTCCCTGTTTCTCAGGTCAATGGCCTCAGCTTGAACTACGACACTATCTTTCCCGGGTCTCCAGCTTACAGACGGCAGATCAAGAGACTTCTCGGCCTCTAGAGCCACATGAGTCAGTTCCTATAATAAATCTCTTATATGTATTTATGTATCCTATCGGCTCTGTTTCTCTGGAGAACCTTGACTAACATGGTATCCTATACTGAAGCTTGTGTTTCTGGAATGTCTCCACTATGGACATGTGTACCCCTAAATAATGCTTACACTTCAACCTTAACCCCTGACATGAAAACAGGACGTCCAGCAGAGGGCAGCACTGAGGCGCATAGTCAGGTTCTCTGTGCACCAGCCCATCACCCACTCCAGGTTGCCCAGGCCCGTGAGGCCACTTTGGCTGGGGCCTCAGAATGGCAGATGCGGGCTCTTCACGGGCACGTGGACATCCAGGCACAACACCTCAACATATCACTACATCGCAAACATCGAGCCCGCCTGCTGTGAGGGT
Organism: Balaenoptera acutorostrata; assembly: GCF_949987535.1. Classification (NCBI taxonomy): domain Eukaryota; kingdom Metazoa; phylum Chordata; class Mammalia; order Artiodactyla; family Balaenopteridae; genus Balaenoptera; species Balaenoptera acutorostrata. The sequence continues at coordinate 15,784,640 of NC_080081.1, forward strand.
GTCACGGGATGTGAAGTGCAGGCCCATATTTTGCTGGCACTTTGACTAATTGTTAGGGGGAAATCTGGCTTATGTGGGAAGTGATTGACTATGTGGTACCCTATCCCCTGAGCTAGTGCTAAACCCAGACCCCAGATGTGCTCCTGGCATTCCATCTTTCTGATGACATATAAAAATGAGAAGCCACCCACTCTAGGCTATTACAGGTCCCACGGCACTGTTAGCGAGACGAGGTTTTACACGTGGCAAAATGCCAGCTCGGAGAATGGAGTTCCAACTGCTTTTAAAATCCTCTGGTACTTCATAGATCGTTCTGTTATGTGCCCCAAAGATTGACTAGCATGTGGGGGAGGCCATTTACCTGTTAACATATTTCTTTTTCCAGAGGTGGTTGCTTTTCAGCATTGGATTTAAGCAATTTCTCTGTAAAATATCTTAGCAGGCCGAGCTAGGCAAGTACTACATAGAATAAATTATTTGATGATCAAGTGGGCATTTCCCTGTAAACACAATTATGTCTTATAAAATCTAAACAGTTGTGAATTGTGAAGGATGAAGGTAGGAGAAAAATATGAGGATAGGTTTTATTCTCATGCTCAGTGGATGTCTTCTGATCAAGTTACAAGAGGATATTTTTTCATATTGATCCAGCACACAAACTTCTGTTCCATACATGAGGAAATTGAGTTTATATGAGCATCGTTTTCTTTATTAGCTGGGTTTGGTTCCCAAGTGCTTTCCCTAGCTGCTCTATTTGTTCCCTTCACCAGTTCCCCTTGGAGACTAAATTCAACATCTCCAACTCTGAAGAGGAGCTTCCCATAGGGAGCTCCACCACCCCAGTCATTAATGAAAGGGGCACGAAAGTCTGGGGCTGGGAGAGTTGGATTTATAGAAACGGAAAGATAAGTCTCATTTTATTGGCTTCCTTCAACCTTGCCTCTTCCTTTTTTTTTTTTCAGCTTAAGGTGCTTCTTGTTCCCTGCTTTAATCTTTATCCAAACGATAACATATTGGAAAAAAAAAAAAAGGCTATTTCAAAGGCCATCACTCTCTCGTGATTCGTTGCAGCTTGGGCTGCCATTCCAACTCTCCTCAGTGCCTCTGTGGTCTCCATTTCAGTTTATTCTGCACACTGCCAACACCTCCCCCTGAAACTCAACACTGGTTCAAGTCATTTAAAGGTCTGCAATCCCTGAGCCATGCTTAGCAATCTGGTGCTGTACAAACTTCCAGAAAATACCAAGTAGTTTGTCACAGACTCTCCTGAAACACCAAGGAGACATATTTAACATGAGCAATCCTCAGGTAGGTTTTCCAGGATCAATTCACTTCTTGTAAAATACTATACATATGTCTAAATAAGGAGACTGCTTGTCTGTCCTGTGTCATCCCGAAAATCCAGCCTTAGTTATTTCATAGTTGCACCTCAGGGGAAGCCTTTCTGTTTGTTTCTTTGGGAAATAATCGCAAACTCACAGAAAAGTTGCAAAAATGGCACAAAGAACACTTGTGCACTCTCTACCCAGAATCATCTATTGTTAACACTTTGCCTCATTTGTTTTATCAGTTCTTCTCTCTCTCCCTCTTTCTCTGTCTCTGTTTCTCTCTCTTAAATATATGAGAGAGACTGTATATACATGAATACTTTATACTAATATATGCAGCTTCTACTATTTGAGAATAGTATCTGAGACTACAAGTGAGTGAGGATGTACACACGTTAGTACTCATATGCTAATATATGTAACGTACGCTGTTTGAGAATAAGTTGCACACATGGTGGTCTTCACTCCTTCATATTTCAGTGTGTATTGCCTAAGAGTAAGGATACACTCTCAACACACCCACAGTGCAGGTATCAACCTCAGTAAGTTTAACGTTGACACAATACTTTTATCTAACCTACTGTCTATATTCCAACCTTGTCACTGACTCAGGAATCTCTTTTATAGCCTTTTCTCCAACAAAGGATCCTCTCTAAGATCATGTACTTCAGTCTCTTTTAATTTGGAGCAATTCCTTCCTTCGTCTTTTTTACGACACTGGCTTTCTTGCAGACCACAGTCCCTTAACAGGATCTGTTCAGGGCTCTTGGAGAGGGTGGGACCAGTGGAGAGAATGGACTTTAAGTGGAACCACGTACATAAGTAATGTTTAAAGTACATGGTAGAATTGAGGCAGGTGACAGTGTAGTCACCAACCCGGCACACGGCCAGTTCTCCAAGTCAAACCATCTTTAGACTGTTGCATCTTGCTTTGCATTGTATGGAGAACTAAGAACCACTCAGCCAATTTGGTTATCCTGGTTATTATGGGAGATGTTGAAGTGGAGGCATCCTGCCACAGGATAACCAAGGAGCTAGACAGGAGAAAGAGACAGAGAGAGGAAGCAACCTTATCAATTAAAATGCACACTGGGACCATCTGGTGCCCCTTGAGGATAGCACCATGTTTTCAATCAGAAAATACAGATGAGGTCATCATAATGTTGCTGTCACCTCACTGGGAAATGCACACTCCTCCTGCCTCAGTGGACAGACGAAGGACCCCTCTGCTCTCCTGTGAGCCTCACATCTCTCTACCTCTTCATTGTCCATCCCCAAGCTCTTTTTGTACAGAAGAGGGAAAGAGACTCTGCTCAGCACAATTAAGCCACCCACACGCTGATTTACCAAGCAGAAAACAAGGGACAATAAAAAAACCATCTGCCACCACCTGGGCAGCTGACGTAAGCAGAGTGTCCTGAATTTCTACCAGGGATAATGCCTCTTGATGAAGTCACAGGACAGAGCTTCTGGGTGACATAAGGTGAAACCTTGGCAACAAACATTAGGAACACAAATGTGCTAGGGTGACAGGGAACTGTGCGGATGCTTATTATTCAAGTGGGAACTGTGGTTGTTTCTCCTTCTAGTAGGAAAGGATGAAGCAACTATATGATCAAAGGGAGAGAGGATGGACTCAGAGTCACCTACTAGATTGTGAGTTTGGGGAAGACTCACTGGCCTCTCTAAGCCTCACTTCCTTTATATTAAGGGGCTCTGACAACTAGTCATGATGAAATGAGCTAAGCAGGCACAGTGCTTATCAGAGGCCTGGGGAACACAGTGGGTAAGTGATGCACGTTAGTTCCTGTCTGAGGACAGGCTCCAAGGGAGCAGAGCTTGAGACACAGATTGGATACGCGTGATTTGTGGAGGAAGTGCTTTCAGGACGCGGGGAGAGGAAGGTACTCAGCAGGGCTGTGGTCTTGATAGGGAGAGAGTAAAGGGACAAGGTAGGTAATTCAATAGTTAATCCCACTAGGGGATTGTAAGCAAAGAAAAAAGTGTGGGAGACCCCTGTAAGCTGAGCATCACTCAAGAAAGCAGGTTTGCTTAACCACAAAACCCAGCAGGCTCGCTTAGCAGCAAAACCGTGCAACAGAAACATGAGACATGCCCCAAAACGATAAAACAATGATGGCGAGAGACCCACATACTGCCCAGTGAGCTCAGTAAGTTAATGATTCCCAGGACATGCTCCTCTGGGCACACTAGAAACAAAAATATAAGGAAAGGGTGACATTATACTGAAGCCTGAGATAACTGACCACTTTTGGCATATGTTACCGCCTTTTTGCTCATTTCCATTGCTCGTTTCCATTCATTCCCTCCATGACAGTCCCAGCCTGACCACATAGGGACAAGAAAACTCCCCTGTCCAACATGAAGCAGGAGCTGATGATGGAAGCTTGACGTCTACTCAAGAACGAGGAAGAAGGTCATCTTCTTCCCTTCCCCACTTTTCCTTTGACTATAAAACCGCAGCCCACTAACTTCTCGGGGCGCGGCACTCTCTCCCCCGCCCGCTTGTAAGCCTCACAAGCACCCTATCCTAATAAATCACTTCTTATCCACCACTTCGCCCCTTGCTGAATTCTTCCTGCGCTGAGACAAAAAGAACCGGAGCTCCTCGGACACACCCACCCCCACCAGACGCACTTCAGTGGTTTCAGCCTCAGCTGGACACTAGTTCGAGTCTCATCCCAGGGGGAGCTCTGGAGCTCAGATCTGGTCCAAGTTAAGATGAGAGAGTGGGCCAGATGTTGTCAGCCCAGTAATGAGGGAGGGGAAAGTACCTCCCCAGATAGAGTGGCTCCCGCCAGGGTTTCTCTGAAGAAGGGGCCGGCTGTGAGCAGTGCATCCTCAGGGCAGCAGGAGGATGGGGGACGGGTGCACTGGCCCCTGAACGGCTCTGGATGGGTCACCACAGCATCCGTCAGAGTTCCCGTCTCCTTTCTCATCTGAACAAGGAAACCTCTAGAACACAGCACTCAATTCTTTGTCACTGAAATGGTTTCATTATTATTATTTTTAAAGTGTGGTCCGAAGAAGTGGCCACTCACATCACAGAACTCTCTGAGGCATGCTGGGCTAATTGATTCCACGGACACAGCCTTTTATTGCGATGAAACTCCTCTGGTCCCCAGAACAGACAGTACCAGCCAGGCGGAGAGGGGCACATGCCTGTGGTCAAACTTCAGGCGATTCCAGTCTCCCTGGGCTGCACTGATTCACCTCGGTTTCCAGGAAGAGGTGCAGAACCGGGAAGGGCTTGGATGGATGTTCAAAGTCGCTGTCAATTACCCCATTGCCCTGCTTCCCGCCTCAGCATCAGCAGTGCCCTGCTGCGCCTACCGCACATTCCCCTTTCTAGGTCACTGTGACATGAAGTGAGCACCACTTGGAATATTCATCCTTTTCTCGGAACACTTGGCAGTGGGACGGAGCAGGGCAAGAAGGTGGGATCAGTGGCCACTGGGAGGGTGGAGAACTAATTTGCATTTATTTCTCACCCTGTCAACTGGTCTATCACTTTACTACTCACACAGTCTGGGGGGTCCTGTCCAGTGCGAGTCTAACAGTTATTTATCTCACCAAAGGTAGTGTGCCCCGTAAAATGGCAGAGACACTAGTCAAGGCTGGGCCTGGGAACTCATGGATAATATTCATATTCTGTATTACAAGGTAAGGCACAAATAAGTTAACCAGATTTTTCTCTGAAAACTATATATAGAATCTTGTTATGTGTATTGTAGCACTTTATATATACATACCTATGCACAGATACACATATATGTCTATATATTTCTATAAAGTTTTCTTATTTTTGGTCTTTCTCTTCCCACCAGACTGTAAGCTTCATTAGGGTGGAGGTTTGGCCTATTTTGTTCACTGTTGTAACCCCAGCATCTAGAATAATGGGTGCTCCAGATCCCACATTGGTTACCCAATAAATATTTTTTTTGCATACAGAAATTCATATTAAAATCAATTCTTAGATTTGAATTGATCTCAAAAATTTGGGGATGATGTTAAGGTCCTCAATTTTTAAAGCAAGATTTGTGTAAATAATAACTACTTTTAAAGGAGCACCTTTTGGGCAGAGGTGCTGGTAAAGTTCATAAATGTTTAATCTATACTGGAAAAAAAACTGAGGTATGTGGCCTCCTACCTTCTGACTCATCATTCTGTTTTCTTTTTCTTAGCTTTACCATAAATTTGAATCTGTAGTTCCTGCCTTGATCAATTTGATGTGTAAGGAGTGGGGCCCATCAATCTTGGAAACAGAAATTCTAAGTTAGAATTCCAATGATGTAGATGATTCACTGCATGAAACATGCCAGCCTCAGTTTCTTGTAAGTGTTCATTCTGCCCCAAGCCTTCATTTCAGGGAAGGTACAAATGTTGCCTGAAGCAGAGAGACTAGAAACCTGTTTCCTTTGTACTTCCTTCTTCTATGTAGTTCTTATGAAGTTAAAGGAGATTGACTCCCAAGTCTTCCAAGACTGTTGTCCCAAAACAGGTTCATAAAAATGGGTAGACCTCGATATTCCAACGAAATGACTGACTAAATATGAAAAGATTGCCTTGTGAATATGCAGTGTATTTCTATATTAACATTGTGAGTTATACTATATTTTCCCTCTTCCCAGTTTTCTTCTGGGAAGGCTTATGTGCACATATATTTTTAAAATAATTTCTCACTTAAAAGAACTTTGTGGATAAACTCTTCAACTTCTAATCTCTCATAGCTGAAACTATAGGATAAGGGTTTATCCTAAATTAATAACCACTGAAAGGGTGGCCAATAGCATAGAATATAAGGCATCTTAAAAGTCAGATATGGAACGACTTAGAGATGATCTAGTCCGAGCCAATCATCCTGCAGAAGAGAGCTGGAGCCCACAGAGGCTATAATGCCCGGTCGTGATTAGATCTCCAGTTAGTGAGAGAGATGACACCAGACGCCAGGCTCCTGCTTTTAAATACTTTTCTCTAAAAGTATCTGAAAACAGACAGTTTTCCTAAAGTGTCTTTCCCTAAAGATGGAGAACACATGTTACATTGATTCCCTTTTTCATTCATTCATACATTCACTCATTCATGTAAACCTACATATTTTTATTGTTATTTTGTCTTCAGCGCTGAGCTCCACGCTGGGGATGCAATGATGACCAGGTTATGGTTCCAATAACAAGAGACTCCCAGTGCAATAAACTACATGCAATAACTGCATTCTTTAACCCTGTTCCTCCCCTTCCCCCTGGTTTGAATAAAACTAATCACCCCAAATTTCTATCTTAGAGACTAGACATGGCATAGATTAGCCGTCCACATGCTTTGAGGTCTTCAACTTAGCATGCTGGAAAAAGTGTGTGTGGACTTGCTAGAACAGCTATTAAAAAACAACAACAACTGGGAAATAACCAGTGTAGGCAAGGATGTGGAGACTTTGGACTACTTGTACCTTGCTGTTGGGGATGTAAAATGGTGCAGCTAGTGGAAAACAGTTGGTGATTCCTCAAAAAGTTAAACGTAGAATTACCATATGACCCAGCAATTCTACTCCTAGATATATGCCTCAAAGAGTTGAAAACCGGGACTCAAACAGATACTTGTACACCCATGTTCACGGTGGCATTATTCACAGTAGCCAAAAGATGGAAATGACTCAACTGTCCATCAGCAGATGAAGGGATAAACAAAATGTGGTCTATACACATGATGGAATATTATACAGCTATTAAAAGGAATGAAGTTCTGATACATGCTACCACATGGATATACCTAGAAAACATTATGTTCAGTGAAGAAAGCCAGACACAAGAGGACAGATATTGTATCCGCTTACATGAGGTACCCAGACTAGGCAAATTCATAAACACAGAAAGTAGAGTGAAGATTACCAGGTGCTGGGGAGAGGCAGGAAGGAGGAGTTATTGCTTAATGGGTACAGAGTTTCTATTTGGGGTAATGAAGAATTAGAACTAGAGCGTGGTGATGGTTGCAGAGAATTGTGGATGTAAGTAATGCCACTGAATTGTACTTAGAAATGGTTAAAATGTCAAATTTTATGTTATATATATTTTTTGTCATAATTAAAAAAGATTAAAAAAAATGTATCTATGGGCCACCTGAGATCATTTTGGCTTTCAACTGTCTGCTTGCTACCAGTCAGCTAGGAAGTCTATTCATCTTCTGAATTTCCTTTTTGTCTACTTTTCTTCAAGGTTTAGCTGAAGAAAAATCATGCAGTAGTGGTTGACTACCACCCTCACTAAAAACCTCAGGAGGCCTTTTTTGATCAGTGATTTCTCCTACTTCCAGATTCCGAAGCAGCTTCTACCTGCAATTCCCCAAACCTCCCCTTGCACACACCCTGACATTGACTTCTAACTTGGAGTCCCCTCCCCCTTCCCCCAATTCTCACCATGCACACACCTTGACATTGACTTCTAACTTGCAGCCCCTGCTCACCTGGTCTAAAGCCTCTTCCCTCATCACTCTTCCCACACACTCCCTTCACCACACTTCACAAGGGGGTTCTCAGGACACTCCCTGCTCTTTCTGGCCTTGGAATTTCATGCACACTGTTTCCTGGTCCAGGATATCTATCTTCTTTGCAAGGCAACTCCTACCAATCCTCCCAATTTCAGCTGAGACCTCTCTGGTGGGGCAGACAGGTGTTCCTAAGTGCTCCCACGGCCCTATTTCTACAAGTAGTTCATACAAAGAAGTGGCAGGAACTCGGGGACTCCGTCATAGCCTAGCTGTGCCTCAGTCCAATTATTTGATTTCTCTTTGCTTCAACATCTTTATGGATAAAATGGGGGTAATACTTAACCATCAGAAGGTTGTGTTAAGGATTATATGTGTTAACTAACATCTACAGAATATCCACCTATTATATATACCTTGAGCACAGTGAACATAAGCTATTATTATTAATTTTTTAAATAACTTTACTCTAGTACTTATCACTCTGTATAATAAATGCTATTTACTTATCTTTATCCTGCCCTGCACTGTGAGAATCTAGCATATGCCTGGCATAAAGAAATGCTAAATGAATGACTACATTCTTTATTAACTATATTTTTTAAACAGAAAATGTTCTTGATATGTCTACTATGACCAATATTCTTCTCTGGATGTTGGATATTAAACGTACTACAAAGACTTAGTAGATAAAGGTTTTGTATTTCAAAGAGCTGTCACTGGCAAGGAAGACACTCATTTAAATATCAAATTATTTTTCATAAACAAATTTCAAAATGACCAATGAGAAATGGCAAAGTAAAACCCTAAAATAGAACGAGACAATAAAGATGAAAAGCATGAGATCTTATATTTCACTTTCACGATTTTTACTTAAGAAAATTCATTCTGGCAATAAGTATTGTTGATAAAAATATTATAATGGGCAAAAGAATAAGGTCTAGTTCCTATCCAAGGGCCTTGGGATAACCAATAAACCAACCACATTTCTCACCCACCTTCCCCTCTCAGAAAACACAAGGTGGTATAATTCGCTACCGTTTTAAAACAGAAACATAAAACTTCCCCTTTACAGAAGCACACCTGGTCAGCTCCACACCTAGCACAACTCAGGAACAAAATGCATGTGTCCGCAACCACAGCGAGAGCCCTGCACCTACGGTCGCCTGGCCTTGACCTTCCCTATGACAACCGTCCAGCTCTCAGGCCAAACTCAGCTCACCAAGCCCTTCTGTGAATCAGCCTGTGACTTTGTAATCCAATTCCAGTGTCATGAGCTACTGACTTTTTCCTGACACCAAGTCAGTCCCTCTGCTGTATCCCAGTTTCAGCGGGGGGAGCCTGCCAGGTTTCTCCGGGCTCACCAACTTCCTTGTTCTCACACCACCCAGGCACATACCTTAGCGGTTCCCCTTGGGGGCGGAGGCACCGACTACTGGGTCCCCACTGCCTGGCTCGGTGACCCTGCAGCTGCACTTGTCCTGATGCCACTTCCCAGTTGCATGACGGGGGGTAAGCCGTGCAACCTCTCTGAGCCTCAGTTTCCACATCAGAAAAAGGAGGATAATCTTACTTATTCCTCAGAGCTGCTATATAGATTAAATTGACCAGTGCATGTAAAATATCGTGCCAGGAACTCAGCAGGTACTCAGTAAGTGAGAGCTAGTGGCAGCTAATTTTCCTACCCAACCATGTCAGAAATAGGGCAGATGCACTCAAACAGTCGTGTCACTTTGATGAGGTCTCCTAAATTGTAACACACTCATTTGTAAATGGCTCTGAATTAAAGTTGCAAAAGTCAGGTGGCACAGTGCAAAGACTGCATGCTAGGAGTTCAGAGGCAGAAGTATTTGGTTCCTGGAGTCACCAGTAAGTATCAACGTGACCTTCATCACATCAGTTCATCTCTTGGGGCCTCACTGTCTTCATCTATAGATAATAGATTAAGTTAGATACTGTCTCAAGTCCTTCTTAGCTCTAAATTTTGGATTCTTTATGAAAAATAAATTCCTCATCTAGTAACAAATATCACCTTCAATGAGTCCCCCCTCTCCCAACCCCCCCGCAAATGATGAGCTTAATAATCAGGGTTTTAGGGCTCCTCTCCTGCATGCTGGCAAGAGCGTTGCGGGTACCTGGTGTAAGGGGACATACGACAGATGAGTCCAAGGGATCTCTAACACAGCGGATCTCAAAGTGAGGTTTCTAGATCAGCCTCATCTACATCATCTGGGAACTTACTATGAATGTCAGATCTCTGGTCCTGTCTCAGACCTGCTGAAGTACAAACTCTGGGGATGGGTTCAGCCATCTGTGCTTCCACAAGCCCTCTGGTGATTCTAATGCTCCGGAGATGGAGAGCCACTGCTCTATTCTATGAAAGCATTGACACACACACACACACACACACACACACACACACACACACACAGGGAAAACCTTTACTTTGAATTGACAAGATAGGTATACTGGAGTAAGGACATACATCCTACCTTACTGACTTGTCCTGACTAATTTCTAGATTAAAAAAAAAAAACCCTCAAAATTGCCTATTGATCAACCTCATTTCCAGGATATTATTCTATTTTGAAGGAGAAATGTGTGCCCAGCAAAAAATTAAGAAAATTGCTAAGGACAAATAAACATTGATTGCTAAGGGAGAAGGAGGCCACTTATCATATTATCTCTTTTGTGAAGTCACTCCCTCTGCACGGAGCTCACTCCAAACATCTTACGTTTTAATAAGGCGAGGATGCCTCCAAACAGTGGTTTAATTCATTGATTTTTTTTTTTTTTTTTTGCTATTTTCATTATCTACTTAAGCACAAAATGCACTTATTGTGGCTTCAAAGACTGCATTCAGTGGATCGCATTGCCGCATGTGAAGGAGGGTATCAAATACAAATGGACACCACTAAACGGCCTCTTTATCAATGCAGAAGAGGCTCCCAACATGTGGAAAGGCAGCCCCTCACCACATGAACCAAAGAACATGTGTCTTAAGGAGTTAGCGTTCACACATAATTTAGCACCAGATGAACCTAGAAACTAACAACTATTTACAATGCTGGCCATGGGATTGGTCTGTGTAAACGCCCCCTCCGCTCCCCCATCTCCCAACAATACCTCTGAGCCTTATCTCCCGCCTCACACCCTATCTGCTCCCTTATGTCAGAGTTCCATCCTCTAATCAGCCTATGCTGTCCTCCACACCCTCCTCCCCACCTGTTGCCACTAAACCCCACACAACAGTGGTTCCTGTAACACGTTATCACAGGGCTGTTTATATCCCGGCCTTCCCTGGCGGGGTGGTGGGCATCTTGGGACCAGGCACTATTGTTTTTTTTTGGATCCCAATAGCAGCATGACAGGTTCTTATAAGTGTCAACTGAGTGAAATGATTTTATCTTCTGGTCAACTCTTCCCTTTTAAGTGTTTTTTTTTTTTTAATTGAAATATAGTTGATTTACGATGTTTCAGGTGTACAGCAAAGTGATTCGGATATACATATATACATACATACATATATATATATATAATATATATATATATATATATATATATTCTTTTTCAGATTCTTTTCCATTACCAGTTATTATCAGATATTGAATACATATCCCTGTACCTTTTTTTGGGGGGGGAGCAGGTATTTTATCCCCAAAGTAGTGGCCTTGTTAGGAGGTTAAAAAAAAAAAAAGACATAGAAAAAAGATAATTTCCTAGTGCTATCACTCGCCAAGGAGAACGTAGTCAAAAGCAAAATTTTCCTCCTGTTTTGCTTTCTCAGCTATCTAGAGAAATAGTAATTTTTAGAGGAAGCCCGTCAAAAAGCTTGGGAAAAGCAGTTAAATTAGTTTTCTTTTTCTTTTTGACAAATGGGTTGTAATTAGAGTTCATATCACTTTTATTTTATTTTATTTTTTTTCAAACCTTTGGAAGTCTACCAGAGATCAGTACCTCCCAGAGTAAAACACAAACTGAGGGAAAAAAACCCTCCACATATCTAAACAGCGCTGGAGAATCACGGGAGGAATACAGAGCAGGCGATCAGGAACCCCTGTGAGTCAGGAGAGTGAGTGAGTTTTTATTCCTCCTACTCAGGACATGTGTGACCATGACTCAGCCTGGTGTCCTTTCAGATTTCACTTTTCCATCGAGCTTCACTCTCTCAAAGTAAATGCCTGTAAAATACCTGAGAAGATGATGATGGGAGAAGACAGGAAAGAGAGTCCTGAAGAACATTTCCAGAATGTGGGAGATGGTTTGAAAGACGTAAATGATAGAAGCCAGGGTGGCTTTAGAATGGACTTCTCGAGCTCAAGAACAAAGACAGGCCGGAGGGTGGAGAGCCCGGGGATGTTGTGCATGAGCTCAGGACCAGGGTGTTCGTCACTGCCAAGAAAAAGCTCCCGTGGAAACAAGGTGGTCAGAGGTAGAGTCCAAGCCTTCAGACAAGAATTAAATAGATCAAGGCAGCAGTTGTACTTTGCAGCAGGCTTCCAGAAGAGGCAAGGGGGAAGTCAGTAGCAACTAGAAGAGGGATTGAGCTCAACCAGGCTTTTTGCAGGTTGAATATTGCTTAGCTGAGATCCAGCTGATGCGCTGTGTGAGGGTACCGCTCAGCAAGGCAGTGGAACTCATCCCTTCCAACCACCTAGATCCGTCATCTCATCTGCGCCCACCTCTCCTGGCTGCACATGCCTAAACGCCCAGCCTGGCTGCAGTGGAACAAGAGAGTGAATATAAATAGTGGGACTCTGAGAATTGCTGTTCAGAGATGCTGGGAAGGAAACCAAACCCCATTTTTATCTTAAAAGAGGGCTGTGGTGTCATGGGGTTTTGAAGAAGAGAGCAGTTGCTTTAATGATTTGCATGTTCATTGTGGAAAAAGTACATCCTATTAAAGGAAATGTGGACAGACTTCAACATCCAGAGGAAGAAAGAAAAACAAAACCCACTGTCCCATGTGTCAAATACTAATTGGGTATATTTTAGGGTATTGCCTTTTAGTCTTTTTTGGTATGCATAGACATTGAAAACTATTGTTGAAATCATTGTTTAACATTATGCATAATCATTTCTCATGGTCTTCAGACAATTTATAGAGTTACATCATTTTTCATTGAATGAATTTACCATAATTTATATTACCACACTGAATGATAATGTGGGATATGAGGAAAAGGTAAAATATCTAAAGACCATGGGAAGAGAATGAGATATGCCTTTGAAAGACTTTTAAACTGATTAAGGAGACCTGGAGACGTGCACCTCAAAAGAAGGAACATATGGAGTTCTGGACAGATAGAAAATAAAAGTATTTTTAAAATTAAGAACAAATATTTATTCAGAGGAAGATGACAATGATTAAGGTGCCCTTATGGTTGGTCATGTGCTTTATTTTATTATTGTTATTGCTGTTGTTGCCATCAAAAATTGTCTATTTAAAATTCCTTTGAATTTATGATAATTTCTATAGAGTAGATTGAAAGAGTTGAAATTACTGTTAAAACTCATACATAGTATCAATATTTTTATTGCTTTGCAAAAGCCTCTTACTCATGTGTAGTCCAAACAACATGTGTAATTGTGCCTATTTTACAGTCATTTTATCACCAGGCTACCAAGCCTATTACTCATTTAAAGACTCTGCTAATTGGAATGGTAGAAATTGATCTCTCCAGCTTTTTTTTTTTTTCCTACACTGGTCAGGTTGAACATTTTTAATGTTTGCTAATTAACTTTTGTTCTTTCTTTGTCACTGTTGTTTTAAAACCACTGGAAAATTGGCATTAAAGTGTTCATTTTTTGAAAATCAGTATACAGGAGCTCTTTATAGAACTAATGTATCCTGCTTTTCAACGTCGCATTTGCTGCAAATATTCTTCCCAGTGTCTTTATCTTGGTAGTTGATACACGGAAGTTTGACCTTTTTCTATAGTCATCCCTACTTTATAGTTTAGAAAGAAACAATTTGGTCATTTCATTCAGTCACTTTTCTCAAGATGTTTACCTAAACAATTTATATTGTGTTCCCTTACATACTGAAATTTGGGAAGGAATGAATCATTCATCATGTCACATGAGGGTCATGAACAGACATTAGCCATTTAGCTGATTGAGCTAAATAGGATACAGAATTGATAACTTTTTCCTAAAGGCAAATATTCTGTATGGGTTTCCAATTCTAAAAATAGGACAGTTATAACCTTGCGTATAAAAATAACCTAGTTCATTCTCATTTTTCTGCCTTTTAAAAACCAGTTTGGAAACATTTGTCATCGGCAGTTTGTAGTGCTTTGGGTAGCACTTTTATAGATACACAGCATCACCTGAAGGAGTTCTGCAGAGTTTTAGATATCCCATTTTCTTGGTTACTTATGTTACCGGTATTCTGATTGCATTAAGTATTCTTTCTTTCACTCCGGAGAAGCATACATCTGCTTCTGCTGACATCCGTTCTCCTTTGTGGGTTCTGAGGAAACATTTATTTCTTTTTTGCTTTTCTTCCTGTTTTAGCAATGTCTGCTTCTCATCTTAATAAATCACCTTTGCTTGGCAATAACTTAATAGAGGGAGAATGCATAGCTAAAGAGGGAACGTGTAGCACAGAATATTGGATTTTGGACAAGACTCTTGGCTTGTTGCATGGTGTCTGCCAGGCAGTGCAAAACTAGCTTCATGGTATACTGGTTTCTTTTTTGAAAGAAGGTTACAAATTACAATATCAAGGGAATTAGTTCCTGCCATGTTTAGCACAGGGGAACAGGAATGGTGGATGAGTTAGCAAAGATTCTGCTTTAGGGGTACAGTCCCAAACATTGGTCCTGCTTACATCTTTGTGTCCCTTTTACTTTTCTCCCTGAAGGTTATTTTTGTGTCGGGAGTCTGGTGCCCTGCCTCCCTTCCAGGGGCACAGAAGACCACCACAACATCAGGAGAGGAGGTGAGGCCAGAGGCTGTATTTCACATCCTCAAGACAGAACTGACCTTTCTTTTCCACAAGCTCCTGGACCCCCGAGATGCTGCTCTCATATCCTAATTGATTCAATGACCCACTCAGGGCTGGTTCAGCTGATAAACTGAAAGGGTCTTATTGAAAAAAAAAAAAAAATCAAGATCATGATATCAACTGCTTAAGATTGCTTTAAGAATGCAACCTTGAGTGGGAAAAGATATTTACAATACATGTAGAGGACTTATATTCAGGATATATAAAGAATTCCTGCAATCCAATGATAAAATGAATAGCCTATCTGAAAAAATGGGCAGGAGAATTGAGCAGGCAGGTCACAACAGGGAGTATCCAAATGGGCAACAAACATAAAAGAAGCTGCTCAATGTCATAGCTCATCAAACAAATGCACATTAAAACCAGAAAGGGAATCCACCAGACAATCACCAGGATGATAAAAATGAAGACAGACAATACCAAGTACTGGCAAGGAAGCGGATCAGCTAGAAATCTCATACTTCACTGGAGGGAGTGGAAAGTGGTACAACCTCTTTGGGGAACTGTTTGGCAGTTTTTTGGTTTTTTTTTTAAAGCTAATCATCACATGAACTGTATGATCCAGTGATCCCAATCTGAGATATATATCCAAGAGAAGTGAGTGCATAATTTACCAGAAGACAGGAAACAATCCAAATGTTTATCAAGAAGAGAATGGATAAATAAATCACAGTATATTTATGCAACAGATCATAATAGAGCAGGAATCAGCAAATACGGCCCACGGACCGAATCCTAGTAAATAATCTTGGTTGGAACCCAGCTACACTCATGATTTACATATAGTCTATGGCTGCTTTTGGGCTACAAAGGCAGAGTTGAGTAGTTGAGACAGAGACCATATTGCCCACAAAACATTTTTTAAATGTTTTGACGCTCTACAGAAAAAGTTTGCCAACACTTGCTATCAAGTAATAACTAGAAATAGGCCACTGGTACAGACAAGAACACGGGATGAATCTTACAGATATTATGTTGAATGGAAGAGGCCAGACACATTACTGTAGAATTGCGTTTACATAAAGTTCCAGAACAGGCAAAACTAACTGATGGTGTTAAAAATCCAACTAATAGTTATATTTGGGGGATCCACACTGAGGAAGGTACAAGGGAGCTTTCAGGGGCCCTGAAAATGTTCTGTATCTTGATCTTAGAGGTAGCTACACATACAGAAAGGTGTTCATACATAAAAGCTAATTGAGCCGTACATAACAAATTAGTGCACTTTACCTATTAAGAATAATAGGTCAATTAAAAAAAATAAAAGAATGGAATCATGAATTTGCTGCCTCTTAAATGGGTAGATTGGCTAAAACTCCATGCGTGGTTGAAAGGTAAAAAGCTGTTCTTTTCTGTGACTGTGGGAGAAGTTGAAACCTTGGGATTTTGTTTTGTTTTGTTTTGATTGAGGTATAATTGGCATCTAATATTACACTAGTTTCAGGTGGTTAACAATGATTTGATACGTGTATGTATTACAAGTTGATCACCACAAGAAGTCTAGTTAACATCCGTCCCCATGTACAGTCACACATGTCTTTTTCTTGTGACGAGAACTAAAATTCACTCTCTTAGCAACTTTCAAATATGCGGTAGAGTATTGATAACCATAGTCACTGTGCTGTACATGAAACGTCAGCTTTATTGACTAAAAACGAGGCTGGCCAAATCTACCTCACATCCAGTTTATAAGGATATTATAGTACGTGATGAGAGAGCAAGCACTTTTGCTAAAACATGTATCATCTACAAAATAAGGTCTTTAGTTTTTCTTAAATGCTTTTCTTTCTTCTTCACTCACGTTCTGTTTTGCCACACTACGTGTTCTATGCCATTTCTTACTTCTAACAACGTACGGCCAATCTTGTACTTCCTTGTTCACCTACATCTGTCTCTTTTTTTCTAGTATATTTATAGTAAATTGCTTGCACAACCCTTGGGCCTACATTAATTTATCTTTGAATGTTTTTCATTTCCCCCTTGTGTCCTTTAACTCCATTGATTTACCCTATTTGATATTTCTTCATTATTCTAAAATTCACTTGGCTGCTGTTCAACGCTCTTATTTTTTCCCCTTTTGGTCGTCCCTGTGTCCTAATTACCAGCCTAACTAGGTTATGAGAACTCTTGCACAGAGGGTCCCCGACCCATACATTACAATCATATTGCATGGATCACTCAAGCTTAGCCAAAGATTGATTTTCTTCAAGCTCCCTCTTTTACATGTTGCATAATTTAGTAATCTTGTGCCCTGCCTGCAAACCTATAGGAGCACATGATTTATTCATTTTGTGTCATTTATTTCCAGAGAACTAAAATCATATGAAACTAGTAGCCTTTTCTATCAGCATAAATGAAAAGCTGTAAGACGATGTCAGTTGAGTAGGCTATTGCGGTAGTTGGTAATCAACATGATAATGAAAGATTAAGGCTTCTCCCTTTAAAGCATTCCCGAGCACTTTGCAGCTATGTTCCCACCGATCTTCATAACACTGACACAGCAAATGGAAAATGTCCAAGTGTTTGTTACAGACAGAAGAAGGGAACACCAGAAAGTACATGAGTTTTCCATGGTTCCCTCCACTTGCCACCAACTTTGCATATGAGAAACAGGACACTGAATATTAGAAGCAGGACATTTGATCATCAGGATCAAATTGGTGTTGTTTTATCTTCGTTCAGATAGAGAAGGAGTGATTAAAGCTGATGACGTTTTCAGAGCCCCAACTTGAGATGATTGGGGCTAATGTGTGCTAACTCTGGTACTCACTGAAACCTCAAGTATTGGTATTTCTAAAACTGGAGAATCACTACCTCTACTTTACACCACCAGGCCTTGGGATGAAGTGGCTCAGAAAACACTTGTGAAGAGCCCTCTTGGGATCAGCTATCTCCCAGAATCAAACATTTTAGGGTTGGAAGGAATCTTTGAAGTCATTAATCCAACCAGCCCACTGATACTTGAATCACCTCCACAACATTCTCACTCCTGAGACTGCCAACTCCATCTTTACACACTCTGACCACAAAAAGTTCTTCTCCTTGGTCCGAATTGTACCAAAGAGCTGCACTTAACATACAACTCCTTAAACAAACACAGCTTTTGTACCCTCCTGACTCTTCTCTCTTCTGGGTTAAATATAGCAATTGCTTGTACCATCTTCCTATAGCACAGTTTCAAGTCGCCACCCAAACTTGGCAACTCTCTCTTTCATGACCTTCACCTGCCTCTCATCCCGTAAAAATGTGGAGGACGCAAAATTGAACAATCTTCCAACAGATTGGAAGATTTTTTATGGCTGGATTGACCAGCCATAAAAAAATGGAGTCAGCTATTTGAAAAGATGATGCAGTTTCAGAATTTGTTTATCTGGTCAACGTGTCTCGTTGTTGGTTGATAACGGTTTACTCTCCTTCCCAGCCATCCACTCTGTACCCATGGGTGCTCCTTATAGATACACCCAAGCTGACAGCCCTTCTCAGATCACTGCCCAGGAAAAGTCACTGGTGATGGCTATCTGAACTTGACCCAACCCAGTGCTTTTTGTTTGGATATGCCATGTCTTGTGCCTTCATTAAGATCTCTGTAGATATATATACATTCATATTCAAACTTATGTATTTATTTATTTATGTTACACTGTTAAGAGGCTTAGAAATGCATGCAGTTTGGTCATTTATATAAAACTGTACATCAGCTCAGTTGTTCAGCCCCTAAAACTGAGACTGTTTTTTCTTAGAGCTGGGCTTGCCGAACTTTTACTGTGAAGAGCCAGAGAGTAATATTTTCAGTTCTGTGGGCCACATGGTCTTTATTGCAATTACTCAACTCTGCTGTTGAAGTGTGAAAGCAGCCATAGACTACATGTAAATGAATAAGCATGGCTGTGTTTTAATACAACTTTATTTACCAAAACAAGCAGTGGGCAGAATTTAGCCCATGGGCCATTATTTGCTGATCCGAGCCTTTGAGTATCTGAAAGTGTTCTGTGATGATTATTTTTCTCATCATCCTTAACATTGTATGAAAATGGTGTATTCTTAAATGTATTTTAAAGACAGAGGAATTGGGTAACATAGCGAATATGATCATTGGTGAGACGAATTAATATGTACTGTTGAGGTAATCTCCCTATTCATCTCTCTACGCAGCACATGGACTCTCTGAGGTACTCAGCTTTATTTGGGAAAAAAAATTCAGTAACAGCTCACTTCTTTCTTTTATCATCTGGTGGCTACCTTCATCACATAAATGTGATCATAATGACCCCATAAAACTAAAGTCTAACAAAAACCTCTGTTATCATTACCCTTTGTGCTCAAGGGCAGGTGTGTACAGTTTGTGGGGTATATAAGCAATGGCTCGGTCCTTCCAAACCATTCACCTAAATGACCCAGCCTCCTAAAAAGCAAAACAAACCGAGAATGTCCATCGACTCCACATTTTCATCACTAAAAAAAAATCATTTATGGGCTTTGCTGCTGTGCAGCAGGTAAATGCCCTTTCCATATGGAGCTTCTGCCTTAGGACTTTGCAGTCTCGTGGTCTTTGCTGTTTGGGCTGCTGTAGGGGATTTCTTCCTTCCAGACCTCTGTCATTTTAGGATCAAGAAGAGGATCACTGAAACACGATGTGCTTTTCATGCTAATCTGTAGCTCGACAAATGCATTCTGAGCACCTGCTCTGTGCTACGTGCTATGAAAGATGTTAGGAAATCAGAAGTGATAAACTAAGGCTTCCAGGAACTCAGGCTGGTAACAACTCAAATGCACAGAAAGACAAATCTCTTGGTTTTACCCCCTAGCAAAATCCCCTTTTTCAACTCAGGCATCGCCTGTCATGAATATACCTTGGAATTTTCCATTCTTCCCTGAGTTACCTTCCTTGGCGTTTTAATCTAGGAAGCATTTGTTCTTTTGAATGTCATGCAGTGTGACAAATTAGTTCCCTTACGTTTACTGAAGCACTTAGTAAGCTGCTTCTCTTATGCACCCTTACTCTCCCCAGGTGTTCTCATAGTGGAAGTATAACAGCTTTCCTTACTCCCAGAGAGTCTCCTAATGTTTCATGCGAAAATATTCACAAAACAAAGGTAAAAAAAGCTGACAAAAGCGTAAAACAAAAAGTAGATCTGAAATCTATGCTACCTTGGCTGTGTCTTCACTGGTGCTGTGGGGGGGGGGGGTGAATTTGCTGTAGTGCTGAGAAAAAAATCAGTCTTGTTGATTTATCTGAGCATTGGAATCAGTACATCAGGCCCTGATGGTGGCCAATGGCCTTTTTCTAGGACAGGGAGGTTGACAAGGTGAACGTTTTGGCCTCCTCCATCTCAACGGTACCCAGGTGGAAAAAATCAGAAATTTAAAAATAACATTCAGCTAAATTAAATGGTACAGCCATTTTCACTAGGGAATAATATACAAAATATACAAAGAGCCAATTTCTTATGAAACAGAGTCTCAATATTAAGAACATTCTGCACATACTTCTTTGAGCTCTGGACATAGAATAGGGAGAGAAGAATGACGCAATCCCAGAGATTGTGTCTGTAAATCCCATTCTTTGCAAATCTCTACTCTCAGGATCTTTGCTAAATGGCCCAAATCAAATGCGATGGTTCAAATGCTCTTGCGGGAGAGTCGTTACAATGTACCTCTGCAAACTCAATATCCGGACAGCTCTCATGGCCTCACTTCCATTCTCTTTCGCATTTGCAAACATGTTGGTAATTCTTAAACTGGCATCTTGTGCCAGGTTCAAGTCGTCAGTATATCCCTCTGAAAACATGAAAATCAGGTCAGAATTTGAAGATAGCAAAGAGTTAACGTTTGTGGGGAAAAGTCAGTGCCCCAAAGGAATTAACTACGTTCCCTTTTCAATTTCTCTGTCTTCGGGCTAACTTTCCAAACAGATTTAATCACTCTCCCAGAGCAGTCACAATCCGAACCTCGCCCCCGTGGCCAGCCTCTGGGCTCTGAGGCTGCCGGGCAGCCAGCAGCCTCCTCCCAGAGCTGTCACTCAGCCCCACCAGTCCCTCTGGCACCCTTCAGAGGCTAGTTACTGGCATGAATAAATTCCAACAGCCCCGGTTAACATGGGGCCATTTCAATGGAATGAATGGTGAAGGTCATCAGGTATGAGGGTTTGATCTCCATCCAGGGAACATAGGTTGCTTTAGGTCTACTCTTCCTTGCATTGGATTAACTGCTGTTGCCATTGATTGTATGTTACCGCTTTCTGGTTGCAAACCATGTGTCTGTCTGTGTTTTCTTTCAGAGCGCTCATTATTTCCTGTTCTTTTGGGGGCAGCAACCGGGTTTCTAGAAATTAGCATTCTTTTCTCTTGCCTCCAACTGTAGGGGTGCCAAAGGAAAGCTCTTTTAATCAACTCTGTGCCACGAAAGAACTTGAAGCTGCGACTTGAAAGTTCATCCCCCGAGGTCCTGCCTGCCCAATGTCGAGGTTTCACTTCTCATTCAATTCCCATCGCTCTGAAGCAAAAGTGCAATTTTTCATTTTCTCGGGAACTGCGAATGCAGGAAGATGCTCAAGGAGGAGTCTCTGGCAACATCAAAGTGGGCTCAGCACAGCAGTCTTTTCCAACCACGTGACCTGTCGGCAGCGCTCTGGGTCTCTGCAGAGTGTGAATCTGATTCAAAGACCAGGACTCTCAGCCCAACCAACCACCTCTCCCAATGGCTCGCTTCCTATGGGCATGTCGGGGTTGGCTTTCCTTTATGCCAATCCTTTCTAGTTGTCCTTTGCAATCGGTTACAGAAGAGCCAGTCATATCTTCATCCTCTTTGCATCTGTTTATATGGGCTTCCATATATTTTCTTGCCCTTGTATCAAGTAGTCATCAGATTCACAATGACTATCTTTTAAATATTCAAGAGGCACTCCCCCGCCTCCTTCCCACCCAGTTCTGGCATTCCAAGATTTCACTATTGTCTTTCTCCATCTCCTGTATCGCTTTTAGGTTTTCTAAGTAACACGTCTAGCATTTCATCAATGATTGTAATTTCAGAGACAGGATTTTGGAGGTGCAGAGTATTTTAAAGTATTTCCAGCTCTTTGTCTGCCTCTTTCCTGCCCAGATCAACCTGTGATCTCATCCTGTGTTCATTTTCGGAGGCTGAGGTATTTCATTCTTGGAAATTTTATTACACGACAAACGAGATATGGAAAATGACTGCCACAGCACCAAGAGAGACAGTTATTTATTGGAAGTTACTGTTTTTCTTTTAAAAGTCAGATTAAAAGAGTTGCCTCCTATCCTATAGTAAATATATTTGTTAAAAGTTAAACTTGGTTGAATCTTCATGAAAGGCAAAGCTATAATTTAATTGTACAATGATTTAATTACAGTCTGACTTCCCCGGTAGAATACAAGCCCTGGAGGGGTGGCATCACTATCTGATGGGTTTGCTACCGCATCCTAAGGGCCTAACACAGGACTTAGGACATTGTAGATGTGAATAATTTTTTGGGGGGGAAAAGTGGTATTTTTTCACTTTTCTATATGTGTTTGGCAGTAACCCCCAAACCACGGCATAGCATGATTTAATGAAGTGAGACTTTTTTCTTTTAGGAGAACAGGCTGCCTTTGTCCATTGGGTTCCTCTTCCTTAGGCCTTCAGGGAGCTTGCTCTCTCCATGTGTCCTGACTGGGCAAGCTTGTGGCAGGTGGTTCTCATCTGCTTATGGAGCTCTTATGGAGCTGGTCTCACGGATGGAAGTTACTCTGATCCAGCTTCTATCCCATGCCCACCAAGGGTGACACTTGGTGACACTGACTTTGCATTCTGTTACCATGTAGAGGTGTGGATAGCACTCCAGTCTTCAGGAGTGCCAACTTAGCCCCAGTACCCAGGTCCCCCTATACAGTACCCAGGACCCACAAAAGTTTAAAGTTTTTAATTTCTTTTAAAATCTGAAGGAAAAAATGAACACCATAATAATGAATCCCACCTAGATTATATGCATCTTTACTCCAATGCAGTTGTAAAATATAATTATATATGTGTATATATATATATATATATTATATATATATATATATATATAATATATGTATGTATTTTTTTAATGGAGGAAAGGGCCCAGAAAGGCAAAAGTACTCAGGGCCCATGAAAGTC
Source organism: Balaenoptera acutorostrata (assembly GCF_949987535.1). Taxonomy (NCBI): domain Eukaryota; kingdom Metazoa; phylum Chordata; class Mammalia; order Artiodactyla; family Balaenopteridae; genus Balaenoptera; species Balaenoptera acutorostrata. The sequence goes on from NC_080081.1 coordinate 15,807,617, forward strand.
ATAATATTGCTCTGGTCCCCAAAGATTTACTTATCAATTAATTCCAGAACATACTGAAACTTATCACTACTTGGCAGTATTAAAAATGCTATTCGGGGAATATAGTTTGTTTCAGCTCTGGGCTCCACTCGCCTGACACTGCCACTCTACCCCCAGCCCAGACGGACTCCCCGGCTGTGTTCCCCTGTGTTCACAACCAGCACATCTGCCCAGGAGCATGCTGACCCAGAGACAGGGAAATGGAATCTCTAAGAGGGCAGAAGATGGGCCCCCCCCCACCCCCAGTATCTGGCATAGAGAAGGGCACAGTGAGTGTTTATGGAATGCAAAAGTGACATTGTCATGTACTAGAAAGAGGGCAGTGTTTGAAGCTGGGGAGACCCAGGTGCCAATGTTGGCTCTGCCAATTATGAGCTGAGTTGTCTTGGTCCAATCCCTTCATGGCTCTGACTATCCTATGACAATAACACCTACCTCACAAGTTGCTGTAGGGTTTGACGGTAATTTATGTACATGTAGCATAACGACCAAATAAAAGCACTTTATTTTTTAAAGCTATACTATAGCGAGAAGTAAAAGTATTGTGGAATAGAAAACTGACAGGAAAATAAAAGGTGCTCAAGAAATGAACAGCAATAGTATTAATTTAAGACGCTCCCTTCCTCAAATTCTTGAATGGCTCTCTGCTGTTGATCGGACATAGGATACAGAACTCCTCTGCAGTTTACAAAGCCCTTCAAATCTGACTGATGCCCTTCTGTCACCACTGTCCTCTCTTCCTCACATCTGCAATTTTGCCTTAGCAAGCCTGATTTACTTGCAGTTTTTCAAATCATCCCGGTCTTCTCATACCTCTGTGCTTTGTATATGCTGTTCCCTCTGCCTGGAACACCTTTCCCCTCCCTCTGCACCGCCCCCACCCCATTTCTCTGGCTAGAAAATTCCTACCCTTCTTCCATGTACTCTTTTATTCTCAATTCTTCCCTATTCCACATTATTTGTCATTCTTCCCACTATATTATAACTTGAAAAATGAAGGCACTGTTTAAAAGCACTTATATTTAGTTCTTATGAATTTAAGTGTAGTATTTATAATTTCTCACCATTTAACCATTAATAAATCACCATTTAAACATATTAAGGTAGGGTGGAAAAACAGATTTTGAAGAATCTTCTTTCTCATCGTTAGCCAGGCTTTCAGCTAAATAACATCGGAAATTTTATGGGGGAGAGGAAAAGAAAATTGGAAAATTTCACAGGGGGGACTCCCTAACTTGTCAATAATGTTTTTTCCCTCCCCCTACCCCCTACACTGTTATGACTGTAAAAGCACGGCTTTCTCCTAAAAGCAACCAGCCAGATTTTCCAAATATTCCCATTCTTTATTTTAAAGTATTTTGGGCCATAAACTATCAGAAATCAAATGTGGAAAGAGTTCAAACTTTCATAGCATTATTAACCATGCATCATTTAAAATTTGGCTGGCTGATATATAAATGGGAAAAAAAAGTAGAGTATAATTTTACAAAACTCTTGATAAAGAGATGAAATCAAGATATTATTAAGAAGTAGATAGTAATTTCCAAATTGATGATTATTTAATTTATTAATCCATTAAGTGCATGTACATTTTATTCCATTTAGCACTTGAAACTGAGAGATCAACTTTACCAAAATAACTTTGATCATTGCAGATAATTCATAATTAAGTTCTTAAAATTGGTTACAGAATATTAAGGCATTTGAACTAAACACATATTTAATGAAAACTTAGAAGTGTTTTCAGCTTCAAATACTTATTATCTGTCCTTTAGATGCCAGCATTCTTTGACATAAGTGTACTGCAGCTTAATGCTTCTGTGGAGATTAAAATATGTATTGTATTAATATGAGTGATGATTTATGTCAGAATATACTGTCATCTTCTCTAATAAAAAAGATTACAAAACAGCTATAGTGTATGGGGGGTGCCGATTTGAAATCTCTATGTTCAATTTTTAGGCAGGAAAGCTATTTATAATGCTTCTTATATTAAACAGTACCCAATCAGTTCTACTGACAGTGAGATGACTTCTAAAAATGAAAAAGGATGAGAAACAGGCCTATTAGGGAGCATGGAAGCCAGGCTCAGATAGCAACATAAACAGGCTTGCAACTACAGTGCTGATTTCTTCTGAAGAAGGCAAAGCCCAGGAAAAAGGAGTAGGACATATCAACAGGGTGCAATACATTATAAAAGCTATTATGGGGGCTTCCCTGGTGGCGCAGTGGTTGAGAATCTGCCTGCTAATGCAGGGGACACGGGTTCGAGCCCTGGTCTGGGAAGATCCCACATGCCGCGGAGCGGCTGGGCCCGTGAGCCACAATTGCTGAGCCTGCGCGTCTGGAGCCTGTGCCCCGCGACGGGAGGGGCCGCGATAGAGAAAGGCCCGCGCACCGCGATGAAGAGCGGTCCCCGCACCGCGATGAAGAGCGGTCCCCGCACCGCGATGAAGAGCGGTCCCCGCACCGCGATGAAGAGTGGCCCCCGCTTGCCGCAACTGGAGAAAGCCCTCGCACGAACCGAAGACCCAACACAGTCAAAAATAAATAAATAAATAAATAAATAAGAAAATCCTTTAAAAAAAAAAAAAAAAAAAAAAAGCTATTATGATGTCCCACAAAATGAACATTTAAAAAAATTCTGAATTCAGAGTCTATTTAAAATGCATTATCCAAAAGGCTATTTGCTATCTTTAGAAGTTTAATGCATTTTAAAGTAATACTCTCACATTATGAAGTGTGAAATCACAAAGTTGGGCTTGGGAAGACTATCACCAAGGGCTCCTCCATTATCTCATGCCATGAGTTAGGCAGGGACCCCATTATCAACAGGCAGGTGTCACATTTACATCAATTTTGCTTGCATAGGTCTTAGGGTGCAAAGTAGGCAAGAATCAATTAGTAGAAGAAATTTAACACGCCCTACCCTTTAAAGCTTATACTTTAGAATATATGAAATATTTTCCTCCTGAAAGCTCTTCAGTATATATGAATATATTCATATACATAGAATAGGTATTTGTAAATTTACTTTTGGGAGGTCAGTTATACCCCGGGGAAGAAAAGTAAGAATAAAAGATGATTTGATCAAGCAAGTAGCTATTATCTCCCTGTATCAGGATCCCATTATTCTCATCTCATATATAATTTTGGGAAAAGAAATTACTGTTATGATGTAAACAGCTGGGGTTTAGTTTTGTAAAGAATAGTGATGAATGCTAGCTCTGTAGCACAATAGCATACCTAGCAAGATCAAAAGAGATTCATGGATATAATTTTGAGGAACAGAATGACAATAGTGTTAGTTTATTCAAACTCGAAGTCATACTTACATTAGAATAGACATTAAATGCCACTGTGTATAATTAAAAAAATTCTAAGTTTCGTTATATACCCCCGGAATCCCTAATTAATTTGTTAAAAAAACATTCAGTTCTTGTTACATTTAGCCATCCTTCTCATATTGAGGAATTCTGCTCTGTCCTTAGACAAAAGAGTGAGAGATTGTAGTTGTTATGAATTCCTTTTATTTATTCCTGCTATATTTTCTATCACTATAGAAACCACCCAAAATATTATCCCAAGTAGAGAAGATCTCAGTATGAGAACTTGGGGTTCATTTTCACTAATAGCCACTTGCAACTCCTACATCAGGAAGTTTAAACAAATGGGACTTTCATGTGGGTATTTTATGGCTTGTTACACGTTCCCACTGTAGAAAGTCTTAAATACCATGCAGAGATGTATGTCAGTATCTTGCTTACCCTAGACTTTTAAAAAATATAGGAATAACAATAACAATACCTTTCAGTTCAACTTGTGTGTGATGATGGCCAGTGACACGTGAGGCCTGAGTTTTCTCATTTGGAAATTGGGATAACGAGACCTACCTCACTGGATGCAAAGATGACAAAGCAAGGTGATGGATCTGGCAGTAGTTTGCAAACTGTAAAGTGCTATCCTGATATTAAATAGCTTATGTGCTTTGCAAATAACTAAGGACTAATGACATTACCTCGATAGATCTTTGAAAAGTCCTCATGTGATAGAAGAGCAGGAATTCATGATACAGTTTTACAGATAAGAAAAATGAGTTTTCAGAGTTGTTAAGCTGTTTGTCTAAGGTCACATTGCTGGTATGTAATGCAACTAAATCTCCAACCAGATGGCCACGCACCAAACATCTTGAAAGCATTTATTTTTTCCTCCTTGCTTCTCTGCACTTCATGTGGCATCTCACAGATAAGGGCTAATTTATTTCTGCAAGCGTAAGGACCGTGATGGCTCCCCGGCGATCACACACAACAGATCACCCTCCCCCACGCTCCGTGTGCTGCACACGGATTCTCATTTTCAGCCTGATTGTCTTAAATCCTGTCCCCAGCCTTGAAGAAAATTAAGCTTCTGCAATGCTTTCAAAGGTTCCTCTCACTGTAATGGGACCCCGACATCTTTTCCAACTGCAATTCTTTAACCACCTAGCCCTCTTCTGACTTGGTAGAGCAGTCAGGCTGGTAGCAAACCATCTAGCGCTTGATTAGGTTGTAACTTTTCTAATCCTTCTGTGAATGTACTTCTCATCTCTCTGAACTAGATTATCAAGTCAAGCATAGGGAATAAAGCTAATTAAAAAAAAAAAAACCTCCTACAAACTTTGAACGCTGATTGTGGAATAGATTAAGGAATTACTAAAAGGAAATTTTTTCAGTTATGCTGATGGTATTTTGGTTATATTCTTTAGAAGAGTTTGTATTTCCTAGAGAAACATACATGAGTGTTTAGGATAGAATGATATAATGTCTAAGACTAGTTTGAAAATAATCCTGCAGCAAGTGGGGACGGTGGAGGTAGAAGGAAGTAGGGGTACAGAGATAAAAAAACTGACCACATGTAGATAATTGTCGAAAGGGGATAACAAGAAAATGGGAGTTCATTACATACCATTCTATCTATTTTTGTGTATGACTGAAAATTCTCATAATAGAAGGTTAACAAAAATTTTCAAAAAGGCTAGCACAAAGGAAAACGGTTACGTCCCATACATACTGGCAAAATATTGGGTATTAGAGTAGCTTTAGTGAAGTCATAAACATACAGTGAAAAGAATGCTTTAACCATTTTGATCACTTTAAGTTAATTTCTTACTTGGAAGAGAAGGAAAGCGTTTGAAGAACTCTCACTCCAGAAATAAGCTTTATGGGGAGTTAATGCTTTTCTTAGAGAAGCAAACAGAGGTGAGTGAGTCCCCTCTTGGGCCACTCTGATTTCTGTACCTTCGCATGTAACCCTATTTATTGTCCATATTTGTGCTATGCAGTAAAGAAGATTAAATATGGATGGTTTTAGTATTGGATTTGACTTGCTTTAAACTATCCATAAAATAAGCTCTTTCCCAAGCAAATTAAGAATTACAACGTGTAGTGCGCAACGTTCAGCTGCTTAACTAAAAATGGAGAACAAAAGAGAATCATGGATCTAATAAAATTTTAACCCAAGCTCCCAAATTCATTCATTTCTTCATATCCAAAGAGAAACTAGAGATGGTGGTCACCTCCTCTCGGCTCCCTCCTTTCCCTTACTAACAGTACCCTGGATTTCTAGACAGAGCAGCTTGCGGGTGTTGAATCTCCAGGCTCCAGGGGTGGGTCCTGAGTGGTGGGAGCCGGCCAATGCACCCCAGCCCTGGGCCACAGAGCAAATCACAGGGCTAGGCACAGACCCACTCCGAGACAAAAAGATGTGAAGGAACCTCTGCTGAGGGACCCTGGTAAAGCAGCGGATTGACTCCGTAGAAGCAATTTAACAAAACTCTCTCTCCTGCTGGTCATCAGCCTGACATACAGCTGCAGCCATCTTGTAATCCCAGGGTCACCAGACCTGGGGGGTAGAGGCTACCTCACAGAAGACGGAGCAGACATGGAAGGACACCGCCTCCAGGGGGCACTGCTGAGCCGCGGAATTAAGCTTCCCTTGAAGCTCACTTTCCCCCTTCGCTTCTCAGTTTTGAGACACATTTCCTTCATGAGTAAAGCTTGTTTGAGTTGCGTTTTCTAACCTGAAGTGCAGAGGACTCTAGCTGACACCCTCGTCTTAAGCTCTGGCCCTTAAATAGTGTTGCTGCCCTCAAGGAACAGTTCTAATCCACCCGCGTCTTCTCGTCTGCTTTCTGCCTTCATCACTGTACATCGCCCGACGGCTGAACTAAATGATGGATCTGATGAGTTCTGGTACACAGGTGCTCCGGCAGGTGGATGGCATATACTGCAAACACCAAACCTCATGAAAAATATGTGTAAACATGCCAAGGGAACATGTCTATGGCAACAGTACTTTAGAATTATTAACCACAGACACTGAAGGTGAAAAAAAAGTTGATTGTGTCTATTAACATATGTCAATCTACTTCTATCGGTGACTGAAAGCATAAAGATCAGAAATAAGCTTAAAGCTAAAGACTTTTTAAATGCTCCATCTTCCAGGGAAGAGCAAACAGCTGAGAAAAATAGAGAAAATGGCTCGTATGTGTCTGCTTTATTTATTAGATTTTTCTCTCTGCTCTTTGAATCATGATTTAAAAGAAGGAAAATAGATGGATCTTATGCATGGAAGAATAAGAGAGCTTAGAAAATGTGTGATAGACATGGGAACTTTAGCATTTAATAAAATGATTCCCCAAGGCAACATCTTAAACAAACATCTTAACTCATCAGCTGCAACTGTCATAAACCCAAAGGGCTTGGGGTAGAGGCAGTGACTCAGCGAAATAAATCAATACCTTCTGGCAGAGAATGAACTAGAACTTATTAGAACTGTTCACCGTAGAACAGGGAGAACTTAAGTCTGAAAAATTAAAGAATGTCAATTCAGTATCATCTGGAAGATGTCTCTTAGTACAGTGATTTGTTGAGATGAAACATTTCTAAACTGGTGTTCCAACATGAAAAAAAATTTATGACAGTTTAGTTTTGCTTCTAGGTTGGTGATAGTTTTGAATCGCGTACGCACATCATCTAAATGAAGAAAAGAGACATAGGCTTAGTACTTAGAGAATCCAGACCAAAAGACCTAGAGGGTGGTGAAGAGCTCACCTGAAAAGGAGATGGGCATATTTTAAATTAGTGAATCGGTAAGCTTTGCTGAAAGCCAGCTGTTTATCTAACACTTTGCTAGGAGTTGAGCTTATCAGGGCTGGTTTCGTGGGCATGAAGCTGTCCAGTATTTAGAAGTGCTTCATGCTTGGTTTAATGCCCTTTTGTCACCATCTTAAAATTCTTAATAATTGCTGAATAAGGGCTCTGCATTTTCATTTTGCTCTGGGCCTTAGAAATTAAGTAGCGACCCCTGGTAGTTTGTTTGTTTGTTTGTTTTTTTCTGGCCACGCCACGCAGCATGTGGGATCTTAGTTCTCTGACCAGGGATCAGACCCGCACCCCCTGCATTGGAAGTATGGAGTCTTAACAACTGGACCACCAGGGAAGTCGCTCTGGGGCTTATATATGCTTTACTTCCTGTCTATCTGTAACTTGTAGACCATTAGAGGAGGAAAGACCATAAGACCCATACACACAAAATAATTAATGAACAAAATTATTATTTCAATCTATATTACCTGGGTAAACTGTCATAAAGCACCAAAATGGGTAGGACAGTTGATTAGACATAAGGCAGAGTATACTAAGTTATCTGTGAGATGATGACATAGCAAGCAGAGCAAGTCTTGGAGAACAGAGACATCAGTACGCACAAGCAGGATTTGCTGGAGAAGACTTCTCAGGAGACCTAGGACATATTATTCCTCACCTTTTTTCTTAATACTAGTGACCATTTATTGAGCACTGACCTTGTACCGGACATAAGACTATATATTAGCTAAATAATTCTCACGCAGTCCTTTTTAACAAGTGAGGAAACTGAGGCTCAGAAAGAATGAGTGATGTGTCCAAAGTCCCCAGCTAGTAAAGAATGATGTGGAATCCCTACCCAAATCCATCTGACTCCAAACCCAGGCTCTTGCATTTTGTTGCTCTTGGTTATCTCTGCATAGGTGTGTGTATAGCTGCCTAGACATCTCCTGATATACATCACAGGTGAGCAAGAAGCATTAGCCCATGTCTGCAGGTGGGAGTGAGTAAAGGTTGTGGCTCCCAGATGGGGAGCATCTAGATGGTACAGGGTAGGGTGAAATATTAGGGAACGATGGTGAAGATAAGAATGCATGTAATTGCTACTATACAGTAAGACTTGTAAATACCCTTGTTTTATACATGAGTTAATGGAGATACCCAAGATGGTACTAGCAAATGGATGCACCATGCTATGAATCAAACCTGTCTGACTACATGTGTGGTCTTCACCAGCATCTCACCTGCCACCCATGGATGGAGGTGCAAGGGGCCAGGTTTTTGAAGGCTTGTATTATAACAGCCTAGCCCTGGTTAGACTAGCGAGGAGGGCAGACTGGATTTGGGAATGCAGAACTGAGTTGAGAAGAGAGATGTTTAGGAATATTAATATGACCACAGGACACAGGACAGGGGGAGGTGTGGGGTAAGAAGGGGAACAGGAAACCCGCAAAGGGGCATCTATTAATTCAGGAGTAAAGTGATAAGAAAGTGATGGTGGGAATGGAAAGGAAAGAATGAGAATAAAAGGCATTTCAGAGAAACAGAGAGACAGAGATGATCTCTTAGTAAAATTTTACCACTTAGAGAGTCCATCTTCACCCCCTCCTTTTCCTTCCTATTCTCCTCCCCAAATTCCACTTATCTTATTCCCTGCTATCCTTTTCTGTTTCTCTTTTTTCCTCGTCACTCTTTCTCCTCTGCCTCCTTCTGTCCTTACTCCTGGTTTGCTGAAAGTTAGGCTATATTTTGAATGCTTATCCTGGGAATGTTTTTCTAAATTGCTTTTAAATTAGGCATCTCATTTATGAATTGTGTTCTCTTTAAAGGAGTTAATGGCATGTGAGCTATCATCTTTTTCTCCACGAATTAGTCTGTTTTTAAAAAACGTATCATCAAAATATGCACAAGAAAGGGTAATTATTCAACTCAAACTATAATTGTGTCTAATTGACACTCCAGAAATATCCTTCCTAGTAACATCTGAAACAATTTATTAAGATTTGTTTCTGAACATTGATTCATAGTCAGAATCTCATGTGTAGCACAGAAAAGGCTCTTCATAATGTTGTCATTACAGGATGCATATTCTATGCAGACAGGCATTCTACATTGTTTCTCAAGCACAGTGAGGCAAACTCTTAACCAAGCCCTAATATGTGGAGTGAAATGGGGTTTATTGACCATTAGCAAACTGGCTGGCTGCCTTTAAGATTTGGGCAGAAAACTCAGCATTGCCAGGTCGGGGGGGAATGGGCTGCTGGACTTCCCGCATTATGGACCCCCTGTGTTCTCTATCTCAGCCCATGGTGATCCCATCTTTCCAGCCGCCCAGTATTGAATCCTCAGTCACCATAGACTTCTCCTTTCCTGGTTCCTCCACAGTTCATCAGCACCCAATTCTGCAACTGCCTTCACATCTTCTTTCTATTTTGACTGTCACTGTATCCCTGTACTAGCCATGGCTCGATGCGTCTCACCTGGTGGATATGATACCTACCGCCTACTGCTTTTCTGCCTTCCAGTTTTCAGCCCTCCAATTTCACGTGCACATTACAATCGGGGTGGTCTTCCCAAGTCACAGCACTGGTCAGAAAAGTCTCTTCCTCAAAGTCCTTGAACTGCCCCACCCTTGCTAGGGACCCTTGACAAGACCTCTAAACCTCTACAAAGCGGCTTCCACTTGATTCCCAGCCCGAATTGTTTCCTGGTTTCCTTGACCTCCCTCCACGCTCTCGTCTGTCCACCATTGTGAGAACACACCCCAGACCTTTCCTTCTTCCATTCTGTGCACCTAGAGTCCCCTCCCATGACTCTTCCCACCCTCCGCTCTCCAACATTTAAAACCCATCTGGGCTGAGTCCCCTTTGTGAAGCCTTTCTGGTCCAGCCCCCAGGGGTTCTTTCTTCTCCAGGTTCCCCAAAACCATAACTCATTTTACATTCCTTTGAGCTTATCTCCCTCACTAGACAATACCTTGAGGACTGGAATTACAATGACAGTTCTATAGACAGTCACTTATGCAATTTTTTAAATAGCCCTATGAAGAAGGGACAAGTCTCCATTTTAGAGATAAGGAAGCCAGGGAGGTGCAATAACCTTGCTCAAAGTCACACGTTTAGAGACGGGCAGAACTGACATTCACACCCAGAGTCCGGCCTCACGTTCTTTTTTGTTTGCATAACCACTACACTCTCCAGTCTTTCTGACCACTTCATACCCACGTCTGCCCATAGCTTCCAGCATAGTTCCCTGCACACAGTAGGCAATCAGGGTAGGCAGGTTTTTAGAACTGAATTGAATTAAATTGATTTAATTGAAGTTGGAGAGGACCTCACTAATCTGAGGATATAAAATGTTAACCGTGGTCTCTTTCCCCAGTGCTCTCCTAATTACTTGGATCCATTGCTATCAATCTGGTGATAGGCACCAGAAAAATATGCAGTAGCTAATATGAGAACCATGTATATTTTATGTCCATTTGAAAAGCAACACTTTATCACACCTCTGGGAGCTTCTGGGCATGGGTCTGAATATAAATAGGCACACATATTGCTTCAGTCCAATTACTTGGCATTGACACCGGGCCTTGTACCGATCTGTCCTGGAGCAGATGTGATTTCAGCAGTCTGATAAAGTGGAAGACTTTATACCAACTGAGAGGATGCTAAACTTTTGTCACCAAGGTGTGACCATCAGTACTATCACATTCCGGGCCTGGGTGTGGCCAGGAAGATGCCACAAGGTTGCGATTACTACTTACACTACTCTACAGTGTACCCACCGGATCACACATTCAGCACTTGCAGCATCGACGTCTGCATATCTGTTATCTATATCTATAAGCCACAATCACAGCCACGGCCATGTTCACATCCATAACCATATCCATATCTAGCTCTTGTTCTCTAATATGCATGATCTTCCTAAAGTATGTGCTCAAAAAGTACCCTTGCGTTATGATGATTGCTCCCCTGATTCGTTATCTTCTTAGTAGTCCACAGCAATGTTAGAAAACTTGCCATGTTTCTCTCTGACTTACTTAGGGTTACCCTGTTTCATTTGGCCATAACTGGCATAGCAATCAGTTTGGCATCACCCATTTTTCTGAAATATATCCCATGGCAGAAATGTGGAAAAGTCAAAGATGTTTTGATGTTTAACTATCTGGGGTTTTGTCCCTGCCCATGTGGCCGAGGCATGTTACTCCACTTCTTTGGGCTTATAAATTCTCATCCTTTAAATGGTGATGGTAACACCCGTGGAGATCAAATGAGGTAATGCTGAGCATATTTTCAATCAACGATAGGTCCCTTCCTGTCTCTTTTCCCACCACTCCTCTGGCTTCCAGGATCTCTTTGTAGGTGATGCTCTCTCAAATTGCATGTATGGGGTGGGGATGTGACAGAGGACAAGGGTACAGAAAGGAAGGCAGAAGACAGATGGCAAGTATCCATGCTAAGAACTTGGGACTTTATCCTAAGAGTGAAAGAGAAATCACCGAAGAGTTTAAAACAGAGAAGTGGCTCGACCAACCACCTCACAGTAGGAAATGGTTTAGTTCAGTTTTCCAGGTCTGACCTGCATTGGTGTCTCAGGAGGGCATCTGTTAAAGGTAGATTCACCCCACAGCCTGCACTGAACTGAACTCTTTGGGCCTGGAGATCTGCATTTGAGAAAGCTTGAATGTCAACTATAGGTTCTTTGAAATTTTAGCAGGAGGCAAGGCTTGAGGCAGAAAGGCATTATTATGTAAGAGAAAATTAATGATGGCTTTAATGGAAGCAGTGGAAAAGGCACAGAGCAATTTGAGATATTTATGTGGTAGAATCTACAGCTTGCCATGCTCACAATATTTAGGAAGTGAGGGAGAGAGAAGCCGGGTGGTACCAGGATTTCGGGCTGAAGTCATTAGGAGGGTGGTGGGGCCATTAATAGGGAATTGGAGATAAGGAAGAGGAGGAACGGGGCTGTGGGATGTGAAGGTCATCAGTTTGGGACATGTTTTGGGGTGACTATAGGGCATCAGTGGAAATGCACATCGGGAAGGTGGATTTGTGGGAGCGACACTCAGAAGAAAGATGTGAACTGTGGGTGCAGCGTGGGAATCTTCAGTTGTTAGAAGGCAGAAATTAGAGGGGACAGCCTGGGAGGTTGGCTAAAGGACCAGTGCAGACCCTGGGGACACCAGCACTCAAAAGACATGGAAGGTCCATGAAGGAGGCTGAGGAGGAGAATACAGGGATAGAATACTAAGCTCTGCTTAGGGTACTTTTTTGAATAATTGCAGAGAGCTCAGTGAATAAAATGATGTAGAGCACAGAGGATAAATATTGGGTTGGCCAAAAAGTTTGTTTGGTTAGTGAATACGTTGTTCAATAAAGTTCCTGGTGAAAATGAAAAATGTCTTTTATTTTTACTTAAAATCGAATGAACTTTTTGGCCAACTCAATACCTTAAAAGAAAGGAAAAATGATTTGGGTTTGGTTATTGATGTAGGCATGATATATAAAACCTTGGAAATAAATCAAAGGCCTCTACAGAACATCTTAGAAAGCTGAACTTAAAACTCCCCTCTGTATCTTTTTAATACCACTGTTTCTGGTGCCCATTTTTCAGATTGTGAAACTGAGGTTGGGAAGGGCATATGATCTATATAAGGGCCTAAGCTTGAAATGAACAAAGCTGGGACTTCAAAATAGTTTGATTCCACGGTCCATAGCCTTTCTCTCTATGAAAACACCCAAGTGTGCCTTTTAAAATTCCATCACAATCATGGTGTGTGTGAGCCCAGCTAATGCCCACGGGGGAGAGGAAGGAGCACTGAACGATGAGCCACACACCAGGCTCTGGGCCTCTATGTAGCCTCTTACCAACCTCCATGCTGCTTATATTTCAGATTTTTAAGATCCAGAACTTTTGCCATATAAACATGGGGGTAAAAGTATAAACACAGGAGAGAATCTGCAACTGTAAAAGGCATATCTTAATGGTTTACAATAATTTTAAGTGGACCTTTCTAACTGGCCTACAAACAGTGCTATTTATAATAATTTTGGAGAGCAGATTAGCTGTGAGAAAAACAATCAAGATTAAGAAATCCTCCAGTAAGTAGTTAAATGCAATCTGCATTGAGGAATATTTGTTAAATTGACACCTTAATATAAATTTGTTACTGCATCTGGGGGTAAGTACTACACCTGAACTGAGTCTAGTTTGATTACCTTTAAATTCCCAAGAGCTCCAGTGATGTGTGTTATTTTTATGCAAATGGGGGACAAAATGCTAATACAAATGGCTGAGTTAGTTTAAATGAGAATAATTACTGTTTTCATAAAGTCTTACATTTATATAGTGATTTTTAATATAAAAAGTACTTTCCTGTATATACTAATTAATCTATACAATTCTATGAGTTACGTTGTATTCAGCTCAGAGATGTGGAACATTTTTAGACTAATGCCCATCAGACTCAATGCACTTAAGAATTACCTGCAAATCTTGTTAAACTGCTGTTTCTGATTCTGGAAGTCTGGAGTGGGGTCAGGTCTTTGCATAAATCACAGGTTCCCAGGTGAACCCAATGCTGCTGGTCTGTGGGCCACATTTTGAGTAGCAGGGACCCAGATGCCACTGATTCTTGGGCTGTTACATGCTATTCCTCTTTGTGACTATCAATTTTTAAGAAATAACATGGCGGGGATGTAATGCACACACAGGGAATACAGTCAGCAATATTGTAACAACTTTGTATGGTGATGGATGGTAACTGGTCTTATGTCAGTGATTGTTTCATAGTGTATAAAAATATTGAATCAATATGTTGCACACCTGAAACTAATATAACATTATATGTTCATTATAATCCAATCAAAAAATGGCATCTTTTTCTACTACATGACATTTTTAAGTGGTAGATAGGACATAAGCTTTAAATTGATCCCACATCTACCAGCTATCAACTGGGTGGTCTTGGGAAGGTCACCATTTTTCATCCTTTCCCATTTTTGGAGTTGCTGGGAAGATCAAATAAGTTATGATATGTTCATGTGCTATAGAAAGAGTTGGCGTTGTTTATCATACTTTGTGTTTATATACAAGAGTCTGTCCAAATTCACAGAGTCATAACTCACTTATTTTCTGAGACTGAACATAGATTTGGCCTTTTCAATATTTGCTCTCACTGATAATAACGATGACCTCTGTTTTGCTAAGCAAAGGATGTTGAACTATTCACAAGGTGAGGAGTGAATGGTGAATGGAATTGGTTTCCTTGATGAGTTGTGCTAGAATATTAATGAAGGGGAAAGGAGGCAATCTGCTGTGGGTGTGTTGCTCGGGGAGCAATATTCATTAGGCTCTACTTTGCCTCCCTCATATTTTCCACTGAGAAAATGATTTCTCCTTTAACTCTTATTCCACTACAGCCATACACATAATTCATGAAGTATGGCTTCACTCACAAGCACAACACATAATTCATTTGAAATTACATAGGGTCTTGTAAAATCCCTTTAATGTCAATCATTTAAATTTTTCGTTGCTTTTAAAATGTAGCTCTTTAATTGTTAGTATGTTGGTATATTATTTTCACAAATCATGTAGATTTCAGAACTCCTGAAGACGGGGATTGCATCTTCCAAATGACTTAAAGCGTAGTAGGTCCTTAGTAATTATTGGTTGTCTTTATCTGACTTTCATTAGAGTTAAAAAGCTCCAGTTTTAAAATAATAAGTTTTTTGGGGGGGAGCATAAATTCCCCCTACAATGAATTTCTGTTGTTTAATTGGATGATCAAATTGATACTTTAATGAGAATTGGAACATTGAAGGAATGGGTATTTCAATTTATAAAGAGGAATAAGTTCAGTTGGGAAAAAAAAGCAGGTCTGAGGATGTAGCAGTATGTCTTGAATGCCAATCATGAAGCAAATAATGTACTGGATACTTCATATATTTTTTCTCCTTTAACTTCGTCTCGGTATGCTCTTCCTATTTTATATATCTACCTTATTTTCCTACCACTGGAGTAGATAACATTTTTTTACCATTAAAAATCCAGCTCTAACACCATATCTGGCATGTACTAAGCCTTCAAAACTCTTTGATGAATGAATGAATGACTTTCTATTTATAGGCTGGCAGACTGAGAAGCAGCAGATTTAAGGGAATTGCCCAAGATTGCCCAAATAATGATTGACCGGACTGGGCTCCAACCCACGTTTCTACATCTCCAAATCCAATCCGCTTTCTAGTCTTCTATAGTAAGTCAGGGACTTCAGACATCCAACTAGTGCTTATCGATCCCTGGGTAAAGAAAAGGAGGCTGGGAAGGGAATAAACTTGATTGACACTGTAATTCTGGCTAAAGCCTGGGGAGTGTTCAAAGTGCTCCTGAAACTCATCCACTTTGCTAGCCCTGGGGCTGGTGTAGAGTGCCAACACCCACATTATTAGGATTCTTTGGGCAGGCTACGAGCCTTGGGTCACTCCGTTTCTGAATTCAAGACAAGCCCCTGTAGATTGCTCTGTTCAGGGCTCATCTTCCTCCACTGAATGGAGGGAAAGGGGTCAATGAAAGGAGGAAGGAGTGAAAGACAGAAAGAGGAAAAGGAAGATGTCTATAGCAAATGAATTACATCGTACAACTGATCCTATATTAATTTTCTTACCTATGGACTCCAAGTCACTTACCCTGAACTAAGGATAAGGGGAATTTTTCTCCTTTGAGTGTCTATCCACAATGCACATACAGCCATTATTTTGTGACTTAGGTTGTCTGGTGGACGCCCTTTTAAAGGAAGGCTCTGGAAATGCCACGGAGGAGCTCTGTTTGTCTGCATGTGCACCACTGGCTGTAACAGAGGCATCTCTTTGCCATCACAGGGCTCCCAATTCATCCTAGCAATCTTCAGTCTCCACAACTTGCAGCGTTTAGTGGCTCCTTCTCTTTGATTTTGGCTTTTCAAACACCAAAAGAAAACACAGTTAATCCCAAACAAGCAGTTATATTTACTGTGTGGCAAAAGCATTCTGGTTCACCAGGGCCCTTCAAACATCAGCTTCCATAACATCCTGCTCAGTTATGAGAGAAAACATGAGATTAGAAAAATATAACAGCAGTAGAGCTTTCAATGGGAGCATCAAGGGGAACAGATAGAAAAGGTCTTAACGTTTTCTCTATTGTTCAGTTTATAACAGATCTCTTCCAGTTATGATAAAATGATGGATTTCACAGAGAACAGCTTACCCAGGTCTTTCAGCTACCATGTGTGTATGTGTGTGTGTGTGTGTGTATATATATATATATATTTTTTTTTTTCCCCTGCTGCTTGTCTTCCTTATATTTCCTCACTTCCTGATTTATTTCATTTTTACAAAGATTTTCCCGGTGTAAAAGAGTCAGCGTTAGACCATCCAGTAAGCTCAGATTCCAACCCTGCCTCTATTTCACTTCTTGGAGAAGTCTTGTGACTTGATGGGACTCCATCTATAAGGCTGGGCAGTTTGGGTTTCCTTATGTTATGAACGGAGCTATCATAATATATTTCAAAATGCTCTGAGCTTCCTGGAGAGGGAGAAAACTAGGGAAAAAAGTTATATTTGGATATTTTGCCATATGCCTGTACAATGAGCAGTGACTAACAAAACATTGGTCTCAGTGACCTGTTTCACAGGTGATACTTGTCAAAATTATTTACATTTATGCATTTATTCATTTGTTCACTCATTCAACATTTTTTCCAGCATGTGTCTACTCATCTCTCTCTATCTGCTTCACTGGATTCTACTCATTCTTCCTATTTCAACGTAGGTATCTCTTCATCTAGGAAAAAAAATTCCTGATCCATGGTGGTCCCCAAAGGCTGTGGTACTCAGAGCAGTAGTTAAACCAGCCTTGTTGGGAGGCGGGGAATGTCAAAGAATGCTTCCTAGAAGAAGGGAGAAGAAGAAAGAGAGAGAGAGAACAGAGATCAGAGAGGAAAAAATGTTCCAGATGGAGAACATATAAGACCCAAAATGGAAAAAATTTATTGCATTCAAAGAACTACAAGAATCTCTCAGTATATCTGAGGAGAGGGAGAGACTGGGGGCGTGGGGGGGAATGAAGCTGGAAAGGGGAGGTAGAGGCAGAATAGACTTGTGAAACATTCTCAAAAGTAGATTTCACGGCGAACTGAAGAGAGTGAGATGGTCAGATGTGAGATAGCAAATGGTCGCGCTGGCTGTAAAATAGAGAGTGGGCCAGGGAGATGAGGAGGGGTGAGGAAACCTTTCAAGAAGCTGCTGTAAGAATGCCGGCAAGAGATGATGGTGGTGTGAATTAAGAGAATTAAGAGAACTAACCAATTCCAGAGCTGCTAAGAGAAGACGACTGGCCGGAGGTGACTGGCTGGATTTGTGGCGTGAAGGAGGAGGGCACCTGAATACTTATACTTGAGCTATCTGAGGCAGGGGGCATTGTTCTCTGAGATGAGGAGGGAGCCTATGGGAAGGGGGTTACGATCAAGTGTCTGGGACTCCAACCTCCATGTGCTTTCTGTTACTCCAAACTGTGCCTCTTTTTTGAGAGATTACTGGATACAGGGCAGCATGTTGGGTGCTGTGACATTTAGACAGATCTCCAGTCTTGGAGATTTCGGTCTAGTGTGGATAGAAAACACCCACAGAACGCTCCCAGAGGAGACAGAACATGTGAAGTGCCACCGTCAAAGTGCAACGTATACTGGGAGGGAGCAATCACTTCTGCAGGTTTGGCCAACCGTGCCATGATAAACTTTCTGGTTATTTCCTCTCTGGTGGGTCAAAGAAGCTAAAACCTCTTTTTTTTTTTTTTAATTGAAGTATAGTTGATTTACAATGTTGTGTTAATTTCTGCTGTACAGCAAAGTGTTTCAGTTATATATATATATATATTTTTATATATATATATACACACACACATTCTTTTTCCATTATGGTTTATCATAGGATATTGAATATAGTTCCCTGTGCTATACAGTAGGACCTTGTTGTTTATCCATTCTATATATAATAGTTTGCATCTGCTAATCCCAACCTCCCAATCCATCCCTCCCCCACTTCTCCGCCCCCTTGGCGACCACAAGTCTATTCTCTATGTTTGTGCGTCTGTTTCTGTTTTGTAGGTAAGTTCATTTGTATCATATTTTATTTTAGATTCCACATATAAGTGATATCACGTGGTATCTGTCTTTCTCTATCTGACTTACTTCACTTAGTATGATAATCTCAGGTTGCATCCGTGCTGCTGCAAATGGCATTATTTCATTCTTTTTTATGGCCGAGTAATATTCCATTGTATATATGTACCACACCTTCTTTATCCATTCATAGCGAAATGTTTTGCCTCCAACCAAACATTTGTCTCTAGAATTCTGTATAGGAATTGTGGCTCAGACTCACAGGGCTTGGTCTTCTGGGCAGAAAACATCACAAGTCCAAATGTGTTGTCTTGTTCATGGCCTTCTGACCCTCCTTCTGACTAGAAGTCACTCCCTTCTTCTAATGCTTCTGAATGGATGCTCTGTGCTATTCAAGGTTTGAACCATAGGGCTTCATACTGTCTTACTAAGTCACTCTCTAAAGGCACAGTGAAAGTACATGTGAATATAGTCTACTGAGAGAATGCCTTGAACCCAAGTTCTGTCTTTATTGCCATTAGTACAACTTCTACCAAAAATAACCTCTCTTGCAGCTTTTCCTGCGATAAGCCAGCCATCCGTCCTGGCATTCTCAGGTGCCTGCTTCACAGATCTGTCTCCATTGGGCCCCCCTGGGGGACTTTAATCCAGTCCATGTTTTGAGATCTCACCCACGCAAAGACGATTAAGATACCATCTCTGCTGCCATCAAAAATAACAATTTATTGTGAGAGATCAGACATGTACAAAATAGACCATGAAAAAGGAGTGTATTTTGTCAGTTCACTCTTCTAGGATCTGTAAGCTGAGACCGAATGGTGGTATCAATAGTGCAGTTTTTGTTCACTCAATAATTTCTATGTTTCTGCTAAGTTTCACTTATATGTCATCACATTTAACTTTGCAATAACCCCAGATATATTATTTTCTCCATTTTATAGATGAAGTCACTGAGACTCCAAGAGGTTAACCTTCTACCTAAAGTCCACATATCCAGGGGATGAACCCAGAACTATCTCACTCAATGCCTGTTCTCTTAATCTCTCCTCTATCCTTGCTACCGACCAAACATACTCAGTGCTTCTGCTTTATTTTCTGTCTGTGTGGGTAAGGCAAAGAAAATCCCTTTGAAGAATCATTGAGTATGGGGGCCTAAAGAGGAAAGTTGAAATAACACTCAATAGCCACTATAGTTTCAAGTGAATATTTTTACCTAATGTTTACATCCTACAGTAAAAATCTGTCAGTTAAATTAAGTTGTAGCTGTCTCTGACGTGCAAAATAATGTGTTATATTTCTATTGAATCTATTAGCTGAATCAGCTTATTTTATTTCTATAATTCAATGTAACATGTTGCTTTCTATTTCCTATCCCCAGGACACCCTTGTAAACAAGATGTTTCCTGTAATGGGTTTTTCCTGGTAAAGATCATTTAATAAGCAAATATCTCCAATCCATGGTAATATGCACTGACAGCCTCCTAACCATATTTGAAATATGAAGGCAGTGTTTCTAAGATGACTCAAGTCAATTGCTTTAATATTTCAATAAAAATAACTGCTATTAGAAGGTTCAATACTGAAGGCACATAATTTCAATCCTGGTTCATAGAATGTAATTTGGATTTATTTCAGGATAACGATCATTGAGAAAAGTATGTATTGGAATGGTCGGGTACCTGGGTAAGGACCACTAATCTGTTCTGAGAGATTGCTGGGCTCCCGCAGGGTAGCTGGCAATATATATACACACATCATTAATTATTTGCAGGAATATTTTCTGTGACATTGGTCTCAAGGTGCTCTGTTCAAATACTGTACTCAGCAGAAACCCTGCCACACAGCACTTGAGTAAAATGACTTTACATCAAATTGGATTCTCTTTGGCTCTGACCACACAACCAGGTTTCATGAGTCCACTTTTTTCTTTTTTTTTTTTTGCCTATAGCTTATGATATTTTTACGATAAATGGATATAATTCCAGTTATCTACCAGAATGTTATGAGTAAAACATAAAGCATAAAATTAATTCAGAACAAAGAATTTTGGAGCTGGAAGGGACCTCTGAGATCATCTTGTCTATGCCTCTCAGTTTATGGTGAGACAACTCAAGTCCTGAAATAAATGACTTGTGCAGGTTCACAGAGCTGAGCCTAAAGCAGATTATTTGATTCTCAGTAGAGTGTCAGTTAAGCAAGCACACTGATTACACCGACCGGATGGCACAGCTATTATTGCTTAAATATGATAGCAATCAAAGTTTACCTTTATTGGAAATTGAGTAAGCATAGTGTATGTTTCATCTCCCTTAACCCTCAAAACAATCCTGCAACTCTTACTGTATTTATGAGAAAACGGAGGCTTAGAGCATTGAAATAACTTGCCCAGTTTCACTCAGCTAGTGATTTGGTAGCTCTGGAGTTTGACCCAGGCCATACATCCAAACATCCTTTAATAATGATGCTGAGCTGAAATAATTAAGCAAGGTATGGGGAGTACTTGGGTATGGGTCTAACGGAAGTGGTAGGAAAATAATTGTAAAGTCTTTCTTTGTGAAAAGAATTAAGAAAATAAGGAGAGTTGAGCTGGAGAAGCCAGAATAAAGAGCAGGGTTAGTGAAAGATTTAAGAATAAAATAGGGAGAAAATGAATTTTTACTTGCAAATGGCTTTATAATCACTTCAATTTTCTAAGTTTATTTTAGTCAGGGTCATCTGGCATTGGACATTTTCTGTTTTGAATTCAGTAGTATCCAAATTTATCAATATGCACTTTCAAAGCATACAGTGATTTTAGGAAACCTAAGGTAATAACTTGCCTTTAATAGGAATGAAATGAATGTCTGAAGCAGACTTCAAGGACAAATGAAAAACATTATCACTCATTTGTAGTATTTTATTGCTTTACTACGTTAATAGTGGAAATATATACAACCTATTTCTTCATTTGGCAAATGAAAACACGAACGTATTTTGCCGAATTGTAATGTTAATATAATTATCAACACTCATTTTATTTCCAAATTACCTATATGCTTTTTGACCAAGTTGATAACTACTGTATTTTTATGCAATTGCATTTTCATATCATTTTTAATGTATGACAACTTGTATGAGACTTTCCATCTACAAAATGTTGTATGATCCCTCTTTTTTAATCTTGGGAGACATATCGTCTAGGAGTTGATTTATGACCCTGCTTGAGTAACCTTGGCCATGTCTCTATCTTGCACATTATTGATAAAATGATTCAGCTTTTGCAACCTGAGATTTGAAAAACACTGTCATCTGGAAACCCAAAAAAGATAGTTTTTTGAAAGGTATAATTACTCCAAGGATGAAAAAGGCAGGCATTTTTCATAAGTTCAATTTTGCTATGGTCCCAAGTTGGTAAAAGGTATTAATAATAATTGTTGAAGGAAAATTATCCTCTCAAGGACTGGAGATAAATGTTTGGTTGGTGAGACTGTCTGAGATAGAAAATTACAACTGTGTCTAGAGGAAATCACACGGCTTTTTTTTCTTTTATTTTCTGTTTTTAATATACTGGTTGGTGGATGTAAGTCAATTCAAGAAAACATTTATTGTGCATCTACAATGTGCCAGGCACTCTGCTGAATGTTGGGGATACCAAGTTGGGCAAAGTGCAGACTTTGCCTTCAAGGAGCTCACAGAATTGCTGAAGACAGATTGTGACATGATCCTGAATCATGCTCTGAGCTTCCACGAAGCAGAACTATCAGGACTGTGCCCCTGGGCATATGTTGATGTGGTTTTGAATGAATAGCACTGGCTAGCTGCTCGTTTAAATGATTCCTTCTGATCTAGGACTCATATTTCCTTAATCGCAGACACTGAAAAGACCATTTGGTCCTCCTATCAGCTGTCAAGTTAAAGCTTAATATTTTCTCTCCCCAAACCTCCAGAATGGGTTAGCTGCTTCATTCTCCATGTTCCTTCAGCCTTTTGTTTATACATCTACCGTAGCACATTCCCTTTTTTAGAATTACATATTTACTTATTTATAAGTGTGCTTCCTTTAATTGATTATCTCCTAGAGAATAAGTTCCAATCATCTTTAGATTCCTCTAAACTTGGAAAAGCCCATGGATTTATGGACACGAGTCATAAGAGTTTTCTGAGTTAATAAGTTACGTAGTGTAGAATCATCAGGTGATAACTTCTACAAAGTTATCCAACATATACAAAACTTATACTTTAATGCAACCATATGAAAGAGACCTTGGGCAAATCAATTATTCTTTCTGGTCCTTAATTCCCAAACAAATTAATTGAAATAGCAAGATTATATGACTGTTGTTATGTTGGATGTTTTATCATTGGCCTATTTTCCTAAGGATGTAATCTGACTCTAAATTGACAAGTTCAAAAATTTCAAAACTTTATATGAGTATAAGTAAATACTGCTGGTAACTACAACTATGAGCATCTACTATGTAGAAAGTGCTTTATATATAAAGAGTGCTAGATAAGTGGCCAAGCTAGAATTCTAATGTATTTTATCCATCTGTCTGTCCATCCATTTGTTCATCCAGTCATTTAATAAATATTTGCTCAGTGTTTACTAAGTGCTGAGCATTATTCTAGGCAATAAACCCAAACAAACAAAATCTAGGATACTTAAGGAATTTATTCTCTAATATTTCAAACTCTAAGCTTTTCCCCATGAACTATATGACCTTCAAAGTTTTTGTTCTTAACTCTAGCCATAGAAATCTTTGTGTCACCTAAGTGTGTCTTAGGTGTGTTCCTAGGGATTTTTATAGTATATAAATTTAAATATGTAAGATTGCTCCATATTTTGAGAACTATTAAAATTCTTGAATTTTATTCCATGCAGTGAGAAAATTAACTTCAGTTAGGGATTATCTTTCTATCCTCAAAGATCACTTTACATTATACTAAATTAAATAGATCTAAGAATAAAAGAGCAATTCACCTGTTTTTGGTTGCATGCCAGGAGCTGATGTTTCAGAAAATTCTTTGTAAATTGAAGGTACAGATCTTCCTATACCCATACTTAATATCTGAGTTACTTCCTGATAAACCCATTTTGAGTTGAAAATATCGTAAGTTGAAAATGCATTTAATACGCCTAACTTACCAAACATCATAGCTTAGCCTAACCTACCTTAAATGTGCTCAGAACACTTACATTAGCCTACAGTTGGGCAAAATCACCTAACACAAAGCCTACTTTAAAATAAAATGTTGAATATCTCACGTAAGTTTTTGACTACTTTACTGAAAGTGAAAAACAGAATGGTTGTCTGAGTGCAGAAGGGTTGTAAGTGTATTGGTTTTTAACTCCCCCAGTCCACCCCCAGTGATGGAGTGCCTGACTGGGAGCTGTGGCTCTTTGCAGCTGCCCAGCATCATGAGAGAGGATCGAACAGCATGTGGCTAGACCAGGAAAAGATCAAAATTCAAAAGTCGAGGTCAGGTTTCTATTGAATGTATATGACTTTCACACCATCATTGTAAAGTTGAAACACCGTAAGTTGAACAAACTATCATTAAGTCGGGGGCTGTCCACATATCCTTTAGTTAAACTAGTGTTTGCAGAGAATTGTGGCTCCCTTTCTTTCTCTTACACGCAGGCACGTGTGCACACACACACACACACACACACACTCACTCAAAGAATGATCTCTTCCTACAAAACAACTAGGAGCTGAACTGATCAGCTAGGGGCTATTAATCTTGGAAGATGGATACATGGATGCTTCATTTCTGCGGCGTTTGTGTGTGTTAAGTGAGCCTGAAAAGTAGAGTACAGGCTGAGTTGCCTGGATGGAGAGTGGCTGACGTAGACCATTCGTGGAAGTAAACCCAGACAGCACACATTATGGGGTCATAGACTGGAAAAAATAACAACTACTGTTCCCGCCCTGTTATTAAAATAACAGGGGCTATGTTTCAACCACGCTGTTACACATGCTGCTTTGTCTGGTCACAGCTGCTTGTTTGCTGGTGGGGAAAACAGACACTGCTGTTTTCTTCCTTCAGCTGGGTAATTCTCAATGTCTTCTTGTTATGTATTTGAAAACTGGGCAATGGCTCTATTAAGAGAGTGTGTGTATACATTTTTAATGATAATGCAATCATGTTTCCTTCAGGAAATTTCTTCTTTTCCCCCTCAGGACAAAATTAAACTTTTACCAACTTTGCTTCAGTTGAAACGATATACGTACCTATACATGTTGAAATCAGATGTGACAAACGGTCACATCCAGATCAAGAGAGCCTTTAGGCTGAGACAGCTGTATATTAGTTCTCTAGGGCTGGAATGGAACGCAGACAAATGGCATCTTTCTGCATTTTCTGACTTGAACTGGTTTGTGAGATTATGGAGACATTTTTAAAATTTGCACTTTTCTATATTTTTCTAAGGTTTACCAGAGCATATACTATTTTTATAGTGAGAAAAAGATGTGTGTATGTTTATGCTGACAAGCTATCCAGTTTCCCTATTAAAATAAAAGTGACCCACAAATCATGCCACCTATATTGATATATCACTTTAAGACCTTATTCTGAACTTTCAGATTTTCTCTCTTACAGGTCAAGGGAAAAAATCATAGGTTTTTAAATATTCTTTTAAAATCCTCATTGGTCAAGTGTGTGTGTGTATATTCTTGCCAACGTATCCTCACATGGTATAAGAATAGATTCTAAATTCCCACCAGGGGTGACCATAAAGTACCAATGACACAACAATAACAATGCTTTCTAGAATATTTAACTTGGGAAAGAGGGCAGTCAATAGGTTATTTTTTTCAGGAAGACTGTCAGAGGATACAGAATTGTATTTAGGAAAAATATACGCTGTTTTCAGAGAACCTACAAAGGAGGAAAGTGGAGACAAACACAGTTTCTAATGAGAATTCTCCGACTGCAACTTAAACCCTAAATCTAAATGAGCAACATACTAGGAAGAGAATTTTTGGCTTTTCCCCTTCATTCACTGAATGATTTTAGTATCTCTATTTTTGGTTACTAAGTGCATACTCTTTGATGATAACTGAATCATAATGAATAGATCATCGTCAAAAAATCCTGATTCGTCCCTCAGTTGCCATGTTTGATATGGATATGTTATTTTAATGTACCTCTGCTTAGCTTTCTGAATACTAAGTAGATATGCTTACAACTATTTATTTACATCATTTGAAAGTTTTTTTTTAATGTTAATGGGTTTGTTATTTTCCTTTTCCCTTCACAACATCCAAAGGTGACACTGATAGCTGTGAAAATAGCTGTGATTTATGAAAGCAAAATCCAGAAAAATGAGAGTGGCTCCCAGCAGCCTCAGATCTTCTATTCCAAATTGGAGTTCTCTACTAATACTATCCTCACTTCTGGAGGTTTCCGATCACCTGGAAGACAGCCATCTAATTAGAGGAGCTGCACTTCTCAACAAAATTGTAGAAAGCACTGCCTTTGGATATCAATTTCAATCCCAGCTCTGCCACCTGATTGTTACTTTCTCTGAGCTTCAGATTCCTCACCTGTAAAATGGGGACATGCCAGTTCCTAGCTATTTTTGTGAGGATTAAATGAGCCACTGCTTGTGAATCCTTAAAACAGCCCTTGGCCCAGAGTAAAGGGGAGACAAATGGTAGCTTCATCATTATTGTTTTTAATAACAATTTACTCTTGGTTCCAACTCTAAACACATTTTAAGCATTGCATGTGCAGCTTTGGTTATCCAGGTCCTCAGCGTCAAATACAAACTACTTTAGCGTATTGTGACAGAATTCACATTCACTAATTCAAATGAAAACTAAATGTGAATTGTAGTAACACAACATGCTAATGAACACAGAGGACCCTCAATCCCTGAAGTACCGCATCTCGTATTATGTAAATACCACGCAAATCACTCCTGATCAAGGGTTTATATTGCACTTGCTTCTGATCCTGTCTTTTATTTCCTTAACTCCTTGAAGATATATACGGTAAGGTATAATAGACCACTAAAAGTCAAAGAAAATTTGATAAAAGGAAAAGAAAAATATAAACCTGAATGAGATCATTTTTAAAAAAAGTTAAAAAAAAATTCTTGGTATAATGACTCAAAAATAAAAATTCTCTTTTATATTTTCCCGGGGCTTATGGGAAGGGATTGAATGAAAGATAAGCATGGCAGAGTGATCAGATTTGGCTGAGGAAACAGGCAGAGGGAGGGATTCATTTTTTTTTAGATAGTTAGGACTCAATTGGAGGCTGTTCTCTCAAAACCAATGGGGGTCTGATATAATGTTCCGCTCTTCTGCCCATCCAAAATACAAAAAGAGAAACCTATATAGTCAGCAGAAGCATTTTTTGCAAAACATAAAAGCGAAGGAACCTCATCATATACCAGCATCACCCCACTCAGTCCAGTAGAAAATGAAAAGAGCAATAGCCAGAGCAAAGGAAATCCCACTGATGAAGACCAAGGTTGAGGCTGGATGTCTGAACAGCTGCAGACAGGCAGAGTACTGTCCGATGGCCATCCACCTTGCTGGGATCCATTTTGGCTGCCAGCATAAAGGCAAGTCTGAGATAAGGGTTTGTACTAGATTCACAAGATGCCTGGAAGATGATGGAGAAGCAGGATGACAAAAGAAAACAGGGATCCAAAGAGCCCCTGTGTGGACATACTTATTTATCTTCATTTGGCTGACAGGTCCCCAGTTTCTAGGGAAAAGGAACTGGATATCCACACAGGACAAATGCTGTAGTTAGACCTGTATTTATTTGTAGTTCATTTCTAAACATTCTGCATACGATTTATGTCACAATGTGGATTCAGTCTTGTTCAATCCATTCCCTTCACTGACCCTTGGTGATCTGCTCCCAGTGTCCTTCTCCAGGCTTCTCTCTCTCTCCATCACCTCTCTAGCCATTTTGAGTTACATTCAGTTCCCCATATACATCACGCTTCCTAACTTTTGGGTGCCCCTATCTTTTTTTGGCCCAGCTAACTCATCCTATATCTTCAACAGTCAGCTCCAGTGTTTCTCCTGAAAAATATCTGCCTGCCTTGACCTTCTCCCTAAATGTGATTAGGTTCCCCTCCTACCTATCGTCTTACACTAATCACATTCCTTTTCACAGTATATCCTAACTCTCTGGTTGCCTGGCCCTTGCCCTAACTAGACTGAAACCTGTTTAAGAGGAAGGAATGTTTCTTTCACATCTGTAGCCCTAAATGCCATACATTGCTGGGTGCCAGGGAGGTGTTCACCATAGCTGGTCCTCTTCTTGCTGATATTCTGACTGTTGTTCCAGACTTCTGTCTGGGCATGACTCCCTGGCACACTTTCTCTGCTCTACCAGAAAATGAAATAACAACTCAAGTAGGTTTAAGCTTATTGGAGAATCTCACAGGGTGAGATCAATGAGCAGAAAAATGGCCGACGAGATTTCTTGTCTTTGGAAGAGCAACGGCTCTGAAGTAACTGAGTACGAGGCTGATGATGAGCTCTTGTGGTTACAAAGATGAGGGAAGTGTTCAAAAGTGTCAGAAAGGGGCTTCCCTGGTGGCGCAGTGGTTGAGAGTCTGCCTGCCAGTGCAGGGCACACGGGTTCGAGCCCTGGTCTGGGAAGATCCCACATGCCGCGGAGCAACTAGGCCCGTGAGCCACAATTACTGAGTCTGCGCGTCTGGAGCCTGTGCTCTGCAACAAGAGAGGCCGCGATAGTGAGAGGCCCGCGCACCGCGATGAAGAGTGGCCCCCACTTGCCGCAACTAGAGAAAGCCCTCGCACAGAAATGAAGACCCAACACAGCCATAAATAAATAAATAAATAAATAAAATTTAAAAAAAAAAGTGTCAGAAAGAAAACAAAGCAAACCACCTCACCCAGACGAAAAAAAACTATGGCTTTCCTGGAACATAAGACGTGGCACTTAGGAAGCATCGTGAGCCAAGAGACAGTTGGAATGATCTCAGGAATGAAAGCTCTTTGAGGTATGAAGATAAGCAAAATCACTTTGGATCAGCAATCTGGAAAAAGAAAATCTGTGAGGTGGTTTTTAATGTCTATATAGACTGGGAAAATATGTAAATATTTAGCAAATACTATGCAAATAGGCCTAGAGATACCTCTTAAATATGAAAAGGAGGATTTTGTTTATTGTTTGTTTGTTTTTAATTTTATTGATATATACTTGATTTCCAATGTTGTGTTAATTTCTGCTGTATAGCAAAGTGACTCAGTTATACATATATATATATTCTTTTCCATTATGGTTTATCACAGGATATTGAATATAGTTCCCTGTGCTCTACAGTAGGACCTTGTTGTTTACCCAGCCTATATATAATAGTTTGCATCTACTAACCCCAAACCCGCAGTCCTTCTCTCCCCCTGCCTTGGCAACCACACTGTTTGATTTTAAGAGTGAAGGGTTTTCCGAAGTGTGGTCCAGGGACCAACAGCACCATCATTGCCTGAGAACTTGTTAGACATACCAAATAAAAAATTTGGTGTGGTTGATCTATCGCCCCTTCCCTCAATCTGTGCTTTAACATGTCTTCCAGAACCACTGTTTTGGGGTGAAAGGAAAGTCAATTTTTTCTCCTTGTCTCTGCCTGGAAAGAATTTCTTCCTTTTAGGCGCCCCTGCAGACCTCACTATTTGAAGCTCAGCCCATGACCCAGCTCTTTAAGAGTCTCTCACACCTCTGTATTTCCATTGTATATTGCTTGTATTATAGCAATTGTAGCAGTTGTCACAAATCCCCTGACTGTTCTCTGTCTGTCCCTGCTTGACAGGATTTCACTCTGGATTCTGTTCTCATCAACAATAGACTCTCTCCACATCCACGCCTCTGGCTTCCAGGATCACCTCTCTGCTGACTTTCAAATTGATGTCCCTAGCCAAGATCTTTCCCCCAAACTCTAGAATCATGTCTTCGATTGCTAGATGCCACCTAGATGTCCTACAGATATATCAAATTCAACACATCTAAAGTCAAACTCCTAACTCCCCTCAGCTCTCCTTCAACTGCTCCTTTTTTTGTGATTGCTACTAGAGTGAATTGAGGCATTCCCATCTAGCTACTCAATTGTTACAGCTAGAAATTTAGGATTTTTTTCATGATTTCCCCTTTTTCTCCTTTCTTCCAAATCCAATCATTGAGTCTTAATGGTGTAACTCAAATCTCCTAAATGTCTACACTTCTCAACGTATTTACTGGCCCAGTATGGCCACTCTAATTTCTCATTTTGAATCTGTTCATTTTCTTCTATT
Organism: Balaenoptera acutorostrata; assembly: GCF_949987535.1. Lineage (NCBI taxonomy): Eukaryota > Metazoa > Chordata > Mammalia > Artiodactyla > Balaenopteridae > Balaenoptera > Balaenoptera acutorostrata. The sequence continues at coordinate 15,837,208 of NC_080081.1, forward strand.
TTCTCCCTATATATTAGGTTGGCCTCTTTTACTATTAATTTTTTTGGCCCAGCTAACTCATACTACATCTTTAAAAGTCAGTTCCAGTGCTGTCCAGGTGATCCTTCTGAAACACAATCTCATGGTGCATAGTTTGTAAAATTCCTTCTATCACTCCCCAATGCATTTAGAATTAAAAAGAAGAAATTCCTTAGCACAGTCTTCAATGTTCTTCGTGAGGAGTCTGTGCACACAAGCCTTGCCTCTCATCACCTCTCTGTACTCTACTCTCTAGAAACTGCTTGCAGTTCTGCCAAAGACTCCAGATTCCAATCCAATGGTTCACAGTAGTGGTAGTGAGTCCAAGAACAATGCTACTTATGACAAACATCACTGATAATGGAAAATGGAAAAGAAAATGATGCTAAACTTATTCCAGTTAAAGGATTGTCCTTTATTCTAAGATTATTCCTTTTTCTATGACCTTGGTGTTAAAACATCCTTTCCTTTCAAATAATGATGGTGAGTGTAGCTGGTTGTTTTAAAGATGGTCGTAACTGGCAATAAAAATATGTGATGACTCTATATCCATTTCCTAAATAGTTTTTGAAATTTGATTTCTCCACAACATTCAAATACTAGAAACAACTACAGCTTAGAGGTGCCATGCTTCTGCCAGGAAACTGCTTTGACTTCTGATGTTGTCTGACTAACTTAGAATTTTTCAGGACACAACTCTTCCAGGAGGCCCCAAGCTCTCTCCTTCTACTTCTGAAGCATCCCAAGTTGGGGGTGCCTTGGTGCTCACCACCCTGTATTGGAAATTAGCTGTTTTTGTCTGGTTTTCTTGCTGTTCTGAAAGCAAAGACTTTTTTTCTAACTCTATTCTTGCTAACTCAGCACCTGATTTAATAAATTCCTATTATAACAACAACAACAAAATGACAGGACTCTATGTTTGGACTGGAGTCATGGTATAATGGCTGATGCATTAACCATGTGAATTTGTCTCTCGCATTAGAGACAGCCCCTAGGGGGTAGGTGGGCTCCACTTTTTCAATTTCCCTTTCCCCTGCAAGCTCTAGGACTGTCCTCTGCATATTTTGTTTTCTGTAAATGCTTACTGAATTAAACTGAAGGTAGGGCATGGAGAAAGCACAAAATTAAGATACTGAAAAATTAAGATAACAAAAGCAAGCTACACAGGGAAAGTCACTTTAGCCAAAAGGCCCTGGACAATTATTTAAGGTAACTAGACTACCTTCAGGGGCTCATTCAAGTGCACATACTTAATCATCTAACGCATAAGTCAAATCTCAGATATAATTAATTCAGTGTGCCTTAACTTTTTTTTCTCTTTGCATATGATGTTTCATTTGGTAAGGCTATTCCCTAGGATGGCTCTTGGTGGCCGCATCAGAAAATTTTCATATCTGCAAATGCTAAGAAGAAAGAGAAGAAACTGTGTGGGAGTCCCATGATCAGGGCGTCTTTGATTTCAGCTAGATATGTACTATTCCAATGACTCTAAAAGGGAGCTGAGATGTGCGGCTCCACATTTCTTATTTTGAAGGAAAACACTGTTAGATATTACGGGTCATACGCTATTTTGCAGGTCATACGTGTTAGTCCCGTCATTTCTCTTAAGAGTGGGTGACAAGGGGAAGAGGTGATTTCAGGCTTTGGCGCTGAACTTTAATTGCTGACTTAAAGGACAAAATTAAATAGACCTCATGTGATTTGCAAGGAGCAAATCATTTTTCTTTAGACTGTGAAAATAAGAACATCATAAGCAGCTTTAACTTTTATAAGCAACCTAGGGAAGAGGAAAGACAAGAGGCATGGCCCCAAACAGAAACCCAGGAGTCCTCTTAGAGAAATAGCATAATATTTTGAATATAAATTTCCTACAAATACCTAAGAAGAAAATGCAACACTTATGCCTTTGCTAAAATGATGAATACGTTTTCTCTCTAAGGGTTATTTAACACTTTCCATAATTTTATTATAAATGGTCCAATAAAATGCAACAATAAGTTATGTGCTATATTAGGAGGACAACTCATTTACGAGTAACGTGGTAATTTGTAAAACTAATGGGCATGTTTATGAGCATAAAGGTTTCTAAAGAATAAATAAAATACTGTAACAGGCAAAACTGAGGCATTCAGCATGAAGGGGACACATTCCACCAGGAGATCTAAATTTCAAGACAGTTGCCAAACTATGGAAATGTGGCCCCTCCTAGGGTCTACCTGGGTAGAGAGACAGAATAGCACAGTGTGAAGGAAATAATGCTGAACTTGGAGCTCAGGTCTGCATTCTTGTCTGCTATTGCCCTTAATTAGGATTTCTAGACCTTACTTCCTATCTTTGGGATGAAGGGGTCAAAAGGCCTAATCTTTAAAAGACTGTCTAATGCTAACAGATTTTAATTAAATTTAGTAATTCAGCATTTGTAGATGGGAATCTGAATCTAACCATTTCCAGTTTGTCATGACTTTTATGTAAATGGAAAAAGAATTCAAAGGTTAGCTTCAGAAATATTAGCTTTTAACTGCATTGTAATGCATGTTGAACTTTGCAAGCATATCGATGGTATACATATTTATGTTGATTTTGCTGTTTTCTCCTAGAATGCTGTTTGCAGCTGATGATTAATATCCTAATAACTTGTTTTTAAGTGTGGTTCCAGGAAAAAAAAATAAAAGGTTGCTTTTGTGTATTCATTATGTCTACCTGTCTTTGGCAGGAGGCAGATCGGTTTTGAGGATGAATATCTCACATTCGGTAATGCACACAATGGCTCCATTTACGGCGCTAATCTGGCCTCCTGTCTGTGACAGAGGTACTGTTATCAGTAATCCATGAAATGCTTCTTGTTCTTTTAATGAGTTTAACATTCAGCAGAGAGGCCAAAAAAAAAAAAAATTGCTGTATGTGTTCTTTTTAGGCGCACTTATTTACTTTCCCACCCTCTTCCCCTCCAAATAATAATTGTGGAAGGGCTTATACACTGTGCAAAAAAAAGGGAAGCCCTGGATTGTGAAATCATACCTGGAAATGTTAATTTCTTAAAGCTCTACTTGACCTATGGTCTCTGTTTTAATTTTGTTTCATAAAGGGAAACAGAGGTCTTAGGTTCAAGATGGTACACCATTCCTAGGGAAGACCTAGGAATTAATACGTATATTAAAATTGAAATACAAAATTAAATACTTTCTATCAATATATCTTGTGGAAGGTGAAATGACTACATTTCTGTAGTTATTCCATGTTTGTTCTGATTTTTCAATTGGTCTTTTTTTTGTTTTTAAGTGTGAAGTTTTAAAAATCATGATAGTTTGGCTGTGTTCTTTATAATATGCTATTTCACACAATAGTTTTTAAAGTTAGAATTTTATTTAGGGCCCTGTGTTTTTGAAGCATTTAGATGTTTTGTGCAGTTGGGGAGGTGACTGTTAGTATCTTTGCTGGGCACATACTTGCTGCTTTACTAATACGGAAACCCAGACAGAGGGACAGGGTCATTTTCTAATTCTCATGTCCCTCTTTTCTCTTAGCCCAGTGCCTGACATACAGAAAGTATTCCTTATCTCCTGAATGAATGACTAGGTGAAAGCTGCTCTTCAAAGTCCCAGGATGAGAATCAACATTCCATAGGAATAATATTTCAGAAGTTAAGCATGATTTCCAGTTGACATTTTACAATATCCACTACAGGAATATCAATATCTGATAAAACACCCAAAACATATCTGAAGCTTTGCAATTTTATGTTACTTTATTTGCAGGTACCTTCCAATTTGCCCTGCCTACCATGCATATCGAATTCCAGAACCAAGTCTTTGAAATGTTCTGTTTACTTTAGCAAATATATCCATGGGCTCGGTCTTGATCAGGTGTTTAGTGGACACCATAGTGTATTTTATTTCAGCATCTGACATAGCGACAATGATCTGACCTAAGAAACTAACCAATATTTAGGAGAAAGATTAAATGGCCTTTGTGCCCTGCAAATGCTGTACCCTTCATATAAGTAAGTCTTCTGGCAATAATACTCTAGACTTTAATGGCTTATTTAGATGAGGGAGGTAGTGGAGACTTTAAGTACTATGAGAGGCCCGGGGCGGGGGGCCTCAGAGAGAATGTTCTGTTGAGCTGGTAGAGATTTGTAGATGTAGAAGAGTTCTTGCTGGTCTTTTCATTTCCTTCATTTTACAAATAAAGAAAACAAGTCCCAGGTAGAGTAAACAACCTCTTCAGGGAGCTTCTTCCATGAGACCTCAATGTCTTGGTCAGACTAGAATACTCAGGAATGATGACAGTCCTAATGACAAGAATTTTCAAGATTTGCACATATTCAAAATAGAGAGGCAAACTTTGCTGAAAACATGTCATTCCTTTGGCACTTCCATTTTAATCCTACTGAGGTCATCACGTGTGAGGAATGGTTTTGCGGAACTGTTATGACACTTATCCGATGCTAAATACATTTACAGGAAGCAAACAGGAAACATTCAGCTAGAATCACCCTAGAGAAGCTAGGAGTTCCATCAGTTCTGCAGCAGCTTTGCCCCGCTGAGTTTTCTGTACTGCACACTTGAACCCCCAACTATAAAGCTACCACAGTCTCCTTGTCTCTGGCATTACTTTTCCCCATGGGTGTTCTCCACATGTTTCATTTACAGAGGGGGCAGGGAGGGTTCCAAGGTCAGTGGAGGTTACAGGCAGAATCTATTCCCTCTTTACTAGTCTTTGGGAAATCTCCCTCTCTCTCTGTCTTGCATTTACATTAACCTAAGTTTTCCTTGATGATTATTGACTATGAAACCCTTTGATTTTCTTTTTGTTTTTTCATAATGCTTTTGCTAAGCCAATGAACAGTTCTTAAAACATGTTCACTTGAACTAGCTACTCTCATCCTTAAGCCTGATGTTTCGAAGAAGGCAAATTCTATCCTATTTTACATCTTTGAGAGATTGAAGAAGCAGACTCACAGATGTTCAGAACTTGCCCAGGGTTACATAATTATTTTGAGATGCAGCCAGTTTGGATTCCAAGGGTTCTGACTCCAGATTCAGTGCTCTCTCCTATTTACGTGTTGTGCCTGTTTTTGGATTCTAAACCACTTTTAAAAAATGATCCATAAGATTACAGATTTTTCTTAGTGATCTCATGTATACAGAGATTGAAGCCCTTCCCAAGACCATCATTTCACAAATTAATTAACATTCAGACTTGAATAAAACTCTATGCTTGTATCATAGAGCCGTGTTAACGAAATGTTCCCAGAAAACAGCTTATTAAATCTGTCATTTTAAGTTATTTGTATTTTACCAATGAGTTAGTGTTTTCTATACGAAGTGAAATAAATATTACAGGCATAGAATAAAAATCTTTATCTTATTTTTTGAATTTTTAAAGTCCATTATGAATTGCAAGAGGTGAACTGCACAATAATACCATAAAAATAAAACAGAAAACCTTTAAAGAGGTTTTCTGCATTCCAGAAAACACACACTTATCACAGATCATAAATGCAGTCTCGGATAATTTTAAACATATGGTAAGTTTCTTCTTAAGTACTGATATTTTAGGAACCTTAATTATGCTCTAAATCTTTTTCTCATCACAGAATAATTTTGCCTTGAAAACTTGTGTAGGTAGGCTGCTACTTCTTTCCATAATATTTATAGGAGTTGGATCGGCTTACAATTTGTAATTCATTAATTCAGAATATAATTCCCCATAACTAAGGAGTTTCTTGTCTAGTTCTTCAACTCAGTAGTGCTTCATTACCTTCAACTACGAGCTGCAAAAACAAACAAATTATTTCTCAAGCACTTAACAGTCCATATGTTATAGAAACAGATGTGAAGGTGTTATACTTACTCATTCCTATGAAGTAATGCTTAGTATTTACTACTCAACTGTCAGAGTAGCTATAGGCTTATTAAAAGTCTTCTCTATTCCCACTAGGTTTCTTAATAAGGCAGAATGACTTCATGGTCTTTTTCTCTGAAGAAAAAAAAATGCCAGAGGGCCTTGTATTCTTGAGATGCGTTAAGATGAGGTGGCTTGATGTTACTTGCCTTCATATTTCTAGCAACTAAATAGAATTTTCAAAGAGGTTTCCTACTCTAATTTCAAAATTAAATTTTAGAAACCTCAGTCCCATTCACCTTTCCTTCTGACAGTCCTGAGGATCTCCTGTCCGCTCAGAACGCCTATGGAGGCTGGGTTTTTACATTTGCTGAGCACACCAAATATATTTCCTATCCTAAGATAGTGGTATAATAGTTACTTGCATTTATATATTTCTTTCAGAATTATGATTTGTTTCCCATTACTTCACTGTAGAAAACTGAGAGTATAAAAGATAACAACCGCTCCTTTGTATTTCATCAACTGCCTGCCTGACTTAGGAATCTAAGATAAAATTACAAAAAGCCAGGAGGCTTAGTGGACAGAGTTAGTCTTAAAATTAAAAAGTTAACTCTGGGGCTTCCCTGGTGGCGCAGTGGTTGAGACTCTGCCTGCCAATGTAGGGGACACGGGTTTGAGCCCTGGGCTGGGAAGATCCCACATGCCGCGGAGCAACTGGGCCCGTGAGCCACAACTACTGAGCCTGCGCGTCTGGAGCCTGTGCTCCGCAACAAGAGAGGCTGCGACAGTGAGAGGCCGGCGCACCGCGATGAAGAGTGGCCCCCGCTCACCGCAACTGGAGAAAGCCCTCGTACAGAAACGAAGATCCAACACAGACAAAAATAAATATAAATAAATAAATAAAAATTAAAAAAAAAAAAAGTTAACTCTGACAGTAAAATGGTTAGATGTTCTTTCTGCTTAAAAAATTATATCCTTCAATGGGGAGGGTGGGAGGGAGGGAGATGCAAGAGGGGAGAGAAATGGGAACATATTGTATATGTATAACTGATTCACTTTGTTATAAAGCAGAAGCTAACACACTATTGTAAGGCAATTAAACTTCAATAAAGATGTTTAAAAAAAAAATTATATCCTTCAATATTGCATGTAAGAATGTTCATTTCTGTATTATTTATAACAATAAAAAACCCAACATATCCTAAATGCTAATCAATAGGAGAACAGTTAAATATATCATGGTCCATCCATGTAATGAATATGATTCCATCACCAAACAGAACTGTATATGTTAACGTGGAAAAAGGTATAGGTATACAAATTTTTTAAATCTGCAAAATGGTATGCATAATATGATCGCATTTGTATTAAAAAATGATGGATTCAATAGATCTATCTGCTAATGCATATGAAGAAATTTCTGGGAAGATTCATCATCATCATCATCATCATCATCATCATCATCACTTATTAAGCATTTACTATATGCCCAGCACCATGCTAAAAACTATATATGCATTCTCTCATCTAAGCCTCACAGTGATCCACTAGGTTAGATACAAGCATTGACTCTGTAATACATATGTTGAAACTCAGGAATAGGGGCTTAAGTTATTGGTTCAAGTTCCCAGAGCTAATCACTCATGGATCTGGGCTTAAAATATATGCAGTTGGTTTCCACTGTCTATTCTCTTAGTAAGCAAGCATGAACTCTCTAACAAAAGCTTTAAAATATGTGTTTGTAGAATGACTTTGGAACTTCTAAAGCCTAGTAACATTCTCTGTCTCTCCCTCCCTTTTCCCCTTTATTTCATCCAAATTCTTCACTAGAAAAGAATCAAATTTTAGAGCTAAAAGAGATCTTAGAGACATATAATCCAAGCCCCTTTGTTTAATTAACAAGTTAATTAATTATCTTTCTCAGCACACCCTTTTCTTCTTTTATATTGAGGTATAATTACATACAGTAAAATGTGAACATCTCAAAGTGTACTGTTTGGTGAGTTTTAACAAACATATACACCCATGTAAACAACACCCCAGTCAACATGGAGAGCACCGTCATCACCCTGGAAAATTGCCTCGTTTCAATTCTCTCCCTCTCCCCCTTCCAAGACAGACAAGCATTACTCTGATGTATATTTTCATAGATTAGCCCTATCTACATGAAACTTTACTGTACCTACTTTTTTGTGACTGGCTTCCTTCACTGAGCATGTTGTTTCTGAGACTCATTCATGTTGTTGCACAGTAGTGGTACAAAACTCTTATTATATAAATGAGGAAAAAGAAATACAGAAAGTGAAGTACTTTACTTGGAAGCACATAACTAGAGAGAGAAAGAAGAGGGACTAATATTTAAAATTTTCCCTCTCTGGTCCACTATACTTTCCACTTATCCTACTGACCTCATTCATTTAAAAGAGAAAAATGTTGTTATGAACATTGGGGTGCATTTATCTTTTTCAATTAGTGTTTTCGTTTTTTTCTGTATATATACCCGGGAGTGGAATTGCTGGATCATATGGTAATCCTATTTTTAGTGCTTCAAGGGACCTCTGTACTGTTTTCCACAGTGGCTCCACTGATTTACATTCCTACCAACAGTGTAGGAGGGTTCCCTTTCCTTCACCTCCTTACCAACATTTGTTATTTGTAGACTTTTTGATGATAGCCATTGTGAAAGGTTTGAGGTGATACCTAAGCAGCCATGGGGGAAGTGAAGTTGCTGCTGGTGCTAGAGACACCACAGGGAGGCAGAGTGAGAAGGAAGAAGTACTCTGGCTTCTTTCCTTCTCTGGAAGCAAGAGTACCTTTGATTGGTTGAACTGACTCAGAAGCTAAAGGACAAGGGATCCTGGGAAATGTAGTTCCCTACTATATAGAGGGGAGTAGAAGAAAGAAGAAATACAGATCTGAGAGTAAGCAGCAGTTGTCCAGCACAACTTATAGCTCATTCACTATAGCTTCCATTCATTCTGAGGTTAAAGATAAGTGAGATTCCTCACTTTTTCAATTCGATATTGTGGGCTCTAAATGCTGAGTAACTATAGCATAATTTTAAAATGTGCTAAAAGCTCATTATAAATGACTATATAATTGAATACTATAAATGTCACAATTTAATAACTCCACAATGCAATCATGAAACTTCAAAATTTAGAAGGGAGGCTTTAGTCTGAATCTTTAGTTTCCTGCTGAAGCAAATAATTGAGGTCCAAAGAAGTTAAGGAGAACTTCAGAGAAACGCTCATAGATACTAATGAAGATACTGGTTTATGTTTTTGAGAAACATGGGTAAAGAAAAGAGTCATTATGAAAAGAAAATGGGAATCTAAAACATGATCGTGGTACTCTTTGACATTGTTTGACATAACCTGAGGTTTCTACTCCTTCCAGATAGAGATATGCCAACATGAGGGATGATGGCAACTTCTTCATACAAAGGATTAGGAAAGTCAACAGTGGTGTTTGCCAGATCTTTCCAGTTCTCTTCATTTCTGGTCACATGGCAGGATTGCAGCGCTTGGCCCCCTTTTGGTTAGGTGGAGCCAAGTGGTTTGTCCTGGCTGGTCAGTTGTAATATTCTGTCACTTCCAGGGCAGAACAATTAATTACCCATTCAAGACCAGCCATGGCCAGAACTCCCATCTTCCCTCTGTCAGAGTGACTGGTAAAATTCCAGATAGCAACTGCTCTATCCCCTTGGGTTGAGAGCCAGGACACACGGTGCAGGCTCCCTACCTGACACATAATAGGTATGTAACCTAAGAAAGAAAAGAACCTTTGTAGTTCAGGCCACTGATATTGGGCAGATACAATGATCTACTGTTCTCCATATAAGAAGTCCACAACTACAAACAAATCAGCTTGCAAATGATTATTACTTATGTTGCCCTTTGTAAAGTAATAATGAAAATATTCCCACTTAAAAGATTTAATTTAACTCAGTTAATGATCCACCCAAGAGAAGATGAATAATCATGTTCCTGATAAAATGGATGCTTCCTGACTTTTTCATCAAGTCTAATGTGTTTCCCCCAAAATAAACATATTGATATTAAAACCTAACAGAAGACACATTTTAATGCTAGAAAATGTAATTATGTATAATTAAGTGGTGATTAATAAGAGTTGAGAAAGAAAAGATGTGTGGAAAGAAACGCAGTATCACCTAAAATAGAATTCCATCTCCTATAGGGCAGCAGAAATAATCACTATTGTGGACTGTATGAAATTGTCTACAAAGCAACCTACAACCCTTTGCTTAACTCTTTGATCATTAACACCTTCTAATTCCTAATCTGGCTTTCTAGACACCTTAATGTGAGAAAAGAGATACCCGGATAGCAGATAGGAATATTCAGGAACAAGGAATAGATATTCTCCCATCTCACCCTAAAGATGAATTAAAAAATCAGCTTTCTGAACACGTAAAGCTAAACTGGTCACCTGTGGTGACCTCATTCCCATGTAGCCATCTGGGTGGCAGTGCGCAAGCACTCTTCTTGCTTTTACTACTGAAACAACAATAATTTAGCAGAACATTATCTGCCCATTTTTAACCAGGAATGATCAGGGACTGGTCTGGAAGCACAAGACCCTAGGCTTTAGGAATTTTACCATGTACATCTATGTAAAGGCCCCTTTGCCACATCATAGGTTCAAATCACTCTAAAGAGTGAACAATATAGGTTTTGTATATAACCATAAATCTTAGGCTTTCTGGCTTTTGGATATTAAGTTCAGTTGTTAGATCCTATGCCCAGATTTCAAGTAAGAAGACAATTAACTATAACTAGAAATGGCTAGTACATATTTTCTTTCCCCTAAAACGATAACACAATTTAAAGATTTCTCAAAGTCAAAAATGAATGAAATCTTATAGATTTTGACCTTTTGATCTTTATAACCAGAAACATTTTTACAAAGTACTGTAAAGAGATACTTAGTCCCTAGCTAATGGCTGACTGAAAGCAGTTTTCAGAACAACAAAATTTATTTCAGAAAAATGAGGATTTTGATACTGTGAAATTTTACTTGTACCTTAACACAGAAATTAACTGGGTCAACTTCTTATGTTAACCATATATGCAGAAAGAGCATGTGTACTGGTCAAAAAAATTACGGAAGAAATAAAGGAAACAAGTTATAATATTTGACATCATTTTTACCCTTCCTTTCTATTCATTAAGGAAAAGATGACATTAAATATTTAGCAAGCATATAAATAATAGATAAACCAGAAATTAATTTTTAGAGGACCTAAGCATTTTGAAAACAAATAGAAAATTTAATTTCTTCCTGGAAGAAAGTCACTAAAAGCCATTATTATATTTGCTTTTTAAAAAAGGCTCACAATGGTGAGCATAAATTTGAAATCTGCCTCAACATAATAGATCAATATAGGTATTTCTTTATTTGTATGACCCTGGCCTGACTGTGGTTTTTATCATCATCTCTCCCTATATTTTTTTTTTGAAATATTTTACATAAATAAAATAATATAAATTCCTTTACATGAAGATATATTTATATATGTTATTGACATTTGGCATGTAATACATACTGTTATATATTATATCATAATATATAATAAAGGTATATAAAATAATGAATTACACCTACTTTAAAGCTTGAGATGCACTAGACTTTCTTTGCGTGGCTTGAGAAACCCCCCTGGGTCCCACCTCAATTGTATCCATCTAACTCCTCCCACAAGCCGGGCTGCTTCTCCGCTTTTTGTATTTTTTCCTTTCTGCTTGATGTAGTTTTACTATGCATGGATATATCCTTAAACAATATGCCAATAAATATTTTATGTTTTCGGATTTTACTCCTTCTCGTGGTTTCACCGCTCTACATTTTTTTCTCATTTTTTCCCCAGTAATTGTGTCTAAGTAAAAATTCTACAGTAATATTCAGGAAATGCTGGAAAATGAAAATCATCTCTGAATATCAAAAGCTTTTTAAGATACTTGAGACATTTGATATTAAAGATAATTATTATCAGGAGACTGAGGCAAAGGGCAGAAGAGAGAAACTTGAAAAGCATACAATTATTTTAAGAATAAAATAGTGAAAGTACCCAATGGAAGCCTAGAGAATGTTTCCCCGACAGCAGATTTCAGCATAAATCAAGAAATGGCATCACTGGACTTTGATTATTTAGCTGCACAATTAAATAACAATTCTTATTAATTCACTAAGTTAACACATATTTATTGAATGTCTACTATACGCCTGGGGAAAGGAAATACTGAAGTTAAAAGAAAAAAAAGCAAAATGAGTGTCGTCTGGCTTTTCAGAGTAACCACACCTTGTGCATTCTTGGCTGTTTGGTGTGACGACAGAGGCACTGATCTGAACCCTTTGGTCACAATCGTAACTCCCAGAATTCCTTGAGGCTTTGAAATTATTCACTGATTCCCAACCAGAAGATGATGGAAATTCATATCCCCAAAATGGGAGAGGAGCAGGAACTCCATGAAAATGCTTCTCTTTTCCCTTTTGATAATAAATATCTTTTCCCTACTGTAAAATAATTCTGAGATTATGGAGAAAATAATTTTCATCCATGACAGCTTTTAAAACCCTAATTTGAAAAACAAACAAGAAAAACAGACTATTTCTTCTAAGAAATGGCTTCTTTTCATTAATGAAAGTGCAGTTTATAAACAAGAATTTGGAAGTTTTGGAAGAGACATGGAAGGGGTTGGAATGATTTGGGAGATTCTTGTAGAAATTTTTAGAAATTTAGTAAGGAATCTTTCAGTTTCAGAATTAAAAACTGCATTATCCAGAGACTTATTTTTTGCAACTTGCTTAGGTGAGATTACACAAGGTGAGTGCATTAGTGAAACAGTTTTACTACCCTCACAGTTCTAAAAAATATATACGTGTATATACATACGTACATATATGTGTGCATATATATATATGTATATATATAAATCCCTCACTCCATGGATGTAGGGTTCTGACCTCTCTTCACAGACAGGTCACAATGTCAAAATATCAGACTTTTCCCCACTCCATATTCTGCGATTTCCAATTTCATGTCTTCACTGCAGCAACACATAACAATAATAATAGGACACAACTTCTCTTCTTTCAAAGCTTATTATTTTTTATATCTTTCTCCAACTGAAATGGCAAGAAGGAACACTAGAAATGGAACTAATTTGTCTGGGGGCATTTCATGAACATGTTACCAGGCAATTTGTGGGATAAATTGAAAAACAAGTAAACAAAATACAAAGCAAAAAAAATCCTCCAAAACATAACTTAAACCATTTATGAATTATTAGAGAATCCCTACCAATAGTATTTGCCATATTTTTCCATTTTCTCTCAGATATGAAAGTTGAACTAAGAGCCACGCATGAATCTCTGACCAACAAGTTACTGACTTTTACCAAGACACAATATCTGTGCTCTTTCTGTATGGGTATATTGTTTTTCCTTTGTAAGGGATGGTTACATAGATTTCTAGTCTATATAAACTAACAATACCAATACATGAGTAAAATCAGCATATTTTTGTGGTGTGTCATATAAAATATATCATCTGTATCTCAAAAAAAAGAACACGCCTTAACAGAAATTCCTTCTCTAGAAATCAGACACTTTAAGTATCAGAAATAGCTCATTTTGTGATACTATGAAAGGTGCCATGTTTTATTTATTTATTTTTTCAGACCGAGTTTCTATCTAGATCATGATATGTTCAATTCAGTGAGAAGCATTCAATTTATCACCAAATGCTATGTCTCTTAGGGAAAGAGATTTTTTTAAATAGTTATTCATTTTGAAGAATTCCTTTTCTGAAAGCTACTGGAAGGCCACATAACCTTATCTTCAAGATCATCTTCACAGCCCTTGGAAATCCTGGGAACAAACTACCCAGGAGAGACCAGCACTGATGTATCAGCTAGCTTGATTCTGACTGCTGCCTCAAATTATGTCTCTCAGGTGCTCTCAGATTTCGAAAGCAGATTTCTTTGTTTTTCTCCCCCCCATTACAAAAGTTTAATGAAGCAAGCAAAGAAATGTGCAGGGAGAAATGCTGTGTAGCCAGCATTACAAGTTGTTATAAAACTTGCAACCTTTCTTATACAGAATAGGGCTAATTAAATACTTGTTGGAAAAGATAAATGCATTTTAAAAATCGGCTCCTTAAAAGCCATACCTGTGCATTCTGCTTCACTATTCTCAACGTCAAGGTTCGCCTATGTAGGGAAACCTCCCCGATTGATAAAGGAACAGCCCACACTCAGATTTTGGGGTGTTTATCACGAGTCCTGCTTCCACTACTCTAAGTATGCCTTCCATCAAGAGGTAGCTTTTCCACAGTCATCCCAAACTTTTATCTCAAATTGGATTTCTTTCCCTTAAGACCATTTCCCCCACTGCCATGACTGTCTTAATGGATGACACCATTAACTACCTGGAATCAGAAACTTGGGAATTCTACTGGTTGTTTCTATCCTGCTTACACCATCCATTCAGCCGGTCACCAAGTCCTGTTGACCCTGACATTGTTATGGGTCCCCTCTACTCTGTCCTCGCTGGTGCTTCTCTGGTCTGGGGCCTCAGCTCCAGGAAGGGATGGTTAGGAAAGTCTAACCTGGGCCCCTGCCTTTGGTCTCTGCCTCCTTCACCCCTCACACAGCCATAAAACGGACTTTTCCAGTTACTGTTTAAACCTTTCAGAGACTCCCGATCCTTGTGGAATGAGGTTCAAGCTCTTGGGTGTGAGCGAAAGGGCCATGCCTGATGTACTTCCCCCGCCAGACTCGTGTTCTCTCTACCCATCTACTCTACTCATTCCACCTCTGTCATGTTTCAATGTTTACGTCTCCCTTCCCTCCCAGTGTGTACAATTTCCCCCTTCTTTGCCTGGGAAGTGCTTCTCTCCAAGTCTGAGGAGGCTTTTCTGATCTACCCCCATGGACTCATCACTTCTTCCTGTGTTTTTATACAGTGAAGTCCTTGAAGGCAGGAATCATGACTCGGTCATCCTTGTATTGATATTATGGGCGCCAAGCACTGTGCCTGGCCCTTGAGGGGCTTGTCATAACCATTTGTTAAATAAACACATGAGCTAAATGGCCAAGATACACACACTTCACAAAACTGAAAGGAGAAAGTAGGAAATAGGAAACTGAGAACAACTTGAACTGTATGTAAGTAAACTGGATGTAGATGAAGAGTAATGCTCTAAAAATGAAAGTGCTTGAAGAAAACCTAAATGAACGCATGGACTTGGCAACTGCCATTCTAAGGATGGCTTTACTTATTTTTCAAAGGGTGTGTAATGGGGCTATAAAGTCACATTTTGAAAGGCATTAGACTCTCCTAATTGTGCTTTTACAAAATTAAAATCAATTTTAATTTTCTAAATGATTCCCCCTCTCCATTTGATTAGCGTAACTTATTTACCTTAGTAATTCAGGGAAAATATTTTGTACAGCATTCTGTTTAATATTAGCACATCTGTACCCAGAGAAGCTTCTATGCCTAATAAGAACATTCGGTGATCTAGATTTAATCTAATATTTGTCTGACTTCACCCACTGAATAAACGTGGCTCATTAGTGTCAAACACACAGAATCTTTGTTTTTCATGACTGTAAACCTGACCTTTGAAATGTAATCTTGTGGTCTTAAGATTAGCATCCAATAAATCACAACATGAGTTATAGCAAATACTTCCTCCTTTCCCCCTCCTCCTCTTTCTTTCCAACACAAACACACACACAAGAAATCATTTAAGAGCTCAAAGATTTGCAGGATATTTTTGGTGCTTTTATCTCTCAGTTTCTAAAAAGTGATATATAAGATGTCATCTCATATTGATATTTATGTCACTACATATTAGTAACCAAGACAGGGAATGGAATCAGATATAACATACTTTATGCAACAAGACACAACTATTAAAGTACAAGGTATATGAATTAAGTTTACAGATGCCAAGTACAACTATGTTTGATATGCCTGTTATAAAATAGGGGCTTAAAATATATATTAACATGATGAATAGTTAAATTTTTGGGGAAATGTTCATATTTAACAAAGTGTTCAGGTTTGTAAATTTTTTACTCCAATTACAAATGTAAAATAATATGTAACCCTGCTGTATATTTTATAGCTTAGGCTTCATTTAAGGATTTTTCCAGTGCACATGTTTAAAAAATATTTTAGATATTTTCAAAACATACTTCTGTGATATTTTCAAATATTGGTATTTAAATATTTACTAATTGTGTTTTTCTATGTCTCATGATTTTTTCCAGTTTTCAATATATTGAAAGGATTCATGGGATTCATGATATAACTCATATATCAGAATCGCTAAAATATTATGAAATGATTTTTAAACCCTTTTTGAAATATTTCAGTGAGATATTAGCAAGAATCAATGCAAAGGCAACAGGGATTTTTTTTCTTTAGTTTTCTAAACAGCAAAGACAGAAGCTTAAAAGCATTTTAATAATAAACAACTACAGAAGTACACACATTCTGGAAACAAATTAGGTTATGGTTGTATGTTGGAAGAGCGTCAAAAACCCACAAAGTGAGTAAGAGTGATTTCTGAAGTGAGCATTAAAATTCAGTGTACATTGCTTCCTATGATGTTGAACCTTTATCTGCAAAATGAGAAAGTTGGAGAGATTTTTGCAGCAATTTAAAATATGGAAATAGCTCTCTTCTTGCTGATTTACAACGTGTGTGGAGTAGTGAATGAGTGAACTCGAGTTTAGCATGGGAACAATTTTCCACCAAATAACATTTCAGGCTTAATCCTGCAGGATGGTTTCATCTATTTCTCATCTCCCTTGCAGGCCAAAACCACCCTGTAAAGACTCCTGGATCACACAGAGTTGTCGGACTGGTCATCCAACCTAGTTATAACTCTGGGCAAAGCCAAACCTAACACATGTCAGGGAGAGAGTTATTTATAATACACTCTACTTTAAAATACTGAGGAAATGTCAGAGGTCCCAAGAGTTTGAAACACAGTACAGTCAGTTTGGACATGGCTTTGAATCCAGGCAGAGCAATCTGAGTTTGAATCTCTTGTTTTTTAGATCTGTAAAATGGAGCTGAGACTTCGTGGAAGATTAAATGAGAAAAGGCTTGCAAAATGCCGGCCCAACACAAATCATGGGACACAGCGGTCTCAAAAAACATCAGTTGTGTTCTAAATATGTACTGTTTTAAATTGTTGCTTTTGCTTCTATACTTCCTTGAAACAGAAAAATGTTTTTTATTGGTACTCATAGAATAATCCCCCAAGAAGGACCTTTAAAATTGTGATGTAGGTAAGGTTGGAATGGGTGGGGGGTACCTTTCTTCTGAATTCTTACCCCTTTAAGCAGTATTTCAGTTAGACTGTTCTTTTGGGTACCCCACATGCTAGTAGCTTAGTGGTTTTCAAATTGTTTAGATGTAACAGCAGCACTTTTTTTTCCAAATAAAATTTTCAGTTGAACCCCGATAGATAGAGATATGGGTCATATCAGAGCAGTTTTTTTAAAGCGGGAGATGGGTGGTGGGATGGAGACGCACAGGGGCCTGAGGACCCCCAGAACTGTTCATAGTGTGAAGATACTGAACTTGACCAATGCTGTTCCAGCAAGAGTTCACAGAGGTGTGGTCCACAGGTCTATTTTAAGAATTTTAAGGGAAAAACACTTGATATAGAATCTAAAAAAATCATCTGGATGACTGACAAATAACTGTATATTTAGAATATGTCTGTTCCCACGTTTTGTTTGGGTTCACAATCATGCTGGTTTCTAGCTCTCATCTAAGTGGATAACACTCTACAGATAATGTATCGGTAAGCATTGCTGTGTACCCTAATTTCAAGGATAATAATCATCCAGTGTCCATTATAGTCCTGTTACATTATTTTTATTTTCAGTTATAAAAATGAAACTTCTCTTTCTCAGGGATAATTACGGATTGAAAAATATTTTTATTGCATGACTGTCGTTTCTCAAGTTATTTACTAAACTGAGATTTGGATGTGACATTTTAAACACTGCAAAGTGTGATAAAATAACATACACATTTAATTATTTCTGGCTGGAGAGAAAAGAATAGAGGCGGACTTAATTTTTGCTTTTGTGCCAAACAAATGTCAAACAGCCACAGGGTTGGAATGAAGATGAACAGCAGTTAAAAAGGGGGAAAGAGGTGGGGTTGGCGGAATGGCGTTCTAAAGCACGTGGTGGACCTTTGAAAGGGGTTCAGGCATTACTTGGCGCTGAAAAACTCTGCGTTAGATCTTTAAACAACACTGACCCTTCATTACATCTACCTGTCTCATTTCCTCCGGGACTGCACTCTCTTAATCTTTTTAATGGCCCCTTTTTAATATGCCGTGCCTCCTGGGTGATTTTAGACATTTTAACAGAGATCACCTGGAGGTCGACAGTGCAGGCTGGTGCGGAATGGATGCGGTGCTCCTGAAACCACACTCCTACGTGGCTGTCTGTCTTATTTAATCAGAGAACTCACTGGCCTCCCTGAAGGCTTGATTCATTGATTCCTCTTACACTTTTCCCCACATTCTCACTTTCCTTAGCCTTTATTTATAGAGTATATATTTATATTTCAAAACCCTTATCAGTTTAATTCAATCGTGGGGCACAAACAGTACTTCAGTGTGATCAATTCCATGGTGCACGAAGCAAAATGGAATGTTTTCTCAGTTGGAAGATGCTCTCAGTTGCTAGACCCACAATGATTTAATACCAGTTTTTTTAGGAAAAAAGAAACAGTACATATTAAATGTACACAATCAGTTTTGAGTTGCCTTCCAATTTCATCCCAATTTCAGAAACATTGACTACAAAGAAACCTTGCATCTTAGAAGAATTATGGTAAGCAACTAAGACCAAGCTTAACCACCAATGGTCGTAGGGGAAACTGTGGCCAGGTGCAGGGGTTTTCCACGTGACCCGTACTGAACCCTAACATTCTTGCAAAACCTTCTGACATCTCCCTGTTTCTGCTTTTGACCAGCTATCAGCTGTTCTCAGCACAGCATTTAAAGAGTCATCCTATTCTGATGACTTATTTCGACTGCCGTGAACCCACACACAGAGGAAAGCCAGTGGTGTAGGAGCTAACTTGCACCAGTTCTAAAGAGGTGGCTATTAAATTTTTAGGAATTTTGCAAGCTGGTTAGACAGAGCCATTGTTAAAAATTAAATTATATAAACCTATGATTAAATAAATTATTTGTAAAACAATGGTACCAAATACTCAAAACTTATCATCTTCTAATTATTTTACTACATTTTACAATTATATATGCCCTTGCAATGATTTACATGTTTTACCTGCATGTTAGAAATACTACAGAAGAGTGCACCTCTACACTTCTCTTCTCAGCTCTACGTTCAGCAATTCAGTCAGACATGAACTCAGCCCCAGCGAGAGTATTTCCATCATTGCAATTGGAAATGCTACAAATCAAAGCCAAGCCCCTCCTGGCCATTGAACGTTACCAGTCTTCCACTGAAGTAAAACTAAGTCCTTCCACAGGCCTGTAAAGCCCTCTGAGATCTGGCTCCTTGCTACCTCTCAGACCTCATCCATTACTTTCCCCTCCTTCCTTCCACTCTAGCCATACTGGTGTCCTTACAAGGCCTGACTCACTGCACAGCTCTAGGGGGCACCAGTCACACTGTTTTCTGTGTAAATGGTGCCTCTCTACCCCAATGCCACCCTTCTGCCAAGGTGTATAAATTCAGAGAAACTGCTCGTTCCTGTGTCTGGAAGAAGCCACACACAGTCCTGCCACAGGGCCTTTGCACTTGCTGTTCCCTTTGCCTCTAATGAACTTTCCCCCAGAGAGCCCCTTGCCTTCTCATTCACATTTTTCAGGTGTCTGCTCAAATGTCACCTTGTCAGTGAAGCCTTCCCGGAGGATGCCATTTATAAGGACAAACTTCCCCTCCCCCAACCTTTGACTCTCTTGCTCCCATCTCTGCATTATTTTTCTTCATAGCACTTATCACTAACTGATAGACTAAATCTTTTACTTTTTACTCCATTGCTGTCTATTTTCCTCTATCACAATGTAAACTCCAATGGAGTGTAGGCTTTTTTTCATTCACTGTACCCCCAGGGCCTCGCGTATAGCAGGTGCTCAATAATATCATTAAATAAATGAGTGAATGTATGATAATTGTAACAAGAACTTTGATTTTATCTATATATAATTTTAATTTATACGTAAGTACAGACATACATATGTATATGTATATTCATACATATATAAAATAAATTTGTATATAAACATGCACACATGCATATACACGTATACACTCATGTATATAGACCAGGGATCTGAATATCTAGATTTGAGTTTCAGCTGTGATGCTGATGAGCACATATTATTGAATCTTTACTTGAGAAGCCCCGATTATGACCAGAGTCATCCTGCGATGCAGTGAAGCCATCCATGAGAAGTGTTTCTTTGGTATATAATCAGTTTCTCTTCTGCCAGAACAACACATGGGGACCTGAATCTGATGAATTCCCTACCTTACAGACAAGGAATTGGTTTTGCTCATCACTGGAAAGAGATCAGGGCAGAGGCTTGGCTTAGTTCAAGAAAGGTGGCTTATATAAGGTTTCATATATATATATATGAATAAACTCTGAAAGGAAGTAGAAACTTTAGTTAAAAGGGAAAATGTGAGTTTTCCTGAATGGAGACAGAGGAGATGAAAAACAAGAAGGAAACAAACAAACAAAAACCCCACAAAGGATGAATAGAAAAAAAAAAAAAGGAGAAACATCATATGTCCAAGCGGAATGACCTGGGAAACAGCAGGGATGATGGTAGGTTGGTATCTTAGACCCTCCTGCCCATCCCCCTTATTTTCCTGCATATTTCCTCCACATTCAATAATTTTAATGATCGAATTATATGCAGTTTTGCATTAAAATCCTTCTATTGATGGGTTTTAGAAATCATTTTGGACACATAAAAGGCAGACACATATCTAAAACATCTTAACCTTTATTTCAAAAAAGTCATAAAACAAAAGTTTTCAATTTTCTTAAATTACAAAAGACGCCCTCAGGAAATTAATTTTCCAAGTTTGTTCCTGTTCCCTACTCCAATAACCTCCACATCTGTATTCAGGAATCATCTGCACTTATGAAAACCTAGCTGTATTTTTGTTAATTATTTGCCCAAAGAGTAACGGTAATAAAATGGAAAGCTGAACTAAGAAGGCATCCTGTTGGCAGAGTTAAGAGTTAGTCACGTAGCCCAAGGTGCCTGCTGAAGTTTGAGTGTCCTTCCCCTCTTTACTGTCTTCCTTGTTCTTTTCTTGTGAGCAGAGCCTAACCCTGAACCTGGCACAGAGTAAGTGCTCAGTAAATATTTTTGGAGTGAATGAATGAATAGCTAAAATAAATATGATGACTTACTTGGCCTGGACCATCTTTGCTTCCTCTTCTTATGATTCTTTATAAACATGTGAGAGTTAGGTAATTGCCCTCTAAGCTCTAAACTGTAAATGGTAATTAAGACAAATGAGAGAAGCCAAATTACAGGTAGTATTTTCTCCGAGAATAATAAAAGTGGGCTATGACAACCACTCTTGATATTATTCACCTACTCAAACACTTACCGGGATTTCCATTTGTTAATGACATAGAATGATTATTCAGGATACAACACCTTTGGAATGACAATGAAGCCCTGAGTTTCTATGTCTCAGCCACTCTATGTGTCTGGTGCTAACAGCAGAGTAGGCAAGGTGGCATGTACAAGTCATTGTCTGCACGTTACAAATCATCTGGTGGGGAGAAAGCAGCCTTATGAGGCAGTACGCTTGTGCAACTCTGTTGGATACCAAGTAGGGAACAATGACTGCTATGGAATTAATAGGATATTAATGTAGCTGCTCTTAGTGTACTGCAAGGGTAATTGAAATACTCTGAAGCAAAAGTAATCTCAAGGGCCTCAGGAATGGGGCCTCAGTGCTCTATCTCAGAAAAAAAAAAATCAATTGTTATGTTTCATTTTCATGAAAATAATAATAATTAAAATTAAAAAATCAACTCATTATGCCAGTGCCTTGAAAGTTGACAAAAACGTTGATGTTAACATGCTTGCTGAATCTGGAAAGCAGTATGGTAGAACACCTGCTGTTTGAACGCCATTACTCCCTTTAATTACTATCATCTCCACTCACACATCCTTGAAGGCAGCGTCTAGGCAACTGTAGCAATAGCATCTTCATGAGTGAGAGTGGAAATGGAAAAGACCAAGAGTTCTTTCCCCATGGTGGGAGGCAAACATAAGAGCTAGTGGTAAGAGGGAAGAGATATGGGAACATATGTATATGTATAACTGATTCACTTTGTTATAAAGCAGAAATTAACACACCATTGTAAAGCAATTATAGTCCAATAAAGATGTTAAAAAAAAAAGAGCTAGTGCTAATACTGTTGAACTTAAGGTATGCTTGTTTAAAAGCTTAAAATGGAAAGAGATCTTCTGGGAAATGATCAGTTACTCTTAGGAGGCGGGACGGTGTGATAGGAAAGAAGCCACTGGCTTTGAAGGCAGCCATACCTGGGTCATACTTCTTAATTGTAAAAGCCCGCCACCTCCTTACCCATGTGGGTTCTGAGCGGAACTGCCCTCAGGGCCTCAGACTGAAATGTTGAGATGCAGAGCCCCTGCTCCCTTGGGCCCCCTGCACACTTTTCCATGTATGGTTAGAACTTGTTTAATTTTCTCTGGTTCTGAAGCTCCATGAGTTCGAACTCTGTAACTGGCTCACCCATCATTCTATCTCCAATACCCAGCCCGGCTCCTGGCACATAGCAGGCATTTCATGAATATGTGTTGATTTAATGAGTAGGGTTGTTGTGCAGATTAAATTAGCTAGTGTATGTAGCGTACCCAGCATTCAATAACAATTAACCATCCAATTAACTATTTCTCTTCTCTCCTCAACAAACATAATTTATTAAAATGTTCAATTTATAACCCCACTACTAAAACATTGAGTTATAATGCTGATAAATGCTTACTATTAATAATTATCCTGCCTTCTTATATCAATCTCAGAAAATTAGGAGTCTCTGAACATTGAATTCCTACAATATTTCTATGAAATAGGTAAGGGGAAAATCCAGGCCCCTCACTGAAAAATCTTGATACATGTAATTAAATCATTTAGGGAGTGAAGAGAATGGCCTTAGGGTTTCTATAGGTCAACCTCGTTTAGTGAATTGGAAATATATTTCTATTTACTAAAATGTGATTTATACACAGGACTACCCATATTGTGTAAAGTGGAGATATATAAATTTTACAGTTCAAGAAAGTGGGAGTGCTTCCCTGGTGGCCCAGTGGTTGAGAATCTGCCTGCCAGTGCAGGGGACACAGGTTCGAGCCCTGGTCTGGGAGGATCCCATATGCCGCAGAGCAACTAAGCCCGTGAGCCACAACTACTGAGCCTGCGCGTCTGGAGCCTGTGCTCCGCAACAAGAGAGGCCGCGATAGTGAGAGGCCCGCGCACCGCAATGAAGAGTGGCCCCCGCTCGCCGCAACTAGAGGAAGCCCTCGCAGAGAAACGAAGACCCAACACAGCCATAAATAAATAAATAAATAAATAAATTAAAAAAAAAAAAAGAAAGTGGGAATAGTATAAGCATTCTTTATCAAGCATCCATAGAAGCATTTGTATGGGTTGGCCAAAAAGGTCACTTGGTTATAAGTAAAAATAAAAGACACTTTTCATTTTCACCAAGAACTTTATTGAAAGTATTCATTAACCAAATGAACTTTTTGGCCAACCCAAATAAATTTGTGTTGGGAGCTTAGGAATTGCAGCTACAAGGCCATGCTTTCTCCTCTAGAATGCACAGGCTTCTGTGTGCCATCTGCGTGCGTGTAAATGTGCTCCCAACTCTCTTCTCCCTGGATCACAGATTCCCAAATTCCCTCTGTGCCTAGTTGGTTCATGAACTGAGAAAGAGCCAATGAGTCTATTCTCCATTACTACAGAAGATGAAAGATTGGTTTAGAGGCAGAGAAATGATGTTAAATAAATGAAGGAAAAGGCAGCTCCCTTGTTTGAAGAGATTTATTCTCCCTTGGCTTCAAAAATCCACCTGGGACCATCTCCCTCATAACAGCTGAACCCACATAATACTAAAGGTTTGACCTCCTTCCCCCTGACATAAAACTCATTACCTATGCATTTCAAATCTTTAAAAAACCTTCAGGTGCAAAAAGGAGATGGCTAAATGGCCCCCTGGAGACCCTTTGCAGCCACATGACTCTATTACAATGTACGGTCCTATCTGCCTAAGTACTTGGAGAGGATGAAGTACATCCTTCAGAGTGATGATTTCATTCTATAAACCTATGGCCTGGTTTCCTTAGAGAGCACTTGCCTGTGTTCTATTTTCTCAGTTGAAATCAGATAAAAATATCCACAATACTGCCTTGAGTTTAAACTAGTTGGCTCCGTTGAACACATTTAACCGTTTCATAGGAGACAGTAGAGTTTAGCGGTTGAGACACATTGATTCTCGTGGTACTTGTCCATTTTCCTAGTTGTGTGATTCTGGGTTAATAATCCAACTTTTATTAAGTCTCATTTTCAAAGTCTGTAAAGTGGGAAAATAATAGTGCTAACATTTTGTATTGTTACAAGGATTAAGCGATATAATTTATGGCTTGACACCCAAAATAACTCAATAAATATTATCTTTTTCAATTATTTCCGTTCTTAGTCTTACCTTTCTCAACTGGGTTGTGTCCAATAGAACACAGACGGGGCTGGGCAAAGTTCATTAGTGATGTGACCGCTTTGTCTTGCATGTCATACCTTAACTTGGATACGTGAACCCGAGGAAGAAATTTCCCCCACTCCCGTCCCTGATCCTAACCTCCCCGAAAATAAACTTCTATATCCTTTTAGATAGAACCAAACTTCTTAGCTTCATAGCTAATGTCTAATGATTTGGATTTCGCCTGCCTTTCTCTCTGTCTAATGACCACCCCTGTAATCCAGCCAAAGGAGTCTGCTTCCTGTCTCTCAAATTCACCTCTGTATCCTGGCTTATGGTGAGTCCTTCTCCTACAAGCCTGTACAAATTTGATCTGTTCTTCAATGCTTAGGCCATATGACTCTTCCTCAATGAAATCTTCTCAGATCTCTTTAGGATAGCTTTTACTCCTTAGAATTTCCAGACATGAACCTTGCCATTTTTGGAGAGAAGACTACAGATGTAATTTAACTGCAGAATCAAAATTTAGCTGTGTATCTTTTGTTTGTTCACTTTCTCTCTTAATTTCATTTGCAGTGGGGATAATAATGCCACCTTGAATAGTTTTTGTAAAGCTAAGGAAAAACCTTAGTTCTGTGCCTGGATCATAGTCATTGTTCAATAAAGGCCACCTACCGCGGTTTAGATGGCTCACAAACATGAAATCACTTTCCAGTTGACTGAATTTGAACATTTCCCATGGATCCCATGGCTCCATCATTTACCTCTTTTACAACATTTGCTAAAGCTTTAGTTTGCTCAAGTTCAAGTTACAGTGAACAAGGCTATTGATATTGGAAAGTTTATTATCCTTGAAAATTTGGAAACTTTCATAACAACACTGCATATTGTATAAGGTGCATGCACATTTAAGGACGTACATCAAACACATCAGACTGAGTGGTGGGGGAAAAGGGAATACAGGGTAAAAGAAGGAAATAAAACAAGTCTTGCAGGAATGGATAATAATACTGTGCTAGGAACTGAGGGTATGATTAACTCAACTTTTTTTGCTCCCGAGGGTCCATTTAAAAATAAAAACTTAAGACTCAGCAGCTCACAAATGTGAATTGTAGAGTTCCCACTTGTGCTTTTTATACTTAGAACACGAACAATAGGTAATGTTTCACGGTTGAAAAGACTATCACATGGAATTTATAACGATCTTAGGGTAAGATTAGAAAAGTGACCTGCCCCTTCAGAATGGCGTTCTTTGAACTTTCCTTGAGATTGCCATATGTATTCCATAGGTCTGAGCAAATGCTCTTAATGAAGTTATGTGAAAAGAGTACCCTTCTCTTCAAAAACAGTTTGTGATAGGCTCAAAGAGGTGCCGAAGAGAATTAGGTGTCTAATCAAATCCTGTGTGAGTGTGGGTAACCAATTAACACGCTCAACTCCAATCACCACGGCCAGGATGAACCAGCCAAGCGTTAAAGCCAATTTTTGCATGTGCTATCATCAATGAAAACTAGGTAGCAGTAGTTTCACTGAAATAAAAAGAGAAGTCCGTTCTCTCAGTGATCTGTATCGACAGACAAAAAAGCAAAATGGCACTTTCAATAAGAGGACTGTCAGCTCCAAAAGGTATCATCCATGTTGCTACAGAGCCTCATAAAAGATGTGTCAGTCATACTTCAAATAGCACTGATGCTTAACAGAAAAATAACGCCGTACAAATATACAGCAAAGAAAAGAATGGAAAGCCTGGGAGAAAGTTCTTAAAGAAAAGAATCTGCAATTTTCCAGGCCGTCACTGCCCTTTAGGTATTAAGATGAAGCTACGGAAAGAGGCCTCGGCAACCAAAGCGCGAAACATAAGCTTTAAGGGGTTCAAAGTGGGTAAATCTGGCCATTGCTATTTGACCACCTGCATCTGGTCAAAGAGTGTATGTGTGAATTCCCAAGATCAGCTCCTCCAGCATATCCTCCAGGAGGCTGTCACTGAGTTAGGTCACCTCTAGCATATTGCAAGGAAGGCCTTGGATTGTTAAGAGTTTAAAGACATGTACTTTAACAAATGAAATAACTCTATATTTTGTCAATGGGTATATATCTCTAGGCATATATTTGGATCTCAAATACTTTTTGAATAAAAACTGACTAAATGGCTTTGGAGTGGTCATCAAGGTTCTTTTCATAACCTTCAATTAAAAACTAGAGCTGCCAAAGTTCATAATCAACTTTTTAGTTCTTTCTGAAATGTACAGTAAACTTCTAGTGAATATGATAACTGTATTTTAACAGCAGATGTAAAAATGAAAAAATTATTTTTTATAATGCTTATTTTTCTTGGGATGAGTCAATAAAAACAGTGGTTCAAGTGTACTGATTCACTTTTAATAAGGTTATATGCTTATTCATCATCTTATAAGAGGCTTGCCATTGTTGGGTGATA
The DNA here is from genome assembly GCF_949987535.1 of Balaenoptera acutorostrata. NCBI lineage: Eukaryota > Metazoa > Chordata > Mammalia > Artiodactyla > Balaenopteridae > Balaenoptera > Balaenoptera acutorostrata. The sequence goes on from NC_080081.1 coordinate 15,864,308, forward strand.
TGAGTGTGAAGAGATAGGGTCTATGACTTCAGAGAGGTAAAAATCCTTCAGAAATAAGTGGAAACGGTACACTCATTTTCCCAAAGGAATTCACACTGAGAAACAATTACTGAATGCCTACCATATCCTGGACCTTGGGTCAGCTTCTAGAAATACAAAGGTGAAGAGAGCCATCAGGAGTATATAATCTAGAGATTGAAATGTAAATACACTAGTATAATTATCAGAGGTGCTATGATGACTCTATGTTAAATATACTATAAGATACTCTATATTATAGAGTACAAAATATATAAGAAGGAAGAAAGGAAAGAGCAGACAATTTCATGTGGGAAATCAGAGAATGCTTCACAGAAGGAATGAATTATTAGGTGAGTCTTACAAGATAAAATGTCCATAACTAAAGAGAGTTTTGGGCAATATATTTAAAGTTATATTTTAGAAACAAAGGGACATATGTGAAGGTTAAAGAAACAGACTCCAAAAAGATATTTGCAAGACACATAAGCAAACAAAGGATTAGCATCATTTTATATAAAGAACACCTATAAGACCAGTGAGAAAAATAAAATATAATAGGAAAAAATGGACATAGAATATGAATAGGATATCCAGAGACTAGGGATATCCTATTCATATTACCATTAGACATATTACCATTAGACATATTACCATTAAACATATTAAAAAATTAAACATATTAAAAAATTCTCATGTTTATTAGTAATCAGGAAAATGTCAACTAAAGAGAGAGACTGTTAGCAAAATGGTAAAAATTCTGACAATAAATATCAGGGAAGGAAAACTCTTATAAAGAGCTGAGGGAAATTTAAATTTGCACAAGCACTTCAGAGAGCAAGTTGGCATTGTCAAAAAAATTGAAAATGCCCATATCGTATGACCCAGTAATTCTATGGTAAAAAACAAACAAAATAAATAAAAACCTTTGCACATTTTCACAAAGAGAAATGTACTATAGAATAACATATTCGAACTCTCTTTTGAGTAAGACTATTTGGTTTTTCTGCTGGTATTTTCAATTCTACAGGTCTAAATCTTTCATAATATCAACTAGTTAAAAAAATATTTATCTTTTAACTAATTGTATTAGTGATTTAAATATCACTCAAATGCAAAACTCTCTATTATCTTTGACTCCAGCGCCCTCCCTACCCTATGTTTGATGATTCATCAAATGTGCTCACATACAGATCCCAGATACTCCCCCTCTCTCCTCTCCACTTTATCTTGATAGATCATTCCGTTATGAGTTTGTGCCAGGCTTACTGCCACACCTTTCCATGTGTTCTATTTGCCTCAAGATGTTTTCTATTTTCCTCCCTCTTTCTCCACCTCACTCACTCCACATCCCGCAACTCCACTCACTGTAACAGCCAGATTAATCCTTCTAAACCAATGCACTAGTCCCCTGCTCAAGAATCTTTTGTGGTTCTCCACTGAATATTACAAAACCTTCATATTCTTCATCTGGAAGTCATGGTTTTCTATAACCTGGCCCTGCTTAAGTGTCCCAACCTCATTTTCCACTACTCCATGACAAGTACTCAAATATTCCATGATTACTCAGATACTGGTCACCCCAAATGTTTGAATAATTCTCTGCAGTCCCCACCCCACTGGACACTGAGTCACAGACAAGAACAAGCCAACAAACCCTCTGTAAATCCTCTTCTGAAGGGGAATCTCACCTTTTACTCCAGTTTTCTTTTAGACCAAGGTGAAGAGACAGATCTGTGACATACAAGATAATTAACTGTTGAAAGCTTTGCAAATCATTATGTTACAATTGAAGCTTTAAAGAGACCCTAATATATCCATCAAACAAACACATGATTATTGTAACAATGACTCCAGGTTCTGTTGATGGAGACACAATGACTAAAACCCTTTATTTTTAATGAGGTAAAGCTCTCTCTGCCTAACAATCAATACCCATTACTAAAGAGATCTGGGCCGCCTCAGAATTGTTACAAATTTAATTATTTTAGCAAAAGTAAATACAAGCTGTATAATTATGCCAAGCAGACTCTTGGCTTTAAAATACCTCTACTAGAGTCACAACTAATTTTTGTCTCTAATACACAAGAGTTATGATTTGTAGGTACTGACCACATTTGAAAGGACTCCCATAATGAATTGCAGAATCTATTTCCAGAAATAGAAGCCTTTTTTTTTTACGGAATTAGACAAATACACATAAAAGATATTTTGCTTTTCATTAATGTCTGGGTGATGTGGTGTTATAACGCCAGACTTGAGGACTAGTATTTACTGAATGTCCGTTGTCCTTGAATTGAACGAGAGACTAGAAATCTATTTCAAAATTTAAAACTAATTTCTGTCTCAAGAAGTTTACCATGTAGTGAGGACCACAAAACGAATCAGTTTCTGATTAGCCTGAATGATAACGACAATTGTTAAGTTCGCCAGAATCTAATAATGTTAAAGTTAGGCTTGAGGAAGTGAGGTTTGGGGATTATTACAAGGATTCTGTCACCCTTGTAAAATTAATGCCATCATAGCTTCCATTCACTGGGCACCTATACATGGCACCCGCAATTCTGGGCACTTTATAGGCATTATCTCTATACGCTTGTTTGGCTATACATTTGTTTCCAATCCCCAAACCTCCCTCTTTTAATCTCAGCAATTTATACTTTTTGATTTCACTGAGAAAGGTCATCTTTTGTGAACTTCTTGAGCATCTCATCTCTGCATCCTAAGATTCCATCATTTACCCATCTCCTGCTTCTTCTATCCTCACCTTCAAAATGATCCTGGCCCTAATTCCTTTTTCATGCTCTTAACCTTTATTTTCTTTATTGTTGTAGACTGTCATTCTTCTCTTTCTCACATTTTTAATCTCTCTCCCACTCTTTATTTTTTTTTATAAGTTTATTTATTTATTTATTTTTGGCTGTGTTGGGTCTTTGTTGCTGTGCGCGGGCTTTCTCTAGTTGCGGTGAGCAGGGGCTACTCATTGAGGTGGCTTCTATTGTTGTGGAGCTCAGGCTCTAGGCACGCAGGCTTCAGTAGTTGTGGCATGTGGGCTCAGTAGTTGTGGCACACGGGCTTAGTTGCTCTGCGGCATGTGGGATCTTCCTGGACCAGGGCTCGAACCCGTGTCCCCTGCACTGGCAGGTGGATTCTTAATCACTGCACCACCAGGGAAGTCCCTCCCACTCTTTATTGGCTCCTTCTTCTTAGTGTATAAATAGGTTCAACTTCCCTTGATTCTTAGAAACACAACAAACTTTGCCTCCCATCCATCTTCTTTTACATCTCAGAAGTCATCATGTCTTGTGAACTCTGTGTCTCACAACTGACTTCTACCAATCCTATCTTCTCACAATTTAGAGAAACTGTTCTCTTAAAACTCACCATTAGCTTTCTAATTACCAAATAAATTGACCTTTTCTCAGATTCTCAGGGCATCCAACACTGCTGAACATGTCCTTATAAACCATGGTTTCTCAACCTTGGTGCTAGTGATACCTTTGAGCTGGGAAAATCTTTGCTGGGGGGACCGTCCTGTGCATTGCTAGATGTTTGGTGGCACCCCTGGTCGCCACCACTGGATGACAGCAGCACCCCAGCTCCAGGGGGCAAAACTGCTGCAGGTAAAGAACCACTGTTCTAAACGATCTCCTCTGTTGCCTTCCACACATTGTGCCAACCTGGTTGTTTTCTATTTAACTGATGTACCGTCAAAGCCTGATAATTGTCTTCTCTTCTTCCAACCACCGCCTGAACCTCTGCAGCTCCAAGTTTCCTTCAGCTAATTCTTTGTTATCTTTCTCTTTCACCTGCCTTCATCCCATCCACTCAAAGGTCTCGTAGTTGTATGTCTATGTTCTTAACACAAAAATTGACATAAAAGCTTTGACCCTCTTCTGAAGTCCACCCTTAATTCTCCAACAGGCCTGCTATGGAATGGAAACATTTGTGTGTGAAGGATCGACTACGTGAATGGCAGTGTGTTTAGCACTGTGGGAGATGAAATGGACATGAATTCTACTCTCCAGGAATTCGAAATCTAGTGGCAGAGCCATGACTGTGTTGCAAAGGATTAAAAAGCTAGTTAGTGCCAGAGCTGAGAGTAGGACTTAGGTCCTCTGACTCTCATTTCAGTATTCTTTCTTTTTTTTTTTTTTTTTAAAGTTTTACTTGATTTTATTTATTTATTTATTTATTTATTTTTGGCTGTGTTGGGTCTTCGGTTCGTGCGAGGGCTTTCTCCAGTTGCGGCAAGCGGGGACCGCTCTTCATCGCGGTGCGCGGGCCTTTCTCTATCGCGGCCCCTCCCGTCGCGGGGCACAGGCTCCAGACGCGCAGGCTCAGCAATTGTGGCTCACGGGCCCAGCCGCTCCGCGGCATGCGGGATCTTCCCAGACCAGGGCTCGAACCCGTGTCCCCTGCATTAGCAGGCAGACTCTCAACCACTGCGCCACCAGGGAAGCCCCAGTATTCTTTCTAATTGAATTTAAAAAGGAAAACACAACCATACTTTCTGTCACCTTAAATGTATAGTGGAATATCACTGTACTATCTTACATTGTCATTTTTTCCTAATTAGACAAATAAAGCATGCATAAATATTAATATTATAAGAGAAAATTTATAAGGCTAATTCTGAGAATGTACATTTATATCTTATTGAAACTGCATAATGCATTAGCTTAAGGTCCAGAAAGAAATATTTTAAAGATTGGGTCAGAAAATAGGCCCATGTTGGTGGTAGGCCACAAAAAGACTTTAGAAATTTAGTGCTGCCTTGGAAGAGCGGACACAGGTGGAGTTCCCCAAAGCAGACACCTGAGAGTCACGTAAAGACACAAGGTAGGCACCATGGGGATGATTACAAGCCTATGGGATGAACATGTCCAAGACTGGTTTAATAAACTCATTTGACACTTTTATCAGTAACATATATTCTTCCTACTTAAATACAGCTTTGCGAGAGTCCTGGATGCCTATAATTTACTAAGGAATCATAACCTAGAGTGACCTAAAATGACTGGAAAAGAGGAAGAATAGAGGAAGCGCCAAGACCAATTTTTGTCCCCTATTGCCAGTTCACATGGTGAGCATACTTTGAAGACAATAGTATAATTGTATAATTATTATATAACAGTGGTATGTATAGTATAGTAGTATAATTATGTAAATTTTTATATATTTCAAAATTATTGCTTATAAAAAAGTATATTTAAAATTCCCTCTACAAAAACACGATTTGATAATTGTTCGTTTCCTTAAATCTCATGTTTTCAATCAATCTTTTTGTATTAATAAAGAAAAACAATCCACAGCTTTATACATGGTAAAGTTAAGCAACAATATTGAGTATTTCCATAAAATTTTTAATTATACATTCAGAGTGTGGTCACAGGACTCATGATAATAAATATTTGCTGGGTTTATTTTGTTCCCAAGTATGCTAATATTGGCTACTAAGATGCACTTGGTTCACAGACATTTACATTTTAGCAATAGCTTCCAGAGAAGCATCCAAGCCCCACCTTTTATTATTGCTTTTTCACTCACAGATACATTAATCATCAGTCTAAATTTGAGAAAACTATCTTTCCTGCATTATCCAAAATGCAGTTGCTATTGGTGAACAAAATTATCTATTCATATGAGACCTTTCATAGAAAGAGGATATTTAAAGCATTTGTGAGCTAGTTCCACTTTTATTACTTGTTTAATGTATCAGAGTTCTATACACACCAAAATAACATGCCAAATTGCTCTGTTACTGAGATGAAATCACATACAACACAAATACTCTACTTTAGACCCCTTAAGATGGGACTTAAGATGAACAGAATCCATGGACATCAGATCAACGGGAGATTTTAAGAGAAGCTTCATTTCTTAAAATTGAAGTATAATTAATTACAATATTATATTCGTTTCAGGTGTATGACATAGTAATTTGATATTTTATAGATTATACTCCATACAAAGTTATTACAAAATATTGACTATACTCCCTGTGCTGTAAACTACATCTTTGTAACTTATTTATCTTATACTTCTTCATCCCCTTTACCTATTTTGCCCCTCCTCCCATCCCTCTGCCCTCTGGTAACCACACTAGTTTGTTCTCTGTATCTGTGAAACAGTATGGTGCTGACACAAAAACAGACACACAGGTGACGGAACAGAATAGAGAGCCCAGAAATGAACCAGGCACATACGGTTGAGAAGCTTCATTTTTCAGGCTAGTATGACCGAAAGGCTTCTGTTGATAACATGGGACATTTCAGTGCTTTTCATGTGCACACCACTTCCTGTTGCTCCAAAACTCGAGCTGTGCCTCCCCGGAGCTTCTCAGGCTCTCCCCCAGGGATGGGACAAGACCTGCTGTCCTGAGCTGAGAACACAGCAACGTACAGTGTGAAACGGACGGCGGTAAACAGGCCCTGGGGAAGCTACAGTGTTGTGCGAACATAAAGAAAGGAAACTAAGAGAAAAGGGAAAGAAAGAAGGACAGAGAGAAGAGAGACCCAGGGCATTAGATTCCAATCTTGACTTCACTCTTAACACAGTGTGTGGTGCTTAGCAGATGTTTAACAAATGGGCGACCACCTGCAAATCTGTCAAGCTATTGACTGTAGTATCACCTGTTATCACTTCTGTTACACTCTCACAGGATTATGGTGAGAATCAGTGTCAGTGCTCTATGTAGAAGTCCTTTGAGGACTCTAAACTGTTGACATATTTCATAAAACATTATTACCATTAGCATTATTACCTCATACAGAAAGAGGATGATTGCCAGAGGTTAATAAAAAAAGGAATCAAAGAATTCACCCAGGCCATGTTCTATCACCTACCAATTCAGGGAAAGATGGAATCACAGATTGTAGCCAGGCCTTGTACGTGACCAAATGGATCAAACCGAGTGACTCATTTCAATAAGTTCAAGGCTCTAGAAAGTTCTAGACTAGAAATGACCATCCAAATGCTGAATGCCAAATGTGGCACCACAGGAAGCTCTGTGGTTGTTCTAGGAAAGGGACGTGCTGACTGGGGCTATTAGAAAGCTGGCCTCATAGTTAATAATGCTGTATTGCATATTTGAAAGTTGCTAAGACGGTAGATCTTAAAAGTCTTCATCACAAGAAAAAACATTTACAACTATGGATGGTGATGGATCTTGACTTATTGTGGTGATAATTTTGTAATATACACAGTTTTTGAATCATTGCATTGTAACACCTGAAACTGATATGATGCTATATGTGATTATACCTCAGTAAAATTTTTTTTGAAAAAATTTAAAAAGCCAGTCTCTGTTGAAGTGACCCCAAATCTAGTCATGTGGAACCCAATGCCTATCCTTCCAGTACTTTGTCTTATATTCCTAAACATTACACCAACCTTGGCTCACTTAGATGAAGAGAAATGTTATCTTTGCCCCTTCAGAGTAATGTGTTACACACTGAAATTTGAGGGAATTGTAAGTATCCAAAAAAATCATCTAGCCCTTTGACTTCCCCTTCCCTACTCTATTTCCTTCAATTAAACAATAAGAATAAAAACCTTATTCACTTGGATTTATTGGTTTGTGTTTAATTATCTGTGTGTTTTGGGAAACTTTACTTATTTGAGTCTGATTTTCTTCATTTGTAAATATGGGACATTATATCAATTGATATCTGCAGTTACTGTTAACTCTAATTCATGTTGAGAATCTATGAAATCAGTGATACTAAGAAGATATCAGCACCAACATTTCAAATTCATGCATTTTAATTCAGACTTCTATTGAAAATAACTTTTCCTTTTACCAATATTAAATATTATACACAGGACACTTAATTAAATATGTTCTCAGCCATCAGATAATTTACACCAACCAAAAGAAAAATGGTTTATTAAAATGCTTTCACAAGTGCCCTCTCCCAAGGTCCTCTATTATGCATTTGTACCTTCCATCAACTTTCTAATTAAAAAAAAAAGACAAAATGCCAAACTTTAAACAATGGATTAAAGAAAAGTGTCAAAGAATTTACAGAGGTAAGCATATGCCTTTACCTTTTAATAAAAAACCAATTTCAAATTGACACAGTGGTGGTAAAGCAGTGGAGAAGAAGAAATAGGAAATTATTTTTACCTGGATTAAAAAGTCACACTAGGGTTTAACTTATTGTCCATTTGTTCACTTGCAAATAAAGTCGCCTATATGCAGCTTCAGTATCACCCCCAGTGAGCCTTAAAATGCAAAAATACCCACGAATGTGCACAAATAATATTTCTTTGGTAAATATCAAGAAGGGAACGTTTATATCTTATACACGGTATTATATCTCTATGTTTCAGAAGCAAACATAACAATGCTACTTAATGATACTTACCATTTTTAATCCCTAAATTTATTTTGAAAACAAGAATACCAAATGATTCTTGTTTGGTAATCACAGGAAAATATGTCCACAGGACATTTAAGATGAATTAATACAACGAGTCTGTTGTAAAAACAGTATATTTTATGGGTCAGAATGACATAGAATATTTATCTTTGTCATAAGAAAGAGTCTCCATGAATTACGGTGTGAGCTCTCTAGAGCAATCAATTCTCTCCTCACCTGTGGAATAAATATATTTTACTGCAGTCATCATGCATCCTTGTAGACTGCTAAGGGTAGTCTGCTCTCAGGTTCATGGGTATATCAATTTATTTGTATGGGTGTAGACCCACATGATATGCATACTTACTATATTAAGCAGAAATTTGTAGATTTATTCCCAAATGAGTGTAGAATGTCAAGAAATATATATATATATGTATATATTAGTCTTATTGTCCTCTCAAGTAGTTTGCTTTTTCATTTAGTCAAATAATATGCATCAAGACACTTCAGCAAGATGAAATACCTGCCTCTTAGAAAATCAGACTAAAGTATCCTAAAGTTGAAGCTCCCACCTTTCCTGCTCAGAAAATCATTTATAAACCCCTCAGGCTCGCCTGCACACACTAAAGAAAGAAACAATCCAATAAACTTAAAGAGATGAATGTGAAGTCAAACTGTGGTGTAAATGGACCTATTTAATGGAGAATCAAAAGATTCCTAATGGGCTGAGTCACCTGCATGCTCTTGCTTGCATTCTACCTTACAGGAGCTCTGTTTGATTACAAAAGAAATGCATAATATTGATACTAGATAAAAATCGATTGATATTGAAGAAACTCTATACCTAACAATTTACACCTTTCTTTCCTCTGCATACATCATTTTACAATTCTCTAAGTTGTTAGACTAAAGAATGTAACACATGCATTCAGGATGGGTCTACTGAGTCAAATATTACTTAATCAATGATTTAATTCTTTAGTGTCCAGCTGCTTGACTTCCTATAGGTGAAACATCTGACTCTTTTTCACTTTATATTAAACTGTTTGGTATTATACAGCTATAGCTGTGAAACAAGAATCCTAAGAAAGTGATTAAAAGTAGAATTAAATGACATTGAAGAGTTAGCATATTAAATTTCTTAATGGACAACTTGTTTGATTTCCATTATCTCCAGGTACATTTCACTCAGAGCCTGAGATCTTATGTCAATGCTTTTCATTGTTGCTGATATTAACAGTGCTTTTGAATGAGGACAATTTCCTAATGTGGTTTTGTATTTACCTGAGTGGTGACTCTGTTTTCTTTTAACATTTTTAATGGCTACAAATAGAAAGCTATTAGCAGTCAATAGGTCTGGGAGCCCTGGTTGTCTCAAATTAAAATGCCTGTGGAAGAAGAGAGTGAGGGAATCTAGTGCAAATGTGGTGGCTATTGAGGGAAAGGACAATTGATAGTATGTTAATGATCTGATTTATAAATGAATTCCTGGTAATTTTCCCCCAACAATGTTGCCTCATTTAAAAAAATTATGATAAAAAATTAGTATCATAAAATTCACCATCTTAACTATTTTTAGGTGGAAAGTTCAGTAGTGTTAAGTATGTTCACATTGTTGTGAAACAGATCTCCAGAAATTTTTCATTTTGCAAATCTGAAACCTGATATTCATTAAACAACAACTTGGTTCATTTTAACAGTATCTTTATTTCCACATTGTTTGATTGTCTTCAAAATACTTTCATATATGTTCCTAATTTGATGTTTCCTTTACTCAAAATGTTAATAATATTACACATAAGCTTGAGCACTTACTATGTGCTGGGTATTGTGTTAAGTGCATAATAAGTATTCAGAATATATTTGTCAAGGGAATCACTGAAGAAACAACATTTTTTTCTGAGTTTATGGCTTTACATTGTCTTATTCATATGTAATTGAAAACATTTTACAGAAAGTGTTTCACTATAGAAAATGTAAAAATATATTAAACATATTGTTATTACTAGAAAGTTCTGTAGATGTTAACTTTATGATCTTTTTTACTTTAAAATACTGCTATTTTTATATTGACAATTTAAAAATTTCTATTATTCCTCAACATTTTACTAGTGACAATGAATATTATGATTCGTATTATTCCATTGTCCTGAGATATTACAGATTCATTGCTGCAGCAGCCAGGTTTTGAGGAAAATGAAACCATCAATTCTCTTCCTTCTGTTTTTTCCTCATACACACCCACACTTGTTCATCGTAATGTCTAACATTTAAAAATTTCTCTTTTCTAGGATGCTTAGAGTGTATTCCCAAGAGTCAGTAAATATTCTGTTTGGCTGTAAATAAAGACTTGGTTAATTCCCAATTTATTGGAAAGTCTTATCTGCTATGGTGAGTACTGGCAAAGTGTTAAGACTTGGATACAAATGCCTAGGATTTTTTTTTTCTGACCTGGCCTCTGAGCTCTGTGATTTAGGACAACTTACTTCTCTCAGAGTTTCAGTTTCCTCATCTGAAATATGTAGGTAACAATGCTGTGTCATAGGAGTTATTGGGATAAAAATCATATGGGATAATGGATGTAAAAGGCTCTGAAACAATAAGGTTTCTCTAAAATATACTGGTTTATACCGGGAGCCTGGCTAACAACAGGATTCAATCATTAAAATGTATATTTATGAAGCATTGTAACTAGAACCCTTTTTCGCAATGACTCACATGGAAATACTTCTCTAGTGAAAAAAAATGGGTGCTGAGACACATTTAAATTTCTGATTCCAAGGCAGGTTCAGTGCTGTAGTCCCTTCTCTGCTTCTTTTATACTCATAAATTTTTTTTTCTCAGTCTACAAATTCCAGTGAAATAGAATTCTGTATTTTATGTTGTCAGTATCAAAGAAAGTTTAAGACATTTCTGTTTTGTTATAAATATATCTTTCTGTGTTAAGCTCTAGAAACTGGTGAGAAGTGAAAATTTCTAGGAAGAAGCCTTTTACTGCAAAACTTTTCCTTTTTTTTGTATGTATTTGTATATGTAATTTGAGTATCTTTTGACTCAAAGATCTTTTCACTCAAAGAAGGCTGTGTGGCTTTCTCTATTTGGATGGCATGCTTGATGACATCAGAGAAAAGGTCTCATCTGTTATCTAATTCTATCCACATGGGCCTGAAAATAAAGATATTGTGTACAGAGGAAGCATTAGTAAATATCACCTCTCTCTGTAGTTCCTTTATCCCCTTTTCTATTTACCTTTATAGGTCAGAATTTCCTTAAGTTCCATGCATTATTGGAATGGCCTATTAAATGTTTTCTCCCTTCCCAATCTCTTCCCCTCCATCTATCTCATGTAAAAATACAGCTAATCTGAAGCTCTCCCTGATCCCATGACTCTTTTCCCCTCAAATTGTTAGCGGATTCTTAATCTCTAAAGCTGTGCTGTCCAGCATGTCGGCCACCAGCCACATGGGACGATTGCTCACTTGAAACGTGGTTAGTCTGAATTAAGATGTCCTGAAAGTGTAAAATACACACTAGATTTTGAATAGTTCGTAAAAAACCTATCTTTTTCATAATTTAATATCAATTATGTGTTGAAATAGAAATATTTTGGATATATTGATATATTATTAAAATTGATTTCATCTGCTTCTTTTTTATTATAAAACTGGTACATGTTTATTGATTAAAAACATAGATACTACCAAGTTAGAAAGAATACAGTAAAAATGATCCATATTCTCACCATTATAGATATTTCTTATTTATATTTTGGTGAATATACTTTCAGACTTTTCTTTATCCATAAACACATGTTATTTAGTAGTTTGTTTTTTTTTTTTTAAAGTAAACAGAGATAGCTGCAAATATATGTAGGGATATATTGTTTTTATTTGCTCTAGGATATTTCATGGAATGGATGAACCATGATTTATTTAACGACTAAATGGTTAACTATCGATGCACAGCAAGTCACACTCCAACTGAGTGGTATTGAACCATTTATTACCTCTCATAATTTCTGTTCAGGAATTTGGAAAGACCTGGCTGGGCAGTCGTCCCTTGCAGCGTGTCATGCAGTTGCAGTCAGATGTCAACTAGGCTGAGCGGGACTGGAGAATCCACTTCTAAAGTGGTTCACACACGTGGCTGCCAGGTTGCTTCTATCTGTTGGCTGGGAGCCAATCCATGAGGCTTCCTGAGTGTTCTCGAGCCCTTGTAGCTGGCTTCCCCCAGGAAGAGTGATCCAACAGATAAGGCAGAAGCTGCAATGCCTGTTATGACCTATCTACAGACGTCACACACCATCACTTTTGCTATATTCTGTCACCTGCACAGGGCTAGCCCCAGTCCATTGTTGGAGGGGAACGCAGAAGAGCACAAATTATCAGGAGTCATCTTGCGGCGGGGGGCGGTGGTGTTGGCTACCTACTGCTTTTTTTTTAACATTTTTAATGTGGCTACTAGAAAATCTAAAATTATATTTGTGACTTGCATTGGTGGCTCCCATTATCTTTCCATTGGACAGCTGGAGAATCAAGTTTAAACCTCTTACTCTGGTATGAGCCCCAGTCTCACCCTTACTTCCCACCACCTTTTTTTCATAGATCACATGTTAACAAAATTGGAAAACTCACTGTTTCCAGTCCCTTTCCTAGTATATCTCTCTCTTTGGGTCTTTTTAACTCATTGATATTATGTATGCATATCTTAAGGAACTTAGCACTATTGATTACTTTTTATTTTAACTTATAGGCATGTTTCTTTCAAGGTAGTGCCCAAATCTAAATTTTTATTTGTATCTGTGTAAGCTATAGCATGGCCCCTTTCCTAAAGGTAGAGTTGCCAGATAAAATACAAGATGCTCAATTAAATTTGAATTTCAGGTAACCAAGGAATAATTTTTAGCATCAAACTATTTAGTACATACTTATACTAAAAAATTATTTGTTATTTATCTGAAATTCAAATGTACCTGTGTGTCCTGTGTTTCTATTTACTAAATCTAGCGATCCTACATAGTGGGCATTCTGCAATTCTTCATAAAATGATGGCACTAGAAAGCATACATGAAAAATATTTAAATGGTGATAAAATGAAGGGAAAGTAATCTACATGAGTGTCCTAGAGCCCTGATTATCCTGCCAACTACGAGCTTCAAAATCTCTTTAAGACTAAGCTAATAATTAAAATCAAATCATAAAGCTGAGCTAATATAAAAGGGATTGTAAATTTTACTGCAATTTCTTTTTTTTATAGTGGAAGAGCAGTGCTCATATTTTGAGGTAAATTTGACAAAAATAGAAGGAAAACATTCTTAATAAGAAGTGATGAGAAATGGCATCACCAATGGAGAAAACATATCTACGTCTTTTTCTCATCACTTATCAGTTTGAACAAAACCACATTTAAGTTTTATATGCAGTACTTCACTCTTATATTTACAAGGCTTTGGGGCACTGCTGGACTAATAGGAGAAGCAAGAGGTGCCAGTAATTTCCATAACAGACTTTCCTTCGCTGATACCCAGATATGCAGACATGTTTGTTTCAAGCTATCTGATTAAGCTTTCAAACTCTTGGACACTTACCTAAGCTGAAATATCGTTTGTTTATCCAGCATTATTGCTCTACTGTCTCTACCCTGTTAAAGCTGTACAATTACCCTATGAACAGCGTAAATAGCATGGAAGCTGTTTCCATTTTTCAGAAATAACAGAAGGAACATCTTCAAGCCCTGTGGCTGAATCTAGTGTCATTGTAAAGTTGAATGATGCCCTGATATAAACTGGGCACCAAGCTAAATAAATAGCAATGTGAAGAGGGCATCATCCCATTGCTGCATTTACTGTCCTTAGGTATTTCCCACATCAACAGGACTCTCTTTCATATTTAATTGAAATATTGCCTTTTCAAATGTGTTCATTTAAATTTCAGGGCCAATTTTCTGGTAATTTTGCCTGGGCTAGCATCATCTTAAACTTCACAGGAACTCTGCATGTACACGGAATACTCAGTCAGTTCTCTCCAGAATTGGATGTGTTGATCACATCCAGATGGCCTCATTTTACGACCTCTGCCATCAGGTCATTAAGTGAAATAAGTTCCAATAACTCCTCAATCCTGTATGCAAGTGTTCATTCTTTAGAACTACTTAAAATTTAAAATATATGCTTAAGATGCCCTTATAAAACACACACACACACACACACACACACACACACACACACACACACACACATACACACAGAATTTGATCTCTGGCTCTGTGGTTTTTTCCTTGCCAGTTACCATAGTGAGAAATGAAATTAAAAGGGGTTATGAGTCTTGTGTTCTCTTTTCAATTAAGCGGCTCTCTAACCCAAGTTGAAACTGATAGACCCAGACACCCATACCTCCTGGTTATCACCATCTTTCCTATTTTAATGAATAAGGTCTATTTGGAGTTTTAACGATTCGATGTAAATAACTCCCTAGTGAATGTCAAGTTCATGGATTACTGGCTCCAGAGATCTAAGTAACAAAATTAATGGCTTGCCGACTTGGACTGGCTACATCTAATTATAATTCTGATGCAAACTTTTTTGTGTGGTTCCCTTCAGAGCACCACAAATCATTTGCCTGATTTGTTATCCAAAACTGAATTCAAAGAGTATTATCTTTTCTATAAGTTGGAAGTACTCGATTGATTGATTTACAAATCTGCAATCAGGTTAGCAGACGGCATAGCCCACTTCCACTTCAGAACAGGGATATCATAACATCAGACTCTTATAGCTGTTCTGGTTTCAGCAAGAGGCCTAAATTTCAAAAGTACACCTTTGTACCCTGGCACAGAAATGGCAAGAATCCAAGCACTACTGCAGTGGCTTCCCTAGCTTGAATGTTGCTCTCTCCATTTTACCATTTTCAGAAACTGGGAAATAGATGATACTACTATCTTCCCAGTCACAGCAACCAAACCAAAAAAATTATCTTTGGTGAGGCCTTTCTACATTTGTTCTTCGTTTCCAGTCTTTCATAGCATTGTAAAAAATGGGTTCTAGCTTCATCTTGATGAAATGATGGAAACATTTTGGCACTCACTGACCTTTTAAGACAGGCTATGAAGTCCCCAAAATGCAGTCTACTAAAGCAATGAAAAGTTGGCTTTCACTTTCTATTTTGAGGTTCTATAAGAGCCAGAAATAATTCTGACCTTCCAGATATGATTCTGCACTATCTGATAATTTCAAATATTACAATATATTGGCAAGTGAGGGATGATAGAGCCATTGTGTGATAAATAGGTTATAGAGTCGGACAGCCGGGGTCTTAATCTTTGTTCTTTCACTTAGGAGCTGTGTAGCTTTGGCCAATTTGCTCACACACACCCGCATCCGAGTTTCCATTTATATACTTATCTATAAAACTGCGATCATGGTAATAATTCTCATTTTGTGGAGTTGAGATGAGGAATAAATAAAGAATGCTTGCTAAATACAGTCGATCTTCATTATTTGCAGATTCTGTATTTGCAAATTCACCTGCTTGCTAAAATTTATGTGTAACCCCCAGCTCAGTACTTGCGATCATTCGTGGACATGTGTGTGCATAAAGTTGTGACAAATTGGAGTCCTCTGATGCCCACGTTCCCAGCTGAGGCTGAACAAGATGAAGCTCTGCCTTCTTGTTTCAGCTCTCATACTATAAACTAGTGTCCTTTTTGCAGCCTATTTAGTGCTACATTTTTTACATGTTTGTGCTTTTTGTTGATGATTTCACTCTTTAAAATGGGTCCCAAGTGTAGAGCTGAGGTGCTCTGGTATTTCTGAAATCTGTGCTGGGATGTGCATTATGGAGAAAATATGTGTGTTAGACAAGCTTCAATCAGACATGAGTTATAGAGCTGTTGGCTATGAGGCCAATATTAATGAATTAATAATAGATATTAAATAAGGTGTCTTTAAGGAGAAACCCACATAAAACAAGGTTATGTATTGATTAGTTGATGAAAATGTTGAGAGCAGAGGCTCACAGGAACCTAACCCTGTATTTCCCTTAGGAGCCGTGGTTTAGTATTCGATAATTTAGTGCTCACATTCATGGTGACATTATACAATATAATTACTGTGAATAAAGAGAATTGTATGTAACTCAGAGCCTGACATATGATAAATGCTTACAAAATGCCAATATAATAATTATAAATAATAATAATTATCATCACTGCACATACTTTGCATCAATACATTCAGTTTTAAGGGAACTCACAGGAACCTTTAAGAAGAAAAGGAGGATATTTAACTTTACTGGCTACTATGGTATAGATCCATTAGCAGCAGCTAAACAAAAAACTGGCCTTAATCAGTTGGAATCTCTTATTTTTATGACATTATTGATGGTGTCCTCCTGGAATTCCAGTGTGGCTCTAGGCTCTAACAGAGTACAGCAGAATACTGGAAATATGAGGACAAAAGTCAAGATATCTCTATCCACTGGCTTCATGAAATTATTTAATGATCCCAGTAGTCTGAGACTTGATTATGTATTAAACACCTTTAACTGCCCTGGGGTCACTGATATCTTAAAGTTCTTTACCTGACATATAATTGATTTTGTCAGAATTGATGAGATTATCTGGCATATTCTCCCTTGCCAGTGGAGTAAAAACCTGGAAGCGTAACAGGTTCAGGCTTAATTGGTTTTGTGCAGCCCAGCTTGAGTCCTTAATAAAGGACATGGAAGTTGGCACCAGGAAGTTTCTCCGAGAAACTCTTCCAACTCAATTGATTTAGAACATGATGAAAAGTCCTTTGTACAGTAATCCAGGAGCTGTTGTATGCTAATGACCATGCTCTTGAAGCCCAGGGGTGAGAAGACGTGAAAATGATCACCCAGCCTCCTGCAGACTCTGCATGGTGACTGGACTAATCAGCCTGTGAGAGATGGATTAGGTCATAGCCTCCACCGAGGAAACCCGGAATCCAGCCAAAGACTTTCAACGACGGTGCAGAGGAGAGAGATGCCAGTGAATGTGGCCATGCAGACTTCACATAATCCTATGGCTGTCTAGTTTTCAGCTCTAGGAAATCAGATGGAATGGGCTCCTACATCCTTCGGCAGGCTGGCAGCCAGAGGATACCACCACCATCGCTTCTGGCTTGGGAACAGGGGCGCTTCAGAGCTCCACTTGTGTTCAGATTTCTTTTTCCTTTTCCCTTTTCCTTAGCTTTGATTTTTTTCTTTCTTTTTTTTAATTTTTATTTTATATTGGAGTATAGTTGATTTACAATGTTGTCTAAGTTTCAGATGTCCAGCAAAGTGATTTTGTGATACATATATCTATTCTTTTTCAGATTCCTTTCCCATATAGGTTATTACAGAGTACCGAGTAGAGTTCCCTGTGCTACACAGTAGGTCCTTGTTGATCATCTCTTTTATATATAGTAGTGTGTATATGTTAATCCCAATCAGATTTCTAAAATGTTATGAAATTGGACTTCTCTTAGTGCAGAGGAGGACTTCACAGAAAAACTCATAAACATCATCTAGGTCTCATACAAGAGGTCTGCCAGTATTAGCAAAATGCTCTTAGCAATAGGTGTAAAGGTTTAAAGAAGAAGAATGGAGACCTCTGTACTATACAAAGCAGAGTTCAACGGGCTGGTATCCATGCCCACATAGGAATGACTACTGTGTGGTGTTTCACCAAGGGCTGAAAAGGAGCTTACCAGGCTCTCAGGTCACAGATCCAAGTTCCCATGCAGCGCTAGATTCCAAAGCAAGCTCGGCCAAAGAAGACCATGGGGCTGTTACATAATTTCATCTGGAAATGTGGGCACGTCTCATCCATTCATTTGTCCCCAGCGCAGGGCACCAGGTAGTGAAGAACCCCCAGCTCTGAAGTTACACGCCTCTGATTTTATGGTTATTAGCTAAGTGACCTTTGGCAGGTTACTAAATCTCTCCTGTGCCCTCATTATCTTTATCAACAACCTGTTAGGACTGCTGCCCAGACTTGATGAGATTCTGTAGGGAAAGTTACAGTGCCTAGAACATGTTGGGTTCTTAAACATCAGGTTTTGCCCCTTTGTTCCAAGAAGTTGCTCGAACAATGATACCTGAATTGGCTTGGTTTGGTTTTGCTTCTCTCCTTTGCGTTGGCTTAGACAGCTGGCTTCTTGGTTCTCATTTGCTTCTGTTTCTGGCTCATATTTTACACCTCGGAGGTGACTTAATCACCCTGGCCTTGTTTTACATGTCGTGGCTCTGGTTTGCTCCCCAGATCCCATACTCTTTGGCACATACAATAGCTGGCAGGCCTCTGCCCTGGTTCTTGGCATATTCCCAAACATGAAAGGCAGAATTTCTTAGATTTGCTCATTCATCTACTTTCCCCAAGACGGAGCATGTATGAATACCTTCAAACATCCCACTTCAACCCATGATTCATGTAATAAGGTGCAGTTGGGGCTTTCTCCATAATTTCTAGAAGGCACTGCTGAGAGATTTTCCTTGACCAAATCCCACCTCTTTCTCTGGTTAGTTAATAATTAAAAGTCATAGTTTCTCTAATTTTCCACTATAGCTCACTGTACAGTAGGTTCCCTGAGAAAACTCACTTTACCTGTTTTGAAGGCAGGGTAATTACCAGGCTTATTTTTGAACCACTAACAAGATAGTCCATCAAATAAAAACACATATCCTTACTTTTATTCAGATTTTTTTTTATTAGAAAAATTGCTTCTTAGTAAAGAGTTCTCAGATAAATGCCTTCAGCTTCTTTTATCCTGAGAAGGTTTTTTTTAAAGACTGTTAAAGGGTTTCCCTGGTGGCAGAGTGGTTAAGAATCCGCCTGCCAATGCAGGGGACACGGGTTCAAGCCCTGGTCCGGGAAGATCCCACATGCCGCGGAACAACTAAGCCCGTGTGCCACAACCACTGAGCCTGCACTCTAGAGCCCGAGAGCCACAACTACTGAGCCCACGTGCCACAACTACTGAAGCCCGCACGCCTAGAGCCTGTGCTCCGCAACAAGAGAAGCCACCGCAATGAGAAGCCCGCTCACGTAGCACCCGCTCACTGCAACTAGAGAAAGCCCACGCGTAGCAACAAAGACCCAGAGCAGCCAAAAATAAAAATATATATTAAAAAAAAAGAGAAGACTGTTAACGTCTCTTTGGTTTACTAGTGATTTTTGCTACATTTTGTATAATTAGTGTTAAAATACAGTTATCTGATGTATAATCAATCATGTTCCTTAAGGTATAAGGTCAAGGATCCTACTGTATTTAACTGGAGGAAATAGAGATCCGGATCATGAAGGCTGTGCAGGGAGCTGATGAAAGAATCAGACCAGGACTCCTGCTCTTGGTGTCTCATACTCTATTCACTAAGTCACGTTCTTTCACCTGTAATTTTTTTTTTTAAATAAATTTATTTATTTATTTACTTTTGGCTGCGTTGGATCTTCGTTGCTGTGTGCGGGTTTTCTCTAGTTGCGGCGAGCGGGGGCTACTCTTAATTGCGGTGCGCAGGCTTCTCACTGTGGTGGCTTCTCTTGTTGCGGAGCACGGGCTCTAGGCACATGGGCTTCAGTAGTTGTGGCTTGCGGGCTCAGTAGTTGTGCCTCGTGGGCTCTAGAGCACAGGCTCAGTAGTTGTGGCACACGGGCTTCGTTGCTCCACGGCATGTGGGATCTTCCCGGGCCAGGGCTCGAACCCATGTCCCCTGCATTGGCAGGCGGATTCTTAACCACTGTGCCACCAGGGAAGTCCCTTTCACCCGTAACTTTTAAGACCCATGTTCACCTAAAGAGCCATAAGCATATTTATAGATTATTTTTTCTTAATCATGAAGAAAATGTGTTTGAATGTGACCCACTTCCCACGAACTCTTGTAATGGTGACTTTGTGGTACACAATACCAGAAAGCCCAGACCAGTATTTCATCCTACCGGTGCTCGCTCATCTTGGCTGCATACTTTCTGTCCTTGGGGCAGTGAATCCACTTCACCTGTCCACCAGTCCCTCCATCACCTGCCCTAGCCCTCAAAAGACAGCTGGAAGGTAAGTGCTTCACAAATGCTGTTGGTGGCATGGCGGTGTGAGCATCTTTATTTAATTCTCTTTCCTAAAGCTTTTTTCAATTAAAAATGTGAATAAGTGGCTAGATCAAATGAATAAAGTATTTTTAAAAATTTATAGAAGCAGAAACCATTCTGGTTGAATCTCTAACCTACGAACAAAAAAGGAAAACAAAAACCAAAAGGAAAAAGAAAAAAAGTAAATATCCAGTATATTTATAGAAGAAAAGGAGGATTATCATGACCAATAACTTAATAAGGGAAAACTGTATATCTGTTTCCAGTACCTAGATAGTTAAAGGAACAGAGAACAAGATATACAGTGGAAAGGGCACTAGACTTGCAGACATTAGTTAAGAATTTCACTCTCAGTTCAACAATATATTAGCAGTGAGAACAAGTTACCTATTGTCTACAGGCTGCTGTTCTTTGTACCGTATGCAGTGGCTATAATTGTCCCTGCCTTCTTCACAGTCTTGTAATGATAAAACATGATAATATTTGCGAAAAGTGTTTGAATTTCTTGAAAAATATAAGGTCATACAAATGTAAAATACTACTATCGGTAGAAGGCCCTTAATATAACAAGACCATTGTAAAGAGCCTCCTAACTCATCTCTTGGCTTCTTGGTATATATCTTGTCCTATTCAACATGCACCTCAATGCTAGTTTAGTCATCTAAAACATACCATTTTCCTGCTCAAAAGCAAACCCAAATTCTCCCACCCCAAAAAACCCTCCAAAACAAACAAAAACTCTGTAATTGTACCACTGCTTATGAGACAAAGTAGAACTCCATTATATAGTTTATCCTTGACACTAACTCTTACTTCACTTGTGGCAAAACCACTCTCCTCACTGCCTCATCAGCCCTGAGATTTCCAGCATCTATACCCTATGCTCCATCCTCCGAGACTGATACCCATCCTCCAAGACTGATACCCATCCTCCAAGACTGATACCCATCCTCCAAGACTGAGCTCCAACACAATCACCGCATCTTCAGGTGACTCAGCATAGTATAAAAAGCCCTATACTTAGATTCTGGCTCTTCTTCTGCTACCAAATCAGCTTTATAATCTTAGGTAAGTCAATCAAACTCTCTGGACGTCAACTTTATTAACTTAAGAAGGGATAATAATACTCCCAAGGCCTGGATAAGAGGATTCCTCAATTCCCTTTCAACTCATGGCCTTTAAAATCAACCAACCAACCTCTCTATGTTGTTGAGAGAAGCTCTGAGAGTATTTCGTTTCTTCATCACAAATAGTCCTTACTCTAATATGAAATAGTTAACTGACGTTTGAATTCATTTGCATATAACCAACGTTCATAGTTGCTGACCTGAGGGTATGAATCCATACTCTTGCAGATAATGGACAATATGAATTTCAATTATTTCTATCATGAATCATGGCTAAGTAAAACTTTTCATATGTCAATTTCCTCCTTTTTCAAATTTCATATATATATACATATATACATATATATGTGTGTGTGTATATATATATATATATATATATATATATATATGGTACTTTACTATGTAGAAAAGTGAGATGCTCTGTGTAGCATGAGAGAAGCCCACAGAGAAAGAATTTTTTTTTTTTAGAGATTTATTTATTTATTTATTTGTTTGGTTGGGGTTTTTTTTGGCTGCGTTGGGTCTTCGTTGCTGCACGTGAGCTTTCTCTAGTTGTGGCGACAGGTGCTACTCTTTGTTGTGGTGCGCGGTTTCTCATTGTGGTGGCTTCTCTTGTTGTGGAGCACAGGCTCTAGGTGCGCGGGCTCAGTAGTTGTGGCACGCGGGCTCAGTAGTTGTGGCTCACGGGCTCTAGAGCACAGGCTCAGTAGTTGTGGTGCACGGGCTTAGCTGCTCCACGGCATGTGGGATCTTCCCGGACCAGGGCTCAAACCCGTGTCCCCTGCATTGGCAGGTGGATTCTTAACCACTGCGCCACCAGGAAAGCCCGGGGAAGAATTTTGATTCAGCAGGTTTTCTCACTATGAGTCAGGTTTTAGCCTTGGATACAAATTTCTAAAAGAAAAGGTGGCAATAAAGGAGCATGGTTTCTCTGGACATAGCTACAGTTAATAAAAATGTCCACAGAATATTTCACAAAGTGGTACAAGCATTTTCATTAATAATGGTAACAAAATATTGACATAAAATAATTTCTTTAAGAAGCACACTTTATAAACCTCAGCTTCTTGGGAGATGAGAGAAGTACAGCCATTGGTAATGAACGGCAAAGCCATTTTCACTGGCATAAAATGTTCATTAATCCAAAAACTCCTCATTTTGATAACTGATGAGCATTATACAGCCCTATGCTCTGTTTATCATTAAGTCAGTGGACAGAGAAAATATTAATAAAAAGATATTTATATTTGGTTCTGTGTTTTATCAGAAAAGTAAGAAGAAAAGAGTTACTCATTAAAGCCTCCTGTCTAGTTGGGGATTTCTGGTCTTCCTGTTAAAGTTGTCCAAATAAATGTTTATTAATACCAGCCATCAATTCATTTAATGATATATAAAACCTACACCTGTTCACTTGGACTAGGATTTGAGTCGAAATCATAACTGTTTATTGCCAATCAGAAAACTTGATCCTAAATGGATTCACTCCTTTCCACAGTTTTCAGTGTCTATCAAGTGCCAGGCATTCTTCTCTTCCCCTGGGCTGTTAGCAATGTTAAAAATTAAGTGCCTGATCTCATGGAACTTGTATTTTTATGGGAGTGGGGTAGACTGTAAAGAAATAAAATGATAAATAATTAACATACAGCCAAGTAGAGGTAAGTGCTATGAAGAAAATCTTGAGCAGAGTAAGGGTACAGCATGATGGAAGGGCTATTGTATTGTATTGTATTGTATTTTTTACATCCTGCTGCGCATGGGATGTGGAATCTTAGTTCCCTGACCAGGGACTGAACCTAGGCCCACGGCAGTGAAAGCATGGAGTCCCAACCACTGGACTACCAGGGAATTCCATGGAACAGCTATTTGAGTGGAGTGGTGAGATACACCCCTCTGAACAGATGGTTTTCCAGCAGAGACCTAGATGAAAGTGTCTGAGAGATCATGGGTCACTCCATGAAGTAGGTATACCATGGCCAACCCCTAAGCAGCCTACACTGTGCTGAGTTCTAGAAGAAATACAAGGTCCAGCCCATAGAGAACCTCTAATTTGGCTGGAGAGACTGGCTTAGCAAATGTAGAAATTAGAGAATAATTGATGATGGATTACATGTTACTGATTCTGTGTACAGAATGGATCCAGAGGTGGAAGGTTGTAGCACTTGCTGACTATCTGGGGAAAGTTTCAAGGAGGATGTGCACCTTCAACTTCTGAAGATAAAAAGAATCCAGAAAAATGGAGGATGAAAGAAAATGATTTATGAGCAACATGGGCAGAGTGGGAAGCATCAGCAAAGGCTAGAAGAAGGGCAAAGAGAGGAGAGTTTACTGAGTATCAACTGTAAGCCAGGTTCTGGGCAAGGCGGTTGATGGAGGTGGTTTTCCTGAATCCTCTAACTCTACATTAGGTTAACTCTACATTAGGTAGATATCACCATGGGAAGAGCTGGTTTAGTTGAGAGGATAATGTCTTCCCCAGGGCCATACTTGTTTTAAAGGAGATTCACAAGAGAGGGTAAGGAAACTGCTTGGTTTGTAAAGTTTATGTTTGGAGAATGGAAGGAGATTCAGTTGGCTAGATTGGGTGGCTTCAGAGAGGGGTGGCAAATTATCTGCGGGGCAGAGTATCCAGAGCCCAAAGATAGGGAAACCAGCTAATAGGTGGCGGCACGAAGTGACAATCCTGACTTTGAGTAGAGGCAGTGGACTTGGGGAGTAAAGTGAATTGGAGGACATGGAGACAGGTGGGTTACAGGAGAATAAGGAGATGCAATCTCAATAGTTTTTGTAAGAGAGTAAAAGAAGAGAATGTAGAAGCATAGAACTGGGATAGTTAGGTGGGAGATTCCAATGGTAGATAAGGTCAGCTCAGTGTAACTGCAGAGCCATAGGTTCATTATGTGTGTACTAACAGGTTACTTAGTAACCACATTTACTGCACAGTGCCTGGACTTGACAATTAAATATATAGTAGTCTTTGCAAACTGAGTCATTCACTCTAACGAGTGTTTCTTTGCAGGACTTTTAGCTTCTTCCTCTCCAAGCCCAACACAAGTACACGTGTAGTGCTTTTCCGACCTCTTCTGCTCCTTTCCTCATTAAACCTTGCCGCTCCTGTGTCATATTCTTGTAATTCTAGATGTTAGTAGTTCAGTGCATTCTCTAACCAATTGAACATATCCATTGTTACTATAACCATTTGAGTTTAAAGAGAGACAGACAATATGGGAATTTCAGTTTGCATGACAAACCAGTGAGAGAATAATTGAAAGAAAATATGTTTTTTGAGCTTCAGAGAATTACTTCCTCCAATTTGGAAAATAAATAAAATAAATAATTCAGGATCATTCACAATTAAACATTATTATTGTTACTACAAATATATTTTGATAAACACAATAAACCTGTCAGAAATACACTGAATATTTGACTAATAAAAATCTTAAAAAGTCAGAGATATTTCTTTAATCTCTTAATTAATTAATCTCTTAAGAGTCAACATTAGTAACAATATCTAGGTGATAATCTTGCTGCTCTGGACCAGTGTGCCCAGAACCCTCCTGTATTTATACTCTTCCATTAGAACTCGTTACCATTTTAAATATTCAATTAAATTGTAACGAAGCCCATCAGAAGACTCTAGGAGAACATCCTTGATATTGATGAGCCAAAGAAAAACTGAAATGTTTCCCCTCAGAATGGAGAAATTTATTAAATTGATTATCATTCTCACTATTATCACTGGGGTTTTTATCCACTCTGTTTATCCAAGGTAATGGCTAATCACCCGAATGTCTCTGAATGATTTCTCAACAGATTAACACATAGGAGTAGATTTTCTCTATGTTATTTGCTCTTATAACACAATATATTTTTTCAAATATAATTGGAATTGCTTATCAGCCTTTTCTTCAAATTCCCAGCTTTTAAATCTGATTGAATAGAGGAAGTCACAAAGTAAATGAATGTCTCAGTCAGTCCAGGAACCCAGATTCACAGACCCTAAATTTCCAGACACTAAGACAGCCTGCCCTTTCTTAAGAAGTTTCATCTGAGAGTTGGAGAACTGGATTCTTCTGAGGTTAGATTCTGGGTTGATGAATTTCAACTGGTCTCTGGTTTTCTCTTCTATGAGAAATGAAATCTCATTGGGATGCCTGAAATAACTGCATTATAATGTCCCCAAAAGAGGGAAAATACTAGAACAAATGGTATTACTTATGGCATTTCTTATGATGCATTAGAATACTGAAAACACTAGGATATTGTGCCCTCTTAGTAGTCTGGATACCAAATGTGTTAATTGCACACTGTATTCAGTTAGCGAACATTTGCTCCGGTAAGTGTGCCAGGCAATATGATGTGAGCTGGGGAAGTGAAGGTGAGTGGTATCTGACCCTTTCACCCAGGGAGGTAAAAAGTCTAGTGCAGGAAACAGACATGTAAATAAATAATTGCATGACAATGTGAGGAGTAGTAATGGAGACATTATATGACGGTCATGGAACCCCGTGGAAGCAGTGTCTACGTTATTCACAAATTTTAAAAATGTATAATGTCAGGAGGAATACAGGTAGACAAATATGTACAGCTGTAGCATACACACTTGAAATGTCCTATTAGTTAGAAATATTAAAGTGTAAAGCAGCTCGCAGAAACATTTTTGCATTAAGTTCACCATGGGTGAAATAACGGTCCTTAGTAAACTCCAATACATCATCTGCAGAGATTTCAATGACCCTACAAACATTCACAGGCATGAAAAACACCCCCAGCGTGGATCCTTCTACTGCTAAATAAGAGCATATCCCTGTCTTTACATTTATCTCCTACTTTTAATCTGTCTTGTTAGAAATCTCTGAAATACCACTGTGGCTACAATGCAAATGGGGAGAAGGTAAGAATCACAGAACTTAATTGGTGGTTCTACCTCCAATTTGTAATCTTATAGCAAAATGTTCTTGGCAAAATTTTATATGTATAAAAATATATTTACCACGCCAGAGTTTGAAGACTCTAATCATGTTTTTAGGCTTCCTGTATTATTATATTCATAAAGTGGTTATGGCTTCACACACCATTAATGTAGATGAGGCAGTATAGTTACTATTACATGATAAATACAAAGATATTTTTCCCTATGCTCTATAATTTAAGGATGTATACCAGTTTGTAAGCATATGAGTATATAAAGAATTTTAAGATCCAAGAGTAAAACTGTCTGGTAGGCCAGCCCCTTTATTTGTTGCCCAGGTTTTAAATTTTATATAACCACCTTCATTGTGGAAAGAGGTTAAACTTTCCATTTCCTCTCAAGTTTATTCATTGTACCAGATTTATGTTATACTGGATTCATTGTGGTATAATCAACTTTTAACCAAAAAAAAGCATACACACATTACAGTGAGATAAATGCTTTTCGTTTTATTTATGTTATGTAGGTCATCTTCCTTTGCAAGGTGAAAACGTAATCATTTGCTGACTTAATTCCAAAGACAGCTCTACCGATTTACTTCCAAATGTCAGAGTCAAAATATTAAGCAGACATCTGAGAAGAGCCTAGGGAAATTTGGGTAACTGTCTGCTACGTTTCCATCTTCAACACTGGGCATCAAAGAACAACCACTGCTGACCTTTCTATCTGAGGTCAAGGGTATGCAAAACCTACTTGTTATTGTAGGGGTATCAAGTTCAATAAACAATGTCAAGTACGGGCATCCTGAAGGGATGGGATTTACGAGCAAAAGGAGTTCAAGCAGTTTTAATTCAATGTGATTTTTGAAATCTGTTGAAAATCATTTATAAACCTTCATTGCAATGTTTAAAACATACATCATTTATACTGCATCTGATAGTCTTCTGAAAATATTACACCCCATATGCTCTTGGAACAGGAGTATAAGACATACTTATCTGCCACCTTTTAAAAAAGTAGTATTTTTGCTGAGCTATTGAATAGGAGCTATTTAATCTGTATTTTTACATGATGATTGCTACCCTGAAAAAATGCACGAAGGCTATTGAAGATGTCTGTCAAATAAAGTATGATTTTTATATGCTCCACATACTCCCCTGGACTGAAGAAATTCGCACTGCTGGGAAAATATACAAACCGCTAATGTGTGGTTCTCTAACATGCATTGATTTCTAAAACAACAAAAATGCCACCAAATCCACAGATTTTGCTTAAATTCTAACACATAGCTTCACCTTCATTTTTAAATGACAACATTATTGTATTTATTCTTGCAAATAGTATGATTTCCCAGGTGGCAAAGAGATGGTTGCTGGCACTTATTTTCATGTATCATTACTGATAAGTCATAGATTTCCTCTCAAAGCTTGAACAAATCTCTAGTGAGAAAAATCAAGATTATGTAAAGGCCGATTCTGGAGGGTCCTGGCTTCTTAGTGGCTCAGGAAAGAAAGACCACAACACGGATGCATAGAACCACTTGATCCTTGGATCCATGTAATAGGTCTCATGGGCAGAGTTTCCATGGGACCCGAACATGGCTATGCTCTATAACTCGAGGTCCAGGTTGGGAAAGACCTCTTCCTGTTTCCAAGACAGCCGTGATGAGGGGAATGAAGAGTGAGGACGTCAAAGACGAAATAATTTATTCTTAAGCCCAGGACTTCTCCACATGTTAAGTACAGACAGATGAAAATCTAACCAGCAGCCCCTATAAAAAGTTTTATAGAGAATGTCTCTGACTGGAATGCATGCAACCACATTTTTGCTGGCATTATGGTAGCTCCATTTTTGTGCTGAGCTCTGTCGCAGCAAAATCTTGAAAGTATTTTCCTTTAAGTAGATTGTGAGATGGGATCAAAAGAATGATTTTTTTTAAAAAAGCAGCTTATGTAAAGAGCCTCACACATTTCATGAGTGTACTGCTTTCATCTGCGAATCCTTTAGGAGAGAGTAATGACGACGGTATTCCTGGATGGGAATCAAACAATTGCTTTGGTTCAAAGACATCACTGAACTACTTATTCTAGCACAGGGCTGGCTTTCACGTTTACGGCCATTCAGTGCAGAGGTCCAGGAGGAAGAGGGATGTCTGGAGAGTTCATGTGTGAGTTGGAAAATAATTAGGTGTAGACATGACTCTCTTCCTCTCTGCAGCATGGAGCTATTTTTTTTCTTAGAGCCACAATTTCCTGAATGGGGCCCAGCATTTTTTAACTCAAGGTCTTTGCACATGTTTCCTTCTCTTGCACGTATTCCACTCTGCTAACTCACTCACCCTTCATCTGACTCACAAGTATTGTCCTTCTGGTTTTATTCAGCTGCCATCCTCCCCGAGATGCTGGGCATCACCTGTATGGTCCAGGTTAGGTAGAATCCTACGGACTCCAATGTATTAAGCACACACCACATCCCCCTGTATGTTTGTCTGTCTGTCTCCTCCCTCGAGACTGCAAACATCTTGAGATTAGGAGCTGGTGCCTCTGCAGTATTTATTGTTGCTTCTCTGGTGCCTAGCAGAGTGCAAGTTAATATACGAAGGGCTTTCTTAAGCCATCCATGGGAAGGTAGGAAAAAATGTAAGCAAGACACGCTATATTTTAAGACATTCATGCTGTGATTTTCAATATTCAATAAATACTTATTTTAGGATAATTATGTATAAGTTATATGTAAAATGCTAAAAATAAACACATGTAAACTATTAGTGGTACAACTAGATAGTAACTTTATATAAAGCTCAAGTCAATGGCCCCGCATCGGTTTTTAGGTTCTATTGTATCTATTACTTATTTGTACAAGGCCTCAGAGGAGAAAAATTGCCAAAGAGCATGATCAAAATAAATACATTTAAAAGAGGAAATAAATGGAAGAAAAGGACATTAATCATGCTTGACACTGAATACATACTTAACCGTGTACAAGCATCTGCAAAACTCG
The DNA here is from genome assembly GCF_949987535.1 of Balaenoptera acutorostrata. Classification (NCBI taxonomy): domain Eukaryota; kingdom Metazoa; phylum Chordata; class Mammalia; order Artiodactyla; family Balaenopteridae; genus Balaenoptera; species Balaenoptera acutorostrata. The sequence goes on from NC_080081.1 coordinate 15,893,815, forward strand.
CTTAGCAAAGTTCATCTCCATGAAAATTCAAACCCTACAATTCTCTCAAGGTCATTAGACTTTTGGATGTCCCATCACCCTCGGACTTTTGGCCAAAATCAAAGTATTGGTAACTATCGTTACCTTTTTAATTTTTAACTTTTATTTTTTACAGTGGCTGCACCATATAACAATTCACATATATTTCATTGCATTTCGTTTTAAGACAAAGAAATTCGATTAGAAAAAAAGTCATGGAAGCACTGCTGCTCTTCTGAACCAGAAGCTGTCTGAAATTTGGTCTTTTCGGAAGGTTTAGATGAAGGAAAAGCACTGCTACTGTTTGTGGATGAGTGAATTTATACTCCAGGCCTTGGGACTTCTTCATCACCTCTGTCGGAGTTCCAGATAAAACCACAGATACAGCCTCCTGACTGTCAGAGCACATTTGTAACTGAGCTCTGTAGTGAATAATTTCCTTTAAGCCAGACAAACTTTAAAAAAGAGCAAAGGGCATGTGGCAGTCAGACACGAAGCTTCCCCAAACACGAAGCCAGATAGATTTTCAATAATTTAAACGGCCAATTTGAATAAATTCTATCTTAGTTAAATCTTCTGATTGTTCATTATAATCTTTAATCAAATCATAAGTCATCCTAAAAGGGACTGTAACATACACCACGTGCTTTATTCTAAGTTATAAATGTATAATTTTCAGTTAATTTAAAAAACCTCCTACATGGAAGGCTATTTATCATAGGAATTTCAGAGCTGAGTTAACCAAATACGCTTAGGTGCATAAAGAACGAAGGTGGGGGCTTCCCTGGTGGCGCAGTGGTTGAGAATCTGCCTGCTAATGCAGGGGACACGGGTTCGAGCCCTGGTCTGGGAAGATCCCACATGCCACGGAGCAGCTGGGCCCGTGAGCCACAATTGCTGAGCCTGCGCGTCTGGAGCCTGTGCCCCGCGACGGGAGGGGCCGCGATAGAGAAAGGCCCGCGCACCGCGATGAAGAGCGGTCCCCGCACCGCGATGAAGAGTGGCCCCCGCTTGCCGCAACTGGAGAAAGCCCTCGCACGAACCGAAGACCCAACACAGCCAAAAATAAATAAATAAATAAATAAATAAATAAGAAAATCCTTTAAAAAAAAAAAAAAGAACGAAGGTGGAATACAATGAATAATCAAATGCTAGAGAATGGAGAAAAGACAGATTGCCTTTTAAGGCCAAGATGGCGCATGCCCGGCATGTGTGCCAGGATGAAATTATCCCTTCATTTCTTTCCTAGTGCAGTACCATTAATCAATCACAGTGCTCATTTATAGTGCGCCCAGAGGTGACCTCAGGATCCTTCTGAACACAGAATTCCAGGCAGCCACCACCATTCTTTTGGATCGGTAAAACCAAACACTATCTCTGATTTGGGATTTCCTTTGTACTCCCGTTGGCACGATTGCTCCATAATGGCTTAGCAGGGTCGTACATTCATTGTTGAAAGGAACTAGAGGTCATCTGGTTCGAACAATTGCTACAGAATCACCCAGAAAAGGTGTAACCTCTCTTTGAAACTTTCAGGGACAGAACCCCTGCCTTATTAGCACGCACGTCACTTTCAGACAACGCCAGTTCTTAGAAAGGTTAGAAATTTGTTCCTTACGTTAATTCAAAATATGTCTTTCTGTAATGTCCTCACAGAGTAAATCTAATTCCACCATAAAAGACAGACTTTAAGTATTCAACAGAGTCACCTCATGGCTTCTCCTTTTAGGTTTCTCTTTGCTAAAAATATATTAAGATGCTTCAACAGCACCTCATGTGGCATAGTTTCCAGGTCCTTCACCAGCTAAGAAGGACAATTATTCTTTTTAATTATTAGTTACAATTAATATTTTACTTATCATACCCTTCATCTGGTGAAATCCATTTTTCAGCAGCAAAAAAAAAAAGAAGGCAAAGGGTAAAAACTGTATCCTATGAGTTCTTTGTATTTACAGATACTAGAGATTTTTAAAATAATTAGATCTAATTTAATTTTGTTTATCAATGTACATCTTTTTAAAATGGTTCACAAAGCATCTACCATTGGGGCACACACAAATACAGAGTTGTTCTCCATGAAACAACACAGTGGTGTGTCTGACATAAAGTTAGATCATTTTTGTCTTCTACATCGACATATATCCATGTGTAATCCCTATTTTTCACTAAGACTAGAAAACCAGAGGATTGTGTGTGCTCTGTTTCCAACCTTTGGACCGTTGAGGTGGTATTGATTCACATCTACAGTTGCCAACAGGCAAACACACTTTCAATTCACATTCTTCAGACACAAACAGATTATCTGCTTCACTTAAAATGATTACCAGAATGTACAGATAATAGATATGGACATAATATTCAGATAGAGATATAAATATAGACATTTGTATTTTATGACCTTTCTTAACAATTTTGGTAGCAGAATAAGGCATAGTAGAAGGAGTCTCAGATGGGGAGGGGAAGATGTGAATTCTAGTGTTAATTCTTTCATGTATGTTGGGCAATGATTTTTGTATCTATAGATCTCCTTTACCTCAGTGGTAAAATAAAATCCTAACTCCAAATTTTATGATTTATGAATAATTATCTCCAAGATCCAATTTGATACATCATCAGTTATTATATACTGCACACTCACCCCAGTATTTTAGTCCAGTCCTTGGTAACTTAGGAATTTGAATAGGAGATATTTTTTCAATTAAGAAGAATTTGTCTGCTATGTAGTGTATTCCTTATTAGTTACAATGAAGATCTAGTGGCCTAACTTACTTACCACAGTGGTTATACCTTAATTTACATTATAGTTGAAAATACTTTGAAAGTGAAAAAAAAAAACAGTGGAATTAATGTCTCAAAGATCATTAAAACCTGCCCCAAAACATATGCACTGAAAATATTAAAACTATCCAGTTATATTCTATGCAAGGATGATAGCTGGGCTGACTAGGGTATCATACATCTGTCCCAGGTAGCTTTTCCAGCAAGGGAATTAAATTCCAGTATTCCAGTATTTATATCCAGATACTCAGATTTTTATACCCATATTATAAAGTAAAAGTGGTCAGTAGTTAAATAAAACTGTGAGTTCCTTGCAGAAAGGGGCCTGTCACATTCACTTCTGGTTTCTCAGAGCCTACAGTGCCAGCCATAGGGTAGACACTTAAAAAATCTTCCTGAGCGAATTTTGAGACTTGATTATATATACCTCAGGCTTCTTCACTGGGTCTCACAATCTCCTTAGAGCCAGAGAAATGGCCCACTGAGGACAAAATTGCCTTTAGATGGAGTTCCACTTACGAATGTTCCTTTTATTAGAAGTTGAAAGCTAAAGGTATGTAGCCCCAAATGACTGCTTACTAGCACTCAAACTTATGCACTGGGGGGGAAAAAAATATGTTATATTGCTGGATTAATTTTTCTTATCTAAAGAAATAACAGACCATTGCAAAAGTATATCCAAGTTATATATTTACAATTGAGAAAGTAGAAAACTCATGGAAATTACTTCTGTCATTATTCTTTCTAGTAAATACAATGAACCAACATTAAGGAACATAGCAATAAACATTTATGTACCTATGAACAGCATGGGGTGAATAATTGGATAATAAGGCTGTACAAATCCAATTAAAAAAATATAATTACAAGATTAGACCATGATTATCTACAATGGGTATAATAATATATATCTTGATTTTACTGAAGTATTTGATATAGTATCTCATAAAATTTTATTCACAAAATTAATTTATACTGTCTATTCTAATTCACTGAGGACCATCCGAAAAACCAGACCCGATCATGTGTAGGAAATAAGATTAAGAGCAAATAAAAAAAGGTTAAGAAATAAAAAGGAATTATGCTTCTCTGCTTCAAAAAAAACCTATCAAAAAAATATCTCTAGCGTTCAGCATTGCTTAACCCTTTTGCTGACTCATCAAAACGTAAATGTTATTGTAGTGAGTAATTCAGGGTATCTAGGAAGATCAAAGGATGATCAGTCTAACTCATTCTCATTTCTAACAGTGCCCATCTTATAGTAGACACTCAATAGATACTGAATGGATTAACAGGATTTCAGAGATGTTACACATCAGTACTTCAATTGTACAGAGACAGATAGTGGCATGCAATAAGGTTAGGTCATTTGCCTGAGGCCACAAGCCGGATAAGCATTAGACCAGGACCAGAACTTAGATTTCTTGAGTCCTGAGAAGCACTAACTTTCACTGTGTGGTCAAAATTCAGAGGTTCTAACTCCAATATATATGAATGTCCAGAAATTTACAGAACAGGCTCAGAAGGTAAGAGAATGGCAACATCACAGTGCTACTCAACTCTGTTAGTTGCAGGAAATAACATTTAATTGTGCATAATTTCATGTGTAATAATGACATTTGGGTTATTCACACCTAACATAAGAACACTATGCAAGACTTCCCATCAAGGCATCAAACTTCATAAATGATTGCCTTGGTCAGTTAACCCTGACTATGGATTTCATCTCAGGGTTCTACAGCATGCCTTCATCAGAGATGGAGCGCTGAGAAGCTAGGGTTCATCTTGGACTCCATTTCTCTCTGACTGAATAGCTTAGACTCATCACACTGCCTTGGTTTCTTTACTATAAAACTTGCCTTCCACTTATTCCTTTTCCATTGCAAATTGGCAGAGGTAGGATTAATGGGCAAACCGCAAGTCATGCCTTTTTTTAGTGTATCATCTTCAAAACCATATGAGGATTTACTACTGAGGTGACACATCACAAAAAAAAGGACACAAAGATCAAAAGTTGTCATATTTCTAAAGATCAGCATCTCACTTAATCCACATTTACTAAAGTGTTTGTGAAAAGGCTAAAATCCCCTGATGCTCTTTTGTGAAGTCTCAGAACCATGCATAACTATTAAAAGGTAAATGAGGAGTAAACTATGTTTACCTGTAAAGATTCATTTAGGAACATACTTAGCAGAATGTGGACATCTGAAACGACACCAAGAATACTTGGGAGGTTTACTTATTATTAGTGGATAATAAGTAAATTATAATATTGTCTATTTGAACCAGACTCACAACTCTGTAGCAGGGATTCAGGGAGGAGTAGGGTAAGTCCTGCAAGGTAGATGCTAAATAGGGGAGCTTTTAATCCCCTAGATCTGGGAGTTTTAACGAAGTGCTTAGTGTGGATTCTGAACAACACAAACAAAGATGCCAGCATCAGAAGGTCCTGGGGAGGCAGGCAAGCTTTGAGAACTTTGCTTTAGTGGCTTTAAAAAAACTTGAGTGGGACCACCTTGGAAATTCAAGAGTGAGTCCTGCTCATTTGCAAAGGACAGGTTTCCCTGTTAAGACACAAAATGGATAACGTAGTTCAGTGATTCTTAATGGGCCACATCAGCTGTGGGCCTTATTCAATGCATGTTCTTTTCCTCTACCCACAAGTCCGACACTTCTCTGGGGCAGTTTCCACGCTGCACCCCTTGTGGAGAGAGGGAGCCCATGTCTCTGATGGGAGGGTATTGCCTTTCTCAGGTGTGTTAGGACGGGAATGAGACGAAGTACTATAGAGGTAAATAGGGGATTAAATGCAAAAAAAAAAAAAAAAAAAGCGCTCATTATTTTGATAGTTTTTCTCTAAAAGGTCAATCAATCAAGATATGTTTTAGACAGATTAAACAAAATGTGAATATAATAACCAGCTTGAGCTTAGAAAACATCTTAGAGATAATTTAGCACAATCCCCTCATTTACCATATGAAGTAAAAGTGGTCCAGAGCAGCTAAATTATTTGGCTGAGGTAACACAGTGGAGTCAAAGTAGAGACTCAGATCATATCTCTTGTTTGCCATCTGCATAGTTGTCCCTGGGTATCTGAGTGGGATTGGTTCCAGAATCCCCCGCAGATAGCAAAATCCAGGAAAACTTAAATCGCTTATATAAAATGGTGTGGCATTTGTATATAACCTACACACATCCTCCTGTATACTTTAAATCATCTTTAGATTACTTGTAATACCTAATATAATGTAAATGCCATGTAAATTGTTATAAACACAATGTAAATGCTATGTAAATAGTTGCCAGTGCAGGGGCAAATTCAAGTTTTGCTTTTTGGAACTTTCTGGAAATTTTTTTTCCGAATATTTTCCATCCGCGGTTGGTTGAACCACAGATACAGAACCTGCAGATATGGAGGGCCGACTGTACTCCCGGGTGACTCACCCTTCACCAAGGGGGCCATGGATGGAGGCAAAAGCTTTGTGACACGCATTATTCAACTAATAGGACTCAGCCCTCCGTAGTAGTAGTAGTGCATACTGTAAGTCTAACTGTCATAAAAATGCTGCCAACCGTGAGAACTCCAAGGAAATTGGTGGAAGCATCTTTGCTTGAAAGAATTAGAGGCAAACTAGATAATGCATAAACAAACCGTGGATAAAATGCTGAAATGTGACGTTTCTTTCATCCATATTTTGTATAACTGTGGTTAATGGCTTTGGAGAAAACGGTTTCGGAGATGTTTCTCTTTGCTTGTAGCACCAAATAATGTGTTTTCCTGATGAACGTATCGGTTCTCCCAGCAGGAAAAGATGAGCTGGGAGGGGTCAGGATCTGAGAGGGGACAAACTAGTGCTATTTTTTCTGTGTCTGTGGTTGGTACCTCATGAATGCCTCTAACAGTTAATAGAACCCTGTAAGAAGACTCGGTGTAGACAACGAGAAAAACAAGTACAGAACAAAGCACAAACAAGGCAATTTGACCTGAGAATAATGCCTCACAATCAGATTTTGAAAAATTCCTACATTTGTGGTCTCAAACAATAGAATCTGTTGTTTACACCCCCTAGCGTTCTACACCACGGCTAAGCGGAACTGCATGGTAAAACGTAACAGCCCTCCCTTGCAGCAGCATTCAAACGTTTCGTTGAAGAACTCTACGTTTGGATCACAAAGGGATTCCCAAACAGAACCTGGCACTGCAAAACCTGCTTCCCCAGAGAGTGTCAAGCATGTTCCGCATTTGTGGAGCATATGAGTTTCTCACAGCAACTGGGCAGGGAGAAAGGATTTCATTTTTGAAGAGATCTCACTCACAATTGTTCTGGGAAGCTGGAGGCATCAGTGAAGGTCTAAAAGTTAAGGTTTTCTTAGTATTCATCACTGGAGCCATCAATGTTGTCATTTAAAACAAACAAGCATGACACCCATGGGCCAAACCTCACACAGCGATCAAATGCCCAGGAGAAATAACACTCGATCACGTGCATGGCATCCAGAATTCACTAACAGCCAGCAGAAAGCACCCTAATGCGTTATTCTATTTCTGTTGTGAAATCGGTAGTTTTTCATCCCTGTAAATTATTTAGATATTAGTCAGTATCTGTAAGGTATCAGCTTAAAGATTTAAATAATGGTCTCCATCTATATATATATTTATATAGGTGCTGGTAATGTTAGTACCAATCTACGGTGATTCTGACCAATCTACAGTGTGAACTGAATAACCTCTGCTTAATAAGGCAAGTTTCTTCCATTTTAGCAACTTCTTCATACCATTTGCCATTTTATTAGTCAATACATCTGTGCATGTGCCAGATAATACGTTCATTCCATAAAAGACTTAGGCTTATTTACAAAAACACACAAAATAAAGGAAGATTCAAAACAATCAAGCCAAATAGAAAATGGTAGGATATCTGGTTGAAAACAGAGAGGAACCAGGACATAGAAATTCAGTGGGTAAGATCTCATATAATTACTGAATCTGGGAGAAAAACTTTGCTACCCTAAGTTTCCGAGTGACCAAAACCAAAAAAAGGAAATATGATTAGTTCAGAAGATTGACCAGTCGCTCAGGAAATTCGATTGACATTTCTTGCATGAGTGACACTACATTGCTTAGTAGACAAGATCCTTGCAGTAAATACAGAAATGAATTATAGTCTTTCAGTGTAAAATGAGGGGATACTTATAACTAGAGTAAGAGAAACAAGATCTGCAAGCTTCGAACCTGTCCAGAGACTCTATAATACATGTTTCTTTAGGCTTCACTGAGTATAATTCACCAAGGACTGATTCCTCTTAAAATTGGGCAGATTTCTTGTCATCAGCCTTAGGTCCTAAATTGCATCAGAAACCAATCCCCCCTGAGGGCTGACTCTCTCCTGCTGGATATCATACACTGACAACATGCTTTCTCAAGCAGGTTTATTTTAAGGTTAGAGAGGAGGGTTAATGGCATCAGCAGGCCATATCTGAAAGATTTCACCTCACTCGAGTCAAGGGTACTGCAAAATCACCCAGCAACTCGCCATGAGGGATTTCAACATTGAATTGCCCAGGGCTTCCGAGCCAGCGTGCGTTTCTGACCGTCTAGCCCCGATTCATCCTTTGTTAGCCATGTGCTGCAAAGGCAGATACCCCTCCCTTGCTCCTTGGGCAGGAGCAGTTATGAATATTTATTGCAGCCACAATTCTGGCTCCCATGTCTGTCACTGTTGTTCATCTGCTGAAAGCAGAGTGCAAATCGTTGCAAATCTGGCCTTCAATATGGCAGACAACTGCTTTCTTGTCTTGTTTAATAATTGTATTTCTTTCATATGAAAATGAATGGAGTTTAATGCTCCCTGTTTTATGGAGCAGTGATTTTGTAGTAGTAAGATAAGATATTAACAGAGTAACAAGGGTTGTTTGAGGGCATGCTTAGAATACTTCCTGCCATGGGTTTCAAAATGCATGTGTTAATCCATGCTAATCTAGTTCAATCTTTAAAAACAATTACATTTATTTTACAACCCACCTGGCACTCTGACTAGTATTATAAATATGCTCCATTGCTTACATATTTTCATTTTGTTGTACTTGCAGGCAGAGTAAAAGCAAATAAAAAGATAATAATGCTGAATTTGATTAAAGTCACTCAATAGTATATATGCGACAATCTCAGATAGATCTAGTTCAATGTCTGATTTTTAATCAAGTTTAGCAAATTATCCTTTTACAAGATTAAAAAAAACCTCTGTAAGTGTTGCATGTGCAATTACTTTCAATAGCTCCTTTCAAAAGGAAACTACTTATTCATTTTAAACAGAAAGTTTGCCAAATTAAAAAAGTTTGTATGATATTCATACACTTCCAGGAAGACACTTGACTCTGTTATTACTCCTAAATATTAATCTTTAAAATTAGTGCAGGATGACACCTGGTTGAGTGATGATCGCTAAGGCCTTAATTATGAAAGACTGTCTTCAGATGAACTTTGGGATTTGTTTTTGCACCCTTCCTTCTTGTTGGCTTTTGAGTTCTACTAAAAGCTCAAATGTACCAGGGTATTTGTGGAAACTACCTATTAAAAGTACAGATTTTATCATCCTTTTAGGGTATGGCGGTTATTGAGAGAGAACTGCAATTCCTTGGGTCTTAAATGGCCTGAGGTAGCAAGTGACATAAACAACAGAGATAGTCGTTAAAACACAACGTAGCAATTCTCTTTAATTCAACTCACCATGTATTGCCAGAGCACCTACTATGTGCCAGGCACCATTTTAGATCCTTCTCTTCCTGGAGCTTACGTTAGTAGAGGTGAGACATAATGAACACTCAAAATAAGGAATAAGTAAAGGATAGAAGGCAATACATGCAATGGGAAAAAAAACAACAACAGTGGAGCAGGGGGTTCCCTGGTGGTGCAGTGGTTAAGAATCCGCCTGCCAATGCAGGGGACACAGGTTCGAGCCCTGGTCCAGGAAGATCCCACATGCCACGGAGCAACTAAGCCCGTGAGCCACAACTACTGAGCCCGCGTGCCACAACTACAGAAGCCCTTGTGCCTAGATCCCGTGCTCTGCAACAAGAGAAGCCACCACAGTGAGAAGCCCACGCACCACAACAAAGAGTTGCCCCAGCTCGCTGCAACTAGAGAAAGCCTGCGTGCAGCAACGGAGACCCAATGCAGCCAAAAATAAATAAATAAATTAATTAATTAATTAAAAAAACAACAACAGTGGAGCAGGGTACAGGGAATTGGAGGAAAGGCAGGCTGCAATTTTAAATAGATATGCTTGTGTGTTATTTGTTAGGTTAAAAATCACTGAGTTGGCCCCTCTTCATGAGAGTTCTCTCCTGCACTTCTAATATTTTAAACTATCAATAGAAGGTCTGAATTGTTCTTCCTTGTTCAGTGAGAAAAGGGTAATTCCCAAGAACCAGGCAAATTAAAGGAAACAGAGAAGTTTACAAAATTTCTTTTGATGGTTTGAAAGCCAGAAGGAGATGGTACCTGTGAAGAGGTCATGGGATGGCTAAACGTGGAGGAGAGGTGTGTGAATGGGCGGTACTGTAGCCACCATGAAGGATGACAGATCTTTAGCGGATGGGATGGAGAAGGACATTAAGGAGAAATTAGATCACATACGTGTTTGGCTTTAGACTCACTCCCACCTTCGACCCTCTTTCCCTTACTTCTATCTGCAGCTACAGTCTCACTGTAGGTATTACAGGCAACACTTCTGAGGTCCAGCCAAGATGAGGAAGATGAGGAAGTGGAGGGGGTAAGAGTTGGAGAATGATGGGAAAAGCAAAAGGGGAAGGTGAGGGGAAAACACATTTCCTTTCCCGTAGGCACTCCTTGGAGAGACATACACGTGTGGAAACACTGCATATTAATGCACAACCAGCCATTGTTATTTTGTCTAAACAACAGTATCTGATTCCTGGAAACAAAGAAAAAAGCTTTCTTGGCTGCAAGCATATTTGTGAACAACATGTTAATGCCTAATCCTGAGTTTAGCCTTCAAAGTTAAGCTAAGAGATTTTGCCTTCTTAAAAAAACAAAACAAAACTCTGTAAACAAAGTATAAAGCTCTTTTTGTTTTCATTTTCAAACCTTTAATCAAGAGAACACTGGGGTTGAGCCAAGAATGTTGTAAACCTTGAGCTCAAAATTCTGAAGACACTTTGGAGCACAGACATTGGATAGTAACAGCGTGATTGCAGGAATGTTGAAAGAAGTATTGAGTAGCAAGCATTTTAGGACTTGTCTGCATTTATTCTAATTTATCTGGACCCTCAACCCATGGATGTGTGGTTTCACCTACCAAGCTCCTGCCCCAAATATGTGAAGTAAGAGAAGTGTAAGAAGGACACTCACCACCCAATGACAGTAGCTAGTTTGCTTTAATCAATTCCTTTCCCTTTACTTCAACTGTCAGTGCCATCACTGCCTCAGATATCATCAGTCACCCTGAGGAGTCTTACCAAAAATTTCAACTATATATTAACTGAAGTGCTTACTTTCTTGTTTTGCTCATCATGTACACATAGGACCCAGCACAGTCCTGCAGGATTGGGGCCCGCCACTTTATGGGGGTCTCTGTTGCCTGACCCCAGGTAGGGCTGTCTAGTCTCACAGTCAGAATACTGTTCTATGCCTGGAGTGATCCATTCATGCAAACTGCTGGAGTCCCCAGAGGACAGAAAGAACAACTGCCCAGACTTATGAGAGCAGGCTGTGTGGTGTTTTTATTCCTATTTGCTGGTAAATGTAGTCTGTCAGAACTTGGTCTGGGGCTGGCTTTGGTTGTAACCACCTAAAGGGTCAGGATGTGGGATGAGACTTATAAACCCCAAAACATTTAACCTGGTGGGAACTGCCAAAGAACCTGAAAATCACTTAACCACCAAATTAACTTATATCAGTTCTAGAACACCAATGTGTATTTGTTGAACAAATGAAGGAATGATCCTTACCAAGAAGCTAAGCAATTGAAAGTTAAGTGAACATTTGCCCTGGGCTAGGTCCCTCCACTGCCAGATGGGAAAATAGAGGAAAAGAATCATCTTGATTTCTGTATCTTAAATATCTGTGTTCCAGCACTCCATAATCAAGCTTATAAAGTCAAATATGTATATGTATATATGTATATATATACACAGATGTATAATGTATGTTATTTTATTTATATATATAAATATAAATAAATTAATTAATAAATATACATATATATATATATATATATATATATAATTGCTGATTTTCTCAAATGAATTAAATAGGGTTTTGGAGAAGTCTTGGGTGTTAGGCTCTTACCTCCCCGAAAGGCAAATGTTTTTTGTAATAGTTGTCTATATTTATTTTCCTGCCATTTAAGGAATAATGGGACTCTTAGTAAGTCTTTCTCTTGAATTGCTTATGATATAAATTAAGCTCCACTTACAAAGTTTTGGGGGTAACAACCAGAGTCTCTAGGGCTATGTTTCAGATACTGAGAGCAGTTACAAAATCAATTTATTCTCAAGATGAATTATACTAAGTTTGAATATAGCATGTTTCCTTTTTAAATCTATACATCTAAATGATCTTCTGTCTTTTATCAGCTGTCCTGTTTAATTTCTGCTGGCCTTTTCTTGATTAGCACCATGTGTTCTCCAACAAACACTTGGTTTCTGTCAACTGTCTTTCATGCAATAAGTCTGTTTCTTTTGAAGGTCACACATTCAAGCATTTATTGAAAAACCTACAACTAAACCACACATGTGTAAAACAGTAGAACATATTTCACAGATTTCACAACGAGAGTTTCTAGTATACTTGTGTCTTTTCTGGATGATACTACCTCTCTTTCATTCCCCAGTAATTCTTTCATTTCTGTTACTTACCATTTTAAATGAATTAATGAAATGCGAAAACATAATCCTAGTTAGTACTGCAACAACAAACACTGAGATTGTCAAATATTTAGACAATATTGGTAATAGTCTCAATGGGCACTGGATAATTATTTTCAGATAAAATTACAAGTTTCACTATTTGGAATGTTTTCATCCCTGAATAGAGAATTTGGAGGAATGTTTTAAAAATCTGCATATATCATATTATTCCTGTAGAAACAATTGACTGTCATTTGACCAGTTTTTCACAAATAGGATATACTTTCCTTCAATTCTTTTATTAATCACAGAGCTACTAATTTGAACACAACCAACTTCTAAGTCCCATTCAATATGTTATATGAAGTCTACTTCTCAAATGGCAAACAAAAATTTTGAATATGTTAAGTGCAAAAGGCAAAAGGGAATGGATTTAAAAAAAAAAAACAACTCTTGCAAGCCAATGTAATAGCGTTGTTAAGATAAACCACATTATGGATGTAAATATGAGTGGTTGTGACAGAGAAATGCAAGATAATAAGTTGATGAGATAACTGTAAGCATCTTTTTCCCATTACTGAAATTTCAGGTAATGCTAATGATATCCAGAACAGGCTATGGCCATTCCTCTTTTGATTGTTCTGTCTCGTCAAGAATAATGGCTTTGGATGAAAGTGCAAAGAATTGCTGACTTAGAAGACATTTTTTCTGTTTTAACTACATGACCACTCAGATTGGATTTAAGTGTTATGGGAGAAGTTATCATTGGGCTAATGGTTTTTCCAATATTGATTGTTAGTACCTTTAGTGAATTTCTCAGTAATTAAATATACATCTACTACTCATGAGAATAATTATAATAACTATAGGAGATTTGTTTATCTAAACTAGATTATGCTGTTAAAATTTGATATGCTTCCTCCAGATTCTCAGACACTGACTTCATCCTCTAGCTCCCCGCGCCTGCAGGGATCCTCAGAGACTTACTCAGAAGAGACAAACTATCACTTTTCAGAGCCTGGTCTGCAATGGAAGATAATTATTCATTAACGTGTTTTCAATGTGACATTCTCCATGGGTACTGAATTTGCTTCATAATTTCTTAATTATATATTCATTTTTATTAATCTTTGAGCAACTCCCTAATATCCTTTATGGGACTGTATACTCATTCAAATATATTTGAATTAAGATATTTATTATTAATATACTTTGTAAGAGCATACCATGTGCCAGGCACTATTCTAGGCTTTTGTGATTTGTCAGTGAGTACAGCAGACAAAAGATCACCGTAGAAAAGGTTAATGATCTATTTCTCCATTCCTTTCATTATATGAGTGGTAATAATTGTAGAGATATTATAGTAAACATTACCAGTAATATTTAGAGCATGTCTTAGGTTCCCAAGCTTGGAATTAAAAGTGTGATGTGGAGAGTCCTTGGAGGAACTCACACTCGCTTGGTAGAGACAGGAGGTAAAATGAACACTTGCAAGCAAGGTATTAAGATCTAGAGTAGAAGTATCAGCAAAGTGCAGGAGCACATTGAGGGGTTAAGTAACTTCAGGGTTTTGGAAAGCCTTTAGAGCATTCTTGAAAAGTGCTGCTTAGGACAAGGCAGCTCTTAAGGTGTATCTCCCGTCCTCACTTTAGTGTGTCACCAGGGAGTTCTCTTCTCTGCCACTGTTTTGTCACTGTTTCTCTTTTCTATTGTAAATTTAGCTTTTCGCTATCAATACCTTGTTTGCATTTTTGGTCCACAAGAAGCAGTAGTAAAATATCTTTAAAAAAAATCACAGTAGAATAGAAAAACGGCACAGAATATAAGTAATCACCTAACTTCTGCTGAAGGCAGTTCGCTTCCCACCCATCTTCTCTTGTTGAAAGTCGAGGAAGGAAATCGCCATCACCAAGCTGACCTGCAGGTCCAGTGCAGCCTCTAAGGGCTTGGGGATTTCCCCTCTTCCTTTTAAATGCCCTAGATCAGTAGTTAGGCCTTCTACAGAGAGAAGAGGATGACGGAGTGAGGGAATAATAGAAAGGGGAGTGTCCCTAAATTAATCAAATAAAGAGATTAGGGAGGTTCATAATATATATTGGTCCAAAACTCCAGAAATAGCTGTGGGAAAGGGGAAGCAAATAAAGGGGAAAGAACTCGTCCTCAGGGTCATCACAGATGACTGATGATCACATACGTGGAGACGGAAGGGACCAAAACAGTCCTCCAGCCCAGCTCTTCCTTTTAACTGGTGAGGAAGCCAAAAAGAAGTGTGCCTTGGCTGAGTCAGATGCCTGGCCGGTGCTGGTGCCGTGGTCAGAAAGAAGCCAGTGTACCTAACTTCAACCTCAACCTCTCCTCTCACGATTATGGGCAGGATCTTCGTCAATAGATTTTAGAGCATCCAGGGACACTCTGATGTATCCTCAAAATTCTATGTCTGTGTAGTCATATTTATTTTTCTAGGGAGAGCGTGCCTGCCTTCCAACAACTTCTGAAAGGGATCCATGATTCAAAACTAGTTAAACCCACTGGGTTAGGTTTATTGAAGAATAAGTCAAGTTCCAGCCTCTTAAAAATGCATTTGAAGATGTCGACAATTTTTGCTAAGAATCCAAGTGACAACTGTTTTTTGCTAAAAGTACACACGTGAATTTGGTTTACGTATACTCAGCTCCATGACAAATCTCTCTTCAAACCACAGACTATTATTTTCAAATGGTCCCAAAAGCCTTAGGTCAGAATTAGGTCAGACGACCTAATAAATAGGTAAAATATCAAATTGCATTTTACTTGGTTAAAATTTAAATTAAAAAAATTTGCCATTCTTAGAATGAATTACTCTAATCTTTCGCTGAGCAGGACTTTTAGCCCATTCTATTCTAGATGATTGTCTCTTTCGTTTTTTCCCCCCTTTCTTTGCTAGTAACTGGAGTTTGCAGTATTACTCTTGTCACTCCCACTAATGTAGAACTGCAGCTAATACACTGAAAGCGCATAACTGCTTCACCCAGTTTTTAATTAAAAGAGCCTTATGTGAGTTAAACCGGCCCGTCCTCGTGATTTTACCAGGGCTGATTCTCGGTCTCTGTCTTCACGCAGGGGCTGCTTTCTCAGGCACCAGGTGGGAGAGAACAGTCTAAAGACTGACTTCTGCCCATGTCAGATGGTAATATACAAACGTATGAGGAGCACGAAGCTGGCCTATGACTTGAGTCATACAAAGCTTCTGAGATATACTGTGACTTTTATTTTGCACTCATTTAAAAAATTTGTTTAGGGCTTCCCTGGTGGCGCAGTGGTTGAGAGTCTGCCTGCCAATGCGGGGGACACGGGTTCGAGCCCTGGTCTGGGAGGATCCCACATGCCGCGGAGCAACTGGGCCCGTGAGCCACAACTACTGAGCCTGCGCGTCTGGAGCCTGTGCTCCGCAACAAGAGAGGCCGTGATAGTGAGAGGCCCGCGCACCATGATGAAGAGTGGCCCCCGCTCGCCGAAACTAGAGAAAGCCCTCGCACAGAAACGAAGACCCAACACAGCTAAAAATAAAAAATAAATAAATAAATGAATAAAATTTGTTTAGTACATTTGGAATGTGAATTTTGTAGGCTGTGTGTATCTGCATATGGACGTGGTGTGTGTGTGTGTGTCTGTGTCTGTGTGCCTGTGTGGAAAATAAAAGATGAATTGGGATTTCAAACTCAGATCACTCCACAGCTCTCTATAATAGAGTGCACAAGAAGTGTTTGCTTTAAAGCCAAAATCACTCCCCCGTGATTACATTGACAGATTAACATAAGAAATTCAGTGAATTTCCCACATGTTTCCTCACCCACACGGTGAACACATTCTTCTAAAGTACAAAGGAATGATGACATAGTTGGCTTTGTGAGCCACGTGGATTAGATGTACTCTTCTGAATTCTTTTTCCTATGGGCAGGTTTGAAGGTGGGTAAGCTTCCAAAGAGAAGGAAAGACAGATCAAGGCTCGGGGGAGGCTGCTGGCTGGCTGCCAAGAGGCATCAAGAGGTGGGATGATTTGGTTTAGTCCTTATCAAAGTGTGGTGCAGTCAGCAGCACTTGTGCCCTATTAGAATCCCCACAGCAGATAAAGTGAATGAGAAATTCTGAGGGTGGCGCCCAGTGCTCTATGGTTTAATAAGCCCTCCAGAGGGTATCAGTGCTCCCTAAGCCTTGAGATCCAGTGACCTAAATGAAATTACCACTGGCTCAGGTTCACCCCTCGGGTTTGCTGGCACAGAGGTTGGGCTTTATGGTACACCCAGTGGCAACTGGGCATCCTTGGTGAGACTGGTCCGAACTATAACCACATGCATAAACCAAACTGGCAATTTTAAAATTAATAGTGGCAGTGGAGGTATTCCTCTCCAGAGCTAGTAAGTCTCACCTCCTCTGTTGAGAGTCCCCACTGTTTTGATCACAGAAGCTGAACAACTCATATCAGGACTCAGAATGCCATCTGGTGAGCAAAGAGTTAGAAAAAAAACTAAGAAACATGCCTTATAGGACTTTTCATCCTTATTATTATTAGCAGGATGTTCACATGCCTCTAATTTAGCATCTACTCTGCCCAGATCTGCTTTCCTGAACTCTGTTTTTAAAACCTGACTATTTCTGCTAATACATTTTCCTATAAATGTATTTTAATAATTAAGCTAGGTAGTTTTTCTAAATATAAGTACCTAAATCTCTGAAACAAGGAAATATTATTCTGTGTTGGTTTATTAGTACAACACCTAGAAAGCTACTTTTTCCCCCCTTTTCTCCTAGTCATTATGGAAAAAGCATGTCTCAATGTTCCCCCAAGTATTAACTACACAGAAAATGGGCTCATAAAGTCCAGGAGTCAAATACAGATAGAGTGAGCATATCATTTATTGCCTAAACTAGAACAATTTTGAAAGTGGAAAGGGGATATTTATAACTATGCCAGGTCAACAGGGACTGTCCTGGGCTAATTGGATATGTGGTCAGATTTAAACAAGGATCCTGGTTCAGTGTAGCCTCTATTTCTTTCTCAGAGTCTCTTGTGAGTTTGCTGGGTGACAGCCAAAAGGATGCGGTAGACATTTTAAAACAATATTTCAACAACTATTCAATAATTCTTCTTATTATGTAGCATGTGACATCTATAGTCCCTATGACATTTCAAAAGTAGTGCTAACTTTCTAATCCAAGAAATCAGCTCTAGTTATTTATTAAAATTACCCGTGGAGCTTTTAAAAAATGCCAGTGACCCTGCAGAATTCCGATTCAAGAGCCAGTGGTTGAAAAACACTCAGCACGTATCCCCTTGAAAGTAGTTCCAGAGTTTAACTCTACAGACTGGCAAAAACGTTTAGCTTCTGCACAATTTCCCCTGCTTCTCTGCAGAAGATGCAGTCATTCTGTCAATTACCCACAACAGTCATTCTCTTCAAAAATGAAGTCACTGATTTTTAAGTTCCCCTACAACCTTTTGTGACATGCTTATTTGGTAGAAGCTGAGCACTGAGAAAAATGGGAGATGATGTGACAGCTGCCTAAGGAGGATGTATTTGTAAGATGCCACCTGAGTGAGTACTGAGCCCTGTGAACAGTAGCACCACGGTGGTGCATGTGAGAAAGCGCGGTGCAGAAGGAGAACTTTCCTAAGGGATCCCCTGAGACCCCAAAGAGCCAGAGACTCCTGAGGGCAGAGCTTTGATGGAGAACCATTAACAAGATGGCTCCTCACCTTAGCTTTGGTGACATTAAGACCCAAATAATTAATGGCCTGACTCAGATAAGCCTCCAAAAAGCTTAAAATTGGATGTGGAAGAGGATGACGGGGGAAAAATGAAACAAATGAAAAAGAAGCACCCTATACAAATCAGTACTACTTAAGTGTTAAACTCTGTGGAGTAGACATGGAGGGACACCGCCGTTGACAGGGTTTAGGACAGGGGAAACCAAGAGAAGTTTTAAAGGAGGGGCGTGGATTTGATATATTTTAAGCACAGTTAATTGTCTCCCAGTCTTGCAGCACAAATTTGAATCTCCATGGCATAAATACATCAACGCCACAGCGTAGCACATGAGATGGTTCCTAACCTGGGCCCAGACAATTTTTCAATAATTATACCTGTAGGCATTTTCTCCCTTTCCCCTCACCTGCCAACCCACCTAGGCACCCTGTGGTTTAGTTAGACCATTTTTAAAAACAAGTCATGCACTTCTGTTGCACCATTTCTTTGCCCTTGCTGCACCCTCTGCTTGTAATGCACAAGCTGGCCTGAGTGCCTGGTCAATTTCCTTTTATATTTCAATACCCAGTTCAAATATCACCTCCCTTGAAAAGCCTGCTTTGCCTTCATCTAGGTAACATTAATCACTCCCACTTGTTTTGCCCTAGCATTTTCAACAGATGTAGCTGGATTTTAGCAGGATTAACGTGATGCTGTAGTTAACTATTTATGTGTCTCTCTCCCCTAGACTGAGAGCTTGGTGTACAGGTGTCGTGTCTTATTCATGTTTTTATTCCTATTGCCTTGCTTGATAGAACTCCACTCTAGATATTTATCAAATATTGTTGAATCAAAAAATGTTTTATATAATTTATGGTGTTTAGAACTTCTTTTATAAGAAATATAAACTTTAAAGAATTTCTAAAATTCATTAAAAGTTGTTCCTATAGCTTATATCACTTTCAGCCCAAAATTCTGTGTGCTGAAACTACAGGATGAGGCAAAAATCTCCTTGAACCTATGTTGAATGTGACACAGAATGCACGAGATTGTTCTTCTTTTTTAAAAAAGAACAATTATATGCTCTAAAGAAGAGCCCTTTAATTTCATATAATCATTATGCATTCTTTAGTTAAGAATAACTTCTTATATTTTCATTTAAGTATGCCTTAATACACGTCTTGAGAATATCCAGTAATATGGAATTTGTAAATAAATATTTACTTTTTTTTAAACTTTATTCTATAAATTTATTTATTTATTTATTTATTTATGGCTGCCTTGGGTCTCCATTGCTGCGCGCAGGCTTTCTCTAGTTGCGGTGAGCAGGGGCTACTCTTCGTTGCAGTGCACGGGTTTCTCATTGCAGTGGCTTCTCTAGTACTTGGGCTCCTAATTAGACTTTTATGATTATTAATACTCTTTAAATAGATTAATAATAAAATAATTCAGAATTATATTTTCTCTCATATCACTACAGATTTTAAGTTCCTTTCTCACCTTTAAACTTGTTTTAAGAAGTACAATCCTTAAACTTCTCAGGGGTAGCAATTCGTAGTTCCTATTCATCGCCAAGTTGCATTACATTACATATTTTACACACATTACTTTTATCCTGACATCCAAGAAAGGAAGGCACCTCATAACTAATAAGACCAAGATTCAGAAATCTTAAGCAACTTGCCCAAGGGGATGTAGAGCAGGTTTATTTAAAATTTAACCTTATTGAAAACCAGACATAAATGGCCTATGGACAGAGAAACACAGGGAAAGAACATAAATAAAAGAGAAATCCAGAAAAGTGAAAAATGAGATGACTCCACGGATAAGATGTAATAATAAAACTTTCATGTTACATGAAATAAAGGTGGGCTGCTCTGAACGTCGATGGGTCAAGGCAATGAGGGGAAAAATGACTGTTTATGATAATTACATTTTCCATTAGATGAAATCAAACTAGCTGTTTGGGAACTAGATTTTCCTGACTGTTCTAAGTCCATTAAAGGGGACCCTGCATGATACAGTGGGATGCTTTCTCCAGGGCATCTCCATAATTAGCTCAGTTGTGAGCTCAACCCGGACGGTTCTTATACGAACTTTACTGCAGACTGCTGGTCAGACTGAGTATAGTGTCATAGAAGTAATTGTACAAGCATTCAAAGTGATATGGCCCACCAGGTTTCAGTCTTATAATTCAGAAGAACATCTTATCTAAGGTGAAAGGTTAAGGGACCTGTGTGCAACATTTTATAAATGTTATTTTTTGATCAAAACCCAAAATAAAAAGTGAGTTCATAGTTATCGCTGTGGATGGGATGTGGAGACCAGTTATTATTCTAGGTCTGTGACTGACAGCAGACCTATTTTCTCTGGCACTCCTCTGGGTGGGCTGCATCGCCTACCCGTTAAAAATGTGGGCTTTGCTTCTGACAAAGCTGGCCTGGCACCCTGGCTCCACCACTTCAGGGCAGTGTGACCTGGAGCTCTCTGAGGCTCACTTTCCTGCTCTGTAAAATGGGGACAATAATTTCACCTGTCTCTTAGGACTGTTTTGATGATTAAACAAAATAATGCAGAAGAACTTGCTGTTGTTAATATAGGTAATTCATGTCATTGACATCCTCTTCTGAAGCTTACAGGCCCCTTGGGAGGTTTTGCTTGAGCAGATGTGAACATGGCATTGGCAGAGGACATACCTCAGGGTAGTGCTATTTTCTTGGAAAACCACCTGGTTTTAGCACAAGAACCTGTGAATGCTGGAGGCCACAGATTTCTAGCCAACTGACAAGTGGCTGAGTTGGGGCTTTACTTTAGGTCTTTCTAGAACCAGATTTCGTGATCTTTTCCTCTATCATGCTCCCCACCTCTTTTGAATATTTTCACCATTTTCCACAATGAATCATCCCTAAATGGGCTTTAACTAATTATAAATTTAGAAAGAATTCTGCAAAGGTTTTTTTTTTTTTTTGGCTTAATTTTAACCCAGTTATCACAAAATGAAAGTTTTTTTAGGTGTCTCATGTCTACCAGATAGACAAGAGGAAGAATGATGTCTGTAAACATTTGATTGTCATAGCACCTATTTGATTTGTTTTTAATTTAAAAAAACCCTTATGGTTTTAGTTTTAAGAAACTAAATTATACAAATGTTAGCAAAACATTTACATTTGGTATGTGCATTTAACCAGCAATTTCCCAGCTCCCAAAATATTTATTTTCAATATCCTGCTCGCTTTTTATGGCCTATCTACTCTATTTGAAATCTGTTCAATTTACACAGCCAGTAAATTACTTTTCCATAATTGCAGTAATTACAGTACTTTTCATATGCTCCTACTTATTTCTCAGAAATCTACTACAGGAAAACATTTGTGATGAAGTCCAGGTACATTATGAGAGTTTAGGAAACAATAAAAATGTTTCCCCAACGTTAAAAAATATTATTTGAGACTAAATCTGCTCAATAACTGTTAGTCCTCATTGAAAGTATCAAGATCATAAAAGACAAGGAAAGTTGAGAAGCTGTCACACATTGGGAGAGAACGAGAAGAGAAGACATCTAAATGCATGTGGGACCCTGAATTAGATGCTGAAACACGAAAAAGGTAAACTAGTAGAATTAGAATGAGATCTGTAGTTTAGTTAATAATAGTGTATCGATGTTAATTTCCTGGTTTTGACTGTTGTACTATATGGTTATGTATGTATGTTGTTAACATTAGGATAAAATGAATAAGGGGTATATGTGAACTATACTGTTTTTGCAACTTTTCTGTAAGTCAAAAATTATTTCAAAATAAATGTTAAAAAACCATTTGATTTCAAGCAGATCAACATTGGAGAATAACCATTTGTAAAGCCATTTCTTTATCATAGTCTCTAGCATACAAAACCCACTTGTCAAGCTTAATGCATATACACATATTAAACCCCTGGTATGTAAGATCCTCTAATTTGGAAGTTTATTCATTCAACTAAAGGCTTAGCTAAAAGTTTCTCTTTAAATGATCAACAAAAAGAGTTTGTATGTTCAGGAGAATGTTAAGATACTTAAATGAAATAAAGAAACACTCTAAGCAAAAATGACACGCTAAGTATGGCTCATTTCTTAAAGTATAAAAATATCAGATATAATACTACCTGACAGCCAATAAGTAGTCAATAAAAAGTCAAGCCTAAATCTTAAATAAGTTCCCGAATGCCTTCTAGAAGGTGATAATATAATGCTGATGTCCTTCTTTTCTCAATTAGTATAGATTACCGCAACATTCCTGTGTAAATGGACACAGTTAACCAGGAAGGATCACAGGCGCGTTCCTAAACCACCATAGCATCGCTCATGTTTCTCTGCCAGATTAAGAAGTTTCAGATGAAAGAATTTGATTTTTATCTTATAATCAATTCGTCAAATGAGCCTGAAACTTTATGACTTTGCATTTCCAAGCTGTTAATTTCTGCGTCTTAAAAGATGCCCGGATGTAGCTTTAAATTCAACTTTTCTTGTCTTACACGCTGAAGGTTAATTTAACAAGCTTGTGATGAACACTAGCAATTCAATGCCCAGTGATCACCGATGAAATGTATAGGAATCGATGGATGGCACAGCAGAATTAAACTGATTTTTAAAAAATACCCGAGGCACTCAGGAGAAGTGGAATTTAATATCTACCAATTCCACATGGAAATTAAATGTATCCTGAAATCAGCTTCTCCAAATCAAATTCAAAGGAAAACATAATAACTATTCAACACAATTCATCGTCAGGTTTGTTGTTATTTTTTTTAATGTTGTATGGCCACTATTAAACTATTTGAAATGTTGACCTCAAAACCCAGGATTCCTATGTGGGTTAAGAAAAATAAATGGAAATCCTCCCAAAGAGACTGGAAGCCTGGATGCAGCCATGGGCTCAACCTTTGATCAGAGCCACATGCTGCAACATCCAGTTATTGTTCTCAGACGCGACCTTCACTCTCACTTTATTCTGGTGGCTTTCCAAAGAGGGACAGGTGGTTTTAGGGCATTTTCTTGGGTTACAAATCAAATAATATTTCATGGTTTTCACCTTTAATGGGCTAAGCAGAATGCATTTGACAAAAGTCATTATAGAGGTTTGGAGAAATAATTTATACTCTAGGGCATTCTTAAATCAGTAACTTGGCAATATGAGATTCAAAAAAAAAAATCTCACTGCTCCTTCCAATGTTGCATTGCAAAAGCTGCATTGTGTGTGTGTGTCTTGCTCCTAGGGGGGACTCCATGTTCACAAACTAATGAATAGATTACATTGGTCCTTACAAGTTGAGTTTTCATTGGTGACAGCTGTGCCACATGGTAGGCAACGAAGTAAGGGGCTGCTTTCTAATACATGGCATTCTTGCCAGCGAAGGAAATGAATGCCCTAGAGGTAAGTTTTTGTTTTTACAAAATTAACAAATTCCATGCCTCAATATGAAATTCAGAACTTGGCATTGGCCAGAAAGGAACAAAGTAACCCTAGATTTCATGCATTGAGGATGGCAAAAGTCAAAGCCAATAGAAAATACTTTCCTCTTGGATTGACTGTAATGATAAAATCTCAATATATATGATAAATATGACCATCAAGGGGTTCCTGAATCGTGAGAAAATATATCTTGGGGAGCAATCAAGGCATGTTTCCATTGACTCATCCCACTAAGCATTCTCATATTTACACAGTTGACATTCTAACTACACTTGATTAAAGAGGTTGGGGAGTACAGATAAAGGCTCATTCTGAGAATTCATATTGGTGAGCAGGCTGTTAAATGTTTAACATTTAGGGGTAAAGATAGTATAATTTCACAGGGGGAGAACATGCAGGCACCTGTGTGGTACCCACAAGAGGGGATTCAGGACACAATCTGACACAGTTGGTTAGGGAAGTTGGCTACAGAATCATTTGGAGTGGAAACCCTCCAATGGTTCTTGGCATCCCTGTCTCCTGTTCTAGGAACATAAAACACTACTATTTTCAGCATCCAACTGGACGTTCCTATTTTGGGGACCACTGTTTCTCAAGTCCAATAAGCACTAAATAGATGGAAGAAATCCATGTCTGCCATATCTTGAGCTAGCTTTTCTATTGGCTGACAGCACCATCCTTCTTTCACATGTTTATCTTAGATCTGATGTGTTTCTTTCTTTACCCTCTACATTTAGTTGCCTATATTTAGACATGAAGTCCTATAAATTTTTACTTTCACCTCTATCATTAGTGCTGTCTTCTTTTCTCCTTCCATGCCACGCTTAGGTGACAGTCTCACTACCAGTGGTCTTATCCATCCTTTATTTGGATGCCAGATTATTGCTTAGATCCTGCCATTCCTTGGATAAAAATGCCCTGTGACTTGTCGTTGCCTACAAGACAAAAGAAAGTCAAGTATTTGGCCTGAATTTCAAAGCTTCAACAATCCAGTCCTGACCAATCCTACCTTCCAGTACACACCAGCAAGCATGTCTATTTCAGCTCGCCTGGTTTCCTCACAAGCACTTAAGCACATCATGCTTATTCTTACCTTTGCACCACTGTTTTTCCATCTTAGTGTCACCAAGTGCTTATTCACCTGAGCAAGAGCAAGGCCCCTCTCTACTGGGATGGATTCTGCCTCGCAGCAGCTAAGGCAAACCCAGAAACAGGCATAAGAAGAAGCTTTAGTGATGAGGTGCACTTTCTCTAATCTTGTCCCTTCAATTATTCCTGATTAACTATCCTCTTACCATTTTTCCTTTGGTTTTCAGCCTGCCCTTGTTACCTCTTTTGTATGAATGATTCTAGTACCCTGATCTTCCACTGTCTCCTTGCCTACTCTGTTGCTTTCTGTTCCCTACTTTCTATTTTCTGCTCATACCTTCATAGGTTATTCACCTGAACAGAAACCCACATGGCTTCTCCTTCAGTGCTACCTTTGTGGATCCTTCAGATGTATGTATATACATTATCCAGTTTAATCCTCACAAAGCTAAGAGGTGGGTTCTATTATCTCCAGTTTATTGATAAGAAAACACCTGAGATTTATGAAGGTTAAATAATGTTCGCCAAGTCACACACAATAATATATGGTGGAGTCAGGATTCAAACTCATGCAGTGATTCAAGGACTATTGCTTGCAACTATGTGGTCTTCACTTAACCAAACTCCCACTTTGAAAGCACACTTTTCATCTCTTTGGAAAATTATAATTTCTCAGGATTGGGTAGTACAATTTTTATTTCTTTTGTGTCCACCATATGCCCAGTCTTGATCTAAGCACAAAAAAGGCATCTAATAAACACCTTTTTGAAGAGAACTGGACATATTCAGATGCTGAGCCACGTGATGGAAATTATAGGTGTTTTAATGGTCTAAACCTGCACTGTCCAATAGAGTAAGCACTAACCACTTAAGAGCGATTCAAATGAAACGAGAAATTTAGTTCCTCAGACATATTAGTCACATTTTAAGTGCTCAAAAGCTACATGTGACTAAATTTAAATTAATCAAAATAAAATAAAAATTCAGTTGATCATTCTCATTAGACATATTTAAAGTACTCAATAGCTACATGTGGCGAGTGATCTTATGCTGGACTACTCAGACCTAGACTATTTCCATTGATGCAAAAAATTCTATTGGACAGTGCCGGCAAGAGTAAATACTCAGTTTCTCCCAATATACCCATCAATCCATATAGCCAGAGACTAAGAGTTACTTCCTAAACATTTAGTAAAACCTGGGCTCTGAAGCCAAGTCCTGTCATTGCATGTTGTATGACCTTGGACAGGTCACTTATCTGTACAATGGAAATCATAATATTGACCACTTAATAGGGTTGCCGTGAGGATGAAAAGTGTAAAAAGATTACAATATTGCCCGATAGAAAGTAAATGTCCAATACATGTTAGCTATTGTTGTACGCATGTCATGTTCTCCAGATGGAACCCAGAACCAACCAAAAAGGGGAATAAGGTTTCTTACAACTCTCTCATAGTTTTAGAATTTGGATACTATAACTGCAGGTAAATAGCAAGACACACTTGAACATTCATTCTCTCATGGACAACCTTGAGGAGTATAGATTTGGATCTTCAACCAATAAATGGTAGTATTAGGCATATATTAAATCAGGTCACCATGAACTTGCCAAATATTTTACATTGAGACACAGCAATTCAACAGAAAATACGACAAGGCTGATGAATGAAGGGATGTATGTATATATATTTCACTTTGTGGAGTTACCTTCTAGAAGTCAGCTCCTAGCATGATCCATGCCTTCGAAGTGCACTGTGTATTGGTATTTGTAGAATTATTCCTGCCTAACACTCTTAGGACTATCGGTGATTTCGGTTTTCCCATCTGGTTGGGTGTTACACATAGATATTGGACTACGGAATACATTGCGATGACTATGTTAATGCAAAAGAATTTGGAGCACTAAACTATATTAAAGATAAAGAACTAATCTAAAAAAAGTCTAAGACGTTGAATTTAGAAAATCAGGAGACCAATCCGTAAGTAATAAGATCAAGGGCTCCAAACTGCCCTCACCAGCTGATTGTCATGGATTCTGAGAATACTCTCCTTCTAGAAGTCAACAAACTCTTTTACATAAGAATGGTTCTGCTTCCTCTGGGAGACCTGACTTTTTCAAGCTGGTATGAAGCTATGGGAGATAGATGTAGGGCCGAGATAAGACAGGAGTCACTTTCTGATTCAGTCAATCTCAAAACCACATCAGCTCTGGCAACCGAAGAGTACTTCCAAAACTCTCTCACATCTACTAGCTTATTTATTCCATCTGATATTATTTTTAGGCCTCTCATCAAATCAGTTAATTTCCTGAGCATTGAGATTTTAGTGATGAATACTGACCTTTTTTTTTTTTTTTGACATTTAATTATCAGTGTTATCTTTCTAGAAGATCCTGCACCTTAAAGAATAAAAATGTGATACTTATAGATATATCTCTTCTTGGGGTAATGTCATATATTCAATGACTTATTTTGCATTTCTCTTTCTAATTTTCACTTCTTCAGAGGTTATAATAAAGGAAATTCTTAATGTAGCAAATTATTTAAATCCATGCAAAGAAAAAAATCGAGGACATATCTTTTTTTAATGTGGGATTTATATATAAGTTGTTATTTGAAGGACAAGGCGTATTTCATGCTCTATTTTAATTTAAATTCTCTCCTGGCTATCTTCCCAAACATCTGTAGACACAATATTTTTAAGTGACTTACAAGTTCACAGTTTTCACAGACCATGAAGGTTCTCAAAAGTTTAAATTACTCCCAAGGACATTTATACCCATTTCCCTTTTAGAGTAACCAATAAAAACCTGTTTTTAACCATTAGAATAATTCACAGGCCCGTCTCTTCTAATCTGGCTTCTCCCCTGGTTCCTTGGAGGTTGCTCATAATAAACAATCCACAAAGAAAAGAAGATGAAAAGAATAAGATTCAAAAAGACTTTTTTATAAGTGTTAAAGAAACAGCCTGAGGAAAATCAAAACTAATTTCAAAAGTGACTCAAACATTAAGACATGATCAGCCGTTCTACTCTTGAGATAATCATGAATTAAAGGAACTTTTAGAGCAATTGGAGGATCTATTGATACTTCTATCTAATATACTTCTATTTAAGATTTAACTATATCTATGTTAATGTAAATGTTATGTTTTTGAGAAATGAAGTCCAAGTACCCTCATTTAACACTACTGTTATTAAGATGTTTTAATAAAGTACAGCAACATTATACTAGGATTTATTATTTGGGTTAAAATAAAGATTTTCATCTTAGCTACTAATCAGGACTTTTAGAGTCATCTAAATACTTCAGGAGGTAACTTCCCCCATCCCTTTATTCTATTAAATAGGTCACCACATGAAGGACTTTTAGGTTGCAGTGGCCTTGGGACTTGTTATAAGTTTGCTATTTGTAAACAGTCATGTGTTTTAGTGTTTTCTTTAACAATCCACTAACTTCACCCTATTTATATTTCTTATTTTCTAGTTTCTACAGCACAACGCTTTCTTCTACCTCATGTTTCTCTTATCTCCTGAAATCAGAATTGCTAAGCATGTCACCGGGCTAATGGTAGTGTTTGATTTTTGCCTGGGTTTCTGGGATCTATTTAACTTGGAATCTGTTGAATTCCATTCTAAAGAATCATCAAATATTTTCTCTTGGCATGCCAAAAGCCAGACATCTTGTGTTATAGCTTGAACTTGAAAACATGACGGTGAAAACTATCATGTTACTAAAATCAGATGTTGATTATTAAACACAAGTACTTTTTGATATAATTATCAAATTAAACCATTTATCTATAGGAAACCCTGAAATTGAAGTGTAAATTAAAAGCAAAAGGTAAAAATCCCCAATACAAAGGCAACTCTCTAGCCACTCTGAATAATTCTGATGTGCTCTGCTTTCTCCTGGTAAACGAAATCCTTCTGTGGCTGGTTCTCATAGAAATTGGAGAGCATGATAAGGCAGGAGAGGTATTTCAGTGAAATTCCCATTATAAATGGAACATTTTATATCCTAAAGAATTTTATACTTGCAAAAATAGGTATGCCATGTTACAGACCATTGGTTGGTGTCATATTATATTGCGCCATGGATTCCAACTTGAAACTCTAATTTAGAATATCATGTATAGTCATCAGTAAGTAGAAAATGGAATAATTATAATTATAAATTGTATAGAAGTTGAGTATGTGGGAACTGGAAGAGATGGATGAACAGGAGTTGGCAGGGATCAAGGAAACACATACTGCATACCTTAGAAGGACTGCTTGTCTATTACACCAAGTAACTTTAGGTTTGATGTGCTTTGCCTTCTTTGATCCATGGGAAAATCTGCTTGATTCAGAATGGAAATTCTAGTCCCATGAATCCCTTGAGTTGCTGATCAGTATTAGTAAGTGTTCAGAGGTCAGGAAATGCCTCCCTCTGTGTTTGCTGAATCGCCCCATACATTATACCACCCTTAAAACGTTAACCCTATTGTGCCACAGAGAAATATTTTCACGTATGCAGGGTTCAGAAGTAAACCACTTTCTAAACGTAGGAAATTGATAACAAATGCTGCTCGTGAAAGGCTGCTGGGTACCAGCCAACTGTTTTCTTTATTTTTTATTTTTCTCAGTGAGTAGTTAGCACTGCTTATGCATTCTGCCAGCATTACAGAGAGAACACAGCATATGATAAATGTCCATGAGAAATGAGGAATATTGAATCAATGACTATAAAAGGAAGGCAGAGGTTTGAGAGGGGTTAGATTTCAACTGATAGAAAATAAAGTGTTTCTGTTTTCTTTTTTTTAAATCTTTCTTGGTGCTTCTAGGAATGCACAAGGGCAAAAGTAAGTTCTATAGCTAACAGTGAGATCAGAGTCTACCATAATTGCTTTGGCTATTGTTCCTCAATTTAAGAGTTGAGTTTCTGGCCTGTATTATTGAATAGGCTCTTGTCTTCTATATACAAAGTAGAGATGAAGGAGCCTTGAGAGCTTGCTGCTAGCTACAGTTCTTGAAATAATTTTCTATGTTTAGGGTCTAGAGGTTTTTGAAACATGGCATTTCAGGATATATCAGCCACAGTCATATCACATTTACTATGGAATTCTTTATAACTAAAACATGTATCAGATTTACAGGATTTCATGCTTAAGAAAGTCTTTGAAAGAGGAGTATCTTATACAAATGCTTGAACTAGCTCCTTGTGTTTATTTTATATCCTTCTGAAATGCAGCATCTCACAGTCCTGCACATTTTATAAAGAGAGAACCCAAGTTTATTTATAAGAAACGATACATGTTTATCTAGCAACATTTCCCCCAGATAGAAAGTTGTGAATACACTAAATACCTTGAGGATAAAACAACTCTTACAGGTCCTAAGAAAGTCATCCGTGCCCCCAAATAGCCATTTATAATATGACACTAGTCCTTTGACTGACCTAACACAGCTTTCTTGCGGCTGGCTCTAATTTACAACTTGATAGCAGCTGTCACAATGAAAGAACCAGGCTCATTATCTGATTTGTTTCTGCCATCCCTGCACTCATAGAGTCCATTAACAACAGGGACATGCACTTTTTAAATGACTGAATTAGTCATACTTCCGTTAAAAGAGTAGACTTACAAAGTAAAATAGAACAGCCTCTTACTGCATTCCTGTCCATTCCTCTGCCTACTTGTTTCCATTTATTCCATTCAAAGAACATATATTGAGCCCTGTTCTCAGCAGGCAGGGCCTTATCTTCTCTACTCCAATGCTTACACCAGAGCAAGATCCATGCTAGACACTCAGCAAACATGTGCTGTATTTATGAATAAACGAGAAGATGAATGAACAGTACCCACTGCATTGTCTCTTGGCCTGGCACAGATGTGGTACCTACATTGGGTTTTCTGTTTGTGTTCTCATGCCAGTTTTCTGTCTTGAGATTTTAGTAATTGGTTGGTTTGAAAGGAGGAAGAAAGCCCAGAAAGTTTGATATCACTGGTTTGTCTGATCTACGAGTGCCCAAGGCCTAAAGGCTTAAATTAAAAATACAAGCTGCTCTTCTGTCTCCCTCATTAGAGGGTACCAATAGACCAGGGAACTCAACCTTTTCTGGACAAAAATGGACACACATTTCCCAAATCTTATCATTTCAAGTCAGTTGCAGTGGTGGTGGTGAGAGTTGATCATAAAACGTGTCAAAAATAAACCAAGTATTTAAGAACAACTGATAGATCGCACTAGACCTATTGAAACTGTCATGGGGACTTGCTAATACTTGGGGCCTATAATGTCACAATTATATATATTATGGCTGCTCAACAACAACTATATTTGACAATGATAATTCAGTACTTATTCAATAGAATAAGTATTTTATTCTATACTTAGCAAGGTAGGGCTTCCCTGACCCCCCGGATGAGGTTAACTTCCCCTGCTGAGGAGACACTTAGCATCCTGTGCTTCTATTTTCATAACACTTTATCACAGTTGATTATAATTAATTTAACTACATCAAATTCCCTAAGGGCAAAAAAATGTATGTGTCTAGCTTACTCAATATAATGAGTTGAATTAGTATGTTAAGAGTATAAGTGTCTCACTAACTGGGATAACCTAAAAACTTAAGCGCCCATGTTGGGAAAAAACACGTTAAAGTCTCACTTTTACATGGAACTATAGAGATCATTTTGCCTTTTACTTACAGTAATAAGTATCCTACAGCATTTCAGTAATAAAATATATTACAGAACAACACAGAATACATCTTTAGTCTCACCAACATTTGCTTCCTCATACCCAAAAACCATTTTTTTTTTCTTTCTAATTCTCAGTCCATTCTATTCTCTAGTCATAGAAGGTACCAGATGTTTGGAGGAGGCTTTCCCACATATCCTAGATTTTTAAGTAGAAGCAAGATTTATTATAGCCATATAAATGTAACTTCAGCCTTAACTTTTGTGCTCACAAGCTAGGTGTAATCTGCAACGTGGTCCCTTGTCCAGTGGAACAATTCTTATCTGTGGAATGCTGGTATCAATGCCAAACACTCAAAAGAACCACAGGACATGACCGAAACG
Source organism: Balaenoptera acutorostrata (assembly GCF_949987535.1). Taxonomy (NCBI): domain Eukaryota; kingdom Metazoa; phylum Chordata; class Mammalia; order Artiodactyla; family Balaenopteridae; genus Balaenoptera; species Balaenoptera acutorostrata. The sequence goes on from NC_080081.1 coordinate 15,925,805, forward strand.
ACTGCATTCTGCCCACAAACCGTTTTCCCTCTAGGAAATTTTAATTTAGGTAAACACTTTTCAAGAAAACCCTTCTGCATTTAGGCAACATTCAAAAGCCAGGCTGGAATAAGCTGAGTGTGAATATACAGCAACACCTGGGGTAAGTGCCTGAAAGAGACTGTCAATGCCTCAAATTACATTTTTCTCCGACCGCGTAGTTTCAGAGAGAGAACCTGCTAAAAGCCACTCTCGTGACCCTTCTGCCCCTGTGAGTTCAGGGGTTTGGATCCAGCAAGTGGGAGGTACAGGTTGAAGCTGAGCTGGGCTTTGTACTGGGGAATCCCACACGCTCCTAGGCAGTCGGGGAAAGCTCCCAACAGAGGTGAACCCAGGCTTTCAAGTACTCTACAACGGGGCTAGCAGCATCTTCAAAGCTGCCAGGAAATTAAAAAAAAAAAAAAAAAAAGACTCTACGTAAAAAGGAAAGAGTTCTTCCTGTTTCTTACGATAGTTAATTAATAAGAATCTTTTGATCAGGGTCTCTGTGTTTTAACAGAGTTAAAGTTCCTAAAGGACTATGAAAATATATCCCAAGTAGAACTCCTGGTTTGTTTTTACCCCTAGGATTAAAAAAACCAAAAAGAGAAAAAAAAAAAAAACTACAGGACCTCAGAACTGAATGGAATACCACCGGGGTTTTTACTTGAACACTTAAAACATTTCATTTTATCAGTGGAGTGCCTTTCTTTTGACATGATGCAGACACCAACTGAATTCTAAATCGTTACAAATCACTTTCAATTAATTCATAATTAAAGATTATGAGAATGTGCCACCAGTTCGATCTTTGTTTTTATTGATGGTTGCTTGCATGTCACTGTTAACATTTTAGATGACCATGTATTAAAAATGTATAAACTAGAACATTAACGTAGCAGATAGAGACAGCACGTGCAATTGACAGCAGTAGGAGTAAAGGGTTTGATGACAAGATGCTGGGAGCCCAAGAGTGACGGGATGCAGGTGCTAATCAGAGAGAGGGCTATTATATATAATTTTTGTTGAATTACTGATTTGCTCACTGATCTTTTGCTGCTGCATTCATGAACGCTGTCATCTTGGATGCATCTGTGTAGGAAATGGACTTGGCACATTTGACTAATTCATGTAATAAATTCGTGAACTAACACTTCACATCCGGACAAGTATTAGTAAGAACATATTTTGCCCTATAAGTCTAGGTGGGTGGTCAATTCTCAATGCCATGGCAAAACCCAAAGAAAGAAAATTGGAAGAATTTTCTTAGAGATCTCTAGGACTAATAAAAAATGAGATAGGGGAGCAAGAGGTATGAAATATATTAAGATGGTAGGATTAACCACAAGGTCCCCTTCCAACATATGGTACAACATCAGGTACTTCAACATAGGCTGGGTTCAAATTTCAGTTTTTTAAATGAAATGATTTTCCAGACATTCAATTTCACATCAAACTGGCATCTAGGAAACCCAGTTGATTGAAGTATAAGGATTTGTTTCACGTCAAATACCCCGCCAGGACGGAGAAAAAAAGCCAATTAAGAAGTCACTGTTGCTCTTACAAGTTAAAAAGCCCATATTCTCATTTTTAATCATGTCCTGCTCTACTTAACAAAATCCACATGCCTACTTTCATCAATAAATTGCAAGCTGACCAAAACAGTTTAACTGTGTTATGAATTATGGCAGTTTCAACCAAACCGTATGAATAATCTTTATGATTCAAGAGTGATGAGGCTATGAGGTTTTATCTGTTTTTCTAAATAGGTAAATCTTTTTAGACTTCTTGATGAGAGTACTTTTTTGGGTCACCTTAAGTTTTTTTTAATTTATAGTTTGCACTTAATTTACAGATTTGTTTTAATTTTACCGCTCTCAATGATTTATAAAGTTGTTTTAGTTTAGGCTTTACATATGCAAGTGACAATATGATTATACCAATATAATACATTTGAATTACTTTTTCTTTTTGAATTGAGTAGACTAATGAAGGATGAGAGTATTTTTTAATTAGCCTTATTTAGGTAGCGTCTTTGCCAAAATTCATCTAAATTTATATTTTAGAAAATCAAGCTTACTTTTTTAAAAAAATTCATACTCCTCTCCAAAATCTTAGCAAAGAACAAAAATCTTAGAAAAGAATCATATCATTTTGGGGTTAGAAAGGTACCTTAATGATGAACTTTTAAAATACTCCCTCATTTCTCAAATGAGGTAACCCAAGATCATACAAAAGGATTTTGTCCTCCCACTGAAGGGAGAGAGAAGAATCCATCAATTTATTCTCTCTGTAATGATTTTGTTGGATAACTTCCATTTGGATCTACCCACTCTAAAATCTTTTTTCTAAAACTTCAAAACAGTTTTCTCTGGGCTTCCTAAGCATAATAGCGTGTCAGGTAATGGCTTTTGACGCCAAGGCTGAATGCGCATTTTTGCACGGTGGGCTAAGGTTTCTTTGCATTCCGATGCATCTTTTTCCTTTCCTACCCAAATCTTAGATGTCAGAAGACTTTACTCAAGCCTTCTGGTTTAGAGGTTCGCATAAACGACTTAGTCCCTCTGAGACTGACGAGTGCCACTGTTACTGACACCACTCTGCTTGTCACTATGCAATCCCAGTAAAAGCAATTGAAAGTACTTTTATTTGAAGGCCATTTGACAGAGGGGGAGAAAACACATTTACTCTTTCAAGGTCTGTGTATTTTCCTGGGAGAAGCCTGCCTATGAAATTTGTCCTTTTATCCTTGGATAGCTATTTGGGAAATACCTTTTGGCAGTGCAGACTCATGAGTGGTTTCTGCCACTCCAGAACACAGTGGTGATTCACAGAACTTCCCTGTATCTCCCCACCTCCCTCCTTCCTCCCTCCTAAAGACAGGAAGGCTGTTTCATGCTGCTGTGCTGAAAACATTCTTCTCTAGAGACTGAGGAAGAAAATCTGCATATTTTAGCAAAAATGTTGAGTTATTTTCATCATAGATGTTTAAGGAAGGAATTGTTTACTAATATCTGTGACTATGTTGAGATACTACAAATAAGAAAGAGGCAGTACTGTGGGCTTTTTCTTAAAACGAGATTCTTTTCTAACGTGTCCCTTACTCACAGGAGCTCCCAGAAATTCAACAAGATTACTTTTATCTTCATCAGAGAGATCAGCTAATTCAGTACAGCTGGCTCGTACAATCTATAACAGGACTGCCCTTCACAATAGACCAGGAAGTCTTATTTTTCAGGTTTACAAAAAATAAAGAAAAATGCAATATAATATTTATAATTTGCTAAACGCTGTGTGTGTGTGTGTGTGTGTGCGCGCGCGCCCGTGTTTGTTTTAATCCTCCTAGTCTCTACAAGTCATCATCAGTTTGGACCTGCCCATCAGGTACCACGAACACCTGCTGTTCCCACACCCCTGTCCTTGGATCCTCTGAGCCGCTCCTTACCTATAAACAGATTCCACTCGGTGTCGAGATCAGCCTGATTTGCCAGGCAGCCCTTCATGACATTGAGGCAGTAGTTGTTGCATGGTCTCACCGTGGGGAGTCCCCGACAGTAAGGGCAGTACAGCATCTTCATGAGCGCACGGATGCAGCCTGGGGTCGGGCTCACCTGGAGATAGATTGAAAAGAAAAAGAAAATCAGAAATAAGAAGGATGGAAGGAGACAAAAAGAAGTGACTCATTTCCTCCTTGAAAAAAAAAAGGTGAAATGGCTCTGAAAAACCTCCAGCAGTAGGGCAGCGGGCTAAAGGAACCATCAGAATCTTAACACACTGTAGTACTTGATCTTAAAGTCAGTCAGTTCCTTGTCAATACTTCTGTTTGGCATAGTAGTAATCATTTTTCTTGAATTGTCCTTGTCAACATTATGATATCTATGTCATTGCAATTTAGCCCTAAAACCTAGACACTGTTTCAATGAAATAGAACATGCAATGAGATAATGCACGTGAAAGCAATTTCCAAAGTTAAAAGCCCCATAAAAATGAAGGTATTATTAAAGTTTAATGTGACACTTTTAGAAAATTTTCCAACTGGTTATTTGACCCTGTTTCTTTTTTTTTTTTTTTTTTTATTAATTATTTATTTATTTATTTTTGGCTGTGCTGGGTCTTCGTTTCTGTGCGAGGCCTTTGTCCAGTCGCGGCGAGCGGGGGCCACTCTTCATCTCGGTGCGCGGGCCTCTCACTGTCACGACCTCTCCCGTTGCAGAGCACAGGCTCCAGACGCGCAGGCTCAGTAGTTGTGGCTCACGGGCTTAGTTGCTCCGCGGCATGTGGGATCTTCCTGGGCCAGGGCTCGAACCCGTGTCCCCTGCATTGGCAGGCAGATTCTTAACCACTGCGCCACCAGGGAAGCCCCTTTGACCCTGTTTCTAAAGGAGGTTTGCAGAAACACTTCCTTTGTACATAACTTTTTAAAAAGGATCAATATCAACTTGTCTGGGATTTCTGAGATCCAGGCCTGCTTAGAAGCAATGGAACTGTCAAGGCACCCTCTTCAGGCATCTGAAGCTTTGCAGTTCTGGGAACTTTGGAAGATGGATCCAATGTTGAATGTGAAGAGAAATGCTTGCAGTAGTTCAGAGGAGCTACTAATCAACCGATAATCAAGTGCTATTTACCTTGAATACGATAAGCAGTGACCACTCCTAGGTTAATCAATTCTAAACCAATCAGGTCTTTTTTAGACTCATTGAAAATTCCAATTTGACTTTAAGAGGAAAGAATATTTAAAATGGTGTGGACCAAAACCAGAAAAATACAGAAAGCTCTTTTTCATGACTCGATATGAACATTAGTGAGGTATTTTTTTGGTTGGTTCCATATAATGTTGATCTTTAAGTTAAGCAGCTACATGTTTCTGTTCTTGTGCTCTCCATCTGAAGACAAGCCTAACTTGTATCATTTGGATCTCCTGGAGAGTTCGAGTCTTATCGGACAGACCTGGGCCCCCAGGTGACAATATATGCCCAGAACATTCAGATACTGACAAAGCATAACACCAATGTAAAGGTGGGGCAGGAAAAGGTATTTCCATATGAATGGATACTTTCCACTACCATAGCTAATCTCCAGCATTTTATCCTTTACCTAGAAACCACATTTGAGGTTTCTAATGCAAGGCTTTGGTTTCTGGAACATTTTCTTAATTGCTGTATACTGTAAAAAATTAATGAACGAAACCCTCAATTAAATAGAGTTGGGAGACCAGAAGGGGGAGCTCTTAAGCCCTGCAAGGAGAGCAGAGCCCAATGGCAAGAAGAAAGACTCCTCTTCTTTCCTGGCAAGGACTCAGCCAATGAAGAGCCATGGACTCTTTATCACAGCCCTCCCAACTTTCTTTTCCCTCTAAAAAAGTGCTCTCTTTCCTTTGCTAAATTGCAATTCTCTGCTGATCCTGAATAAACCATCTTTGCTGGAGAAATATTTGGCAGTCTATTTGTTTGAGGTCAAGAATACTGACAAAGTCCCTAGTTTATTATTTCAGGAAATGAAGCTATCTATCAATCTATCTGTCTATCAGTCTATCTGGGCACCAAAATCTCTGGCTGTCCTTTTGATGTTTTTCTTTTTTTGCATTTTCTTTCCAAAATTTTATGAAAATTTTCAAACGTACAGAAAAATTGAAAGATTTTTATAGTGAACACCCATATCTCCACTCCTAGATTCTACATTTAACGTTTTCGTACACTGATTTTTCACACATCTATCTATACTTCTCACCCATCCATTAATCCACCTTATTTGTAATGCATTTCAAAATAACGTATTAACCTTTTGATTTTTATTTTTCCTGGTAATTTAATGTTGGCTTTAATAAAACTGAATTAACCTGATCAACAATAGAAAGTTGGCACATTAAGTAGACCAAATCAGATTAAGTAAAATATAACTAGCCTTTCTTTTTTTTTTAATTAAAAAAAAAAAAAAACTTATTTATTTATTTTTGCCTGCGTTGGGTCTTCGTTGCTGTGCGTGGGCTTCCTCCAGTTGCATCGAGCAGGGGCTACTCTTTGTTGTGGTGCACAGGCTTCTCATTGTGGTGGCTTCTCTTTGTTGCAGAGCACGGGCTCTAGGCACGTGGGCTTCAGTGGTTGTGGCACGTGGGCTCAGTAGTTGTGGCTCGTGGGCTCTAGAGCACAGGCTCAGTAGTTGTGGCACACGGGCTTAGTTGCTCTGCGGCATGTGGGATCTTCCCGGACCAGGGCTCGAACCTGTGTCCCCTGCATTGGCAGGCGGATTCTTAACCACTGTGCTACCAGGGAAGTCCCTAATTAGCCTTTCTTTATAAAACTATTTAGAGAATGTATTAGTATCCACTAATTCTAAGACATATTTTCCAACAACAAAACAAAAACGAAAAAATGAGAACAAAAGAGAGGAGTCTGGTGATTTTTCTTTTGGGCACACATCCGTGCCACCATATCTACTTCTCCGGATAGGATATTTTGTTGAAAATGCCAAATTTTATCCACAATTGGGCAGAATTTTTTTTTAATTTATTTTATCCACAGGTATCCCACACCATTCAGAGAACAGAGAGGATGACTCTGTATGTGGAATTCCAAATTCTTATACATTTTATTATTTGGTATGGTTGTAAGTCCTACAAACCATTGTCCTTGGGTTTTGATTTTCACAGCCTTGCAATTCCTCTCCTGACCTTGATGCCTTTCTCCAGAGACCTATCCGATTTTCACCCAAGCTGGCTACGCTGTTTCTTCCTTTGACTCTGTTGGATTTTTGGTTTTCTCACCATTGGTATTACATGGTGCTTTGCTTCTTCTCACTAAACGTGCCAGTATAAAACCTAGGGTATTTGTCAATATTGGGGATGCAGATTTGAGATCTCTTGGATAGTGTGGACTCTTTTATCATCATTATAGCCTGTACCACTCTGCATACCACGCATGTCATTATAGGGTATTATGATATATAGGTACTCAATAAATGCTTTTTCAGTTGAACTCTCTAGTGTGTTTTTTGATTCCTTGGTCACGTTGATATCCAAAGAAAAAAGGAACAAGATAGGTTTATACATCTTAGCATTCAATTGTTGCTTTTTAATTCTGTTTTCAAAGGTTATTGATTGCACTAATTCCAAAGCTTTGCTCTGTGTGTGTGTGGGTGTGTGTGTTGGAACTAGTACAATTTTCTCAGCCTGATGTTTCAGAAGAGTCTCCAACTCAGGGTAGCAACAAATAGCGAAAATTGAACAGCCTTAATAACCTAAAAGAACAATGTTGTTCAAGTTAAATATGGCTCTCTCAGTACTTTGGGAAATGATATCCTTCTTGGTCAAATAAAGGGCATTTGAAGAAGAAGAAGAAAACCGAGAGTGGAGGAGCAAATTTTAAGCTTTTATGTTCACAGACCATACATTTTTTTTTTTTTTTTTTTTTTTTTATTTATTTTTGGCTGTGTTGGGTCTTCGGTTCGTGCGAGGGCTTTCTCCAGTTGCGGCAAGCGGGGGCCACTCTTCATCGCGGTGCGCGGGCCTTTCTCTATCGCGGCCCCTCCCGTCGCGGGGCACAGGCTCCAGACGCGCAGGCTCAGCAATTGTGGCTCACGGGCCCAGCTGCTCCGTGGCATGTGGGATCTTCCCAGACCAGGGCTCGAACCCGTGTCCCCTGCATTAGCAGGCAGATTCTCAACCACTGCGCCACCAGGGAAGCCCAGACCATACATTTTGATACAACTGTATGCTTGAATTGAAATAAAAAATCACCACTTCAAACTGAAGACTTTTAGAAGTAAGCCTCTGAAAAGAAGGTTGTTTTAAATGCCAATTGTATGAAGGGCTGTTTCTCTTTTAAAATGTTTAATAGTGTTTAATAATTGTGCTACAGCTACTCTTAAAAAATCTTTTAATATTGAAATCAATATAGACTCATAAGAAGCTGCAAAACCAGTGGAGTCCTGGGTACCCTTCACTCACCTTCCCTCCATGGCAACATCTCATATAGCTGTAGGACAATATCAAAATGAGGAAATTAAGGTTGATACATTGCTGCTAATGAGTTTACAGACCTATTCAGTTTTCATGATTTTTTCAACCTGCATTCATTTGCGTGTGTGTGTGTGTGTGTGTGTGTGTGTTTGTAGACACTTCTATGCAATTTAATCCTATGTATAGATTTGTGTAACCACACCACAATCGACTTACAGAACTTTTCCATCACCACAGAAGAACTCTCTTGTGTTTCCTCCACCCCACCCCTTGTCCCTATCACCAGGCAAACACTAATCTATCTTTCATCTCTATAATTTTATCATTTTAGGAATCATATATTAATACTTTGTATGTGGGTTGGCCAAAAAGTTCGTTCGGGTTTTTCCATACCATCTTACAGAAAAACCCAAATGAACTTTTAGGCCAACCCAATAACATTTTGAGCTTCATTTTTTTTAAACTGAGCATAATACCTTGGAGGTCCATTCAAGTTGTTGCATATATTCACTCCTTTTTATTGCTGAGTAGTATTCCATTGTTTGGATGTACCAAATTTGTTGAACTCTTCACTCACTGAAGGATACCTGGGTTGTTTCCAGTACTTTGCTATTAGGAATAAAGCTGCTATGAGCATTCATGTACAGTTTTTTTGCACAAACATAAGTTTTCATTTATCTGGGATAAATGCCCAAAAGCACAATTGATGGATCAAATGGTTAGTGTGTGTTTAGTTTTATAAGAAACTGCCAAATTATTTTCTAGATCAGTGCAGCGTTCTACATTTCCACCAGCAATATGTGACAGATCCAGTTTTCCTCACATCCATGCCAGTATTTGGTATTATTACTATTTTTTGTTTTAGTCATTCTAATAGGTGTATTATCTATGTTTAAATTTGTGGTGAGTTTCCTCTGAGTAATTTCCATACTAGGATTTTAATTTCAATAGGCTCTAATAGGCATCAGATACAAAATCATTCACCAGCTGGTCTCTAGAAAATATGCAACATTAAAACAACAACAACAATAATTCTGAAACAATAGACACAACTGTATATTTGGCAAAACCAAAAGAAAGAAAGGAGTTCTAAAAACTCACATTTAAGGACTTCTCTGGTGGTCCAGTGGTTAAGAATCCACCTTCCAATGCAGGGGACATGGGTTCGATCTTTGGTCAGGGAACTAAGATCCCACATGCCATGGGGCAACTAAGCCTGCACACTGCAACTAGTGAGCCCACGTGCTCTGGAGCCGGAGCGCTACAACTAGGGAGCCTGTGTGCCACAACTACTGACCCCACACGCTCTGGAGCCTGCATGCCACAACTTCTGAGCCCACTCACTCTGGAGCCCGTGTGCCACAACTAGAGAGCCCGTGTGGTGCAACTACTGAGCTCGCGTGCTCTAGAGACCATGCCACAACTAGAGAGAAGCCCACAAACTGCAACTAGAGAAGCCCATGCGCTGCAATGAAAGATCCCACATGCCACAACTAGGACCCGATGCAGCCAAGTAAATAAATAAATAAATATTTTAAACTCATATTTAAAATTTAGGATCGAATAAGATCTCAAACATATAATGCCACAAATTTGTAAATTTTGTGAACTATTAGAAAAAATTTCCTACTGAAGAAAACTGTGCTCATTTAGCAACAATAAAGACTACAATACACCTTCAGAAACCAAATGTTGAGGTTTTTTAGTTGGTAATGTGGATTTTTGATATTTTTGAAAAATGTAGCTGTAGCTTCCTAGATATTCAAAGTAGACTGGGAAATAAACTTAGGTAAAAGAGTAAATTATAATGTTTATAAAGGTGGGGCCTACTTGGCACAAATAAAACAATGTTTTTAAGTGAAGAAAAAAAAGATGATGACAACATTCCTTTTTGTACTTATTTGTGTTTTCACATAACTTTTACATGTTGTCCTTCACCACTAATAATACTTTGTCAAAAATTTACAATATTAGAGGGAAAAAAGAAAATAGTCAGTGGTTCTTACTCCATTATCCTACTCCGGGAAAGATAGACAGAAGTTTGTGAGTCAACCAAGTAAGATTTCAATATGAAATCTTTGCATCATGGGTTTAGTCCTTCTGTTAACTTCTTTTGATGCTGTTTCTGTATAATGAATGACTTATAGTTGACTAGAGGAATAATAATACAACTTGAGGAGCAACAATACAATTTATAACAAGAGTTCCTTGTAAGATTAACTGAAAAATAAATTAAATAACACAAAAATAATTGAGCTCTTAGTTTGTGGTTTTTTTGTTGTTTGTGTTTCTTTTTTAAAAGGTAAAAAAAGCAAGATACATTGAAACATGGCAAGGAATACAAAAAGAGTCCTTAATAAAACTGTATTGGGAGGTAGAACTAAGACTTATCTACCTGGCTAACCATGTGTGTCAGGATGTTATAGCAAGTAATTCTTATGTTTTCTAAATGCGATTTGAGGCATAGCATATCCTTAGCCATACAATAGCAATTCATTTCAGGTCTTTAATATATTTAAGATTTCTGTATCTGGACCAACATTTCATGCTTTGGTGCTCACATTAGCAATTCCTAATAGTAGCCAATGTAAAATAAGATTGTCTCTTCAAGTAGTTTTAAAAAGCAAAAAAACATGTGAAAGTTATAAATCTTTACTTATACACAATGAACATATACCTAGCAAGTGCTTGTTTCTATGGAAATCATATAGCCAAAATAATCTAATAAACATATCTGTCAGAAGACAGATATGTCTCCCAAAGGCAAACAAGTTAATGTAAATGACTTATTTAACTAGAATAAATTCAAAATGTGTTTTTGAGCAAGAGTAGATGCCATCCTCCACAGTTTCTAACCTGTAGTCATATTAAATGATAAGATGTTTCTACTCATCATCCTAATATATCATGAGATTCTGAAGTGTCTTCTGAAGTCCTCAAGAATGATTAAATTACATTAAAAGTAGTTTTCATGTTAAGTACTTTTTAATTATAATCCTTTAACAATTAGCAACCTATAAATTGGCTTTGTAGTAAGTTCATGAGAACGTAAATTTGTTTCTTCTTTATTCACTCATGCAACTTTCATTAATCCAACATTTATGGGGAGGAATAAAGAGACCTTCTACCAGTGTTGGGATGTTCAGAATACATTCACTTCCAAATCAATTCAGGGAAAAAATTATTTGTCTTTCGGAAGTGCAGTGTAAAGGGAGCCCAAAATAGGGCATTTGGCTCAAAATTGGGAGGTAAGGATAAAGACAGGGATGGCTTCTGAAGAAAGTCAAGTAACAGATGTCTGCAAGATAAGCATGGGAGATGGGTGACATCACAGAAATGGTGGAGTAGGAAACTTCAAGAATCAGTCCTTTCACTGAAGTAACCATGAAACTAGTAAAACCTGACAGGATCAACTTTATTAGAACTCTGGAGTCTAATTTAAAAAAATCCCAGCAACTAGGAGGGTGCTTAATAATAAAATAAAGAGACGGCTAAATATCAGTTAAATTGCATTGCTAAATCTCAAGGCTCAGGAAATTTAAAAAGATTGCAGTCATATAAAGTATCCTCTCTGACCATAGTAGAATAAAGCTGGAAATCAGTATCAGAAGGAAAACTGGAAAATTCACAAATATGTGGAAATTAAGCCACACACACTTATACAACCAAGAGGTTAAAGAAGAAATCACTAGGGAAATTAGAAAACAATTAGCTAAATAAAAATGAAAACACAACATGAAAAAAATTATAGCCACAAATGCCTACATTAAAAGAGAATATCTCAAATTAATAACCTAATGTTATACCTTAAGGAAATAGAAACATAAGAGCAGAATAAAACCAAAGTTAGCAAAAGGACAGAAATAATAAAGATTAGAGTGGAGATAAACAAAATGTTGGTTTCAGTTTACTCTTTTTTTCTAGTTCCTTAAGGTATAACGTTAGGTTATTTTTTAATTTTATTTTTTTATTTATTTACTTATTTATTAATTTTATACAGCAAGTTCTTATTAGTAATCCATTTTATACATATTAGTGTATACATGTCAATCCCAATCTCCCAATTCATCCCACCACCATCCCCCACTCCCACCATTTTCCATTTTAAAGTCTATTTTATCTGATATGAGTATTGCTACTCCAGCTTTCTTTTGATTTCCATTTGCATGGAATATCTTTTTCCATCCCCTCACTTTCAGTCTGTATGTGTCCCTAGGTCTGAAGTGGGTCTCTTGTAGACAGCATATATATGGGTCTTGTTTTTGCATCCATTCAGCGAGCTTGTGTCTTTCGGCTGGAGCATTTAATCCATTCACGTTTAAGGTAATTACCGATATATATGTTCCTATTACCATTTTCTTAATTGTTTTGGGTTTGTTTTTGTGGGTCCTTTTCTACTCCTGTGTTTCCCACTTAGAGGAGATCCTTCAGCATTTGTTGTAGAGCTGGTTTGTTGGTGCTGAATTCTCTTAGCTTTTGCTTGTCTGTACAGCTTTTGATTTCTCCATCGAATCTGAATGAGATCCTTGCTGGGTAGAGTAATCTTGGCTGTAGTTTCTTCCCTTTCATCACTTTAAATATATCATGCCACTCCCTTCTGGCTTGTAGAGTTTCTGCCAAGAAATCAGCTGTTAACCTTATGGGAGCCCCCTTGTATGTTATTTGTCGTTTTTCCCTTGCTGCTTTCAATAATTTTTCTTTGTCTTTAATTTTTGCCAATTTGATTACTATGTGTCTTGGTGTGTTTCTCCTTGGGTTTATCCTGTATGGGACTCTCTGCACTTCCTGGACTTCGGTGGCTATTTCCTTTCCCATGTTAGGGAAGTTTTCGACTATAATCTCTTCAAATATTTTCTTGTGTCCTTTCTCTCTCTCTTCTCCTTCTGGGACCCCTATAATGCGAATGTTGCTGCATTTAATGTTGTCCTAGAGGTCTCTTAGGCTCTCTTCATTTCTTTTCATTCTTTTTTCTTTATTCTGTTCTGCAGCAGTGAATTCCACCATTCTGTCTTACAGGTCACTTATCCGTTCTTCTGCCTCAGTTATTCTGCTGTTGATTCCTTCTAGTGTAGTTTTCATTTCAGTTATTGCATTGTTCATCTCTGTTTGTTAGTTCTTTAATTCTCCTAGGTGTTTGTTAAACATTTCTTGCATCTTCTCGAGCTTTGCCTCCATTCTTTTTCTGGGTCCTGGATCATCTTCACTATCATTATTCTCAATTCTTTTTACGGAAGGTTGCCTGTCTCCACTTCATTTAGCTGTTTTTCTGGGGTTTTATCTTGTTCCTTCATCTGGTACATAGCCCTCTGCCTTTTCATCTCATCTATCTTCCTGTGAATGTGGTTTTAGTTCCACAGGCTGCAGGATTGTAGTTCTTCTTGCTTCTGCTGTCTGCCCTCTGTGTTTTTCCACTTTCTCTTTTCTGGAGCAACTTATAGATAAGAGGGTTTATCTGTCTTTCAAAGGCAGGCAGAACTCATCTGTGAGCTTCCAGGACCTGCTAGTGTTGGAGGGTCTCCTGCAGAGGCAGGGGGTGGCTGTGGCTCACCACGGCGACAAGGACACTGGTAGCAAAAGTTCTGGGAAGTACTCCTTGGCATGAGCCCTCCCAGAGTCCACCATTAGCCCCACCAAAGGGCCTGTACGTTAGGTTATTGATTAGAGCTCTTTCTTCTCCCAGAAGTGGGGAGAGAGGCATGGGATAGTCTCTCCCTCTGAGCCTCTAGAAAGAATCAATTCTGCTGACACCTTGGCCTCAAATTTCTAGCTTACTGAACTGTGAGAGAATAAATTCCTGTTGTTTTAAATCACTAAAATTTGTGGTACTATGTTATGGTAGCCCTAGGAAACTAATTCATATACCACCAAATTAAATAACCTTGATGAAATGGACAAATTCTTAGAAACACACAACCTACAAAGACTGAATCATGAAAACAAGGAATATGAATAGACCTATAACAAGTAAAGAGATTGAATTGGTAATCAAAAGACTCCCAACAAAGAAAAACCCTGAACCAGATGCCTTCACTGGTGAATTCTACCAAACATTTAAGGAAGAATTAGTAAAAATCCTTCTTAAACTCTTCCCAAAAATAGAAGGTGAGGGAATATCTCCTAACTCATTTTAAGAGACTAGCATTACCTGATACCAAAGCCAGACAAAGATGTAATACGGAAAGAAAAGTATAGACCAATATCCCTTTTAAATGTAAATTAAAAATTCTCAACAAAATACCAGCAAACTGAATCCATGTTAAAACAATTATAAACCATGACCAAGTGGAATTTATCCCAGGAATGCAAGAGAAGTTCATCGTAAGAGAATCAATCAATATAATACACCATATTCATAGAATAAAGGAAAATCCACACACAATTATCTCAATTGATGCAGAAGAAGCCTTTGACAAAATTCACCACTCTTTCATGATAAATACTTACAGAAAACTAGGAATAGAAGGGAACTTCCTAAATGTGATAAAGGGAATTTATGAAAATCCACATTTGACATCATACTTGATGGTGAAAGATTGAAAGATTTCTCCCTAAGATGAGGAACAAGACAAGGAGGCCTGCTTTCACCTCTGCTGTTCAAGATTGTACTGAAAATTCTAGCTAGAGTCACTAGGCAAGACAAAGAAATAAAAGTTATCCAAATTGAAAAGGAAGAATTAAAACTATCTTTATTCACAGGTGACATGATCATAGATATAGGAAATCCCAAATAACTCACAAGAAACTACTAGAGCTAATAAATGAATTCAGCAAAGTTATAGGGTACAAGATCAACACAGAAATATCCACTGAGTTTGTATGCACTAGCAATGAACAATCTAAAAAAGGAAATTAAGAAAATTCCATCTACAACACTATTCAAAGAGTAAAATACCTAGGTATAAATGTAACCAAGGAAGTGATAGAATTTTACATTGAAAACTATAAAACATTGCTGAAAGAAATTTAAAAAGACCTAAACACATGGAAAGATATCCTGTGTTCATGTATTGGAAGACAATATTGTTAATATAGCAATACTACTCAAAGTAATTTTGATTCACTGCAAACCTTATCAAAATTCCAACAGTTTTTCCTGGTAAAAATGGAAAAGCCGATCCTCAGATTCTTAATGAAAGGGACCCACATAGCCAAAATAATCTTGAAAAAGAAGGAACAGATTTGTAGCACTTACACTTCCTGATTTCAAAACTTACCACAACTTACTACAGAGTTAAAGTAATCGAAACATTGTGGTACTTTCCAGCAATCCCACTCCTGGGTATTTATTCAAAAGAATTGAAAACAGGTTCTGGAAGAGGTACGTGCACTCCATGTTTATCGCAGCATTATTACTATAACCAAGAGGTGGAAACAACCTAAATGTCCACGGACTGATGGATAAATAAAGAAAATGTGGTGTATACATGCAATGGAATATTACTCAGCCTGAAAAAAGAGAAGGAAATCGTGCAGTATGCAACAACATGGATGATCCTTGAGAACATTATGCTATGTGAAATAAGCCAGTCACAGAAGGACAAATACTACTTGATTCCACTATTCCACTTACATGAGGTAGCTAAAATAGTCAAAGTCATAGCAGCAGAAAGCAGAACAGTAGTCATGGGGGTTCTGATGGGGAGATGGAAATGGAGAGTTGTCGTTCAATGGATATAGCATTTCAATCGTGCAAGATGAAAAAGTTCTAGAGATCTGCTGTATAACAATGGTATGCAGTTAACAATACTGTATTGAACATTTAAAAATTTAAGAGGGTAGATCTCGTGTGTTTTCTGTGTTTTCTTCACAATAATAAATAATAATAAAGACAACACCTTGATACTGGCATAAGGATAGACCTATAGATCAGTGAAATCGAGTTGGAAGACCAGAAATAAACACTTATATTCAGGGCCAATTGATTTTCACAAGGGTGGGAAAATCATTCAATGGGGCAAGAACTGTCTCTTCAACAAATTGGGACAACTGGATATCCTGATACAAAGCAATGAGGTTGGACCTTAACCTCATACCATGCACAAAAATTTCTCAAAATGGATCCAGTGGCCTAAATATGAGCAAAAATCTATAAACTCTTGGAAGAAAACACATAGGATAAACCTTCATGACTGTGGATTTGGCAATAGACGCTTAGATATGACACCAAAAGAAAACAGTAAACTGGAATTCATTAAAATGATGCTTTTGTTCATCAAAGGACATCAACAAGAAAGTGAAAAGATGACCTACAAATGGGAGAAAATATTTGCAAATCATATATCTGTATCCAGAAAAAAATATATACATATATACAGAACTCTTACAACTCAATAACAAGAAGACAAACAACTCAATTAAAAATTTGGCAAAAAAAAAAAAAAAAGAAAATTGGCAAAGGACTTGAATAGATGTTTCTCCAAAGAAGATATGCAAATGGCTAACAAGTTCATGAAAAGATGTTCAACATCATTAATCACTAACTAATGAACTCAAATCAAAATGAGGTATCACTCCCACCTGTAGGATGACTATAATAAAGACAGACAATAACAAGTGATATGGATGTGGAGAAACTGGAATCCTTAAATATATTATAGTTGATGGGAATGTACAATGACAGCCACTTTGGAAACACAGAATTACCATATGAACCAGCAATTCTATTCCTGGTTATATACTCAAGAGAAATGAAAATATATACCACATAAAAGTTTGTATATAAGTGTTTATATTGATAGAAGCATCATTCACAATAGGCAAAACCTGGAAGCAATCCAAATGTCCATCAATTGATGGATGGATAAACTAAACATAGTATATCCATACAATGAAATGTTGTTCATCAATTAAAAGAAATGAAATTCTGATGCATGCTGCATCATGGATGAACTCTGAAACAACGTTAGGCTACATGACAGAAGCAGTCATAGAAGACCTTGTATTGTATGATTCCATTTATATACATAATGTCCCAAATAGGCAAATCCATAGAGACAGAAAGTAGGTTAATGGTTGTCAGAGGCTGGGGTGAGGGAGTGGGAGAAGCTGGGTGAAGGATGGAGAGTGACTGCTAATAGGTACACTTTTTTTTTTTTCTGTCTTTAAAAGATTAAAGATTTTTATTTATTTCTTTTTCTTTTTTTGAGTATAATTGCTTTACAGTGTTGTGTTAGTTTCTGCAGCACAGCAAAGTGAATCAGCCATACGCATACACACATCCCCTCCCTCTTGGAATCCCTCCCCTGACATCCCACCCAACTAGGCCATCACAGAGCACCAAGCTGAGCTCCCTGTACTACACAGCAGGTTTCCACTGGCTATCTGTTTTACACCTGGTAGTGTATTTATGTCAAACCTACTCTCCCAATTCATCCCACACTCCCCTTCCCCCCCCCCCCCCCGTGTCCACATATCCGTTCTCTACGTCGGCTTTTCTATTCCCGCCCAAATTGGGTCATTTGTAGAGATGTGGATGGACCTAGAGTCTGTCATACAGAGTGAAGTAAGTCAGAAAGAGAAAAACAAGTATCGTATATTAATGCATATATGTGGAATCCACATTTTCTTTTTGTGTTATGAAAATGTTCTAAAATTAGATTACAGAAACGATAATGGTTGCCCAACACTGTCGGTAAATATACTAAATACCATTGACATTTACACTTTAAATGAGTAAACTTTATGCTATGTAAATTGTATCTCAATAAAGCTGTTTGAAAACAGAGATAAAAGTACCTTTAACAGATAAATTCCTACTACCATATGTGCAAGTTTTAAAGGAATTAAAGAGTTAGAGACAATTTTTTATCCCTAACAAGACACTTAATCTAGCCATGTAGTTATATATAAAAAATATTTAAATAATATTATCCTTGAATTACAGATACCAAAATTAGTTTGATGTGCATGACCATAATGATATTTTAACACTTTCTCTTGAGAAGTCAACTTTTATTTCAGCTGTTGCTTAATGGTGGCCTGGCGGAGATGAATTTTTGTGCGTGCAAACAGAAAACCTTTGGGCCTTCCAATTCAGTTTGAATGTTTATTAAAATGTGTATGCTCTAAAACTATCTCTGTCCATCTTGTACCACTGAGAAAGAACAAGACAGTAAACAATTACGAATTGCAAAACAGAGCCTGAAGGAAAAACGTTCCCTACGTGATGACAAATGTTTATAGTGCCACTGTGATAAAAATTCAGCCTATTTTTAACAATGTAATTTACTTATTAACTATAAGCCTCCCCAGAAAAGCATGAGGCTTATGAAGCACTTGCCAGCCATGAAATGATGATGGAACTTGCTGGGTCTGGGAGAAAAGAAATAGATATAATTTGCATACCTAATAACCATAACTGCAGAATTTCCAAAGTCAAGTTTAAGTAACATCAATGCTGTGGAACAGAATCAGGCCATGGGAAGTAAGGTGAGTTAAGGTCTATATCAGTTCTTGCCAGCCCTGTTAGGGCTTGTCAGATTATGACAGATTCAATGTTACCTAGCTCCAGTTTGTATATTTAATTTTATGCCTTAAAACATAAATAAAACTGCCAGAGAAGTTAGTAAATGTGTGTTATTTTTCACTTTGGAATAGCTCCAAATAGGACTTAAATAAATTATGCACACACACATACACACACGAATGAGTATTTTTCACCCATTAGAATAAACTAGCTCTTTCTACTAAATTCATATTTCGGAGGGCTTCTAATGTGTTTACCCAATAGGACACAACATCATTTTAATTTTACCTTGCTCTATCATTATGAGGTCTTGGTGATATTGGGCAGTCTGCTTGACATTCCGAAATTTACCCAAATGTAAATTTTCAAAACGTGAACACAGAATGTAAAACAGAATCCTTAAATGTCTCATCAGGGAATAGTTGTGTTCTTCAGTTAGAAATTATAGCTTAAATATCACTTCACTTAGAAGAAACATTTTAGCGGTGAGTTTAAATATGAGTCATTTTTTAAAAACTTTTTATTTTATATTGGAGTATAGCCAATTAACAATGTTGTGATAGTTTCAGCAGACTTAGCTGTACATATACATGTATCCATTCTTGATGTGAGAATCCACTTTAGTAAAAGCTATGAATTTCTAGCCTCTGTGCCGTGGAACTAACATACTTCTAATGTAGCTGCTTTTGAATACACACAATCTGCTTTTAAAGTAAAGGGATGTGGCATTTTCAAGAATGGAAAACCAAATCAATCATTCTCTCAGGAACATGTACAACTTTAAACGCCTAGTACAAGGAGCTGGCCTATGGTGGGAGGTGAATAATATTAAAATATGTCCAATACACACAAGAATATAGACAAACACCATATTGTGGTGTTTTGGTAACTTTTGATGGAAAACACATGGATATGGAACTTGTGTTAATATTATCTCTCATTTATTATCTATCTATCTATCTATCTATCTATTGACAGTTCTCCATGACCAGCGATATGCCTTCCTGCCAGTAGAACTGATGTCACCTAGTTTATGGATAATATAATTGTCAGCACACATAGAGATTCACATTAGTCATTCTAATTCCTGATGAGCCCTACATGAGAAGTCCCTTGGCTCAAAACACTGGTGTGTTTCCATGGAAAATTCCTATTCTTCACTTCATCCTGCAAAGTACCAGCATGGATCTTTTTAGAAAAAGTCCTAATGAGGAAGAAAAGAAACAACAGCAATATCAGTTTTAGGGAGATTGCACAACACTAGTTTGGCCACGTTCTCATCAGTTGGCTGACGACTGAGCCATGGACTGTCATCAGCAAAGAAGAGAACATTAGCTGGAACTTTCTATGGGGATGGGGAAATTTTTTTTTTTAGCATCTTTACTGGAGTATACTTGTTTTATAATGTTGTGTTAGTTTCTGCTGTATAACAAAGTCAATCGGCTATATGTGTACATATATCCCTATATCCCCTCCCTCTTGTATCTCCCTCTCACCTTCCCATCCCACCCCTCTAGGTGGTCACAAAGCACCGAGCTGATCTCCCTGTGCTATGCGGCTGCTTCCCACTAGCTATCGGTTTTACATTTGGTAGTGTATATATGTCCATCCCACTCTCTCACTTCGTCCCAGCTTACCCTTCCCCCTCCCCGTGTCCTCAAGTCCATTCTCTACGTCTGCATCTTTATTCCTGTCCTGCCCCTAGGTTCTTCAGAAGCATTATCTTTTTTTTAAAGATTCCATATATATGTGTTAGCATGCGGTATTTGTTTATCTCTTTCTGACTTACTTCACTCTGTATGAGAGACTCTAAGTCCATCCACCTCACTACAAATAACTCAATTTCGTTTCTTTTTATGGCTGAGTAATATTCCATTGTATCTATGTGCCACATCTTCTTTATCCATTCATCTGTTGATGGACACTTAGGTTGCTTCCATGTCCTGGCTATTGTAAACAGTGCTGCAATGAACATTGTGGTACATGACTCTTTTTGAATTATGGTTTTCTCAGGGTATATGTTCCAAGAGAGGCCAGTAGTGACTCTAACCTTCAAAATAATAATAATAATAATAATAATAATAGAAAAAAAGCTAATATGGTGGTCTTTGAGAATAAAAAAGACAGTACCACATCAAGAAAAAAAGTTTTTTCTCTCTCTTCTTCCAGTATTAATAGAATAGAATGCTATGAACTCATTAAGTTTATTCAATAAATATTTACTAAGCATCACCATGTGCTGACACTGCTCGAGGAGCTATAATGAAAAGGAATGGTGGATTTCAAAGTTACCAGGAAGCAAGATCCACAACTGAGGAAGGGCAGGTGAGAATGACTGGGCATCAAATGACTGGCCAAGAAACAGAGCTCGTGAAGAACCTGATTTCACCTAAGAGAGGCCAGTGGGAAGCTGACCATAAGAAACGCCCAGGAGAACAGGAGAAGAAGGTCAAAACGGAATATCGGGATAGTGGGGAATTCAGCGACCTTGGATTACTCACTGATTTAATGTTTCTGTTATTTTTATCTTAAGTTAACATCTTCTAAGGACAACTTGATAGGAGTCTACAAGGGAATACTGGGCGTATCGTGCCTTTCAGCCCTTTAGATATTCCCTAGAGTTCTGGGGATGGGTGAGGGAGAGGAAAATATACCCACAAAAGCAAAATTCCATGAAATGAATTATGCGAGAATTTGTAGAAGAGTGATATAAAAATAGTATTTCTAATTTTCTCATGTCAAATTTAAAAGGTTGTTCCTCAAATCATGCAGAACCACCTTGAATAATTCTTTGTTCTCAAAAGAGGTTTACTTTGAAGGATGAAACTAATGTGTAAGTTATGGCATATTTGATGTAGAAATAAGCAATATTATTTTATAATGATTACTTAAAAAGAATGATGAAATGTAAAGAGAAGGAACTAAGCTTTTCCTAGACATTTCATCCAACATTACTACAATTTTTTTCCCTGAAGAGGCCCTCCCAATTCCATGGCCCTGATGTGCCTGTCCCTTGGTAAAAAGAAAGGTATTCTGAACAAGTTAAACAGTGCTTCATTGCATGATTATCAGTAAATATAATTTATCATATTATAGTAGTTTATCAATAAATATAATTTACGTGGTTACTAAATTGGTGATTGTATATACCAATTTGAAAACTTCAGTATTTTGAAAACTTCAGTACCATTTCTGGGTGGTTAAGATATGATGCTTTTATTCATTTCTATTGCAGCCACTGAGGCCTTCTCAGGGGTATATGCCCCCTAATACAATTTTCTTATGAAAAATCCTATTAGACTCATGTTGTTTCAATTCACAGTACAAATTCCAGAAATACCATGCACTATTAATTCTATATTTTAAAAGAATGATATAAAACCCACTGGTTAAGTATTAAGTACAATTTTACTGAGCTATAAAGAGTATGTCTCACATTGTCCTAAGTCTTGTAGATAGCTAAAAAATATAACTTATGAATGCTCCCAAGGAGTTTTCTGTGCTTAAACGCTAATATTACATAATTTACATGTTATTATAAGCACACTTAAGTCTAACAACAAAATCGATTAGCTTATTGTTATGCCATGGAAGTGCTAACACCTATAGAAGTATCCCCCCAACCACAAAGTCCATTGGTAATTAAACTAGTATATTATAAAGCATACCTTTTAGAACAGTGTATTAACTTTTGCAACTTGATAGAATTAATTCAGCTTCTAGAGGTACCCTACTGTGTTAATAGAGAAAAACTTAAGTACAGGTAAAAACTGGATTTTGCAGTATCTTTTGGTCGGCATTCTCATTACCCTTGGCCTTCTGGTGTTAATCTGTCTAAAGCAAAGGAATATTAAATGTACTTATCACACTTAGGAAGAACGATTAAATGAATCTTTTCAAGTCCTTTTTGAAGGAAGTTTTAAGACTTCCTTTCTAAATTTTCATTGGCATTCACTTTTTAAACTTTTTTCTCCCAGATTTCTTCAGAAGAGTCATGCTAGCATAATGTGTTTGACTAACAGAAAACACATTTTCTCTTACAAGATGCATAGATGATTTGACCTTGAATTTTTGTTTGTTTTTGCAGGCAATGAAAATATTTTAAATGATTCAAATACTGTCTGTTTATTGTGCTACTGGGAAAATAAATGGAGAGGGCTATAATCTACAGAGCTTTATTTCTCCTGAAAATTTCTATCTAAATATATAATACCAACTAAAACAGCAGTGTTAACTGAACTCATCCTTTGTATCTTGAATAGGTGTGTAACAGGTGCTGAACCTTAGCTATAAACGTCAATGCCGTGTAGACCTAGATGGAAAAACTGTGCCTTCTCCTCCATCACCCTTCACTGAATGTGCATGACCCTCAGGACAGCCTTCCTGAGTCCCATGCCCATTCTCTCCCCACAGACGATAGACCTCAGACCACCATCCAGCTTCTAGATGTAGATATATACTTCTTGTTTTCCTATCCTCTAGGCCTTAAATAGGATACATGAGGCCTTTCCAAGAGATACCTGAACAGAGATGGTTTTATGTGAATCCATTTCCACATCTTCATCATTGACATGAATTCTTTCCTAGAAGAGATTTGCAAGACTGAGTCTACCGTCAAGGCTCTCTTTTACCATTTACTTCTTACAAGTCACAAAAAAAGACATTCTTCTCTACCATCCCTAAGTGTAATATAATGAATAGCACCACAGTCTAAGTAATTGGGATGGGATGCCAGGAACAATTCAAAATATTATTATCCATGTAGAGAAATAAATCATTCTAATGGCTGGGTAACAGACCCTTTACAAGCAGATAGCTGTTAATTTTTTTGCTTTCAACAGACTTGAAAGAAGACCTAGTCAAACTTTCAGCTGCTAGATTATTAAAAATAAGTTTTGAAGATAGCTACTGTGCCTACAGCTTGGAAGAAGTTCAAAGAATTGAGTGACTTTCCTTTAACAACATTCCTTTTATTCCTAGCTAAACATTTATTTGAATAATGTTTCTCAGTACCTACTCTATAACAATAAAAAGGAGTGGAACTGATGCAGAAATATTCTCTATATAAGAAATAATTTATCCAAAGATTTATGAACCAATGGGGAGTGGGTGGATCCCACCATTTCATTAAAGAAAGAATTTGCAATAAAATTTTATTTTTAAACTTTAATTATTAAAGAATATAAGATATTTGTGTGGTTTTGATCAATTTAGTACCAATAATAATTATAATGCTAACTCAATCCAGAAGGAAATGTTAGCAGTTGGAGCCTTATGGCCATGGAAATTTTTTAAAAATTAATTTCACTTGATGTATATGCATTTGCCACAGAAATGATAGGGTCACTGTTAAATTTTTCAAGACATAAATATGCATTATATTAGCATAAATTTATGTGGGAGAACTAGAATGTAAATACAAGTTCAGAGAAAGAAAAACAACTGTTAAAGAAAGCTTGTTTGTCTTTTTAAATGGATAATAATGAATTACATATTGCTGAGATATTTAGATTTTTATTTCACTGACAAAAAAAGAGTACTGTAACATTTTATCTTAACTGTCAATATTTATAATATGGAAGAAATGACATCCTTTGCAATTATTTGAACTATAAATTTATTATATAAACATTTTAGATAGCTAGAAAAAGTTCGTGACCCTATATAAGGAAAACACAAAACTATTTTGAAATTATTTTAGGGAAGACACGAACAAAGAACTGTGAAGACAGTTGTACTGGATCTCTACCTCTAATTCTGTTTTTGATCATGCCCTTAAGGAATAGATTCTCACCATTTTCTGTGTGAGCATAAAGGTCAAAATCACTGAGGGCTTCCAGGGGGTCATATATGTGTGAGTATATGTGGTGAGATGTGAAAATGTGCTGTGTTTTAGAAAGATGATTCTTGTTACAATGTGGAGAGTGGAACAGAGAAGCAAGGAATCAGATGCTGTTATAATTTACCAGACAGTAGGAAAATATTTATACTTTTTGGAATGTATGTGAACAAAGACATAAATTGAGCCCAGAAAAACAAAACAGGTGCTCTGCATTATTGATAATTTTTCTTTCTTCTTTTTTAAAAAAAGTTGTCTAAGTATCTGACTTTTTTCATTAACAAATTTGTTAGATGCACATACAGAGAAAAGAAGTGTCCCTTTAGACATTTAAAAAAAATCCTTATACATAAGTTATTAGCATCATATATAATGAGTGGGCCCCCTAATGAAAAAGGAGTTAGTACTTTTAATGAGCTAGAAGTCCAGTGTCTCAAGTAAAGGACTTAAACATGCCGACAGGCCATAAAGTCTTAATGTAGCAATGGATATTGTTTTATTAATTAAAAAAAAAAAACTTCTAAAAAGACTTGAAGGGAGGAAAGGATGACAGAGACCACACATCACATAATTTCCATTTAATGGCAGTGGGAAGAGAGGAGGGGCCAGTGAGACTCAGAGAGGACCGAGGGCAGTGACTGGCTACTTCTCTCTGTGTAGCCTTCCAAGTCCTTTTCGCGGTCAGCAGCTGTAGCCATGTCACACGTGGGCAGAATGCAAAGACACTACTCAAGCAATAGCTATAAATATCGATGTGTTAATTGTCTGTCTCCCCCATGGAATGTCAGCTCCATGAGGGCAGGGATTCCTGCGCTGTGTTCACTGTTTGCTGCTGCATCTCTAGGGCTTCGAAACAGTGCTTAACTACAGTCAGGGGTAAATCAATATTTGTTGAATCACTGGATGAATGAGTGATTGAATAAGGGAATGAATGAACGATTACAGTGCACAGGATCACAATAATGAAAGCCAAGGGAGGAGCTGAAAGAAAGGTGTGGTCACTTGTGTGAAGGTGCTGAAGATGATTGGATCTAGGACTTAGGAGCCCATTTTGGAGACTTTTAAGTTAATACTGGAGGACTATTTTGTTCAAAAGTCGATTCTTAAACAGAGAAATAACATAGTGACTAGAACAGGAATTAAGATTCAAGGAAGATATTTTGTTTATTTTTCCAGAAAATGGAAGACATGAGCATGAAAATTTCTGACGCTAACATGAATGATAAATAAGTCAAATTGCTGACATAATCAAAAACAGTAATAGTTCTTTACATAGTACTTTGCAGGTTCCAAAACACTCCAATTCATATGATCTCATTTGAAACTTGAAGTTAGCCCTTAAGATCCCCATTTCATCTCTGCAAATTGAAGGGAGAAAGGCCAAATATCCTGTCCAAAGTCATGCAACTAGTAAAAATGTGGCGCCTAGAAGAAATCTCCAGGTTTCTACCCATTTCCACGGCAGCACCATGAGAATACACTCAGAGAAACATACCTGTTAGCTTTGGAGGAGTATGTGAGTGACATGGGTTAATTTAATGCGGATTCTGTTTTAAAGTGCCAGCTTTGTCTATGTAAAAATGTTAAAACACTGAAACTTGGTGCTATCTGTCATGTTCATTTATTGTAGCTATTAACTAGAGCCAAATAAACAAGTGGGTGGTTAATAGCCTTTTTACCCTTAGGAAAGAAAGAATTTCAACATCATTTGCATTTCTAAACCAAACTACCTCAGCGCAATATGCCTTTTTTTTTTTTTTTTAAAGCAGAGAGTATTAAAGATTATTGAAAAAACCTGATCTCATTTAGACACTTATCAGAAATAAATTATGCTCTAGGAAAATATTTATTTTAAGAGGATATGCAGTTTTCCTTGAGAAAAGACATTAGAAGAGGCAGACACAGATAAGTTGGATAGAACAGGATGAGAGTAAAATAATAAGACAGTCTAATCTTCTAGGACTCATTTTCCTAACTGCACATTTTGCTGAACACTTGAGAATACAGGCTTGATGCAGAAAGGACAGAGCCAAGGGAATTCCAGATAAGGAAACTGAGTCCTGGGAATGAAGTGGCTTGTTTAGGCCTTGTGACGTTAGTTAGTTGTACAACTAGGAAAAGAGCACTGTCTCTTGGTCTGTTTTCCCTCCACACAATATTACTACATTCAAGTTACAAGCTTGCAAAGAACCAGCTCAGAGTGACTCTGTACTGCACCTTTTAAAGAGGACAGACGTTTAAGGACTTGGTCAATGATGAGCCAATAAGACAAGAAAAGTCTGTATTTCCAAAAGGCTGCTATTTTATACAGGTCATCACAAAACTCCCCACAAGGCTTATCAAGGAAGCCTGAAATGGCCTTTATAAACTACGGTGCCAATGTTGACCTACTAAAATGCAAGCCAACTGGGACATAATTCTACAAATTATGTAAATGAGGTGAAGCATATGTATTTAGAACAATTTTAATAAAAATCAGTTTCATCTTGAAATTCCAAAGTCATTTCCCATGCCTCCTTAAATCCCGAATCAACTGTACCTTCTAATTGCGCTCAGAGTTATTTGTTCATGTGTTTCTAATATACATTCAGATTTAAAGGCCTGTGGAAGACCGTGCATTGTATCAAACCTTAAGCTTGATCTTGATCCTTCTGGTAATGCATTTTACGTTGTGACATAGTAAGAAGTCAAACTGTACATAAAGAGTTTTCAGTTAAAAACTTGCCTTCAGGTCTTCTTTATTGATAAGCTCAGTCAGAAGCGCAGTAAATTATTTTGAAAACAGAAGTATTAAAAAATCTGTCATTTGATCGTTATAAGGCTTGTGCTCTTTGATATAAAAAAGATTTAGGTTCAACTAAAATATCTACATGCTCCAATATCTTTCAAGTGCTATTTGTCAATTTACCAAAAATGGAAATGGGAGTGGAGGTATTGGAGTGGAAGACTTGGCTGGGCTACCCCACAGCAAGCCAACCTTGTAACACCTGAGTCAGTAAGTCAGTCATTGAGTGTGTCATGTCACTGTCCCTTAATTACCTGACTTGAGTTGAAATGCACAGAAGAGAAAAATGTGCAAAAAATTTTTTGGCCTTCTCTGCATTAATTTATGTTAAATTTGTCTGTGCTATAAATAAAAATTTCCTTTCCAAAATAGCATTCACTATAGACGAGGGCCCAATCTATCAGCAAAATGACATGGAGGAAAACCGAGATTACTCTGTGGGAATGCTGGAATGATTAATGCAATTTTGCTGATGACATGCTAAGCTATGTGTAAGAAACTGATACTAGACACTATTTATTCTACTTAAAAACTACCATTAATCAGTCTATATCCTTGATTGTGTACTACTAGTAGTAAAATGTAGTTTTGGATTCCTAGAGCAGGGCAGAGCTAAGGTATACAAATTTGACATATTTTCTGGCCTCCAAAGTAAGACTGCCAGAGAAAGGCAGGCAGTGTTACTGTTGAAGCGTCTGGATTTGGAGTCTCAGGAAGAGATAATTACAGTGACCTAAATATCTGTGATCTTTAGAACTGACTTAACTTTTATTCTCTACTCTACCTGTCCAATCAGCAGTGAAATGGATTGTCCATCTTGCCTCCATTTTCTTTTTAATACCCTGTAATCTTGTCTTGAGTGTCAAGAAAGTTTGAATTAAATAGTAGACTATATGATGGTAGACAGAACACCTAACAAGCGAAAGATAATAAAATTCCTGTTTATTGACTTAACAAAAAAATAGTCTTATTTTCACTTGTGTCTCTTTTAAGGGGATAAACTGAAATGATGTTTTACTCTTCTTGCTTATCCCCACCAAAGAGACACAGTCCATTTCTCTCACCCCTCTCTTTAATGACTTACTGAAAGCAACACTCCTCTTTGTAATGTTGACACTTCTTCCTCTATTCTGACTGAGCCTTATTGATGCAGTGGTCATGTTCCAACAGCATAAGTCACTCTCGTGGCAGATTTACAATGTTCCAACTTTTTAAAGTTCTTCAACTTATAATTATTCTATGTGCTCAATTTTTATATAAACAGTTCAACATCTAAGTTTCTGCTTAAATACACCTTTGACACACTACTTGCTTGGCAGTTTCCAATTATACTTTATTGACGGGAGTTGCCATCACACACTGCTTTCCTGGCTGTGACTCGTTATTGACCATGGTCGCCAGCACTGGAAAAGGAGCATGTGGCTTAGTGAGCTGTGGCTTCAGACTATTTTTGTTCACAGCTAGATGTGAATTACTCACTTTTCTTTGGCCAATTTTTGCCTCTTTCACAATGACTGTGTTACTGTTGATTTCTTTAACTGTCTGAATCAGAAACACTAACAGGATCGTACCAAAGGTCCATTGAAAATGAGTTTTCATTAGTGCTTTGCAAAGCCATTTCAGAAAAATTGAAGCACTTTATAATTGCCCTTTTCCCTTTCTCAGGCTTCAGCTGGATATTTTCAGTCTCAATGGAGATAACTCAAACTCTACAAAGTGCCTTTGAGATCCATGTGCCCCATTCAGATCTCCCATTAACTACAAAAAATTACAAAAAAATCTTTGCTAAACTTTTAAGATTTTCTATGTCTTTACCTATTTTAAGACTGTGAGAATTTATTCCTCTTCTGAATATACGTGGAAACATGGAACTCATAAGAACGCTTATAGAATTCAGGGTTCTTCCACATTTTATGCCATAATTCTCCTTGCTTTAAATCACTATCCCAAGTGTGCCTCTATAATATATTGATAATTCATTTGTAATAAGAAAATGTCTGGCAAAAGAGAAAGTAGATTAATTTCTAGGATAAATTAAGATAAATCTAGGTCAATATTGAGATAATATAATTCATAATTTCTGCCAATACATTTATCTGTTATATTCTTTTCCCCAGCTGTATGATCTGTAGGTATAGAGAAAATAAAATGCTCTATTGCTAACATGCTTTGACTCTTCTTCATTGTGTTAAGACAATTCTGGAGAAGGAAGCTGACCAAGTTTCGTGGGAGGGTATTGACCAAGATGGCCTTAATATTCCCCTCAGCTTGATGAAGCTTTAGTTGGGTTTCTTCCTGACTATTAATTTCCTGAGTCCCCTTTTCTTACAGCATTTATTTTAGGAAACTTACAATTATAAATTCTTTGTCCCTTTGAAATGTAACTCTTCTTCTAGCCTCTTGCCAGTTTTATAGGCCAGGAGTATCTTTCTGAAGGACCTGGGGACCATTCCTTTGAAAAGTAATCACCAAGAAAGGTAGGAGCCCTATCTCCCAGTCTCATGGGAGGGTAAGAGCCTAACTTCATTAAGTACCAATTAGCAAACACAAAATGGCCTAATCACATTGACCACCACCACCCCCACCCAGCCTCCTCCAGTACTTTCCCAATAGCTCACCCCAGTGCTTAAAACCTCTCTTGCATTTTGTTTCTGAGGACTTGAGTTCAATTTCTCTCCCTTAGTGCAATAGTCTTAAATAAAAACTTCCATGCCTGTTTAACTGCATCTGGTGGAATTTCTCTTTGACAATTCATTTACTTTAACTTGCTAAAATACAGTGTTGAATAAAATCATCTGTTTTTTCATTCACATATATATACCATGTTATTTTTGAATCTACCAATCTATTTTGGTCCTGTTTAGGTTTTTCTGGAGTTCTTTTCATTGTGCTCTGAAATGCACAACAATTTAGAGAGTGGTATGGTATTTAGCTGGATCTGATTAAATATAGTCAAAATTCTTACTCATTATATTATATCATACTCATTATATTATAACTTATAACTTACTCATTATATTATAACTATAATCCTACATATAAGATGAACAGAGGCCTACATTTATATAGGAGTTTAGAGTACACATGACTTGATAGGATTGATTTTGAACAATTCTCCTTCAATTTATAAAAATAATCTAAAGGCATCATGGAAGCTATTTGTAATCATAAAACTGCAAAAAAAAAAAGACAATATTGTAAAGAAAAATCAAATATCTTGTTTCAGTTATACACAGTGATATGCAAGGTACAGAATCAATGATGATAATAAAAATAATTCCAGGTAAATGGGATGTGTGGCGTGCTCTATGCTAAATACTTACACTCATTCCTCATTTAATAACCTCTGAGAAAAGAACTTTTCCAATAAGGAAACTGAGGCTTAGAGAGTTTAGGTAACTTGCCTGAGGTGTTCAATAAAAGTTTGCTGGATTAGGTTGTCCTCCGGGTACTAAATCAATTACTCTGCCTATTTCTTCTTTCTAAGCTGGGTAATATGCCTGTTTTAAAGAGGTCAGAGATCCTTCCCCCATGTTCCTTCTGAGAAATGGTAGCACTTACCTGAGGGAGACAAGCCCTCAGTATGGAGTAGGACCTGGCATCCTATGAGAAGGGGCTATGGGTCCCCTGGCAGCATCTCATAAGCCTATCTCCCCTGCTCAGCTCCATAAACCAGCTCTTTGGTGTCTGGATATACACTGTGAACAGCTGCAGGGTCCCACCCCAGAAGACACTCTTTGGGACTCAGCCAAGTGATCCTTTGAAAAAATGTTTGGCAAATTGCTTTGAAATTCATTTTGCAGCAAAGTGCTATGTAAATGCAAAATGATTACCTTTATTATGATAACTGAATCCATGTACACTTTTAAGTTTTTACCAAGCCTATTTTGTGGACATTTTATGATGACACCCCATCATCAGCACCTCTTCTTACTCTTGCCATTCCTAAACTCTCGGCCCCAACTGTCCAACTCTGAATAAAATTTATATTCATGGAAAGATATCTCGTTGCTATATACAGAAGGTATAGGAGATGTTCAAATAAAAATAAACATTTATTAAATTCCTGCTGTGAGTGCTAAGCATTGCAATGGCTTAATGCAGAACAATGACAGTGACACTGGCGTCTAGGGGTTTATGGTTTATGCTAACACACATACACAAGTCCCTTCAATGTAATATTGAAGGATAAATAGAACAACACATACATCAGTGTGTAAACGGGTTGGAAAAGTGTTTTATTTTCAGTGATTTATTTGGCAAGCATAATTGAACACCAATTATTTGCTGGGTACTAGGAATATAGTAGTGAGCAAAATGAGTAAAATCCCTGATTTCATGGAACTTATTGTCTACATGTCTAGTTTGGGGCTTTATAGAAGAGTTTGTAGGAGCTGCAAAGATAGGGGTGTATAACAGGGTACTGAAGAAGAGGGGACCCAATGGAGGAAAAAGCAGAGAGACAGGGAAATATTGAATGTTCATACAATGATCATTATAGAAGTTTCCAATTTGGAGACTCTCAAATTTCTGGGAACCAAGTATAAATCAGAATTTTGGACATATTACCAAATGAGGAAAAATCAAGTTGATGGCTATTTTGTGAGAAAATTGAGTTTTACTGCCTTGTCATTTAACATATATCAATAATCTATAAATGTTTTGGTTCTACTATTCTCCTAAACTTCAGGAGAAAATGCTCTACTCAGCTATGCAGGAAAATCTCTAACATAATCCATTTATCAGGGGAATAACGGTTTATTCAAAATATCTTGTAAGTTAAACAGTTTGAATTTGAACTCAGGATAGCTAGAGTTACACCACGATAACAACCGACCCCAAAATTTCATTGACTTACAACAAAAAGGTTTATTTCTTGTCTTCCATCTGATCCACACTGTCTCAATCTGGGACCAGTGCTGATGCAACAGCTTCTATCTGGAATATTTCAGCTATGTTAGCAGAGGGGAGTGGAGAAGGCATGGTGAGCCATGAGCTTGTCCTTAAAGCTTTTGTTAGAGGGACTGGCCTCAGTTTTGCTGAAGTAGTGGTATGCTGGAGTTGCCTTGTATCAGCTTGCAAGAGATAATGTTAAGTTTTTGGGAATTTGGTGAGGGAGATGTTAAAAATTAAATTATATAAACTTAAAATTAAGTAGATTACATGAAAATCAAAGAATAAACGCTCAAAACTCATCACCTCTTAATTGTTTACTCTTTTTTACCATCATCTATGCTGTTGAGTTTATCCACATCTATTGTATCTATGTGGTGAAATATACAACAGCATGGTATGACACATCCCTCCACGTTCCATATTTGGTGCTGATTTGCACCACAGAAATCAGCAGACTCTACATAGGAGGGCTTGCGGTTGTTGCTCAACATTTCTGGTCACACTACTCACTTACAGAAATTGACTAGAGCAAGTCATGTGCCCATATCTGAAATCAACACAGGCAGAATATATTAAAGTCTACCACAGAGCTTGAGATGGAAAGAGGAGGTAAAAGGAAGGGAAGGACTCATTGTGCTCTATATCTGATTCTCCTGATTTTCCCTTATGTTTCTCTTCACTTGTTGATAAAGCTGTAGTGCCTCTGCTGTCTCTTCTCAGAATCACTTGCGTATCAGTAACATTAATTGAACACTTTCCCGATACAAAGCAAATGCAGAGCATTTACAACTCATTTTATTTATCATCTTCACTATTTTATTGGCTGATCTTTCCTTTTCTGAAGAAATAAAGCCAAGATATTGCTCCTTTCTTCCTTTCTCAAAATTCTTGTAATCTTGGTAGATTTCTGAATTGACACACACACACACACACACACACACACATATACATTCATTCAGAATCATGTCTTTTTAAGTTTGTATGATAACGGCTAAGAAAAGAGGTAAAGGCCTTCCTTCTTTTGGTTTAGAGAATAGAGCTTCTACCACAGCCTTAGTGCCCTGGGCACCAAGAGTTGAGAAGTCCCCAAGTTTCCCCCGCAATGTCACTATTTTGTCTTGGGACTGATGTCTATAGTAGCTACTTAGCCAGTGAGGTAAGATGCTCAGAAGAAAGCCCACTTTATTCTAAAATATATACAAAGAGAGGAATTTAATTGCTTTTAACAGGTAAAGTAGCAAGTATACACTTGCCTTTTCTTGCACATGAAGGGCATAAATCTGGCCTAATAACATGCCCCTTATGGAATTTTAGAGCCAACATGAACTATTTGTTCAATCGTTCATTCAGTCAGTCAGTCCCTCATCAAGGAAATCCAATGCTAAAAGCAGTTACTGAAAAACAACATTTTTTTTTTTTTAATTTTTTAAAAATATTTTATTTATTTATTTATTTATTTATTTCTGGCTGTGTTGGGTCTTCGTTTCTGTGCGAGGGCTTTCTCCAGTTGCGGCAAGTGGGGGCCATTCTTCATCGCAGTGCGCGGGCCTCTCACTATCACGGCCTCTCTTGTTGCGGAGCACAGGCTCCAGACGCGCAGGCTCAGTAATTGTGGCTCACGGGCCCAGTCGCTCCGCAGCATGTGGGATCCTCCCAGACCAGGGCTCGAACCCGTGTCCCCTGCATTGGCAGGCAGATTCTCAACCACTGCGCCACCAGGGAAGCCCAACATTTTTAACAGAGAGGAAAAATTGGAGAGGTTTGGATTTAGACCGGGGGGGGGGGGGGGAAGGGGGGAGGGGACCTGGAGCATCCCTTATCAGCCTATTTAGTCCTGACCCCCACTAGGAGCTTTGGGTCTCTATTGATCACAGTTCGAATACCACACCTGCAAGACAACCCCTTGATTTTTCCAATGAGGAAACTGAAGTTCACCAAAAGATAGATGACTTTCTTAAATAGTGGCCAAGCCCAGGATCAGAAATCGGCTTGCTTTCTTCTAAATCAAGATTGTTACAACTCCATTTCTAGACATGTGACTATTTTTGTAAAACATGACTAGCTTGCACAATCCTACTTAAATAAATATCACAGAAAAACAAATGAAATCCCGAGAGTAAAGATATATTTTGAAATCCACACAGAATCTCTTATTTTAGATTGTTTCCTTGGACCAGTTGGCATGAACGCCACAGAATTCTGAAACATTATTTTGTTTAAAACATTGGCCTCGGGCTTCCCTGGTGGCGCAGTGGTTGAGAAGCTGCCTGCCAATGCAGGGGACACGGGTTCGAGCCCTGGTCTGGGAAGATCCCACATGCCGCGGAGCAACTAGGCCCGTGAGCCACAACTACTGAGCCTGCGCGCCTGGAGCCTGTGCTCCGCAACAAGAGAGGCCGCGATGATGAGAGGCCCGCGCACCGCGATGAAGAGTGGCCCCCACTTGCCACAACTAGAGAAAGCCCTCACACGGAAACGAAGACCCAGCACAGCCATAAATAAATAAATAAATAAATAAATAAATAAATAAATAAAACAAAAAACAAAAATATTGGCCTCTTACTGTGAGTTGGAGTGGTGCTTATCTAATCAAGAGACCAGTTTGCTTTTTTCAACTATTCTCAAAAAAAAGGCAGGCAGAAAGAAGAAAGCATTAACCAGTGAGAAAAATATTCTCTCTGGTCCATGCACCTAAGTATTCTAAACCTCCCTATTGGAACGTCACTGTGACTCCCTGGAAAGGAAGATCACTACACCAATGGAAAAGTTTTATGGAAACCAAGTCTGATAATCTCAAGCACAGTGTGTGGCAAAAAAGAAAGATCTTTTCTGCAGAATAAATACTTAAACTCAAAAATGAAGTAGCTGAAATGATCAGAAACTGTTCCCAATGAAGTCTGCATTCACAGCTCAACCTTCATCTGTCTTCTGTATTTACTTTGTGCACCTTGAGGTTATAATTATGTAATCACCATTATACCATCCCAAGCATTTTCAGGGAAACTGCAGTTTTAAGAGTAAACTCATTCAGTTGTGGACTACATCTTCAAAGTGGTTGGAGAAAAATGTCAGATTTCAAGTAAGAATGATTCCAGGAAATAAGCACAGAGAAATCACAATTGATTTGATTCTAATGTGTTGATTACAATTATCAGCTTGGAACATATAAAAATAAAATTACTCCTTCATTTTCTTCTGAAAAAAAAACTAATTTTTCTTAGGATATCTCAACATGATGAAACTCATTCATAGCCGTTTGCTTTTTCATGCATCTTTTCTGGGAACGATCACAATATAGACATGTACTAGTTTCTCTACTTCATAGCCCCAGCAGCTACTGTTGAGATAATTTTTATGAGGTTCATGGAAAATACTCAAAATATTTCCATGAAGTTGGAGGAAAATATTTTTCATTTTAAATTTCAGTTATTCTTATTCCATCACTACGACACTACAATTGAAAAATATATTTGTATGATTATTTTTCAAATAATAACCATTAGTGTCATCACTGAACACTAAGTTCCAAGACCATGCTTGTTTGCTCCCTAGAACAACTAAAAACAAATTTTGACGAAGACCAGGCTAATTCTACTTAATGCATGAAAGAGATCAAAGGATCTGAGGCAACAGGACTTAAGAAATGCCAACAATTAATACTAGCTGGAGCACAGGGTGCAATGCGGAATGGGTCATGTAAGAGACAAAACAGGAAATGCCAGCAAGAGCCACCTATGGAAGGGCTTTGTGTGCCATTGTTATACTTTAAAAAATGAGAAGTCAACATTAAGATCAAATTCATGTTCCAAGAAACTGGAATCAGGCCAGAAGAAGTATATAATAAGTGTTTCTACTGAAAGCCCCACAGGTTACTTACCCATTGCAAAATGACACCTATAGTATAGAACCACTAAAATTTAAGCTTTGCTTGAGCACAGGTTCTGTCTGTCTTCTATCTCATTCAGTTCTCAGCATATAATGTAGAACTTGACCCACAGTATATATATGATAAATGTTTGTTAAATGAGTGAATAAATGAATGAATGGGTTCATTTAAAAATAGTACAAGGTACTGACCAAAGCTATAAACTTAAAGCACAGATTGGAAAAACAAAACACAACTATACAAATGAGAAGCACTCGCATCTTTAAATGTAAAGATCAGCAATAGACACCATTAGCGTCAGCCTTCCAGAACTAATGTCTTCAGGCACTGCTGTAACACCTTCACTGACTGTCTGTGCTTCTCGGCTGTGCCTTGGAGAGCTGTTAATGAGGGGCACATACTGATTTCCACCTTCCCAGAGTCGAATAATGAAGTAAAATAGAATCAAATTTTCTTTTTTAGAATTAGCAATGATTCTTAACCTGTTTTGGGGAAAAGTAATGGAAACTAAATTGTCAGGGCTATAAAAAAACCGTGCTCTATAAGAACAAATAGTCAATCCACAATGCCCTAATTTCAAAAGGACTAATAATATTTTGAAATATCAAATTAACCAGTGAAGATAAAAATAACTTATGAGGCAATACTATAGTTTTTTAAGGTAAAATATTCCTGTACATGCAATTAAATTCCCAGAGCAAGAGGTTATCACATTGGCATAAACTTCACCAGGAATATGACAGTTACCTGGGATAGATTAGGGTCATGCACCTACTCAAGTGCAAATTTAAAATTTTTGAACAAAAAACAGAAGTGTGACTTTGAAATTATTCTTTGAAAAAACTTATATTTTATCTTTATTAATTTGAAAAAAAAAATCTCCTCTAGGAGTATTTTTGAAATAAAAGCCTTCTTTATTTTTTTGATACCTTGTAAATATAAGTATTTTGTTTTCACTATACCAGGTCACTGTGGTCTTTTAAATAAAACGAAGAAACAAACATAAACATTTTATATCTGGGAAACAACATAAGGTGGTTTATCTACTTTGGATTTATTCCATATTTAAAATAATATTCCCAGGTACAGTGTGCTCTTTAAAAATGATGGCAATTTTGGCCAAAAACTAGTTTTTTTAAAACTATAAATAATCAAGTAATAGCTACATTGTATTTTTTTAATAAAAACAATATGAATTCTTCAAAAAATGTCTCCAACTGAATTCTCATAGCACTAATTCACACAAAGCACAATGATAGTGTTTTCAGTGCAAACTAAATCTGAAACAGAAATTTCAGTAGATGAGACACATTTATTTTTATACTTGGCTAAGAAGAAAATAAATTATTTTGAAAATAGTAAGAATTTTCATGAATTGAAATTTCTTATTACTTTAAAAAATGAATTTGCAAGAAAGAATCAGATCCAAATACATTGATTTACATAAGCAAACATAACTTATACAGATATGTATTATTTGTCTTCTATGACATGATGCAGGTAAGAAGTTTCATTATTCGCTCTCAGACTCAGCATTCGAAAACTGTGGATAAGGAAGGAATTTAGTGTAAAACCATCTGCAGGCTCCAAAATCTTACTGAAATTGCTCCAAAACCAGGGTTAACTTCACTAAGTTGTTTCTATCAAAAATAAATCAGATATGATAAGCTCCATGAGAATTTTGTAAAAAGATCAACTAGACCTCTTTATATTCACCAAGGGGTTCTGAGAACTAACAGGTTTGAAGAAACTATCTGTCTTCCTTGCACAGAAAAAAAGCTTAGCACATATGCTTTTCTTATGTGTCTATAATGATTCTACCACTTCCCTAAATTTCTTCTTCACTGTCCTTTTAAGTTCATAAGTGATGATAGAACTGCCAACATCAAAGCTAAGGACAGTTTATTCTGAGAATCATTTATTAGTATACCTAAAACTCTAATGAAATAATGACTTCATTTTGCCAAGATCCCATGATAAGAATTGATATCCAGGCCACTGATCTTGCATTAATTTGCCCTGTCTTCACTAAATCTTGTCACAGTAACACCTTCCTGATACCTTGAATTAACCTTGATACACCACAGGTTAAAAATAAAAGCAAGAATAATATTCTCCGTTAGGCTATCAAATAAGCAAACAATCTCCTCTCCCTAATTGCTTTGACGAAGATAGCACCAAAGGTAACAACACATTATATAAAATTTAAAAAATATATAAAATGCAAATCAAATTATCACATTGTATACTTTAAATATACATGATTTTGCCAATTATACCTCAGTAAAGCTGGAGGGAA
Organism: Balaenoptera acutorostrata; assembly: GCF_949987535.1. Lineage (NCBI taxonomy): Eukaryota > Metazoa > Chordata > Mammalia > Artiodactyla > Balaenopteridae > Balaenoptera > Balaenoptera acutorostrata. Next base: position 15,963,947 of record NC_080081.1, read on the forward strand.
AAAAATATAAAAGCACTGCCTTTACAGAAAAAGTAAATAATTAAATTGATCAATTCAGAAAAGCTACACTTTCAAGTGAAGGGACAAAACACCCTTCTATTTCATTGAAAAGTCATGTTCTTTCACACCTTATATGGTTGCACCATAGATTCTAGTTTTAATAATTAACATTAACCTTAAACAAATACATGCTACATCAGAACTAAACTTACAAAATGAGGTTTGTTGATCTAATACAGGATCTATAAAAACCAAAAATTTAAAAATACACATATATGTATATGCACATACATATAAACTATAAATATATATACATATACTATATAATATAAATTACATGAAGTACACATGTATATATGTCTGGAATATATGTGTAAATACACATAGATATGTGTCTATATATACTATATAAGTATGATTGTTTACCTGTATGTTTGTCTGTACACTATATGTATATACACAGTTTTATGGAAATATACAAAACTAGCTCTAGGTCGTACGTACAGAGAGAATATTTCTTAAATCATCAGATTTATGAAATTAAAATACATGTCACTTCTAAAGTTTAATATTGATAGAGTGATGTTACAACACTATACACACCAAGGCATCCATTATTCCTAAGTGATGTGTAATGGTGATTTATCCAAGTAATCTCATGTGACAGAACTCAAGAGCACACTTCAGCCATGGCCCTTTCTTTCACCTACCACTTCTTGTATGTTGAAAAGTGCTCTGAAAAGTACAGTTTTGTACCTTCAAAATTACATTATATCCTTGGAAGCATTCCTTAAAACCTAACTACCACTGTAGAATTACATAAAGGTATTTCATGGATTATCCTATAAATCAAGTGTGAGTAGAAATTAAAATGTGCTTGGGATTCAAAATGAGGGAAAATTTGTTTATACACAACTGGAAAAACCTTTAAAATATTAAAACATAATTTCTACTGAATGTCTAGTTTTCAAATGGAAGATATATGGTGTGGAAGAAAAAACCCTGGCATGGTATTTATTAATGGTTAAAGATACAGGGGATAAACAACAAGGATTTGCTGTATAGTACATGAAACTATATTCAATATTTTGTAATAACCTATAATGGAAAAGAATCTGAAGATGTACACCTGAAGCTAACACAATATTGTAAATCAACCATAGCTTAATTAAAAAAAAAGATACAGGGGATAAAGTATCATGAACTGATATGAGATAAAAATCTGTATTGTCAGAGTTACTTTTTCTAGAGAGAACAGTAGAAAATATTTGATATATTTATGTATGTGTTTCTTCTTCTTAAGTAATATTTCCTAAAGTAACTGGGAGAATAAGATAAAAAAACATGTTATAATAATAATTTCATTATGTAGCTCCTTTTTAGTTTATAAAATGCAATATTTGATGTGGGACTTTTCACTGTACTACACTGAGTTTTTAGGAACACTTAGCTGGGATGTTCATATTAATGTCCTCAACTTTCTGTCTTCTTGTATCCATTCTGATTTTACTAAGGAAGAAAGAAAATCAATGGAGAAATGAGCTTTTAAAACATCAGTAACGTATTAAGATTTGTCATATATTTATGGTTTCTACAGTAACAAGATGTTGGTAATAAAGGCCACGTCTCCACTTAAGAAAGATAAGTAAGTACTGCCTACTCTGACATTACACAAAGTTTCAAATCCTATGTTTTCCTCCCAACTCTACATTTTATCCTTATGAACTATTACCCTAGATGTGTCCCTAAGGGCTTGGCTTAATTCATACAGATGTGGGCCTTGCAAGTCACCATGTTGCATCAAAAAGTAGCACTCTTCTTCCTTTGCTCCTGTGGAAATATCAAATATCACTGTTTATGAAGATAAGTGCTGAGAAGAAAGTAAATTCTAAAAACAGGCAGACATTACCATTCTTTCAGTATCACTAGGTTAGACTTATTTTTTTGATCCTAAATAACATAATTCAAGTTTGTTCTTCATTAATAAAATGGCTCTAGAATTCAGTGGGCAGTAGGACGATTATTATATTTTATCTGTGACAGTGTCAAGTACATTTTCTGTGATGTTTGAAGATGAACATTTACACTTCCATGAGATAAAAGTTCATTTTGTGTATGTGCGCATGTGTGTCTTTCAAAGCTGTGGTTTACATTTGCTTATACATTTTCCCCCACATTATTTGCTTATACATAGTAAACAAAGAAAACATTTAAAGTTCAGTTGTCTGGAGAACTGACCCTTTGTATCTTACATTCTTCAAATTCCATTTCATTTAGGAAGGCACCAAACATACGCAAAAAGTTGACTAAATTGTAATCTTTATTCTAATTCAATTACCTCCTCATAAAATATAGCCTAGAGAAAGATCAATCATTCAGTCTAATGGGCACCACTTTGTCAGTCTGTCTAAAGCCGTTTAAAATCCAGTCAAGTGTTCTTACTGATTTTCAAAGCCTGACCACAGAAGGATGGCAAATGCAGTGCATGCATATCTCCACGCTCCCTCTCCCAAGACCACAGGTGACGTTGGTGATGGTTCTCTGGCTCTGTGCCCAGACATAATCTCAGAATCCTTCTCAACACTGTGCTCTAGAAAACCATTTCCAAATGAATGGAGTTGGCTGGATGGAGAGCTGAATCTCTTTTGTTATTCTTGCTCTAGAGGCTAGTTCTTCCTGAGGTTCTACCAGGTGGGCAGTGGTAGCCATCAGCGGACAGGCATACATCCGAGTTCCCTTCCAGACCACCACAATAAAGTGAAGGTCACAATATAGTGAGTCACACAATTTCTTTGGTTTCCCAATGCATATAAAAGTTATGTTTACACTAACTGTAGTCTACTAAGTGTGCATTAACATCATGTCTAAAAAAACAATGTACATACCTTAGTTTAAGAATACTTTTTTCTATAAAACACTAAGCATCATCTGAGCCTTCAGCAAGTCATAATTATTCTGCTGGTGGAGGGTCTTGCTTCTATGTTCACGGCCGCTGACTGATCAGGGTGCTGGGTGCTGAAGCTTGGAGTGGCTGCAGCAATGTCTTAAAATTAGACAACAATGAAATTTGCCCCGTTGATTGACTCTTCCTTTCATAAATGATTTCTCTGTAGCATGCAATACAGTTTGATAGCATTTTACCTACAACAGAACTTCTTTCAAAATTGGAGGCAATCCTTCAGTCCTCTCAAACCCTGCTGCTGCTTTATCAACTAAGTTTATGTCATACTCTAAATCCTTTCTTGTCATTTCAACAGTCGTTACAGCATCTTCACCAGGAGTAGATTCCATCTCAAGAAACCACTTACTTTGTTCATTCAGAAGAAGTCTGATCATGAGATGGCAGCAGTTCAGTCACATCTTCAGGCACCACTTCTAATTCCAGTTCTCTTGCTGTTTCCACCACATCTGCAGTTACTTGCTCTACTGAAGTCTCAAACCCCTCAAAGTCATCCATGAGAGTTGGAATCAACTTCTTCTAAACTCCTGATAATGTTGCTATTTTGGCCTCTCTCCATGAATCAAGAATGTTCTTAACGGCATCTAGAACGGTGAATCATTTTAAGAATATTTTCAATTGACTTTGCCCAGATCCATTAGAGGAATCACTATCTGTGGCAGCTATAGCCTCATGAAATGTATTTCTTAAACAATAAGACTTGAAATTCAAAAATGGCTCCTTAATCCAAGGGCTGCAGAATGGATGTTATGTTAGCAGGCATGAAAACAACATCAGTCTCCTTGTACATCTCCATCAGAGCTCTTGGGTGGCCAGGTGCATATTGTCAGTGGGCAGTAAGATTTTGAACGGAATCTTTTCTCTTGAGCAGTAGGTCTCAACAGTGGGCTTAAAGTATTCAGTAAACCATGTTGGGAACAGATGTGCTGTCATCCGGGCTTTGTTGTTCCATGTACAGAGCACAGGCAGAGTAGATTTAGCATAATTCTTAACAGCCCCAGGATTTTTTAAAAAATAAGTGAGCAATGGATTCAACTTAAAGTCACTAGCTTCCTTAGCCCCTAAAAAGAGAGTCAGCCTGTCCTTTGAAGCTTTGAAGCCAGGCACTGACTTCTCCTCTCTAGCTATGAAGTCCTATTTGGCATCTTCTTCTAATACATTATTGCAGTGTTTCATCTACATTGAAAATCTCTTGTTTACCGTAGCCACCATTAGTTATCATTAGTTATCTTCGCTAGATCTCCTGGATAACTTGTTGCAGCTTCTATATCAGCACTTGCTGCCTCACCTTGCACTTTTATGTTATGGAGATGACTTCTTTCCTTAAATGTCATGAACCAACCTCTGCTAGCTTCAAACTCTTCTTCTGTAGCTTCCTCACTTTTCTCAGCTTTCACAGACTCAAAGAGAGTTAGAGGCTTGCTCTGGATTAGGCTTTGGCTTAAGGGAATTTTGTGGCTGGTTTGATCTTCTCTCCAGACCACTCAAACTTCCTCCATATCAGCAATAAGGCTGTTTTCCTTTCTTATCATTCTTGTATGCACTGGAGTAGCACTTTTAATTTCTTTCAAGAACTTTTCCTTTGCATCCACAACTTGGCTAACTGACGCAAGAGGTCTAGCTTAGGCCTTTCACATGCCTTCCTCTCTAAGCTTAATCATTTCTAGCTTTTGATTGCTTTTTTGATTTCTACCTTTCACTTGAACACTTAGAGACCATTGTAGGGTTATTAACTGACCTAATTCCAATATTGTTGCATCTCAGGGAATAGGGAGGCCCAAGAGAAGGAGACAGACGGGCGAACGGCTGATTGGTGGAGCAGTCAGAACATACACATTTATCATTATGGGTGTGGTTTGTGGCACCCCGAACAATTACATTAGTAACATCAAAGAGCACTGATCACAAATTGCCACAACAAATATAATAATAATGAAAAAGTTTGAAGTATGGCAAAAATTACCAAAATGTGACACAGAGACATGAAGTGAGCAAATGATGTTGGAAAAATGGCGCCATTAGATTTGCTCAGCTCAGAGTTGCCACCAACTTTCATTTTTAAAAAAATGCAATATCTGCAAAGCACAATATAGTGAAGCACAGTAAAACAAGGTGTGCCTGTATTTTGTTTCTTTTATTAACAGTTACTGAACGATAGCCATGTATCATACTCAGTATAGGTCTTAGCCATGCATTTTTCAATAAAACATGATCTCTGCACTTGAGAAATTTAAAATCTAGTTGGCAAAACCAATGGGTAAAACAGGCAATGACAACCAATGAAGTGTGAATAGGGACTACATGGGAAAGCAATTGTCAGGGATTTGGCATTGGTAAGAATACAGCACATGAATTTTCTCACCTTATTCACCAAGGTGAGAAATCACGGCATATTCAAGGAATGACAAATGTTCATAATTGGGTTACTGTTCTCTCTTTCTATGAACAGGACCTCACTTTCCTATTCTGTAAAATGGGGAAAATAATGGTATCTACCTCACAGTGTTGCTATAACGATTAACTAAAATAATACATGCCATACTTCATTTAAAAAAAGAAAAAAGAGAATAGGAAGTTTGCCTGAGTTGTTTTCTAGGAACTGGGAGTCATCTATGGCTAGTCTGAGCTTAGCTGGTTAAGACTGGATAGGACAAAAAAAAAAACTGCATGCCATTATGATAAAAAAGGCAAAGGATAACAAGTGCTGGAGAGGGTGTGGAGAAAAGGGAATATTTCTGCACTGTGGTGGGAATGTAAAATGATACAACCACTATGGAGAACAGTGTGGAGGTTCCCCAAAAAATAAAAATAGAATTACCAAATGATCCAGCAATTCTACTTTGGGCAATATATCAGAAGGAAATGAAATCACTATTTCAAAGAGATATCTGTAACCCCCAGGTTCACTGCAGCATTATTCACAATAGCCAAGTGATAATGAAAACAACCTGAGTGTCTAATCAATGGACAAAAGGATAAAGAAAATGTGGTGTACATATACACAATGGAATATTATTCAGCCATAAAAAAGGAAGTCCTGTCATTTGTGACAACATGCTTGAGAGCACTATTCTAAGTGAAATAAGTCAGACAGAGAAAGACCGATACTGTATGATCTCACTATGTGGAATCTAAAAAATCTTGGGCTTCCCTGGTGGCGCAGTGGTTGAGAATCTGCCTGCCAATGCAGGGGACACGGGTTCGAGCCCTAGTCTGGGAAGATCCCACATGCTGCGGAGCAACTAAGCCCGTGAGCCACAGTTACTGAGCCTGCGCGTCTGGAACCTGTGCTCCGCAACAAGAGAGGCCGCGATAGTGAGAGGCCCGCGCACCGCGATGAAGAGTGGCCCCCACTTGCCACAACTAGAGAAAGCCCTCTCACAGAAATGAAGACCCAACACAGCCATAAATAAATTAATTAATTAATTTAAAAAAAATCTGAACTCATAGAAACAAAGAGTAGATTGATGGTTGCCAGGGGCTAGGGTGTGGGGGAAATGGGCAGATGTTGGTCAAAGGGTGCAGACTTCCAGTTAAAAGATGAGTAAACTCGTCCTGGGGATCTAATGTACAGCATAGCAACTATAGTTAACAATACTATATTGACTATATTGTATACTTGAAAGTTGCTAAGAGAATAAATCTTAAATGTTTTCACCACACACACAAAAATGGTAATTATGTGAGGTGACCGATATGATAACCCTCCTTACTGGTACTCATTTCACCGTATACATGTGTACCAAATCATCACGTTATACACCTTAACATATACAATGGTATATGTCAGCTATATCTTAATAAATCTGAAAAATAATAGTACATGTCATTATCTATCTATGATATTTAATTATAGATATAATCCATTAACATTCATTGTATGCTTTCTATGCACCAGCCATGGTTCTAACATCATATATATGTCATTTAATGTTATGCATTAAGTATATTAACTGATTTAGTACTTTTATATAGTAGAAGGCCTATCACAAAAGGATACTTGCTAAATGTCATTTGTCATTACTAAGGCTGGCATGTGGCAGACGAAGGGGCTGGGAATAAAAATAGATGAGGTGATGGAGGCAGAATCCAGGTCATGTGGGTGGCATAGGGTGAAAACGGGGTGGGGGGCTTCACAGACCCCGACCATACGGTGAGAACTTCCAAATGCCAGTCTTTGGACTGCATCAGAATCACCCATAACAATTCTCAAGCCCCACACACAGATGTTTCTGATTCAGTGTTTCTGGCAGAAACTCAGGGATCTGTATTTTTGAAAACCACCCCTGCACCCAAGTCAGATTTTGAAGTCAGTGAGAGACACAGTGAAATGGAGTAGATGGGGACCCTGAGAAGAGAGTCAGGGAGGGATCTGAGATTCAGGAAAACCCCTCTGCCGTGTGGGAGAGGCTTGGGAAGGGAGCAGGAGGAGAGGCAGGGAGAGGGCTGGACCCTTTGTGGATGAGACTGGTACACCCACTCTGAGGTCATTTTATTCATTATTAAACATTCTACCTTTGAGATCTGATCAGGTCTTTGCAGATTTTGTAAAGAATCTCTCTTTAAATGCAAAATAATAATAATAATAACAGAGAATAAATGTAGTACCATTTGACTCCTTTATCTTGACAAGGCTTTCCAAGAGAGATCAGGAAGAGTAAAGAAGGACTACAGAATGTTTAAGCTCCAAAGCATTTTGGTTGTGCAGAAACAGCTTTGAACGTGACACTTTTACTCCATTGCTTTTTGCCCCTACACGTAGGAAAGTGACACTAGTTTCATCTGAATGATCAAAACAGGAATTTGAATACTGGGAAATCTCTTTAGAAAGAGTATTTTCATAGAACTAGTCAGATTTAAAATCACTTTTACATTTTCTAGACTCATCTTTTCACAGTATCTTTACCGGGTATTTGAAGCATCAATTACCAAAGAGTTAACATTATATAATAACTGCAGATAAAAGTTTTTGTCAAAACAATAATAACTGGTTCTTATTAGGCACATGATAAAGAGGTTCATTATAAAATGTAAGAGTACCTGGAAAATGGGAGCTGCTCAATAAAGGTTGCCTGAATGAGGGAGTGAATGTATGTATGTATGTTTGATTAAAATGGTAATTTATACCTCATCCAACAGTGTGTTGGGTCAACAGTTATTTATGATAACACAAAATTAGAAATATTCTAATGTCCAATAAAACTTGTTCATAGGTATTAGTCCTTACTATGTAATGCTTTTGATCCTTAGCATACACTCATGAGGTAGGTCCTAATATGAGTCCCACTTCACAAGTGAGGAAACTGAAGGTCAAATTTGATCTAAAGTTTTTTTAAAGTAAAGATGTCATCAGGATTGGAACATAGGCTGGTCTGCTACCGTGTATGCACACTAAACTCCATGACCAACAGCTCTTTCAATATGGGACTAGTTAAATTTTGCAACAGACACATGATAAAAATACTATGCAACCATTTAAGTCATGCTTTACAAGACAACTTAGTACTGTGTTTCAAGCATTTTCTCATGTTGATTGAAAAAAGGATGATTTGCAGAAGAGTAGGTGATTTGCAGCACAGTGTGTAAAAAATTAACCCAGTTAAAAAATATACACAATTATAAATATATGTAAAATACTAACATAAACACAACAAAATATTAAGAGTAGTTAACATTTTTTCCCTGGGAGACAGAACAGTGAATAATAAGTTTTTTATTCTTTACACTCTTCTATATATGTCTCTACAAGTAACAGGGTCTAACAGTATAATAAAAAGAAAAATATTTAAAGTATAACTGTTGTTTAAACAAGTAGAGATTAGTTTATAACATACAGTCATCACTTTCCTGCTGTCTGCCATATTCTGAAATACATCTGAATTCCTGTTATTCCAAAGTTACCCAAGTCTTTATTTTCCTCCATTTTTTTTTCATTTCTTATCTTCTATTTACTTACCCTAAGAGTTATACTGACCCTACTTCCTTCATCTTTGTTCCAAATAAAATTTCCAACAAAATTATAACACAAGACAACTTTTGTTACATCCCTCATTGGCCTTGAAAATATATTTGGTGGGCTTCCCTAGTGGCGCAGTGGTTGAGAATCTGCCTGCCAATGCAGGGAACACGGGTTCGAGCCCTGGTCTGGGAAGATCCCACATGCCGCGGAGCAACTAGGCCCGTGAGCCACAATTACTGAGCCTGCGCGTCTGGAGCCTGTGCTCTGCAACAAGAGAGGCCACGATAGTTGAGAGGCCCGCGCACCGCGATCAAGAGTGGCCCCCGCTTGCCGCAACTAGAGAAAGCCCTAGCACAGAAACGAAGACCCAACATAGCAATCAATCAATCAATCAATAAATCTTTAAAAAAAAATATATATATATATATATACATTTGGTGATGAACTATCTGTAAGATCACAGAATTTAATGTTTATGAGCGTGTTTCAAATTTAGATGCCACTAAGTGATAACTAAAATAATGAATACATTAACGGATAAGTAACTTCATTAGTCAAGGAGGTATTTATATGCAAGTAGCCCTGATGAAACTGAACCTCTCAAGATAACAAAGCAAAGTTTTGTTTTGGAAACTCTAGGTGTAACTACATAAAAGCCAAAAAAAAATTGAGGTTAAAATGATGCCACTCAACATTAATTTTTTTTTTTTTTCTTTAAAGTGAAACTGGGTTGGGCAACGGAGCAATTCACGCCTTTAGCCTACAAGGAGCTGCTGTCTATTTGGTAATAATAATAATAAAAAGATGACTAATAAGACTAAAAAACTCCATTGACTTGCATAAAAAAAAGAGAAAAAAATGACACTCTTTGAGCTTTTTTTCTTCTAGATGGAAAGGAGATGTGATGGTTGAGCTTAATCAGTCTCTTGGGCCCTTAAGTAGCCATGTGTGGAGATGGCAGAGCAATGAGATAGACCTTGGGCTGTTCTTATTGATTACAGAGCTACCTTGTCAGCTCTGTACTGTAAACAGCTGTGCTTTATTTACATAAGAGAAATACATTTTATTTGGATTCAGCGGTTACTTTGATTTTCCTGTTATCTGAAGACAGGAAATGTTATTCAATTGAAGAAGCCATTTTTGGGCTTATATTTAATTACTCAAATAAAGTTAGAGATAATTATCAAGATATTGCCCCTTGCCTCATTTAAAAAAAATACTTATACATGCACATAATGATTTAAAGAAAGAATATTTTTAGTTTTTGTTTTAATTTGTAGGGCTAATTCTTAGGTATGCCTTTTCGTTTGCCCATGTAGATGCAATTTAGCAAGACCTTTTCCCCTCTATGTTACCACATTTACCTAGTTTCAGTGAAATTATATTTGAGGGTTCTTTAATAAAAATTAATTCTACATGTTTCATTTCTCTGCTCAGAGTCTTCATTTCTCTACACAAGTATCTCATTTCTGACACAAATATCTTTATGTGCTATCTAAGGAAAGTGCTATAATAAATTTGAATCTCTTTATTGCAAAAGGAAATTTTCACGAAATTTACTTAATGATCACATGATGCAAAATGAATAAATTTTTGGCTTTTTGAGATCCGATTTACTCTGCTATCTTTGTTTCAGTTTTGGAGCATTTATTCTGTGGTATTGTTTTATTACAGGGATAAAAACCGAGCGACAATAAAAGCAAAACAGCTTTTTTATTACCTATGTAAAGCCTACTTCATGCATCAAATAATGCCCAGGATAATGTCAAAACATGTACAGAAGATAAATGGCACCCATCTCCTCAATAATTATGTAGCTTCATAGCCCTGTGATGATGTACATGTGGGATTATTCTGGGAGCTACTGAATCAAAACAAGACAGCTGAGATCAATCACAGTCCTGGGAACCAGAGGAGGCCAGCACAATTCTGAGCTGCAGGAGGCCCCAGTGTTTGAAACAATAGACGATGTCTTGTGATAATTCTTTAGTACAAAAAAAGAAGAGCAATTGTCCCTCAAATTCCAGCTAAATGATTTTGCTCCTTTCAACTTTTTTTCTGTTATGGAAAAACAGGTGTGTGATTTCAGGAAAAATTTCATTTGCTCTTCATTCCCCAAACTAGTGTTCTAGTTCACATGAGGCAAAGATCCAGTTACTGTCTGGATTTCTAATCAGTCCAGAACTCTTGAGAACAATTTTCCTTGTTTGTGATGTAAGTAAATCTTGTGACAAATATATATATATACACACATACACACACACACATACCGAGGAACAGTACTCACAGACACTCAGAGATGTTCACTATTGGAGGTTTGAATAATTCTCTCTGTCTCCTGTCTCTCTCTGTCTCTGTCTCTTTTAGGACTCATCTTAACAGTTGTACATGCTTTTATAATGTTAAAGGGCTGTAAATGCCTTTGCTACTAACTAAAGGAGGAATTTAATAAGACAGTATTTTGTTCTAGGTGTGTGATTTGCCCACATATCTGAAAGCTGGTATTATTCAGTTGCTAATTCATTCAACACTTAGCCTCAATTATATATTCAATACAATTTGGTCATCAGGAGATAAACATCTACATTTGCTGCACCCAATATTGCCCAAAGTAGAGTTCTGGTTTTTGCACTGGCAATTGGCATTTACTATGAACATGTATGTTCCCAGTGTTCAGGTTTTGCACAAATCTTTCTTTTGTGTGAAAGATCTTCCTAGTGTTCTCTTAATTTCCTGACCATCAACTAATATAGAAGTATTGCCTATTAAATATAAATTTATTTTCTCATGAATTCGGGTCAAAGATAGTCAGACAAAGGCACATCTTCTTCAATGACACAAATAGCTGGAATATCAACCCAAATTAGGATGTACACCTGCCAGATCCATACCGTAGAACGGGAGCCCCTAGAACTGACATAGATCTCTTTATTCTCAGAAGGAATTGGATTTCCCAAATGTAAGTATAAAAAATTCTAAATAGCCCATCCAAAAATCTTTTGAGTAGAGCTATGAGAACGAGAGCTGCAGGCAGGCCATAGGAACAGCAGGGCTGTCTTTGTATAAACTCATGTCAACACCATATGGCAGAGGAGGTGCTGCTGAAGTAAAATCCAGTTTTACAGAGTTTGATCAACAGTATATTTTACAATCCAACAGCTGGGAAAATCTGCTCCATCTTATAGAAGCCATTGTTATTTTGGATTTCCTGTCACTAGTAGACACACCTAATCCTTACTAAGTTGGTGACTGTGGAAGGAAAGTAGTTATGAGAGAAATGAAAGCTTTCAGCACAAAAGGGACAGTTTGATTTTTGACCTAGAGGAAAAAGAACTACCTAAGTAACGATCGATAAGTGAATTAAATAATTTAGTGTTAATACCTTTACAACTAACCTTTTCAATTAAAATTTACAAGCTATAGCAACTAAAATTCTTCCTTGACCTCTCCCTAAGTCTCTCCCAAACAGCAGATGGGCAAGTTTTCCCCCACCTCTCTCTGCTTCCAGACTCTTGTCCAAACATCTGGTACTAAATCACATTGTATTAGGACTGCTTGTTTCTGTGTTTGTCTTCTCCTTTAGAATTTGATCGCTTTGAACACAGGGATTGCATTTTTGAATCCCATTGGCTAACAATAAATATTTAATTGTGCACAAAAATGTATATTTCATTGTTTTATGGGAAAGTCTTGCTCTGGTCAAACTGTAGTAGATCATGGGCCCCTATTCACAATGGATGAAAGTTAGAAATGATTAGCAATGATTTGCTTCCGTTCACGATCATAGAAAATTTCTAGTTTAGTTGTATTCACCCAAAGTACGTCATTCCACAGAACTCTTTGGGGGTGGGGGAGTTCTGCAAATTTGAAAGGGATTCTGCAGTACTATTATGATTGCAGGAGGAAATAGAAGAAAAGGAAGACGCCATTTATCAGATGTTTCTTGAATGATTAGTAAGAAACTGGGCCACATGAATGGATAAAATAAAGAGACATAAAGTATTGTTGAAGACAGCAATTGGAATTTCAGTGGCTTCCACACCGTTACAATATCTCTAATGGAAATAGCTACCAAAAGAGATGACTGACAACTAATTTATTAACAAACACAGGAGGCTGTGAAATAATTTGGAGGAAAATGGAAGAATGCATTATTTTTACATGAGCTTAAGTGCATATTTTATGTGAGTGCCACAGAGACTGAGGAAAGAAAAAGGCTTAGGTTGGTGAATGAGCATCTGAAAGCAAAGTTAAACTGGGCTAGAGTAATAAGCAGCCAGACCTTTCTCATGTTTCAGCACCAGAAAATTATGCAAATAGTTACAACATTTTCCCTAATAAATTCCATTTCCTCTGCCACTGACATGATTTGAATACAAAATGGAAAATTAAAATTTCCCAAGTTTGTGATTTTAAACAAATTTTTATTTATCACAAATTAATAAAGCAGGCTTCTCCTACTCCCCCTACAAGGACAAACTTTTGGATGATTAATTCTCCCACTAAATAACAGAGTAAAAATATTCATTGATTCTAAAAGATGGGGTAGAGGAGATTAACCAAGATGGCGGAGTAGAAGGACGTGCACTCACTCCCTCTTGCGAGAGCTCCAGAATCACAACTGGCTGCTGGACAATCATTGACAGGAAGACCCTGGACTTCACCAAGGAGGATACCCCATGTCCAAGGACAGAGGAGAAGCCACAGTGAGACGGTAGGAGGGGCGCAATCAGAGTAAAATCAAATCCCATAACTGCTGGGTGGGTGACTCACAGACTGGCGAACACTTATACCACAGAAGTCCACCCACTGGAGTGAAGGTTCTGAGCCCCACGTCAGGCTTCCCAACCTGGGGGTCCGGCAACGGGAGGAGGAATTCCTAGAGAATCAGACTTTGAAGTCTAGTGGGAATTGATTGCAGGACTGTGACAGGACTGGGGGAAACAGAGACCCCACTCTTGGAGGGCACACACAAAGTAATGTGTGCATCGGGACCCAGGGGAAGGAGCAGTGACCCTGGGGGAGACTGAACCAGACGTACCTGCTGGTGTTGGGGGGTCTCCTGCCGAGGCAAGTGGTGGCTCTGTTTCACCGTGGGGATAAGGACACTGGCAGCAGAGGTCCTGGGAAGTTCTCCTTGGCGTGAGCCCTCCCAGAGTCTGCCATTAACCCCACCAAAGAGCACGGGTAGGCTCCAGTGTTGGGTTGCCTCAGGCAAAACAACCAACAGGGAGGGAACCCAGCCCCACCCATTAACAGTCAAGTGGATTAAGGTTTTACTGAGCTCTGACCGCCACAGCAACAGGGAGGGAACCCAGCCCCACCCATCAACAGTCAAGAGGATTAAGGTTTTACTGAGCTCTGACCGCCACAGCAACAGTCAGCTCTACCCACCACCAGAGCCTCCCATCAAGCCTCTTAGATAGCCTCAACCACCAGAGGGCAGACAACAGAAGCAAGAAAAACTACAATCCTGCAGCCTGTGGTCCAAAAACCACAGTTACAGAAAGACAGAGAAGATGAAAAGGCAGAGGGCTATGTACCAGATGAAGGAACAAGAAAAAACCCCAGAAAAACAACTAAATGAAGTGGAGATAGGCAACCTTCCAGAAAAAGAATTCAGAATAATGATAGTGAAGATGATCCAGGACCTCGGAATAAGAATGGAGGCAAAGATTGAGAAGATGCAAGAAATGATTAACAAAGACCTAGAAGAATTAAAGAACAAACAAACAGAGATGACCAATACAATAACTGAAATGAAAACTACACTAGAAGGAATCAATAGCAGAATAACTGAGGCAGAAGAACGGATAAGTGACCTGGAAGACAGAATGGTGGAATTCACTGCTGCAGAACAGACTAAAGAAAAAAGAATGAAAAGAAATGAAGACAGCCTAAGAGACCTCTGGGACAACATTAAACGCAACAACATTCGCATTATAGGGGTCCCAGAAGGAGAAGAGAGAGAGAAAGGACCAGAGAAAATATTTGAAGAGATTATAGTCGAAAACTTCCCTAACATGGGAAAGGAAATAGCCACCCAAGTCCAGGAAGCGCAGAGAGTCCCATACAGAATAAACCCAAGGAGAAACACGCCGAGACACATAGTAATCAAAGTGGCAAAAATTAAAGACAAAGAAAAATTACTGAAAGCAGCAAGGGAAAAACGACAAATAACATACAAGGGAACTCCCATAAGGTTAACAGCTGATTTCTCAGCAGAAACTCTGCAAGCCAGAAGGGAGTGGCATGATATACTTAAAGTGATGAAAGGGAAGAACCTACAACCAAGATTACTCTACCCGGCAAGGATCTCATTCAGATTCGATGGAGAAATCAAAAGCTTTACAGACAAGCAAAAGCTAAGAGAATTCAGCACCACCAAACCAGCTCTACAACAAATGCTAAAGGAACTTCTCTAAGTGGGAAACACAAGAGAAGAAAAGGACCTACAAAAACAAACCCAAAACAATTAAGAAAATGGTCATAGGAACATACATATCGATAATTACCTTAAATGTGAATGGATTAAATGCCCCAACCAAAAGACATAGACTGGCTGAATGGATACAAAAACAAGACCCATATATATGCTGTCTACAAGAGACCCACTTCAGACCTAGGGACACATACAGACTGAAAGTGAGGGGATGGAAAAAGATATTCCATGCAAATGGAAATCAAAAGAAAGCTGGAGTAGCTATACTCATATCAGATAAAATAGACTTTAAAATAAAGAATGTTACAAGAGACAAGGAAGGACACTACATAATGATCCAGGGATCAATCCAAGAAGAAGATATAACAATTATAAATATATATGCACCCAACATAGGAGCACCTCAATACATAAGGCAACTGCTAACAGCTATAAAAGAGGAAATCGACAGTAACACAATAATAGTGGGGGACTTTAACACCTCACTTACACCAATGGACAGATCATCCAAAATGAAAATAAATAAGGAAACACAAGCTTTAAATGACACAATAGACCAGATAGATTTAATTGATATATATAGGACATTCCATCCAAAAACGGCAGATTACACGTTCTTCTCAAGTGCGCACGGAACATTCTCCAGGATAGATCACATCTTGGGTCACAAATCAAGCCTCAGTAAATTTAAGAAAATTGAAATCATATCAAGCATCTTTTCTGACCACAACGCTATGAGATTAGAAATGAATTACAGGGAAAAAAACGTAAAAAAGACAAACACATGGAGGCTAAACAATACGTTACTAAATAACCAAGAGATCACTGAAGAAATCAAACAGGAAATAAAAAAATACCTAGAGACAAATGACAATGAAAACACGACGACCCAAAACCTATGGGATGCAGCAAAAGCGGTTCTAAGAGGGAAGTTTATAGCTATACAAGCCTACCTAAAGAAACAAGAAAAATCTCAAGTAAACAATCTAACCTTACACCTAAAGAAACTAGAGAAAGAAGAACAAACAAAACCCAAAGTTAGCAGAAGGAAAGAAATCATAAAGATCAGAGCAGAAATAAATGAAATAGAAACAAAGAAAACAATAGCAAAGATCAATAAAACTAAAAGTTGATTCTTTGAGAAGATAAACAAAATTGATAAGCCATTAGCCAGACTCATCAAGAAAAAGAGGGAGAGGACTCAAATCAATAAAATCAGAAACGAAAAAGGAGAAGTTACAACAGACACCGCAGAAATACAAAACATCCTAAGAGACTACTACAAGCAACTTTATGCCAATAAAATGGACAACCTGGAAGAAATGGACAAATTCTTAGAAAGGTATAAACTTCCAAGACTGAATAAGGAAGAAACAGAAAATATCAACAGACCAATCACAAGTAATGAAATTGAAACTGTGATTAAAAATCTTCCAACAAACAAAAGTCCAGGACCAGATGGCTTCACAGGTGAATTCTATCAAACATTTAGAGAAGAGCTAACACCCATCCTTCTCAAACTCTTCCAAAAAATTGCAGAAGGAACACTCCCAAACTCATTCTATGAGGCCACCATCACCCTGATACCAAAACCAGACAAAGACACTACAAAAAAAGAAAATTACAGACCAATATCACTGATGAATATAGATGCAAAAATCCTCAACAAAATACTAGCAAACAGAATCCAACAACACATTAAAAGGATCATACACCACGATCAAGTGGGATTTATCCCAGGGATGCAAGGATTCTTCAATATACGCAAATCAATCAATGTGATACACCATATTAACAAATTGAAGAATAAAAACCATATGATCATCTCAATAGATGCAGAAAAAGCTTTTGACAAAATTCAACACCCATTTCTGATAAAAACTCTCCAGAAAGTGGGCATAGAGGGAACCTACCTCAACATAATAAAGGCCATATATGACAAACCCACAGCAAACATCATTCTCAATGGTGAAAAACTGAAAGCATTTCCTCTAAGATCAGGAACGAGACAAGGATGTCCACTCTCACCACTATTATTCAACATAGTTCTGGAAGTCCTAGCCACGGCAATCAGAGAAGAAAAAGAAATAAAAGGAATACAAATTGGAAAAGAAGAAGTAAAACTGTCACTGTTTGCGGATGACATGATACTATACATAGAGAATCCTAAAACTGCCACCAGAAAACTGCTAGAGCTAATTAATGAATATGGTAAAGTTGCAGGTTACAAAATTAATGCACAGAAATCTCTTGCATTCCTATACACTAATGATGAAAAATCTGAAAGAGAAATTATGGAAACACTCCCATTTACCATTGCAACAAAAAGAATAAAATACCTAGGAATAAACCTACCTAGGGAGACAAAAGACCTGTATGCAGAAAACTATAAGACACTGATGAAAGAAATTAAAGATGATACAAATAGATGGAGAGATATACCATGTTCTTGGATTGGAAGAATCAACATTGTGAAAATGAGTATACTACCCAAAGCAATCTACAGATTCAATGCAATCCCTATCAAATTACCAATGGCATTTTTTACGGAGCTAGAACAAATCATCTTAAAATTTGTATGGAGACACAAAAGACCCCGAATAGCCAAAGCAGTCTTGAGGCAAAAAAATGGAGCTGGAGGAATCAGACTCCCTGACTTCAGACTATACTACAAAGCTACAGTAATCAAGACAATATGGTACTGGCACAAAAACAGAAACATAGATCAATGGAACAAGATAGAAAGCCCAGAGATTAACCCACGGACCTATGGTCAACTAATCTATGACAAAGGAGGCAAAGATATACAATGGAGAAAAGACAGTCTCTTCAATAAGTGGTGCTGGGAAAACTGGACAGCTACATGTAAAAGAATGAAATTAGAATACTCCCTAACACCATACACAAAAATAAACTCAAAATGGATTAGAGACCTAAATATAAGACTGGACACTATAAAACTCTTAGAGGAAAACATAGGAAGAACACTCTTTGACATAAATCACAGCAAGATCTTTTTTGATCCACCTCCTAGAGTAATGGAAATAAAAACAAAAATAAACAAGTGGGACCTAATGAAACTACAAAGCTTTTGCACAGCGAAGGAAACCATAAACAAGACAAAAAGACAACCCTCAGAATGGGAGAAAATATTTGCAAATGAATCAACTGACAAAGGATTAATCTCCAAAATATATAAACAGCTCATTCAGCTCAATATCAAAGAAACAAACACCCCAATCCAAAAATGGGCAGAAGACCTAAATAGACATTTCTCCAAAGAAGACATACAGACGGCCACGAAGCACATGAAAAGATGCTCAACATCACTAATTATTAGAGAAATGCAAATCAAAACTACAATGAGGTATCACCTCACTCCTGTTAGAATGGGCATCATCAGAAAATCTACAAACAACAAATGCTGGAGAGGGTGTGGAGAAAAGGGAACCCTCTTGCACTGTTGGTGGGAATGTAAATTGATACAGCCACTATGGAGAACAATATGGAGGTTCCTTAAAAAACTAAAAATAGAATTACCATATGACCCAGCAATCCCACTACTGGGCATATACCCAGAGAAAACCATAATTCAAAAGGACACATGCACCCGAATGTTCATTGCAGCACTATTTACAATAGCCAGGTCATGGAAGCAACCTAAATGCCCATCAACAGACGAATGGATAAAGAAGTTGTGGTACATATATACAATGGAATATTACTCAGCCATAAAAAGGAACGAAATTGAGTCATTTGTTGAGACGTGGATGGATCTAGAGACTGTCATACAGAGTGAAGTAAGTCAGAAAGAGAAAAACAAATATCGTATATTAATGCATGTATGTGGAACCTAGAAAAATGGTACAGATGAGCCAGTTTGCAGGGCAGAAGTTGAGACACAGATGTAGAGAATGGACATATGGACACCAAGGGGGGAAAACTGCGATGAGGTGGGGATGGTGGTGTGCTGAATTGGGCGATTGGGATTGACATGTATACACTGATGTGTATAAAACTGATGCCTAATAAGAACCTGCAGTATAAAAAAACAAACAAAACAACTAATACTAAACTTTCATTGGGTTATTTGTATGGAAATATGTTAATATAAATGTTTCAGACATTACATGAAATTTCTAAAAATGTTATATTTGTATTTGTATGGAAATATGTATGGAAATATGTTAATATAAATGTTTCAGACATTACATGAAATTTCTAAAAATCTTATATTTGTATTTGTATGGAAATATGTATGGAAATATGTTAATATAAATGTTTCAGACATTACAGGAAACTTCTAAAAATCTTATATGTTCTGGTATAAGGTTATAAGTAATAATCCTAGTTATTACTTTAAAATGTATATCTCAGAAATAACTAATTTTCTTGTCAACTGCATTATTATGAACTTTCATCAAATCTTTAACCATGGTCATTTTTAAGTCTTCTGTCATTTACAGACAGTTCTGGGTGTACTCTGATGATTTTGCAAGTATGTTCCTATAAAAGGGTTTCATCTTCAAGAAATTCATGGAAAAGACTCTGACAAGTACAGGTTTCTGGTAACTGACTGTACTGCTGAACTGAATGAATAAGCATTTTCAGAACTCTAATGAAAAACTGATGAACTCATAAAAGTGCTAACAAAAGATCAAGATAAAAAAAAAATTAATTACATGGGACTGAGTGAACTGATGAGGATGAGTATAATTTTTGTGACTTTCTGTCTGAATTAAAAAAAAAAAAATCCCACAAGGACTCAGAGGCAAAGAATATACAAATCAATTTTCACTGCAAAGTAAAGGAGCTGTTACAGTGGAGGATTACTGGACTGAATGTCAATATTATGACATAGTATGAGTGTGTTTCATGTTTGGTAATTGCAATCATTGTTGCTTTTGTTGTGGTCATCCATGTACAATGCTTGGTGTCAGTCTATTTATCTCTTGTAAAAATAAAATACAGTGTGTGTGTGTGGAAAAAATAAAAAAAAAAAAAAAAAAAAAAAAGATGGGGTATTTTTTATTTGCATAAGAAAACAGTCATGTACTTGGGATATGTTGTTACATTCTCCCAGAGAAACTTTTCCAGTGGTCTCATCAGATAAGAAAGAGCAATTAACACATGCTCAGGAATAGCTACCTGCCCTGTGATAGAGCAGATGTTTTGCTCTGAAATCAGGGATCAAAGATAATGAGTCCAAAATCAGGCAGGAGATGAAGACTTTTCAAGATATTTCCAAAGGATCTGAAAGTTCATATATCTCCTTTTTTTAACAACATGATAATTAAACATTATTCTGAATTCAAATCAAGCCAAAGCACAAAATATTTGAGGTAATAAATTAATAGCTATTTAAAAGGTTTTAGTTAGTTTACACTCTGTTGTTGGTCAAATTCCCTAGAAGCAGAGCCTGAGACAGGGATGCTTGTATGAGTGGTATATTGGGGGTACACACTCAAGAGGAATCTGTAAAGAAGTGAGAGGCAGGATAAGGAAAGGGATGGAGCTAGCACAGGTATGCTTCCAGCTGGAGGCTGCTTTCAGCCTGACCCTACAAAGAGCTCTGGAGAGTGAGCTGCCCCACAGGGTAAATCCTGCCTTGAGGCAAAGGGACAGCCTTTTTGTCTATTTCCCTATCCAAACACATAGAGAGTGCGTGAGACAGGAAACTCCTTATCAGTCAGTCCATCGGTGGTGGCAGATTGCCCCCATCTCCTGGAGGGAGAGGAAGGGAAAGAAGTGCAACTTCTCAAGCCAGACGGCTCCTGTGAAGCGCGCAGTTTTGGGAGAAAGGTGTGGCTGTGGGTCTAGAAGCCTCTACAGGGGATCCGGCCGTGGCACCAACACCGTCCATTACACACTCGCTCAAACCGCTGTCCTATTTCCAATATAAATACCGCGTAGCTGGATTCTTCCTGGGCTTCTTATATGAGGTCATAAACCACTGTATCCCATTACCATTTTTCCACTGTCTAAGAACAAATCAAGGTCGGGGTGGGGGGGAATATCAAAAGTCAAACCATCCTTTTATGGCTCAGGAAAACAAAGAAATTATTCAATAGTTTATTCAAAATCTAAAACTTTAATAGAAGGGCTGGTTCCACTGATTTGTTTTTTCATATGCACCAATCCCTGTGGATACCTCATTTTGGTTTTTAAAATTCCCTTTGGTGACAACCCATTAAAGAGGGGAGGAGAACCTCAGCTGGTACAGGCACACACTGTCTGCAAGGTGGATTTTATGGATGTGTTGGAGTCATGTTCTTAGGCTTCCACTTGCTGAGCTAGGGAATCAGAAGATGTCTCTTGGCCCCAATCCATTCGGCACAGTGGAAAAAGAGCCTGCCCGAGAGCCAGGAAGGGAGTCCTTCAAGCCCTGATAAAAGTGTGGAGGTATGTCACATCCTTCCTAGAACTTGGTTTTTCCATTTGTTAGTTGTTCGGGGTTGCAGTCTATAATTTCTAAGGGTGCTTCTGTTTTTAAGACCTATTTTTCTGAGAGTCAGTATAATTTAGCCAGCTTATGGTGAATAGACTAGACTGATGGTCTCTGATTCCTGGGCTTCTACACCTGGGCTTCTCAAACTATTTGTAGCTGTTCCGTGAGAGGATAGCTTTTTAGAAATTCCTAATCTTTCATGGGCCAGTATAATATATGGTCCTACTGCCCCTGCCTATGCTCACACCAGATGGCATTCACTGCACAGGCTTGAAAAAACCTGGAGAGGTCTATGTCCTATTCAGTGACATGAGCCCACTGACTCCACATTTGGATGTTACATCAATGTCAAGTGGCTATAGAAGTTTCTAAATGCTTACTCTCAATTTCTGCACTTAATTTGTCATGGACTAGTAAATAGCAGTTCATTGACTGGTCTAAATTGCAGAACACTCTTTGGGTACCACTGCTCTACCGTTATTAATTCACTGCTTCAGGAACAAGACCGTTAGGTAAGATGAAAATGACCCTATTCCTTTACTCCCCTACCCTCAGAACTTGGAGAGTGATCTATCAAGCTAAAAGTGTCGTCATGCTGTCCAATATGGTAGCCACTAGCCACATGTGGCCATTTAATTTAAATTTATGTCAATTAAAATAGAAATTCAGTTCTTCAGTGACTAGCCACACTGCAAGTGATTAATGGCCACATGGCTAGTAGCTACTATACTGGAGAGTACAGATAGAGAGTATTTCCATAACCCTAGAAAGCTCTCTCGGCTAACGCTGCCCTAGGACCACCATACATTTTTCTGTAGTTTCAATCCAAGTACGTTTTGGGCACTTCCTACTAACATCATTGTGTCTTTATCAACATATCAGAGCTATCTTAAGGCTCACAAAAGAGATCTGTCCAAGTTCTCATTATCATCATGTCATTATCAACTGTAAGTGTTTTTAGGGCACTATACTGACCATCGGCATTCAAAATAAAGAAAAGAATTATTAGTGCATGTACTCAAAGTACTTATAGTATGGTTAGGGAGTCAGCAGTATTTAGAAAATAAAAATACAAAGTGATTTTAGCTATGCTTTCAATAAATGATGTAGATATGAAGTTTCTCCTTCTTTGGCTAGATTATGAACTATTTGAGGTTATAAGAAAAAAAACAGTTGAGTATAGGGGGTTTACCTTGTAGACTAGAATAACCAAAAAAGCCCATGCTAAAGGGTGAGAACTAAGTTGACCTTGAAGAAAGAGCAGAGATTGACTAAGTATTAAAGAAGTGGAATATATATGTGAGTATATAAATATATATATCCACACACAAATATGTATATATGTTCATATGTATTCCTATTTCAGTTATACTTGTAGACCATGTTTTAAAATTCTGTCTTAAGAACTGCTAAAAATGAAAAATAAATTCATTTAATATGTCCTCTTCTTATTCAAATTGGGTAAGTTCTGATGTTCTTTGTTATATACAAAACCTTGGCTATTTATTTTTTTAGTGGCGTTAAACAACACAAATTTATTATCTAACAATTTTGGAGATCAGAAGTCCAACATGGGTCTTACGGGGTTAAGATCAAGGTGTCAGTCAGCAGGGTTGCATTCCTTTCTGAAAGGTTTAGCGGGGAATGTGCTTCAGTACCTTTTCCAGCTTTTAGAGGCAGCCTGTAGTCCTTGGTTCTTGGCCT
This sequence comes from Balaenoptera acutorostrata, assembly GCF_949987535.1. Classification (NCBI taxonomy): domain Eukaryota; kingdom Metazoa; phylum Chordata; class Mammalia; order Artiodactyla; family Balaenopteridae; genus Balaenoptera; species Balaenoptera acutorostrata. The sequence goes on from NC_080081.1 coordinate 15,987,459, forward strand.
CTTCCTGCATCTCCAATGAAATCTTTCTCACATAGCATTTTCTGACCTCCTCTTCAGCTTCCCTCTTCCACTTTCAAGGACCCTTGTGATTACATTGGGTCCACCAGGATAACCCAGGACAATTTCCCAATGTTAAGGTCATCTGATTAGGAACTCTATTGTTATTTATTTTTTAACATAAACTACTTTGGGCAGTTGCCAAAGCTCTCCATTTTATGCCTTTCTTCTATTTCTCTAATTGCTCAGGGAGAAAACAAACAATTAAGGGTTCACATATTATAATGCTTCTTTTTAACAGCTCTGGACTTTTTCATCCACTCCATTGCATTCCCAGGAGACTGAATGTCTGCAGGTCACAGACACTGCTGCAGGCAGTACTTACAAGGGAGCAGTACTTACGAGGGATGCTGAGAGAGGCAGGCTGAAGCAGAAGGTAGGATGAATGCTGTTATTTCTAGCCATGAATTCCGCACATCCCTTCTGTGCCACAAGTTATTAACATCAAGATACTATGTTTTATATCTTTAAAGTAACATCCAGTGTGCTAACATCAGGTTTAGGTTCTCTCCAACCAGTTTTGTTGCAAATCAAAAGGAACATCATGCATATAAATGAAATAAGCACACATGAAGATATATAGGTAGAAAGATAGGTAGATAGGTATATAGATAGATGATTGATAGAGTCAGAGATGGGTATTTCTCATCTTGGCAAATTGCAAAAAACCACATCACTTGGGATGACAGCCCAAACTTCTATAAATTTAAATAATAAAACATAAATGCAATGGGAATTGAAAATTCATTAACTGATCCTACAACGAAGCCCATATAGCTGTCTCTCTGTCTTTTTCTCTGACAGAAAGCAAAATGTGGCAATGAACTTGGGCTCTTTTGAGTTATTTACTATCACGTATTAAAAATAATGGAATGAAAATGTGGTCTAGTTCTGAAAAGCAGACATCAAGTTTTCTCTGACTCACTTTTAAGAGGCAGCTGAAAGCTAAATAACCCAAACTATTGGAACCCTGTGCACAACCGCCATATACCGAGCTCAGCTAAAATCCACTCTTGGAGTCACTTTTTAAAAGTAGAATTAGTATCTCACCAACTGGAGGCTAGGAGCCCTAATTTATTATAATTCAACAGAACACTCTGTATTTGTTTCAAGAAAAAAAGAAGATATACTATTACAAACAATCAAAATGCAAGAGACATCTTGTTTAGATTCTTATGCTGTTTCTGATTTAGGGAAGAAACATCTCAATTAAAACCAAACATAGAAATAGGGATATGTTAATTCCAAGTAATTAGGAGCCTACAGGCTGACAAATCACCTCTTGGGGGTGAGTAAAAGGCTGCAGGTGTCCATCCTTGTCCTGTCAGAAGTGCCAAGAGTTGCCTGAGAGTGCTTGAGCCCAATGACACTCAGCTGTTCTCAGCAGAAGTGAGATGGTACCCAAGGGGCAGGAGGGGGGACTGACCTGAGCCTTCATTGGTCCAGACAAGCTGTCCCTCACATTTCTTCAGACTTCCAGGTCTGACATCCCTTTACATATTTCTTTTAACACTTGGTCATAGTTACAATTTTTAACCACTTGTTTTAATTCTTGAGTCATGATTTCCTTGGTTTTTATGCAGCAATGTCTATTTTTTCTTTATGTTCTTATAGGGCAATCTTTGATTTTTCTTTTTCAAAACGCTCCTATTTTGAATTGTAAACAATTAACATGGTTAAAAAGAAACAAACAGAACAACAAACCAACACAAGTCTGCATTAAGGTGTAGAAGGGCTATAATCAGCACATTTAATAGTATTCATGCGAACAGCATTAAAATGCATATCAGATTTGACAATCTTATCACAAACGAATGAACACTCTACTATACTAGGACAACGAAGTTCTAATAGCATCAGATGAGTCAGGGAAAGGAAACATCTGTGAGTGGAATGCATGTAGACCGTCAGGACAGAAAAAAGGTGGCTACGTTGGCTCTACTGAGGAGTGCTGGAATCCTAGGAGGGCCACCTGAAAATTGCATTTAATATGCTAACACTATTACGAGAATATTTCTCTTCTTCCCATAAAGGTCTTGCTAACAGTAATTAAATTTTAAGACAGCCAGATCTGGAAAGGAATAAAAATACAGTGAAAATATGATTACGATGGCTAGAGGAGGTCTTCCCTTTCAAATACTAATTAAAAAAAATTGAATTTCAGTTACCCAGGGACACCAAGGCTGGCCATATCTATATTAAATTATACCCGATCACATCTAAGTCCTTAAAAATCGAATACATTTACCACCAAAAGGCCTTGGACTTCAGAAATATGTAAGTGAGATTCTAAATGTATGAGTTTTTCCTTCATCATTAGCCACATCAGAGTAAAGAAAAAAAAATAAAACCAAACCATAAAAACCGGGATCAAGATAGCAGACCCTGGGGTATGAAAACCGCATTGGGTCGACAGAACTAAGATTATGGGGTTGCTGTAGTTTCCAATAAAGAACCCACTTAATTTGAAAAATATGTCTACATATTGGATCAGTTTTAAAACTAATTTTCATTTTTCTTATTCACAATCATAAGCCTGACTTGTAGAACAGCATTTTATTTTGGTTTAGTCATCTGTCCAGCTGAATCCTAACCCAGCTCATCATTCATGAATAACGTAAGGATGGTTTGGCAGTGCCAACTGTGTTCACTCACCATGCCCCAGGCTTCATTTTCACCGAAAGCCCTGGTGCCTTGGTCTTAAGCTTCAATTATTATGAACTAATGCATAAAACACTCAAGGAATCCCCAAAGAAAAATTCTGAATGCTAAAGCAATAAAACACTAACTTAATACGCTGGCGAGTCTAACATGATTTTTTTAAAAAAACATAGATTTTTAAAAAATGTATAGCATCAGTTACATTGGAAGATTTGGTTGCAGTCTATTGCAAAGCTCGGTCCTCAGAGGTTTGCATGCAGCTAACCACCTGGAAGGCTTGTGCAGATTGCTGGGCTCCACCCCCCCAGCATTTCTGATTCAATAGGTTCAGTATGGGGCTTGAGAATTTGCATTTCTAACCAATTCCCGTTGATACTGACGCTGCTGGTGTGGGGACCACACTTTGAAAACCACTAGCAAACCACTAGATTAGCATACAGGCTTCCAGCTTAGAGCCAGCTGGGCTTACCCAACTCTGCCACTTCCTGGCCTTAAGACCCTGGATAAGTTATTTAGCTTCTCTAAGCCTTAGTTTCTTTATCTATAAATGAGGATAAAAGCAGCGCCTACATCACAGGATCTTGGTAGATACTAAAGGAGAAAAATGCATGTGGATTGCTTAGAATATAGCAAATGGCTAATAATAAATCAGTTCCTACTCAGAAGAGGATATGGCAAAATTATAAGTAAATGGATTCAAGAGAAAACTTTGAATGCACCCTAGTCAGACATAGATCTCCTTTGGAAAGAAAGGTGTATATCACTGAATCGAGATGCACCCGTATTCAAGAATCAAACATCAAACATCTTGTTAACTGCAGGAGGGTGATTATCTTTTTAAATAAAAAAACAGTCCAACTTCATACCAAGAATGACACCCCTTTACAGTGCCACCTAGCTATTTTATATTCTGTTTAAAACAGTTATTGCTTTGATACATAGAGTGTAATCTACATTTTTCGCTTAAATATGTGTAACCATATATAATAATGCATTATCAAAGTGTACATAATAGTATAGCTATATGAAAGAAAATATTTTTTTAAAAGCTTAAAAGTCATTGTTTCTGCTTAATGGGTAATGGTTATTATACTGTTATGACATTTTCTCTCTATTCCGGGTTTTTTGGTAGCAGGTAATAAATGGGAATTACTTTTTAACCACAGAAAGACCTTAGAGTAAATGTTAATGGAACAAACAACTGGGGAATCACAAATTCCCAAGGCATCAGGCTGCTGTGTGACTTTTGTCGATGAGGAAATCGGGAAATTGGTGTAGGAGGGGCTGTCAAAAGGAGACCCTTGGGAAAGTTAAACTTCTCTTGGGAAACCAGGAGCTGCTATGGAACCAAAGGAGAAGATTATGTTTAAGCAGTTAGAGGAAAAACTAATCTGAAGCCAGGATACTCTGGAGCCAAGTGGTATATCTGACCCAGACACATGAAAGGATTCCAATCAAGTTGGAAGAACTACCCTACTCATGCCTGAGACTACTTCTGTGAGGAAGGGCAGAGAGGACCGTGGGTTTCATTTAAAATCGGAGTTCTTTGCCTTTGTTGGGTCATGCACCCTTTTAGAACCTGGTGAAAGCCTCACAACTTCCTCCTTGGTAACACAACACACACACACACACACACACACACACACACACACACACACACAATTTTGGGTGGGAGAGTCAACGATCTCTCTGAAGTTGACTTTGTACGTCCCCCATGAAGAAACTTTGACTTAAAATAACTGAAACAAGGTAAATATTAATGAGAAAAGCACTCAAATCTTTACAGATGTTACCATTTTCATAAAACTTGTAAGTATATGTTATTTTAAACATTTTATTCTGAAATGGCTATGCTTTGCCATTTCACTGCAGAACAAAACAGAATAAAAGCACATTCTCGTTTTTATAGAAAATCATAAGTAAATGGAAGATCATGCTATTCTCTTGGGCTCAGTTAACTACATCAAGAGGCACCTGATTATTCCAACTAAAGTTCTAATACTGTTGTCTCTTGGAAAAGAGTTTATCCCAATTGCAGACCAAATATCTTAATTGAATTAGTTCAGTAGAATCTCGGCAATTGCGGATTTAACACTAATGAGTTGTGACCATGAGAGAAAGAGAGACATGTTTCATGACCTACAGAAATCTTTCATTTTGCTGAGATAAAAATTGGCAAGGCTTCTGTGGAAGAGTCAATTAGCTAGTGAATGAGCCCAGGCAAGCACCTGGAATTTGCATCTCGTTGGGGCAAGGGGCCTATTATCTTTTTTTTTTTTTTTTTTTTGGCTTTTCACAAGTTTTCCAATAGCATTCTCTAATTTGGAAGGAAAAAACAGGCAGTCACATAATTGCAGGACACAACCTTTTAAAATTTATATTTACTTTTTAACAGGGGTCTTCAGTAGCTGCAAAAAGAGGGGGAGAGAACTAACAGGAAGTCTCTACTCTGGGATTTATGCTCTTAGGGACATTACCTCATGAAGGTTTACGCATCCCAAAGTAAAGTGATGGAAAATGCCATACGCGGAAAACTTGAAAGCACAAATTAGGATGCAAAACATCTCCAGAAATGATTGATTTCCTCTCCCTGATTCCTGACCGAGTATCCTTTCTATTTATAAAGATCTCTAGGGAATTTCACAGGCTCCCTGAAGAAACTAAATAATCCCAAATTAAAAATCCATATACGCCAAGGCTATCAATCCCTATTCTTTTTTTTTTTTAGGCTTGCTCAGTGGATGCCACTGAAGACCTTCCATCTGCCAGCTCTGCCCTAAGCCAATAAACCAGTCCTAGCAAGCACCTCAGTCATTAGACAGTGGGTGGCAATAAATCTTGCCAATTCAGAGTGAAGTGTGCTTGGGGAGGGTTTACCATTTTGCTGCCTGCCAAGCTCCATCTGCCTAATTAGTATGACTGGGCCTGGCCTTTGTGGCTTCATTTGTAGGCCAGGACACCAGTTCTTGAGTCCAGGCTGGAGCCCAAACACCCTGTCTGATTTTGTCAACCTTCTCGCGTCATGAGATGGGTCTGCCCTCCTCATCAGAGCCATCCAACCTGTCTGAGCTTCCCATTCCCAACGCTGTCACTGCTCTGATGCTAAATATTCCTGCTGCCCAGCATGAGGGTTACTGTATCGTGGCATCTTAGCTATCAAAATCAAAGATGAAGAACATTGGGACACAATCGTTGGGGCTGGTGATCCTTCTCTGAGTTGAGGAGAGGGAGGAATCCCATAGTATAGTGGATTTTTTCCACCCTGGCCCTCTTGCTTCCAGCCTGTCACTAAAGCCCCATAAGGCCTAGTCTAAGCTTCCCTAGGGAAAGACAAGCCACTCTAAGCTGCATATCTTCTGTATTTCTGGGTTGCAACCATCAGCTATCTTAAACTACACTCTCCTTAAGGTAAAAGATAATCCAGGAGGGTCACATTGATTTTTGGTCAATAGATGTGTTTTCAAGTGATTTTTATCAGTAGCGTAGGAGAGCTTCCTTTTGCTCCAAGCACAAAGTTTTTAAAATATGACTCATGAACTCTTTTAGTGGCATTCAATAATTTGGTACATAATGTAACAAGGGATTACTTACCGATAATCCCTATATTTCAAACAAGTTATATTTCACAAGTTTTTTGGTAATTTGTCTGAGTTTAGACTGTGGTTTTCCTTAGAATATAAAATATTTTAGCTCAGTAAAAGAAACTTCCAAAGTTTACATCTCATATTTTAGTTTCTTTCAAGTCTCTTACTCTCTAGTGATTTTGTTAATAAATTACTTATTCAAAGGTGAATTCTTTCAGAAAATTTTTGTGAATATGTTTAGCCATGTCTTCATCATGCAAAGTAAAAGAGTTAGTGACTCAACTTTAAAGAAGTGAACTAATTTGTTTTGAACTAAATCAGGCAGAAACAGTTGATTTATTAAAGTTGAATATCCTCATGAAACTGATCCTCAGTGTAGAACTGTATTATTGTAATTGCAAAGATATTTCCTTTCTTTCTTTCTTTCTTTCTTTCTTTCTTTTTTTTGGGCTGCATTGGGTCTTTGTTGCTGTGCACGGGCTCTTCTCTAGTTGTGGCAAGCAGGGGCTATTCTTCATTACGGTTTGCGGGCTTCTCATTGCGGTGGCTTCTCTTGTTGTGGAGCACGGGCTCTAGGCACGCGGGCTTCAGTAGTTGTGGCACACGGGCTTAGTTGCTGTGAGGCATGTGGGATCTTCCTTGACCAGGGATCGAACCTGTGTCCCCTGCACTGGCAGGCAGATTCTCAACCACTGTGCCACCAGGGAAGTCCCGCAAAAATATTTTAAAAGTAGCTGTCTTAGGAGAAATCTAATTTGCTTTTGAGTAACGTCGTTTTCATTTTTTGAAATTACATGACCCTTACTCTGAATAACTGATTAACAGGCAACTATCAAAATACAACTCCTTGTAGGAAAGATAATTGTGCCATGTTGTATTTTGTCCCTTTGAAAGCAGGTTGAATATATAATGAGGGTATTAGCTCAGCTAGGAAAACTTAGGCTTTTGCACATCTTTCCTTTGAGGCTAAAATCTGTAACCTCAACATTGCAAATATTAGACCTATTTCTCTGAGGCTTTGATGTTGATGGGAGTTTCTTACCAAGATCAGGTTGTTAGGGCACAGAGTAAGGCAAAAACTACTTTCAAGTAGTTCCTGCAATTAGCACCTAATTAATGAGGTGTGAGGTGTGAAGCGTGAGCGACTGGAGGTTCCTTGATAGAACACAGTGTCCTATCACTGGGTGCCTCATTACTCATTTAATTTTAGATTTCCAGCAGCAGCAACAGTGGGTATGGAAGGGTGTCCTAGCAGAGCTGGGAAGAATATCCTGCTAAAAAGGAGGTGTCAGCCTGCAATAAGCATAAGTACGTTCCAGATGAGGTTGGCCATCTCAGAAAGAACAGGATAAGCACTTCTTGCATTTAATGAACTCTTGATTTTTGCTCCCCATACTCTGCCTTCTTTTAAACCTTTCCAGTGAGATAACATCTCACCTCTCAATTTTTGTTTCTCAGGTTTTGCGGTGTCTGTGAATACTCATTCCTTAAGCAGAGCTGATTTATGGTACTAGGACTTTTGTGCGTGGCACATGGGTTGGGGGCTACAGTAGGCGACAAAAGAGCCCTTTAGAACAATCACTGCTTTGGTGCCATTCCTGGAGACTTAGCTTAGGTATACTCTCTGGGGGGGTATGACCAATAAGAGAATGAATATAAAGAGGACCCTTCAATTCCACATATAAGTGATATCATACAGTATTTGTCTTTCTCTGCCTGACTTATCTCACTTAGCATAATGCCTTCAGGGTCCATCCCTGTTGTAGCAAATGGCAGGATTTTCTTCTTTCCCATGGCTGAATTCTATACTGTATTTATATTTTAAAGTTGCTAAGAAACTAGATCTTAAATGTTCTCACCACAAAAAAAGAAATGATAACTACAGGACATGATGGAGATGCTAACACTGAGCAGTAATTGTATTGCAATATATAAATGTGTCAATTCAACACGTTGTACACAAACTTACACAATGTTATATGCCACTTATATCTCAATAAAAAATTTTTGATTAAAAAAGTAAAACATAAAAAGAGGTCCCTTAAGATCTCTATTTGTTTCAAAATATCTTGCAAAATGCAGTTCAATTCACCATATGGATCTTAGATAAGTCCCTTAATTTTCTCTCTCTCACTTCCATCCCCTGTAGAATGGGGATAATAATCATACCCAGTGAGAGTCAGATGAAATCCTGAATGTGACTGCCCTTTGTTTGTTGATTGCTTAAAAGCATTAATATGTTCACTGTAACAACTAGAGGACCTTCAATGGCAAAACAGAGAAAAGAGTGACAGGACGGTGCAGGGACAGCTTTAAAAAAAGAAGTAAGAGGGAGAGAGTAGCAGGAGGTGCAGAGGTGAGGACAGCTTCGTGCTTGGCTGGGTTTCCAGCTCAGTGATACCATCGAAGAAACGGATGCCTTTTATGTCTCCTTAGGCTACACTTCATCCTAAGGTTACTACATGCTGCTGTGCACAGTCAGGACCCTGGGTTTCCTTTTCTACATCCAGGGGGAGTGAGGGTTTCTTCTAGTAGCTGCCACAGCAGGGCAAAGGAGACCCTTCTCTAAAGCCCCCATCAACTATCTCTTCATTTCTCCTTGGTCTGAACTGAGTCATGTGTCCATATATGAACCAAGCAGATGGGCTTTGCTGACGGAACCAATACAATCAGTACCAAACTACCGTTAATATTAACCTCACCCAAACCACCTGGCAGTCATAAAACTGGGAAAAGTATCAATAGATAGTCACTTGTCAGATGACCACAAGGTACAGCATATTTTTCTTATCTCTTCAGTTGGTGCCAGATTATTTTTCATGCTTCTGAGGATCTTCTGAATATCTAGTGTCAAGACAGCACAAAGGTACAAACCTTGCTTAGTAAGAAGCCATTGTTGACAGAAGATGCCCAGATCCTTGTAGGATCTGGCAATACTGAGGAACAGGAGAAATTAAATCAAATACCAATGTCAGGCATCAAAAATTTCTCAAGCCTTTTAGTTACTAGATCATTCCAAATAGTTAAATACTAATTCATGAGAGTACCGCACACACTAAACTCTAATTTTTCATGTCCATAAGTATGTATATTATAGATATGTATTAATATATCTATGCATCTATAACTATATATTTAATATTAAATGAATTTCTATGGAAATTTCCATAATCCCTATTCATTAGAATAGGATATGATGAGATCACTCTTATGTATTCTAAAGCCAGTCCAAGAAAACCTATAAAGGTTTCTAATTTGAAATTTTGCTTAAAAAGGATATGAAAGTGTGTGGCCATTTTAATTGGATTAAATGTGACTTTCCTCTAAGTCTTTGATTTCAGGTTGTTTGTAACTAACCATGTGCTTTTTCAGAAAAGGTTTTGCTACAAATAAGATAGTACTTCCTGAAAATTGTTTTACATTAAGGAACACATTCAGTTAAAGAAAAAGTTAGTAAAATGCAAGTGAATAGCCTTGTAAATACTGTATTAATCACTATTTTTTAAACTAATTTTGTTAGCCAGTTCCTTGTCACAGAATTAAATTATAATTATATAGAATTGTAGAACTGCCTTTGGATAAGGCTATAGAAATTTAAAGATTTAAGAGACCTTTGATCTTCATATTTAATTTTCTTCTTTAAGATAAAAAAATTAAGTGTATCGAGCTCTTACTTTTCTCAATATTTTCTGTTTTTTTGCTCTTCACTTCCAAAGCCCACTCTGTCCCACAGCAAATGGGCGTTCTTTCACTTCCTCTATTTTAATGGTCACTTTGCTAAGGGTGCCAGATCAAACCTATGCCTTATACTTGAGTTCTTTTGAAAGATCTGAATTCAAAGGAATTAAAATAATAAGTTCAGTTACAAATTTTACCTTAAAATGAGAACCTCTAATACTTATTTTCCCCATACATTCATAAGCATTTCTAGAAAGAACTTAAGAAATGACAGTTAATTTTACTGAGTCATTGGCCAGGGGATTACTTATTAGATTCTAAAAACTAATTCAGTAAATTTGTCAACAGTTGTTGAAGGGATACAGTGTGTCTAGTGTTAGAGGGATTTAGGGGACCACGATGTTATACCTACGTTCTGGGAGCTTGCAATGAATCCTGACCAGTAAAGAGAGTAAGGCGTTTAGAATGCACCTTATAATGTTCATTATTTATCTAAAAATGATTTGATTTAATGCAATGACAAATTTCTCCAATCCGTTCCTTAAATATTTGTCTTAGGTCACTTGGTTATAATCAGATAGAAGCCTTCACAGGTCTATGCAGTGACAGGTACTGTGTAGAATGAACACCAGAAAGATCTTTCACAGTCCGTAACTCAGGGTCAGGTGGAAGAGAGCAGTCACATTTGTTGCATCAGGAATCACACATACTTATTGAACTTCTACTGTGTGCTTAAACCTGGGCAATATAAGGAGATACACAGCATTTTCAGGCTTCTTAAGCAGACATGAGCACATATGTATGGAACACAAACGATTTCCAGCATAGAAGTGTACGTGGTGTTGGGAAACACAGCACAGCTTTCAGAGATCTCTCCTATTCACTTCTCCCATCTATTCATAACCGAAACTACTACTTCTGTACATCGAGACATGTACTTTTATCATAGTACATGTAGCACTGAATTACTATGACTCATTTGCACAGTTGGCCTTCACCAATGGATGACAAACTTCTGACTGTAGGTGTCTCACTTTTCTCATCTCAGTCCCCTCGGCACCAGCAAAATGACTGTCACACTGCAGTCACTCAATCATCACTTGTGGAAATGAAATGGAGTAAAAAGTGGCAAAGTCACATCACTACTTTCTGTATTTGGAGATTTTCCATCAAGCTTCCCTTCCTCACTTTTCCTTCTGCCTTATTATTCAAGTCCAAAACACTGGTTAGGGAGAAACTGCTTAAATCCATGACATCACTTTCAGTCCTAAGTACGAAAAAAAAAACAAAACAAAACAAAAGAAAAGCAAACAAATAAAATTGATAGTAAACACTCCTTTGCTCTTAAAGCACTTAGTAGCTGTGCTAGGCCAGGCCACCAAGATTAGTCCAAGTTCGTGACTTGGGCTCAGCTAAGGCTGCTTACATTTTCTTGGACCAGCAAATAAATAGAGCAAAGGATGCACAGGAGATTAAAGTACGTAAGTGAGCTGTCTATCAAAGGTGTGCCCAAAAGTAGGGGTCTGGTAGCTCATGCAAAGTAAAAACTCTACTAGAAGAGAAGAAACTTACCTTAGCTCTCATAGACCTTGTGTCACTCTTTTTTCCTATTTCAGGCAAGTACAGGAATTGGGGACCCTCCGAGTCCTCAGTGGTCGTCCCATTGCTATCTAGCTGTACTATAGTTACATTCTTATTCCTATTATATCATCAAATTTATTTGAGTTATCAGTTAAGCAGATTTGCCTGCAGTGTAACACTAAGAAGGGCCACCAGAATCAATCGTTTGGCATTAAGGTGGGCCAGACAAGAAAAGGTGCCCCAGGAAGGGTTTCTCACCTTGTAATTTAACTCAGTCAAAGACCTCAGTGAAATAATTTTTCCTAGGAAATGTAAAGGCACAAAGTTCACGTCCGAGGACCACGGTGCTTTTCCTTTTACAACTGGCCTGTGATCACAGCAGGAGAGGTGGAGCTGGTGAGTGTGCTGGGCCATGGGGAGAGTGCTGGCCAGGCCAGGTGTGACTTTTCACCCGACTTTTCCAGTACTAGTCATTTTTTCCTACATAACATATTGCCACAAAACCTAGTGGCTTCATACAACAATCCTTTATTTGATTGCGATTCTGGGAATCAGTGATTTTGGTGGGCCTCAGCTGGTTGGTTTTTCGGCTGGGCTCATCTGAAATCATGAAGGAGGCCGCAGTCATCTGGTGGCTTAACTGGGGCTGGAATGCCTAGCGAGCTTTGCACACATATCTGGCATTGCAGGCTGGCAGCCAAGGACACCTGGGTTCTTCTCCACTCGCCTCTCCGGCAGGCCAGCTCCATTCACCTCCTGGTAACAGCACTCCCAGAGGCTGAGAGAGGAAAGCTCCGAGGCCCCATGGGACTCCAGCCGACAGGTCTCACAGGATCACATCCACCCCACGCCACCAGCCAAAGCAAGATACAGGGTCAGCCCGGAGAGAGGGGGTAGGGAAACAGACCACGCCTCCTGCCAGGAGGCACTACAAATTATTTGTGGTCATTTTTAATCTACCAAACTTCCTTTGCTCAAAAAAACATTAAACCTACAGTGTCTTCCAAATACTTAATAATTTTACATTTAATATTAGACTTAAGTATTTCCCAAATACTTAATAATTAAGGTGATACTTAATTATTAAGCATGTAAATGAAAATCCTAAGTGACGTCTCTCTTTTCTTTTTTTTTTTTTTTCCATATGGTAAAAACAGTACTATAACTTGCTTCTCTTGATAAGGGTTTTGAGTGTGAGGTATTTTCTGAACTATATCACATGCTGTAATATATTCTATTCCCATGTAGAAGCCTATGGAAAAGAATGAGAACTACTTGAACCTAAACAGAACAGAAAACTTAAGGCTACTTTTTTCTTTCTAATAGCTGAACAATGCGGCACAAGTACAATATAACACTGGTCACTCCATAAACAGAAGAAACAATAGAATTTTCACTGTATTCTTTTTAGTGAGTTACATCTTTGTCCCATGGGTATTTCTGGGGGGCTGATCAGAAATAAAATATACTATTCAGAGAAAATGCAGCTAAGAATTTTTACCATACACCATACCAGCTGTTTCTCTGTAAAAACTAAATGACACCCGAGTCTCACTGCCCCTTTAGAATAGGACTGACTTTGCACAATCGTTATCACCTCCTCTCTTTTATCTCTGTTTCTGATTAGCCCTCGGGGAGGATGACACATCATAAAAGGCTTTTGTGCTGGGCTATGCAGAGTGGGTCTGAGTATTCTGCCATGTCAGCACACTGTAATGAGAACCTGGTATTTTAACATTATTGCCTGTTCAGTTGCCGTTGATGATAATGGGCCACTTTTATGGGGTTCTTTTGACACACAAAATAATGCACGATACCACTGTGTGCTGACCTCATTTTCTCAGGGCTGGTCCTGCCATGTTGGTCAAGGATACAGTGACTCTGAATCGTTATGGGAGTTACCTTTTTAACTATGCAAGGTTATATCAGTCTAAGAGATTCACAGCTAAACTTGAAATTCCTTAGCACACTGTGAGTTCCTCCATAATGGAACATCTTTCCCCATGACCTCCAAAAGTTCCTGGGGGATGATCTCATTTTATTTCCAAACGAGTCTAAAAAAGATCGGACACTGTTCCTCTGGTAATTTTGTGGGTGGGGGAGGTAGAAGGGAGGACAAACCTGGAAGTGTTGCATGTGCCTGCCAAGTGAGCCATCCAGAAGGACGAAAAAATTGACAATGTGCCATCCGAAATGATCAAGTGATCAGGGATGACATTAATACAAAGTCTCCTGAGACTGCAAACAAACCCAAATGGTACCAAAGGGCTGAACATGAGACAGATTTGATGTGTCAGTGGGTTGCTCTTATTTTGACAACATCTTGGTAAAAGTGTCACATCTGTTGAAATTCCGTTTAACAATTAGCTGTAGCAAAGAACACCAAACAATCTTATTTTCATGTATTGTGTACACTGGGATTTTCCTACGAGTCATCAACCACCAGAAACAATGAAGTGTCACAACAATTCCAAAGATACCGTCTGTTTAAGGGAGATGATCCAAAGATAAACATCCATCATTTAGCACAGCTAGTTTTCAAATGACCATTGATTCAAATCAGAAGCACTTCAAATCTTCTCTGAACTGTTATTAACAGCACAGATATTGGAAAACTGCAATTAAAGTGGTATGCATTGATAACATCTGCTAAGACTATAGATGATGTTTATTTAAGCATCCTCTCTTGGGAACAGCTGACATTTGAAAATGTGGAAGATATTTACAAAACTTTCCCATCGGAGACTAAACCATTGAAAACTTCTATTTTATCTAAGAATCACAAACAGATAAAAGCATTTATTTGCAGCTTTTACTCAGAAGCTAGAATACGTGAGGTCACTGCAGAAAGAATACATAAGGTCACCAGAGCCACTAAAACACTTTTAAAAAAGCACTTTTCTCTGTGACTCATGATTTTACTTAATAATGCTCAGAGTGATCTTGAAAAATCTAGAGCACTGGGGGCAAATCTCTAATAAAAAGAGGCAATTACTCAATTGTAAAAGTAATATCAAAGCAGAAAGGAAAGAATCTACAAAAACAAAATAATGATGCAAAATTTGGGAGATAGGTATACTTAATATGAAAAAGTAATATGCGTGATGCCACTAAATTCCAGATAGGAGACATTATGAACTCGTCTTGATGGATTTTACTTCAAGAAATCTTAATTAATGATGAGATAAACTAATCAGAACACCTGTCACAGGGTACTTGGGAATTTAACTAAAATTACCTACTGCCACTGCTGTGCAATATTCCATTTAATCCAACAAAGGTTTAACAAACACCACTGTATGTGTCCATAGACTTTCATTTCCTAGTCATTTTCTGTCCAAAGAGCAAGGAAGAGATCATGCTTAATTTATAATACATTGAAACCACTTTACAGTACTTCTTGGGGTGACAGAAACAGCATCTGTATAATAGAGACTAACTAGGTATTCCAGGTTTTTATCATCTGGATTCAGATTTCTAAGGGCATGTGAATCCACGTCACCAAATAAGAGACCTTTAAGAATAGCAAATGCACACGTAGGTAATGTGTTGATTTATGTGTTCATTCCTTCATGTACTTATTCATTCATGCATTCAGTCTTTCAGCAAATACTTATGAATCATCTAGGATGTAGGAAACCCTGGGGTAAGCACTGGGGATACAGAGTAAGAAGGAAAGAATCCAAGTGAGAGAGAAAAAAATTCCTTTTGGCCAAGCACTGTTAGTGAATTTTGTGACCTGGGGTAAATTTCATCCTTTTCATCCTTTTACTAGATCGTTCTTGTAAAGAATTAGTTTGGACAAGAAAACCGTATCAGACGCTTAGAGGTTAAAAAAATGCAATTACTTATTTAAGATGAAATATGCCATATACCTAATTGAACCTAACTGAAGCTTGATTCTCAGACTATTATTCTTGGTGAAATAAAATATATAACCATGTGTTTACAAACTTATAGTAATGGACTCCATTTTATCAAGAAAGCAATAGGGTTCAAACCAGCCATTTTATCTTAACTTCTCTGAAACCTTGTCTTCATTTGTAAAATGAAGACAATAATATCGACCCAAATGGGCTGTTTTGAAGACTAGAAATAATTTATGTCACGTGCTTGGTGAATAGTGTACAACAGGGTCTCAATAAACAACGGCCAACTCCAGCTGCTGTGAATATTAGTTTCAAGCTAGGTGATCTAATGAGAGATTCCACCCTCAAGTGAAGTACACTAGCTCAGCTTAAGTATTTTAGTAGAAATTGCTAATGGAACAAATAAACATGTGGACAATTGTCTAAAACCTCTGTTATTTAAACGCATTGTTTAAAGAAGGTAAAATTTCAACTTAAAACAGCTCAGAACATATGAAGTTAGTTGTATTGCAATCAAACTAAACTTTCAAGTCTTTCGTGAAGTTGAAGGAGATGTTCATCAATCATCTCCTCTACCTTTGAACTGCTCACTAAGCTTATGGCAGACAATGTCTGGTACGTGTTGGCAAAATCAAAGCATGTTAATATTTCTCTTCATCACTCCAAAGAATTGTGATGGGCTATGCATTCCAAAAGCTATTGATTGTTTCTTTGTTATGTCAGCAACATAACTTAATAAATAATGAATGGTTTTTTCTTTTGGAAATATATTCCAACTTTGAAAGATTCAACTAAATGCTTTTACTTGTATATAAAAAGAGAGAGGTGGAAATCTAAATTTTTCATGTAAAGTCAAATTTTGTCTTTCTCACCTCTTCTCACTACTTATTTTCTAAACACCTGGCTAAAGGTTAAAGCTATGGTGAATTAAATTTAGGGATGAGTTAGTCCACTAGCAGGATTGTATTAAAGGTTTCTTAATTGCTTGGCCAGCCAGCTTAGACCAAAGATATTACATAAAATTTTTCATTTTAGATTTTAAGATTTCCTCTTAAAATTCAGATTTAAGGGATATGTTTTAAATGGCACCTAGTGACTCCCAACAGGATGCTAAAACAACCAATCAGTTGGAAAGATAAAACATTCCATCGGTGAACTGGTTGTTCTGCATGATATCATGTAATTCACATTAGTACAGTGATGGTCTCAGCATCACAGAGACTGAGAATCTAAGGTCACTGAAGAAAATCAAATGAGGCCAGAAAAAACTTGCGTTCCAATCTATGAAATGCGCCAGTGTTTCTGGACGTTTAGAGGTGCTCCCTCTAGGAGTAATGGAAGACAAGAGCCTCATGGACCAAGGTGTCCTGACTCCTATCTTTTTAACAGTCCCCCTGCCTCTTACCTCTACCTTCCAGCTACTCCCTTCTGCCATGCTCCTTCCATCCCATGAACATTTGTGTAGAGGACCAAGTCATACAATGACCCTGACTGCCATCAATCAGAGTGTATTTGGGGGAGTACGGAGGTGACTTACAATGACAAAACATGTTGCTGCCTACTCGGACACCTGCCTGGGATGTGTTGTGGCCAATGCAAGAGGATGATACAGATCAGTGAGTTAAACTCGTCTCAGAGGAACTTGCTCAAGTCCTCCAAGGGCCAATGTGCAATTTTGTGTGTGTGTGTGTGTATTTCATCTATGATTATGCACCATCTTAAAATCCTTTTTCTCTGATAAAATAAGAGTCATAAGACCCTCTAAGAGAATAGCTCACCTTCCATAGTTTGAGGAAATACCAGCAGGGAGGGGATCATGCTGAAAGTGGAGAGATCAGTGATTTATTTTTCCTACCCTTTCACTACCCCCCCAGACAGTATCTGATGTCTCCAGAGGAACACGCTTAAAGGTGTGGGAGATGACTTGCAGTTCATTCCTGTGGGAGGCTAGATAAGATAAGCAAGGTAAAAAAAAAAAAAACAAACCCAAATCTGTAACTCACAAGGCTTTTAGAGGCAGAGAAGGAGCTGGACTGTCCACGTATAAACCACAGTTCTGACACTTACTAGCTGTGTGATCTTAGGCAATTTACTTAAACTTTTTATGCTTCAGTTTCCTCATTTGTAAAATGAGGATAATATCTATCCTTCAGATAATATCTATCCGGATCCCAGGGTTAATGTGAGGATTAAATGAATTAATACCTGTAAAACACTTAGAACAGTGCCTGCCTCATAAGAAGGCTCTGGCAGTATCTACCTGGTTTACCCCTGAGGTCTAGTCTCTATATTCAATCCAATTGAATTCAATTCGTCTGGCTGGTCCACATGCTCAACCACGTATGCATTTAGGTGAGTTAGCACAGCCTAAAAGGGTCCAGAGATAACTCCATCCCTTGCAGGAATCCCAAATTAGTAGCATTTCTTTCTTTTTTTTTTCTTTTTTTTCTCCAAGTTTTTTCTTGAGTTTATTACATTTTTTTTTCACACATACACACTGTATTTTATTTTTACAAGAGATATATAGACTGACACCAAGCATTGTAAATGGATGACCACAACAAAAGCAACAATGATTGCAATTACCAAACACGAAACACACTCATGCTATGTCATAATATTGACATTCAGTCCAGTAATCCTCCACTGTAACAGCTCCTTTACTTTGCAGTGAAAATTGATTTGTATATTTTTAGCCTCTGAGTCCTTGTGGGATTTTTTTTTTTTATTCAAACAGAAAGTCACAAAAATTATAATCATCCTCATCAGTTCACTCAGTCCCATGTAATTAATTTTTTTTTTATTTCTAAACATCAGGTGGTATTATAAACTCCCTCATCTTGTGATAACATTGAGGACACATAATTCTCACCTGTTGCCTGGATGCCAGGAGGACCCAGACATCTTGTCCCTCACAGGTGGCCTAAAAATGGGTTTAGATCATGGGACAACTTTGGGATACTATACTAATATAAATTTCTAGGAAGAAAATACAATAATATGCAAAATGGTTTTAAAAATAACCTGGACACAGGTGGTACACAGACTCTAGATGAATCACCTTGAAAAGAACAAGGTGGCAGAAGGATATTCTCTGTTTGCAAATGAGGAAAATTTCCAAAGGAGACTGTGGTTGCTGAACATGCATTTGGAAAGGAAGTCAATGAAATACAGATGAATAGAAGCGGGTGACTATCCATCTGCTGAAAACAAATATGCCCGGCTGGACACAGATATATTTTTGCCCTTTACATCACTTGAAAAATGTGGCTCTTTTGGCTTTAATTCTGTTTAGGGCAGCGTATATGCTGAACAAATACTTGCTTGATTACTTCATAGTGTCATCCCAATCTAGGATTGGGGCAGAAGTGGGAACAGCAGGGTGTGCTTTCACATACTAATTCTCCAATATTTGACAATTCTGTTTTGGAGAAAATCCTTCCTGACTTGTGACCTAGAGAAACAACACTCATCATTTCTGTATACTATGATCTCTCCAGGAAAATAGTCTGAAGTTGGCCAGTTTTAATGTTGACATGACTGACATCACTATTTTGGCAGTAATAGGAGGATAAAGAATCATATTTGGATGCAGAGAAGCAGGGTTCTTGACCCCAGTCTTTTTAATAGGTAATTCATTGGGTGAAAGATGAAAATGGTAAGTCCTCAGGTTGCTTGGAGAACTGTCACAAGGGTCTCATGAGTGCATGTTGCATGCTTGGAGGAAGCTAACATGATCACCAGCCAGAGAGACACAGGGAAACGGGTGGGGCTTGCAGAAGTTCAAGGACGTCGAGCAGGAGTGAAGATGAGCAATGACAGGAGACCTGGAGGAGATGAACTGTTGGGCTATACATGTGCTCTGTCAAGATGGTTTCCATCTCGCTCAGCCATCCAGGACAAGACAGGGTGAGTGAGTCATAGGTGTAAGCTGTAGTTGGCTGAAGAAGAGATGAGACAGCCAAAAAGCTGAAAAAATTCACTGGGGTAGGTAGAGGAAGGAAAGACAGCATTATGGGGAAGAAAAGAGTGGAAAAAGAAAATACGTGCTAATTAGTGCTGACTTTCCTATCAAGAAGAAGGTGGAAAAAAAAAAGAAGACAGAAGGTAAGACTATTAAATCAGTTTTTAAGAGATATCTGTTAAATTCTTTCCAGGTAAGGTTTATTGTAAAAGGCTGTCTCTCAAGAGTATAACAGTCACTGAGACAGAAATAATATTGTGACGATTTTTTAAATTGTGATGAGTCATATTGTTAATTAAAATGGGCTGAATCTAAAGAACATGACACTGGAAAAACAACCTCCCCCCAATCTCAATACCCCCTCCCTCCCCCACAAACAGCCCCCTGATTTGTATGAGAGATGCTCAAATAACCATCTGCTGGGGGGGGTGCCGCGGGGAAAGCAGTGAGGTGTTGCCTAGAAATGTGATTTTGTGTTAAGGGACAGAAAAGCAGTAATTCTAAACCTTCTACCAGGGGCTCGTATTGTCATCCATGAGTAGATGACGCTGTTTTTCATGTAGGTGGGCTCTTGGGCACAGCCTTGGTGGCAGAAGGTAAATATTGTTGTTTGTTAATCAGTGTGTGTGATTGATAGCAATCTGCATAATAATGAATATTGAACCCTGTTGCGTTTGAAGATAGTGATCTGAGTAGATTATATTGCATTTAGGAAAAAGTTTGCTTCCTTCAAGCAAACTAAAAGGAAGATTACAGTATATCATTGCTGATACAATAGAAGATTACAGTATATTATTGCTAGAAGATTACAGTATATTATTGCTGATAATTAACATCTGTATTTTGCAGGTAGGTGTGTGTATGTGTGTGTTTGTGGGTGTATGTGTGTGTTTCATGTAAGAGTTAACCACCGAATAACCAGCTTCTTTCTGTACCTCACACTGGCAGGAAGATAACATGTGGTGTTAGAGATAATACAGAGTAAAGAGACAGAGATGGGGGGGGTGGATAAAGCAAGAATAACCAGTCACCATTCATTCCTTGGTCAATGGCATACAAGGGGCCCAGCATTCTGTCAAGGAGGATAATAGTGCAGGACTTTTGGACAGAGATTTGCAAAAAGTAAAAGCAGAGGTCACTGGTGGAGGGAAAGTGCAACCAGTTGCCATGGGAACAACTCAAGGGCATAAGTGTGACAAATCTTCTTGTTCTCAACTACATTAGAAGACGGTGGATGTTGAAGGAGACAGGTGGCCTTTGGACACGTTTGGAGTTACGAAGTCTGGGGCAAGGGAAGAGTTTTTGGAAGCTTCCTATCCGTCTACCTCTTGGATTTATTTTAGACACTGGAGAACAAAGACCAGAATGAGTGAAGGAACTTTGTCAAGTGAGACTGAATGTCCTCTGGGAGCTTCCCCTGCAGGCCTGTGACAGGTGTACAACTGTTATGTAGGTCAATCTAAGACACGCTTCATCTGTGTGCTTCGTGAGTTAAACGCTAGTTCAGAAAAGATGTTTCAGTTGTAGGAAAAAGGACACAAAGCTACCACTAGTAAAAGCAAAGTGTGCAAAATTTTGGAATGGAAAAGAGTCTTATATGTGTAGAATAATATTTAGGGGAAAAAGTTTATTATACGTATGTATACACATATATGTATGCTATAAAACCATATATGCTGAAAGAGACCAGACACAAAACGCTACATTCTGTGATTCCATTTATGTGAAGAATCCAGAATAGGTAAATCCTTAGAGACAGAAAGCAGACTGGTGGTTGCCAGGGGCTGGGGGCAATGGAGAACTAGAGAAGGACTGCTTGAGGGGTAAGGAGTTTCCTTTTAGATGATAAAAAAAGTTCTGGAACTAGATAATGGTGATGGTTGCACAACATTGTGAATGTACTAAATGCTACTGAATCGAATGCTTTAAAATGGTTAGAACAATGATTTTTATGTTATGTGTATTTTGTCAAAATCTTTAAAAGCATATGCACTGTATCCATCCATTTCTTAATAGAAAAATGACTGAAATATAGACAGGTAGAAATTGACAATATCAATACACTCAATGCACAATGAGGCTCTACCTAATGTTTCTGAGGAAGGAGGTGACATTTATGAGCTAGGATTTTGGAAGATGTTTTTCAGTCATTTTTCTTCTTGGTAATACACATGGTCTGGATAAGTGATATTTATGATTCCTTCCACCTCGACAATTTTATGACTTTATATTTGATGTATCAGTGCAAACTTTCCAGAAACAGATCCTAGGAAAAGGGAGCCAGAAAAACAAAAGCCAGTCTGAAGAGACAGAAAAAAAAAAAAAAAGCCTGCTAAGATGAATTTAGAATGTTGCATAGCAAGTCAAAATAAAACGATAGCAAATAAATGGATGGATTTCAAATGTAAGGAAAGTCACATGAGAAAAAGCAAATTTCTGAAAGGAACAGGTTGTGGAGGAAAAAACATGGGACAGAACAGTTTTAATAAAAAGAGAAAGAGAGGACGTATTTAAGGGGAGGCAGGTCTGCTCAAGAAAGAAAAGAAAGACACAAAGAATGAGGACAATAATGAAGAAAAACAAAAGAAATGAATAAATATTCCACTAGAGTCAGACTGAAAGCCCTAGACTGAGAGGGGAGGAGGGAAGCAAGCGTTCAGAAGATAAAGACCACAAGAGGAAGGATCAGAGGGGAAAGAGAATGTTCAAAGTCAGAGTTCAAAGCTAAATAAAATCTTCTGGGTGGGATGGGGGTTGGGAGGGAGGTCCAAGAGGGCGGGGCTATATGTATACATATAGCTGATTCACTTCATTGTACAGCAGAAACTAACACATTATAAAGCAATTATACTCCAATAAAAAAAAAAGCTAGAGGGCTTCCCTGGTGGCGCAGTGGTTGAGAATCTGCCTGCTAATGCAGGGGACACGGGTTCGAGCCCTGGTCTGGGAAGATCCCACATGCCACGGAGCAGCTGGGCCCGTGAGCCACAATTGCTGAGCCTGCGCGTCTGGAGCCTGTGCCCCGCGACGGGAGGGGCCGCGATAGAGAGAGGCCCGCGCACCGCGATGAAGAGCGGTCCCCGCACCGCGATGAAGAGTGGCCCCCGCTTGCCGCAACTGGAGAAAGCCCTCGCACGAACCGAAGACCCAACACAGCCAGGGGTGGATAAATAAATAAATAAATAAATAAATAAATAAATAAGAAAAGAAAAAAAAATCCTTAAAAAAAAATAAAAAAAAAAAAAAAAAAAAAGCTAGATAAAATCTTCAAGAGAGAACACTCAACAGAAGTCGAAAACTCATCCCAGTTGTAGATGGGTTTTAAGGAGAAGACAGAAGAAAAGAGAGGTGAAGAACTGGAGCAAAAGTTGTGGAAATCCAGGATCACGGAGATCTGGTTCAGAGTCAGGGTGACAAAATCAACAGAAACCTAATCAAAATGAATTTCTGACGTCAAAGGGTGAGCACCATAAGGATAAAGAGAAATAGTTGGCTTAAGAAAAAACATGGAAAGTTGAAAATTCTATGGAAAGAAAAAACCTGAATAATGGAGATGTTTGTAATAGAATAGTTTCAATGACAATAAAATCTATAGATTTTGGTACATAGATGTGAGCTAAAGTTGGAGGTCCAAAGTGGAAGACAAATGATACAAGAAAGATATTCCTAATGAATCAAAATAAATGGTAGCATGTAATCCTTCTCGGCAACTGTGTCAAGTTTTAATGTTCTCATTTTGCATGTAAGGAAATTAAAACTCAAGAGGTTCTGTACAGTTTTCAAATTCCAGAGTCATGCATGGCTAACAGGATTTTCATTTAGTTCTCCTTAACAATAATGGTCCTCCAGTTCTTCCCCATCTAATAGATTCTGTAAATACTCGTGCATGAGATTCTTGTTTAATTTTGATTATCATCTTGGAAATGGATATAAAAGCCCATTTTAAACTTCATTTTAATTTTATTACCTGATTGCAGTAAGTTCGATTTTCTGGACCTGCTCAATAGCTAAACTTCTCTGTCTTCTCCCACGTGTTTTAACCAGCAACACTGCTATTGTGTGAGTAGCACTCTGTTGGCTGTTCTAAGAACTGAGTTATCGACTGGCATGTTGTTTCTATGGAAGAACGTTATTTCTCAGCTCTAAGGCAATTGACTCAGAAGCAATCATCCAAAACACAACCCATTTATTCTGGGTTGAAGATTGCCTATGAAATATGTCCATCATTTTATCCCCTGTTTCTAATTAGCTCCAGTGACCTTTGAGGCTATTGATTTCTCTCCTGACTGTTGTCTTTTAAGAAAAATTCAAGCTTTTGTTTATGCCTATTTTTGGTGCTGCTATTAGTTCTTTTTGAGAGATTGCTAATAGTAATCACCTGACTTCCTTTATCCTGTCTTCACTATAGAGCCTCTGAAATAGGTATTATTTTTACTATACAGATGAAGAAACTAAGGCTTAGAGGGGCTGGGTAAATTGACCCAGGGTTTCACTGCTTCTAAGGATCAGAAATGAAAATTGAACCCCTAACTGACTCCAAAGCCATTATTACATATCAGCAAAATAGAAGAACAAATAAAATGCATAAGGTGGGATATTTTTCATTTACTTATATATTCATTCATTCATGCAGGCACTCATTCATTCATTCACTTAGATAGACAGACTTCCTGGTCAAAAAAAGCAGGAAGATGATGTTGCTGAACCATTAGGAAGATGGTGGAAAAATGAATTAGGACATAGTCCTGGGCCTAAAGGGCTCCAAAGACTAAAGGGAATAACAGACTTAAAATCAAACAAAAATAATTAAGCTTGGTAGACTCACAATAATTATACTTGAGAAGGTTGAGGAAGGTATCAAACAGGAAGTAACAATTCACCTTTGGTTGAGGATGAAAAGAATTTATCAGGAAAATAAAAGGCTGGTAGGAGTGGGAGGCATGAAGTAGAATACTTACTCTTCCTGCCTAAATAATTTTCCTGAAACATACATATTACATTTTCAATGTTGCTTGAATTTACCTTGGATGTAAAACAAGATAAAGTCTTATTTATGCAATTTTCTGTTATTGATTTAAAGATTAATATAGCCGGGCCCAAACTCACCCTTTGCTCCCTAAGACCACGGAGTCAGTCAAGTTCTTCTAAAGAGGAAGTGTCCTGTCTGCTAGGGTAGAAGAGTATGATATATAACATCCCCAGTAACCTCAGGGCAAAAATTAGTTTTGAGAACTTGAGATTTCTCCTCTAGGAATGTCTGACTCCTATGAGCTTTGACAATAAAAAATTACCCTGGCTTCAGGATATTTTCTGGATGAACAACCAACTCTGTCAAGTACAAGAGAAGGTTACAGATGGATCTATGAAAAGGCCAGAATCATGAAAACATGGATTTTTGTAGATGAATCAAAGTGAATAGAGAGTGGTCCTCTGTCATCATCACTTAATCACCTGATTAGGTAAAATACCAGGAGACAAGGGATCAGACTAAGCAATTGTGACCAGTAAGGACAAGTGGAATCAGCATAAATTTATCATAATTAATATCATCATCACTAGTAACTTTGAAGTCTACTCATCTTAATGTACTGGGAACAGTTATCTGCGGAATGCTGAAAAAGACATGGTTTACAGCTCTAGGTATTACAGGGGTGAAAAAATAGCACATTCCTTTAGCTTTTATATTTGTACATTTATTACTTAAGTGTAGTAGAGTAATAGGAGCCCCATCTCCTAAAGCTTACACATAAATACCACTAGCTAATATGGCAGATTCATGGCATTTAGGGATCTAACATTGTCAGTATTTCCTATCTGTTGTTCTTCAACTTTTATGACATTTAGACATTTAATTTTTTAATTAGCTAATTATTTACTTAATTTTTATTGTGGTAAAATACACATGAAATTTATCATTTAAAACATTTTTAAATGTACAATTTAGTGGCAATAAGTACATCTGCAATGTTATGCCAGCATCACCTCTATCCATTTCCAGAAATTTTTCCTCATCGCTAACAGAAAATTTGTACTCATTGATCTCCCTTTGTACTCCCCATCTCTTCTTCTCTCCAACACTTGGTAAGCTCTTTTAGACTTTCTTAGGCATTTTTATTTTGTAGAACCCAATTCAAACTCACCAAGCTGCAAGGCTGGTATAAGATGTCACTTGAGTAATGACTGAGTCTCGTTAATGTTGACAATATCCATTTCAATTCCACTTTGTCGACCGTTACTCATGTATCATACAAACATTTATTGTGAATTTGGGGATTCTTGAAAAACTCAAATTTTAAGTCACTAGAATATTAGGGATCTATTCACTTGGTTATTTCTTATCGGGCATTCAACCAGAATTTGACACACATATACACTCACATATAAACGTGTACCAACCAATGCAAAAATCTATTGACGTCGCCAAGAAAAAATGTCATGGCCTGTGCTAGGCAAAGCAGAACAGGAGTTGATGACTGGAAATTGCTTCATTTTCTAAATTGCAGGTTACCGGCACTAAGGAAGTATCCCAGAGTATTACCAAAATCTCTCATTGATTATGAAAACAAACATCTTTTGAAATGAAAAAAAAAAATTAAAGATTAATATGGAGCTGTTAAATTTGAGCCAAAGACAGGACCTTGCCTATGGAACAAAACAAAACAGAATATAACAGTGTAGAAGGTTCCCAAAGTTGGGGTAAAAGATAAATATCCAGTTAATAACAAATGCCAGTTTAAAATGAAGGGGGAAAACCTTGTCGTCTCCACAGATAAGTTTTATATCTCAACTCACTGTTTTGGAAATATCAGAACATATGGGAATTTAAAAAATAATTGGAATGAAGGGGGATTAATGGAAAAACAATTTTATCTGTCAAAGATCACTAAAAAGCAAACAAAAAACAAGTAAACCAAAGCAACTGTAAAGGGCGTATTCATCAATAATCCTGGCTGTGTTTCAAAGGTGCATGGATGCCACAAAAAAAAAAACATCTCCATCATCACATAAATATACTTTTACTGTTTATCTGGGTTGGGGATGACATCTATTGCCTCACACACTCCCTCTTAAAGTATCATGTTTACTTATCTAGCAGAGTTTTTCAGTGTGTTTGCATTTAGAAAAGAACACCTTCTGCATCTTTACTAAACCTTAAATAAATTTAAGGTTTGCATTAAATCATACTTTTGCTACGAAACATATTTGGTACCAGGGACAACAATTTAAATCCACACCCAACATTGGATATATCTATTAATAATTTAAGAAAAAATTGCTTGGATACCACTACCTATAGCTCAAGAATTTATAGTGATACATGATTAAATGAATCCACAGCCAGGAATCAAGCTACTGAACAAGCATACATTTGCCAAGATGGCCTATAAGAATAATTGGATCGTCTAAAAGAAGACATTTGTTAAGCAAATCAATCAAATCCATCTAGCCTGACACAACTGGTTGTCATTCCTGCATAAAATGAAATTTATACTACATGAATATGTATTTAAATCAGAGAAAATATCGGAAGATCGGAAGAATACAGTATTAACAGGGGCTCTTTTCATTCGTGGCTGACGGTGACATTTTTAGTTTGGTAAGGAGCTGAAGTGTCTGTTGCTACCACTCCAAGACAATATCAATTTGGGACCAATTAAAATTATGTAACTGATGACAGACTTTATTGTTTTTTAATTTAAATTTATTTGAAATAAGTTCTTCTCAGAAGAGAATCCTAGAAGTTACAACACAGGACATAATAATGCTCCCAAATAATGAGGGTGGTCAAATTAAGTATGCTATTGGGTTGGCCAAAAGTTCGTTCAGGTTTTGCTATAAGATAATATAAGAAAAATATAAGAAAAACCTGAACGATATATTTGGCCAACCCAATACTTAAATTTAAACACAATAAGGAAAATTGAAAAGTAAGGCATAGCCACAGAAGCATCTGCCCTTCTGTCACTGAGCTTTACGTGCTCAGACTACATTTTCTGACCCAAGTAAGAGATCCCTTTAGGGCCAGCCTAGTTCTCAAAAGAATTTTAGGTAAGTTTCCACAATGCACAAAAGTAACAAAGCCAAGAACCACAAGGGAAACTGCCTATTGTGGTGGTAAAAAATGAAAAGTGTTAAAGAGAAAACCCCACACTTTTGTCTAGGGACTCAATCTTGATGTTCAGCAGTGTTGATTCACATGTATGTGTCTGACTGTCTTCACTGATATGGGTTTCCTCTACATATGATGGTATACGTAGATTTCTACATATTACAGTAACACCTGAAACCTAGGCATCACTCAATTCAGTTGCCTGTACTTTTATTTTTAGGTCAACATTTTGGTTGTTCATGTTGATAAATTTAAAAATTGCATTTAGATAGCCACCGATTGCTTTCCATATGAAACTTTCTGTTCTTCTAAATGTATTTTTGTAATTAGGAGACTATTTCAGAAGTCAGTGAAATATCCTTATTAATCTCTTTTCATCCATGGATGGTTTGTTTTACTTTATCACCTTTTCTCATGAATTTATGTGACTGTTCTAATTTAGGGATCGATTGTTTCTTGCATTCTTAAATTTGGAAGAATGTGTCACTGCCTTGCCTTTAAACATCTTTTTTAAACTACACACTGAAGAACCCCACATCAAGCAGCCAGCCAGGCATCCAGGAGGCAGCTCTGCTTTTACAGCATGTCCTTCACTATCTGCTCATCTAGAAATGACTAGTCCTCATTTTCTCAATCAAAGCATGTCTCTTGAAGGCCACAGATGATAAGAATCACCAAAGAAGTTTTTATGTAGGATGCAAACTGAACTTGGCTATTATTAAGTCTTGAAAAGCTGAATCTTGAAGGTCAGAAAAACTTCCTTCTACAGAGTCAGAAATTTCTACAAAGTGCAAATGTAAGACAGGTGCCTTCCAGATTCCTGGCGATATTTCTTAAATCTTCAAATCAGATACCTTAAAACCTCCCCATGACAAAACACCTCAACATGCTGGATGAGATACTAAAAACACTCTTTTAAAAGTATAATAGCTGGAAAAAAAAGTAGGGAAAATCTCCAAGGGCCAAAATCAAGATGAAACTAAAGAACAGCAAGATGCCCTATCTAGCTGCTGGAGTGGGTAGGCCTGGGGGTTGAGAGTCTAGTAATCAAGGACTTTGGGTTTTAATGTCTTTCAAAGGGAAGAGATGAGGCCTGGCCTGTGCACGGTTGAACAAAAACACACACTGAAATTCTCAAAAACAGGAAGACTAAGACATTAATTATCTTGCTTGTTGATATAAACTCTGTGTGTCTTTACACCAAAGATATGTTGGTAATCATTAAATTTTTACAAATTTTGTAAATCTGTTGTCAAACAGAGCCATTATTTTAAATTATGTAAATTTGCAACTAAATAAATTGCATTAAAGACAAAGGTAATAAATTCTCAAAATTCATGGTAATTATTATTAATTAATTATTTATTTATTACCATACATTTGAGGTTATTTATGTCTATTCTCTCTCTAGAGTGAAAATATTACAAAATGGTGTTGTTCTTCTGCACATCTCTTCCAAACTCCATGCTCAGTAATGTCACATTGGCACCATGAAATTGTCCATGATACCAGCACTATACTATGGAAAACGGCAGATGCTGCAGGGCTTCATTTACTGCTTTGTTGATTTTCTAGACTTAGGAAAGTGATGGAGATTTTGTTAATAAGAAATATTAACCTTAAAAGTGTGGCATGTCTGTACTTACTACATTGTGAGTCGCATGAAAAAACTGAGTGTTTGAAATCTAGTTTATTCATTTCAGCAGTCATTCATATTATTGACGAACAAATGAAATTCCAACATACATTCATCTTTGTTGTTACTCACTAAAAAAACCAGAAATACCAACCAATGTTCATGTTGGAACTACACTCATTTGCCAGTTGCAACCATAGGTAGGCTACAGCTACAAGAGTTGGGCATAAATCAATGAAAGACTGACTATACAAATGGACAATATCTAGACCGTGTATGACAACAGAACTCTGACCTAAAACTTCTGCAGCAATTGCCCCAGAACATTCAGGACTTGGTCTATGTCTTCAAACTTCCCTTTTTTTCATCCTCCCTTCCAAATGAGGATGAATCAGAGAGAACCAAATAGCTCCCTAACCTCATCACATAAGATGACAGCTTCTAATTAGCCTGCCCTTCTCAACAACCTCCAATCAGAGCATACCTGAAGCTTCCCCTTTTCCCCCCTACTGTAAAGCTTTCCCACTGCCCTACATCGAATGCCTTTGTGTCTCTGCCAAATGCATGTGATGGATGGATGACTCCCTTGATAGGGCAAGCCCTGAATATAGAGTCTCTGTTTATTCTCACTTGCGGGTCTTTGATTATACCCACAAAAGCATTCTATGAGACTCAACTGGCCATATGGAACTTAAAATTGAGTATTTTATATTTTATTATTACTTGTAATAGGTGCACTATACATCCTTTGTTATTAAGATTTATAATAAATCTATGTGTGTGTGTGTGTGTGTGTGTGTGTATAACCTTTTTTTTCCCCAAAGAGCTGGTTGTTAGACATTTATCAGCACACCAGTGAGCTTACACTCTGAAATATCGCTTAGGAAAAAAAAAACGACCCACTAGTACAGGGGAGACAACATAAATTCTGAGTAGGAAAAGACAAACAAACCAGACCCCAGAAAATTTTAACCTTGGGTCTGTTCTCACTTGAGTTTGGAATGCAAATTTATACCACTTATGTGATCCAAGGATTCTCCCCGAAAACAGTCCTTGTCAATGGTACCCTTGTGAAGTCTGGTGGAAGCCAACACAAATCCTTTCTGGAGAGACTCACCCAAATTCCAAATTATCTACTATTCCACAGGTGAAGTCCTACTGAGGATGAGCCCATAATCAAAACTCCAAACAATTCACCATGATCATGATTAACCAAACACAGTAAATAGCAATATTCATCCCTGTAAGAACTATGAATTACAACTAGTAGACCCTTTGAAATATAAGAACATGAAAAACATCATATTTACTGAAAGTCCTTAAAGATAAGGCACAAATGGGGTTGGGATTTTTTTTTTTTTTTTAACTGTCTAGTGGCTGTAGAACAAGCAAAATAAAACCTAGGTATCTTATGTTTAAATTAGGTCTTTCTTCAAATTACCAAGGTGCTAGAAGAAATGGGAATTTGTTCCAGCTTATAGAGACTTGCTGTAGTTACAGAAATCCCTTGTGCAGAGGCATTTCCTCCCACGAATGGCCTGGCTGTGTGAGGGGAGCCATGTAGGACGAGCAGGTACTATGCGGAACCTCGCTGAGGGGGGGATGTTTGGTGATGGGACAGCTTAGTTGTGGGATTTGTGACTGACCCTGTTATTTCAGGAAAGATAACACATCATTCATAAAATACATTTCAATCAAACCAGAGGACTGGGGCAAGGACAGCATTTACTAATGTGCAAAATTAGAGCCTTCCCTCCTTCACCTGTCCTTAGCTCTTCCTGCTAACTCATTCTCAGATAAGAGTTAGTGCCACCCATTCCTTGAGGCTTTTTAATGCAGAAGAGTAGGACAGTCATGAGAAACAAGACTGGAGAGACAGGGGAAGGGGAAAATGTTTTTAAAAAGCTCCTGAAACTTGGATTTGAGGGCAAGCAGGCATCTTTCAGTTGGGTACCTGGAAACAGACTCTGAGGCAGATATTTGAGTGCAGGAGAAATCAGAGTCAGATAAACAGATTTGGACAGAGGGCAGAAATGGACTGCAACGTGGCTGCAATGGAGACCTCAGCCATTCCTATGAGGAACTCTGCGATTGGGATGCATGCGATTCCACTGAATGAAATTATGCACCAGAGTGAGAGTGAGATGAGGGATGTGACTTTTCTATTCTCTTATCAATGTGTCAGTGCTGAGTATCTCTTATGTAGGTTGTCAATGGGTTAAGCCAGTTTCTTGATTCTGATTCTAAGCAGTTCTTGCCTTATTTACTACTTTCGACCCTCCCCCCTTCTAAGATGGGATTCCGTGTAGAATATACTATGCATGGAAGCATGGAGCAATTGAGAGAGAATCCATTATTCACTCCTGCAACCAATATTTATTGTCTTTGCCTTAAGCTACATACAATTTTTTGGATGAATAGAGACACAGAGACTATATGTGCAATCACGAGCTATTGGGGCCATCAAAAACCTGCACAGAGCCCTGTGGGAGAACCAAGAAGGCAGAGGTCAGCTCCACCTTGTAGAAGTAAAATAAATAAATAAATAAATAAATGAGCCATAAAGAAAGGGATGTTGGGTTTCATTTTGAAAGATGGGCAGATATTTGTGAACTTTGGGAAAAAGGAATGGGGTAAGACAATGCAGGCAGAAGGAACAGAACGAATGAAAGAGAAAATGTGGGAGTCATAAAATAGCCTTTCATCAGCATCAAAACCTACACTGCTACATTGTTACATTGCTCTGCAGCTACTTTCGTGTAACATTTGTCAACTAGTTTGAAAATACTATTAGTGTGGTTTGGCAACATCTAAGATGGCCCCAATAGATCCCCACCTCCTGGCAGTCACACCCTTGTGCAATCCCTCTCCTTGAGTGTGAGTTGGACAGAGGAACTCGCTTCTAATGAATGGAATATGACAGAAGTGATGGTATGTCACTTCCATGATTAGGTTACAACGAGCCTGTGGCTTTTTTCTTCTTCTACCTCTTTTGCCTGCTCACTTTGTGGGAAGGCAGCTCACATGTGCTGAACTTCCCTGTGGAGAAGCCCATGTGACAAGGAACTACAGGGGGCCTCCAACCAACAGCCGATGAAGACCTGAGGTTCTCAGTACAACAGCCCATAAGTGAGCTTGGAAGCAGATCCTATTACAGCAGAGCCTTCAGATGAGACCACAGACCTAGCTGACACCTTGACTCTAGCATTATGAGTAACCCTGAGGCAGAGACACACAGCTAAGCTTCACCTGGATTCCCGACCATGGAAACTTGGAGACAATAAAGGTGTGTTGTTTTAAGATGCTAAATAAGTTTCAGAGTAATTTGTTCTGTAGCATTAGATGACTAATTTAGTTAGCATGCTACCCTCTGGGTGAAATGCTTTCTACTATCATGAATGGGGACAGTACCTAAGTTTCACATTTAGACAAGGTTTCGGTTACGTAATAAGATGTTAAACTTTGCATCCCAGCCCAGACTTAGGAATTCTCTTCAATGTTCAAATATCTTCCCTACATATAGCTGACCAGCTCAGATGGCATCATGTAAGAGATTTCTGTTCATTAGGTACCGCTAAAGAAAGATTCTACTAATACAAGAATCAAAACTGATATTACATCATTTTGCACCATACTAAAGTTCTGTACGTTTTTAAAGACCAATTTAAACATACTTTTTAGGGACTTCCCTGGTGGTGCAGTGGTTAAGAATTCACCTGCTAATGCAAGGGACACAGGTTCGAGCCCTGGTCCGGGAAGATCCCACATGCCATGGAGCAACTAAGCCCATGCACCACAACTACGGAGACTGAGTTATAGAGCCTGCGAGCCACAACTACTGAGCCCATGTGCCACAACTACTGAAGCCCACGCACCTAGAGCCCATGGTCCGCAACAAGAGAAGCTACTGCAGTGAGAAGCCCACGCACCACAACGAAGAGTAGCCCCTGCTCGCTGCAACTAGAGAAAGCCTGCATGCAGCAACGAAGACCCAATGCAGCCAAAAATAAATAAATTAATTAAAAAATAAATAAACATACTTTTTAAAGTCCTGGGGATTAGCCAAGGTAAAGATATATTGCCTCTCCTCTTGCATAGGGTCCTGGAGACCTGAGACATGTCCTACAAAAGAGTTTGTATTTAAGTGTCTATTTTGATGAATATACTATTTCCTGGATGGTCTTATTAGGACTGGAATGATTGGCATATCATCTCTCTCTAAGGACAGGCAAAGCAGCTGCACAAAAATGTGCCTTGGTTCGTTCATGTGGAAGAAGTTGATATTTTGACTGCTTCAGAAATCACTCAACTATTCCATGTATTATACAAGGCTTTGAAAATAAAAACAAAATCCACTACTGACTAGAGTGTCAAAATATATCTTGGGAGCAGTGTGTACTGGATTGCCACTGCCAACACTTCAAACCATTGGCTTGTACCCTAATCACAGGCCCCAATTGACATCCCTCTGATGAATTCACATGGTGGGCCAGCGGATCTGAAAAAATCAAGTTTTTGAGTTACAAGGGATGTTAGAGATCACCTAGTAAGAACAATATCGCCTGCATCCACCAGTCAGTGTTGTACTACACTATTTAGTTTCTATCTACCCATTAGAAAATTTAAAAATCTTGACTTCTATTTTGTGTAGCTGTTCAAACATTATGTATTTTGGATATAACAGAAGTTTTATATGGACTATTTTAGACATTCAGTGGGTTTATTGAATCCAGCATGACAGATGTTTGTGTTGGAGCACGTCTTTAGGGCCTGTTGCTCACATCTAATGATAGCACTTTACGAGAAGGTCAGAAATGAGATTGTTAATTTAATGCAATACCAACTATGTGTCAAAACTCTTCTTGATTTTTACTTTTTTATTTTGGAAAATTTCTAACACCCAGAGAAATAGGGAGAACCTCCATGCACTTATCATTCAGCTTCAGCAATTATTAAGAAAACAATCTTGTTTGTCTACTCTCCATCCCTCCCATGATGGTAAATTATTTTAAATCAAGTCCCAGACATCTTTTTATTTCATCCGTAAATATTCACTATGTGTTGACATGAGATAAAGACTCTTAACAAACAAAACCACAATGCCATTATTATGCTTAAAAATGAAAACACATCCTAAATATGTTCAGTGTTCAGCCTTTAACTGTCTTATAAGTATTCTTATAAATACATTTCACTAACCTTTTTTGTGCTATTTAGTTCTTGTATCTGACCTTAAGATCTAGAGGCACCATTCAACTCAGAAGCGATTCATTATGCCTGATATCTGTCTATCCATCCAAACATCCATCCATCCACACTAGATCTAATACCTTGTCTGTAAGGGCTACAGAGGAGGCTTTCTCTGTTACAAAATTCAAAAAACACTAGAAAAGCTGGGGGAAGACAAGTTAATATTCCTAATTCTCATATATTTTTAAAGTAATGGCTTCTATTAAACTGAAGCAGATACATGTAGAAAAAGAATGAAGTCAAGGAACTACTAAGAATTTTAAATTTCAATGGGGACATAAGAAGAGTGTGTAAATAATAATGCAAGGTAGAAAATAATAAGTATCAAAAGAGAGGCTGAAATAAAATGGTTTAGGAGCTCAGAACAAGAATAAAAAACTTCTTAAAAACTTAAAAAAAAAAACTTCTTCTCTTTCCACTATTTTGCATAAGTTATACATATTATTCTACATAAGAAAAGAAAATTTAAGTTAGTCTCCATAATAACCACAGCTGTGCCACTTGACTTTATGAGCTCTGGAAGTTACTTATGGCTTCCGTGCCTCAGTTTCCCCCTCTGAAAACTGGAGAAAATGTTTATATTTACCTTCCAGTTTTTGTGAGCATGAAATGAGGTAATGTATGTGATACATTTAATGTATGTGATACATGTACATTTGTTCATTAATATTAAAAAAAAAGACTGTTTAGTGTCCTTAAAATTTTGCTTCTCTTGTTTTTTTATGACTCACCTGTCATGTCAGCAGATGTGAACTGAACAAACATAACTCTATGCCTTTCTCTGAATAAATATTTTCTTTCCTATGTAAATGTAACACAATTAAGATACGATGCAGGCTGCCAAAATTTTGGCCTTATATTAAACACTTTTACATTTGTTTCCTGATCCCTAATTTATATTGGGCAAGCCAGTGCTTTTTCTCCAAACATTAGAGAAGAATTTCTATCTATCTTTTGACAATTTAAACTATTCAGGCATGCCCAATGCATAGAGAATCGAATGTTTTCTGACATGTTCAATTGCTCCTTCATTTTTAATTGCAAGTCAGTCAGGACTCAACTGCAAGATCCCTTTTCATACAGCCTGATGTTTCTTCCTTTCCTGCAAAAAAATCCTGCTCCAATTTAAAAAAAAGAATATGTGAATTGAATGCCTCTAATTTAGAATCCATCACCTTCATAACCTGCCAAAGCTCTTAGAACATCAAGGAAGATTGTCTTTGTCATTCAATTTTCTGATGCCTTTCTAAGTTTCTCTCTTTTTATTTGCCTGAAAAATCTTGCTCATTGGAATTTTATATTTTGGACACCATTTTTTTTTCAGCCAAACCATTTTATATACCTAATGACATTTTAAAAACCAATTAATTATTAAAATAACATGGTAAGTTCCCTAAAGCCTTAAGAATCTGTGAACATTAAATCCTATGAGCCAGACAGCTGTGGCATTTCAGCCTTAATTCTACAAATTAAGAAAGAATCACTGGAGTTCAAATTAAACTGAAATGAAACTGGTTGAATTTAAGTAATATTTTAGGCTTTAATGCTTAAATACGTTATTTATGGACTAGAATTAAATAACACTTAAAAATGAATTTACTTATGAATTCAGCATCAATTGGGCTTGTTTCTGTTTCAGAGTTTTGTTTGATTATTATCAAGAAAAAGTGATTATACTTATATTAATTTTAAAAAAATCTGAAATATCATCTCAACATTCAGAATGAACTTGCATGCCATGGCAATTATCTTGGAGGGTTGGTTCTCACAATTATGATCATAAGAGACCTTTTGCGTCTGTTTCGCAAGGCAACTCTATATGCATAAAAGTCTTTAAAAATTAAATTCTGTGTGCATTTCTATAGTTGCTCTTTCTTAGAAGTTACATTAAGAGGTAATACTATTACATATGAAGATGGTTCATTTTTGAGAGTATCACACGTAGTTGAAAACCTCTGCTGTGGATGTAGTTTTTAAGGCTGTCATTTCTGACTGTAGATATATAGAGAGCTAATTTGGAGGTGTCCCAGTTAGATTGCAAAAGACATTCCTC
The DNA here is from genome assembly GCF_949987535.1 of Balaenoptera acutorostrata. Classification (NCBI taxonomy): domain Eukaryota; kingdom Metazoa; phylum Chordata; class Mammalia; order Artiodactyla; family Balaenopteridae; genus Balaenoptera; species Balaenoptera acutorostrata. The sequence goes on from NC_080081.1 coordinate 16,023,902, forward strand.
CATGTCAGTGACAATGATATGACTGATTTGATAACTGACAAAAGTCCTTTGCCACCGTACAGCTGACAATACTTGTTTAAAGGCTGTTCTTGAATAAAATGAACGCTTGGCTATCCCATGAAATTTCCATTCCAACCTGGGCTACTAACTTGAATCTAGGATCTTTTTAAGGATAATTAAAAAATGAATATATATGAAGCAGTACTACAGTAGTTGACATCTAGGTTAGTAAAGTCACTGTCCCATGTAATTTATAACAGGAAAGAAATCACTGGGACAGAAATCATACAATAGCACAGTATGGAGCTGTCATTTCAATTCAGTGTCAGTCTCTGGCTTTACTTTCCTTCTACTTCTCCTTATGCTTTTACTACCATCGTCTCATCCATTCTTTCTATTGATTTCTGGACCTGACAAATAGCATTGGTTTTGAACAGAATTAAGAGGCATCTTGCCCACCTAATAACCACAACATGCCTGTTGGGTTTCTCATCTTATAACGCTGCAAGAAGTAGTAAGCTGTAACTTACTTCTAAGTCATATATATTGCATTTTAAGCATTGTCTTATGAGCGTTAACTATGAAGCTATTCAATCATGGAAGGTGATTTATGCAGCTGAAAACCCGCTCGTGGTTCCTATTGAGTGAGATTTCTGGGTAGGGTTCTCATTTTTTTCTTATGAGTTTCCCTACTGAATTTTATTTTAATGCATTGGGGTAAGTAAATAAACCATTTCATTTTTATTTCCTATTCCATGAACTGCTTCTCAAGTAACTCGATTAATGTTTAAAACCAATATTTGAGTAGGCGTGTAATGTAATTAAAATTTCATAAAACCGTTATAATCATAGTAGCTTAATAATAAGAAACCTTATTTATCACACAAATGATTTCTTTGGATTTCTAATATGTACGTTATTTAGCTAACTCAGTAATAAAAAATACATATATATATATACACACACACACATGCATATACACACACAGACACACACACACACACACACATGCACATTCCCCTTTCCTCCAATGAAGTTTGTTCTTTAAAAGAGACACTTGATAATCAGTGTTTTCTTCTAACAAAGAAACACTTTTTCTTGCAGTTTGGCCTATGGATGACTTAATAGGGTGAAGACAGAGATGGGTAAACTCCATTTATGTTTTCTGGATAAGACGACTTTGCATCCCAGAAAGCTATGAGGTACTCTGTGTCTTACTGTGGAAGTGATATTGGAATTCTAGATCCTCTAAAACCCAAATGTAACTCATTGGTACCCATTACTTTAGTTCTTATGTATAGTGGTGAGTAGTGTCATGTATAATACTGTCGTTCATGTGTCTATGTATTTGTCGTCTCTTTTTTCTTCCTTTAGTCTCGATAAATTTGTCTGTCAGTGATTCTCAAACTTTAGTGCAAGTAAGAATCAAGCAGGAATTTGTTAAAAATGCAGATTCCTGGGCACAGAGATTCTGAGTAGTTGTAACTGACTGAAACCCAGGAATCTGCATTTTTACAAACACCCCAAGGGAATATGATACAAGTGGTCCAAGAATTAACCTTTGAGAAATAGTACCTGTGGGGACTGAAATCTCATCTTTTAGTTGAACTTCTTTGCAATTCCTCCTTGTGTCCACTGGCATGTTCTATTCATTTAAAACAGGTTGCTTCATACTGTGTCTGACTCAGAATAACACAATAGAGCAAAGTTTAGCATGGCTCTATCCAATAGAGATATACTGTGAATTATGTATCTAATTTTAAAGTTTATTATAGCCCCATTTAAAAGATAAAAAGAAATGGGTGAAATTTAATTTTAATAATACATTTTATTCAACTCAATATGTCCAAAATATTGTCATTACAATATGTAATCAATATAAAAATATTGAGATGTTATATTCTTTTTTCATGCTAAATCTTCAGAATGTAGTATATAATTTATACTTAACAGCCCATCTCAATTTGAAATAGCCACATTTTGAGTGGCTGACAGCTACATGTGGCTAGTGCCTACCATATTGGACAGCACAGAGTTGGAGGACGGCATTGTATTCATTATTTTCTAAAACCACACTGGCAGGTTCAAAAGTAAACAAATGACACCACGGTAAAACCAGTGATTTGCTGAGTCTCCTAATTTACATGTATCCACAAAAGCCAATAGGGCAATAGGGTATATTATGTTAGCCAGAAATGCATCATGCTAAGTGGTTTTGCCAAGGTCTGATTACCTGAGATACATTCTGTGGGATATGAAGCTATTTACTCTCATGTCCTTCTCTGTGGCCTCAGATCTTATGAAAGAGGACAGATAGACTCGATGGAGGCAGCTGGGGTTTAGATACCTCATCAGCTGGTCTTAAAATTCTACAAAGATCTTGATTTTCTAAACAATGGTTGGTACAAAACTTTGGCTTACTATTGGACTTAAATGCACTGTATTTATAAAACACTGATAAGGTTTCACTTACACTTGTTTACAATATATTCTGAAGGGCATCTGCAAAGCACAGACAAAATCAGTGACTGCTCTTTACTGAGTACCAGTAACAGCACGAATGAGAACTAACATTTACTGAATGCTTACCATGGGTCAAGCACTATTCTGAGGGCTTTGCGTACCTTATCTAATTCACTCCTCATAACAACTCTATATAGTGGGTATGATTATCATTCCCATTCTACAGACAGAAAAAATTGAAAAACACACCAACCACCTGAGGCTCAGAGAGTTGGCGCCACATGGCCGAGGCCACTTTAGCGGGTGGTGGAACCAGGTGTGAAGCCAGGCGCTTGAACTCTGGGATTAGTAATCTTAGACTAGACACCAGGGTTTTTTCAATCTCACCACTATTGCCATTTTAGGGAGGATATTTCTTTGCTGTGCGGGCTCATCATGAGTGCAGTGGGATGTTTGGCAGCATGCCTAGACTCTACCAACTAGATGCCAGTAGCGCCCACCCACTCCAAGTTGTAACAACCAAAATGGTCTCCAGACATCTCCTTGCTGGGGAGCAAAATCGCTCCTGCTTGAGAACCACTGCCATATACTAATTATCTCCCTGTAACGTGTACAGAGAGCAATAGGTGCCTTAAAGCAGGAGATGCAACAAGAGAAGCAAGAGGATGGAGTGATTCGGCAAAAGGGCTGTAAGCCAAGAAATCTAAGTGGCTTCTAGAAGCTGAGAAAAGCAAAGAAACTGATTCTCTTTTAGAACCTCCAGAAGAAACCAGCCCTGCCCACACCTTGACTTTAGCCCAGTAAGACCCATTTTGGACTTCTGGCCTCCTGCACTGAAAGAAAATAAATCTGTGATGCTTTAAGCCTCTAAGTTCAGGGGAATTTGTTTTAGTGGCAGTAGAAAATGAATACAGTTTTTGGCCAAATGTCACCATGATGCTGTCCGGTAGCTTTTCTTATTCCCATTTTCATGATTAGGCAATTGCAAACCAGCAACGTTAAACAAATTGCCTAGGGTCCCAAAACCACGAAGGGTGGAACCAAGATTTAAAACTAGGGCACCTTATGCAAAATCTGAGCTTTTCCTACTTACCCTGAGGTGTTCCACTTATTTCCCCAATACCCCAATATAATACAATATTTAATCATCCCCGACGATTTGAAGATTTAGAGCATAGACAACATTCTTTGGGGGAGGTCTGGAAACAAACACCCCTTTCTAATTGGAAAAATACTTTTTAAAAATGGCAATTTTTAATATTAATGTCAATCGTTTTCACTTTGTTAGTTACACTTGAGGAAAGGATTCTGGTGATTTCCATATCAATCTGGGAAAGAGATTCTTATAAATTTAAAGAGAGAAGGTAGAACAAAGGCATCCTCAGGCAATGCAGACCAATGTCCTTAAACACTTGTGCTACCACTGAGGCTGATCATTTTGACTGGCTATTCATTTCTGAACTTCTGGAGACATCTATCTACACAAAACTTCCTTCAAAGAGAAATATATGTAACAGCAACAAAACTTAGACTCACAGTCAGCATTCTTTTTAGCATTATGATTAAGCAGCAGATTAATCTGACCTATGTGCCCTGCTTGCAAGACAATTAAAATATTGGAAAAGGCATTCATAGATCCTTGAATGAAGTAATATTCTATTCAAGAAAAATGGTCTCATTATGCAAAGCTCTCGTTATCAGAATTGTGTTTATGGGTCATTTGCATTTCTAAATATTTGGCTTCTAAATATGAAGGCCTACAAATCTATTATTTTTGTCCTTTCTTCCCATTTCCGAATCAATTTACCACTCTGGATGGCTCTATAACATGGTGATGAAAAGTACGGACTGTGGGGCTTCCCTGGTGGCGCAGTGGTTGAGAAGCTGCCTGCCAATGCAGGGGACACGGGTTCGAGCCCTGGTCTGGGAAGATCCCACATGCTGCGGAGCAACTAGGCCCGTGCGCCACCACTACTGAGCCTGCGCGTCTGGAGCCTGTGCTCCGCAACGAGAGAGGCCACAATAGTGAGAGGCCCGCGCACCGCGATGAAGAGTGGCCCCCGCTTGCCGCAACTAGAGAAAGCCCTCGCACAGAAACGAAGACCCAACACAGCCAAAAAATAATTAATAAATAAGTAATAAATAAATTAAAGAAATCACTATTAAAAAAAAAACTGGAAACTTTAAAAAAAAAAAAAAAAGTACGGACTGTGGACTGTGGAGTTGGACAGCTCCAAGCCCTCAAGCCTGTGCCTACTTGCTGTGAGTCCTTGAGCAAATTATTGAACCACTTTAAGCTACAGTTTCCTCAACTGTCACATGGACGTGATTACAGAACCCGCCTCAGAGGACTGCGGTGAGGGTTCCCAAGACAATGAAAGCACTTAGCACACTGCCCGATTACTCCACGATACCTCCTGATTCTTTCCTACTCGCCTTTCCCTGCCTACGTACAGCATTTCCACTGTGACCTCAAACTATATGGATCACAACAGAAGCCATGCCTTCCCTCTCTGTTCCCTGAAAATCTGCCAAGATTTTTCATTTTAATAAATGGCATCTCCATCCCTTTATTTAATTAGTAAGTAGGGTGACATCAGAATCTCCTTCCTCTGGTTCACGACTAGTTCCCCACCTCTGCCACAAATGTCAACAATTTTGGTATGTCCTACCTTGCAGATGGCTGTTATACCCTGTCTCTCCCTTTAAATCTACACATTCACCCCCTGAGTTTAGAGCCTCATCATTTCTTGCCTATCTCTTCCCCTGCCTATAATTTGTCCATTAGTCATCCATTCTCGACAGCCTTGCCAGAGTGGTCTTTTGATAAAACGTGTGTATGACTATATCATTTCCCAGCTTAAAACTCTGGCTCCCAGTAACCTTGAAATACCCTTTATGATAGCATGACACCGGCCTCCACCTCCAGACTCCCCTCCTATAAACATGAGCACCTGCTTCCAAGGCTTCTACCTGTTAATGGTAGCTATATGCTAGAAGTATTTCAGCAGCTTTTAAAAAACAGCAATGCCCCAATCCCCATTCACTCCCAAGACAAATTAAAATAGAATCTTGGGGCCCAAGAAGCAGTGTTTTGTTTTGGCATTTTCTAAGTATTGTTTAATAAGTATGTATTTTTTAATTTTGAAAAATTTCAAACTTCAACGAAAGACGAGAAGGTGGTGCAATGAATCTTATCAGTCAGATTCGACAATTATTAAGATTTTGCCATACACGTTGACCTATCCTCTTTTTGTTTAAACATTTTAAAACAAATTCCAGACATCACCATTTCACAAATAATGAACACTAATTCTTAGCTGTTATCTAATACCTTAGACCACACGATATTTTCCCAGTTCTACCAAAAATGTCTTTCTGCAGTTGGTTTCTTTGAATAAGAATTAAATAAATGGACACATCACATTTGGTTATTAAATCTATTAGATCTTTTAAAATCTAGAGCAGGCCTCTCCCCTACAATTAAGCCCTTCTTTTCCTTCTACCATTGATTTATCCTGGAAATGAATTGATTATCCTGTAGAATGTGCTACTTTCTGGAATTATCAGTCAGTTTCCTTGAGGTGTCACTTGACTTGTCTCTTTCCTGAATTTCCCATCGTTACTTTTTAAAACTTCCCAGATAATTCTAATGTGCAGCCAGGACTGAGGATGACTTGTCTTTTTGCCATCACACTCAGTAGGATACTTTGCATTACTGTTCTTCTATGCAGTTATAACCATAGCCATTAACATTCACTGAGCATTTCTACTACACGGCAGTCAACGTGCCCAGTACATTTCTTACGTTAAACTCATCACAATGCTACCAAGAGGAAATTGAGTATTAAAGAAGCTAGTAACTTGCCCAAGGAATCCAAACAGTAAGTGGTAAAGCTGGGACTCAAACCCTGGCCTGACTAACTCCCAAATCTATATTCTTACAACTAAGATGGACTGAATGACTCCTAATTTTCATTTAAGAACAGGTGAAGTGTGACTTTAAGTTGGAAGCAGAGCCTGATTATCCATTGCCAACCAAGCTGTGGTAGGTACCGTCTCCCCTCATAATGCCATGGTCACATCTTCATCAACCTGTACTTATGATCATTGCCTTTCTTATTCCAACAACTAGACCTACGCTGCCCAAATGATGTTAGACTAACAGGCTATTAAAATGTGGTTTTGCCAAACTGAAATTTGCTATAAGATTAATATACATACTGGATTTCAAAGGAAAAAAAAAGAACATAAACTACATCATTCATAACTTTTAAAACAGTTTCCATGTTGAAAAGATAATATTTTGGATATACAGATTTAAATGAAATATATTATTAAAATTAATTTAACTTGTTTATTTTTACTTGGTTTAATGTGGCTATTAGAATTTTTACAATTACAAATGTGACTCACATTATATCTCTATCTTCGGTGCTGAACTAGACCTTGAACTCCTTGAGGGCAAGAAGGTCTAGTTACCTTTTTCTTTGTAATTTCTGCACTGCCAAAAACTTCCTGGTATAGAGTAGACAAATAATAAATGTAGGGCAAGTAGTAGACCTTGAGTTTTAAAATAAAGGTCATACATCCAGCAGTATAGTTGGTATATTGTCAGATTCTCTCATTGCCTGTAAGATATTGATTAGAGATTTTTTTTTAATTCACATTAAACTGATGATATATTCCACTTGAGGAAGATATCGTTAACATTCTAAAAAAAAATAAAAATGCATTGTCCACAGCAACAAAAAGAATAGCAAAGTTGCATATTTTAGGTATAAAACATATGGATATAAATGTCACTGTCCACAGAATAAATGGTCTGTACTGGAATAAAACTGCTTTAGAAATCAAGTCTAGTGGTCATAAATCTCCTGAAGTTCAAGTGCTAATCAGACTTCTGAAGAGGCTGACTTTCTGGCTTTTGACCTGAAAGGCAAGCATGGAAAGTGCCAGGTCTGAATCATAAAAGCAAAATCCTTGTAGATAGTGAGGATTTGACATAACTTTTTGAAGTATCCACAGGGGTAAGGAGATTGTCAATGACAAGAACACTCAGTAGAATACAGTGTTTTCTTCCTCAGGAAAGCTTTACTAGCACTGAAAAGGTAACACCCAGGATAAGGTGGAAACATAGCCTACTGCCTCTGGTACTTGTAATTAAACACACACACACACACAGAGCAAGCAGAAAGCCCTCTCTCAGGATATCTCAATGAAGAGAATCCCCTCTGAAACAGTCAGAGGCAAAATGAATCCCCTTTTCTCATTTATCGCCTGTCTACCTCGATGACTTGTACAGAATTATCTTTCTCTGGGCCATAGAGATGCCTGTGAACTTGACTCCAGAAATGAGCATCTGAAGGTTCTGTTTGAGTGAAGGAAGAAAATGTATTCTTTGGGACAACTTTAATTATATCGAGGCCTTGTCAGTGTGAAACAAAGATTTGAGGATCTTTCTCCCTTATTTTCCTTATTACTGTTGCTAGGAGCATTTGAACCTGAACCATTGTTTTATAAGCTCCTTAAATTTACTGCTTGAGGTACCAAGTTTCATCATACAGCATCTCTGTGATTATTATCTTGCCAGCAACTACAAAGAATAGCTACACTCTATACATTCCTCTTTTATTAAAACAAACTGAAGAAGCCCTAAAATCTGGGCTGTGGTTGAGAAAAATATATAAATAACCTTATCCCCACACTGCTCTTTCAAGAAAACCATGAAAGAACATTTTGTTTCTCTATGGAGTTTAATACTTTAGGATACAGAATTATGGTAATCAGAGTGCATCTCCACCTATGCCCCAACTGTCCCGTTTAGTTTAAATTTACTCTGCAGCGGGGGTGAGATTGAACTGGCCACCACTGGAAGTTGTTACTGGTTCCATGAGGCACTTGAAAGTTGGACTTTTAACTGTAAGTGTCTGTGCAGGAATTGAATTAAGAAGTCAAATCCAACTAATTGCCCACAGTATGTAAAAGAAATCAGAAATAGATCATCTCAAAGTATTATAATATGATTAACTTCAAAACACCCCTGGATTCTAACCTTCATTCCCTCAATTTTCAGTTGAGTCTAATTGGCGTATGCCTCCATGGGTAATATTGGAAGTTTGAGTAATAATATTCACAGTTAATTCATAGACCAAAAAAAAAAATATTCCAGTGGTTTGGATAAAAGTTCATATTTATTCAGTGCTTATATATCAGGAATTGTGTTAAATGTTTGAACGAACCTTCAGAGCCATCTAAAGAAGTCAATAGCGTTACACCCCCTTTTTGCAAAGAAGGAAACTGAGGCTAAGAGAGATTAAGGAACTTGCCAAAGTCACATTTTACTACTTGGTGGGCCCAGGATTCCACCCTGATGAACGTTTTTAGGATGTATTCTCTTAACTGCTAAACCATTAAACTTTGCGTGCTTTTGGTCTTGAACAGTCAAAACAGTAGGACAAGGAAGCAAACCACTATGAGAACCTTTCCTGTTATTTCAGTATGTTCTGGTCAAGCAAATTGGTCAGATTTAACTCCTCTGCTTTCTAAATAAAAGACTATATCCAATTTAACTTCAAGAGATTTGAGAACAAGATGCCAATGGGCAAGTAAGAGGTGGCCTTCCTGACTATGAGTGGGTAGAAGAAATAAATTCATCATTCCTAGCCTTTATTGTCAACAGGAGGTATTTGGCTATGTTTTAAAATTAATCTTAGTTTGTTCTGTGCTTTGTTTTATGTGAGACTCAACCTAATTCTCTTTTGGTCTCCACAGATGGGCAAAGAAATTGTATATCCTAGCAGCAAAGGTATCTCATTCAAGGCTGTCTTAGTGAGAGAACTCCTCACATATTTTAGAAACATTTATCTGTTTTGGGTAGCACATCACGTCAGACAGCCTGTGGATAGAATATTTTGCTCCAGGTAAAGCTGTTCAAATCCTCTGCTGAATATACAGTAAACAGAACATTACACAGGAAGCTGCTGGGGGAACATATGGTCTTTGTCAACAGTGAAATCTCTGAACTGTACAGCGTCATTAGCAATGGGCTTACTAGATTCAAATACAGAACCGCACGTGTTCACATAAGCTCTAGTGACTCAATCATTTGTGCTGGTTAGGGCCAGCTGACAGCATCTGCCTTCTATTTAAAGGTGCACAGGAAGGGGGAGGGAGTACCTGACATGTAAAATAATAGACTTTCCGATGAGAAGCAACAATATGCCTGCCCAAAGCTGGGATCTTATCATTTCAATGAGTCAGATCATTAAATTTGAATTATGGTCCATAACGATTCACTAGGTTAAAATTATGGAAAGCTGGTCTCTTGCCAATAAAATTAAACCCATACTACTTTATTTTCAGCTAGGATAGTCAAACATATGTGTCACATAGCAGCCTTCCCTGGTGCAATGAAGATGCAAATTGAAAGCTACAAGTTATAGCCCCAAGCTATTTTTACCCTTATATATGGGAAAAGACGAATTATTAATATGTAATTCACTTGAGACTTACACAATTTTTCTGCCTAGGGAGAGGTTAGAATTTTGGGGGGTACATTAACTACCTTTAATCCACACACAAAACCCTCCTTGGTGGTCTAGAAGACTATCTGTCTATTTTTAGTATATTCTTTTTTTTCCCTTAGGTGAATGGTTATTTGTGTAGCACTTATGTGTCTTTCAGCCCTAAAATTCCATGGGGCTTATGAAGCTAGTCTCCAAAGATGGCCTCCAATAAGCCACGGCTTCCAGTATTTATACCCCATCTAGTCTCCTATCACATGGCACCTGGACTCATCTGCGTGACCAAAATAATACAGTAGAATTGACATTGTGTGACTTCTAAGACTAGATTTTTGGAATCCTTGTAATCCGTTGGAATGTTTGCTGGAAGCCAGTTGCCATGTAAGAAGTCCAACTGCCCTGATACTTCCATGTGGTGAAGATGCCCAAGATACCAACATGAAGAGGCCATGTAAAGAGCAAGAGAGAGGGATGATTGGCCAGCTCCCACCTGGTCCAGCCATCCCAGCTGAAAGGCTAGACATGTGGGTAATAAGCCTTCTTGTGCATTATAGTCCCAAAAGATGGCATGCAGAGAAGAACCAAGGAAATCATCCAACAGCCAGAAAGAAGTCTTAGGTACATTACCTCATTTGAGTCACTTCCACCACTTACCCCCATTCAAGTCACCCTGGGTGAGGCCAGATGTCAGAGCGTAAAGAAGAGTTGTCCCAGTTGTATTTTGCCAGAATTTTAGGCACAGAGGATCATAGGTAAGATAACATAGTTGTCATTTTCTTAGTTTTGGTGTAGTTTGTTACACAGCAATAGATAATCAGATTAGGATTTTATCAGTGCTCTAAAAACTTACTGGTGAAAGTGAATTTATTCTAAAAGTTAAGACCCATTGTAGAATTGTTCTGCTTAGACTTCAAAGGGAGCTGACATAAGCCCTTTCAAGGAAAGGCCAGTTACACATACAAGTTTTGTCAAGAAACTATTTTTTTTATAACCAACTCAAATTTCTCATGTTACAAATAGAGCTCATTTTTTTTCTATTCTCAGATAATACAGAGAATATCCAGTCACAGACTTTTACAAAATTACTGCTTTCACAGCTAAAGGTCATTCTTAAATTACCAACTATGTTTCTCTACAACACGATTATAAAAAACAGAGGCGGCTTTGGAGTCAAGGAGACCCCCCCGACTCCATTTGGATTTCAGCTCTGCTACTTAAGACGATACAGCCCTAAGTGGGTTTGCAGATCTCAGTGAGCTTCCGTTTCCTGCCTTGCAATATGGGGTAATGGTGCCTAAGTTATTTGTTTGCTGAGAGGGTTAATATGAGACAAAGTAGTAGGTGAAGGGCTGAGCACCGTGTTGGATGTAATAAATGGTATTAAATGCTAGCCTTTCAAATGTTATCGCCTTCTGATCTGTATGCATCTTCGTTTCTTCACAGACTCTTAAGTTGAAGTAATCAAAACTGGGTATCATATTTTACCTAATGTGACTCAAGATCTGAGGAGGCCAGCTCAGAAGGGAAAGTCCTGAAGGTGACCTCATTCTACCTCTCAGGTCATTCGTCAGCTCCGATGTGTACTCGGGAAGGCTTAGAATACAAAAGCACCATCCCCTACTAAGCAAAGTAAGTCAGAAAGAGAAAGACAAATACCATATGATATCACTTATATGTGGAATCTAAAATATGACACAAATCAACATATCTACGAAGCAAAAACAGACTCAAAGACATAAAGAACAGACTTGTGGTTGCCAAGGGGGAGGGCAGGTAGGGGAGGGAAGGATTGGGAGTCTGGGATTAGCAGAGGCAAACTATTATATATAGAGAGGATGGATAAACAACAAGGTCCTACTGTATAGCACAGGGAACGACATTCAATATCCTGTGACAAACCATAGTGGAAAAGAATATGAAAAAGAATATATATATGTATAACTTAGTCACTTTGCTGTACAGAAGAAATTAACACAACACTGTAAATCAACTATACTTCAATAAAAGTTTTTAAAAAGCACCATCTCAGTGGAGGAAAGCTGCAAGGGATGGGAGTGGTTCAGGATATACCTGCAAGCCAGCGTCGGCAGGTGTCCGTCAGGCTGACGCGGCTTTCACGGGCAGGGGATGCCACTGCCTCGGCCCTCAGCAGGCTCCACGTATCACTTTGTTTCAGTTTCATACAAATATCATGGAAGATGGAAGGGATCACAGAAATCATGTCTCTTAACCTCCTTATTTTATAGATGAGGAGACAGTCTTAACATAAATGAAGGGAAAAGATCAGATGTCTCAGGGCGAGTTTATGATAGAGGTGGGACAAGGATCCATTTCTTCTAGAGCAGGGCCAGGCCCTCTGTGTCATGCCAACCACCCCCAATAGCTCAGCTGTAAGGAAGAAGCTTTGGAAGGATCTCTGACTCTTTGATCTATTGTTCTGCACATATAGGCTGGGTCCACTCCTTCTGTTTCTAGCATCGAGTGGCTCAGGGAATCAGCCTGAAGTCCAGAGGCTGACTTCAAGTCCAGCACTGCTATCTGTCTGTCCCCTACATGCTCGAGCTCCGATTCCTGTCTTCTAAGATGGGATGAACAGACCTCTGACCTCCTAGACTCGTTTGGGGGCAACATGTGAAACATTTAGCTTAGTGACTGACATACAAATGCTAGCAGCTCCCTTCACCCACATGATTTCCCCTTGTCATCATGTGACCTTGCATCTCCCTCAAGTTCTCCTTGTGTTGCTGGTTATTCTCATTCTATTTACATTGGCTTCTTCCACATGCTCACATCCTGCCTCTTTCTGCTAGATATCACCTCTTTTTCACATTTATATCCACTATTCTGGGTCTCCCTTAAAGTGTCACCTCCCTCCTTTTAGTGTCAAATGGAGATTAGAGCTCTGATCTGTCTGTCAGAGCCAAGTCAGCATGAAAGTTCTATGAACCATTGTAAAATTGCATATGTTATCAGCATTTGATGACCATTTGAAGTTATTTTTCAAGGTAGTGCTTTATACTGTGGACCTCAGGCAGTAACAGGGTACCTCCGAGGTTCCCTGACACACTGGCAGGGGTGGCAAGGAGGAGCCATATTGATTTTCATCCTGGATTTAACCTTCCATATGTATGATGTGTACACACACACTCAATTGCATGTGTGTATATGTACACACACAACTGCATGCGTGTATATGTACACCCACAGTCGCATGTGTGTATATATACAACACACACAATCGCATGCATGCATATGTACACACACAATCACATGTGTGTATATGCGTACTCACACAATCGCATGTGTGTATATGCACACACACAATCACATGTGTGTATATGTACAACACACACAATTGCATGTGTGTATGTACACACACAATTGCAGGCATGTATCTGTACACACACAATCACATGTGTGTATATGTACAATCACATGTGTGTATATGCACACACAATCACATGCATGTATATGTACAACACACACAATTGCATGCGTGTATATGTACACACACAACTGCATGTGTGTATATGTACACCCACAAAACCGCATGTGTGTATATGCACACACATAATCATGTGTGTGTATATGTACAACACACATCGCATGCATGTATATGTACACACAAAATCACATGCATATGTACACACACAATTGCATGTGTGTATAGGTACACACAACTGTATGTGTGTATATGTACACACACACAATTGCATGCGTGTATATGTACACACACATATAAAAACTCAAGTTTTGGCATAAGCTTTACCTTGAACAAGTGATATCCCAGCTTCAAAAAAAAAAAGAAAACCACTCTTCTAACATATCAATTAACCTGGGTCAAAGAAGGTATATACATTCAGGAATAAAAATTGCCATCTGAACCTTGAATTCAAGAGAAACTCGTATCACTTGTTTCCTTTAAATGAATAGTGGATTGAAAGAAGAATTTACAGCAGGTCCAGGATGTATAAGAATGCACTCTTTTCCTAAAAATCCATAAAAGAATTTGGGGAAAAATATACATTTTTTGGTTTCCTTTTCCTTAGCATAAAATTTTTGTTAAAATACCCTAAACTTGGTGGCTTTGTTGCAGGAGGACATGCAGACCATTATAATAGCTCTAACTGAAGCCAGGCATTGCTCATTTCTGAATACTGCCCTGTGTATGCAGAGTGGGATGCGCTGCTTGGCCCATGCTGCCTTTTTCTGCACTGCCAGCCACAGAGATGGGAACAACCATTAGCAGCATTATCTCAGACTACTACGAAGGACAGCCGTATATACTGTATATCACATGTATAATAAAGAGGGTGTATGAATGGGGATAATTAACATCTGAAGACCATCATAACTTAGGAGTTTACAGACCCCACAAATTTAGAGTGTTGCCAGTAGACTCATCAGCAATGCAAAAAATAGAAAATGAAATAAAGCCTCAGTCACTCTGCTACTGCACATACAATGTCACTTTGTGTGGATTCACAAATGTGAAGCTACATCACTTTATACACAAATAAGAAGCTGAATAATAAATAGGAAGAGTGAGAATGATAGACTCATGGGTAATAAATTGGTCTTGCGTTGTAATAAACACATGCTAAGTAAGGGAGCTGAGTTTAAACACATTTGACACACAGCCAATACTGACAGCAACTGTATAAAGTACACATACACTCAGCCACAGATCACTCTGCCACGGGTTCTTTTAACACATCTCTTATTTGGAGAGAGAAAACATATTTTATTGCCTTGATCAAAACAGGGATTGGTTTCTTGCAGTAAGTTTTACAGGAAAAGCAATTTAAAACTTAAATTCTAGAAACTTGTCTGTTAGGACAAAAGTACTGTATGTGCTAAAAGTGGAGGGAAGTGGCTATTTTTAAAAAATAAATAGGTTTCCAGAATGGTCAATTTTTTTTTTTTTTTTTTTTTTTTTTTGCTTTCTGAAATAGAGTAGTAACCTCTCCAAGGGGTTTTGGTGACCTGTAAGAATGGGATTTTGTAATATTAGGAGGCAAAGTTCTACATGGTCACCTAATAATCTGTCACTCGGCAGGCGAATATCAGGAGGTGACAACTGCCCTTGTTCCAGTGCAGTTGCTGCCTCTCTGTAATTCTACTCCAAATTTATTTAACATTCTAGATTCATTCTACCCCTTGGGTGAGTATTACAAATAACACCACTATCATTAAAAATAACTAAGTGCATCTATAGCCCGGTACTGTATTTGCATAAAAGCAAAATGAAACATAACATAAAATGCATGTCAGGTACACAGATCAGTGATGAACAGTGTGGGAAGTTGTTTAAAAGGAAAATGGATTCTAGTATAGAAATGCCTTTTAGCATGATGTCCTTTTCTTCTTCTTCTTCTTTTTTTCATCTGTCTGCTCTGTTATAATGAGGGGATGTTTACAACTGAAGTGTTCACTGGACCCCAATCAAGAGTTATCAGAGTTTGGACAGTTGGGCTCCTTCCTTCCATATTTGTATATTCATTATAAGAGGTGGTTTGGAATGGTGCCTGTGAGCCTTGTCTGTTTCATAGCTGTCAAGTATTATGGATGTTAAAGAATGTTGCATAATATTGCAGAATACAGACTGATTAGAAGCTCAGCCCAAAGGAATGTAAACAGGAGGGGTTTTGGAATGAAGACCTAAAAATGGGTGCAGTTGCTTTTCCATGGGAAAATGCGTTAGCCTGGCCATTTTCAATGCTTTCGGAGCAACAATATGCATTTTAAACATACGTATCTCTATCTAAATTCAGACTTTACTACACAGGGGCTATTTGGCAATGTCGAGACACATTTTTATTTGACACAGCTTGGAAGGCGGTCAGAAGATGCTACTGTCATCTAGTGGGGAGAGACTAGAGCCACTGCTAAACATCTGACAACGCGCAGGGTAACCCTCACAAGAGAGAACTGTCTGCCACAAAATGACAAGAGTGCCAGGGTTGAGAAATGTTGATTTACACATAAAGTACCCTTATTGAATGTGAGGAAGTTCAGAAAAACTGCCCTTTTCTTAGGTAATATTAAGTCCTCAAGTACCAAATTGAACAAAAGATAGCTCATTCCATACGTTTATTTGAAAGATGTTTTTTGTTTGCTTGCTTACATTATTATCAAGAGGGCATACATAAGCCATTTTGTGACCCTCTGCAACCACTACAGAGAGCTCAAGTCTCCTCCATGTCCGTCTCCCTAACAGGATAAATAGAGTCAAGGAGACATTTTTTTAAATTGGGCTCAGACACTACGTGTGAATTTTCGCGTGCATCAAGTAAAAGTTTAAAACCTCTGACTCTTTCCCACAACTTTCTATTTTCATGTCTCTCTTCTCTTCCTCTTCATTTCTCTCTTTTTATTTTCCTTTCTTGCTCCTTCTGATATGATTCAATATGGAAGTCTTAAAATGTTTCCTTAGTTCGATTCATTTGAATTCTATTCAATAAACATCTATTGAGCATTTTTATATCCAATGATGAAGATTTTTTTCTCAGCTGCTTAGCATAATAATTAGAGAGGGGGACCCAAGTTTTTTTTAAAGGTGACAGGTGAAGAACTAGGGCTTCGTGGCAGGACAGAGAGAGGCAACTGAATCAACAGAAGCTCAGCGTCAGCAAAGCGCAGAGCGTTGATGGAGAACGGCTTCTAGTCTCATTTTCTGCAGGGTGGGGTGGCTCAGGAAACTACTGACAGTTAAAGACCACACATGGCGGTGGGCTAGAGAAGCTGGAGGAACGTAAGGTTAATGAAAAAATGTCTACTTTGTTAGGCCTCAAGAAAGAACTCTGGAAGATTTTGTAGCAAGGGAATGTCACAAGCCAGTAGATACATGAGGAAGATTAATCTGGACAGCAGTGGACAGATGGATTGGAAGGTAAAGAAAATGGACATGGGGGCCTAGTTAGGTAATGGCAGCTTGAATGAAGGGGACGGCTCCAGGGGAGATGAAGAAGAATTAGCAAGTCAGACAGTGAGAAAGTTGTTAGAATGGCCCTGGGCTATTTACAGAAAGTGGAAAAAGGGAATGATTCAGAATCGATTCAAGGCTTCTGGGATAACGGTGGACTCATTAAAAGAAATAGGGACTCAGAAGGAAGAGCAGCAGGGGAAATATGATGAGTTCAGTTCTGGACTTGCCGAACTTGAGATATTAGGGAGACCTTCAAGCAGACACTTCTATCATGCAACTCAGAAAATTAGAATGAAGCTAAAATGAGAGGTTGGAGATGAAGTACTGATTTATATGAGGATGAGAGTTAAAGTCCCAGAAACTGGATGAGAAAGAGGAGAAAAAGAGACAGGATCTCGGGGGATGCTCTCATTTCAAGGTGTGAAAATGGAAGAGAAACAAATGAAAGAGACGGAGAAGAAATAATCAGAACAGTTGTCATAGAATGAGGATTAAAAACTAAGCAGAGGTTAGACTGGAGAAATTAGGGGTGGTTAAAAGCTATGGAAGGGTTGAGGATGACAAAGGCTGAGGATAGGCTGATGGATTATTAGGAAGCTATCACGAACCACCAAGGGAACAGTTACTGTAGATGATTATGGGAGAAACTGGACTTTAAAATCTGCGGGGGGTTGGTGAGGGAGGACATGAGCACTGGAAAAGGGGGGAGGAGAAAAAGGATGATTGGTATTAAGGAGAGAGTGCATTTCTAGGCTGGAGGCTTCCACAACTGTCTCTACGCAGCAGGAAAAGCGTCCAAATCACTGATTCCCAATAATAAGCTACTTCTTCTTAGGCCTTCTGTGTCTCCTTCTATTCCTAAACCGTGGTTCTGGAAACCTAAATTTGAGCATGCAAAACAGAAACGAGAAGAAACATAGCCAAGTGGTGTCAACTTAAAAATGGACACCAGAATACCAGCATTTTAGGTTTACACTATGAAAAATAAGGCAAGGACAGCATATAATTCAGATTATTTTGCCTTCATTTCTAAACTGCCAGATGCATTAATCAAAGCATTCATTAATATGAGGGCCCTGTCCCTCATATTCTAGCACCCTTTACTTCAAATAAATACCTGATAAACCTGACGGGCCTTACATCTTTATGCACTGAAGAAGGACAAAGAAAATTTTAGAATTTTTAAAGGGGATGCAGGAAGGAGGTGTAATGGGCTAACACCTACTTTAACAAACCATTTCATAACTGACTGAAGGAAACTGCCAGCAGGGCCATAAAAGCAGTGGTTTTCACACAGATTGGAGAGGCTCTTGCTAGGGTTGCTATCAAGGCACCTAATTCCATCCTTCCTCAACAACAGAGCATTGACTGCACATTCGGGATTCCGGAAGCCCAACCCTCTAGTTTACTAACTGATAGGGAACAGATTGTAACTTGGCACAGCTGGAAGGTGGTCTCTCCCCCCAGGGAGATCTGGGAAATACAAGTGCACGACATGAGCATCTTCTTGGTCAGGTTAATGGAGACACAGTCCAGGCTCTCAAGATGTTCTTAGGGGCTTGAGTCCTTTTTTGGGCCTCTTGACAAAGGTGGACACTCCAAAGACCCAAGAAGTAAGGGTGTTGTTTCTGGCGGGACCATCAGTTAGTGTGGAAGCTGAGCTGCATAGCGATGAGTAGTTTTAGCCCTGGAACGCTCTTATCAACTCAACGTGGAAACCTCAGAGGAGAAAACTGATATAAGTGGAGGCACTTTTATGGTGACCAGGAGAATAAAGATGGCCAGAGTCACATCTTTTTAGCCTTCTTTAACAGCCTGCAGGGACCTTGAGACGGCTCCAAGGAAGAGCAGCTTAAAAACTGCTCTCTTTGATCATTCCCAAGAAACCACTCAAATCCTGAACAAAATAACACTGTAATCATCCCAATAATAATAGAAGATTGCTTGGCACATAGGTCAGTCAATGGTAATTTTCAGTCCTTTTAAACCACTTGATAAATTAATCTTGAGGGCCTGCTATGCATTAGGTGCTAAAAATACACTGAGGAAAACAACTAAAAAAAAATCTGCCCCCATCTCATGAAATGATGATGGTCTAACAGCTATATTAAAATGATATCATTGATCTTTGAGTACTTTATGAGGTGGTTGTGAATATTTTCATTTTTTAACAGTTGAGAAAAGCAAGACTCAGGAAGATTATGACGCGGCAGGCCCTGGGGTCCTCGGCTGATGTGGCTGGGATCTCATCCAGGCCTTTCATCTCAAAGTCAGGCTCCTAATCACTGCTTCCCAAGACTTCAGCATGTAGGTTTATAGCGAATTCTAATCCCCAGGGCATGGGATCAGACCCCACAAAGTTTCCAGGGCTCCTTTACTCTGTGTCCTCAGGCCAGAGCAGAGAGTATCTTCCTCATTTTTCACTGAGTGCAATGCTTCCTCTTCCCAACAGTACCTTGGAAGACAAGATCAAGGAGAATGTTCTTTAATGGCCTCAGAATAGATTCCATGGTGCATCCAGAAGACTTGGAATGCATTGGAACAGACCTCTGCGTAATATTTTTTCCTGTGGCAGGGTTTGAAATTTGAAAAACAAAATGCTGGGTTTCTCCTTGCAATCGCTGCTCTTTGTTGCTTTGTAGAGAATTCCTAACAGTTTTTTGTTTTTCCTATTCCTGAGTTCTCATAAACAAGGACAAGCAATGAGAAAAAAAATTGGCCTTACTTTTAACATGAGCTGATTATTTCCCTGCCGTGAGTTGTTTTTGAATATTAAAAAAAAAGGTAATAAAATTAAAATAGTCTTTGAGAGGGAGACAGTACACTGCTTATATTCTGCTTTGACCAAACAGAGTCCATTGAGGGAGAAATAAAGGCTCTGTCATAACAAGCACACACATTTATTTATGAAAGAGATGTCTTGTTAACTTGTTATAAAAGATCAAAATAATTAGAAAAACTACAGGGGAAAACACATTGGGGGCAAAAAGTGAACTTAGGGTACACATAAAACTCTGTGAGTGGTTTATTGTTAGGGTGGCTAAGATGGATGAACCATCAAAATTGCTAACGTTCTGTTTTAGGACTTATTTCTGACTCAGGTCACAGAGAACTGTCACTTTTATTTTGCCACAAAATAGTAAATAAATAAAAAGAGAATCCTCCCCCGCCTCAACTCCTGGACACAAAGAAATCCTCATTGCAGTTTTATTATCCTTCAAAAGACAACACTGCTTGCTTTTCAGAATGCTAGGTCAAGGGAACAGCACACTTTCATATTAACTTAAAGTACATTTCACAGCTTATTTCTGATTTTTTGGCACTTCTGGTTTCTGCCAGCTGAAAAAAAATCTGCTTTCACAGTGGAAGTCTGACAAGTTATTTCAACTATATTAACAGCAGGCTACAGTCAGTTGCTCTTTTGTGTTTTCTGTCATTCCTGTAGTTCCAACTAGAAATAAGGGGTCAAAATGTTGGAGTTTGGGGGATAACACTGGAATTACACTTAGTTTCTGTTAAGACATCAAAAGGAAAAGTTTCTGCCAAATACAAATTCTTGGCAAGGTAGACCCAGTTCAGTGATCAGAAAAGGTGATCACTACCCTTAAAGCCACCCAACCAACCAAAAGGCAGCAAGGAGAAGGTCTGATTTAAGCCTGGAATAAATTCTTTTATATTTGTCTTAGCCCCACTTCTCAAGAAAAGCAGGACATGAAGCATGGATCAAGGCACAAACATTTAATTTCAGGGGTATAAGCCTGAAGCAGTGAGAGTTAGGAGAAGAGGAGAAATGAAGCAAGGAAGTCAGTTAAGCATTGTGATAGGAAACATCGCTACACTGGCTACTGCTTCACAAGGAGCCACCAAGAAACTCGGCTGGCCTCCTGGAAGGCACACTTACTTACCCTTATGTCAGAATTCCTGGGAAGGGTCCTGAGAAGGAACCACACCTTGGAGTGGCCCAGAGAACAGGAAGGAGAGCCACTTCGGCCTGGCCCCTCTGGCCTCCTGTGTAATATATAGTTCACCAGTAGGGAGCCCTCCCCCATCTCCCCTCTACTTTTTGGTTGCTTTTGGCCACTTTGCAGCCACAAATGATGTTAAATCCCATTTGTCTTTCATTGCTTTCAATTTCAGAAGAGGAGAGAGACATGGCTTAGGTGGGGAGACAGCCAAGGAAGAAAGGAGGAGATAGTCAAGGGAATCTAAGAAGGTTCAGTGAAATTCTTAGATTTGCATCACTGATTTGATTCTGAGCTTTTCAACGGGAAAAAAAAAAAAGATTATCAGTTATATGGTTCACTAAACCCATAAAATAAGATCAAGTTAGTTGCTCAGAATACAACTAATCCTAATACTGAGTCATGGAAAGATTCTTCCTATGGTACACTGACACAGTTTAAGAGAATAAAGGGCATCCTTGTTAATAGGATGCAAAATAATGATTTTCATAGCATTGTTTTTTCAACTCTTCAGTATTGGACAATGATATACTAGCAAAGTTGTTCTGGTAAATGCTATAGGGGTCTAACAAGGCAGTGGAGTGTGATACATTTTAAAATGTACAGGGGAAAGCATAGATAGCATAGATAGCATAGCCTTTAGGCAGCATACCACAATATTTATGCTCTCAAATGCATTTTTGATACATTTATGGTACCATTTATACCTTGGGTGAATTTCATAACTTCTCTTGGGATACTAATAGGTACCACATAAGGCTGTCACAAGAGTTAAACAAGATAACATACAGAAAATTCTAGTGACAAAAGATGCGAAGCTCAATAAATGACAGCTAATGACTCCTGGTTAATTTGGCAGGGAGAAGGAGAGATAAAAGCCCAGGAGAATCCCAGATTTAAAGCATAATGGCTAGGAGTATACGTGCTACCTTTAACATCACCAGCAAGAGGGGTAGTTTGAGAGGGAAGTTTATTTCAGTTTGGAACATGCTGAGTTCGAAGGATCAAAAAGATGTTCATGTGAAAATGCTCATTAAGAAAAATACGGTGGCTGGAGGACATCACCAAGATGGAGGGCTCCTGAATTTCCCTCCTCCCGTGAAAGCACCAAATATAAAGCTACACGTGCAGAATTCCCTCTGAGAGAAATCTAGAAACTAGTTGAATGACACCTACACATCAGGCGACTGAGAAAACACCCACATCGAAATGTGTAGGAAAGGCTGAGACACTCTCACCATAACCCTTGCCCCCAGCAGCGTGGCATACAGTTGGGAGGGAAACCCCACTCCCAGCTTCTCCCTGAGGAGCAAGAGGCTTGGACCATACATCTAGCACCCCGACTTTTAAGACTGCCACGTGAGGGCTGGACCTTCAATTCATCAGATCTGAAAGTCAATGAGCCTTGAGTTCACAAGTTCCACAGGACTAGAGCAAACAAAGAAAGAGTTGTCAATGGGTATGTGAGCATTCGTCATGGCTATTTCCCAGGGCTCAGTGCAGAGGGAAGAGGCAGACATGCCCATCTTCCAGTCTTTCCCTGGAAGGGGTCTGACTGCATACTTGACAGGCTGCTGCCTGACATCTGGCTTCCAATCGGAATGCATCTACGTGCCCATGGTGATCCTTCCGCAAGCCTGAGGGCGCCGGGGAGCACTTCCCCACATTCCCCCTCTGGCTCACTCCAACAATAAGACCAAGCCTCCATCTGCTTCCTCGAAGGAACTTGTACACACATCCAGTGCCCAACTTCCGTGGCAGTCACCTGGGGGATGGGACCTCAAATCACCTTTGATAGCCAACATGACTCATCATTCCAGAGTCCCACAGGACCATGTGAAACAAACAAACAAAAGCAGTTTTTAACTGGAAGCATAAACACTTCTTGCAAGGAAAGGATCTAAATAGACATTTTTCCAAAGAAGATGTAGAAATGGCCAATAAGTACACGAAAAAGTGCTTCACCTCACTGAACATAAGGGAAACAAAGCAAAACCACAGTGAGATACCACCTCGTTCCTGTTAGGATGTCTATTATTAAAAAGACAAGAGATAACAAATGCTGGTGAGGATGTAGAGAAAAGGGAACCCTTATGCACTGTTGGAAGGGATGTAAACTGGTACAGCCACTGTTGGAAACAGTATGGAGGTTCCTCGAGAAATTAAAAATAGAACTACCATGTGATCTAGAATCCCACTTCTGGGTATACATCCAAAGGAAATGAAACCATTATCTTGAAGAGATATCTGTACTTTCACGTTCATTGCAGCATTATTCACAATAGACAAGGTGTATATGATATATACACTATGTATCAGTATAATTACATATTATTCAACCATAAAAAAGAAGGAAATTGTATCATTTGCAACAACATAGAAGAACCCAGAGGACATTATGCTAAGTAAAATAAGTCAGATAGAGAAAGATATATACTGCATGGTATCATTTCTATGTAGAATCTAAAAAAGAAAAAAAGTTGAACTCATAGAAACAGAGAGTTGAATGGTGGTTGCCAGGGGCAGGGGTGGGGAGGCAGGGGAAGTAGGGAGAAGTTGGTAAAAGGGTCAAACTTTCAGTTATAAGATGAATAAGGTCTCAGGATCTACTGTATAAAGTAGTGACTACAGTTGATAATACTTCATTATATAATTGAAATTTGCTAATAGGGTAGAACTTGTGTACTACTCACCAAAAAACAAAAAAAAAAAAGGTAAATATGTGACATGATGCATGTGTCAGTTAACTCAATTGAGGGAATTTCTTCAATTGAGGGAATATATATCAAAACATCATGTTGTACACTTTAAATATAATACAATTTTATTTGTCAATTATACCTCAGTGAAGCTGGAAAAAAAACAGAGAAAAATATGGTTGCCAAGTTTGGTTAGGAGATCTAAGTTCTGTGTGGTTAAGAAGGGTCTTGCACAATTTACAGTTCCTGAATTACTCACCCATTGCTAGGAATAGGGTAGACACTGCTGACTTTCTCCAGTGAGTTATGGAATTTCCCTTCTAATCTCATAAATTCTCTCAGTCTTTAATGCTTTTCTGTTGTCTGTGTTTTTCCAGCCTTTTGAGTGTGTACTCATTTGCATCCCATTTATTCCCTCCTCTCCTGGTCATCTTTACTCTTTTTGTTGCTTATTAGTTAAGTAGAATTAAAGGAAAGGCCTGCTCCTAATTAGTAGATGTGATAAAATGGCATTCTAATACGACAGAGGTCAGTGCTTCATCTGAGGGTAAGGCCTATGAGAAACTTTAAAGTCAATTTGGATCTTTAACTTCAATGAACTCAATAAGGGTTTGCTGAAAAGCTACCAGGGAGTGCAACAAGAATAAAAGAAGTAAAAGAGCAATGTAGTTTCTGTACTTTAGGAGTTTAAAATATAATGAGAAAGATAAAAAAGTTCAATATAGATCAATAATAAAATAAAACAGTGAAATTAAATGTGAACCTGAATAGTGCAGCCAACTGGTATCTGTGGAATGAAGAAGAAAATCTAGAAATGAAAAGTGTGGGGAGCCTAAAGTAGATAAATGAGAAACAGTCGAGTAAACCCTGTTGGCAGGGACCTGGATCTTTGGTTCTTTTTGGGGAGGGGTCCTCAGTCTGAATTTGCTATGTCCTTTAAAATGGCAGGCAGTTAACCCTTCAATCACGAATCGTTGGGAGTGACAAAAGGTGTTGTCACCCCCGTCCTTCTCCAGTGTGAGGGTAATATCACTATTGCACCTCCCCTCCCAAAAAAGGAGGAAAGAAGAAATGGCATGTTAAAAGCAGAACAAGATGCATAATCAGTCAACATCCATATGCGATTTTGTTAAAGAAGAAAAACTAGACGACACCTTCAGTACTTGAAATTAGAGCACCCATTTCCAGACAGAAAGCAAATGCTGTGAGAGAAAACAGCTCAATTTAAAGGCGAATTTCCAAAAAACATTATAGCAAAGGACAACACAGAGAGGGAACGTGTTTTCAAATTGGTGACCGGTTTGTAAAGGATGTGTTTCTCTTGCTGTATTGGGTACCGAAGTGAATTTCAACATCCCTTCTCAGGTAAAGATGATTTTTGCCCCTAATGGGTATACTGATACCCAGGGGCTTATGCTCAATGAAGCAAGATCACGGGACTTTCAACAAATGATTCTTCCCCCTTTGACCTCTTTAACAGGGAAAAGGCAGGCAACCTGTGGATAGCTGAAAGATTTCAAATAGGTTTTTAATCATGTTTTAATTTCATTCTCTATTAGTAGGTATGATAGGGTCCCACAAAAAAAATATGGCCAATCCCCAGTTTCTGTGAATGTGACTGTTAGTGACTAAACGTTTGTGTCCTCCCCAAATTCATATGCTGAAATCCTAACCCCCCAATGTGATGGTATTTAGAGTTCGAGGTTTTTAGGAGGTAATTAGGTCATGAGGATGGGGCCCTCACGAATAGGATTAGTGCCCTTTTATAAGAGTCTCCAGAGAGCACTCTTGCCCTGTTTCTGCCATGTGAGAACACAACAGAAGATGTCAGCCTGCAGCCCAGAAAGGGCTCACGCAAGAATCTGATGATTCTGGTACCCTGATCTTGGACTTCCAGTCTCCAGAACTGTGAGAAATAAATTGTTGTTTATAATCCACCCAATCTATGGTACTTTGTTAAAGCATCCTGTACTAACAAAAAAAATGAACTTATTTGCAGATATAATTAAATTACGGATCTTGGGATGTGATCATCCTGGATTTAGGGTGGGTCCACCCTAAATTTGGTGTTACACACACACACACACACACACACACACACAGACATACACACACATACACACACAACTAACATAGATTGCAATCTTAAATCCTAAAAACAACTCATCCTGGTAGGTTCTACCTTCTTCATTTTACAAAAGAGAAAACGAGGTTTCTTAGTGTTAAGTGACTCGTTGGAGGCTGCCCCACTAACAGGTGCCAGAGTTGGGGTTCAAACCCCATTCAACTCCCCAGAGTGGGAGCTTCTTGCACTAAACTGCAGTGGTCTCTATATGGTCTCTATCCTCTGGTTGTCCCTGTGTGGAGCTGGAACGACAAGGAAGGGCACTTCCTAGTTCAACCTCAGTGGGGGACATGGGTAACTCAAATTTTTCACTGCTCTGCACATGTCTCTGAATGACTGCAAAAGTACAGTGAGTATGAATTTAGGGGTTCAAATACATTTTAGTGACTAGGCTAATTTGCAAACACAGAATCTGTGAATAATAAGAATCAACTATATTCAATATATATTATATATATACACCTGGAAATATATAAATACATATTTCTTTCAATCTCTTTCCTTGGTCCTTGTTTCTATTTTCTGAAGGTATGGCCTCCCAGCCTGGGTCCTTGTTAGTTAGGCCTGACTGATACATACATGAGGCCTGCGGTTGCCAAATAGATTCTCTAGTAAGGAAATCTCATCAGATCCCTTTTCTGACTATTCTGGATTTTCTTAAGGGTTGGCTATACAAAGGACGTATGTGGACCTGACCCTTGAACACCTCTGAACTCTATTTGCCCCTATTTATATAGAAGTTAAGACTTCCCATCTACCCCTTCCTTAGACCTTTCATTAAAAGTGAAAAAAATATTTGAGTTGGAAATTAGCACCTTCACACTCTCCATTAAATCATCTCTTAGTGACAATGTTGCTTTCTGCTTTCAAGGAAGGCCACGTCTGAGTATCTGCAGCATTTGAGGATACAGCACAGTGTTGAATTGCAGGAACAGGAAATGTGTATATGTACTGCTTTTGGTTATGACAACTCTGATATATAGTACAGTAGGGAGCCCTTGGGTCCTGCATACCCTCTGTGAAACAGAGCTTATCTTACCTGAAAACAAAAAGTATTTCTGAATAATTCATAAAATTTACTGGTTCTGTCAGGCTAAGTGATCTGTTTAATGCTTGACTGGATTAAGGAAGGGAGGCAAGACCTTTGGGAGGCTGAACCTCTCCTTCTCCTGACACTTCATGCATATTTTAGGACCTTGGGGTATTTTTCTCTTCCATCGGCTTGGCTGTTTGGGAAGAACCAAGGAGACCACATTGAATGAACCAACGAGACCAACCTAGCTTCAGAGTCGGGACTAATAAGTCAGTGATAAAAATATCCCAAGTGATTCCTCCAGAGGTGAGATGAATACTCCATTAGATCTATCCACCAATCTCTCCCTCTCCCCTTCCTCCACCCCTACAAAACTCCAAACACTCTCACACACACACACCAGCTATAAAATTTTCTTCTAGCTTTATTGTTGATTCTGTCCCTGTATTCCTCAAAAAACTGACATACAAAAATTTCAGTGAAACCTGCTATACCCTCATCCTGGTACAGGCAAAGGGTGTAGGAGAAACTACACTGTTGAATGATAGAACTGGAGATAAGAGATGGACAGAGATAGAGGAGAAATCATACACAATATCCTTCTGGAAATGGAAACTGGGAAGCCTCAGAAAGGCAGATTGAAAGTCACTTTGTGTGTAAAGCTGCTTCTAAACCAAAAGTTAAGAAGTTTGACTTCAAGAATTTTTTCCTAAAACCCCTTCACTTCCATTCAATATACCTGAGCTCTCTTGGGTCAAATCAAAGGGGGTGACACTGATATCTGAAGCCTCCTTAAGAGGGGTCAGACCTTTCAAACAGGACTTGATCAGATACAATGATAACAATGGACTTTATTGTGAGAACTGGATCAGCTGGAAAGTCCCATTTGTTACTCATAGTTTTCTCAAGAGTAATTTCCATTGAGGCTTCTCTTTTTTTAATAGTCACCATTTCTTTTTTCAATGAAACTAATAACTACAGTGCTACTTTCTGCTCTTTCATTTCTGCTTTTCATTATGTTTCTTACTTTTCTTCACTTATCAAGCCCACAGTGTTCTATGAAAGTGATGTAATATTCATACTTGCTCAATTCTCAATAATAGGCTTCCAGAATAAGGTCAATATTATATTTTATGTTTTGATTTGAATACCATGTGTTTTAAAAATTATTTTAGCATTTTCTTTGCAGAGGACTCCTACCAGACTTTAAGTGGCTAACACACTTATATTTCTCCAAAAAAAGCACAAGTTTCACTCATTCATTCAGCAGAAATTTATTGCATGTCAGCCTCGGCCCTAGGCTCTGAAAACATAAAGGTGAACATAACACTCAAGTGCATGCCTTTGTAAGACTTTTATTCTAGTGGGAAAGACAGTTAATATATAGATACATGGCTCAGGTAGCGGTAAGATCTAAGAAGAAAACGAAAGCATTAGAGGGAAATAGTTAGGATCACCGTCATTGTCAGCACCATTATTTTATTACTGCAAACACAAACAAGTGTAAATGCTGCAAACACAAAGGGAAACCCATGGGGCTACAGTTGCTTTTCAGCCTCCATTTCACATTGGCTGTAGATTTATTCACTGAATTACCCAGAGACTCTGCAGTTTAATCAGAACATGATCTGTCACTTCCCAAATACAGTACATGACCTCATTTGTGCTTTAATCACATAGTATCATAACTATTCAGGCTTCCAAAAGCATTTCTATTCAGACCCTGGTCCTTATCTGACCTTGACATACTGAAAGTATTTATGAAGCCTGCAATTTATTCCTTTGTGTTTTAATCTGAGTTATTGGCTGAACTGTTGGTCATAGTTGGTTAATCTTCCTTCATCTTTAGGCAGAAATCTCTGTGGCTTCAAACTGCTGTGATAAAACTTTTAAAATGGCTAATCTTTATGGAGAAAATCTGCTTGGGTCATAAGATTTTTTTTTTTTTCCTTATATTTTCACTCTGTACAACCGATCTCAGCCTCTCACCCAAGGTTTTCATATATTTTTGTTTCTTCTCTAAGACAGTTATTCTTGTAAACTTACATTTGAGAAGGAATTGCTGCCATACACTCAGATAGAGCTGCAAATTATTTCTTAATTCTGATATTGATTATTTATCTGTAGGCAAGTAAATCTATTAGGTCTGATGTAGTTACTAAATAGAGTTACAACCTCAAAGGTCTAGATTTAGTCTGATCCTCCTCTCCCTTCCCGAATGACCTTGAACAAGTTACTAATCTTTGTCTATGTCTTCATCTATAAATCTTAATAAAGATAAAGACTGCAGTGATATCCAAGTGTTATTTGATAGAGGAAAATTCCAACCATAGGTGTTTCTGTAGAGAGTAATGAAAATCAACTATTCAAAAAACTATACTTTTCTAACAACCATTGATTAAGGAGTACAGATCAAATGCCTTTAAAGTTAGGTGGAGAACTAGAATTAGACAAAAACCTGAATAACACCACAATATAGCCCATCAAAAATGGAGGAGAAAATTCTACTTCTGCACCATATTATACCAACAAGATTTCTAGGTCAGTGAAGTGTTAGAATAATGAGAGACTTTTGGGTTGCTAAATACTATTATTAAGGAAACTTAAATAAAATAAAGGATTATAGCATGTCTCTGAGCACATTCCTTTGGAGGCATTTCTTCTTACGAATTGAAGGGTTGTAGATCTTATCATTTCAAACCCTAAATTTCCTTCAAGGAATTTATAGATTTTTATTTTCTTTTAAAAAGGAATTGTCTAATTCTTCTTATTTAATTTCTCCTCCCTGTACTCTCACCAAATCACTGTGACAAAAATTGGAAAATTAGGGCTTCCCAGGTGGCGCAGTGGTTGAGAGTCTGCCTGCCGATGCAGGGGACATGGGTTCAAGCCCTGGTCTGGGAGGATCCCACATGCCGCGGAGCAACTAGGCCCGTGAGCCACAACTACTGAGCCTGCGCGTCTGGAGCCTGTGCTCCGCAACAAGAGAGGCCGCGACAGTGAAAGGCCCGCGCACCGCGATGAAGAGTGACCCCCGCTCGCCGCAACTAGAGAAAGCACAGAAACGAAGACCCAACACAGCCAAAACTAACTAACTAAATAAATTTATTAAAAAAAAAATTGGAAAATTAACTCTTGCTCTTATAGCTACATGTATATTGAATAAATATGTCTTTGAATATGAATTTTTGACAATCACTAAAAACAAATTGACTAGTAAACTAAAAAGAGAGTGGAGAGTCTATACATATCTCCTAGTCAGAAAAAGAAGCCGTACTAGAATCAGCTCTTTGATTTTTTAAAATCTACCAGCAAATCCTTCATTTTATCTCTCAGAGTTTTATTCACCACCATGTTGGCATATGGTTCTTAAGTCTGGAGTGTTACATGGGAGAACAAAGATACTTAAAGTGGAATGAGAGGTGGGGCTGGAGATGTAAAAGCCATCCAAACACACACCCTCTCCCTCTGTACTTTCTGTGTCTTACCTGTAAATTTAATCTGAAAGCTTTTCTATATGAAGAAAACATCAATATGGTGACTCAATTGCCTTAAATAAGTATCTGGTAATGACGATAATTTTCACTGAAAAAGGATATTATCCATGGAAAGCTTTGTGTCACATACAGTGATAATCTTGGTGGGATCTTCATAAGTGTTGGATTTAGACCACTGAGTAGCAAATTTGTAAATGAAGAGCTCTCTGCAAGACAGTGTCATCAGCATTTGTTCTATCAATATCATTTGATTCTTAAATACAGTAAGTTGTTCAGTATATGCAGTGAAAATTTTGGCAAATTGGAGTTCCTTCTCTGGGAGTTTGGAATTGGAACTGTATGTGTCCAACAGTAGTAAAAGCTGGTCTATTAAAGACAGAAGATATGGAATCTAGCACTATGGCATTTTCCAGTAGGTGGATTGAGTAATTGAGAAAGATGATCTGCCAAAACCAAGAATGACAGGATGGTGACGATCCACAGAGAGAAGGAAGGTGGGGAGTGGAGGATTGGGGGAGGGGAGAGGGAGTAGAGGGAGTGGGGGGGGGAGAGAGAGAGAGACAGAGAGAGAGAGAGAGAGGGAGGGAGAGGGAGAGAGAGGGAGAGAAACTCTTTGTCTCAGGAGCCAGGCTACAGTCTTGCCCTGAGGTAATGGAACACCCCTGGATCCTTACAATAAATTCCCTTTTTGCCTGTTAAAACTAACAAACTGGTTTCTGTTGCTTGCAACCAAAGATTTCTAATAGTAACAGTCTTTGAAGTAATATCAACAAACAAAAAGTGAGTGATCTAATATTTATTGATTTCTAATTTTCTGATATCCTCTCAGAAGAATAAACCATCCCTTACAAAATCACCATCTGTGGGTGAGGTCCTCCATGGACCTTCTTGGTCCTTCATTTTGATTTTTCACTCCTTATTGTTCTCTTTGTCTAGGTCTCTTCCTGCTTATTTCAACTCTTATTTGTCAGTCTTGGCTTAAAACACAGAATTCAGAACTCCTGGCTGGATTCATTCATTAGGTCATTAAAAACTTATCCTCATATTGGATTATTCTCTCCTAATACTGAAGAGAGAAAGCAGCTATTTGTCTTCCGTCCATACTTTTGTGGGGTGAAACCAAACTCCAAAATATGCTTATTCCTTAAATTAGCTTCTATCTTCTTACTTGATCCAATCAAATAAATATTTCTCAGAATCAGATGTGAGTTTAACAAATACTGCATTTGACCCTAAAACCTGACATCCTTATTTAGAAAACTGTGGTTCCTGAAATAATTATAGTGAATTAATTATAATTTGTTCTAGTCTTTTTACCAGTATGACTGGCCGGAAAATTAATGAATCTCTTATTACCTCAGATTATAATAATAGTTACTTTTCTCAAGTACCTGATATGGGTTAGGTACTCCTATGGCATTTTTTTTTTATATGGCATGACTAATCACTGAAATAGCCCTATAAGGTTTAATGGAGAGGTTTATTAAGGTTAAACTACTTATCCAAGAATATACAATAAGAGGCAAAACTTTGATTGGAATCCAGTTCCCTGTGGAGCTCAGCACAAAGGTTGTTTCCACTAAACCAAGTGGTTTCTAAATAAATAGTCACTCCTATACATCCTACAATTGGAAAGAGGGAAAGATACACCCAAAAAGTTTTCCCTCATTATCCAGAGAGACAAAAAAAAAAAAAGAATTCTTAGAAAAATTAACACAAATTTCAAAGATAATGACATTAAACTTTTTAAATTTAAAAAATGTATTACCATTCCAAAGAGTATAAAATTTTTACTAGACCATTCCAAAAATAAAACGTTATTTTCTCTCCTTCTGACAGATCATAATAGGCTACCATTGTGCATTGTCTTCTAACCTTTGGGGATGATCACATCATTAATGTGATAGCTCTTTGCTGTACAGATGAGGCTGAAGACTGTTTTATGACCAGCATTGCTTACCACAATAAGTTCTCACAAAGATGTCCCTTTTTCTTTGCAGCTGCAGTTACTATTTGCAAGGTTTGTTTCTATCTGCAGTTCTCTTTAACCTCATAATCTACTCGAAATCTTTGCTTAACATGAGCCGTCCCTTTTCTGCTTACTGCATCCACTGTAATCTGTCAGACGTGGTGATTTCCCAGCATTCCAGAGCTCTGGTCCATTTTCCGAGGTGGTTTGTATAAACCTCCTCTGCTCACTGAACTTAAGCTCATCCTGTAACAGCTGTTTGGTTAGTCCACTGCCATCCATATTCTCTGCTTGGACAACGCTGGTAAACTGTTATGACAAGTATCACTTTTAACTATTAATCAACACAAAATGTGCAAAGCATAGTGTTAAAAGACAGGATGTGTTCTTCCTTGTGATTTACTTGGGGGGAATGACACTATACACAGGAAAAGAAAATGGACAAGCCATACGAGTGGTTCTAATAACTGATCACATAAAGGCTCATGGAGAATGTGGGAAATAAACTTGGTTTGGACGATGAGTAGGATTCCTAAAAATGATTGGTGGTGGCAGGTAGACTGGAGGGCATGCAGCAGCTACTACTTGTGGAAAACTCATTATTATGTCCCAAGCACTAATCTAAGGACTATATATGCATTATCTCAATGAATCCCCACCACAAATTATTAACGTTTGTATTAATATTTTCTCCAATTTTTACAGATAAGCAGCAGAGGCTCAGAGAAGTCATTTTCCAAAGAGAGGAATAGAAATTCAAACACAGAAAATTCTGGCTCTTAAAGTTTATGTTACAATAAACAGCCCAAGCAAAGACGTGGAAGGAGACATGGAAGACAACCACATTTCAGAATGCTGGAGCATTAACAAGAGTAAACTGGAACTTTGCAGTTGGCATTGCTGCAAGCAACTGAATGGATACCTTTGGCAGTTCCAGAGCAGCCTGAGGATAGGATGCAGGAATGGTTTAGAAAAGCTAAAGGAGAAAAATTACTTGTAATGAAAAGCAGGTAAAAGCAACAGTTGATATGCCAAACAATATGGGTCAAAACTATGGGGTTAGTGTAGGAAGAGAAGGAAAAGGACAGTTATCTGGGCCATTGAAAAGGACAAATCAAAGGGTTATATCTTGTTCTTAAATAGTAAGAGGTCTTCTACTCCACCAAATTTTTACCCAGATAATTTAAAAATTTTAAGCAATTGGCCTGAGAACAAAAGAAGCGTGAAAAATGACTGAAAGATATATATATTTTAAAAGCTTATTCTCAGGGTTTTTCCTCTAATTTCCACCCCTAAAGTTAAAATGATCTTTTGAATTTTATGAAAAAGAAAATTTCACTTCAGGGAAAAAGTAGTGTTGTGGCTATAAGAAGTATAATACTTATGTCCAGAGGAAGAAATAGTTAGACATATGTGGTTTCTTTTTTGTTTTATTTTGCTTACCATATTTTGAAACAAATGATCCTAGCACTAGTTTTCCGGTGATAGAGTACATATTTCAGGTGATTTGGAGGATGGACTTCTAAGTAGAGAAATCAATGTTGGGATCCTTAGCAAGAAAGTCTAAGACACTGTTGGCTAGTCTTTTTTTTTTTTATAATTTTTTTTCATTGCGGTAAAAGTCACATAATATAAAACATACTATTTTAACCATATTTAACTGTACAGTTCAGTGGCACTAAGTCTTTTTGATCAATTTTGAAAACTTACAAAAATAAAACAAATCTGCTAAGACCTTTATCTCAAGAAAGACATCTTTCTTTTCTCTTGTCAAATGAATATTTGGGATAGGAGTTTTAGAAAAAAAGACCAGGATGAGCTTTTTTCATTACCTATGACCAAGAACAGGGTCCAACCTAACAAAAAACCAGTTGTACCATATGGGATTTCTTCCTCTTAAAATAATGTTCACAATTCCCCAGCAGGGATTCCTCTCTGATACTTTGCTCATTACAATCCAGCTTACAGTGGATTTAAAAACATATTTTTCTTTTTCCCACACCATCTTTATTTGCCCTTAATATTTTTGCATGCTGATACCACTTTTGCGTTCCTTTTTATACAGTATCCAAGTTTTACCAAAAACCATAAAGAAACTTTCTGTAAACAAAACCTTTGTGAGGAAAATCAGCATAATACTTCTGAATACATAAGTTATGATCACAACGCTCTGACTCAGATCAAATAGCAGCAGAAAAATGTAAAGGTTAGGGAAGAGTAAAAGATTTGCCAACTTTCTATTTTTAAACATCTGGTCATTTCTTTACAGAAGAGTTATAAAATGGTCGCAGGGGGTACAGCATGTTTTCATTCAAAAATACAGTCCACGTTTTCATGTGTTTCCAAGTCATTTTTGTTTTATCACTAAAAAATTTCACATCCCTAGAGAATCAACAATAGAAAGAAAAAGAGCCCAGAAATTTGAGTCAAATTGTGAGAAAGGGGCTTCCCTGGTGGCGCAGTGGTTAAGAATCTGCCTGCCAATGCAGGGGACACAGGTTCGAGCCCTGGTCCGGGAAGATCCCACATGCCATGGAGCAACTAAGCCCGTGTGCCACAACCACTGAGCCTGTGCTCTAGAGCCTGTGAGCCACAACTACTGAAGCCCGCGCGCCTAGAGCCCATGGTCCGCAACAAGAGAAGCCACTGTAATGAGAAGCCTGCACACTGCAACGAAGAGTAGCCCCTGCTCGCCGCAACTAGCGAAAGCTTACATGCAACAGTGAAGACCCAACACAGACAAAAATAATAAATAAATTAAATAAATACATTTATAAAAAAAAGATTTAAAAAAAAATTGTGAGAAAGATGAAAAATGAATCACTAGAGCATCTAAAATAGATATGAAAGAGGCCAACTGAATGTTTGCCTTTTTATGTACCCAAAACTAGAAGGCTTAATTATGATTCATGATGCCATTAATTTTTTTAAGTCTGAGAGTTAATAATGATTTTTAATTGAGTGCTAAAGATTCTTAAATCACTTTAAAAAAATAAGCAAGTACTTAAATCATACAGATAGTTCAGGAAAATGAAGGGAGCCTTAGGACACAAATTTCATCAGCAATCTCAGATTCATAGTTGAAAGTTGAAGGTGAAGCAATTTGTATGACTACACAAATTATTTTCAGAAGTAAAATTGATGCATTAGTGCGACTGTGAGGGGCTGACAATACTATTTAACCTGTAAAATTATCTAATTTATTATTTTCTAAACTACTTGATTAACCTGTAACTTCCATATAATCGGAAACATGTTTTTGAAGTGTTGTTGCCTGATAAACATTCCTTAATTAACACATGTTGTCCTAATATTTATATTCACTAGATAAATAATTTGAATTTCCATTTCCTCCAAGACCTTGACAGACACAAATAAAACTGATGGCAGATGAAAACTGGTTGTTTTGGATTGTATGTGAAATGACCTCTTCAGGCCTTTTTATTATCTTATAGCTCTCCGTCAATCATGTTGTTTATGAAGTCTTCTCAGTTAAAATTTTACTGCCAACCATCCCCCCTTCTAAACTTTCTTCCAGTTCCTGTTTATGCGCATGCATTTACTCATTCTTTCATTAAGCATCTAACATATTCCAGGTAATATATACCATATTTGTTTATATTTCTGCTTCCTGAATATGCCCAACTCAAGTTTTCCTGCAAATTTTTATCCCTCCATGGAATTCCCTCTCTTTCTTCTCCATGTAACTTTCACCCATCCTTCAAGAATCAGATTGCTTCACTCACGTTTAACTTTTGCTTCTGATCACTCCAAGTCACAGTGATCTTGGCCACTAAATCTGAGTCATTTTTGTACTGCCCTATATAATTAGTATACACTCGTTACTTAACTTCCTTGTCAAACATGTCTAGGAGCTTGCCCTACAAGCTGGCAAGCTCCATGTTAGGGATCTTATGAAGTATTTTTTTGCACAGCATTAAACACAATGAATATTTAGTGTTCAAAATTATGGATAAATGGAAGAAAGAATGATTAAATGGCTGATTGACTGACGGTGAAGGAATGAATTTGACTGGTTGCCCAGAAGTCATCAAAGCATATAAATTATATCAGGGAGCTTGAGGGGAGCATACATTTCCCAAAGGGGTAAAGAAACATGGCACAAGAGACTTACTTCCATTCAGTATAATGAATACAACAGTAATGCTTGAAGTCTCAAAGGATCTGGAAGCTGATGCCTTCAGAATCTGTTGCCACAAACTCCCCTAGCCCACTGCAATGGAAACTTGATCTAAACTGATGAGATGGTGTAATAGACAAATTGTTATACAGCAGGAACTTCCCCCAAACCTGTATGCTTCTCACTACAGACTAGGCGGCAGGACCCTCAAACTATACTTCCCCCGAAAAAAGGAGCTAATGGAAGACTATGGTTACGTACATTTTTGCACCTGGGAAACACAGGTGATGACAAAGCAGAAGATAGGTATTAGAGATAAAATGACAACAACAAAATACACTCACACACACACACTCACTGCTGTCCTGCGTAATCTCAGTCTCTCTTACATAAAACTTGGCCACATTTTTTCCACAATCTATTCAATTCCATTGGTTTATAGCTGAGGAAAATGTCTCTCAGATAACATTTAAACAACAGATTTTACTGCCTTCACAACAGAGACAAAGACAGTTTGGAGATTTGGAAAAAGCACTCATGAGGTTTGGAAATTGATCTGGATATTTTGCTGGTTTGGGCACCTCTTAAGTCAAACTGGTTCGTCTGCTGATTAATTTGTTTAAGTACAGGACTAGACTCCATCTCGTGCTTTAGACCAGAATAGGCTTCACACCCACTCTCATCCATTTAGGCTTCAAGGAAAGATCACCAAGGCAAGTGTGGACTCTAGATTTTCATATGCTTTCCTAACACATGCCATTTTCCTTTTTGTAACATGAGTATATTTATAATTATTTGTTTAATGTCTGTTTTTCCCACTATAAGCAGGGACTGTGCTGTCTTCTACATTATGTCAATGTCATTATGGTGTCAATACAATGATCAATACATATAATGAGGGTTGAATGAATAAATGGGCATTCTGAACTCAAATTCAGGTCATTATTAAGAAACAGAACCATATAATGCAATAAGACAGTTACTAATCTCCAAATGCTCATTTAATCGCTTGACTTTTAGAGGCCAAGACAGTCTGAAATGCTTGGTTGTATTTTTTTTTTTTAATTACAGTAAATTAACAAAGACTATTCCTTGGATAATAGAAAACCTCCTCAGCCATCCTTTTGCTGTTTATGCTTGTTGTATTCCTTATATTTTCGTGAAAAGTATACTAGA
Source organism: Balaenoptera acutorostrata (assembly GCF_949987535.1). Lineage (NCBI taxonomy): Eukaryota > Metazoa > Chordata > Mammalia > Artiodactyla > Balaenopteridae > Balaenoptera > Balaenoptera acutorostrata. The sequence continues at coordinate 16,061,421 of NC_080081.1, forward strand.
GTTTTAGATTATATGAGTGAAAGTAAAGCAAGGATGGATGTAGGCAATGGGAAAAATATACTGAAATATGTGAAGGAATAAACACATTAAAAGGGGAATGAGGGACTTTTTGACAAGGTACACTATTAAGCATTTTCTGAGGAAATCACATATGTACCCCCTAAAGGCAGTCAGTCATCTGGTAGCTGAGTCTCCATCCTGGTGGATGGTTTTAATGAATGAGGGGAGTGTCTCATAGCTGAATATTTTCCACCCTGAAGGACGCACTGCAGATGCTGCACCATTTAATAAAGTACATCATAAATCTGGAACACATGGATATACGCTTTCAACATTTAAGAGGAAAATGAACTTAAAATTCTATGATGAATCTGAAGAGGTGCACTATTCAATCATTAATTGGGATAGGCTGCCATTACATTTTAAATGTCTGTGTGCTCCTTAAATGGGAAAACATGATTTTGCTAAAAAGAAGTACAGTTAATACTTGAAGGAAAATAATCCTTAAGAGTAGGGAAATTTTGTAAGCAAGAACAGCAAGTCTTATACTCTACCCAGCCTCAATAATTGGTTATGAGCTTTAAATAAATGTTAGACTTACATATAGACATCTAGAGATATTTTTATATCTTTTTTTGTATGTTTCTGTTGGAATTCCCAACATTCATTTCAGAGTCTCATTTAAAACTCTAATGGCGATTGTGTCTCTAGGTAACATTATTCTGATACTGGGCAATAACATTTACATATTAAACTACATTTTTTCCTGCTATACAATTTTTATCTATTTCTGGGGAAAAATTGTTTTCAAAGTTTTGGGAGACTCTATTTTCCCTTTTGGCTTGTTGAAGTTCATACTAGCCATTTGATTTTGTAAACAAGCAAGAAATGATCGAAGTCTAAAAAAAATTTTAAAGGTTAAAAAATGTGACTTCTTGTGTTTTCTTTAAAACTCAACTTGTGTGGGGATTACTCCAATAAGGTACCATTAATTTAAAGGTAGAAAAAAAGTCTGTATGGATTAAACATTTTTTCCTACTCTACAATATTTATCCATGTCTGTCCGGGAAAAAATGTATTTTATAAGTTTGGTGGGAAATATTTTCTCCCCCTGAAAGCTGTCTTAGATCATTTGATAAAGTTCAAATATCAAACTTGAATCCATTCATCAGATCATACCTGTGGGTGTTTATGCTGTGATAGGGAATCGCTTTTTCCAGAATAGTAAAAGCCAGTTACTTTTCCATAATATTGTCTTTAAGGTAGCATGTGGAGTTCAGAGTAGTTAATTGGTTTCATAGAAAAAAACAAGATGTAGCATTATTTAAACAACTCTGGAAAACGTCATGGTTTATATAAATGAACTCGCCATCAAATAGGTTGATGGGGGGATCGGGGGTGTGAAATACTAAAGGAAGAAAAATATTAAAAATTAAAATGCATTTTCTATTGCTACTCTTTTTACTTGAATCAGTTCCCAAGCAAGACTTCCATTTAATTTAAAGAATTCTTTAGAGACTAACCACACTGATAGCCAGAATGAAGACACATTATGTTTGTAATGTGCTTCTATTTCTGTAACCTATGTACCTCATAAAGCCTGACAGATGACTGCACAGCACAGCCTCAAACTCATGCAGGGTTCATGGTAAAAACTCTTGTGTGAACATTACTAACATTATATATATATATATTTTTTGCTGTGAGAGGTTGGTGTGGAAGAGTATGTCTTAAAAGAGGAAGTGCTTTCTACCAACATTATGAAGGTTATAAGTTACTCTATATGCATTCAGTAACTTAAAAATATTGCCCAGAGGATGGTTGAAAAGTAGATATTTCAGAATAAGATTATCATAAATCAAAAACTGGGAGTTCAAATGGAAGACCAAGATAACACATCACTTTATATACTAGTCATTAAAAAATGGGTTCGATTTGAATTTTTATGTATAGTCCCAAATATGATTGCATTAATATAAATTGGTGATCTTTGATGGCATTTTCTTTTCTCAACCTATGAGACTGTTTGTGAAGGTGAATGGAAGCTACAAATTTATCAGTCAAGGAGTTCATGTGAGGGCAAAACCACCACCTCCAATCTCCTCTCATAAGAATCAATGGCCAGGGCTTCCCTGGTGGCGCAGTGGTTGAGAATCTGCCTGCTAATGCAGGGGACACGGGTTCGAGCCCTGGTCTGGGAAGATCCCACATGCTGCGGAGCAACTAGGCCCGTGAGCCACAACTATTGAGCCTGCGCGTCTGAAGCCTGTGCTCCGCAACAAGAGAGGCCGCGATAGTGAGAGGCCCGCGCACCGCAATGAAGAGTGGCCCCCGCTTGCCGCAACTAGAGAAAGCCCTCGCACAGAAACGAAGACCCAACACAGCTAAAAATAAATATAAGTAAATAAATAAAAAGATTACTATAAAGAAGAGTTAACATTGCTGAACTGGCACTACTTCACAAAATGATCTGAAGATTCAATGTAACACCTATCATAATGCCAGCTATAATCTAAAAAAAAAGAATCAATGGCCAAGTAAACTCGGTGTTATGGATAAATACTAAATAAGGCATGGAACAGTGTTATTACAACCTTGATGAAAATTATTTCACGTAACTATCTATAAATACATAGGATAGATTTATTTTTATTATATAGGCATTTAAAATTTTGCTATGATATAGTAGATGGGTGGAAAATAGTTTGATGAGTATATATGAGATATATGAGCTTTAACTATAAAGAACTTACAAAGTAATAAGGAAGTTAATGTCTGCATTAGTCATCTTGGGAGGCCTCATACACCTTAATCCCATGATCAAGTCACTATTAAAACAAGCGTGAAACTTCTCTTTTGGAATGCTTTCAGAGCTTGGAGTAACTACAGATTAGAATATTCATAGAAAGAATGTTGTGTCCTGTTAATGATAACTTCCACTTTTGCCAATAGCTACAAGTCATACAAAACCATTTTAATTTAATTTTTAAAGATGTGAGATTGGGGCTTCCCTGGTGGCGTAGTGGTTGAGAGTCTGCCTGCCAATGCAGGGGACACGGGTTCAAGTCCTGGTCTGGGAAGATCCCACATGCCGCAGAGCAACTAGGCCCGTGAGCCACAATTACTGAGCCTGCGCATCTGGAGCCTGTGCTCCGCAACAAGAGAGGCCGCGATAGTGAGAGGCCCACGCACCGCGATGAAGAGTGGTCCCCACTTGCCGCAACTAGAGAAAGCCCTCGCACAGAAACGAAGACCCAGCACAGCCATAAATAAATAAATGAAAATAAAAAAATAATTAAAAAAAAAAAAAGATGTGAGATTGATTTTCCTATTTGGCTTATGGTTGGGGGCCATGCAGCAAGCTGAAGAATTATGACCAAAGACGAAGCCTAAGGAATATGATAGCTTAGTAGATGTCTCAAGGATACCCCCAAATCCAGAAATCTAAAGGTAAACATATGCAGCAAACACTTAGTTGTCCAGAAGAAGCCAAAAAATATTAATTCAATTAAATATTGAGGGGTGGTGTCATCACAGTAAACCAGAAAGTGTGTGTGGTGCTTGTCTTCCCGTCGAAGGCACCCAATAAGTGCCACCCTTGAGTCTGTCTTCCTGTCTAAAATACCTGATATTTATGTGAGCTGCACATGGACAGGTGTCCTGGATTGAAGAAAAAGTAAGAGGACTCAGATAAAGGTTACTGAAAACTGCCTCTGTGGAAGAGTTGTATCCTGGATTTTGGGAAAAAAAGATTGAGTTCTGCTGCTAAAATAGAAAAATGATAGAAAAAATAAATTAAGGGAAGCCCTCTGTTTTAGAGATGACAGCAGAATCTCAATAAGGAAATTAAGCAGTCAGTAAAGGGTGGAAGTGAGGAAAGAAAGTCCAGGTCTTTAGGCTCTTTTTTTTTTTTTTTAATCATTTTCTACCAGACACTGATTTCTTCATGGCATTTGACAATGTGTATCATGAGATCCTTGTGGGCGAGTAACAGAAACAGCTGAATAACAGTAACATTAGGTTGCTTCAAAACTCATTGGACAACTTGACTGCAAAAGGGGTGAAAATAGCCTTGTTGACCTAGAAGAGGTTCTAGAACGAGAGCTCAGCCCTTGAGTTGTTCTGATCAACTTTCTATCGAATGTAATAAATGTTTACCGCATTTGTACAATACATCAAGCTGAAAAGGAAAGGTGATATGTGTGATGAATAAACAAGAATTCCTAAAGTACTGAACTACTTCAAAATAAAGTGAATATTTTTAGTAAAGAATATTTAGTAACAAAATTTTTAGTAAAAAACTCAGAATATATATATAAATTAACACTTGTACGCATGTTCAACTAATCATTGCACAAATAGAGTATGAGAAAGAGCCGATTTAAAGGGGGCCAGAAAAAGACCGAGTAATTTATGTTTTAGGCAAATTCTAGATGATCCTTTACCCAATACGATGACTTGAATTTTCTAATGCAACCAAAAGAGGAATGAATAGATTGTTTAAGATATTTCTACATCATTAGTAATTTTTTTTAAAAAAGTAAATCAAATCAAGACACTTCTTTCTGACAGACTGCCAAAACTCAAAAAAATTGGCATAGCCAGCATTGACAAGTTTGCTTATTTCTCAAACTGAGGAGCATTACAACAATATGCATTAAAAACCTTTAATATAGTATATATTTTTCACATTTTATAGTTACAAATTTACATTTAGGAATTTTTCCTGAAGAAATGATTATGGATGCATTCAAACATGTTTGTACAGGGATCATTATCAGAGTGATGTTTATAATAGCAAACAGAAAACAGTTTTACTATCCAATTAATAGGGAAAAGGTTGAGTAGCTTATGAAGAGGCATTTCTTTAGCAGAACACTATACAGTATAGATTTTTAAGAGCCATCATTCAAACTAGATTTTGATTTATGAAAATACAAAGAGGTTAATGATACGTTGTTGAGTGACAAAAGCAGATTACAGAAGAGTGAGTTATATGAACTCTTGTATCTACCTGTCCGTTTCTTGATATCTATAATGTGATTACGTTAACACGTGCACTTTATATATAAAAACTGGGTTATGTTATGCAAAAAATGTTGATTGTGTCTAATGTTTTCTTTTGCTTTTTATTGCAAATTAGTTATTAGCATAACTAAATAGCAAAATGAATTTTAAAACAGACAAATAAGTATTTACAGAATCGGAGAGATCACATGAGACCAATGTTTAATTTCCGGTCCAGAATAACAAAGCATTTAGTTTGTTTCCTTATTATTAAACCCATATTTGAGCATGGAATAATATAGAAAGCTCACAAAAGTTTAAGTGAGAATATAGCTCTCTGATTTTCAAAGTGCCATCATTTTCCTTGTAGGAAATCAGGCAGGAAATTACCACTATAAGTATTTTTGGAGCGCCTGTATTGGGGCCTCACACGTCTAGATTCATTCTAGGCCAAACATCAGTGTGACTTATACATACGCTTTTTTAAAATACGGGGATGGCTTAGCACAGTCATTATGAAAAAAGAAAAAAAAAAATATATATATATACGCATATAAATGGCTGACAGAGAAGGTGTACATGTTTTCAAAAAGCAACTAATTTTAAGTAAATTGTATGGAGACAAAATTCTTGGAGAGCTTCTATTGTTCCAAACCGTTGCCTTGAACGGTGGTTGGAGCTGTGCTTTTGCAGGGGCAACTTGATTTGGCAAATCTTTCTCTGAACAATGCAGGGCTATGAAGGAGTGTCAGCATATGGCAGGGCCGAGGTACAATTACCAATTGAAAGGTAATTTCTCCTGAGGTTCAGATGTTAATAGAGATATAGAGAGGGAAAACCAAACAAAGTAACCTCACCGAAATCTGAAACAACGGGAAAAATTCTTGCTGGCCATTGACTCACAGAATAAAACACTAAGCATAATGACATCAGCAGAGTTTGCTTTTTCCAGATTCCAACTTTAAGTACATTTTGAATAGTAAAACACACATAGCAATGTACATTATGAACATTAAAGTACTAGGGCAGTTAAACTGAACAGCAGCATAATCATCAATAGCACTTGGGAACATGGCTTTTGTGGTGGTTAATATTACTTTTATATTTTAATGCTTTTTTTTGCTAGTTCTTTGTATTTCTACAGATACGTCCATACTTCAGGGTTTTTTTTTGGTAATTTTAGTATTTCTTAACAAGCCTTACTAGTGTGACACTACAAATAAACTATGGCAAAACTAACAACAACAAAAACTTAGTGTTCAAGAAACCGAGTCTCTTTTATTAGTATTAAAAAAAGAAAATTCCAGAAAGAATGAGGATTATGTAAGAGAGGAAAAGAATAAGACAACTTTTTCTCCACAAAATATAACTTTTCCTAAGCAAAACATTAAGAAAAAAATAGAGCCGAAAACTACAAACCCAGTTGTAATGTGCTATGTGTTGAAGCAATCTGGTATAAATTACTGATGGAGGTCATGCATAGAGGTCATATGCACAGATGAGCTTGTACAGCAAAAGTACAAAATGGTCCTGACCTGCATCATGAGTTTTCATCTAAACCTGGCCTATGACGGCAGTCTCTAGGGTAACAACAAAAGGGCTATTTTAAAACATTCAATATAACAACCTAGGAGACCTTCAAGATGGCGGAGGAGTAAGACGCGGAGATCACCTTCCTCCCCACAAATACATCAGAAATACATCTACATGTGGAACAACTCGTACAGAACACCTACTGAACGCTGGCAGAAGACCTCAGACCTCCCAAAACGCAAGAAACTCCCCACGTACCTGGGTAGGGCAAAAGATAAAAGGAAAAACAGAGACAAAAGAATAGGGCAGGACTTGTGTACCTCTGGGAGGGAGCCGTGAAGGAGGAAAGGTTTCCACACACTAGGAAGCCCCTTCGCGGGCGGAGACTGCGGGTGGCGGAGGGGGGGAGCTTCGGGACCACGGAGGAGAGCGCAGCAACAGGGGTGCGGAGGGCAAAGCGGAGAGATTCCCGCACAGAGGCTCGGCGACGAGCAGCACTCACCAGCCCGAGAGGCTTGTCTGCTCCCCCGCCGGGGCGGGCAGGGCTGGGAGCTGAGGCTCGGGCTTCGGGCGGATCGCAGGGAGAGGCCTGGGGTTGGCAGCGTGAACACAGCCTGAAGGGGTTAGCGCACCACAGCTAGCCGGGAGGGAGTCCGGGAAAAAGTCTGCAGCTGCCAAAGAGGCAAGAGACCATTGTTTCGGGTGCGCGAGGAGAGGGGATTAAAAGCACCGCCTAAACGAGCTCCAGATGGGCGCGAGCCGTGGCTACCAGCGCAGACACCAGAGACGGGCATGAAACGTTAAGGCTGCTGCTGCCGCCACCAAGAAATCTGTGTGCGAGCACAGGTCACTCTCCACACCGCCCCTCCCGGGAGCCTGTGCAGCCCGCCACTGCCAGCGTCCCGTGATCCAGGGACAACTTACCCGGGAGAACACACGGCGCGCCTCAGGCTGCTGCAACGTCACGCCGGCCTCTGACGCTGCAGGCTCGCCCCGCCTCCTCTGTACCGCTCCCTCCCCCCCGGCCTGAGTGAGCCAGAGCCCCCGAAGCAGCTGCTCCTTTAACCCCGTCCTGTCTGGGCGGGAACAGACACCCTCAGGCGGCCTACACGCAGCCAGCGGCGGGGCCAATCCAAAGCTGAACCCCCGGAGCTGTGCGAACAAGGAAGAGAAAGGGAAATCTCTCCCAGCAGCCTCAGGAGCAGCGGATTAAGTCTCCACAATCAACTTGATGCACTTGCATCTGTGGAATACCTGAATAGACAACAAATCATCCCAAAGTTGAGGTGGTGGATTTTGTGTGATTTTGTCTCTATAGCTTTGCTTTTACCATTTGTCCTATGGTTCTGTCTGTCTGTTTTTTTTTTAAATATAATTTATAGCCCTTGTTTTCATTGGTGGATTTGTTTTTTGGTTTGGTTGCTCTCTTCTTTCTTTCTCTCTTTCTTCTTTTGTTTAATTACTTCTTAATTTTTTATTTTTAATAATTTACAAAAAATTTTATTTTAATAACTATTTCTTTTTATTTTCTTTCTTTCTTTTTTTCTCCCTTTTCTTCTGAGCCATGTGGCTGACAGGGTCTTTGTGCTCTGGCCAGGTGTCAGGCCTGTGCCTCTGAGGTGGGAGATGGGAGTTCAGGACATTGGACCACCAGAAACCTCCCAGCTCCACATAGTATCAAATGGTGAAAGCTCTCCAAGGGATCTCCATCTCAATGCTAAAACCCAGCTCCACTCAACAACCAACAGGCTACAGTGCTGGACACCCCATGCCAAACAACTAGAAAGACAGGAACACAACCCCACCCATTAGCAGAGAGGCTGCCTAAAATCATAATAAGGTAACAGACACCCCAAAACACACCACCGGACGCGTTCCTGCCCACCAGAAAGACAAGCTCCAGCCTCATCCACCAGAACACAGGCACCAGTCCCCTCCACCAGGAAGCCTACACAATCCACTGAACCAATCTTAGCCACTGGGGGCAAAAATAACCAATAACAATGGGAAGTACGAACCTGCAGCCTGCAAAAGGGAGACCCCAAACACAATAAGTTAAGCAAAATGAGAAGACAGAGAAACACACAGCAGATGAAGGATCAAGGTAGAAACCCACCAGACCAAACAAGAGGAAATAGGCAGTCTACTTGAAAAAGAGTTCAGAGTAATGATAGTAAAGATATCCAAAATCTTGGAAATAGAATGGGGAAAATACAAGAAACATTTAACAAGAACCTAGAAGAACTAAAGAGCAAACAAACAATGATGAACAACACAATAAACGAAAATAAAAATTCTCTAGAAGGAATCAATAGCAGAATAACTGAGGCAGAAGAACAGATAAGTGACCTGGAAGATAAAATAGTGGAAATAACTACTGCAGAGCAGAATAAGGAAAAAAGAATTAAAAGAATTGAGGACAGTCTTAGAGACCTCTGGAACAACATTAAAAACACCAACATTCGAATTACAGGGGTTCCAGAAGAATAAGAGAAAAAGAAAGGGACTGAGAAAATATTTGAAGAGATTATAGTTGAAAACTTCCCTAATATGGGAAAGGAAATAGTCAATCAAGTCCAGGAAGCACAGAGAGTCTGATACAGGATAAATCCAAGGAGAAACATGTCAAGACCCATATTAATCAAACTATTAAAAATTAAATACAAAGAAAAAATATTAAAAGTACCAAGGGAAAAACAACAAATAACATACAAGGGAATCCCCATAAGGTTAACAGCTGATCTTTCAGCAGAAACTCTGCAAGCCAGAAGGGAGTCGCAGGACATATTTAAAGTGATGAAAGGGAAAAACCTGCAACCAAGATTACTCTACCCAGCAAGGATCTCATTCAGATTTGATGGAAAAATAAAAACCTTCACAGACAAGCAAAAGCTAAGAGAATTCAGCACCACCAAACCAGCTTTACAACAAATGCTAAAGGAACTTCTCTAGGCAGGAAACACAAGAGAAGGAAAAGACCTACAATAACAAACCCAAAACAATTAAGAAAATGGTAATAGGAACATTCATATCGATAATTACCTTCAATGTAAATGGATTAAATGCTCCAAACAGAAGACATAGACTGGTTGAATGGATACGAAAACAAGACCCGTATATATGCTGTCTACAAGAGACCCACTTCAGACCTAGGGACACAAACAGACTGAAAGTGAGGGGATGGAAAAAGATATTCCATGCAAATGAAAATCAAAAGAAAGCTGGAATAGCAATTCTCATATCAGACAAAATAGACTTTAAAATAAAGACTATTACAAGAGACAAAGAAGGACACTACATAATGATCAAGGGATGAATCCAAGAAGAAGATACAACAGTTGTAAATATTTATGCACCCAGCATAGGAGCACCTCAAAACATAACAAATGCTAACAGCCATAAAAGGGGAAATCGACAGTAACACAATCATAGTAGCGGATTTAACACCCCATTTTCATCAATGGACAGATCATCCAAAATGAAAATAAGTAAGGAAACACAAGCTTTAAATGATACATTAAACACGATGGACTTAATTGATATTTATAGGACATTCCATCCAAAAACAACAGAATACAATTTCTTCTCAAGTGCTGATTGAACGTTCTCCAGGATAGATCATATCTTGGGTCACAAATCAAGCCTTGGTAAATTTAAGAAAATTGAAATCGTATCAAGTATCTTTTCCGACCACAATGCTATGAGACTAGATATCAATTACAGGAAAAAAATTTGTAAAAAATACAAACCCATGGAGGCTAAACAATACACTACTTAATAACCAAGAGATCACTGAAGAAATCAAAGAGGAAATCAAAAAATACCTAGATATACTTACCTGGCAGGGGAGATACCATGATCATGAAGGTGGTTTTCCCAGGACGAGGCTCACTCATTGCAATGCGAGTGTGCTGACGCCTGTGATTTCCCCAAATGGGGGAAACTCGACTGCATAATTTGTGGTAGTGGGGGACTGCGTGCACGCTTTCCCCCAGCAATTGGTGTTTAATAATAGAGCTGACCAGTTGAGCTGAATGAAAAGCGTAAAAACATTTGAGCTGGGCTTTCTCCTGCAGCGCAGTGGTTGAGAATCTGTCTGCTAATGCAGGGAACATGGATTCGAGCCCTGAGAAGATCCCACATGCCGCGGAGCAAGTGGGTTCGTGAGCCATAACTACTGAGCTTGCACGTTTCGAGCCTGTGCTCCGCAACGAGACAAGCCGAAACAGTAAGAGGTCCCTGCTCACCACAACTAGAGAAAGCCCACACATGGAAACGAAGACTGAACACAGCCAAAAATAAATAAACAAACAAATTCAAAAAAAAATTAAATTAGGTAATTTCAAAAAAAACACAAAAAACCTAGAAACAAAAGACAATGAAAACACAACGACCCAAAACCTACGGGATGCAGCAAAAGCAGTTCTAAGAGGGAAGTTTACAGCAATACAATCCTACCTCAAGAAACAAGACACATCTCAAATAAACAACCTAACCTTACACCTCAAGCAATTAGAGAAAGAACAAAAAAACCCCAAAGTTAGCAGAAGGAAAGAAATCAAGATCAGATCAGAAATAAATGAGAAGGAAATGAAGGAAATGATAGCAAAGATCAATGAAGCTAAAAGCTGGTTCTTTGAGAAGATAAACAAAATTGATAAACCATTAGCCAGACTCACCAAGAAAAAAAGGGAGAAGACTCAAATCAATAGAATTAGAAATGAAAAAGGAGAAGTAACAACTGACACTGCAGAAATACAATGGATCATGAGTGATTACTACAAGCAACTACATGCCCATAAAATGGATAACCTGGAAGAAATGGACAAATTCTTAGAAAAGCACAGCCTTCCATGACTGAACCAGGAAGAAATAGCAAATATAAACAGACCAATCACAAGCACTGAAATTGAGACCGTGGTTAAAAATCTTCCAATAAACAAAAGCCCAGGACCAGATGGCTTCACAGGTGAATTCTATCAAACATTTAGAGAAGAGTTAACACCTATCCTTCTCAAACTCTTGCAAAATATAGCAGAGGGAGGAACACTCCCAAACTCATTCTACGAGGCCACCATCACCCTGATACCAAAACCAGACAAAGATGTCACAAGGAAAGAAAACTACAGGGGACTATCACTGATGAACAAAGATACAAAAATCCTCAGCAAAATACTAGTAAACAGAATGCAACACCACATTAAAAGGATCATACACTATGATCAAGTGGGGTTTATCCCAGGAATGCAAGGGCTCTACCAGATATGCAAATCAATCAATGTGACACACCATATTAACAAATTGAGGGAGAAAAACCATATGATCATCTCAATAGATGCAGAAAAAGCTTTCAACAAAATTCAACACCCATTTATGATAAAAACCCTCCAGAAAGTAGGTATAGAGGGAACTTAGCTCAACATAATAAAGGCCATATATGACAAACCCACAGCCAACATCATTCTCAATGGTGAAAAACTGAAACCATTTCCTCTATGATCAGGAACAAGACAAGGTTGTCCACTCTCAAAACTATTATTCAACATAGTTTTGGAAGTTATAGCCACAGCAATCAGAGAATAAAAAGAAATAAAAGAAATCCAAATCAGAAAAGAAGTAAAACTGTCACTGTTTGCAGATGACATGATACTATATATAGAGAATCCTAAAGATGCTACCAGAAAACTACTAGAGCTAATCAATGAATTTGGTAAAGTAGCAGGATACAAAATTAATGCATAGAAATCTCTTGCATTCCTATACACTAATGAGGAAAACTCTGAAAGAGAAATTAAGGAAACACTCCCATTTACCATTGCAACATAAAGAATAAAATACCTAGGAATAAACCTACCTAAGGAAACAAAAGACCTGTATGCAGAAAACTATAAGACACTGATGAAAGAAATTAAAGATGATACAGATGGAGAGATATACCATGATGGAGAGATATACCATGTTCTTGGATTCGAAGAATCAATATTGTGAAAATGACTACACTACCCAAAGCAATCTACAGATTGAATGCAATCCCTATCAAACTACCACTGGCATTTTTCACAAGACAACCTCTTCAATAGTGGTGCTGGTAAAACTGGACAGCTACATGTAAAAGAATGAAATTAGAACACTCCCTAACACCATACACAAAAATAAACTCAAAATGGGTTAAAGACCTAAATGTAAAGCTAGACACTATAAAACTCTTAGAGGAAAACATAGGCAGAACACACTATGACATAAATCACAGCAAGATCCTTTTTGATCCACCTCCTAGAGAAATGGAAATAAAAACAAAAATAAACAAATGGAACCTAATGAAACTTAAAAGCTTTTGCACAGCAAAGGAAACCATAAACAAGAAGAAAAGACAACCCTCAGAATGGGAAAAAATATTTGCAAATGAAGCAACTGACAAAGGATTAATCTCCAAAATTTACAAGCAGCTCAGGCAGCTCAATATCAAAAAAGCAAACAACCCAATCCAAAAATGGGCAGAAGATCTAAATAGACATTTCTGCAAAGAAGATATACAGATTGCCAACAAACATATGAAAGGATGCTCAACATCACTAATCATTAGAGAAATGTGAATTAAAACTACAATGAGGTATCACCTCACACCAATCAAAAGGGCCATCATCAAAAGGTCTACAAACAATAAATGCCAGAGAAGGTGTGGAGAAAAGGGAACCCTCTTGCGCTGTTAGTGGGAATGGAAATTGATACGGCCACTATGGAGAACATTATGGAGGTTCCTCAAGAAACTAAAAATAGAACTACCATACGACCCAGCAATCCCACTACTGGGCATATACCCTGAGAAAATCATAATTCAAAAAGAGTCATGTACCACAATGTTCATTGCAGCTCTATTTACAATAGCCAGGACATGGAAGCAACCTAAGTGTCCATCGACAGGTGAATGGATAAAGAAGATGAGGCACATATATACAATGGAATATTACTCAGCCATAAAAGGAAACAAAATTGAGTTATTTGTAGTGAGGTGGATGGACCTAGAGACTGTCATACAGAGTGAAGTAAGTCAGAAAGAGAAAAATAAATACCATATGCTAACACATATATATGGAATCTAAAAAAAAAAAATAAGGTTCTGAAGAACCTAGGGGCAGGACAGGAATAAAGACACAGACGTAGAGAATGGACTTGAGGACATGGGGAGGGGGAAGGGTAAGCTGGGACGAAGTGAGAGAGTGGCATGGACATATATACACTACCAAATGTAAAATAGATAGCTAGTGGGAAGCAGCCGCATAGCACAGGGAGATCAGCTCAGTGCTTTGTGACCACCTAGAGGGGTGGGATAGGGAGGGTGGGAGGGAGACGCAAGAGGGAGGAGATACAGAGATATATGTATATGTATAGCTGATTCACTTTGTTATAAAGCAGAAACTAACACACCATTTTAAAGCAATTATACTCTAGTAAAGATGTTAAAGTATATATGTATGTGTGTGTGTGTATATATATACATATAACAACCTACATGTATCTGTCCTTGATTCAAAATTGGATCCACAAAACTAGTCACCCATCCATCAACAAATATATATTGATCATGTAGAGTAAACAAGTCACTGAAGGTATACTAAGCCATGAGCAAGTTCCTTATCTTAATAGTCTATAATAGAGGTGCTAAGGCATGTACACAAATAACCATAATATAACCTACAAGTATCATAGGAGAGATCTGAATAAAGCATTCTGATAGTTTGGAAAAGGAAGAGATTAGTTCCAGTACAATACAATAATCTACTGTTGGCACAGAAACCATCGGGAGCCATTGCAAATATTTGGGACATAGCCTGTAGAATCAGAAGATGCCTAGTTCCGTACGACAGTCAGGCAGCATATGTGAAACACTTTGGTCACTGAAGTGATAACTGGTTTTCCTTTATCATCTCAATTTCCACATGCTTTAGGTTCTCTGCCAAAGCCACCTATTTTTTTTTTTCCTGTCTACGATTTTTTAAAATTTAATGTTTCTACAGAATGGTATGATTACGTCTACAAATTTCACTGAATTACTGGTTTCATCAAAATAGCAGAATGTGCAGTTTGTTGATAGAAATAAGCCTTTGCAGGTCACTCTTAGATATAGGGAAGAGGTACAGATCACTCTTTAAAGGAGCTGCTTGATGCGACCGTGACAAACGCCTAGAAGAAGCAGAAAAGTAGACTGCGGTTATCAAATGACAAATCTTTCCCCATGGGTCTGGGAAGAAAGGACACCTTTGACTTATCACTGGCTGCTCCTGAAAATTCAAGACGAGACAGGTGCTCAGCAGAAAGTGAAAGCTTTATTCTCTTTCACAAAGTTATCTTTATTATAAAGTACCACGAATACCCAAGACAGAGTAATCTTAGTGATAGCTAGTACACGTTATAAGTGAGGGGGGAAAGCCTATATTGAAATTCTGTAAAAAGGGCTATTTGTTCCCTTAATTATAACTGTAGCTCCATATAAATCTCTTGTTTCCTTTCCAAACCTGGTGAATAATACGGTTATTAGATTTACATTACTGAGCTATCAGTACACTATCAATGTGTTTCCAACCACAAAAATTGCTTCGATTACCCTGTGCCAAGTGGAAAGACACAAAACAATTCTTTAGCAAAAAGCCAGAGGTTATACTTTTAAATTGTGTGGGGAAAAAAAAAAATACGAGCCTCCATGCCTCGTTATAGATAGCAGTGATTGACAGGCTGTATTAAAGTGAGGAGCCTTGAGAAAACTGTGTTATAAATTAAGAGCAACAAGTGAATAATTTGTGTATAAATGTTTCATAAGTCATCCAAATCAATGCTAACCCATTTCTCCTTATTAGGATCTAGAGATATCCAAGCAAAGTTTTAAAAATTAAAAAGTGATAAGCAGTGCACAAGAAAATGAACATCATAATTTATTTGATGTCATTTTAATGAATTCAATTTACTTTTTTCTTTTTGCCAGTGTTGAGTTCAACTGTAGATGGTGTCTTGGCTATTATTGTAAATATATCTTTTGTGCTCAAAATTACTTACAAAATACTAATCAGGCTTATTTCCTGCTCAGTTCTGTTAGCTTAGCCCTTGAAAGCATAGTTCCTAAGATTTAGAGACGGTTTTTGAATAGTCAAGCCCTTCCTACGGCACTGGGAAATTAAATTTGATTCCTCTCCTGCTATTGCAGAATGCTTATTCCATCAGCAGTAATTTAATTAGGGGCTATGTGTTCTGAAAATATAAGTATTTCTTTCATGAAAAAATTAATGTTGTGTATTTTTATGTTCCTGTCACCTTCAAGAAGAAACTTATGACCAAAAGCAACTGATAGAAGAATGTCTTATACTTCAGATGAGGCCCCAGAGAGATTTCTGGATAGTTGGGTACTCTAACTAATTATCAGCCTACACATTCTGGCCACACGATCAGGTAATTACAAAGTGTTTTCGAAGTCTAATCTGACTTCTATACATTGCAGGAATTAATATTGCTTTTAATCTCCCGGTCCGAAAGTGACCTTTTGCCTAGAAACAGTACCAAGAGGGAATCTCTTACACCTAAGGGATAAGCCACTAGGCATACTACCTGAGCGAAGCAAGGATGATCATTGTTCTATGCATACCTAAGAAAGCACATTTAGTAGTCTTAGAAAATCATCTACTTAAATTTGAAAAAAATAAATGACTGCTGTATCCTAGATCCTCTTGATTTTGATGATCGCCTCATGATACAGAAAACAGGCTGCATAAAATGGAGCTGACCAGTTGCTGCCTTCCACTTTGTAAGTGACTGGAAGTTGACTGAGCAAAGTGCCCTCAACTTGGAAACAGTTGTCAAAAATCTTATACTACTTTGTCGACTTCCCTAGTCAGGGTCACCTGTTCAGCAGAAGTTAAAATAACTGAAATGAAGGAATACAAAAACAAAAAGGACTTTGTAGGATTGACTCATAAGATATCTGTTCAGCCATTCTTGGTTTTGTTTTGGTGTCAGTTACTTTTCAGAGGTCGTGTGAATTGTGTTGCACTGCTGACCATGAGCCACAACTCACAGCCAGAATGTCCGGGTGACCATCTTGATAGCTAGATCTAACTATGTTCATTAACGGGCCAATTACATTCTTAATTTTATATAGATAGTCTTGCTATCTTTGAAATCAACTGGGGTGTTTTCTTAGTTCTACATACTGAGAAACCTAAATGGATTATTAAGCCTAAAAGTTATGTCTGGCTTTATGATCCCATCTTTCATGAATTCAATGAGATTGTATCATTTTAGAAACTAAAGGTTCAGAAATCATATCATGAGGTCATCAATTTCTCATAGAGGCTCTTTCATGACAGTGAAAGGTATATTAGAAAGATCACTGAAATGTTGCTGTAATTTCCCCCCAATTATCTCTTTACTCCTAAGGTCAATTCAGCTATCTTCACTGATAAGAAATATCAGTATCACTGAGGTGTTCAAATGCAGATACCATATAGAACATAAGATAGAATCATCTCAAATTTGAAGTCATGAATAATTCCAGTGGGTGTAATCTCTGTGTTCAGCGACTTTCCTTCTTCAATTCACTAGTCTCTTATTAACTCAGAACAACTTGATTCGTAAGTGTTAAGAATATTTTTTGAGATACATACTTAAATCCCAAACCTACTCACCAACTGTTATGTTGATCATTGCTGACTGTATTTATTCAAGCCAAATTACATTTATTATTATGTTTATTATTGACTTTAGGTTCTCATCTCATTGTCATGTTATAAAATAAAAATGTAATTATATTTAATGAGTTAAATGAGTATATTTAAAGGCAAATAAATTTCAGATTATATATGGTATCCTGTGTGCTCATCCTGTTTCAAAATATGATTGCAAAATTTTAGAACATGTTATTTGTGGTGTCTGCTCTCTACACATATAATCCAGTGTTGAAAGATATATATTTATTTACATTTGGACTCTTCCACTTTAGAAACATAAATTCTTAATATTTTTGAATTAAAGAGAGAAGAGAACCATATAACATGCCAATGTGCACAAGATATAATAGGTAATTAGAATGTGAGCCAATAGTTCAAAAAATTTTAACATAGTAAGTCCAGTTAAAAACATGTATTTCACGTACATCAAAACAAAATATAATTTATAATTAATCATATAATTTCTGCTTTCTCAGGTTACATAATGGACTGAGTAGAACTGAAATCCTCAAAGTGAAATTTGAGGATCAAATTTCCAATATTCTAAATTTTATCAGTGAAATTGTATTGAGATAAAATTTTAAACAGACCAAAAAATCAAGGATGAGAAATGCCCAAAATTGCAATAGAGTTGTCCCTGAGGTATAGTTGGAGGACTGGTTCTAGGATACCCACTGATACAAAAATCTGTGGATGCAAAGTCCCTCATACAAAATAGTGTAGTATTTGCATATAACCTCTGATATATTATACTTTAAATCAAATCTAGATTACCCATAATACCTAATACAATGTAAATGCTATGTAAATAGTTGCTAGTGGGCAGCAAATTCAAGTTTTGCTTTTTAGAACTTTCTGGAATTTTTTTCCTGAATATTTTCAATCCATGATTGGTTGACCCAAAGACGTGCAACCCGATGATACGGAAGGCTGACTGTATATGAATATCAAACTAATCTACAAAAGTCATCACATGACTGTACATCAATATTGAAAGAAGCTAGAAATCACACAGAAATCATGCAACAAATGAACGGTTGGTTTCAATTTTTATGGGTGGTCTGCTTCTCTGCGGTTCTGCTAGCCATCATTCAGAACAGTAGGGAAAGGATCAGAAACTATACAATGCTTCAATGTAGCCAAACTTTTCAAAGTCAGATACTTTGATACTTTCCAAATGGCTTTTATCCTGCAAGATTTAGGGTG
This sequence comes from Balaenoptera acutorostrata, assembly GCF_949987535.1. Classification (NCBI taxonomy): domain Eukaryota; kingdom Metazoa; phylum Chordata; class Mammalia; order Artiodactyla; family Balaenopteridae; genus Balaenoptera; species Balaenoptera acutorostrata. The sequence continues at coordinate 16,079,879 of NC_080081.1, forward strand.
TGGGAAACAGCCAGTATTCCCACTGGGGATGGCGACTCATCAGATTCTCCCTAGCAACAACCAAACTTAGGCAATCCTATCACACCACCACAGCTTTTCTAAGCTCTTTATAATTTTCCAGTATGAAAGCTAGATTTTTTTTTTTTTTTTGCCTTTTCCACAACAGGATCATTGCCATTCTAGCAGATTTTCCAATTATTCTAACAGCATTCTTTGAAGATCAAAACAAGACCACATTCTGAAAGCCAGAGAAACTGTTAGAAAGAAATGTGTTGATGCTGATAGTTGTGAACACTTTTGCCCATTTAAAACCCCCAAACTTTGGCCAAGCCATGATTTTCATTTCAGTTAAAATCAATACTTTATTCATTCTGTGAGAATGCCCTGATGGTTATTTCAATAACATTCCAATTAAAGTAACTGTGCAGAAGGCTTCTACATGTTTCCATAAATTAAAAAAAGTAAACAATTTTTTGTCTATATTTTCTCATGACTAAAATCCAACTGAACTATGAATATATCTGTTGGCTGAATCACTGACAAAAATCTCATCTCTCTAATATACAAAAGTGGGTCATAATTTTTTCATGTCCCTGAAAGAAAACGACGGTGATTTACATTTGCTATTATTTTACTTAAAACAAAGTCTTATAGTATTACAATACTACTACAATTCCAGTGCCAACATAAGTGCTATTAGAGATATTAACCTGGACTATTGACAATTTGTTATATTTTATCAATGAGCAAGCTTCGATGTCTAAGTTACGTCTTAGCTGGCTAGGCATACTTACATTAGAAATATTAGTACTGAAAAGCACATTTTCTTCATTATAAAGAGCTGACCAATAATGAAAATAGAGAATACAGAGACACAGTTGAGATCGATGTTCTTGTTCAAAGTCATACTGTTAAGAAAAATAACTTTTTTCCTTAATCACTTTTCTTAACCATTTTGACTCTTCTAAGTATTTTTATCCTTCTTCCAATTTTGCCCCAACTATGGTTTTGCCAAATATTTATTGAATGTCAAATGGTTGTAGCTCAGATCTATGGTTTTGTAAATAACACAACTTGGTTCTCTATGAATAATTAAATACATGAATTCTTTACATGTTCACCCATTTATTCATTCAACAGATATTTATTAAGCACAGTGTAACTAATAAAAACAATACATGTTTTCATGATTGTACACACTATACACACAAAATATATATAAATAGTTATAAAGCATGGACTGAACTTGAATCGTTAAACGTAAGATCTGTAACAAAATGCGTGAAAGTTCTTTGCCAACCTGAGGCTTTTGCCTGTGCCTATGTACTTGGCACATGGCAGCTGCTCAGTAAATGTTTGTCTTGTAAGAAGAGGTGCAGCTAAATTACTCAGGTAGTGAAAAGCATCCTTCCCAGTTAGGATCATTAGAAAAAAAATTTGAAATGGAAATATCTCAAAAAAACCTTGACACATGGAAATAGTTCTAAGGTGAGCTATTTCCTCATCTTTTTCCCACTGAATTTTGTTTTTGATCTCTATCACAGTGGTTGTTTTACTGTATTTAACTTACTTCTTTTTATGCCCATCTCCTATTCCAGAATATGTAGAATATGTGTTCTCAATTGTTGCTTGTGTGTCATTAAGTCTTTGTATCCTTAGCATATATGTATTTCTTCAAAATATATATGATAATTGTTCCAGTCATGTTTTAAGTAAATTATCTTGGATCTTTATCTTTAAAAGCTCTTGTTCTTCAAATAAAAGTACCATAATGTTGATTTTATAGCTTTACGAAAGATTTCACATGCAAGCAAGTATATTCCTTGAAGATTTTTAGAGACTTTTTTATGCCAGAAAGAAAACTATAATCTTACATGACATTTTAAAATAATCGCCATAGTAACATGCTCTCAAAATTTTCACCCTGCAGGAAGTTACTGCAATTTCATTTACTAATGTAGTTGAATTTTGGAAGACAGTTTATTTAAAATGTCCATAAACATACACTTCTACATTTATGCAACTTCAGTGTTCAATGCTAATTCAAGACGAACAGTACCTGACATAAGGTTATCTAAAGCTACCCATTAATGAAGACTTCATTATGCATGTCTGGGTTAAAAGGTAGATGTTAAACTTTATATAAGAGCTTATGGATGTGTTGAGTTTGGGGGGAAAATTCTGGACTATTTTACTACCCACTATGCCTTATCATTCATCCATATATTCTATGATATCAATTGGCCCATTGTTTGGGGCTTCAAAGAATTTAGAAATAAGGAAAGGTAAGTGGGCTACTGAGAGCCTACTTTGTTCAGGCTAAATGCTAGACGCTGGGCACTGAGAGACTGAAAAGTCCTTGAAGTGCTTATAGCCTAATGAGGATAACAGATAGATAAACAGACAATTACACTACAGCCCATTAACCATGTTGGCAGAGTGTAAATGGATAGAGTCATTCTGCAGGGCTATTTGGTGATGTAAAAGCTGTAAAAACTTGCCTACCCTTTGATCCAACAAGTCTCCTTCTAGACATCTTGTCATTTATCTCTGGGTGCTTGGTTTCCTTGCTCTGTTTTTCCTATAGTTTCACTACAATCATGCATTACTCTGCTATTATGCCAAAAACTGTCACTTTTGGAAACTGATAAGTGCAGGTTGAACAGAGAGGACCAGAGAGATAGGAGATGAGGCTGCAGTAAGACTGGGAACCTTAGACAATTCTCTGGGGAATTTGGATTTTATTTAAGGAAGTAGGAGGGGAAAGAAAGTATGGGAGATTCAAAGCACTGGAAAGACAGTCCTCCATTAAGAGACAAGATGTAGATCCAGGGGACATTTCACAAGAGTTTGCGCACCCTGAGGTACATGCTTAGAAATGAAGTGCCACTCCCTGCGGGCCCATCTGAGCCCTCCTCATGCATGGGGTTTATGGCATTTCACTCTAGGTGGTCAGAGAGAACTGGCTTAACATGCCAGTTGAGCCGAACATTAAGCTGCATTTGACAGACAGAGCTTTTCAGCCTACCATCTTAAGTCTGCCTTAGAAATTTGACCTTAGGTTATCTTAACACCATTTAAATTTTGCTCATTAGCTTCCAATGTAATTTAGATGTTTGTCATCAACATGCCTTGTACAGCATGTGCTGAGAAGCAAGACAAAGACACTATTCTTTAAATTCTGCTAATCTTTAGGCCATAAAATCCTTTGTCCATCATTAACCGTGAACACCCATTTTTTCCAAAGAAATAAGTATGTTCACTTTGTTGTACAGCAGAAACCAACACAATGTAAAGCAATTATACTTCAATAAAGATATATATATATATATATAAAAGAAATAAGTACATTTACATTGCTTTCTAGGGTCTTGGCAATAACAACGCAGAGAAACAAAAACCCAAAGGGAAACAGAGACTCTGAGAGCAGGTCGTGCTCACCAGCACACTGCACACCGGCTCCACTCACACCCCACTTGGACCTTCCCAGTAGGGAAAAGGAACGGGCATTACCACTGGGATTAAATTCAAGGACTGTTCCAGGGCTCTCAAGGTAAGCAAGAGCATTGAATGATAAACAGCACTGAATGATGGTGGGTTTGCTATGCTTAGCATTAACAAATTTATAACTTGTGGTTAGATACCTTTGGATTTTGATACTGTTGACTTCCTTCTTGAAATTCCTTCCTCCTCTGCTTGAAAGATACATGTATTTCTGGTCTTTCTTGCTTCTTTTTGGACTACTCTTCTGGTTCTGACTTTTAAGAAACTCTTATTTCTTCTCCACCCTGGACCCGCTTTCATGTTTCTTCTCTCTCTTCTTTGACCACTGCTCCTGCTTTTCCTAACTCTTCCTCTTCTAAATGCATTTTCTTCCCAGATGGCGTCCCTGCCCCTCTTCTCTTCTAACTCTCCTCTCATTCTCCCTGTAAACTCATTCATTCCACAGCTCCCACAATCACCACCTGTGTTTTAGATGAATATCAAATTACTCTTTCCAGCATCAACACTCTCCCAAAGATAAACTCTCACATTTCCATAGACTCTCACATTTCCATCTGCCTCCTGGATAACTTGAAAACTTACTGCTGCTCAAACCAAATTTACCATGTTCCATCTGACATCAGCTCCACCTTCTGACTCTTCTGTTTATTAATGCACCACAGCTCCTCAAGTCACCCGGACTCATGTATCAGTATCACCACCTCCATGCCATTCTGTCTCTACCAGTGCAATCAACTACCAGGATTCTAACACAGAAGACAAAGTAACAGAAGGGGTATTGTCTCCACCCACTATCACAAACCCGACATTTACAACTCTTCTATGAAACAGAATGAGAACGCTCAGTGATTACATAAAATAGGTCTTTATCTTTGTGCCACTTATTGCCACTAACCGTTAAAGACAAATTTAATTAAGGACACATTTGTTGGGAATAGGAACTAAAAAACTGGATTCCTTAACACAGATTTCAGGGATTTATGTCTATCGTATACTAACTTATGAAGTTAACAAAAATAATATAATATCTTAGGTAAACTTCATAGCTTCTTAGAAATAGTAATTTGAAAGCTGGATACACCTGAAAATTATGTAAGATTATTCCTCATTGTGTGTATGTGAATTAGATTTTCTTATTTGAAAAGTTTATTACAAAATGTCTGAGTTTTTGAAAAAAGGTAATTTAAAAAATATTTTTACAATGGATTTATAAAGGAAGCCCCAAAAATAACTGGATCAGAATTTATATTCTAGGTTATGTGCCTCTTCCTTTGTGTTTCAGCTTCTGAAATTTCACTCATTATAGAGTTCACTACTTCATATATAATGGTTAGATGTAAAGTAGGCACTAGTCATACCATGTGTACCAGTATAATAAATTGTTTTTCTTGTTTGTTATTAAATCTATCAATTAATAATTTTACCTTAAATTTAAGTGCTAATAATATATTCCATCCATAGCTGTTTGACTTAGTTTATGTGATATATTTCCAATGCCTATAGAAACAAAATTATGCAGTGTTTGTTATATTTCCTATAGGAAGACATACACATTCCTGCATTTTGTCATGTTGAGGATAGGATGATGTCACCTTCACCATAAGTACAAGATTTATAGCAATGTCCAAATCTACCAACAACTTAGACAGCCTTGGAAATGAGCTCTAATGGACAGGAACAAATCTTTAGAGTTCAGACATGTGTGACCTGAGTGCTTGGGGGCTCATGTACTTGGGAAACACACCCAGAGAATATGAACCTCTAACAAGGTGGGGCAATAGGAAATGAGCTCTTTACCTTTGCATTCAGTATGAGAGTAAAGAGTTTGCTGATTTTGACTAAACAAGTCTCCTAAAAATAAAAAAAAAGAAGAGAGAAAAGAAAAAAAAAAACAAACCCCACATTTCCTTCCAAGCTAATTCTAGAAGAAAGGATTCCTTTTCTTTTAAGGCAGGAATGGGAAATACATTAGTTGGATTGAAATGAAAGAACTATTTTGCAATTACCTTTGAACAACTATCAGATTCTAACAGCAATGTAAGAATGTTAATAAGAAATCTTTAGATAGGAAAGAGGTCAAGATAAATAAGAATTAACCCATTCTGAACCTCTCATTTTTAGGCAACAAAAAGCACTTATTGAATGTCCTCTAAAAGCCAGATCATATGTCTTTCACCTGGAGAGATCATGGATTAGTGTCCTTTACCTGGAATGGCATAGCACGGTGATGGATGTACTTGTAGAAAAGAAGCTAACTTCAAATGCTATCTTCTTTAGCTTTATTATTTACTATAAGCCAACTAGTATTACTTGCTTAAGAGTTGCTTGTGATAAAAGGGAGCCTTTTCCCCAGGTCCTGATATCAAGTTTGCAGTCATTTCTCTGCAAAAACATGGCTCTCCTAAAAATTAACAATATAATTAATCCTTTACTCCTCAGTTTTAAACAATGCACAAAACGAGTGCAAATAAGTACTTTTTAAAGAAAAACTTACAACTGTCATATCTATTCCTGCATCAACTCTTACTAATTCCAGCTGCAGGAAACTGTTGTGTGATTGCTGGGGTCCCTGCAAGCAGTACTTCCACGCTGACGCTTATCACTGGCTGGGCTCCGCTGCCGGTCAGCTCTTGCCTGTGGCACTTCAGTTCTGCAACTGACTTTGGTATTAAATTCATTTTAATTAAATGCCTGAGCCTTGCTGGAAAGATGCTATTAATTTTGACACCAGCCTTCCTCTGGAGACCCATTCAGTTCTTCCACTGAGTCCCTCTCTGGGACAGGAACTGGTTCTCTGTTTCCTGAAGCTCGTCTCTTTCTCCACAGTTGTGACTTTGGTGGGTTCCCCAAATGGCCCAGTTACTAGCAGGAGGCAGGTGATTAGCTTAAATATCACTCCCATGCCACATGAATCATTGATTGGGCACCTGCCAGGTGTCACAGGCCACGCTAACTGCTGTCCCTACATTATCTCATTCATGCTACACATATTTACTAAAAGACCACGTGTGCCAGGCACTTCGCAGAACAAAAACACAGCATCCCGCACGACACACCCACGCTCTTTCCTCAGTGCGTGGGCTAAATGGTCATTAAAAGAGGCAGGCTGGTGGAGTCTACTGATTGTAATTTTACACATTTCTTAGTTATTTGAATTGATCCCACAATGTATTGCATTTATAACTGAGACAACAATGTTCTTTTCAAAAGATTATTAAGAAGATTGTGGTGGTTATCATGATCAAATCTAATCTCAACAGTCCAGTGAAAACTTCTGCTGATATTCATATAAGAATCATCATCTAAAAGAATCTTTACCTTGGGGACAAACAGAAGTGGAGTCGGACGTGAAAAAGAGAAAAAGGAGAAAGGAGATGGCAGATCGGGATAGTTTTGCAGAGTAATCTTGGGACACAAACTAGAAATTAGGGTCCAGCATGCAAAGTATATCTGTATACATACTTGAAGGGAACTCATCAAATTTGAAATCTCTGCTTTATTCTGATGTGTTCTGGAATACTTAGCATGGTAAAAAACCAAAGCTACTAACGAAGTCAATTTATCAATTAACTCATTTATTCTTTCTTACTCTTTTGAGAGCTTACTAAAGATTAGTCTATAATTAAATGATAGACATACAGTGGTAATAATTCAGACCAAAATCTCTGCCCTCCTGAACTTGTGTGTGGGAGGAAAGTAACACTAAAATAAGCACAAAATTAAATATGATGATTTTAGATAATGACAAGTCCCAAGGGAGAAATAAAACTGTAGAATGTGATGGGATGTGAGTAGGATGAGGGCATGTCAGAGGGTGTCTCTGAGTTGAGACGATCTAGAAGTGCCAGATACAGGGGGATCTGGAGGAGAGGGTGGGGGAATCATTCCAGGTGGGGAGGACAGTAAGTGTAAAAGCCTGTGTCAGGAACAGTTTGTGGGTTCAGGGCACCTGGAGGACGTTAGTCTGACTGGAGAGAGAGAATCACTGATGGTGAAAGTGGAGAGTTACACGGGGCTCAGTCAGGCAGGGATGGTTCTCCCTGGTAGGAAGTTTAGATGTCCTTCTATCCGCAATGAGAGATCACGGGATGGAATAACATGATGTGATGCAAACTTTACAATCTGTCTGCTGAACAATGCGCCGCCAGGAGCAAGAAAGGATGTCGGGAGGCCGTTTAGGAGGCTGTGCAGAATTCAGGCATCCAAGATATGATAGTGGCTTAGGAAGAGGGAGGCAGTGGAGACGGAGTGAGGTAGTCACATTGAGGATAGATTCTAAAGGTAGAACACTCGGGAATTACTAGTGGATTGAGTGTGGACAGTGAGAGAAGTAGAGGAATCGAGGATTCTCCTGAGTTTCTCTCTTGTGAACACTTCGTAGATGCTGGTGCCTTAGTCTAATTAGGGATGGCTGGCGAGGAACTGGTTTGCAGAAGGAGAGAAATCTGAGCAAGTTCGAGAACCCTGCTGTTACATGAAGATTCTCCTTTGCATATGCTTGTATTCATTACATTAGTAAAATGGTGACAAAGATTCTTCCATCTCAAGTACCAGATCATTTTACATCAAGGCCTTTCAATCTCTGCCCCATTGATAGCTTGTAATGCGGGGCTGTTCAATGATGTTTAGTAGCATTCCTGGCCTCTACCCATATGACGCCAATCACATCCTTCAAATTGTGACATCCAAAAAAGTCTCCAGACATTGCCAAGTGTCCCCTGAGGGGCAAAACTGCCACAGTTGAGAATATATATATATTCTCTCTATATGGAACCAAAGCAGAATATCAGAGTCAAGAGAGGCCGCTTCTCCAGGCTAGGAAAACTTATTTCCCTGAATATAATAGCAATTGGCTCTTAGTCACTCCCCACCCCCCCAAAATTATGGCAGTGTTAACAGAATTACAATGTTGTAGTTAACTTTAACTGTCAATATTTTAGAAATTAAAATAAGAAAGAAGTTGACAGTGTTAGGCTTTCTTATAGAAAATTCTGTGGCAAATAACAATGAATAGTTTAGTGATTGTTTTACACAAGTGGGCATCAGTATGACTTTCCTCAATGATAAAAAAAAAAGAAAAAGAAAAAGAAATTAACACAAAGTGTTCCTCCCTCCTCTAAAAAATGGTAAAGAACAGTGTAACTGTTTAGTGAATAGTTGAATTTTCTTCTAAACTGTTGTTTTAGTGTCTCACATGAAGGTACAATTTGGCAACTTTTGTTGAATGCATGCCAGCCATTAAGGGTTTCCAGAAGCACTGGAGATTTTTAGCACATGGTTGTTTTCTATTTTGGGAAAAAAAAATCCCATTCTAAAATTTGGTTGCAACATTTTTCTATATTCAAAATATACTGAAATTAAAAATTTTTTCTTTACTATTTAATTTTTAAAATTATTATTTAAAATCTAAGATATTTTGGAACAAATAAAGTGGCTAAAACCATTTGTGGTAGGCAGAGAAATGGATCCCCTTTTTCCTGGATGTCTGCATCCTAATCCCTGAAATCTTTTAATACGTTATTTTACACAGCAAAACAGGTTTTGAAAATGTGAAACAATTAAGTATCTTGAGATGGGGAGATTATTCTGGATTATCTGAGTGGGTCCAGTGTCATCACAAGGATCCTTAAATGATGCAAGTGGGAGACAGAAATTCAGTCAGGGATTTGAAGATGTGATTCTGCTGACTTGGAAGATGGGGGAAGGCATCGCCAGCTAAGGAATGCTGGTGTCCTCCAGAAGCTGGACAAGGCCAGGAAATGGACTGTCCCCTAGAGCCTCCAGAAGGAGTGCAGCACTGAACACATCTTGATTTTAACTGAGTAAGGACCATTTTGGACTTCTGACCTCCAGAACTGTAAGAGAATAGATGTGTTGCTTTAAGCCAAAACGTTTGTGGTAATTTGTTACAGCAGATAGAAAACTGATACATCGCTTTATAAGACTATATGGTATAGAATAAACTGTTCTTTACTGTAAAGTTTCTATTTTTAACCACAAAAACATATCTTTTGATTAACTGTTGTATCAGAGTTTCAAATATACTAAAAAGCTGAGAAAAATCCATTTGAGTGTTTCTCCTCAAGTGTTTTTCACTGGCAAGTTTTAACTTCCAAATGTATTTTGTTCTCACATACCTTCAAAACATCTTCAGGAAACATCAGGATACTATTGAAATTTCCTCAATGACAAATAATCTCATTTGATATTTCAAAAAAGGCTTTTATGTAAATAATGTCAGAGATTTGAAAAATAGCATTGAGCACTTATATTTGATTCAAAGATCATAAATTTGAATACATGAATCATATAAATTAGCAATCAGTCTGAAAACCTGTTTTATTTATTTCTTTCCTTGGTTCTTATCTGAAAAATAGGAACTACATTAATCAAAAAATAAATGCAGTGAAAATGAAATGCAAAAATCATCTTCATTAATACACTTAGGGTAAAATTTCAAGTACACAAGTAAAAAAGAAATTTAACATTTGAATCTCCATCACCATATTTTGTTCTCCTGCTTTTCCTCACTCCAAAAGATCCTCATTTAGAAACACAGGGAATACCTCAGTTCCTTGTACCAGTAACACTGGCTTAAAATAATAATAAGTAAAACCAGTGGTTTCTACAAGACAGAAATGTTTTAACACCTGACTTCCAATCTGTTTTGATATACAAAAACCTTTGGAAAAGGGACAAAATGTGTCTGACATCAAAATTCACTCTATAATGAAGTGTTATTGTGAACTTCTGGTGTGATGTTTAGTCTGGTGTTACACAAAGATGGAGGATAAAGTCGATTAGCACAGATCAAATGGGTTATTTTAAGAACAACTGATTATCATCCTCTATGAAGTCAGTATAGTTTAATAAACTGAACTCTGATATTTTGATCTGTGTTTATTACCTTAAAGGGCGAAGGGGAGTATGATTAACATGCATGGTTTAGAGCTCGGGGCTTTACAAACAGTATCTTATTTAATCCTCACCACACTCCCTTGAGATAGTGTTAGTAACCCCACTCTGTAATTGAAAAATCTAGAGTTCTGGGTATTTAAGTAACTTGCCAAAGGTCAGACAACTTAGTAAGTGACAAAGTCAGAATTCGGAAAGAATGCAGTTGTAGAGTCTGATGCTAAAGTGTACGTCGTCCAGTACAACTTGAGCCTCCCACTCTCTCCTGTTTCCTCCTCACTTTAGACACCATTAGGTTCAGATGCCAAAATGATTAGTGACGTCACACAAAACCTAGTCTCAGAGGAGTGACAAAGAATTTTAACTGTCTTGTTTTTGCTTAGAAAGAAATGGATAACAGAATTAAGATTAAGAAATTTCAAAGTAATTTAACAGAAGTCAGTATATAGACTCCATAAAAAATACCTGATAGTCTTTGTTTATATCTTCCCACATATTACAGTGTCAATACTTAATTAACATGAAATTAATATATATGTAGTTGATATATATATTTTATCATATATATATATATATATATATATATATACACACACACACACACATATGCATACACACACACAGTTTTGATTGCACAACTCTAGGAATTTTAAAATGTAGCTGCATAGTCTTTGACATGACGCCCATAAAAATGTGGAGACCAATTCCTTTCCCTTGAATTGGGCTGACTACTATGACTTGGTTATGATGAATAAAAAGTGTCGTAAGTGATACTCTATACCTCCCCCTGGAACCAGGCGCCATGTTGTAAGAAAACCCAGGCAACTCGGAGGTCTTATGCCAACAGATCCTATCAAATCCCAGCTGGCTGCCAGTATCAACCACCAGATGTGTGAGTGAATGAGCCTTAGATGATTCCAGAAAAATTCCCTCCAGCTGCCCCAGCTGAATGAACTGAGTCAAGTAGAGTCCAGCTGTCCCTGTGAGCCCTGCTCAAATTGTAGATTTATGATCAAAATAGATATTATTGCTGTTTAAGTTAGTAAATGTATTAGTTTGCTAATACTTATAACTGTTTTGATCATGGGCTGCCATAACAAAGTAACACAGACTGAGTGGTTAAACAACAGTAATTTATTTCTTCACAGTTTTAGAGGATAGAAGTTCAAGATCAAATTGTCAGATGGGTTGGTTTCATTCTGAGGCCTCTCCCCTTGGCATGTAGATGCTGTCCTCTCCCTGTGCGTTCACATGGTCTTCCCTCTCTCTCTCTCTCTCTCTCTCTCTCTGTGTGTGTGTGTGTGTGTGTGTGTGTGTGTGTGTGAATTCTAATCTCCTTCTTATAAGCACACCAGTTACATAGGATGGGTCCCATCCATTTTTACTTAATTACCTCTTTAAAAGTCCCATCTTGAAATAATCACATTCTGAGCTACTGGGGGTTAGGGCTTCAACACATGAGGTTTGGGAGGACACAATTCAGCCTCTAAAATAAGTTTTGGGGCAGCCTGTTATGCAGAAATATCGAACTAGAATAGCAATCATACTGTTTCATAATAAAAACTAGCCAAATTTGTATTCTCCAGCATATTTATGTAGAAAGTATATTAATGTCAGTAGGGCATAAGGTAATTGCTGTTGGAAAAATAGTAGTAGTACTTAGCAGGGGCAGATGTCCTAATAAAAATAACCACAGCAAGGAGGATGAGAGCCTTCATGACTGAGGCATGTCTATAAACCAAATGATTCACTAAGTTCTACGCACACAAGATCTCACATAATCTTTACAACAACCAAAAAAAGAAAGCGTCATCCTTGGGTTATAGGCAGGACAACCGAGGCTAGGTGAGGAGGGAAGAAGAGAAAATGAAGACAGTGGTGGCCGAGAATCTTAGAAGGTCAGGATGCCTCACTTGCGAGGCAGGTATGGATTCAAATCCTGGGTCTCCCAAACATCAGCTTCTTCATCTTAAGAAACATCATGTTTCTTAAGTGACTTGCCCAAGGTCACACAGGGAAGGCTGAGCTGAGCTGAAAACTTGTACCTCCTGCCTCAGGGTACTGTGTTCCTTCCCCTGTCATTGTTCTCTTTTAAAAATATTCCTTTAAAATGAGCTGTAGAGGATCCCACGCAAAATTTGTTCATTTATTTATCTCCTTTATTCCTCTACTGCCCTGAAAAATTACAAAACCATATCGCCCATTGGAAAGAATGTGATTAGAGACAGTGCAACACTGGGTATATAGAAAATACTCCACAGTTAAAACACATGCTAGGGGAATTACTGATTCTCCTTTTAAAATTGCCCTCTACATGAATATATTTACATCTTGGAGCTTTCCATGGATGCATGTTAAGTGGCTGAGAAATTACAGGGACGTGAGACCAGCATGAATTCCCAGGTGACTGTAATGCAATTTTAAGTGAATTCGTTTTTTTTTGGGGGGGGGGAGTGGGGTGGGGTTAAAACAATACAAATTTATTATCTTAAGATTCTGGAGGTCAGAAATATGAAATGGGTCTCACTGGGCTAAAGTCAAGGTATTGGCAGGGCTGAGTTCCTTCTGGAGGCTCTAGGGGAGAATCCATTTCCTTTCCTCAACCAGCTAAGCAAACTCTTTAAGAAGCATTGGTATTTCCGAAATGACAGTTGACAATGGCACAAAGGAAAGGAATCATTGGCTCTTTGTTCTACATCACATGATTGGCTCCTTATACTATTATGTCAGTAGGGAGTTTTGTTTTTCATCACCCTCCTTCCTAGCAGTGACCGCCTCGTGGGGTGGCAGATGGACCCTGTCAGACAGGATCTACGGCTGTCCAGGTAACTGGACAGGTTAGCTGGGCTGTAAACACGCACCACATCTGTGTGCGCTATCTCAGCTTGAGGGAAATAATTTTCTCAGAGGTCATGTCAGCACTGCATTGTTCTGACCCTGACTCCTGTTTGGAGTTAAACTGGAGAATAAGCCGATCAACAATGCAAAGCATAGGAATGTGTGAGAGCCTTTCCCACCCAAGGCTGTGAAAAAAAAAAAAAAGAAACTTGAATGGCAGTATGAGGGATTCTGTTACTTTCCATGTATTTTGCTGCATCTGTCAGTGGCACGGATGTATTAAAAGGAGTTGAATTTTCTTAGGTCTTGCACCCTGACTAAAAATTCAGTTTTTAAATGTTGCATAAAGAGAACCTTACTCAGTTGAGCACTACGTATGGAATAAAAAGCATTTCCCAACTTCCTTTCCTCCCACCTGCAACCAGTAGTATCTATGATAGAGAGAAAGATTTGCATTTAGTGTTTCTGTTGTTGGCCAGGGCAGATATCACATAGATATATTCAGAAGAGGGTTCAGTCAGGTTAAAATCCTACAGCAGTATATTTGCTTTATCTTGGTTTCTGTTTGGTTTGGTATGTCTGCTTGCCACTCAAATAATATAAAGAGTAGGTAAAAGCTCTTTCAGCAACGTGTTGTTGAGAGACAGCTACTTCTAGGTAGTATCAGATATTTGCCTGCGGATTTATTTTTCAGTTTAGTGATAGAAAAAAGAGAGAGAGAGAGAGAGAGAGGAAAGGGGAGAGGGAGGGAGGGAGAGAGAGAGAGAGAAAGAGAGAGAGAGAGAGAGAGAGAGAGAGAGAGAGAGGCACCCTTACCTAGATCCTGTCACCCAAATTAACTCCTTCCTTCCTCCACAAATAGCCAAAGATGTCATTGATGAGAAAAATAACATGCCACCACGCACATTGAAGTGATGCCCTAAGGCAAATTATTATTTATTTTGTAATTTTACTTATCATTTATTATAATAATTATTAACATAATTTTTATTTACTTAACAGAAAAGAGTACAGGGAGATGTACGTATGCAGGCAGAAATTTTTAAATCTCTAAATATAGGCTATTGGGACTTAAGATCTAAAGGTAAGTATTCACGTGTACAGAGAACCCAACTAACATTACTGAAAGAGGACAGGCCCAGGTTCCGCGGGGAACGAAAGCTGGTAAATCAAGTCCATGTTTGTGAGAATGATAAATGGGCACCATGGGAAGAAGCATCATGGGCTAAAAAAGAATATCATATCTCAAACTTTAACCATTTCTGAAGTCTCACTCAAATGTGGACACATTCTTCATTTGATCCTGCACTGTAGAAAATCCACGGAAGCGGGAATTCCCGGGCAGTCCAGTGGTTAAGATTCCGTGCTTCCACTGCATGGGGCACAGGTTCGATCCCTGATCCGGGAACTAAGATCCCGCAAGCTGCGTGGCATGGCCAAAAAAAAAGAAAGGAAAAAAAAGAAAATCCATGGATGCTTTGCCCGAGCCTCCTCCAGAGGAACTCTGGGGACTTCACTCTGATTTCCATGTGTCTAATATGAAGGGGAGAGGCATGAAAACACACCGTTTTAGCTCTAACTCCAGTTTCTCTTATATAATTCTTCATATCTATCAAGGCTTTAGAGCTTGGTCTGTCACCAAGGCTTGAATCCCATAGCAGCTCATTCTGAAGAAAAGTGTAAGACTGAAAGGACAGTTGATTATTTAAGCTTCCAGGATGTCGTTCTTACACTGATTTGAGAATGTATCATGTAAAAGCTGTGGTGCTGGGTGCTGGGAATAAAGGCATAGATAAGACACAATTGTAATCATCTGGAACAGCTCCCAGGAGAGCAGGAGAGGTACAGAGGTTACCCCACAACAATGATGGAGCCCGTCAGCACTGTAATAGATGACATGTTGATTCGCTCGTTTCGGGGCATGATGGAGAAGGTTTCAGAGAAGAGGTTACACTGATGAAACAGACAGCCTTTACTGAGAGCTTATTACAAGCGAGACATGATGCTGGGTGCTTCGTAATCACTATCTTATTTATATAATCTTCTCAATGAATTATAAGGAGGGTTTTATTATTAACCCCACTTCAGAGATAAAGAATTGAGGATAAAAGATGTTAAGTAACTTGTCCAACATCCTGTAGCTAATGAATGGCAAAGCCGAATCATCAACCCCAGGCTGCAGACTCCTCTGCTTCTAGGGTGTCATATTCTCCCTCAATGTGAGAGGAACCTCAAAAGAGCAAACAGGATTTATCAAGCAGACAATGAAACGCTCAAGGTTTTCTACAAAGGGTTTTCTAGAACACATATAAAAATGTAACCCATAACGTTGTCGCTCAAAGGCACTTTACCAGAACATAAGCCACCTTGTTTTATGAATTGGCAATGTTCTGGAACATTCCGTATAAATGAAATTTCTGGAAATAGCTTCACTTAAAAAAAAAACAAAAACAAAAACCACTGAAGTATACATTACAGTCATTTATTGCCTCAACCACTAGCCCCAGGCAAGCACTAATCTGCTTTCTGCTAGTCTATGTAAGCGCTGCTTTTTTCAGAACTTCAGGTAAAGGGAGGATCATACAGAAGGCAGTCCTTTGTGTCTGGATTCCTTGGCTCAGCATAATATCTTTGAGATTCATCCACAACAATCCACTTATCAATATTTTGTCTCTTTTTCCTGCTGCGTAGTATTCCTCTGCATGGCTACACTATGACTGCTTGCCCATTCTCCTGTTGATGCACAGTTGAGTTATTTCCAGTTTCTGGATGAAAATAGCATGATTTCTAAGAAGGCGTATAGGAGCTCCCTCTTGAGACTACTGCTACAATGAACTATCCCATCACTCACCTGTTTTTCAAAGTTTGCAGAGCCCACGGCTCTTTGGTCTTGGACACAATGTGCCTTTGATTCTGGCTCTAAGAACTCTGTGTCTCCGCTTATCAAGTGCCCTTCAGCTCTGACTCACATTTTCTGTTTCTGCATGGCTCTTAATCCAATTTTGATCTATGAGTTTTGGTTCAATTCAAATTGTGGGAGCTCAGAGAATCTCATCTCTCTAAATTGACCTATAATCATATCCCAATGAAGTCACCATGAGCTGATGATATGAAGGTAGCGGTGAGCACTGCACAGACCAATTCTTTCAAATTCTCTATCAGCTCTTCCTTTGCCATAGGTTTCTGAAACTAATGAAATTCTACGTCTGAATTACTCTTCTCTCCCAAAGGCAATCAAAACATGTTGGATTAGTAAAGAAGAAAATCTCAACGCATGAGAGATGAAGAAATATCTTTGTTATCATGTTCCTGGATGAAAGAAGCCAAAAATGTGATAGTCAGCGTGGGCCTGCAAAGCTTGCTGCGTAGTCAGGATGCCACAGGGTAGCGGTTTGCGGGCTACACCTCTGGTCAAAGGCTCCATCTCCCAGACAAAAGGTTACAACCTCTGGCCTTAGACTAAATCCTTCCATCACATCCACAATGGAGATATCTGGAAAGTTGCTTAAGTGAAGTGCTGTCTGTCTGCAGAGCAGAAGTGATAATCTGTAGAATCCTTTGGTGTTTCATGCTCTACATCATTATTGGCATGTCAGACCTGACGGCATGAAAATGAGATGAACCTCAGCAAAAGGATCTTGAAGTAGGTCAGACAGTTATCATGGCAATAGGTAGAAAGCCTGCTTTTTATTTGGCCATTCTTTTCCCAGACAGTATGTTCCACTGAACTTGAAGTGACCCATGATTATAATAGCCATTTTATCTTCCAAATGAGGAGGAGGAGGATTTGGGGACAGTACATTTACCGTCTTTTCTAAGAGCCTCAAAGGAACTGTTACAAACCATATTCCTCTAAAACGTCTTCCCGGCTGATTTGAGTTTTGCCTGGTGTCACCTACCACAATCCAACTGTGAGGCCGTGTCCATTCACTAACACATTTAATGCCCTAAGCCCTTTTTAGTATATTTAAGGTTAAAAAAAAACCCCAAACAAACCTATTTTCAAGTGCATTTTGAAACATGTATTTTTATCATCTTCACCCAGAACTTGGGTAACTTAAGTCACTAGTTCTTACACTGCAGAAATCATCTCTGTGCATCAATAACTACCCACTTAACCCAGGATTTAGCTCCTGGGCACCTGCAGTGTGGTACAGTGTCTTGCGTTCTAAGATCAGGCCAGATGACGGAGGTGTCACATTCTAGCTCTACCTTCACTAGGATTGCAACCTCAGGCAACTAGCTTAGCCTCCTTGTGCCTCAGGTTTAGTATCTGTAAAACGAGAATGATGATACAATAATAGGAACTATCTTTGAAGGTCATTGCATAGATTAAATGAAGTAACAAATGCCTGGCATAGAAGAAGAGCTCAATAAATATTAGACATTATTATTGCCCTCCTACATCCTCTGGCGTCTAAAAGAATAAGTGGAAGGCTAGATCTCCTTCTATGAGAATCATTCAATATCATTGAGGGGTGGGGTAACAAGGCCTACAGAGAAAGGAAGCAAGGAGGGTACCAGGCAGTACTGTACACTGTTGGCATTTTATACAGATGGAAGGAAGGTTTAAATGATGTGTCACATACTCACAGGCGGCATCAGACGTGCCGTTAATTGTGCAGAACAGTCACTTAGTGCAACAGCAGTTAAGGGCAGTGCTGGGTGCACCTGGGAGGACTGGCCAGAGCAGTGGGGGTTGGAGCAGATGGAGAAGTGATAGAAAGGCAGTGATCCTCTTATATTTAACGAGTACATAATCACATACAACTGAGACTCAAACATTGATTCAGTTATTATAAGGTAAGCATTTTCTTCACAATGCCTAAGTATTTGCTACTGTACCTCATTTGAAACTAGGTAGGATAACAGTATATCCAAAATACAGAAGAAAAAAGAAAACTGGGAAATTTTGCTCATAAAGTTGACTAAGCCCATTTTCAAGGAGCAATGTATTTTTAAAAGTGTTCCCCATACAGGCAAGATGGAAAGGCATTTTAGAAGCAGGACAGTCATATTTTAAATGTTTTGACTAGAAGTGACTTCATCTTTTATTTTTCCAGTGCAAAGGTTCTTTCCCAACACACCTCTGAGTGAGTCTGGGAGACCACTTCTTCCTCTTGCCACACAAATGCACGTCCTACATAGTGGACTCCCATTTACTAAAGGACTCTGGAAATCTGAGAGTAACAGTGGAGGCTGGACCCATTTGTCTCATAAACTGTATCCCAGTATGAGAATGTCATAGTAAGTCATAAATGCCATGGAGATGCTATTTTCATCAGGGTAAACTAACTACAAACAAGAAGTTTATGATGTCACAATGGATCGGAGTTATATTTATGACTGTCCAGTGAGGAACACTCCTTTAGCTGTACCAAACAGAAGATTTTTATCTACCGTAAACAGAGCATAACCAGTTTACTGTTTCCATTAACATGTAATGTGTGATGAATGTGCTTGGAGAATATTAAAATCCTGAAGAAAATAAGGCCTTTGGCTGACGGTGGCATAAGAACACTGTTCTGTTGGATTTAACAAACTACCAACAAAAAAATGATAATTATAAAATTTTCTACTTCTGAATAATCTACAATAGAGACTGACAAACTTTAACTGTAAAGGGTCAGATCGTACACATTTTCAGCTTTGCAGACTGTATGGTTTCCGTAGCAACTACTCAACTCTGTGCTTGTAGTGAGAAAGCAGCTACAGATAACATGTAAGTGAATGAATGTGACTGTGTTCAAATAAGATGTTATTAACAAAAACAGGATGCAGACCAGCTTTGGTCCTCAGGCTGTAGTTTGTCAACACTTAGTCTACAATAAATTAATTTGAAAAGATAATTTTTTACTACTTGGTTGTCTCTGGTGTGTTTTACAGCTCTTGGGCTTTAGACCAAAGGGGAAGGTCTAAATTAGAAGGGACCAATTCTCGTTTCCTTAGCTATGGGTCGAACAGCATGCAGGGATTCATTCTTTGGGCCAGACACAGTGTTAGGAGTAAGGATGTGGAGTTGAAAGAGCCCCAATCCCTTCCTCTTCTGTATCTTAAAAGATGTTATCAAAAGAATGTGTCTAACCAGAGAGAGAGAAAAAATAGATTAAAAAATGGTAAATTTTGAAAGTCTATAAACTTCATAGGGATAGAAAGCAGGGAAACACACAAATAGAATATACTACACTGGGAACAGAAGGGAATAATAAATGTCGATGGGGGTATTACTCTGGAAGGTCCATGATTGGATTTGCCTTATTATATACAGTGGCAAGTAAGCTCCCTTGTCCAATATATTTTGGGTTATACCATTTTCTTTATAGCCACTTTCTCCTATGTAGTTCCCAGGGATATAGACTAGGGCAGGATTTTATCTTCAGAACTGAGATTTTGAATTGGATCAAATCCTTTCTAAGGTATATGCACCACAAACTCCTCCCTCCTACTTCTATACTATTTGCTTGGGGACTCAACTTCCTGCCTGCATCAAATGCAGTACCTTAAGGGACTTTCCATTCTGGTTAGTCCCCTGTGTAGACCCCCTAAATATCAACTCAAGGAACCATAAAGCAGTGTAAATGTCTCCCTGACAGAAAGGAAAGAGCATTCTCAGGCTTGCTTATTTTCCCCAGAAGTCAGCTAAACTTTCATGTGAGTGGCAAAGCTCTATGAAGCCTCCTTCCTAAATACGTTAGAAATGCCACTCAGCTGGTACTGTGGGGAGAGAACTTAAGAAAAATTCAACACTGATAGAATTACATTTGTTCTTCATCCGATCTTGGTGAACTTTCTAGGCACTAGAGCATACTGCTTTTACTGTGCTGTCATTTCTGAAAACCGAATTGCACAAAAACTTTTATAATCACCCAGGAGAACTCCTAAATGGGTCTACTGTCATTCCATGAATCACAACACTGATGCAGGCTTCACGGTGGCCCAGCCAATTCCATACCCTGTGACTCACATAATCCTCGTAGCAGCTGGGACGGGGGCCCCCTACCTGCCTGCCAGGCGGAGTAGGGCTCCGAGAGCCAAGGGTGATCTCCCAGGATTTTATATCACCGAATACAGCCCTTCTGTTCTACAGAAGAGTGAAAAAGGCCCAGAGGATGAAGTAACTCGCCTAGTTAAAAGGTCATAGAGTGATATCACAGAGGCAGGAAGGGGCTCATTCTGGACCAGAGCTCTTTTCACTGTTTCCCAGGGGTCTCTACTTTGTGCTCATATATGGATTTAAAATAAAAGAGACAAAATGAGATAATGAAATTCATTAACTGACAGCTCAGAGTAAACTGGCGGCAGTAAACTGCCTTTCAAGAGATGAATGACACCAGGTGCCAGGAGGAAGCCTAAAATACAAGTTTGAAATGCCTTGACAGGAGAGAATTAAGACCTGGGCTTCCTGTTACTAGCCCACCACCATCCCTTCCTGGTGGCACTCTTCTGGTAGATTCTTCGATAACATAAGCGTTTGTATATGCTTTATGTGGTAACAGACACAGATATTAAAATACATATATATACTTGTACTTGAAGATTTTGCTAAACCTATACTACTAAAAATTATAAATGTTTGCTTCCCTTTTGAGTTTAATTACTGTATAGAGTTAGGTGTGTCATCTCTGAAATCAATGTCTTATTCTTATTCATTTATATTCCCAAGACCTGCAACACTGGCATACAATCGGTATACAATCGGTGCTCAGCAAAACTTCTTCATAAAGTTCATGAAAAGGAATTCTTTTTTTTTTTATTATTATTGTGTAATAAAATAAGGGCCATACAAAGTTGTAATAAAATAATATTAATAATAATAGGTAGCATTTTTGAATGGCCAGGCACTGTTCTAAGGGATTTACATGGATCTAACCTTTTAATTCTCAAGGCAGACCTACAGGGGAACTATTAGTACCCATTTTACAGAAAAAAAGAAACTGAAGCATAGAGATATTAAGTAACTGCAACGTGGTCCCCAAACTAGAAAGTAGAGGTTCCTAGGTCAGCATTCAAACCCCTAAACCCTGGTCCCTGAGTCCACCTTCTCAGCTACAAAAATTATACAGTAAGTTAACTTGTAAAAATTTTACTATACTGAGAGCAGCTAAGACAAAATGGGATTCAAAATATTGTTATAAAATAGTTATTTTGTGCAATAGCATTAGCTATGACAGATCTTGGCCAGCTATAAAGATCGTTAAGGTTCAAGAGTCTTCATTATTCTAACTTAACCATTCTCCATGTCACAAAAGTACAGAATAAATTTGGAATGCCCATCTCACTCCCCACCTTAAAAGTACTGGGGAAAGTTATAAGGCAGACATAAGAATATTATATGAAACAACTCTACAATTGCCCTATCACATCCATGAACGATATCAGGACATTCTGCCAAGGAATTCCTAACTTCTTTATTCTGACACATCATCAACCACATATACTGGTGCAAAAGATTGACAAGCAGCAAATGTGGGTCCATGTGTAACTCAATGTATATCCAGAAAAAACTACCCTACTCCCAAGAAGAGATGAAAATTAGCTTTCTCCTTCTCACATTTAAGAAAGTGAAGGGCTTCCCTGTTGGCGCAGTGGTTAAGGATCTGCCTGCCAATGCAAGGGACATGGGATCAAGCCCTGGTCCGGGAAGATCCTACATGCTGTGTAGCAACAAAGCCCGTGCGCCACAACTACTGAGCCTGAGCTCTAGAGCCCGCAAGCCACAACTACTGAGCCCATGTGCCACAACTACTGAAGCCTGCGCGCCTAGAGCCTGTGCTCTGCAACAAGAGAAGCCACGACAATGGGAAGCCCGCACACCGCAACGAAGAGTAGCCCCCACTCGCCACAACTAGAGAAAGCCCGCGCACAGCAACGAAGACCCAACGCAGCCAAAAATAAATAAATAAATAAATTTATTTAAAAAAAAACAAAAAACAGTGGAAGTAAAGGGTCCAACAATTTAAAGCACCTCTTCCTTAAAAAAATTGTACAAAGTATTGAATGTCTACTCTGAGCCTGGCACTAATGCAGCTTTGGAGATACATGGTCCCTCTCCTGCGGGTTTGTGAGAGGCACACATTCATCAAATGATCACACACCCAAAATGCAAAAACTGCAATGTGATAGAGTTAAGACAAAGAGGTGAACCTTGCTCTAAAAACCTATGAAGGAAGAGTTTTATCTAGGTAATCCATAGACTTCCTTGAGGAAGCAGTGCTAGTGCTGTTATCTAAGGAATAAGTAGAGGTTGGCTGAGAGTGGAAGGAAAGGAAGAGGAAGAGCAAAAGACACAAGCAAAGACCCTAAGGTGAGGGAAGCATGAAGGGTGAGGGTGTAGAGAGGTGAAATACAGCCAGAGGGGTTGGAAAGGAAGGTCCAGGCATTTGGGGTTGAGATAAGATTCTTGAGGGCCTGGTGTCATGTTAAGGAGTTTTGTGCTTATCCCAGGAGCACTGGGAAGCCAATAATGTATTAGTCAATATATTAGTCTTTGTCTCATTTTCCCCAAATTCACATATTTCCAGTGTGGATAGAAAACTGAGTGAAAGGGGATGGATCAGTAATATGGCTACAGAACTGTATGTTGCTAGCTACAATTCTCAAGTTCAAATAAATCTAAATTCACATAAAATACTAATATAGTTGTTAAGGGTTGAATTGTGTATTCCTTGAAAAAGATATGTTGAAGTCTTAACCCCCAGTGCCTCAGAATGAGACCTTAGCTGGAAACAGAGTCTTTGCAGTGGTAATCAAGTTAAGTGGTTAAGAGCTCAGACTTCGGACAAGACTGCCAAGGTTGACTGCCCACCTGCCAGCTGTGTATCCAGTCTCTGCTTCTATTAAATAGAATATACTCCACAGAGTTGCTGAGATTACATGAGTAAATAATGTTAAATACGTGGAAGTTTTTCTCTGTACTGATTCTTTCCCATTAGTACAATAGCAATTCTCATTTCTCCCATCTTAAAATAATAACAGTATGCCAATAATTGTTAATATGAATACATAATGATTTCCTTCCCTTGACCTTATTTCAAAGTCAGTTTCAATTTTTCCCCTTCCTTTTTATAACAAAATGCCTCAAAAGACTTGTTAATTCTTACAGCCTATGATGCTTCTCCCATTCTCTCTTAAAACCACTTAGGGGGCTTCCCTGGTGGCGCAGTGGTTGAGAGTCTGCCTGCCAATGCAGGGGACATGGGTTCAAGCCCTGGTCTGGGAGGATCCCACATGCGGCGGAGCAGCTGGGCCCGTGAGCCACAATTACTGAGCGTGCGTGTCTGGAGCCTGTGCTCCGCAACAAGAGAGGCTGCAATAGTGAGAGGCCCGCGCACCGCAGTGAAGAGTGGTCCCCGCTTGCCGCAACTAGAGAAAGCCCTCGCACAGAAACGAAGACCCTACACAGCCAAAAATAATTTTAAAAATATTAATTAAATAATTTAAAAGAAAAACAAAAAACAACAAAAAAAAAACCACTTAGACTTTCACCATCATCAACCCCAACAAAAATGTTACTCAAGACCATTGATGATCTCCACATTGCTTAATTCAGGAGTCCCTTCTCATCCTGATTTTATGTTGACCCATCTGCAAAATTTAGCATGGTTATCATACGTTCTCACTCGCTAAAGGTTTTTTCACTGGTCTTCTAGAACATCATATTCTCATGGTTTTTTTTTCTATCTCATTGGTTGATCTTCCCTGTCCTGTTTGCTGATTTATCCACTTCTGCCAGATTTCTTGAGATCGAGTCCTTGGATCTCCATTCTTCTCTATATTCACTCACTCCCTTGGTGATGTCATTTAATCTACAACTTAAATATCATCCGTAGTCTGATGTCGCCCGCTTGTTTATATCCAGACAAAACCTTTCCTTAGAACTCTAGATTCATACATTCAATTGCTTACTCAGCATCTCCACTCAGATAGACAAAAGATCTCTTAAACTTCATCTGTCTGAAACTGATCTCATATTCTTCCCCCCAAATGCACTACTTTCCAGTCTTCACCATCTCAGTGAAAGGCAACAACATATTTCCTGCTGCTCAGGGCAAAAACCTTACATGGCATCATCATAGATTTTTTCCTTTCTTTTCCACTCCACAACCTGTTTCTACCTTCAAAACAAAACAGAATTCAACCATTTCTCACTACTTCCATTGTTAGCTGATTTGAATATAATAGTCTGACTGGCGTACTTCCTTCTCCTCTTTCTTCCTACAGTCTGTTTCCAACATAGTATCCAGAGTTGCTATAAACCAGTTCATCATAGTCCTTTGCTCAAAACCCTTCAATCAGACCTGAAGAGCAGAAAACATATTTTACATTGGAGTGAAAAGAAGAGTAGCGATAAGGAAAAGACAGGATTTATAAGCATTAGGATATTAGAACAAAAACTCAAAATGAATGGATAAATATAATACTGTATTCTTCTACTGGAAGTAGGGTTTACATTTTCCATATTTTCAAAATAATAAGGTTGAGATGGAAAATTATGTTATGGAACCAAAACAGCAAGTTTAGATTCCATATCTAATAGACCTCACATATAAAGCATAAACCATCAGCCATTATTCATTCATATAGGATCTATTAATAATGTAACTGCAGTGTACTGGGCTGGTATAACAACAGGTAGTAACTGGGACTAATTTCACTACGATGAGAAAAGATGAAATGCTATGAATAAATACATATCAATAAAAAGGGCTTTTAGGCCTGAAGATACCAACTAACCCATCAAATAGTAGGTGGTAGATAATTCATATTCTTATATTGTAATTAATATTATTTAAAATAAGTGATTATCAATAGTGGTTGTAGTTTTTTTTTTGTTTTAGGGTAGAATTTGAACTATAACATTGTTTAATTAATGTGTGTTAGCAGCAATTTGCTCACTCTCAAAGTAAAATGAAATGTTAGTGGTATGATTCAATTCCTTCCTCTCCCCCATTATCCGCGGCCCACAAAGATCACTATTCTTTTTGACCCCATGTATTATTTGTGGACTATGCTACATAGTTTGGCACTTACATTTCATTTTTATTCTTTATTTTCGGTATGTCTATGTTTATTTCATCTTTTTAGATAAATCATGAGTAAGTAACTCAAGAGCCTATTCTACCTTTTCTTTTCCTCAAACTCTCAGAATAGTCAAAACTAGGTGATGCTTAATAAACATCAGTTTATTGGGATAACCCTACAAGATAACCTCTATGCTTTAACACACATTCATCTTCAGAAATCAATGTAATAGTTAATGATAGTCTTATTATAGTATATGATAACCTCCAATATTTTGTTCTATTTCCATTAGAACTTTCTCTTTTCCTACCTTGCTTTGCATAGCTTCCAAAGACCCCGAAAATGGCTGAATCTTTCATTTGTTCTTTTTATTCAGAAATATAGAAAATTTCTAATTTTCAAGGGTACAAATAATCTGTCATGGTATTACTTGCACCTGCTGGCAAAGCCGCCATTTTTTTATCCTCTAAAGGAGTCAAGAGCTGATCAAATTACTCTGGACAGCACCAGCACAAACCTTAAACTATCTACAGAATTCACAATGGGTTGACACAGCTGACTCTTTCCAAATCTCTCACAACATCTCTGATATTTTTATGCTTTACCATCTCCCACAGAGTGCTACTTTCAGTCTGTCGCTTTCTTTCTAGATGAAAAGTCGCTGTGATTCTCTCCTGCTGCTTATAAGTAAACTCCCTGATGTGTTTGCAATTTATTGTGGTCTATTTTCCTCTTTCCAATAAAGATGAATTTTTACAGCCCCTCTCATAGTGACCAATGTGAAAAAAAGCATTCAGAATGATAGGAGTGACAAGCAAAGTGCATTGCATGCAGTTGGTACTAAATAAATGATATGTGACTATAAATTGTTTATTGTCCCGCCATTTTAACACAGGAATTGCTGAAAAAGAATTTACAGCTAGGAATAGGTAGCAAGCAGTGACAAGGAGAAAAGGTAGTTGTTCTTCTTCAACTTCTACTTTCATTAAAGCCATGAAAAATTTTGTTTTGCCTAACTAAAAGTTTTCTCCAAGATAGTGGAACAACGAACCAACTGTGGAGGACAGCTGATGATGTATGATGACCCATGACCAAGGTCAAGAGTCACAATCCAGATATGGCTTACTTCTCCAATCTATTGGTTCCTTGTAATTTATGCCATGGTCACCTCGAAACACGTCACACCCTCTCACACCTTTGTCCCTCACAGTGCCACTTGCATGGAATAAACTTCTACACATTGTCCACCTGGAAAACTCATCTTCATCTTTGCAAAAGGAGCCCCACCATCAGTAGATCTGGGCTCTTTCCAGGCGTGCTCACCAACTATTCTCCTCATCACCAATGCAGAGTTTATCACATACTCCTCAGTGTAAACTGTGCAAATACCATTTTCCCACACGTTTTACTCATTCCCCTATAGTTTACTCATTTGTTTACATTCCTATGTCTCTTAATATGTGGCTTTTGTAGCCAGGGTCCCTGTCTTCTGGATCTTTTGATCCACTCTGCCTATCACAGCACTTGAGGTGAGTTAAGTGCTCCATTAATATTTGTTGAATATTAATGTTTAGAGGACTGAAAACTAATTTTGGACATGTGCCTTATCCTCAGCACAAGTTGGGAGTCAGAGAATTTTGCTTATACCCTCTCACAAATTCATACTCATCTAAGAAATAAGTCTGATTTAGGTACCTAGAGGTGGGAAGGTAAATTAGTCAGATTCTTTAAACTATTCTACTGAAAGAAGGTTTATTATTGTAAATTTGTATAAATAACATAAATGAGACAAAGAACGTGTTATCAAGTAGAATATATTGAAGGATTTTTTCATAATTAATGGATACGAATACTGTGTCGCTTATAATTAAAATGCATGATTCCATGAATATAGATGCTTCCTAAAAATTGGAAAATGTTTTGACTAGGTAAAACTTATCTTTTTTCAGTGTTAATAATTTACATATTAAAACCATTTTTAACAGGTAATACCAAGAATATCCTCACTTGGGCCTTCTGTGGATTGCCAGTGAAATTTTAACACTATCATCCAAATGAAAATATGCAATTTCATTCTGTAAAGGGATAACAGAGATTTGGAACTTAAAGAACTGAAAGCATATATTTTTTAAAGAAAATAACACTGTCTCAAAATAATGAAGTTTAATGTTATCTCTGAATAAATCAAACACTACTTCTGTGAAAGGAAAACACTGTTTCAGTATGAGGTACTATGGAATCATAAACAGGAATTCAGAAATTTCCACATAAGAAATGGGATGGAGGAAAAGACATTATTGCTAGTCCCCAAACTGCTCATTGTATTTATGAAAAAAGAATTGAAAGGGATTTGAATATCATTGGGAAAATCTCTGTTAGGTCTCTGTGGGCTTCAATGAATTGTGTTTAACAGACTTGCTGAGTAATCAAATTATGATAATTTGGAGGAGCCGTCTCAACCTTTTCATGTAAGGTGACATCTCAACCTTTTCATGTAAGGTGTTCATGAGCAATTTCCTCTTTATTTTCTTTGTTTTGTGGTTGTAATCAAATTCACAACATGAAGTGTCATTAATCACATATGATAATGATACTCCCACCGTGATTTATGGAAAAGGCTAAAGCAATTATGACATCTGACCATAGTTACAGTCATTTTATCTTGTCCCTACAAACATGCTATTTTGTTTCATTAACTTCAGTAGTTTTGTGAATTTCAACAGTGTTCATGTACAGTATTTAAATATTCTCATGTCATAAGGACAATAATAGCTTGAATTTGGGAAAATAAAACCATAAAAAATGGGCTTGTCTTCCTTTCTGGAGATCTAATAAGGAAATTCAGAAAACACATTAGCATGTATCACTATGTGTAATGTAATCACATCACATGAGCACATATGAGTCTCATGAATGGAGTCTGCGTTTGATCAACTATGCTACTTCACAACCTAAGTGTCCATTGACAGATGAATGGATAAAGAAGATGTGGCACATACATACAATGGAATATTACTCAGCCATAAAAAGAAACAAAATTGAGTTATTTGTAGTGAGTTGGATGGATCTAGAGTCTGTCATACACAGTGAAGTAAGTCAGAAAGAGAAAAACAAATACCGTATGCTAACACATATATACGGAATCTAAAAAAAAAAAATGGTTCTGAAGAACCTAGGGGCAGGACAGGAATAAAGACACAGACGTAGAAAATGGACTTGAGGACATGGGGAGGGGGAAGGGTAAGCTCGGACGAAGTGAGAGAGTGGCATGGACATATATACACTACCAAATGTAAAATAGATAGCTAGTGGGAAGCAGCCGCATAGCACAGGGAGATCAGCTCGGTGCTTTGTGACCACCTAGAGGGGTGGGATAGGGAGGGTGGGAGGGAGGGAGACGCAAGAGGGAAGAGATATGGGGATATATGTATATGTATAGCTGATTCACTTTGTTATATAGCAGAAACTAACACAACAATGTAAAGCAATTGTACTCCAATAAAGATGTTAAAAAAAAAACTATTAGGAATTAAAATTGTCACACTGTAAGTCTAAAGGAATTGACTAACAGAGAAAGTAAACAAATTATATACATGTGCTAAATATAGTAAAATTTTAAAATTCTTACCTTTGATTCCATCTCAACTGAAGATTTTAGGAGGGAAAATATAGCACTTTAGACATTTTATAGAAAAGTCTATTAGAATAATTCATCCTGAATATAAAGAATCTGATTAAGGACTATGATTTTGCAAGTTTTACTCAGTGAATCAGATATAAACTTTAACATCTACAGAGTTTTTGAATGGTAATAAAATTTGTAGTAGAGACCAGTAAAGTGAAAATAAACTGATTGTCTTACATTATTTATAAATGTAATGGTTCCTTTCCCCTTATGGTGCTAAGACCCTGTACATACCAACACAATTTACCAAGAAGAAAAAAGAATACTACATACAGGGAAGAACACATAAAAACAATAAGATGTCATATAATCTACTAGAAATATACTCCTGAAGACTGATTGCATTTTTAAAATAATTCACACCATTTAAACAGCTTATTCTTGGACTGTGTTTTGGGTTCTAGATAAAACTTCTTTTCATGATTAATTATGAAGTCAGAAGAGGCAATAAATAATAGAACATTGTTCATAGTGCTTCTTCTGGATTTCTCCAAAAGTATTTGTAATTATCATTTCACCTGGATTTTAAAGTAGTACTTGAACCCTTTGACATTCAACATTAAAAAATGATAAAATACTAAGATTGGGAACCTAAGTTTTTGTCCCAAAGTAAGCTCTAATAATTAGCACAGAAGCAGTTCACTACTGTGAATGATACTAGCCAAGAGGCGAGAGGGTAAACTATCCATCTAGGTTGGAAACTGGATCACAGTCATTTGGAAGATCCAACAGAGAAAAAGTACAATTTTGAAGTCAACACTCAGGGAACAATAAAAGTACAAGTAATGGGAGCACAGCCTGTTTTCATGTACAATCAATAATAAAACCAGGTGTATAAGAACTGAAAGTTTGTGAAAAAGAAATCTTCTCCTGCCAGGGGTTTTCAATTACAAATTGGACAGCTAAAGAGACTGATGAATAAGAAAGTTTTCATCTTTAACTTTATCCTGCAGGACTCTGCATTAAGAAGGACTGATGGCATTTATTTTAGAAATATTGGACCATGACTCAGTAAGTGTGGGGATTTTCCAGTAGAAATTGTGTAATTATTTGGAATATTTATTTTGGCTTTATGTAATTGTCTAGAACAAAAATCTTAAAGACGTTTTGAAGGGTGTGTAAAGAAAAGACTAGGAGTGCGATGTCTTACTGAACTTTAATTTTTAAAAAATAATTAATTAATTAATTAATTTTTGGCTGCATTGGGTGTTCGTTGCTGCATGGGCTTTCTCTAGTTGCGGCGCGGGCTTTCTCTAGTTGCGGCAAGCGGGGGTCACTCTTCGTTGAGGTGCGTGGGCTTCTCATTGTGGTGGCTTCTCTTGTTGCAGAGCACGGGCTCTAGGGCTTCAGTGGTTGTGGCTCACGGGCTCTAGAGTGCAGGCTCAGTAGTTGTGGCGCATGGTCTTAGCTTCTCCGCAGCATGTAGGATCTTCCCGGACCCGGGCTCGAACCCATGTCCCTTGCATTGGCAGGAGGATTCTCAACCACTGCGCCACCAGGGAAGCCCTCGCTGAGCTTTAATTTTTTAAAGACCAAATCCTCTTTTACCAAAGGACCAGTCCTCACTGTTCTTTGCTTAGCAGGTTAGGACATGGGTTTAGTTAAAACTGCAGTGAGATTCAGCCCCATGTGTACCTTACTTGCAATGTAGAAAGCACACATTTCCAAAGAGGATTGTGCAGATACTTAAAAACATTAGAAAAGAACAAAAACCTAGATGACCTCCATGTGTTCTTCTTTGTCTGTAGAAGTCTACTGCAGTGCACATGACGACAGGGCCCAGAGAAGGAAAGCTTATTCCTCAAAGCAGATAGAGCATCCCGTAATTGGGACCACCACATTCATAACATGACAATTTTTAAAAGTGATATTGCCCTAGTAGGTTTTTATACTTGGCTACTTTGGAATATATTTTATTTGTTCCATTTTTCCATAAAACATTAATACCATCTAATATTTTTAATTATGAGAGCCCATTTTCATTTACCAAACACATTTTTTTTAATCTTTCTATGTCATGTACCCATTCTTCATGCCCACTTCTCATCATCCCTGCTCTGCAGATGAGATAACAGAAGCTCAGTAATTCAGAAAATTTTACCGGCTAACGTGTCGCAGAAGAATAACATCTCTTACTCATTCCCCACTCTACACACAAAAGTCAAATGCTAGTGTAGTCTGATGTATTAAAATCACCTGCATATTCATTTAACAAACAGTAGAGTAAATACAAACATCATGCCATTATGCAACTTTATTATACAATTAAATTTTAAATATCATTCTTCTAAGTTAGCCAAAGAGTCTTCCAATCTTCCTGAGGTATCCTCAAAAAGTTATAGTCAGTGGAAACTTTTGCATAAAAGAAGCAAAAGATTTTCTTAAGAGTATTTACTTCCCTCTACTCCAGAGAGCTTGAAAAATTCAATCTTGAACACTCCCAGCTGACTTCATTTATGATCACTTTTCAGCCTAACTTCCTCCCGACTGTTAGATGGCACTGTGCCCTCTAACAAGGTGTTATGCCAATTTTTCTAGGACACACCTGCCAATCAAGTGTGGGGTTTAATAGAGAACAGTGAAAATGCCATCTCTCCAGTAGGGCACCCATTATCTCTGGCAGTAATACCCATTAACACCAAATATATCTTGAATGCCAAAATTAAACTTATGAGTTGCGGAAGAAAATGCAGCATGGTAGATGTAGGTGCTTGAATCTGCCCAATGGAGAGGTTCAATTCTAGGAGGCCCATGGAAACTCATTAAGCACTCAGGTGTCCTGATGCTCAACAGTGTCTTTGGAATTTGAAGTGATTTATGAAAAGAGCAACAAACTAGCACTGTAAGAATAAACTGTGTCACCTCCGAATTAGAGATGAGCCCAATTACAAGAGTGACAACCAGAAGTAGTAGATAAATTCCAAAGCCACATTCAAAACCACTAAGGGGCATGCTAAACAAGGCATGGCCTATAACTTTCCAATTAATTGCTAGTGAATTACTTGACCAGCTTTTCCCCACATAGATCTAATCATCCAGATGTGCAGTCCTGAGTATATACCTTAGTTCCTAGGTCACACATTTATGACCTTAATAATTGCCACTTTTGGAATTTCACTCCCAGGAAAGCATTTCATCTAGGCTCTCCCACTCATTTCACCAAGGAGGAAAGAAATGAAGTAATTCAGACAACTAATTAGGGTTGAAGTAAGAATTCACTTCCAGCTATGTCCTATTCTTGCTCTAGTGAGCTCTGGATTACATCAAGCTTCTCCTCTCTTTACTTTTCCCCCTATTTTATTCATATTATGTTTATGGTATGACATGTATTCATATTATATGCATATATAATAACATGCAATAAAATATTCCTAGTAATAGTAACATATTCTTTATGCCTAATCAATACATATATACTAATTATTTGTGCAGTTTTATTTTCTCAATAATTAAACAGTGAATTTTCATATCTCTATTAAAATGTATGCCCCTGTTGTCATTCCATCCATGACTGGCAAAATAAAATGCTCTAAGGCCTTTTATAAAAGGCTCTAGATGTCTCCATGGGACGGGCTTGTATCAGTGAACACTTGCATTCTTATACCCACCCATACCTCTGATTAGCACTTATTAGCCTCTACTATTCATTTGTCTGGTACCCACTCTGGAATGGGAGTTCTTTTAGGGCAAGGCTAGGTCTTATTCATCATTGTACCCATTGCACTGGCCAAAGAGTTAGTGCTCAATAAATGTTTGCTGAATGAACGGATGAATACATGCATAAGCTGGTACCTCCCATGGATTGCTAAAACAACCCTGGGCTAACGCTACTGACTGTCTTTTTCAATGCCTGGTTTGTTTTCAAAGATTTCTCATAGGAACAAAAACATGTGAATAAGACCCTTCTTTCAATCGTTCATTCATGACAACAGCCTTTTTTTACACATGGGCATGAACTATTAAGGCCTCTCAGAGGAAATTATTTTAATTACAGAAATCAGAACAGCTTAATTGTAAACGTGCAGTGTGAGTACTTTACAAAAGAGATTAGCGGATCGTCCCTTTATTTCTTTCCTTTCTCTTTAATAATTCTTATAACTCACAGTAAAAAATATTCCCAGGATTTCAGCATGCTGGCACGCCTTTCGCTTCTGTTTAACCACGTTTAAGGAAATCTGCAATGTTGATGCTTAAAGACTATGAAACCACACTTCTCTCCACCAATTATAATGCACTGAACTAAATTGTGATCATGGTGTCAGTACACTTCTGGATAGGTGAGTTCTAAGGCATAAAGGAAAAATATGAGGCTGCAGAGAGACAGAAGTCATCCAGGAACTTTCTCTCCACTGGAAATACTCTGACATACCTGTACCCTTTCGAATAGATTTGTGACTCAGCAGTGAAAAGTCGAGAGAAAATGATATTGTGGAGCTAAAATTATGGGATGCTGACATTAAATTGCCTGTCCCCTGAAACTGAGTCAAAGTTGTGCTCAGAAAACTGTTAACCTAATATTCTGGGCTCTCTTGAGGAAAATGATTTTAAATCTCACAATAAATCCGTTTATATACCCTAAATTAATTTAATGAATAGAATTATAAAGCAAGTCAAAGTCAGCTCTCTAGCACTACGGTATGATGAGCCTGGATCCAGAACACGGTGCCTGCCACAGAGCCAGTTGCCTGTGCCAGGTTGATCTGATTCTCTGTATCACTAACAAACCATTAACAACAAATCACAGTCTGCAGCGTGGTGAGGAAAGTATCAATTACATAATAGGAATTATTGAACTGGACCCCTCTCTTGATAAGCTTTTCCCTGACAGTGACAGACCATTTGGGAGGATGAATGCCAACTTTCTCAACCCCTAGTGCATCACTTTGTGCACCCAAATAGCAATTCACTAAAACTGTAATTTCCCAGTTAATTAAAAAAAAACAACTATGCCCTAAAATGTTTTTATGAGAAATCTACGAGAACCAATATTTCAGGGGTTTTTCACCTGAAAAGTACCTTCTTTATCTAGCACCCCCCCAAAAAAGTGTGGAAGTCCCCTCAAATCTATCTGAACACCAATTAATCATGTGGGTTTGAATCATTTAATCCAGTGATGGACCACCTTTATGAGCATTAGGGCCCCTTTTCAAGAATTAAATATCTCAGAGAGCTCCCTGTGATAATAGTTGGGCACTTACTTCTTTTGTTTACTACTGATGCTGACACCCATAGATGCTTGCCACCTCCTGCATTAATTAGTCTTCTCCACCTCCCCAGGGCAGATTGAAAACCGCAGATTAACTCATGCATGATGATCGACAATCTTCTGGTGCTCATTACACTTAGGGGCCACGGCAGTACCACATACAGAGCCAGCCTTTGAGGGACTGAGAACAAATCTCTCAATAAAATGTCTTTGTTATTTATGTCAAAGTTCCAGTCAGGGCCCAAAAGGCATTATGAAAAGACAGAATCTTTCTCTATTTTCCTCATAACCAGAGGAGCTGTGTGAATAATCAACCACAGGGGTTTAGACTTCCTGGTGTGAATTCCTAACGTTCTTTGCTTTAAATAAGGGGATGGTGCATTAAAGCTATACATCTGCATTGTCCCACACATCAGCCACTGGTCTGGCATTTGAAATATGACTAGTCTCAAACTGAGATCTGCTATAAGTATAAAATGCATACCAAAATTTGGACTTAACACAAAAAATTAAAATATCTCATTAATATTTTTTTCATTGATTATAAATTTACATAACAATATTTTGGATATACTGGGTTAAAAATTTATTGTTAAAATTGGTTTCACCTGTTTCTTTTTATTTTAATGTGCTTATAGAAGATTCTGAATTACATATGTGATTCCCATCCTATTCCTATTGGATAGCACTGCATAGACCAAGGAGTTTTATACCGGGTTGCTGTCAGACAAAAGTCTCAACACAGGGAGAGGCAGTGTGGATTTACAGCATAGGTATCTTGTCATTCAATCCCAAGTTCCTTATCTAATAAATGCAATGCAATAACCATACCTATCTCACGGGTTTAATGCAAGGATTAAATGCCAGTGTGTGAAAAGTACTTACTACAGGGCTGGCAAGCACTCAATAACTGTTAGATTCCATTTCCATTAGACAGGAAGTAAATTTGATAATGGTGATGATGTTATGATGACATTGATCAGAAAAATTCTAGGCCTGTGTTTGCTAAGATCCATTTCAGCAGGAGTAAACTTCTAGCTGTGTATATGATAAGAATGTTCTTGAAGACGTTAAAGGAGAGGATTCTTTTCTGATTCCCAACATCAGGAATAGCAGGGGTTTTTTTAGTGGTTGGTTTGCTTTTATTTGATTAAACAATAAAGTTTAGCTCATAGTGATGGCTAATAGAAAGCTTAGAAGAAGGTTTGCAAATTCAAATGCTACAGAGTCAATAACCATGGGTGAAGTTAATTGACTGTATTTTTGAATCATAGTTACTAGTTGCATATTAAGTAGTTAGAGTATTTTATACTTCCAAAAAAATAAAATAAGCTTCCTACTATTTTTTTCCTGAAACAAGACCCTATTCATCTTTCACTTATTTTGCTTTTAGTAAAGACATAGGTACGGGGCTTCCCTGGTGGCGCAGTGGTTGAGAATCCACCTGCCAATGCAGGGGATGCGGGTCCGAGTCCTGGTACAGGAAAATCCCACATGCTGTGGAGCAACTAAGCCCGTGAGCCACAACTACTGAGCCTGCACTCTAGAGCCCGTGAGCCACAGCTACTGAGCCTGCGCACCACAACTACTGAAGCCCATGCGCCTAGAGCCGGTGCTCCGCAACAAGAGAAGTCACCGCAATGAGAAGCCCACACACCGCAACCAAGAGTAGCCCCTGCTCGCCACAACTAGAGAAAGCCCACATGCAACAGTGAAGACCCGACACAGCCAAAAATAAATAAATAAATTTATAAAAACAAGACAAAACAAAACAAAAAAACAGAAAAAAAAGACATAGGTACAGAGAAACATTTCTCTATTGTGAGAAAAAGAGCCAAACATTGTGATAGATGGCAGCCCATGCTGACTTCAGAATCAGGCCAACCTAACCACAGGAGTGATCAGACCCAAGTCAGACCACAACACGGATTCCCCAGCTACAACAAATTCCGTGTAAATATTCTTTAGTGCCAGCCGATTTTGCCATGCAGAACACAGGCCCAGGTTGGTCATATCTTCAGAAATTGCAGCAATCCACAATTTATGTCAATCCTCCCCATTTTAAAACATTCAAACTCTTAAAGAAGTTGTGCTGAGAACTTCCTGGCGGTCCAGTGGTTAGAACTCTGTGCTTTCACTGCCGAGGGCGCTGGTTCAATCCCTGGTTGGGGAACTAAGAGCCCATAAACCGCATGGCATGGCAAAAAAAAAAAAAAAAAAAAGGTGTGCCCAGATGAACATGTCTATGAGCCAGTTTGCAGTCTGCCTTAGATGGTGACTTTTGGCCCAATGGGAAGTATTAGTCAGGGAGTTCTAATAAAGGTTTTTCTATCAGCCTCATTCCTACCTCTACCTTATGTCTACACCTTTGTTCTGTTAAAAAATTTGTTTCTAATTCTTGTAACTGTCTGCAGTATGTATAAATCAACCAAGAAATTTCAATAGTGAAATACACGATAAGGGAGTCACGAAACTCCCAAGTAGGCTGGCACTGAGAGTGCAGAGTGAGTTAAACACCCACGTGTGCACACACGTAAACTACAGTTGTTTCCTTCTCTTAGAAAGAATGTTCAGGGAATGACTACTGTGAAAGATGCCCAGATATACTGGCAGCAAGCAAATCCTTTAGATTGTAAAATAAATCTTTAAAAGTAAGATTTTTTTTAATAGAAATGCTATTGATGTGGGAAAATACTTATTTTAAAGTGAAAAAAGTAGGATCCAGTATTAAGTATCCCCCATGATTTAGCAATATGTAAGATAAAAGTATATTAGAGCTACAAAAACACTAGAAATGCAAACTTTTGACACTGGTTATCTCTGAGTAGTGGGAATTTAGGATTATTTTACTTTCTTCTTTGTATTCTTCTGCACTCTCCACATTTTTTTTTTTCCTTTTTGGATGAGCACATATTGATTTTACAGTCAGAAAAAACATGTGAAAATACTAACTATTTTTCTGACCAGCAACAAAAAGTAAATATCCAGGTGATTTAAGCTAGAGTGACAGTTTTATTTGAACCCTCTTGGTAATTTGAAGGGACAAAAATGTTCATTTGGCTTGAGTGATTTACAAGATTATCTCATTTCCCCAATTCCCTTTTTCTCATAATGACAAAACAAGTGATGAACTATAAATTGATCAGGAGGGAGACCCTGGATAGCTGAGAGTCAAAGGCTTTATGATTTATTAAACAATTGGTATATCAGATTTTCTACGGAAAACCCTATCACTTTCACACTTTAAAAAAAGAAAAGAAATAAGAGAGACATTCAATCTGTATTCCATCTGCTATCCCAGCCGAAATGCCAGGGTACTTTTTTTTTTCTCCACTCCAAAATAGATATTTCTCATTCCTTATGGAAATACTGACATAAATATTTTATACAGTTATCTTCTGCCTACAAATGCTGCAGGATACCATAAGGTTCGTCTTTTCAATAAAACACTTTATTGCAAGCGCAGTTGGATTCTCTTTGGTCCAGCCTTTAACTTGAGCAACAGAACCCTAAGAGGAAAGGACTTCCGCAGAGCGCGTGGTTTCTACTAATTTTTAAAGCACTACCAAATCCTATATTTCTGACTAAATGTAGCCCACTTTCATTGAAAAACAGTGAAATAAATGTTGCCTTGCATCTAGACGTATTTTTAGCAAGAGAATGTGTTTTTAGAAAGCTAAGAGCAAACAAGGAACGTTTTAACACCCATTATTTATAAACGGATATATTTCTTTACGGAGAAACTCATATTTATACCTACTATGAGAACGATATGCAGAATAATAATGTTTCCATAACGACTATATTTATGAAAGTTTCAAATGTTGAATGGATGAACTTCTTTGATTGCCGAAATCCTCTACAAAATGAACACAGGATAGTTTGCCTTCCTGACTTCTTAAGACATTATGAACTGAAGAGGATTACGTTTCCATATAAAATCCTGTTATCTGCTGAGTATTAAATATGACAGTGGCACTTTTGACATGCAGCATATTCCTGCAAGGATGAAAATGAATTTTTAAACATCTGTTTATGCCAGTCACTTAAGTGTCAGCTGATGTTAACTTGGAGCATCTACAGTTTTACTCAACTCTAAATGTCAAAGTCACCATTATCCTATTACTGACACTCTAAACTGTCCATTTTCACTCTTGGTTATCCAATTTAGGTACAGGAAAATGTAGAGTTTCGATATTGTCTGGGATGATGACTATTTTCTAGGTATCTGGGATTGCCCCATTGTGTCTGCACTATCACTCATCAAGACGGAGAGGTATAAGGCATACACATGAAGGGGAATAACCCTTGCTTGTAATCACAAAGATAACAATGGAGAAAATCTATGGTATGTAATAATATACCCCTGGTCTTTCTTACAGTCAAATATCTGTATGACCTAATACATCAATTAAAAAAAAATACCAATATGTCATACTCTCTACATAAGTCCTGCTCTACGATGTCAGCACTATTAATGCACTATATCTGTCAAGCTTTATTAAAATTATTTTTGATGTGTATCTTGGCTCATAAACCTCCTCAGTGCCTGATATTGCCTCAGGGAATGTCCTTGTAACATTGAATCTCTGAAGATGGGACAATAAAAGAAAAATCCTCCAAACTTTCAAGTTCAGCTATGATATCACACAGCCTGCAACGTCTCCCGTCAGCACTCTGAACACGCTTTTGCATGTGAAAGTAATTACAGCAAGACTACTGCTCAAACCTTGTTTCACAGAACCTTCTGGTAGAAAAAGCATACATGCATTCAGAGATAATTATCCAAGAACAGAGTCAGCACTGACATTGGGATAAACTGTTGGGTCCATTTTTCTTTATGAAGCCATTTTAGAAGCAGCATTCTTTGAGTTACAGCACTAGAGTTTTAATCTTGGTCCTTTTTTATTTGTGTTGTACCTTAATTGGTACATTTCACCAGTGGATGTTCCCTATTAGTAACAAAGACGTCTGCTTGTCACCCACGTCTTCTATGGCCCCAGAAGAATTCTTGTACTCGCAGGGCACAGGCAAACAGCAGACATGCCAATCAAAGTGGATTTATGAGAGCCCATCACGGTTGGAAACGTAGAGAAAGCACCCCAGGGGAAGAAAGTTAGGACAGGGAGGCACAAAGAGGGGTAAAGGGAGGCTGAATACAGAAGGAAAAAGCTCAAACACACCAACAGAATCAATCAATATACGTTCACTATTTTCCTATCCTTAGCACTGTTCTGGAACAGTACATTTCAAACCATCTGTTTGAGGCTCAAAGGATCTGGACAGGCTTTGGTTGGCTGTTTGATTTTTCTCAGGATGTCATGACCTGATATCTAATCCTCAAGAGCGTAACCAAGATGCACCTCACACCAAGGAGACACACTGTGCAAGTTCAACAACATTGAAGAAGAGTCAGCTGGTGGGGTCTTGGATGTTGGGGCAACGTGAAATTGCTATCAAGATTTTTTAAATGACTTCAAGTTTTGTACTTGTTGCAGAACCATAACAGCCTGCTCATGGATGGGGTCCAGTCCATGGACCATGCTTTGTTCAGCAGTACAGGGGCAGAAGAGTTAACTTCTCAACCAATTAAAACCACTCTAGTCAAACTGCACTTGCTAAAGTTAGTAGCATGCTTATGGCCAAATCAAAGGTCTATTTTCTCTGCTCCTCCCACTTGACTATCTATGACATTTAATGCTGTTGATCACCCTATTTCCTGAGTGCCTCTCTCCCTCTACTTTCAGGACAATATGCTTTGGGTCATTTGTCTTCCTTTACTGTATCCTCTTTAAATATTTATACTCCCTGATGTTTCATCTGATCCTGTTCTCTATTTTCTCCAGCTAAATGTTACTGTCTTTTGCCAACAAACATTTCTGTGTTGGTGATTCTCAAACCAGTCAGAAGGCAGACAACTGTTACTAAATGGGAACAAACAGTGTGCCAGGAAATGTGCTTGATGCTGGGGAAACAACCTGAGAAGACACACCATATTTATACCCTGCCTGTCTGTTCCTTTGTTTCTCCAGATGCATGCTCCACTCTGCTCTACCTGCTTGGGCTCAGGTCTCATCAGCGCTCACCTGGGCAATTACAATAGTTTCCATCCCTGCATCCACCATCAGTTTCCCCCATTCCAGTTTATCATCTCCATGAATGATCTTTCACAAGTAAAAATCTGACCACATATTTGTCTTTTGAAAAATCTTAGCTATCACCTCTTGGCCTATGCAGTGTCCTTTAAATTCCTTAGCTTGAAATATAAAGCTCAAATAATACGATCCAGATCTACCTCCTGGCTTCATCTCCACAAAAACAGGACCTTCCGTGGCTCATGCCTTTGAAACTGCTGGGTCCCTGGCAAGAAAGCCCTAGATCTTTTCTTCTTCTGTAAGACCCTATTCATTCTGTAAGTTCAAGTCTGACTATAACCTACTCTAAGGTGCCTTTTCCAATTTCCCAAGGCAAAGGGAAGCATGCATTTCTCTTGATTCACATAGCATTTTACCCACACCTCTATCTTCATCCTGATCCTTTGTGCCACACTGAAACTTTTACACCTCTATCTTTTTTGGATAGACTGTGATTTCCTCAAGGACAATGCTGTTCATTGTTATTTCCTGTTTCTTACAGAACAATGCCCAGCGAATAGCAGGTACTCAGCACATTTGCCTCTCAAACATAGTGGAATGCTTTTAAGCAAAGAAAGACAGACATCATATGATATTACTTATATGTAGAATCTAAAAAAATGATAAAAATGAACTTATTTACAAAACAGAAATAGACTCACAGACATAGAAAATAAACTTATGGTTACCAAAGGGGATAGTGGGGGGGTGATAAATTA
This sequence comes from Balaenoptera acutorostrata, assembly GCF_949987535.1. NCBI lineage: Eukaryota > Metazoa > Chordata > Mammalia > Artiodactyla > Balaenopteridae > Balaenoptera > Balaenoptera acutorostrata. The sequence goes on from NC_080081.1 coordinate 16,120,901, forward strand.
GGAATTTGGCATTAACATATGCACACTCCTATGTATAAAATAGGTAAACAACAAAGACCTACTGTATAGTACAGGGAACTTTACTTAATATCGTAATAACCTATAATGGAAAAGAATCTGAAAAAGAATATATATGTATGTATGTATAACTGAATCACTTTGCTGTACACTTGAAACTAACACAACATTGCAAATTGACTATACTTCAATAAAAAAAAGGTTACTTTTTAATTATGCAGGCAAAATAGACAAGCACAAAATCATTAGTGAAATAGGCAGTTTTTATTCAAGGGTTCCTTTAGGTTTCCAGTCTTATCTCTGCCTGTTCACTGTCTTGTACTTCATGCCTCAGGAATACCACATGCTTGAAGCTCCCTGCACACATCTGTGGTTTCACGCTGTGCTTCTGCTGAGTTGTTGCCTCTGTCTGAAGCACCCTCCCCTATGCCAGGTGCTCTCATCATCTGTCCCAATGCCCAGGCGTCCTTCAACACATCATTCAGCATCTATATCCCTGAAAGTTTCCCTGCACTCCAAGGTTAAGCTAGGTGGCTCTCCTCTCTGTTCCCAAAACATCTATTGCAGAATGCTCACATTAGATACTGACATTATTTGCTTCTGTCTCTCTCCCAATTAGTACTTGCAAGTACTTTAATTTGCTTAGCCTTTGTATCTTAAGAACTTACCAACAGTACTTGACGTATAAAACACACGGAACTAATGCTTATTGATGAGGCATGAGCTAAATCACCACAATGGCTCCACTTTTACAAGAATCCACATTTGGATCAAATGAATGTTGAGCTATTAAAACCACCCATCTTGGACTGTAGGGGAGAGAAAGATTACACCTGTTAGGTATGTTCATAACTGTGGTTCCCAAACTTGTTCCAGCTATGTTACATCGACATCCTCCTTACCTTCTCCTTTCATTATGAATAAAACTTCAAACCTAGGTTCAATGGGGAGAAATGTACTCATTTTAATGGAATTCCAAAAGATAGTATAATTTTAGATAAAATAGCCTAACAGGCATAGGTTATTAGAAACAGACACAAGCTACAAAAAGACTAAAAAGAAAGGATACACAAATAGCTTTTAATGCATTGGAAATAAATGGCTTCATTCTCCTCAATTTTCACTCTCTTAACCATTTTCCAAAATTACACACCAAAGCTAGGCATTCTACAAGAGAACTTAAAATTAGTAAGAAAGATCTTATTTTTTTAATCAAAGTAACCAAATTGTTTTCATCAAAATGGGACCTCATCTCTTGGTTCTCTGGAGTCCTCTATAGAACACCATATGCTACTCTTCAGGGTAGATGCTCTTTTCTTCTTCTGATACCTGGACTTCCTCACACTCTTTTGATTTCCAGTGCTTATCACAGCACCTGGACCATGGTAAAATTCATACATTTCCAATGAATTATATTAATAAGCTATTTTTGTTGTTTTGGCCTCTTGTACTAATGCTATTTTGTTACTATTTTTTATCATGATATTATTTATTGATTAACGGCAAAGTGCTTTCTAAATATAATATAATGCCCACACCATCATCATAAAACAGCAAGCATATATTATTTATGCTGACTTAAAAGTCGTAAACATAGAAATATTATTGATAATTTCAAAAGGTTTACCTATTCTTCCTAACATTGTATGTTACTGAACTAACCTACACTGGATAATCATCAATTACAGAAGAGAATACACTGACCACAAAAGAAATAAAAAAGCTTTCATTCACCTAAGGCCTCTTCATGGTCTTTTTCATTTCTGGATGACTCTAAAAAAATTAACTCCAATCAAAAGATCACCACAGAAGGAGCAAAACAAATCATTCAGGTGACAGGCACAACAGGTGGTCTTACTTTATATCTTAAATTCTATCTCAGAAGCAAACAGCTAAATAGAATACCATTTCCCTTGTAAACTATATCCATGGCAAATTCTTCAGAATGGTTTTCCATTTTGATCAGAGAATGTTCTGAATGGATGTATTTCATAGGCTTCATTTCATCAAATTTGATGATAAATTTTTTCAGCCTTATAATCTATCAACTACATTTATTGAAAATTGACTCTCTGCTTATTGCTTTCTAGGCACACGTTGTTAATGCAAGACTGTTTACTCAGCTGGATGGACCAGTTAAGAGGCTCTCCATGCAAAGATACTATTATGGGCAGCAGACATAGGCAGGTGACTGTTGATAAAAATATTCTGGTCTTACTAAAGCCAGACATTCTTTTCAAAGTCACGACCCACAAGGCAGAAATAATTTAGATAAGAAAATAGACAGAAAATAGATAGACAGACAGACAGATAGATAGATACATAGATAGAGATAAATGACAGTATTTGGCAATAGTTCAAGTCCTATGGATTCCAATTCCATTACTTACCTAATTTGTCTGGAATGAATCCATGAAATGATTTTCATAGTTGAAGTGGTTGCTACTGACACAGTTTATAGATATTCCTCTTAGAAGTCACTTTTATTAAAGCAAAAAGATATGAAAGTCATGTCTTCTTTGTTTAAATGGAATCAAGATGGACCAGAGAAGACACTAAAGTCACTTGCCTTCACGATGAAAAATGGAAGCTCAGTGTAAGCAGACAACTGTTACTATCTCTACTCAGCCTTCCTTCCGTTCTTCACAGTGCTGGGCAAGCCTCAGAGGGACTGCTGGCACCCAAGTTCCCATTCACGAGTGGGTGTATATAGGGGGGTAAAGGTGGTGCTTTAAAAAAGGGACCATGCTAAAGGAAATAGCCTGGATCCTTTCTCTCAAGACCACTATATTATCAAAATGTGCTTTTATGTTCATTTTAGAGCTTTGTCTCCCATGCCTACTTGGTACCATTTAGCACAGGATGGAACACGGAAAGTGAATGGTCACATCCACAAACAGCAGTAAGTCTGATAAACCACTGAGGCTAGCTCAGGGACTTGATCATATCTACAGAGATGGAAAGAATCATAGATGAACAATGGTGAAGTCTCTCCCATTTTAATGTCTTTCATTAAAAAAATCTTAAACCTGCACACACACACACAAACACAGCACAGAGCTTAAGAAACAGTATGTACTGATAACCGTGGAAACCTCTGAATATCCCTCCTTTATAATACCTCCAAACCTCATCCTTAGAGGTAATTACCATCTGATGTTTGTGTTTATCATTTTAAAGTTTTCTTCAGAGTTTTACCACATATATTGTATTTTAATTCCTAAATGATGTGTTGCTTAGTTTTACATTTTTAAACTTTATATAAATGGTATATAATTTTTGGTGATTTTATTTACTATTTTATCTCAAAATGAGATTTCTGCAATTGATTCATCCACACATGTGGCTATCGTTCACTTATTTTCAATGCTCCATAGGATTTCATGGTGTGAAGAGATCACCATTTATGCAGATGGGACATTTGTGAAATTTCTACTTTTTATGTTATTGTAAAAAGGCTGCTATGAATCCTACACATATATTTGTACACATGTGAAACAGTATGTCCAGGGGTAGAGTTGCACTTTTAAGATATGCATGTATTCAATAGCACAGGTATTTTCAAATAGTTATTTAAAATTAACTTGCTCCATCCAAAGCCTGGAAAAAGACAATGTTCGTATCTGAGATGGCAAGAGTAAGTTTTAAAAATAGTTATGTTGACGTTGACAAATTAGTCCTCCATTTTTCTGGTAAGGAAATTCCCCAAACGTTGTGTCAAAACATTTGTGTCAAACTGCTGTGTTTTGCCAAAGAGCTAAATTTTCCCATCAAAACAGTTAATTAGAAGCTATTAATGATGCCTTCCTAGATTTAAGAAGCCACTGTAAGAGAAGAGAGAAACTGAAGGAAAAAAATATCCCCCAAGCCAAGGTGCAGGAGATAAGGTAGTCTGTGGATCGCTATTTGGGAATTTTGCCTTGAATTCCTTAACTCTTCTGCAATCATTTCACAAACTCTAACTCACTCAGTTAACAGACAACAGGGAAACTTCTGATATATGAAGGGCTAAACGTCAAACACAATTCTTGCTTCTCCTCCTAATATAGTTAGTCTTGTAATATTTTATTCTTATCACAGAGAATGGTTTGGGTGCCGTAAGTCATCGTCATAAGCACCCAAATGGTACTAGCAGATCTGTATCTGATTTAGTCAGCTACAGACCATCTGGTAATCATTAGGTGAGAAAGTTCACTGATAAAATACTTAAATTCCTGAGTCATAAATTATTTGAGAAAAAATTGCTTAGCTCCTTTTAAACCAAGGCTATATATCCACATCCATCTCTCTCTCTCTCCATTCATCCATCCACCCATCCATCCATCCATCCATCCATCCATGCACCCACCCACTAGAAGGCAGTGACCAGATGTCAGCATGGGATTTATGATTTGAGTAGATTAGGGCTAATGAAACTCAGGTCAGAAAAGCTAATATCTGCATAGAACAGTAAACATTCATAGTTACACGACCACAAACTACACTGCAAACCCACAGCAGCTGTTCTGCAAATGAATGTTGGTCATGAAGAAATCAAGGGAAGAAAGATCTCAGGGTTGCTGAGTATATCTCTCCTTACATCTGGAAAAAAACTAAAGGTCATACTCTACTGATGGTTCATGATATCAACCTTTACCATGAAGGTGGACACGTTAGATTTTGGTACACAAAGACCTCAGAATGAGACATTCAGGGAATGACAAAGGGGAGGTGCCATTTCCAGGCTGTTGTTAATGCCATCCTCTGAGAAACAGGAGAGAGAGTCAGTCAGTCAGCAGCAACCTCTCCTCTGGCTTTTTAGATGCTTGGATAGAAAATATTCTCTTAACTCACTGAGACCTCCCCAGACCAAAATATATGTACCTAATCATTATTCACACTCAGGCAGACTCTACATAAACAATCAGGAATATTGCATATATCAATCCATGCCTTGAATTTCTTACCTCACATTTCTCATTCTTCAATAAAAGCAAAGACTTCAATTTGAAGTCACTGTGACTAAACTTTTTTTTTTTAAACAAAATCTATCCTCAAGAATATATGGAATAGGGCTTCCCTGGTGGCGCAGTGGTTGAGAGTCTGCCTGCCAGTGCAGGGGACACGGGTTCGAGCCCTGGTCTGGGAAGATCCCACATGCCGCGGAGCAACTAAGCCCGTGAGCCACAACTACTGAGCCTGCGCGTCTGGAGCCTGTGCTACGCAACGGGAGAGGCCGCGACAGTGAGAGGCCCGCGCACCGCGATGAAGAGTGGCCCCCACTCGCCGCAACTGGAGAAAGCCCTCGCACAGAAACGAAGACCCAACACAGCCAAAAATAAATAAATAAATTAAAAAAAAAAACATATTAAAAAAAAAAAAGAATATATGGAATATATATTTATTTCTTATATCTATCTATATTTCACAGACTTTCCCAGATAATCATATTTCCTCTTATTACTCCACCTGGCCAATTCCTTATTAATCCACTTTTGGGGTCCTATTTCCTTTGGTATCTAGAATGTTGTTGATTTTCAATAAAAAAATTGTTTTTAACATCAAAGTTATAGGCCCTTTATATTATTAAATCCCTTGTGTTTATCCTCATCAGAGCGTTCTTCCAAATAATCTTTCCATATGCTCAAGTAAACTTTTTAAGAATTGATAATTTAAAAAATGGATTGCTATGAATTTTACAAACAGAGCCATAGAGAAACATTTTTAAGGGTATATACATCTTGATACCAAGATGTAAATATTGAGGAGATTAAAGTGGGGAAAAAAGAAACATGCCAGGATGGTACTAATAGTTATAAAAAATATGTGGCTCTTTGGCACGACCCTGCAGTAAGAAAGTAATATTTAGCAATAATCTTTGTACAAACATGACCTTCTTGGAGTGACATAATACCAGACTTCTGTTATCTATTGTTTTAACTTTACCTCTTAAAGTAATCATCTTTCAGTTTATTTGTTGGACTGCCCTCATAAATGGGCAAGCTCATCTCATAAGAGCAGTTGAATGTCAAGGAAGAATTTGAACGAAGGCATATATCCTCTACACAGGAAACACTCAATGTTTTAAAAACAGCAGTGGAAAAAAAAAAACCCTTGCAGTAAAGGTTTAGAGACATCCTCAAGGAAAGGCACAGACGTGTATTAGTGATTTATCTTTCTCATAAGCCCAACGCAATACATGGCATTGAATTACAAAGATAACGTATAACAAAAAGAATTCTCCGCCAGATTCTACACTTTGTATTCATTAGTCCTCCCTAATCCAGTTCTACAGGTGTCAGCTCTTCTTTTACTAGTAAGGAATTCGGCCACTTTGACAAGGGTGATGAAGAAGAAGAAATGCCAGGTGCTGGTGTTCGGAGCAACAACTTGTCTCCACTTGCCAGCGCCATAAGACTGTCTCCTTGGGACTTCCTAGAGGATTATAACCTCCGGATGGACTGTTTCATGAGTATTTATCATCTTTAAAACTGATCAGAAATGCCAGGTGGTCATGGTTACAAGACACCTGTTTTCGCGCATTTTCTGATAAAAGCTTCTCTGCTGAATTGCTGATAAATATTGACATTATGTTTCAAACCACATGCAATGGCTTGAAATCCTGGCTTCTCTTACACAAAGAATTAAGCTTTACCATTTAGCTGATTTCTCTAAGAGCAAGAACCACTGTAAGTGAGAACTTTTACCTTGAATTTCTTTTTTAAACGTTGGTTTTAAAAACAAACAAACAAAAAAAAAACGAGAAAGGCCAATTAGAAAGACAGTAGATTTTCAATTACCTTGGAAACTCGATTTGCAACTTCTCTGCCCACGGTCAGCCCCTGGACAAATGTCCGAGCAGCAATGAAGGCGCGAGTGACCTGAATTTTCAGCTTCCGGGGAACATCTCCAAATGGCTTCAGCTGGTCCGTGTATTTGCTCACGCACTCCAGGTAGTCCTCGCTGAAGTGATACTGTGGGTTGATCAGCTGAAACATTCGTTCCAGGAGCCGAGCCCAGAAGTCATTGAGCATCTCCTCCAGATTCACATTGCCCCCGGTGTAGTATCTTTTTAGCTCTGTGAAGAGGTCCTGGAACACTTCCGAATTCTGCATGTACAGCATGCCATAGGTCCGTACAAACATATCATTTAGTGACTTCTCTGCATTTTCCAGAAGCTCTCGGAAAAATTCTGCAAATAAAACAAGAAAGCAGTAGTAAATTAGCAAGATCTAGGAAGCCTAAGACATCTACTTACCTTAAAAACAACTGCTTCTAATGGTTATTTTCACAGAAAAAAAATGTATCCTGTGATTAAGGTATCCACGAACTGATAATATTTTAAATGAGATTTGACCTACGTCTATGATCTTCTCTGAGTCAAAGAAAACAGAAGATCATGGGATTCTGTCTGAAATAACATCCATTAACATTAGGAATTTACCATTTAATACTCCTCCAAAAAGGTTCAATTATATTTCCATTTATTGTTAATTTTAGAAAATCCTATGGTTTCATATTAACTCAAATCAGAATATGTGGCTAAGTATTGTCATTAACATAATAATAAATGCATACGTGATAAAAACATTTGCTCCAGTCTATTTACAAATCTGTTCTACCACCAAATTCAATTAAATTGCTTTTATTTGGAAAAGTTCATAAATGGGATATTCAAATTAATGTAATATTTGGACTCTTTGTAGTTGCTATATATAGCAATCAATTATCAGTGTTTAGAGATTCATAATGCAATTAAATGCACTTAATGCCAAGGCTATAATAAACATAATTTAGGCTGCCATCATGCATAAGAAAGTTATGAAGTACCATGCATTATCATCATATGCAATCACTATCATTTTATAGCACTTGAATAAAATATAGGCATTTGGGCTTTCTGGTTAAGAGGTTCTAAATGAAAAAGAGTCTACCAAGAAATGACCTTTCGATCCTGCAGTAGCACTTGAGTGTTTCTGGGAGTAGTAGTAGGCAAAAAATTAGGATGGCAAAAACAACGTCCCTGGGTACTGGTAGGTCCTCATATTAGTCTCCCTCAAGACACAGTTCATATGTGTATGATACTTATTCATTTGCACAAATGAGCCTGGGTAGAGCAAGCTCAAGTTTTATCCCATTCAGAGAATGTGACTGGGGGTGGGAAAAAGGCTATGGAAAGATCATTCTTCTGAGTCTGTAAATCCAAGTTACCAACAACAGAGTCATTCTGCTTTACCTCCTACAGTTCCCTCTTATTCGCGGAAGCTATGGCCCCTCTCAGTTAAAGCCGGGGAAAAAGCAAGTCCTGGATACCTCAAGGAATCCCAGTAGGAATCAAAAAAAAACCTCTTCTTTTTTCTGGGGGCTTGCGGGATTCTTTTCCTGAGATGCAGAAGAGAAAAAGTCACGACTCTCTCTATGAATTCTATGGAAGCTACATCTAATTTCGTCTTTGTCAGATGAAGAAGCACTTGATTTAGCTACCTCAATTCCAAATAATACAGCATTGAATCACTGTCTTGATAAAATGGTGTCTATAATGGTGATGATTTTGTATTTGTTTTCAAATAAAACCAGTACACTAAATCTTAAAGAGGACTCTGTTCAATGTTTATCCTCTTACTACAAAAGAATACATTTTTTTTTCTTAAATACAGAAATTATGTTGCTACAGTGGTAGCAAAAACTGAAGGATTATCTGAAAGTCATGGCTTATCACCCCTGTGTCATCTTGTTCAAGGCACCAAATAGTTCTTATTTTAATTTTTCCCAAATGTAAAAATCAGGTTAAATAGTATTAAACCTCCCTAATCTTCGGGAATTCATTAAGGAAAATCACTTCGGGCAAAAATGTTCAAAACTGTTAAAGGATTAATTAATCAAAATATTTATATATGCTATATGTCTATGTTATATATGATTTTTCGAAATAAGAAACATTTCAGAAGTTTTTCAGAAATTTACTAGTAACTTATATTGTCCTAAAATGGAAACTATATTAAATTATTAATATTAATAACAAAGTATAAAAATAGCATAGTAAAACCTTTCAGTCTTGAAACCAAGGATGAAAATAGCTTGGCCTTGTTCATATAGGAGCGGAGTGAAAGGTGTTATAATTGTGAAAGAAACTATGAAAGAATGGAAAAATCACTGAATTGAAAAATACTAATATAATGAGATTGGAAAGTAGATTTTCATCAGGAGCTCAGGATAGACTATTCATTTATCTTCTTTTTGAGGTCAATTATTTTGTTGGACTCTGAAATAAAAGCTTAATTTACTGAATACAGAGTACTGCCTTCAGCAATGAATAGTCAGTAATCAGTAGTGTGGTCTGGATTTGAAAGAGAAAAAAAAAAAGAAAGAAAAATCTTCTGGTTCTCATTGTTCTCCAAAGATTTCAGGTATAAATCCTTCTCTGTAGGGATGAAAATTTTGTTTTCTCTTTTACAGAAGGTAACATTCCTAGACTTTTCCTCTCCTGACACGGGGAAAATTAAATATTAGGCTTATGACCATTTTGTAGCTGAATAGTTAAAATCAGATTGCCCACTCACTGTGCTTTGTGGTTTGTGTCTTTATGCCTAAATTAGTATCATAATTGAATATAGAAACTAAGTTATCAGATTTCCATAAATACGGCTCAAGAAATATTTTATTAGATTCCAGGATTAAATTTGTGTTTAAGGGTGTGTCATTGTCTCAAAAGTTTGCTCTTAGCTTCAGTGGTCCTCAAAAGTCAAGTTATTATTCCGTGTTCAAAATCATTATACGGTTTAGTGATCTCACAGTCAAAGTTAATACTTGGTATTGAAGGATGCTAATGCATCAGGCAATTACGACAAATGTTGGTACCCTAAAGTACATTGATCTTAGACCTTATGAAAGATGGGGATCTGAGGTAGTGAGGCAAAACTAATGTCCTCCAAAAAATAAGTATTCTCATTTCATTTTTAGCATGCCCACAGACTTAAACTTCCACCTTTTGAAGGGTGACTCTTTGAACAAAGTATTTTATGCTTGGATGAAAACTGTCTCAGCAAACCAAACAAGATGGGGATTTGGAAGACAGTTATCACACCCATTTTGCTGAGAAAGTATTATGCCCAAACAGCATAGAGAATAAAATCGAAGAGCCATATAAGGAAAAAAAAAAACAACTCAATCTAACCCTTTGCTTAATGGGAGAGGTCAAAGCTCAGTGGATAAAGGCTTCAGTCAACAAAAATTCTCATCTGTAAGAGTTTGGCAGATGAAGATGTTTTTTAAAATTTTTTCCTTCCCCAATCACAAAATATACATCAAAGGTGGTTGCTTAGGGCTCAGTTATGCTTTATAGATGCACAAAAGAACTTCTTCCAGCCAGCAGTAGCCTCTGGGACGATTTTATTCATCTAGAGGGGAGATCTGGATGTGAACATCTGTTTGCTGCAAGGCAGACTGCCCCAAGTGGGAGAACAATCTTGTAGATAAAAACCACCACTGTTCCAAAAGCAAAAAGAAAGTCTATGCATGCCACGGATCGCTTGGAGAGGCCTCTTAAGGGGCAAAAATCAACTCCTAGGAGCCAAAAGGTGCCCTAAGGATATCTGAGAAAGGCTTCAAATAAAGCCTCCAAATGAATGGATCAAAATGTAAGGTGCACACAGGACCAAGGGGAGGTGCAAGCAAGAGGAGAAAGGCGGACTAAAGGCTCTCAAGGAATCTGCAGTCCGCACAAAACAGCAAAAGCTTGGCCCATTTAAGCTGGAAGTGTTATCTAGTTAATATTATCGTAGGGGGATTGGGCATGGCAACTGGATCAAGCACTGTTTAGCATTTACCCAGAAACTGTGGCATCTTCCTGTTCTATTCTCATGCTTTCCAAAACACTTCTCATTGAAAGGTCATTTAAAATGAGTGCTTCAGATGGTGGTGTAAATCCACTTCATCCCAGAGCCCAGTGAGTGAAAAGCTTTGGTCACTGGTGTCAGTGGAGACTGTATCCATGCATGATCACAGACAGCATCTGTCTCACCAGGGGAAGCAGGTATATTCACTTTGCTTCCCTAAACCCACATATTTGTGTTGTGTGTATTACTCTTGTAATCTCTTTTTTTCTGCCCTCCTCTCCACAAAAGCATGCTAAATCAGTTCAGCCAGCCCAGAACCCAAGCTTTGGCTAAGGAAAAACCTCAAGTTGCTGGCATGGAGGGTAAGTGATTCAGAAAGCTGGTCTCCTATAAGGGCTATGTTTCATAGACACAGGAAAGCTACCACCCCGCCCCTGACCCAGGCCCTCTTCAAGGTTAAGTCACTAGGAGAGTCCTTCACTCTGCACACACCTGTCAGCTTTCAAGTATATCTTCTGAGATGACTTCTCCTCTCAAAGTCTCCTTGCTTACATCATAACCTGATGTGACCAGCAGGGAAATGCTGGGTTAAGGCGGAAGAAGAACCCCAGTGCCATTTACTCTATTCTCCGGTAGACTTATACATGGTCCCTAAATGACCCACCTCTCCCCACTCCCCAGACAGTGAGACTCTATAAGAAGATTGGTGCTGCTCAGGGAGTCCTTGCCACATGCAATGTCACCCTTGGCAGGTCATGGCTTATGTGGAATGGACAGCTGGATGCCAGTCTTCTACATCAGGGGTCTCTGCCTCAGGACTGTTGACATTTTGAGCTGGACAATCTTTTTTTTTTATTATTTTATTTTACTTTATTTTATCTTATTTTTTTAAACATCTTTATTGGAGTATAATTGCTTTACAATGGTGTGTTAGTTTCTGCTGTATAACAAAGTGAATCAGCTATACATATACACATATTCTCATATCACCTCCCTCTTGTGTCTCCCTCTCACCCTCCCTATCCCACCCCTCTAGGTGGACACAAAGCACCGAGCTGATCTCCCTGTGCTATGTGGCTGCTTCCCACGAGCTATCTATTTTACATTTCGTAGTGTATATATGTCCATGCCACTCTCTCACTTCGTCCCAGCTTACCCTTCCTCCTCCCCGTGTCCTCAAGTCCATTCTCTACGTCTGTGTCTTTATTCCTTGGACAATCTTTTTTTTTTTTAATTAATTTTTAAAATTAAAAAAAATTTTATATTTATTATTATTTTTTTTGCCCCACCATGCGGCTTGTGGGATCTTAGTTCCCCAGCCAGGGATTGAACTCGGGCCCTCACGGTGAAATCACGGAGTCTTAACCACTGGACCACCAGGAATTCCCTGGGCTGGACAGTCTTTGTTGGGTGTCTGTCCTGTGCATTGTAAGATAACAAGTAGCATCCCTGGCTTCCGCCTACTACATGCTATGGGCACATCCTTTCTCCAGGAGTGATGACAAAGCTGTCTGCAGACATTATCAAATGTCCCCCAGGCGGGCAAAATCACACTCACCCTACCCACTCAGCACCACCCTTCTACTGATAAATTCCAGAAGCCTAGAAATAGGCTATCGATACATTCCGAGGAAAAGCCAGCACATTTCTAGACCTCATCAGCCTCACAATTTATTTACAAGATGAACTTGAGGATCTGTGTGTGCTTTAAGTGAAAGGAGCTGAAACACGCATCATATTCACAGGTAAGGCTGTTGGTGACCAATACTACCATTTCCACCTATGGTGCCTATCACAGGGTAGGGTCTTAAAAAGTGGTGACTAGTGAACGAACAAACAGAAGGTGAGCATGAACACCCAGGGAAATACATCCTGACTCCACGTGGACCGGGCTCCTCTTAGATGGTAGTGACTGTGGGAGAGAGATGCTACAACCATATCTTAGAGCAGACATAACTGATGTGCCCTACTGTCACCCTCCAAACTCATGTATTTATAAACATATAAACATTCATACCCTCCCATGCTCCACGGTCATGTGCACCTACGTGTGAAATGCCCTGTGGCCTCTGCTCAAAAGCATGGTGGTTCTCGAGACGGCTCTACCAGACCCTCGCTTCCTCTCTGGACATCTCTGCCTGTTCTGAGCCACGCTTTGCCTGGCTTCACTGCTGCCCCTCCTGCTGCTGGTCCTGCTGGGCCTTAACCCCACGGCCCACGATCTCAGCAAGCTGACCGCGTTCACATTCACTCGCGCACTTCATTTAGGCAATGGCTCGCATGAGTTAACTCTTCAATCACCCTGTCTCCTACACTGCAGTGAAGCCTCCTTCCATCCAATAGCTAGTCAGATAAACTCAGTTTGGAACTTTGTTGTTTTCAGTAAGCAAGACAATGCCACGTTTTATTTCGTCATTACTCAGGTTAAATAATTATGTCAGGGAAAGAGGAGAACTATTTTGAAGACATATCCTATTATATCATCTTTGTAGTTTTTCTTAAACATCAGTTGTGTTTTTATGTAAGAAACAGACCCTCAGTAGGCATTTTTTAAAATTATGGGGTTGAAATTAAATAAAATGATTTCCAAAATAACAATTTATTCAACAAGGGAGAAATCAGAATCTGTAATTACTGAGACGAAGTTGCTGTAAGCAAAACTTCATTTGTGATTTGCCCCTTCTTTATCTCTTAATTCATACTTTCTCTTGCTCCGTGTGTGTGTGTGTGTATGTTTCCATAGATTATGCTTATTATGTTATAATAAGCATTATGATTTAGTCAGTCAGTTCATCCCAGGAATTAATAGAAGCCTATATAATTTCAAAGTGACTTAACAATAGTAATCTACAGATTTCCTGTTTGAGGCTTTATTATAATCAAACTGCAGATGAGGAAATTGAGGCCCAGAAATGTTAAGCAAGTTGCCCTTGACCACTAAGCTGGCGCACGACCCAGAGCTCCAAACCACTGCTGACAGGGTGAGTTCTAAGAGACAGTAGGACAGCAGGGCAGCTTTGTAGTTTACACGAAGTCCAATTTTCACACTGTGATTTGAATAATTAATGAGAAGTATAATAAACTCCTGGGACACTGGGTAAAACCATACTTAAATATAAATTGCAAAGTGCATTCTAAAATCAAATCTAAATTATCTTTTAAAAATAATTTTCATGTGTGATTATTTTTCCACTAATACCAATTAGCTAATGTAGATAACTGAGACTGGAGAGCACATGCAAATCCCTAGGGTTGGTATATCTTCCACAAAGGAGTGGCTTCCACTAGAAGAAAATCAGTGACCGAACCTGTGATTATAGCTACAGGGCACAGAACAGCGACTGGTATGCAAAAGGATGCTAAAAATATTTGACTTCACATATGTCCCATTTTATAACATATATATGCACGCATATTGTAGATATTGTTTTATAATAACATGTATATATTATCAACAACTACATTTGAGTAAATTCAAACAAGCAAAATATAAACCAACAGTGGCAAAGAATATGGGAACAAAATGCTCCAAATATTTAATATCCAGCCCTTTACCAAGACATTTTGCCAATCCCTGGCATAAAGGGTCAAAATCCTAAGTGAAATGTTTTAAGATAAATTAATCAAACAGAATGTATTATGCCTTTGAATTCTTGTAAGTAGGAAGACGATTTAATTATTAGTCTGTTATCTCTTAGTAGTAGAATAAAAGTTCTTTCCTCCATTATTTTACCTTATATGTTAAAATTTGCTCTGACAGCCCCGCAGCCTGTTCACCTCTTTATATTCCCCTGCGAGGTAACTAAAATCCAAAAGTAAATTCTTAAATCACTTAAATGATTTAGAGGATTTAGGTGACTTTAGTGATTTTAAAGTAGACACCCTAAATTTTTCTAAGATTGTGGTTTAATGAGTCCCTGGAGATGTTCATGAGGAGAAAATCTTACAATAAACCTGGAATGTAAAATAGACAGTATAAAAATGAAAAAGGAAAAGAAAAAATAACACTCTACTCTGATACTAGGTTAAGATGAAAAAAATAATACAATTTTCTTTTTCAAATTTCTTTTCATGATAATTAATGAAAATAGAAATTTAAACAATCTTTTAACATCGTACAAGGCCCTACAACAAAATAAAATGCTCATAATAAATCTAGGAGAATTATTTTCAGAAAATAATAAATATATCAGTTGTTTAAAATGTTACAATACAGAAGTCAAAAGTTGTTTGCTATATTAATCCAAAGGTTATTTTCATTACATTACTCCCACTGTATGTTGGAAACTCTTATAAACTAGATCTAAATAAGTAGAAATGTAAGAGTTCTGGGGAAATACTTCTAACCAATAAGTCAGGAAAAAAAAAATGCCCAAAAATTTAGGATACAGTAAATGCATTTTAAAACACATTATTCAGCTCAACTGGACATCACCATTCTATATTCTTCCAAGGTATCTAATCAAGTTGACTAGACTTTTCCATGAAGAAATTTTTAATGAAAAGTCATCAGTTTACAATCATGACTATTTGTTAAAAATAACCAATATCTTGCAACAAAGTCCTTTAATTCAATACCATTAAGGTAAAGTCAGCTGAAGAGACCCAAAGCCAGGAGATTTTTCAGAATCAGGTGTGTAATTCAGCTGCAAAAAGAAAAGTTATCTGAAAGCAGCACTCTGTAACTGGCTGATATAGGGAGATTTGAAGCAATAGAGCAGTTTATAGAAATTGTTGATTTGAATTCATATTTCACAAGGTGAAACTTTTTCTATACTTAGTGATCCTTTACACATTAGATTGATAAATGTTTTATTTCTTGGTAGGTTATTTCTCCCAAAGATCTCTTTTAAAGTAAGAAAGACTGATTAGGCCATTTATGTTCACAGGTGGTATAGATAAACTATTAATGCTGGGAGTCATGAATTAAGTTTGAAAGTTGCTGACGGTTGCTGCCAAAAGCAAACAAGTGTTTTGAGACTGCAGACGGTATTTGTATCTCACCCTAAGCAACGCATATGAAATTGAAATCTGGGATGTTTTCTGAGTTCACCTTCGTCATTGTGCAGCTCCTTAGCTTTGGCCTACGGACAGTGTTCTTTAGGCCTTGCCCAACACCCTGCTTCCATTTTTTTCTGATGACATTACCCACAGCATGGAGTATATGCTCTCTTCGTAGTATATTTCTCTCTTTACAAATCCAGTTCTTGTCCAGCTCCCCTGACTTCTTCACCCAACTACTCATTGGGCCAGAGGATAGAACACACCTCTCCAATATCAAACCACCAAGGGTGAACTCTGGGAAGTGGGGCTAAAGGTAGTTTGTAGGTGAAAAGTCAATGATAAGGACCTGGGGGTACTGGAACAAGAGATTATGTAGGCTTTTAGGGAGAGTAAGGAAGAAGAGCCAAATGAAATTTACTTCTTTTTCCCTCTTGGCTGCCCATTAAAATCACTTAAAAAAAATCTTGATGCCCAGGCTGCATTCTAGACTAAATCATAATCCATCAGAGTGAGATCCAGGTATCGATGTATCTTCAAGCTCTGCAAGTGATCCCAAAGTATAGCCAAGACTGAAAATCACTGCAGCTCTTCTCTGTTCTCTAATACTTTCATTTTAGGTCAATGCATGATTGATGATGAAATGGGCAGGGAAAGGAGGAATAATGATGGAGGGAGAAGCCATATTATACATCAGGAAAGACCCTATTTTCTCCTTCCCTTCACTTACTTTCCCTTCTCTCTTTTCTTGCAGTAGAAAATTAGTGTTCTGGTCTTGGGAAGGCAGCCAAGCATTGGTCAGTGTCCAGAGTATGTGAAGAGCACTGGCAGTGGTCCTGGGGGACAAGAGTGTGCTAGTCTCTTTTCCTTTGTCTTCCATCTCTTTTTCCTTTTCCACCACGTAACACCCTCTCCCCAGTCACCCGCTGCCTTCATTGATTACAGGACAAAGGACTTATCCCATGGTGAGGGAAGGAGGGGTACAGTATGGGAAGAGGGAGGAAGAAGGTCTGATAATGTCCAAATTAATTCATGACAAAGGGAAATGGAATGATTACAAAAGTCTAATCAGGGCATCATTTAAGCACATAACATGGACAACAGGAGGAAGAAGTTGTATTGGGAAATGCTGAGTTGCAAAAGCATAATTAAATATAACAGTTTTTGTGAAAATATTGTATCTTAATTTAACACTAACTTATTAAGTGGTATCCTTTCTGGCCCATCAAAAACCTGCAATACCAAAAACATGTGAAAAGTCCTGGAATAAAAAGGACTTTTTTACTTTGCTTAACAGATGTTTAAATGAAAGCAAAAGTCAGTACCAAGCATAAGTTTTAAAAAATAAATCAAATAATAATGTATTCACATATTTTGCTATACCCCACCTTCAGTTTTGAGTTGTTTTTAACTATCTACATTTTGCAAAAGAAGAATGTTAACCTTTTTGATATCTACTACTTGTCTGTTTCTTTTTTTTTTTTTAAAGAAAAAGTGAAATGCAGGATACCTCTAATAAAAGAAGATGGTTCAAATGCAAAGTAAGGTCAAAACTATGTGTGTAAAGATATTCCTCCTTTATTTATTTTAGCAAAAAGGAGAGAAAAATTAAAAACCCCCAAAGAATGACTAATCCACACTGTAAAATATTATGTGACGTTTACAATTATTTTTAAAGAACATTTAAAAGCTAACTCTTACTAAGCACTATGAGTGAGCTGCTGTTCAAAGGGCTTCTCATGTGTTAACTAATTTAATCTTGTCAGCAACCCTATGAGATAGTTATTATTATCGTCTGAATTTTACATTTGGGGAAACAGAAGCACAGAAAAGTTAAGTAACTTACAAGGTACATAGCTAACAGGTGTGTAGCTGGGATTACAAACCCAGGCAGTATGGCTTCAGAATCTACAGACTCTATAGATAATATGAGAATTGAAGCTTATAAATTTAGAAAACTCTTTTAAAACAAATATAATACAAAATTACAAATACAAAATAAGGCATAGGACCTTGGATAGGGTCTATTCAAGTGAAGGGTCTTGAAACATAAACTTTACCAGATTCATGGGAAATCTACCTCCAGTATAAGACATGATGACAGAAATTGGTAAGATATAAAATGATACAAAAGGATGTATCAAGTACAATTCCAATTTTGTAAAAATAAATAAATAAATAAATGATAAACACATACACATTGAGAAAAATTTTAAAAATACATATGCAAAAACAGTTTACAATGGGTAGAATGTTATGGCTTATTTGTATTTTCTTCTCTGTACATTGTTAATTTTCCAGAGTTTGTACAATGACTATAAATTGCTTTTATATTTGGAAAAAAACAATAGATATTATTTTAACATGAAAAGCCCTCTTAAACACAAAAATATTGCTTGATGACAGAGGGGAAATACTTAAATGCACAGAGAGGGCCAAAAATAAACAAGAATTTTACTCAAAATTACAGGCTATACCAGCAAAGTAGAAGGAATAGAATTTGAGTCTTTTGACTTTAAATCTAGTGGATTCCTACTGATTAGTAAAAAGGACTTAATTAATAAAAAAAAGAAATAAAAAGTACAGCATGCTGGCTATAAAATAATGCTCTCAGTAATGTTAGCTAATTATCTATAAATATTAAAAACATCTACACTTTGGGTTTTTGAATAAATGCTCTGAAAAATACAGATAATTTCTATTTATTTCTAGATGGAGAAAGGATTTCTCTAATTGAAGTAATCAGTATTCAACAAAATTCCATTGTTCATTATTACAGATGTCAGCTCAAACTAAAGAAAAAAGACCATAAGTTTCAGATTTCAATTATTTTGAATTTAAAGTCATTGTCTTGTCTGAAGAGCTTTTGGTGGGCATTGGATGAACATTAGCACAGGATGATAAATTGTGTAATTCTAGGAATGTTTCTATAAACATCTGACAACAACAAAAATGTAAAGAAAGTCAGGGCAACTTCCAACCACCCTTGTCACTCACCACATGCTTGAGCTTGTTGGACAAGACTAAGAGATGGCATAGCCTCCCCAGGTCATACCTTAGGAATCATTTGATTCCTTAAATCTATCAAAGGGAAATGAACGTCAGCCCCACTTGGCAGCATAGATGTTTAATTCAAATGTAACTATATTGTTTTGATGAATGCATAAACAATGGATATCCTGGTATAGGTATATAATAAGACTTACAGTATTATTGTGTAAGATATAAATACAGATGAATTAATTTAACTTCGATCTAAATTTGCTTGAAATTGGTTACATTCACTTTGCCAGTCATTTACCAGATTCTTCTCAAAGAAAAAAATACTGAATTCATTAATCTCATGTTATATGACGGCTATTTTACTTTTATAACATCAATCATTTGGAATGCAATGAACAAAAACAATTATTATTAAACACTTCATAAAGTATCAATTATTGAGTGTCATATCTTTTATGAAATTCTACAATGTTGAATGTACGCATCCTATTTCTCATAACGTCAAAATTAAATTAACCCCTAGATAAAGGACATGCTTATTTTGATCCACTGGTATGTTTTAAATTTACAAAAAACTTTTAGAAGACCTCTATCCCAACTTCTGAATTATATAGATCGTATGTAAAAGTCCACAAAAGAATATATTCAGTTAACTTTTAAAAAGTTTTATTTGTACCACAGGCTGATTATTTTAGACTTTATTGGATATTTTATAATATTTGTTCGTCATTAGCCATATGTTATATAGTGATATATCACTCTTATTTTTATTCTGATGTTTGTCATAAAAACCTCCCCAAAGCAATTAGCAATAGTTTTAAAGAAAGTATCTACATATTAGAAATTGATCTCTACAAAGGGTAGTCTTAAAACAGCTCTGATTTAGGGGGACTTCTTTAAAGGGCTCTGCAAAGCTTCCTCAATATAGCAGTTCTTCGTTTTTTGTTTTGTTTTGTTTTAAATACCCTGACCTAGGAAAACATGGCTTGTTGTGAATGACTCCCTCCATAGCCATTCCCCCCTCTCTTTTTGAACTGCTGATGGTAATGAATCTCCTTCTTCCAGCTCCAACTGCTGGATTCAGTTATCATCAAGAGCAGACATCAACCAGCACTCTTATCTTGCTCTGATGGATAGACTACTAACCTTTCACAAGATTAGAGACACAGGGTGCTCTGGAGATAATAAAATTCAAATAGGTTTATTTCAAAGGGCAATCCAATCTCGCTTTTGTTCATGGGTCACTTGGCAGATCATTTGCCAATGCAGTTTTTGTGTCTTTCCAAGCCAGGTTCTGGTTCATTGTGCCAAAGATGTCAAATTAAGTGGGCTGCAGAAGCCATTTCCAAAGTAAGATGAGGAAAACTTGAGAATAACATTATTTTAGTACATGTGACAAAAACTCTATTGGCCATAATTTTAATTTTGCTTAAATTATACCTACTGTACTAAAAAAAGTAAATCAAGGCTAACCATGTTGACAACACCAATGGCTTAGTATAACTGCCAGTATTGTGATCCTTAAGTATAAATTCCAAATGATAATTCAGAGATTTCCATTTCAAATAAATGCCTAATGGAAATCAAAACCAAGAGTTAGAACATATGGTGCTTTTTGAATATTACGAGGGTATCTGTTTAAAATTTTTCTAGAAATAAAAGTCAAAGAATATTAAATGAAATAAATCAAGAATAAGTACTACACACATATGAAGAAAAAGATCAGGACCGAAATCTATTCCTCTAAGAGCAATGAGTAATCCTTACAAAAGGCTTCATGTATTTTTCCTGTCCATAATGTCTCATTATTTAAAATTACCTCTTCCATATACAAGCCTGCAGTTAACTCCTAGTAAGAAAATGAGAAAGGAAAACCAAAAGGAGTTCCAGGTTAAGAATACTCTTAAAATGTGTTACTTATCTGTAGGATAACATTAGCATACTATTATGGAAGGTAAAATATTCAAATTTAAAGAATGCTAATAATTTTATACTACTACACCTGATACTGATGATACATATGTGTATCATCACTTTTATAATTAATTTTAATCCTTAATTACATATTTTGCAATGTAGTATAAAAGTTTTGTTCATTCTTTAAAAAAAAAGTTTTACAAAGTGAGAAAGTTAAATTTATATATATATCTATATTTAAATTGTAAAAAGTTCTTAAAATTTTAAATGTTATTTCATTAAAAGAGAACTTCGCAATTACCTATATTTTCAATATCATAGCAGAACAATTTTCCCAGAGATATTTTTAAATCAATCATAATTGATTATCCTTACTGTGTTTTACTAATTAAATAAGGCTTTGAAATGAAACAATTATAATCAATTGTATATTTAAAATAAAACATTTAGCTGGGCTGTTTTGCTCTTTCATTTCAATAATGCAGCTGAAGAACATCTGACAAATTCTTATTAAAAATAAATCTGAGGGCTTCCCTGGTGGTGCAGTGGTTAAGAATCCGCCTGCAGTGCAGAGGGCATGGGTTCAAGCCCTGGTCCGGGAAGATCCTACACGCCATGGAGCCACTAAGCCCGTGCGCCACAACTACTGAGCCTGTGTTCTAGAGCCCGCGAGCCACAACTATTGAAGCCCGCGTGCCTCGAGCCCGTGCTCCGCAACAAGAGAAGCCACCGCAATGAGAAGCCCATGAACTGCAAGAAGAGTAGCCCTTGCTTGCCGCAACTAGAGAAAGCCCGCGCGCAGCAACAAAGACCCAACGCAGCCTAAAATAAATAAATTTATGAAAAAAAAATTCTGAGACTACATTCTCCAAAGAGGTTATGCAAAATTAGAGAATGTCATTTAGATTATTTTAAAGATGTTTTAAAATTTCTTGGAATAATCATTGTATATTCTTATTTATTTATTTGGTAATATGAGATTGATGAGGTTAAAATTGTTGTCTTGTACTGAGACACAGGAACCACCAAGCTATATTCTATCTTCTCTGTGCAGAAAAACTACAATCTAACAGTTTGCACAATGTTACCTAAAGCAGTCCTATCAGAAGAAGGGATATGAATGTCCAAAGCACTGCCTCTGAGTTAGATTGGACATACATCATGACATAATTAGAAAGATGGATCAAAGACAAATACTGGGATTCTCTTGGTTTTACCAAAATTTGAGATGTAGGCATATGCCAGTTACTCTTAGTGCCTCATCTATAAAATGGAAATAATAATAGCATCTTCCTCATAGGATGTTGTAAAGATTAAATGATATATTGAAAGTAATTATGAGAGTGTCTGGGTCATAATAAGGAATATATAATTGTCAGCTATTATTAGTACTGTCTCAAGAATGAAAACACTTGTTAATAATAACCATGACCATTATTATCCATTTAAAATCTATATTTGGTGTATAAGACAATGTTATTTTTCTCATCATACTAGCCCAATGAGGTATTATGAAGTATTTTTTTATTGGTTCATAATATTATGTAAGTTTCATGCATACAATATTATATTTAGACTTCTGTATATACTATAGCATGCTCACCACCAAGAGTTTAGTTTTCATCCATCACCATACTGTTGATTCCCTTTACCCTTTTTGTTCTCTCCCAACTCCTCTTTACCTCTGGTAACCACTACTCTGTTCTATGTATCTATGTGGATTTCAAATTATATTACAAAGTTATAGTAATCAAAGCAGCATGATACTGGCAGAAGAACAGACATATATATAGGTCAATGAGACAGAATTGAGAGCCCAGAAATAAACCCATACATATACGGACAATCAATTTATGACAAAAGAGCAAAGAATGTACAATGGAGAAAGGACAGTCTCTTCAATAAATTGTGTTGGGAAAACTGGATGGACACGTGTAGAAGAATTAAACTAGACTACCATCTCACACCATATACAAAAATTAACTCAAAATGAATTAAATACTTGAATGTAAGACCTGAAACCATAAGACTCCTAGAAGAAAACCTAGGCATTAGCTCTTTGACATCAGTCTTAGCAATATATATTTTTTTGATATGTCTCCTCAGGCAAGGGAAACAAAAAGAAAAATAAACAAATGGGACTACATCAAACAAAAAGGTTCTGCACAGCTAAGGAAACCATCTACAAAACAAAAAGACAACCTACCAAATGGGTGAAGATATTTGCAAATCATATATACAATAAGGGGTTAATATGCAAAAATATAAAAACTCAGACAACTCAACAACAAAAAACCCAAATAACTCAATTGAGAATGGGCAGAGGAGCTGAATAGACATTATGAAGTATTTTTATTGAGAATGGTCCCCCAAAAATGTATTTGGTGGCAAAAATAGATGTAATATACTAGTTGTGTGACATCCTTAGGCAGGGGAGCAAAATTTGCCACCCCAAAATATGTCTCTGGCATGAGGATTAATTTAGATTATTTTTAAGGCCCAAAAGACTTAGGAAGAAACTTTGACTTCCCCCCTAACCGCCTAAAAGAATTATATAGATAAAGGGCCTGTTCCCAGAATAGAGCTATTGCCAGAGATACTGCAAATGTGGGCTAGGTGGGGTGAGGGAGACTCTGAGTCCACTCTCTGTCCCTTTGTCTCTGTATGGCCCAGCAAACAGTTACCAACATTTGCTTTTGCATCTTCATGTCAATTGCCTTCCTCTCCTTTGAAGTCCCAAATCCCTTACCCTCAATATCCTCTTTTGTCTTTAGCTGAGGATGGCCATTTTGATGAGTTGCTCAGTTCTCCCGGGTCTCTCCCATGTATACATGTTATTAAACTTTTGTATGATTTCACCCTATTAATCTGTCTCATGTCAATTTTATTCTTAGACCAGTCTAAGAACCTAGAAGAGTAGAAGAAATTTTCTGCCTCCCCAGCACTTGATCAAAAAGATAATTTAATGTCAAATTAAATATATTCCTATAAAAATTATGTATCTATTATTCTCTCTTGAGGTGAACAATATCCTCCTTCTATAATTGTGTGTGTACATCTTTATTGTCACCTCTCTCTGTTTATGGTCTTTCAGTGACTGAGGCTTAAGAGTAACACCCCTTCACTGAACATACAAAAAGACTGAATAATCTGAATAATCGACCGACATTGTTGATCTATGTTGGTCCCGGCTCAGACATGCCTGGTATCTTTCCTTTGCAACAGGAAGTGTGGTTTGGGCCAGAGATTCAGTATAAGAGGCAAAGCAAGTAGTTGATACTAATGTAAACAACAGGTTTGTTTTCACATTTTGCATTTATGGAATTTAGTGTTTTTATTTACTTTGGCATATTTTTTAGTATTAACCACTCAGCAATTCCTTCCCAATCAGTTTAGATCGCAATTCTAATTTCTTAAAACTCATTTTGGATTCCTAATCTTTTTTTCAGAGGTTCTGGCAAAGAAGCTCCAACAAACCTGACTTTGCTTCAAGTCTCTGAACATATTTTATGTTCTCTCATGAAGCCATTTATTTAAAACAAAACAAAACAAAACAAACAAACAAAAACAATAACAGATCCATAATCAAACCTGTGGAAACTTCTAAATAACCACAAACTTGTCCTGATACTCTTTATTGACCAAGCCTAATAACATTTTCCCAACATCAATATCTACCTGATTATTATTCCATCCAAGCCATTTTTTGCAAGCTTGTCAATGACCATTCCATGTGAAATAGCACTGATAACTGTGCAAAGGTCAAACTGGGCTGTAACCAGTGGGTCTCCCAGTCTATAGGATCAGTCACTTTGTCAAAGAGGGAAATTAGTTTTGTTTGGCATGGCTTGTTTTTGAACAGTCCATGTTACCTGTTAGTTTGTTACACTCTGGGTGCTTGCAAATTGATTGTGGAATAAATTGCTCCTGGCTCTTTCCAAGAATGGACCTTAACCCTACAGGTAATTAATTCCCAGATATTTACTTCATATTCCTTCCTTACAGTCATCTGCTGTGATTGTCCTTTCCCTAGTTCTCTGGATCTGTGCCAGTCTGCCATAAATCTGCAAATTCACTTAAATGAATACAAGGTAATTTGATGTTGCATTTGATTTGGCATTAAATGCGACACAGTTGTTGACTTCAAAGTCAAATACATAGATCTTCACTGCTTAGGAAAAGAGGAGGCATTTGTTCTGAATCAGTTTGAACATGACCATGCAGTCAAGTTCAGATCTATAGAAACAGATACAGCATTAAAAAAATTGGTTATAAAACCTTCTCCTTATCATAAGTATATAAATAGGAAAACATACATATGCATCTAAATAAGATGAATAAAAACTTAAAGCAAATTTTGGGCTTTTGTTATATATCCTGCTGTGGTATTTTTCAGATCCAGGCATCAGCTAATGTTTTCCCCAAGAGCAAAATTACTTCCACAATACTCAATATTGCACACTTGACTTTGGGCTTTGGACATTAATTTTGAACTTCTTTGATTTCAAGAGGTTGAGTCAGATCCATCACATTTCTGTAATGTCCTTTTTGTGAGTGTGTGGTTTAATTATAGGCCATCCTCTGAAAGGTAGCACAATAACAATTTATCAACTTGTTTTAGCTCTCCCCTGAGGAAATGTCATCTCTTACTATATGAATTTCAAACCAGCCAGAGTGTCAATGGACCTCCGAAAAACAGTCACATTCAAACAAAAACAATCTTAAAACCAAGACACAAATCATTTCAAGTCAGTTTCAAGTTAACACAGGCTTGAAGCTCTATTATTCCATGTGGGTTTGTGTGGAAATCCAGGGCAATTTACAACACAAGGGTGGGGTTCTATGTTTAATTTAGAAAAGTGATGGATAAATTAGGAGGTTGGGATTAACATATACACACTACAATATATAAAATAGATAACCAGCAAGGACCAACTGTATAGCACAGGGAACTATACTCAATATTTTGTAATAACCTATAAGGAAAAAGAATTTTTATATATAAATAAGCCCTGCAAGGGCTCATGAACAGCAATACAGGCAGCAAAGCAGGGAAGAAGTGAAGTGGTAGGGGGCACATATATGCAAATACACTGGATTCAGCAAGAAACAATTAGAGAGACCTTGATGGGTGTTAGTGAAGTGGCTGTCAAACATATACCATGATGGGGGAAGAATATCTTGCTTGTGAACTAGAGATATTAATGCCAGGATATTCTTAACTATTCTCACCCAAAGTTGGTGAGGGCCAAAGACATCCACATTTTATGCCATGCCCCCTAAAGTCACAAGGATTTAAATAAGAGCTGTTAATTATGCAAGTTGATTTTAAAGGCAGTCTTCATTGAAATGAAAAAAATTAACCCACTCATTATACCTTATAAACTTATCTGTTGATTCCCCCAATTGAAAATGATTCTGGGAACTATTTTTTTTTGCAGCACAAGGACTGTAGCCATCTGACTCAAGTGAGAATCCATCCTATTTAGCTGTGAGGAGTGGGGAGGATCGAGGAGGAGTATTTGCAGCGTAGTCCGAAGAGTGAGGAATGTTGAGAGTTGCAGGACCTATAGTAAACCAGTGCAATCCATTTTTTCCTTTTAAAATGGATGAATTTCTACTTTCTCCTGTCTTCACACACTCCCCTGTTTTGTTGCTCTCCCCACCTCTATCCTATCCATCCATAAGTCCTTTTGTTGAGGTTTTCAGGACACGTACAGAATCCAAACACCCTTCACTAGCTCTGCAGCCCGCACCGTGATCGGGCCCCCCTCATCTGTCACCTGCCTCACTGCAACTGTCTCCTAACTGATTCCTTGTTTCCTACAGTGATGTTCCTGTAGGCTTCCTACAGTGATGTTCCTATTTACTGATGATTTCCACACCCTTGCCCAAAACAGGAAGCTCAAAAGGACAGGGATCTTGGCTGTTTGGTTACAGTCACTGAGGAAGCTCAAGCCCCAAGAAGAGTGTCTGAAACACAGTAGGTGCTCAGTTGATATTTGTCAAATGAATTTATGCTCTTTCATAGTTGCGGGAACAAAACCTACTCACCAGGGAAGTTCCGTTCAATCATATGCCCTTCATTATAAATATGCGTAAGATCAAAGCCTGGACTGTGGGAGACACATAGTTATTGATAGGGATTAAGACTTTAATTATTATATGAAAGACGTTGGTTCATGTTACAGGGAATTTAGTTATCGAGCAAGTTGTTTGGGAAAGAGTTGTTTGGGATAGAAGATGCTTGCTGAGATCACATCAAACAGAGGAGTTATTGTTTGCATAGCTTAAAGATGAGGCTGACTCTTGCAATTTACATAACCTTTTTCCTCCCTTTGTTTCTGTGTCCCTATTAACACTCACTAAGAGTCGCCATTTTATTTTCTCTCAATGACTGGTACAAAGCAACACAACAGTGAATTTTATGAGAAACACATTTTGCATAATATTACATAGATTAGGATGAAAATGTTCTAATTTTTCGTTTCTTCTTTGGAACCTACAGATCCACTGAGCCACCAGGGAAGTCCCGAAGCTGAGGTTTTATAAGCAAGAAATTGTTTGACCCCTGTTGTATTACACAGACATGGGGGAGACTCAGGAAAGTTAAGCTTGGTGGGAATGTAAATTGGTGCAGCCACTATGGAGAACAGTTTGGAGGTTCCTTAAAAAACTAAAAATATAACTACCATATAACCTAGCAATTCCACTCCTGTGCATATATCTGGAAAAGACGAAAACTCTAATTCAAAAAGATACACGTACCCCAATGTTCATAGTAGCACTATTTATAATAGCCAAGACATGGCTACTGACATGATGAATGTCACTGACAGATGAATGGATAAAGAATATGTGGCGGGCTTCCCTGGTGGCGCAGTGGTTGAGAATCTGCCTGCCGATGCCGGGGACACGGGTTCGAGCCCTGGTCTGGGAAGATCCCACATGCCGCGGAGCAACTGGGCCTGTGAGCCACAATTACTGAGCCTGCGCGTCTGGAGCCTGTGCTCCGCAACAAGAGAGGCTGCAATAGTGAGAGGCCCACGCACCGTGATGAAGAGTGGCCCCCACTTGCTGCAACTGGAGAAAGCCCTCGCACAGAGGCGAAGACCTAACACAGCCATAAATAAATAAATAAATAAATAAAATTTAAAAAAAAAGAATATGTGGCATATATATACACAATGGATTATTACTCAGCCATAAAAAAGAATGAAATACTGCCATTAGCAGCAACATGGATGGACCTAGAGATTATCATACTAAGTGAAGTCAGTCAGACAGAGAAATACAAATGTCATCTGATATCATTTATATGTAGACTCTAAAAAATGATCCAAATGAACTTATTTACAGAGCAGAAATAGGCTCACAGACATAGAAAACAAACTTATGTTTACCAAAGGGGGAAGGGGGAGATAAATTAGGAGTTTGGGATTAACAGATACACACTACTGTATATAAAATAGATAACCAACAAGGGCCTACTGTATAGCATAGGGAACTATATTCAATATCTTGTAGTAACTTATAATGGAAAAGAATCTGAAAAAGAATATGTGTGTGTGTGTGTGTGTGTGTATGTGTGTATGTGTGTGTGTGTAGACACACACACAACATTATAAATCAACTATAGGTCAATTTAAAAAAAGGAAGTGAAGCATATGTTAGTGGCCCATTTAATTTCATAACTATTGTTGTTTGAGTCACCCACCTGCTCTGCATTAAGTTTGAAATATAATTAAAAACAAAATTATATTTCCTTAACTGTTACCTTTAGAAGAATGGGGAATATTCCAGGAACTTCTTTTGGATGAACACAGCTTACTGAAGAGAGCAGAGGACTGAATTAGAAGGGAGGTCCTCTTGGGTTTCCAGTATGGTTCAGCTGTATGGCTATAGGTGAGTCACTGGATCATCTGTAAATCTCTATATCCCAAGTGAGTCTCTTATTACCTGGGTCTACCATATACCAGTGCCACATGATCATGACCTTCAGAGTGTCCCTGTCAAGCATTCCAGGGCTTTCTTGAGAGGAAGCAGGATGAAAGAATGCACAAACCAGTGCCTTATGTTAGACCAGTGATTCTCAAAATGCTGTCTTTGGACCTGGAAATGTGCTACAGTACAAATTCTTGGCTCCATTGTATTCCTACTGAATCAGTAACACTGGGGTGGGGCCCATGAATGTGTGGTTTTCGTTTGTTTTGTTGTTTGTTTTTGTTTTTAATTTTTATTGGGGTATAGCTGATTTACAATGGTGTGTTAGTTTCAGGTGTACAGCAAAGTGAATCTGTTATACGTACACATACATCCACTCTTTTTTAGATTCTTTTTCCATATAGGTCATTACAGAGTACTGAGTAGAGTTCCCTGAACTATATGGTAGGTCCTTAATAGTTATCTATTTTATATATAGTAGTGTGCAAATTCTTAGCTCCATCCCAGTCCTACTGAATCAGTATCACTGGGGTGGGGGCCATGAGTGTGTGTTTTAACAAGCTTTCCAGTGATTCCAATGTACACTAAAGTTTGAGAACTATATTAGAAGAGCAATTTCATTTGGCCGACCTACAAATATGGGTACCACTTTCAACAAGTAACTCTTACTTATCAAATTCCCTGATATAACCATTATTTTGGGATCTATACTTAACTTCTGCATTTTGTCCACAGATCTTTAAATCTTCTAACCCCTGAGAGATCTTTCCTTAAATCACAATTTCTTTCTACAATTCCAGTCGTTTTTATTCATTAGTAGAAAACACCTGTGACAGCAGGCGCTACTTATATTTTAATTGTTTCTTGTTCCTTTAAATTGCTTGTCATTATAAAAGAAATGACAGAAGTGAAATGGGAGAAGAGCAATGTGGCAAGAAGACTAGAGCCCATTTTCAATGTTTAATTTCTTTACAATGCTAAGAACAGATTAAAAAGATAAATCAAAAGTTTGCAGAAAAAAAGTGAGGTCCCCAGTCACTTTTATGGTTTCATTTGAGCTGCAAAGATATTATTATACACTCATTTACAAAACAATGATCTCTTACTGTTTATGAAAGTTTAATCTCTTGGTTTATTGCCTTAATATATTTCACATTGGTAAGGTTTACTTTTAAATGAAATTTCTGTCTTATGTGGATGTTATTTTATACTGAGAATACGGACAGGATGAGTGTAACATCATAATTGTATTCATCTATGAAGCAATTAGAGTCAGGGTAATTGCTTCTAGTTCTCAGATATCTGCATACAAAGTAATAGAATTAATATTTTATCATTTGGCAGTATCCCTCGTTAGCTAAGAATTCTAAGGTTGTATATCTTCTCTGTCTACAGGAATTTAAACAGACTGTATGTTAATATTTGCGTAAATCAAAAACTGTGCCAAGTGGAAAAATTACATGGAGTACGTTGGCACCACTGGCCAACATATCCATCCAGTTGGTGCACAATAGATCAGAGGCCTCTAAACACATTCTCCAAACTGAGCAGATTAATGATAGCTGAGAGAAGCCTTAGGGACCTCGCTCCAGTCTCCAGTTATTTCCAGGTGATCCCATGGGTGCCAAAGTACATATGAATTCCATTGGGTTCTAAGACCCTGATTCTGATTAAAACTATATGGTTGCTATACTATCAAGATTCCTATCAAAACACCCTTACAACTTTCTGCAAGGAAAAAAAAAAAAAAGGATAGAGCTGAAGGAGAGCATGATTACCTGAGGGAGTAGGTTGGTGAATGACTGACAAGATTCAAATCCTCAGCTCGAATCAACAGGACTAAGAAGGGCTAAATGAGGACTTATAGCCTCATTTATTTTCTAAGAGGCTTAGGCTGGAGGGAGAGAAAAGAAGCCATAAATTGAATGGCACTTTGCTTGAATAAAAGGGGAATAAATGAGGGAATTTAGTTGAAACTGGCAGCTCAATCACTGGACCAAATTTAATTGATAGATAAGCTGTATTTCAACATGAGTAAATATTACAAAGGACAGGGAAACTGCTCCTTCTTTTCAGTCTATGCAAACAAATATCCTTTATGGAGAAAGAGATAGTCTAGAATTAGCAGTGGTAGGAAGTACATATGAATTATATTTACGTATGATGTACATTATAAACCTACCCATGCAATACATAGTTTAGTTAATCACCTGTTACTCAAATGTTGTTTATGATAGTCTAAACTAGAACTTCTCCCTGAAAAGTTAAAATGTGTATTATTCTCCCCAAACACTGGTTTTTATATATTCTTTCAAATTCTTTACTTATTATTCTCTATTCATCATTATTAAATGACCTTACAGAGACGTCATTTAACTGAAGGATGTCCTGGAGATAGGGTATAATAGTAATATACGTAAAGCATTTAGAATACAGAGTGGCAAATGGTATGCACTAAGTGTTAAATATTATTATTAGTAGTAGTAGTAAATGTAAGTACAGATTTGATCTGTGATTAGTTAGAAAATTATTCTACCTTTCTCAATGACATAACAGTGACACATTTGAAAGCTGTATCCTCACTACTCATATGGATTTTATTTTAAAATGTTGTGCAACCTCATTAGCCCTTAGATTATCTTAGATGCCCTGATTACTTCCTGGTCCTTTTCTCCCTATGAATTTGTGTGGCTGTTATTTTTAAATCAAATAGAGAATTGTTGATTAAGCACTTATAAGTGAAAGGATTAAATGCTACATGTGATAATTTCTGTAAAAAGCTGATACAGTTTTCTTCAAAATGGCAACTCACAAACTACTGGTATATCAATTAGTCCTCCTACCAGTGCTATTAGGATGGAAGAAAAGAAATGACTCTATTCTCTAGTTCACTGAGACTCAGATAGTTTAAGTAATGTGCTAACATCATACAGCTATTAAATGGAAAAACCCAAATTGGATTGGAGTTCAGACACTGCCTAGAATATAATAGGAAACTAGGACAATTGTCAAAGGAGAATCCATGATTCCTTCCCTTCCTGGGAAGGGAGAGAAGGAGTTAATAAGATCTTCATACACCAAAAACCAAGGGTTTGGGAGGTAGGCTCTTTATTGATGGGGGTTGGGGCTTCGTTAGCTCTTTGGAGTGCAGAGGAATTTGCTTAATTACAGATTATAATCTAAGTGGGAAAAATTAATTCCACATAGCATGTGGATTTATTTAGTTAAGGAATATAGAATTAAGGTATTAAAATTGAAATGTTCTGGAGGCAGTTCGAAATATGGAACTAAATGATAGGTAAGACGTCCAAAAAATAAATTTAGATCTTGAAATGATACTATAAGAATAAATGCATTCTTGAAGCAATTCAATCAGAGGAATTTCAAGGTTATGTACGTATGTTATAATGGCCCCTATTCCTTGTTTACATATTAGCAATTCTATATTATCAACTTATGAGAAAATTTGAAATGCATGCATTTGCTAGAAAAAGTGGAAAATACACTT
This sequence comes from Balaenoptera acutorostrata, assembly GCF_949987535.1. NCBI lineage: Eukaryota > Metazoa > Chordata > Mammalia > Artiodactyla > Balaenopteridae > Balaenoptera > Balaenoptera acutorostrata. The sequence goes on from NC_080081.1 coordinate 16,153,106, forward strand.
TTTGGAGAATCATTAGACTGAGCATATAAAATTTTAGGCATAATTGGTGTAACATCATATGGAGACCTCATCCTTTTCTTTTTTATTAACCTCCATTAGAGACCTGGAAACTAATCAAATATTGGTCAGAATATGCCTCTTTTTCTGTTTGTTCGCTTTAGTGTTATACCCTTTTTTAAACAGCTTTAGTAAGATATAATTCATGTACCATACAATTCACTTCTTTAAAGTGTATAATTTAACGGTACTTACTATTATATTCACAGTTGTGCAATGATCACCACAATCTATTTTAGAACATTTTCATCATCTCAAAAACAAACTACATATACATTAGCAGTCACCCTGATTTTCTCCCAACCTCCCCATTATTCCCCAACTCCCAGCTCAGGCAACCACTTATCTACTTTCTGTTTCTATAGGTTTGCCTTTTCATATAACAGAAATATGTAATATATCGTTTATGATTAGATCCTACACCTTAGCATAATGAGTGCAAAGTTCATCCATGTTGCAGTGTGTACCAGGTCTTCACACCTGTTTATGGCTGAATAATATTCCATTGTATGGATGTACCACCTTTATTTATCCACTCCAGTTGATTCTTACTTTATTTCCACACTTTGGCTACTATGGACAATGCTCCTAAGAGCATTCACGTACAAGTTTTCAAGTGAACATATATTTGTTATTTCTCTTAGGAATGGAATTGCTGGGTCAGATGGTAATTTTGTACTTTATTTTTGAGGAACTGTCAAACTTGTCCACAGCAATTGCACCATTTTACATTCCCACCAGCCATGTGTGAGGTTTCCAATTTTCTTGTCAAATCTTGTTATTATTTATATTTTTGATTACAGCAATCTTAATGGGTAGGAAGAGGTATCTCATTGTGGTATTGATAAGCATTTTACTAATGGATAATAATGTTGAACATCTTTTATATTGGCCATTTGTATATATTCTTTGAAAAAATGTCTATTCAGGTCCTCTGACCATTTCTCAATCAAGTTATTTGTGTTTTTGTTGTTGAGGAGAATTCTTTTTACATTCCAAATATAAGTCCCTTGCCAGATATATGATTTGCAAATATTTTCTCCCATTCAGTCTCCTCTTTCAACCTCATGATTTCCTGTGCTTTAAAAAATTCAAATACAAATTAGGAAATACAAGTATAAGAAGATGCTCTAGGATGGGTTAAATAAAGTCAGCATTAATTCAAGTAAGCTAAATTCAAAATCTAATTCTCCTTCCATACACAGAGGTCTGACTTTGGAGACATTGTTTCATAGTTCACGTAGAATAAAATATTTTAAAATATGGTAGGCACAATGAGTACTAAATAAGTGGTGATGAAAGCTCAGCCTGGTGCATATAAAACTCAATTGCTAAACTCAGATTTTTTTTATCAGAACAAGTTTTCTTCTACAATACTATAATTTATTTTTCTCTCTCAGGTGTTTCTTTGTCTCCTAGAGATATATTTATTATTCACAGTTAAATTACTAGGCCTTGTCCACCAGATACACTATTTTTCATGTCATCACTTTTCTTTCTTCTGTAAATGACTGTCAAAAGTTATGTTCATGTATTTGATTTACTTTGACAATTAGACATAGGAATTTTATTTTGGAAGTATCTAAGTTACTAACAGTAGAAATAACAGCAGGTTGCCCACATCTACCATACCTTAGGTGATTAGAAGACAAAGCAAAACATAGAGAAAAACATTTAAAAAATGTTTCCATATTTTGGAAACAACAAAATGACAGCTGACAGAAGAAAGCGTGTACACAAAATGATGATAAATATATGTTATTTAAGTTTCTCTTTTATATTCTTTATTTAGCATGAAAAGTAACTGTCATAATTAATGACAAAATTAAACTAAAATTGCAATTACTTAGAAATTTACAGTACAGTTTCCTAAGGAACTATAGGGACAAAAGAACAGTTTCCTAAGGAACTAAAAGGGACAAAAGAACAATAACACAGAACAGATTATGGAAATATTTTTAAAATTTAGTACACTACCTATTAAAACACCCTAAAGAGAAACACTCTAATCATTCATTCATTCAGAGAGTGAAGAAGAGATAGAACATAGACTAATAGGAAGAAGGTTCTTCAAAGCAGAGAGGTATGAAATTCCAAGGTGTGGAATTACCAAAAGATGAATTTGTTTAGCATGTAGGACACTTACAAGGAGGTCAGAGAAATAAAGCTAGAAGTTTAGGTGGAAAAAAGGGTCAAAGAAGGACTTTGCCTTTGTTCATCTATGTTCCCCATCTCTCCCAGATTTCTATTACTACTACATTTACAAAATTTATAAGACTCTCCAATTGAACTCTCAAATAAACCAACATGAAACAATAAAACAGAATAGAAATCTCTACTCCCTTTTATTCAACATTTTAATTTTCCCCTCTTTGGCTTGGACAGATAGGAAAGCTTTTCATCTCCGGATGGGGCCCATTTACCAGGAATGGGGAACAGTACCAGTTAACAGAATCCAGGACTGAGATGGCCCTGCAGAGTGGGATGAGGGAAGAGGAGAGGGTATATAACCATCAGCTTCAGGAGCCAGACATCTGGACAGTGTCTGACTAAAAACCAAACCAAAAGATGCCCAACAATCAATAGAATTCAAGAAAAGTGAAGTGAGATAGAGCACTGTGATAGATACACCGGGGTTCTTTTTTTTTTTTTTTTTTTGGCACGGGATCTTAGTTCCCAGACCAGGGATAGTACCCGTGCCCCCTGCAGTGGAAGTGTGGAGTCTTAACCACTGGACCGCCAGGGAAGTCCCCACAGGGGTTCTTTATGTTACTCATTGTACTTGTCTGTTATCGTTTAAATATTTCAAAATAAAAATTATTAAGAATTAAAAAAAAGAAAAGTGAAGTGAATAGCATTCAAGAAAAATCAAACCTATTTTCTATCACCACTTTCAGAAAGTAAATGTGACTATTCTGCTTTATATTTTAGGAGGCTATAGCTGTTGGTATGTTCATTTGTCTTCTTTCTTATCTTTAAGTCTACTCTATGTTTATTGTAACTACATACACAGCTAGAAAAGACCCTGCCTATGCTATAGTTAAGGATAATTTGTTCTCAGTGGCATAACTCTCTAAAAGACCCAGCCAGAGACAACAGACAACAGCCATACTGGCTCTGCTACTCAATCCTGAAAAGCAAACACTACAAAAGCCTTTTGAGCAAACAACTTTTTTTCCAAATAAGGCCCAGTGCTTTTTACTAGAACTTTTCAGACTTTTGGCTATAGTGTCTTTTGACCTGTCAGCCATTTAGAAACTAATTTTGCCATTCAGAGTTTCTGTGGCCTGACTGGAGGTAAATTTAACGCCAATGCATATAATCTATACAACTTCACCATCCAACTTATCCTTGTCCTACCTTGCCTGCCAAGTGACTTGAAACATTTTAAACTAATACAGACTTATAGCTTTGGCAGACAGATTCAGGAATTGGAGAAACATTCCAAGATATTGGGGAATGTTAAAATATGCAATACAGGAGGTGACTGCATCCAATTTCTAGGCTGGTGTTCATGCTGATAGGATAGTTTTCAGGGCACACTTTAAATTCAATTTCCTTTATTTTAACAAAACCTATTTCATGCACATTGCTTACAGATGGAATAACTTGCGAAAATCAGTTTTATAGGCCACATTCTCATAGAGATTTGCACAATTCTAGTTCACTACAGATGCTTTCCTGGAAAGCATAACATCACACGTAACTCTCTTTATGTTCGCTGTAGGTCACTCACTTCATACAACATACAGTTTTGTCATGACACTAATCTTTCCTCTAAGGGCACTTTCACTTTCTCTTTGGGATGCTGTTTGAGATGCCCTAGGGATCACAGTGAGGTCTGAGTAATTCCTCTGTCCCAGTGGTGCTGTTTTCTCAAACACGTTCAATTCAGTCCTTGAGAGAAGCCTCCGTTAGCTCTCTCTACATTTTAACATAAGCTGAGAGAACACGTTCACTCTGTATTCAGTTTTGTCTGTCCTGCCCCTAGCAGCCAGGGCACTGCCCACTGCACGAAGTGTTCAGTAAATACATCCGGAGGTATATGAAAGTTGAATTTTTTTCCACTGGAGAGTGATTTCTTTGAAGGTGAAAATGATGCCTCATGAATTTAGGTATCCCACTCCGTGCCCAGCGCAGTATGACATATAGCATCGTGACCATGAAGGCATCTTGAGAGAGTAAGGTCGGGCTCTGTTTTACAGAGCCAAGCACTGCACCAGAGGCTGTTTATCCATTGTTACCCTCATAACTGCTCCAGAGAAGGCATTTCCATCATTTACTGAAGAGGAACCTGTGGGTGGCACAGAGCCACAGAACAAGTTTGGGACTCAGGCTGTCTAACTCCAAAAAGCCACGCCTTCCACTATGCTGCTTTGTCTACCTCTCTGCAGGCTGTCAATATCACTGCCTTGAAGTTTAGACCAATTCATTTCTCTTCCTTGTTATTAACTGACAAGGGAGCAAGTGTTGGATAAACTGATAATTTCATACACCTCAGAACAGAAGTATCTGGTCTTAATTGGCAGTTAAAAATTCATATGTGGTTTATTTTATACACAGTTGACCCTTGAACAGCATGGGTTTGAACTGTGGCGGGTCCACTCATATGTGGATTTTTTTCAATAAAATACATATAAGTGTTATAAATGTATTTTCTCTCCCTTATGATTTTCTTAATATTTTCTTTAGCTTACTTTATTGTAAGAATACAGTATACAATACATATAACATACACAATATGTGTTAATCAATGCTTTATGTTATTGGTAAGGTCAATAGTAAACTATTAGCTAAATTTTGGGGGAGTCAAAAGCTTATACAAGAATTTTTAACTGCTTGAAGGGTCGGCACCCCTTACCCAGGTGTTATTCAAGGGTCAATTGTAGTTATATATCCTTATGCAGTTATATATTTTCTTTGTGCCTAGAGATAAAATTGTATATTTTCAAAAACCAGTGACTGTATTAAATTTAACCATATATATTTATGTATATTATTTATATTTATGTATATATATTGGATCATTCCCCTCCCCCCATATGTGTGTGTCTATCTATCTATCCTATAAATAACTCAGATTGAAAGAACATTAAATTAGGGAGGATTTCATGCAGGCAAGATTTTTTAACAAGTAACACAACTATGACACTTATGCCTTTATCCCATGTAACTGAACTATAAACCCACTAAACATTAGGAGATGGAGACTTAATGAAATGTCTAGGTTCACAGAGACAGAAACATTTGCTTAAGTACACTGCCACTGCACTTTTGTCAATATGAATCATTAATTGAGAGACTACTCATCACTGAGAAAGAACTGATTTTAATAGCAGATTCAGTGTTGGCATGAAATCATAAAATATTACCCCAAAGTAGACTATGTAGCTTTTTAACTTTTTGCACATGAAATTTTAACTTTTGCTACTATGTCCACCTAAGAGCTAAATGGCTGTCATTGCTGTGAGTGCACATTTCCAATGACCTTTCACCCATCACCACATGTGCTTCTTTAACAGAAGATGTAGTGTGGTTTCAGCAGAGACTCCATTCAGCCCTTCATAGCATAGCAAGTGCATGATGTGCACGGCCTGTGATATTTTTGCACCACAAAAATCTAACAGAGTTGGACAAAATGGCATCTGCTGCTTATTAAATCTTGTTTTTATATGGTTGACCTAATTTTCCAGGGTTTAAAATTCAACTCCTTATCACCATTTTGGCTGAAATTTCAGAGCTGCTCTATCAAATACTGCATGTCACTTACACTTGTACACGTCAAGTAACTGGATTCACAGAAGACCTATGTCAGTTTTAAGTCCGGTCCCAATTAGAAAATACATCTTCAAAGCTGTAAGTGCAGCTTCTCTTTTTCACACCTGCATCACCTTCAAAAATATCTGGGAGCAGAGAAGCGATGTTATGTGACTTACACAGTCATACCCTAGACCCTGCCATTATTAATAATGGTTACCCTTCCATAATCTCAAGTTCAAGCATTCTACTCTCTGACCACCAGCCCCTCCCTCTTACTACTCCCACTTCAACAATCTTCTAGGGATGTGCAAACCCCTGGGATGTACAATCCATTATTCTACCACTTTTTCTCTGTCCCTCAGGACCTCACTCCCCTCCTAATCCAGACTCAATTCCCTGGCCAAACTATACCCCTTGTTAAAACTAACAAAATTGTAACCTTTGTTAACAATTGGACATTGAGATCCAGACAATTTCATTTCCATGTTCTAAATAGTTACTCACTCTATCATGATTACAGACAATGACAAAAAAACTCCAAGAAAACACACAGCCTTGTAGACTGGTATCAGCTTAAATTTGCGGTCTCCAACCCAAAATTGACAATATTTTGCCTGGTCGACCCACTATATTTCCTTCCCCCCATTCACTCTCACGCTCTTAAACTACTGTTCCACACTTTCTCCCTCACCTAAAGCTAATAAAATGACTCAAATACGCCCCAAATTCTCTATAGTAATAACCGGAGGACAGTAGGATATCACTCCCTTGTAATTATCCTGGTAACCCCAAATTTATTCATTCCCTTACTCATTAATTTAGAGTATTTACATAGTGCTTAACGGAATCCTAAAATATTAGGTCTAGGAGGAACTTCCAAGCCTCCCAAGTTATACAAGAGGAAACTGAAGCCCAGAAATGTCCATTTTCATGAGCTAAACACTGCATGTATATGAAGACTGTACTGGAAAAAAAAATCCGCCCTCAATTGGTTTCTTGCTCTGGTTTGCCTAACCTCTGTGAAGATGGTATAAAAGGGTGCATCTCCATAACATACATGTCCTTGGTACCCAATGTGACAAAATACGGTCACTGGTTCGGCAGCATCTGATATCTGGAGGCTGTGAGAAATGCAGCATCTCAGGCCCCACCCCCGCCCTAGGGAATAAGAACCTACCTTTTAACAAGATCCTCAAGAGTTTCATTTCCAAAGGAGCGCTTGAGAATCACTGCTGTATTAAATGAAAATTGGAATGGTAATTATGGCCCAGCATCTGGGCTACTGCCAGGGATACTAGAAATAAAACTTCATCTGTTCTTAGGCGAGGCTACTTTTTCTTTCAGACAGAGCTATCTTGTCTTTTTTGGTTTGCTGGGAGGTTGACTTGTGAAAATTCACCTGGTATTCACAATTCATCCCTTTGTGTCTGAGAAAGTTAGCAGCTTTGATTTGGTTGATAACAGAAACTGATGCAACATCACATCGGGGCAAACCTCATACATTTTAAATTAAGATGGTGCATCAGAGTTAAGATGAAAAAGCTTAAGCTCTTCTTGGAAGGGCAAAGCCTGAGGAAATGCAAGCTTGCCACCATGAAATCAACTATGTGTTTTCTTCCTCTAAGGCACACACTTTCTTAGCCCTTTTGAAAACAACAGATTTCACTTTGGGGCCAGGAAGAGGTTAAAGCTAATAAATTCATATTCTCAAAATAAGGAGGGAAAAGGTTATGTTGTTGGGCAAAGGGGGAGGAAGGAGGAAATTTCCTCCTCATTCCCTCTTTGTTTTGAAATTACTTCTGAATCCTTCCATCAATGGAAAAGTGTTTCCAGTCTTACTGTCCTTTAAAAATTTTTTATTTTATATCCCTAATATGTTCAGAATGCCATCTTTTCCAAAAACTTCATTAACAGTGTTTTCTGTCAAAATATTCACATTTTAGGGAAAATACACAGATGTGAAGCCCATTAGTCCTGCGATTTCTAGGTCAAAGGCATGTCACACACATAATTTCATGCTTAAAAAAAGGTCTACTACTTAAAATACTAAAAAAAAGTATTAGTAAAAGTACTAAAAAACAGCACGGTAAAAATGAAGCAATTGCTATTAAAAATATATACTCCCATTAACAGATATTCACTTTGTTTTTTTTCTCTATTAAATGAAAAATATCCACAATTACTAGACTGCTAATAGGAAGTTACAGTTTTTTTTTAAACGAAGCCCCTTGATTTTTGACCCTTAGAATAATCCAAGATCAATTCTCTGGATGCCTTTCCAAATCAAGTTCTTTCCTTTTTCAAAATCTTTCCACAAACATTAACATTCTGACACAACTTATAGGTCATTAGTACACACTGCCTCGTCCACAGATGGTGATTGATTTGTCATTGGCAATGGAACGCCTTCCTGAACCCAAATAATGTGAACAATACCCTCTTACCGACGAACTAGATGTATTAAATGCAAATCTATGTTACGTAATAGAGTTTACATTTTTTTTTCTTTTAATATCTCTAACTTACTTGTAAATGTCCTGGCCAAATGTTGATAACAAAACTAACTACCGATTGTAAGACACTACATGTTATCAATCATCCTAGTCCTTTCGTTAATGTATTTAGTCTTGATAAAAAGAAAACCACAGGCCCAAAATAAAGTCACTTACGCTAGGCCACGCCATTAAACCGGGTCTTAATACCTAACTTAGTTGAAGTTTCAACCTCCCTGAGAAATTTAGTCTTAAACCAGTCAGTCAGGAATTTTCTGGTCAGCATCAATGAGGTAATTTGTCACATGGGTCCTCTCCGTCCCCCAAAGAAAGATGAAGTAAGCTGCCACACAGACCCTTTCCTTCCCCACAGGCAGGTTACCTAAGCCTGAAATAATCTTTTTTGTTTATGACTTCCTTCTCTTGCCTTTAAAAACCCTTCCCTTTCTGTAGCCCTTTGGAGCTCCCCTCTTACTCGCCAGATGGGACGCTGCCTGATTCATGACTCATTCAATAAAGCCAATTAGATCTTTAAAATTTACTAGGGTTGAATTTTGCTTTTTAACAGTCCTTACTTTCTGATGAGTGGGGTTGGCTCTGGTATAGCTTATAGAAGAGTTTTCACATGTATGCCACTTTTTGTGCCAAGTAAAACCCCATTTCCTAAACAGAACCTTGCACTGTGCTGGGGGCTTTTGGCATATAGTGGCTACCATTCTGCTCTGTGACCCAGTCTCAGAGGTGATGGGAAAGGCTGATATACTTCTTAAAGTATGCTTGAAAAGCACAAATAATACCACGAATACTTTTGAAATAAAATCTTTCAAAGAACCTTTAAATTGAATATTCACATCATAATGCTCACGCTTACTGAATTTATAGCAGTACTCAGTGCTTTAAATATGACACCTCGTCTGCCCTATTTAGATCCTTGAATACTGTGAAGCTTCCAACTTAAGTGACTTGAAGGCAGCTGTGAATATATCACCATCCCCACTGATGAGTCACACGACCAATCATGACCCCAGAGGGAAACGTGAGTTCTCAGGTGCATCGTCCCCCTCTTCCCCCCATTAAATTACTGATGTCACTGAAACACAACTCTGCTTTTTTGGTGTGGGCTGGGAGTCCTTCCCCACTTTTCCAAATTCTCCCCAAAATATGGTGTTTATAAAGTGCCGATGTGTATTAAACTAGAAAACTGGGATCGTGAGATCATTTAAGTAAGAGGGTGAGGCCTTGTACTAGAAGTTTGCTTCTCAAACTTGAGCATGTAGCAGAATCACCTGTAGGGCTGCTTCAAACAGATTGCTGGGCCCCATCTGCAGTTTCTGATTCAGTACATCTGGGGAAGGACCCGAGAACTGGCTTGTCTAACAAGCTTCCAGGTGACGCTGATACTGCTGGCTCTGGACCACACTTCGAGAATCACTTTATGGTAATATCTTCTAGTCCATGATTGTTCTGAGAAGTATTTAATAAAAATCTTATTTGGTCTTTCTCTGGGCATCTTCCAAATTACTGCTTTTCTTTGAACCTTACACTCTCATAAAGTTCATAATAAATTTGAAGTCAGAAATGAATGTGGAAAGGACATGAGACTATCACATGATTTTCATAACTGTAGGCTATCTCTTGCCACCTGATCTTTCAAGATTTTTCATTTACAGTATTGAAATTATAATCCTTAGGTGAAATCTAGGCACACATACATGCATGATCTATGGACAATGTTTAATAAACACAAAAACATTAATAGACATATAAAGACATTTGTTTTATATTGGCCAGTATTCACAGCAAAATGGCTTAATAAAGTGAGAATGAATGTTGAACATTTCTTAGCAAAATAAAAATAAAATTGTGGATTCCTGTCATAAAGATGCAAATCAGCTGATTTGCTCAGTTTATTAAAAAAGTAATCTGGAAATGTAAAATACTCCTAGAGCTTAGATTTCTTTTTATTTGATAATTGCTAGTATTTTAGAGTTCTGGTTCTCCATCATCTTCATTGCCATCATAAAAGTAGTTAATAGGAATTATTAAAAGTTCTTGGTTCTATGCTAATTATTATAAGATATATCTTATTAACATTTGCAGTTCTTCTCCTGCTCTAGCCCTCAACACAATACAGAATGCACAAGGGACTCAATACAAAAGTTCATCTATATTCTTCACGAGGAATTCACACAACACAAAAAAGTCAATAGAGACACTCTGAAATTCTAAAACAAGGGGATATAAAATATTTAAATCTTTCATTGGATCTTTTGGTTTCCTTTAACTTGTCCATTCATAGAGAAGGAGTAGTTAGTATCTCACAGCCTTTCTCATTAGAGGTTGCAACTGAGGCAGAGAACAAAAAACAGGATTTGAGCGACTATTTTTTGCAATTCTCCCAGGGATGGGACTCAAGTAGTACCATTCTAGAATTAATTCATTACATTAAACAAATGGCTTAGGGTCCCAGTTGAGAATGGCTGCTGAACAAGTCAATCAAAGCATATAGAAGTTTCTAAGGATATATACCCCATAATGGAGAAAGATGGAATCCACATCAGAAATGAATTTGTGGCTCATCAAGACGTTCAGGATATGATCTAGCAGACAAATATCCTAGACTAGAATGCTTCAAATTTTAATAGGCTATTATCTCAAGCCAATTTCTCAGACATCTTAGCAATCACCTTGTCAATAGTATTCCTCATTTTATAGACGAGAGGTACGAACATTAGAAAATTCAGAAGCTGAACTGTCAAGGTCACATGGCGGGTAAGGAGCAAAGCAGGTGTCGTTACTCCATGCGAGATGATTTTCCCGGATCCGGGGGCATGTATCTTTTAAGCCTGATTGTCCTGAGAAGCTCACCTCTATTCTCCATACACCCATTTTCCTGATTTTAGTTTGATCTAGGTAATCAAATCTTCAGGATGTACTCTCCCACACCAGCAGAACTTACACACCTCCTGCCCTGAAGAATTAATGTGAAGACCAAGTTTCCCCCTGCAAGGCTTCCTCAACATTATGCAACCTAATTTTCCCTTGGCAAGTGGGAAGCAGAGCTTTGAAACGCCTGTGGACCTGACTATGCAGCTTTAGAAAAGACAGGAAAACCACTGACGTGTTACACTTAGAGTCCGAAATCAGAGAAAACTAAGGATGGGGCCACATGGCCAAGCTGAGAAGTGAGAGTATCACCTGCATAAAGGCATAAAGGGAGGGGCTTTCTCTCTTCTGCTCCCCACCGCTAGAAAGAGGACACAGCGTCTCCATTGTTAATTTTTCATTTGTACTTTTCGTTGTTAATTTCTCTCCTTGTTAATTTTTCAAACATGGTTTAGAAAGAAGAGAATTACTTTTCATGGTTGTGTTTGCCACATTACATTTGTCCAACGGTAAACTTAATAGGTGATTCTTTAGAAAAAAATTTTTGAAGCAAACAAAATAAAACTTCACAATTCTGTCTCGTTCGCTGGGTAGAATCCTTAGGGAATAAGACTATGGATGGAAAATTAATTTCCAACTACTCCTGGGAAGGGACAGTGATGTTAACAGAATTACTGGATACGGTTATAAGGACAATTTCACCCTGTGTTGTTTTTAATATCACAATCTAAACAAGTTTACAATCCCTCTGAACTCTTTTTAAATGTAATGCTTCGGGAACAGTCTCTCAAACACGCTGGAAGCTAAGCCTGTCAACAGACTGTCAGTGTGTCAACAGTGGTTTTGATACTTTCTTCTAACAAAACAAACAGGAGAGTCACATAGTTCAAGATGTTTTAACGTTTTAATTAAGGTGCTGTGGAAAAAAATAGGCTGGTGCGGAGATGGGACTATTTTTGTCAGGTTCCTATTTAACACTATTTAGTGGTATTTTTAAATATAAGCATTGGTGTTAAATACTGTTTCTTGCTGAATTTCTTTGGAAATAAGTGTATAATAATTCTATGTCATTCACCTTAAAATATCAACAGCTATGCTGACTTAAGTGCTATTTCAAGTAATAGACCTTAGGAAAAAATGACATCTTCCTAGGAAATATCTGAATCTTTTGCAAGTGAACATCTCTTTAAATAGCTCTGATTTAAAAGGATAAAAAAAAAGTAAAAGAAAAGATTTGTTTCCTGTGTACTGCAGGCTTCGACAAGACAGGGATCATTTCTACAACTCTAGTCTGAAAATTTTCTGGCATACAGAAGCAACCCCGTACTACTTTTGAACAGATGAATAAAGTACCCATGTGACCTGAGAAGCACCACTGAGTACCAATGATAGCACAGGTCACACATAACAGGTATTACCACTCATTCATCAGTGAATTGATCGCCACTTGTGGAAGTAACATTTTAAATTTTATTAGAAGCAGAAATGCAAGGGGTTATGAGGCTTCTCACTAGTTCCCCTTTTCAGAAACTAAATATTTCTTACAACTACCCTCTGAAATGGTTTGATTCAAAGCAAACAATTTCCTGTTCCCTGTGCCTGGAATGATCTTTAAAAGCAGCTCTTTGTTGCTACTTGTAAAATCTTTTCCCACATGAAGGCCCAGCTTCACTGCCCTCCACCGGGCAGACATTCTCACTCTTCATTTAGAATCAACTATTCCATCCTTTGTACTTAAAACGCTGCATTAGAACGAATGTGAATATGCTACATGCTGTCTCTTCCACTAGATTGGCCCCTCCTTGAGTTCCAGGACCATGCGTTACTCATCTTAGTATCCTCTTTTGCTTAAACTAATGCATTGAATGTGTGTGTGTGTGTGTGTGTGTGTGTGTGTGTGTGCATTTAAGATTTAGGCATATGATAAACCTTATGTAATAAAATTGGGTTAAAGGGGGAGAAGTAGAGGAGTGACGCCATCTATTGAAGTGAAAGTGTAGATATAAGAGTTGCATTCTTGACTCCAAAGAGACAGTTGGTTCTAAATACAAGAGCTTGTGCTCACTAGTGTGTATCCTTGGAATCTGCCATAACTCGGGGAACGAGGCTATGATGTCTACAAAACCCTTGACTAGACTGTGATGATAGCAAGGATGCACAGTACACCTTTTGATAGTGTTTAAAAAAAAAATGATCATTATTCAAATACCTTAAACTGCCTTTTTACGTTTAATAAAACCTCAACTGAATAGTCAACACATTTTTCATAGACATGTTTTTTGACATGAGAACACCGTCAATGACCTGGGACATATTTTTCATATTATGTATACATATAACAGACCCTGTAGAACATCTTGGTTTCACTGAACAAACATCAGATATGCCTTTGCTTTAGGCTGGTCAGTCTGTTGAGAAAATGTTCTGACTTCCTTATTAACAGTTACTATAGCTGTGAAAACTGTCAATAAACTTGTCATTGTTCTAGCAATAAAAATAGTTTGTCTTCTTCAACTACCTATTCTATTTTATTTAAAAATTTTTAAACATCTTTATTGGAGTATAATTGCTGTACAATGGTGTGTTACTTTCTGCTTTATAACAAAGTGAATCAGCTATACATATACATACATCTCCATATCCCCTCCCTCTTGTGTCTCCCTCCCACCCTCCCTCTAGGTGGACACAAAGGACTGAGCCGATCTCTCTATGCTATGCGGCTGCTTCCCACTAGCTATCTATTTTACATTTGGTAGTGTATATATGTCCATGCCACTCTCTCACTTCGTCCCACCTTACCCTTCCCCCTCCCCATGTCCTCAATTCTATTCTCTACGTCTGCACCTTTATTCCTATCCTGCCCCTAAGTTCTTCAGAACCATTTTTTTTTGATTCCATATACATGTGTTAGCATATGGTATTTGTTTTTCTCTTCCTGACTTACTTCACTCTGTATGACAGTCTCTAGGTCCATCTGCCTCACTACAAATAACTCAATTTTGTTTCTTTTTATGGCTGAGTAATATTCCATTATATATATGTGCCACATCTTCTTTATCCATTCACCTGTTGATGGACACTTAGGTTGCTTCCATGTCCTGGCTATTGTAAATAGAACTGCAATGAACACTGTGGTACAAGACTCTTTGAATTATGGTTTTCTCAAGGTATATGCCCAGTAGTGGGACTGCTGGGTTGTATGGTATTTCTATTTTTAGTTTTTTAAGGAACCTCCATACTGTTCTCCATAGTGGCTGTATCAACTGACATTCCCACTAACAGTGCAAGAGGGTTCCCTTTTCTCCACACCCTCTGCAGCATTGATTGTTTGTAGATTTTTTGATGATGGCCATTCTGACTGGTGTGAGGTGATACCTCATTGTAGTTTTGATTTGCATTTCTCTAATGATTAGTGATGTTGAGCATCTTTTCATGTGTTTGTTGGCAATCTGTATATCTTCTTTGGAAAAATGTCTATTTAGGTCTTCTGTCCATTTTTGGATTGGGCTGTTTTTTTTGATATTGAGCTGCATGAGCTGCTTGTAAATTCTGGAGATTAATCCTTTGTCAGTTGCTTTGTTTGCAAATATTTTCTTCCATTCTGAGGGTTGTCTTTTCGTCTTGTTTATGGTTTCCTTTGCTGTGCAAAATCTTCTAAGTTTCATAAGGTCCCATTTGTTTATCTTTGTTTTTATTTTCATTTTTCTAGGAGGTGGGTCAAAAAGAATCTTGCTCTGATTTATGGCATAGTGTTCTGCCCATGTTTTCCTCTAAGAGTTTGATAGTGTCTGGCTTTACATTTAGGTCTTTATTCCATTTTGAGTTTATTTTTGTGCATGGTGTTAGGGAGTGTCCTAATTTCATTCTTTTACATGTAGTTGTCCAGTTTTCCCAGCACCACGTATTGAAGAGGCTGTCTTTTCTCCACTGTATATTCTTGCCTCCTTTATCAAAGATAAGGTGACCATATGTGTGTGGGTTTATCTCTGGGCTTTCTATCCTGTTCCATTGATCTATATTTCTGTTTTTGTGCCAGTACCATACTGTCTTGATTACTGTAGCTTTGTAGTATTGTCTGAAGTCCGTGAGCCTGATTCCTCCAGGTCCGTTTGTCTTTCTCAAGATTGCTTTGGCTATACGGGGTCTTTTGTGCTTCCATACAAACTGTGAAATTTTTTGTTCTAGTTCTGTGAAAAATGCCATTGGTAGTTTAATAGGGATTGCATTGAATCTGTAGATTGCTTTGGGTAGTAGAGTCATTTTCACAATGTTGATTCTTCTAATCGAAGAACATGGTATATCTCTCCAACTGTTTGTATCATCTTTAATTTCTTTCATCAGTGTCTTATAGTTTTCTGCATGCAGGTCTTTTGTCTCCCTGGGTAGGTTTATTCCTAGGTATTTTATTCTTTTTGTTGCAGTGGTAAATGGGAGTGTTTCTTTAATTTCTCTTTCAGATTTTTCATCATTAGTGTATAGGAATGCAAGAGATTCCTATGCATTAATTTTGTATCCTGCTACTTTACCAAATTCATTGATTAGCTCTAGTAGTTTTCTGGTAGCATCTTTAGGATTCTCTATGTATAGTATCATGTCATCTGCAAATAGTGACAGTTTTACTTCTTCTTTTCCAATTTGGATTCCTTTTGTTTCTTTTTCTTCTCTGACTGCTCTGGTTAAAACTTCTAAAACCAAGTTGAATAATAGTGGTGAGAGTGGGCAACCTTTTCTTTTTCCTGATCTTAGTGGAAATGGTTTCAGTTTTTCACCATTGAGAACGATGTTGGCTTGGGTTTGTCATAGATGGCCTTTATTATGTTGAGGTAAGTTCCCGCTATGCCTACTTTCTGGAGGGCTTTTATCATAAATGGGTGTTGAATTTTGTCGAAATCTTTTTCTGCATCTATTGAGATGATCATATGGTTTTTCTCCTTCAATTTGTTAATATGATTTATCACATTGATTGATTTGCATATACTGAAGAATCCTTGCATTCCTGGGATAAACCCCACTTATCATGGTGTATGATCCTTTTAATGTGCTGTTGGATTCTGTTTGCTAGTATTTTGTTGAGGATTTTTGCATCTATGTTCATCAGTGATATTGGCCTGTAGTTTTCTTTTATTGTGACATCTTTGTCTGGTTTTGGTATCAGGGTAATGGTAGCCTTGTAGAATGAGTTTGGGAGTGTTCCTCTCTCTGCTATAGTTTGGAAGAGTTTGAGAAGGATAGGTGTTAGCTCTTCTTTAAATGTTTGAATTCACCTGTGAAGCCATCTGGTCTTGGGCTTTTGTTTGTTGGAAGATTTTTAATCACATTTTCAATTTCAGTGCTTATGATTGGTCTGTTTATATGTGCTATTTCTTCCTGGTTAGGTCTTGGAATGTTGTGCTTTTCTAAGAATGTGTCCATTTCTTCCAAGTTGTCCATTTTATTGGCATATAGTTGCTTGTAGTAATCTCTCATGATCCTCTGTATTTCTGCAGTCAGCTGTTAGTTCTCCTTTTTCATTTCTAATTCTATTGATTTGAGTATTCTCCCTTTTTTTCTTGATTAGTCTGGATAATGGTTTATCAATTTTGTTTATCTTCTCAAAGAACCCAACTACCTTTTTTAAATTGTAGTTTCCAATGGTACTTTATATATGGCAATATTATTTCCCTAAGAGAATAAGTGAGAAAAACACCCCTAGACACATGTTATTACTATTGTAATTCACCAGTAACCAATTAATACTTAATAGCTCAAATCTGAATTACCAATAAAGTATCTGCTATATTTTTTTCTGACACTATTCTCAAACCTAACACTTTCGTTATAGGCTTCCAGTTCTCTGGAACTGGAGATTAGACTATTTATATCTTTTCCATGTAAAATAAATATATTGGAATCTGTTGGGTTCACATTTACAGAGATTAACCCAAAAATGTTACGTTCTGTTTTATAAAAAATGGAATACAGATTTCCCCATAGGAACCAGTCTTCTGTTTCAAGATTGTGAATTGAATGGTACTCATCTATTGTCTTGTTTGAAAGTCCTAAGAAAAGCCTCAAGCTTTTGACTCCTAACTGGGCATAACTTAATGTATTTTTAACTGTTGCCTGTAAGAGAATATGTATAAAATAGATAACTAATGAGAACCTGCTGTATAGGACAGGGAACTCTACTTCGTTGTACAGTAGAAACTAACACAACACTTTAAAATAACTGTACCCCAATTAAAAAAAAGTTTGTTCAAACAAATACCCAGTGATAGACTGAATATAGTGATGTCACCTTCTTTAACCTAAAGTCTACTTTTGCTTTTAATATTGATATTTACAGATGGCTTCATACACATTGCATTTTCAATGACTGATTTTGCAAGACATGTTTATATATTCCAAATCTTTTTGCTGCTTTATAAAAAAGGAGTTTTACCTTCTTTCATTCCAGCTGTGGGAAAACCAAATGAGAATTATAGAGGAAAAGGAGTGTATGTTTCTTCTTATCCCTAAGATCACAACCAAAAACTCTCACTTGTTCTTGATTTTACTTCTCTCCTGGCTACCCCTTTATGAATAGTGTTGTGCGGCTGGTGCTTGTACTAATGTCAATCAAACTGCATGAGCCACCCACTTCATTCGAAGTCCATGGCAGTCTATGTATTCAGTGCTGGAGCTGAGCTACTGTAGCTTTCTCTGAACAACTCTAGGCACTGTTGCATATATCAGCATTTAACTGTATACTGCCTGGCGATACACTGAACATTGTTCATTCAAACATTTAAGTCTAGTGCTGTAATTATGGGTATATTTAAGGTTGCTTGCAAGTAGAAGACACATCATTGTTTCTTTTTATTCTCTTAAGAGCCATGGTCTAAGAGCAGGCACAAGATGAGCACACAGTGAATTCTCATGGATTATTGACAGCTCCAGACATTGCAAGGCATGAGTATCTTCTGTCCTGACTCATTTCCTCATCCCCATTCCAATGGCTGATTGCCTATTCAATATCCTCACCAATTAGGTATTTCAAATAAAAGAGACAAGATAAAACTTTTATTTTCTCTCACAGATTATCAGTAGCATCCTTGGTACAAGGTACCGTAACCTTCCTAGTTGTTTAAGCCAAAAACACTGAAGCTATACATGATTTTTTTTTCCTTCTCTCACATCCAATTTATTGGCAAAACTTAGGGTGCTACCTTCACAATAAAATCTGAATCTTAATATGTCTCTCTACCTTGCCTTCTTCCCTCCTGGTTCAAACCACCATCATCTTTCCCTGGATCACTAAAGAGCTTATGCCCTCAGTCTCCGTGCTCTAGTAATTGTCATGCACGCAAAAAAGTACAATGGGGCTTAACAACCACAAATAGAAATCAAGGTACTTGGGAGGTATCCTGCTTAGTCTAGGGGCAGGATTACAGAGAGAACAATCTGGGGAAGAAATAGAAGTTTGTCAGGCAGACAAGGTTTGTGTGTTGTGTGAAGAGGGGTGATGAACAGTATTTCAGTAAATGGTATTTTTCCAGACACCATTTGTAGTGCTATAATGCACTCCATTGTTACTTACTAGAAGTAACCTATCCAACTATACCCTATGTCTTACAGAATTTCTCAATAATTTCCAAATACCTCTATTTATACTACTGAAATATTAGAAAAACAATCACATAGAACAGGGGCTGGAAAACTATAGCCTGCAGACCAAATCTGGCCCACTCTCTGTTTTTGTGAATAAAGTTTTATTGGAATGTAGGCATACCCATTCATTTATATATTATCTACAGCTGCTTTCACACTACAGTGGCAGAGTTGAATTGTCAGGACAGAGACCCTTTGGCTCCTTAAAGCTGAACATATTTACTCTCTGGCCCCATAAAGAAAAAGTTTGCCAACCACTGTCGTAGAAAGTAGTTTCCTGGGGAGGAGGAGGGGCAGAATTTAAAAGTATATGACTTTCCCATGG
The DNA here is from genome assembly GCF_949987535.1 of Balaenoptera acutorostrata. Lineage (NCBI taxonomy): Eukaryota > Metazoa > Chordata > Mammalia > Artiodactyla > Balaenopteridae > Balaenoptera > Balaenoptera acutorostrata. The sequence goes on from NC_080081.1 coordinate 16,172,255, forward strand.
GTTAGGTTAACTGCACTGTTTTAAAAAAAGTTTGTTTTTTTTTTAATGTGGTGATAGAGTAGTTCATATTTATTACTATTCCTGAGATAGTTTAATTGTTAAAGAAAACATTGTGGTTTATATAAAGACCCCTGTAAGTGAGGTATCATTGCTGTATGATCAAGCTGATATTTTCAGACTTGAAAGTACCTTTCAGGACATCCTTAAAATGTACAACAATGGGAAGTGATTTGCTGAAATAAAAATGTTATATCTGGCTCCAGCCCAAATTGCTCACGCCGTGTAAAAATCTGAGGAGATGCAGACATAATAGGCTCACTAGGTTGGAAGTAATATCACATTTTTCTAAACACAAAGACTAATCTGGTGCCACTTACTAAGTTGAGTTCAGGTTTCACTGACAATCTTTATTAACCTCTTATTTTCCACATGTGTAGAGTTTTCCCCTCAAATATACTCCAGCTTGCTTAGACACAGCATGCAAGGGATTTTTAAACTGTTTTTGAATTGCATGTATTTAAATAATTTCATTAACTTTTATGTTTGATTGAACAAAAGTTTTCAGTCTTCAAATGCTTTATTGCACTTTAATGGTTCACAAAATGATTTTTTTTTCAGCTTGAAATTTTGCAGCTGAGTGGCTGACATGGCATAGTAGCTGTGCATGTGCCTAATAGCTTATGTCATTTCATTAGTGAAAAAGGGAAGAGACTATGGTAATTATGACCACTCGGAGAAGACACCCATATGAACAATCAGTTATTTTTCTTCTTATTTACTGTAGCATTTTAATAAGATGATAGTCATAATAATGGGAAATACTATGGTTATCAAAAAGCCTAGAGTTTTCAAATAAGAAGCAAACAAAGAGTTCAGCCTGAGATGTGAACCTCCCCGAACTTTGCTGACGAGGACAGGACAGTCCTGATGCTGTCTCAGAGTTCCAGTTTAGAGTATTTTGCACCTTGACCTTTTTCCTCCTGTCTCCACTTTTGGGGAGATTGCTACTCTTTTGTTTCCAGCACTTTTCTTCTCTTCCTCTCTATCCTCTTTCATCTAATCGTATGGTTTTGGCTGTAACATCTGAACAGTGGATCCCAACTCTACCTGGTCAGCCTGCAGTCACCCTGGAGCTCCAGGGCAGTATTTCCATGTTTGTCAGACACTTCTACCATTGTTACAGCATTTTAATGCATGTTAATGGGGTGTTTACCCTCACTACTCTTCCTTTTGAAAATTTATTGGTGAGTCCCCTGTATTTATTCTACAATATTAAATTAACAAATGTCTAGTGAATAAAGTTTACAATCAGAAAACAATCAGTGGACTTGTAGACTTGTACAGTAGACTTGCTTGATAGTCCCCAGAACCACACTTTTCTTTCCTTCCTCAAACAGGCATTAAGCTGGTGCTTCTCAAATTGTGATCTATGAACCACCTGTGCCAGAAATAACTGAGCCATTCTTTTAAAATATCAATTCAAAAGTCCCAGCCTGGGCCTTGAGAAACACTACCACACCAATGAGCCATTTTAACAAATCCCCAGATAAAAATTACACATGCCAGATTTTGAGGACCAATGCAACACATTTTCCAAACTTATAAAAATTTTTGAAAGACTATATCCTTCTTTCTACTCCATTTATCACATTCTCTACGATATATTTCTTTCCTTCTACTCTAATCCAGGCCCTTATCCCTCATGTCTGGATAATCAGAAACCTTTGAAATGATTCCCTTGCTTCTAATCTTCTGATGCTGCCAGATTGTCACTTAGAATCATAAGTTTAACATTCTAATCACCAGCTTCCTAGTGAAATGCACTCTTTTCCTACTTGATATTAATGACATCTTGTTAGTTAAAGCGCCTCGTTAACGCCTACAAAATCCTCTCCTCAAGAGAATTAGATTACTTGCTATTCTTAAACACATATTCCCTGTTATAACTCTACCTTTGCTCAAGTTTTTCCAGGTACCTTGCCATTTTCACTTAAATTCAATGTATTTCTTATACAAAGTTCCTTTAAATTGGCATCCTGCATGAAAGGCTGTCTGACCACTTTCAGTGGCCTGCTCCCCACCCCCTGCCCCAAAAGCATTCGGACACAATCTATGTTTCTATCATGGTTATTCGTATCTGGGTTGAGGCATCATAGCACAATCATTCACCCATTTCAATGGAAAAAAATATTGATTTGACTATAATTCCAGTTTACAAAAACATACCAGCATGAATTTCAAGCAACTTTGAGAATTTCTCTTTAAGCATACACACAGATGACAGGCCACCTCTATTAGGGACACATGGGAAAAAAAGGGAGTGGGAATAGAAAAAGAGAGTTTAGCAATGTCATCCTGAAACAGATCAAATGAACTCAAAATAAACCTTGGTCTTAGGAGTTTACTTCTGCATCTGGGAGAGCAACTGAAAGGTATATGCTTTAGTTGGAAGTTAGTGTGAGCAGAACTATGGCTGTATAACTCCATCTTTGGAGGAAGGGAGTTGAAAAATGCCTACTCAGCCGGGGTGTGTTACAAAAATGGAAATTTCCCTACCTCTCTGTTTGCTCAGGGGCCCCAGAGGTATAGAATACTTTAGATGGAAGGAAGCAACCAGTAGCCATTATATCTGATCAGGGTGGCTGTGGTCCAGTAAAGTGAAGGCAAATATTCAGGTCTCTTTGTTCTGTGAGCTGGACCCACAGGAAACAGCTACTTCCAATAGTTTTCAAACCCATCAGAGTCATCCCTTCTGGATCATGAATAAAGCCTATTATTCTATCTGTCACCCCATTTCACACTCCATCCCCACTTTCCCTCCAATTATCTCTCTTGATTCTGTTAAATAAAGATTCATTTATAGGGGCTCCATGACATACATGATATCATATTAGGTGCAGGGACATCACGGTAAATAAGGTCTATACAGTATGGCCAAAGACCCTGGAACATTTACAACTATTATTATTTCTACTTTTTATTTTTTGGTATAAACCCAATGCTATAAGGACAAAGAGGTGAAGGCAGTTCTAGCTGGGCAATTGAGAAAGATCTTGAAGAATGAATCACTTTCACATAAGTGTCAATAAGCAGCAAGATGATTCTAGGAAAAGGAAACAGAATCACTGAAAGCATGGAAGCATGAATATGCTTGACAGGTTGGGCAAGCAGCATCTATAACGGAATGTACGAGTGTGGTAGGTGGGAGAACATGGACCTTCCAGTGGAGACTGGGATATTGCTGGTGACTTGGGAGAATATCAGTGATGAGTGGTGGGTCCATGGGCATTTATTATATCACTTTCTAAACCTTTTGTTTCTTAAAAAAAGTTTTTTTTGTTTTTTTTTTTTCAAAAGGAGCTGATCGTAAAAGAAAAAAAATATTTTGTGTATACACTTAGAAAAAGACAAGATTTTGTTATTGTATTGGCCCTGGCTCATCTGTCCTCTGTTTAATATTATGGCTCAAACAGGTAGCCTCAGATATTCTTAGACGATTGTATCGTCTTAATCTCTGGAACCACCCCATAAGGCTACTTCTAATTTCATCAATGGCCTTTGCCCCCTCTTCCCTACTTTTCTCATGGTGACAATTTCAAATGCTTCTAACTCATAAATTTTCAGAACCCAAATTCCAGAGGTGGGAATGTAGTATAAAGGATCTTGAATGTGCACAAGGTCCAAATCTTGGCTCTTCCTTTAATTATCTCTCATCTTGGGTTAGCCGATTAATTGCTTCTGAATGATGTTCAGAAAAAAGCATGAAAAGCAATGTCCCTGCTTTTCGTCTACAAAATAGGAATGGTTCCTACAGTCTTCACAGGATCAAAACAATGCTTGTGAAAGCCTTTTGTTACAAAAGAAGAAACAATTGAAGAAAGTATCATTATATATTTCTTTTAGCCTGTAAGACCCTTGAAAATAGGTTTGTTTGTTTTATGGGCACATTTTTTATGCTCCGCCTATAACAGTACTTCACACACATAGGTCATCAAAATATAAACTTTTAGTCAATAAGGTCACAATCAAAGAGAAATAAAAATTGTTATATCAAATAAAATCCAGTTATTTTGTGTTAATAAAATTTTTACTATGATAACAAGAAGCAGTATAACAAAGAAACATAAAGGTGATGCCCAAAATAAAGATTCAAGGATGCAGATAAAATATAGGTTGTTCAAGTGCTCTAAGACTTGTTTCAAACAACAACGTCAAACCTTTAATAGGAGTGGTCTTAGATAAGGGTAGAAATTGCATCTTAAACATTTATTGCGTTTTTTTTTTTTTATGTTAAGCAATTGAGGTCAATTTAATGAAATTTCATATATCTATAGGGCCAGCTGTTGAATAGTGAATAATGCTGTGTACCAGTTTGGAGAAAGCTTCAGGGGCTGTTTTATATGCTGTTTTTAACAATTCAACTAAGCCAGGGGTCATTCGAAGATGAAGAGATTGGAAAAAATAAATTCACAATGATGGCTGAGCTAATTGTTTACAATAGTTAATGGAATCTGATATGATGGGGTGAAACTGACTGTGTATGTAGCCTATGGTGAAATGCCCTTAAGGAAAAAATGCTTTTTGGTGTTTTTTTTTTTTTTCTTATTTATTTAAGTTTTCGTTTAATGAATTTGATACCTACACACACATACACCACACACACACACACACACACACACACACACACGTATATTTAAGTTGATGACATAGAAGTTTTCTTCATATTTTGAGAAAAAAACTTACTGTATTTTTTTTATCTTTTTTTTTTTTTTTTTTTTTTTTTTTTTACTTCTTAGTGACTTTATGTCCAATTTACATTATTGGACTAGTTTTGCCTTATTCTTACCTATCTTTCCTGATCTTGGTACCCTTCTATATGTGTACCGGTGATTCCCCATTTGTAAGATAACCTGTATTCCTTAGATTTATAAGGAAAAATAATGTTCTCAACCCTTTATGACAAACTCCACCAGTGGAGAAGAGTTGTATAGCCTTTCCGCTCCAGCGGATCATGTGCACACATTTGGGAAATCTAAAGAAAGGCCCAGAATGGTCTTTCTCTATAGAGTAGAAGAGCCTCACCTTTCATCAGATCACACAGTTTGTCATTTCTCTGACATTAAGCTCTAAGGTGAATGCACGGTGCCTCTGGGGAAATCAGGGAAGGAGGTGATCTCCGAATTTTGTATTCACAATTGCAAGAACCACATAATCTCTGTTTGGCAAAAGGACAAAGAATTGCTCCCCATGACCCTCAAAAAAAAGGAACACAGTGAACACTGGGGCAGAAACATCATAGACTATACTAATATTATCCAGTTGGGTGTTTTGGAGATAATAAAACCATCTCTCCACAGAAACTGAACCACAGAAGCTGGATCTCATCATATTGTGATGGACAATATGAAACATAGGGGCACTCTATCCACTATATAGTTGCATTACTGTAACTTCAGGTAAGTGATGTACTCTACTGGTACATGAATACTTTGAGGCTTTGTATTATTTTTCCAAATTGTCTCTAGACTTAATATGAGTGATAAACATGTGATCAGTAATTTTTAACTGTAGACACCAGAAAGAATTGAAGAAGCAAACCTGATTCAGAATGTCATTAAGTGTGTTAAAAGGCTATTTTGGATATAAATTATTTTGCTTATACAAAAAATTATAATTAACGTTGACTAACACCCAATAAATTCAACTTAATGTATTCAATTCCTCCACTGTGTCAGCACAACAATCAGCTTTGAGCAGGTTACAAAGAAGTAGTCTCAGTCACTTCCTCCAAAGGACACACAAAACTATGCAAAACTATGCATGGAATATGACAGAAATAATAAACTGGGTTAGAAAACAATATGAGAAAGAAAACTGTATTTGGCAGGTAAATATAAAATTTGCAAAAAAACACAAAACTGTAAAACTCTAGGTCTAAACATACAGTTTAGTGAGATCAAAACTGTCAAGTAGTTAAGAAAAAAAGAAAAACAGAAATGTTTATGTCAATTATCTTTTAGAAGAAACGTGATTTGTTCAACTTGGATTTGCTGCAGTTCTCTGAGTTATCTGATGTAAGTAGACATGGCCATAATCTCACTGGACATCAAGGTAAACGTATCCAGCCAACCCAGAAACTCAAAACACATCTTCCATGGGAAGACTTGGCTCTGTAGACATTGCCAAATAAGACATTTGCTTGGAATGGGACTTTTCTGGGCAGGGGTGGGAGCTTAGGAAGGGAGGCTAGTAAGCAAAAGGGACTGAGGAAAGTGACAGAAGTGACTTGTCCTAAGACAGACACGTGGGTACACAAGAAAATTACCAGTGATGCCCAGGGCCATACCCAAACAGGTGTACTGATGTCACCTCAACCTCAACAATGGTCTTTGAGTTGCTTTCAGGCAGAGTTGCTGCCTCTTTTCTCACTTTTCCAATACTTAGCCCAATGCTTATAAGTTAGTACATACACAGCCAGCATTTGCTCAGTGAATTATTGAATATATTTGCATGTATTGTAGCACCAGTTAGCCTACAACATAAGACAGCCTATCTAAGAAATATCCTCCAGTTCACTCTCTTCATTTTGGTCCTCCAATTTTCTTACTGCTGTTTGTGTATGTCTGTGTGTACCTTAACAGAGATGCTAGGAAAAGAAAAATCTGTCAAAGGAACAACATTCAACTGAAGGAAACTATTGACATTCACAAAAAAGAACAAAGCTCTTGGTCCCCCTCTATCTTTAACACAGAGGTTAACAGATTTAGCAGGGAAAGCAGGCTGTAGTCCCATTGACAGCTGGGAAATGAAATGACATCCAGTATTTGATGACTGCCCTCAATTAGCCTATGCAAAGCAAGAATTAATTACCAGCATTGAAAAAGCTCACCTTTGACTTCTCTTTCAAGATCTCACTTACACTGAGTGTTCCTCCGGTGTTACAAATGAAAGTTCGGTAGACTTGATAACTTGCTTTTCCCTTAATATGTTTTAGTACGAAGTAGTTTTTGTTTAATATGGCAACTCATACTTAATGAAAGAGAACTCTTAGCTGACCTAAGATATAGATATAAATCTACATATAGATATAGATGTAGATAGAGATAAATAATATATATATCTATAGATAAAGATATATGAATGAGGGTGATTTACTGATATAGAATGCAATGGGCATTAGCAGTACCTTTGTGCATATTAGCTTTGGAATTCTCAAGGCAGCAATTAAATGTATTAATGTAAACCTATAAAATAATTTTATTACTATACAGGGAAATAAATTATAAAAATAACGTCTGTATAGGGACAGATGCTATTTTTTGACATATTCCCCTAACAAAAGTTGTATATCTTTTTCCCAAGCCAGTAATAAAATAAAACCAAATGAATCCCTAAAGCCATTCACTTAATGAAATAAATTGTTAAGCAAATCATAAAAACCTCATCGGCAACAAAGAGATCAATCAAGTCAGAGCATACAGGAATGCCCAAGTGAAAGGTTAGAATGTGGTTTGCCAGGTTTGGGGGAGTTATCTGGGCAACTGGAAAGGTTTAGCTTGGCTTATCTAATATTGGTGGAAAGCATCAATCTTAGGTAACATAAGAGTTAGGAAATACAAGGAAGTGTCAGAATGTAAGAAATAAAAAAACACTGGGAAGTGGAGAAAATAAGAAAGCAGGAAAGTGGGCTTGAGAGAGGAAATCGCCATTTGCTTGAGCACCTGTTTCAGTCCATGTGTGAGATCCGTTTACCTCTAGCTGTGCAGTGATAACAGCATGGTACCACTTAGAAAGCTAAACCCAGAAGTTACTAATTGGGTCGGGGTCAGAAGGATAGGAAAGGAAGAGTGTGTCTGTTTTGGAAGACCACTGGCTTTGAACTCAACCAGATATGGGTTTAAGTCCCAGCCTGTATTATTACAGGTATCTCTGTGGATGAGGAAACAAGACAGGGGTTCGCTCTATGGGCAAATGTGTTTCATCATAATATTAACAGAACTGTCTTCTGTGTGGTTGGTCACCGTTGGGTGAAAGAATGGCCCAAATCCTACTCAACCCCATAGCATCCGACATTTCTGAAGCCTGACAACCAGTCAGCAGGGAAGGGGATGGATTTAATGGTTTAACAGGGACAAAGGAAGCCTGATAAACAGTGCACAAGCATCACAACTGACTTAGTAACTGCCCACCACATGGGGGTTTCCAAACTTCCTCTTAGTGGAGCCAAAGGCAGGTCTTAATAGAGAATGTATGCTGAATATACTGAACATACCTTGAAAGATCAACTAGAGAAATGGATGAATAGATCCAGATGTTAGTTCACTGTTCCAATATGACATTGGGACTCAAAAGGAGATGCTATGCACGTTCTTCTGGACATAGCTTAATGAGGTAGTAAAACAGAGTTGGTTAACCTGTGTTGGTCTCAGTTATTTCATCTGTAAGATAGGGATGTTCTTAGCGTCTATTTCATTATTGCCCTTAAAATGCTTCAAACCCTGCCTGCACATAATGAGGGTCCAATACACATGAGCTATTATTATTATTAATACTATTAGTAAAATGAAGTTCAACCTCATAATTCTGTAAAATATCACTTTGAGAGATTACTTAGATTGTGTGTGTGTGTGTGTTTTAAAATAGTTCTCCGTGAAAAGATGTTTGGGTGTTTCTCCAGGCCAGTGCTTAATAAAAATGTGAAAAAAAGGGTTTTAAAGGCAAATGAAACTGGATTGTGTGTTTTCCAAAGGGGGTTTATCGTTTCTGGCTGCAGCACTACTTTTTAAAAAGCCAATTATTCTCCTACAAAAACAGTCAGCAAATAATGAGTCACACTGCAGAATTCTGTGACTTTTCAGAGAATTATTTTCTGACAGCAATATATCTGAGTAACTTTAAAATTCTGTTGAAACTGGTTTGTTTAGACAATGTTCGCCAACTTCTGCCTTGGGTGTTAAGAGCGAACCACTCAGTTTTAGCAGAGTAAGGCGGGTCTGACTGTTCTTGAATACAGTAATGTTGCAGTCTGCCCCAAAGTAAACAGAAATTGGCAATCCGAAAATGTCATCAACACAGAGCTTTCAAAGGTGTTAAATATTTAACCGTAGCTAATAGACTGCAAAGTTATACTTGCTTGGCCAAATACATGCGCTTCTTATTTCTCCCTGATCACTCTTGGCATCATCTTTTTTGTAGCCTCACTCAGCATTTCAGAAGCAGAGGAGGCCCGAAGGCAGCAACAACGACCTGGTTCTAGAAAATTCTAGATTTAGCTTGAAGAGAATGCTTTAGAATTTAGGCTTTGGACCTGGGTTCAAATCTCAGACATGAAACCTAAACTCCACGTGACTTTCAGCACGTAAGCTAACCTCTGTAGGCCTCCGTTTCCACATGTGTAAACTCTTGTGAGCAGTTTGAAAAATAAATGAGACAATGGGCATTAAGTACTTAGCCCGGTGCCAGGCACACTGTCAGCCCAAAAATAGTGGCAATAAGTACAATAATGGTTTATCGTTGTGATTTTGTACCGTGTTGTTTATTGTGATTTATTGTGATTGTTTATGGTTGTGATTTTGTACTGCAGTGTTTATTGCTGTTGTATTGCTGTGATATCAAGTACCTTCCTATCTCTGGGCATTTGCCTTTGTTCCTTCTTCTCTTGGAACACTCCTCCCTCGAGCTTTGCACAGGTGTTCCTTTCTCAACCTTTCCTTTCTCAAATCAGATGTAATCTCCTCCCATGGGCCTTGGCTGGTTAAAGCAGCCATTCCTCATCTCCCCACCACACTGGCCCTAAACCCACCACCCACTAAGCCCTGTCTAGTGCATGACCTGATTGTCACTGAAACTATTTTATTTACTTTTTAAACCTGGTGATGGTCTAACCCAGTCAAGCGCAAGCTCCTTAAAGGAGGGACTTTGTCTTTTTCACCATGACTTTCCAGAGCCCAGAACACACCATGATTCTCTGGGGCTTCTAAATAATCGCTTATTGATGAACCGACTCATTACGGTTATGAGGAGCATACCTCCGTATTCACTAATTTATGCACTGGATGTTACTCAGAGTACAACATTATTAAAGAGAGTTCCTGAAAAAGTTAATCCATCACATAGGCATTATACATGACTTTTACTAATTATAGCATCGAGTGTGTCATTAGTGTCTGGGATTCTGGTAAAAGTAATATGCTAAGGGGAGGTTGGAGAAAAGTGTATTATATTAGCATAACTTATCTCCTAATCAAGTTAAAAATATAAGACATTTTGAGGTAACTTCCCAAAATGCTCCAGTGCTCTTAGAAATGGCTCTGAGAAGTGGGATAGAGGCAAAGGTGACTGCTAAACCAGAAGTGTGGGCAAGGGATTAATACACCTCCTTTGTCTTTTTCATGACAAATTGACCTTCAGTGAATGTACTAGCTCTGTTCCCCTGGCCACTTGATATATACCAGCTATGTTACTTACGAATAGTACCTACAGGGAAAATGACCCTAATTGACAAATTAAGTCTAGTCTGGGAAGAACTAGAAATACACTATAAATGTCTGGAAAGGTCTTCACAGTTTTGGGTGTCCCTGAACGTCCTGACTTTTCTGTCATGCCCCTCATCATATACAAGGACAGCTATGCCCATGGATCTGTCAGAAACATTGGCGGCTCTGGGGCATGAGGCATCTAAGCCAAAGTGGCCCTTCTGTCTGCCTGATTTGAACTTATCTCCCTGCACCTGACTGCCTGCCACATGGCAAAAAGAGGTCTGTGCAGCTCTGCGGCCAGCTACAGGGCCTCTGCCTGAAGAGAACTCTTGAAGCTGCCCTGCTGGCAGGCTGTGCTTTCCATCTTACACCTTTCGAATGAATCTAAGGCCAGTATGACCAATGGCAGTTGTTATGGACTCAATGTGTGTGCCCCTCTCAAATTCATATATTGAAGCCCTAAACCCCAATGTGATGGTATTTGCAGGTGGGGCCTTTGGGAGGTAATTAGGTTTAGATGAAGTCACAAAGGTAGGGACTCCATGATGGGATGGGTGACTTTAAAAGAAGCGGAAGAGATAGGAGTTCACTATCTCTCTGCCGTGTGGGGACACAGGGAGATGGTGGCCAGTACAAGTCAGGAAGAGGGCACTCATCAGGAATCAAAACGGAGACACCTGGACGTTGGATTTCCAGCCTCCAGAACTGTGAGAAATACATTCCTGATGGTTAAGCCACCCAGTCTTCGTATTCTGTTATGGCAGCCAGAGCTGATTAAGGACAGTCTTTTGCGACTCAGTGCTCAGTAGATCCTAATAAGACACCTGGTGGGCAAAGCGGGACAGGATGTGGTTTGATGGCTACAGAAATCACAGATAATATTTTGAAAAGAGGTTTCCTAATCAAAGGGCACAGACTGAGTGACTGAAAAGTAGGTGAGAAAACCATGGGAGAGAAGGCTGTTCCTTCTGATTAGCCAAGGAGTTTGGCAGAGAGGTGAGTTCACAGAAGCAGGGAATCTCTACAGTCAGACAGCAGTAAATGAGACATGGGAATTAGGCATGAAGACTAGGAATGGACTCTTTTGAGTCTAGTTGGGAATTTCTTGCAGTATAGAAGCTAAATGAAGAAGTTGAACTGTATATATATAAGCGCAATAAATATGCAAGCTGGAATGACACTTTAATACTCTCTCTTGAAACTATCTCCATTTCTTATTCTCTACCTGTTTCGTTGTCTAAATTCTTTGTAAAAGTGCTTTCTTTGCAAGGATAGGCAGTGTCCTAACTGTCATGGAAGATATCATTATTATTATTATTATCATTTTCTGGCTGCACCACGAGGCTTGTGAGATCGTAATTCCCTGACCAGGGATTGAACCCAGGCCCTTGGCAATGAAAGCGCCGAGTCCTAACCACTGGACTGCCAGGAAATTCCCTGTCACGGAAGATAATAAAGGGAAAATGCCTCACCATGTAAGCAGTAGAGAATACAACCTCTGAATAGAAGGAATTCTGATAGCTGACACGACTCCTTCTTTTCCTAGCGCTCTAGTCATTCCTAAAGGCAGCATGTCATAAGAAAAAAGGATGAGGGAGACAGTCAAGAACTCCAGCTTCTGGGTGGGATCATACAACCCCTCAGAATGATGCTGTGATAGGGCATCTGCCCCTCAGCTTCTTAGGAGACGTCCTCACTTGAAGAGTTAGCAGCAGGCTGTGACTGGCAAAGCCAGGGTAGATCCAACATCCTGAAATTCCATCACTCCTCCTCCACACCCAGCATCCGTTATGACAACACTCTGTTTGTTTTGTCTTTGGTTTTTTCCACATAGAAAATTACAGGAGTGTCTACCCAGACTTCTTTCTTCTCATTTCTCTTCCTTCTGTACATTCTGCCTTTTTAATATCCCCAAAGTTCACCTCTCCTTACACCACTGTTCTCTCAAATGGTGCCTCATTGCCCACCACCAGACGTACAAGGTCAGGCCTTCCAACTGAAATCCTTCATTTCTATCCATGCAGAGTCCATACTATGCACAAACTCCATATTATACACCAGAAAGGAGGGAAGCAGGAGATATAGGCTTGTGCTGTTGCAAATTTGAACACATTGAGAAAGCCCTAAACCCAAGCAATGCTGATATCTTTGTCAATAACAAGAAAAGGGACACAGAACTAAGGAATCATCCTACAGTTATCTAGCATAAGTTGATGTCATTACTTTTTTTTTTCACACACACTGTATTTTATTTTTACAAGAGATAAATAAACTGACACCAAGCATTGTAAATGGATGACCACAACAAAAGCAACAATGATTGCAATTACCAAACACGAAACACACTCATGCTATGTCGTAATATTGGATGTCATTACTTTTTATCATTAGTAATATTTTATCAAAAGTTTTGGTGCTTAGTTCTCAAAGACCACTGAACAAATACTGTGTAAAAGGAAATGCAATGAGGACTATACCCAAAAGCATACTGTCAGATATGGTATAAATTCTCTCTCCACAGTATCATTTGTGAGTGACCATGCAGAACTGCGGTTTTGGCAACTTGGGTCGACTCTCCCTCCAGAGTCCTAATCTTTATTAGACTAAACAGGGTACAATAAACTCTGAACTTCTATTGTCAAACCTAATCCAAGTGTGATACCTCCCACGCTTAAAATTCATAAGGGTAGGGAACTTTTACATTTTCCTTACTTGGCAGTTGAAGATTTTGATGGTTTTTCTTCAGTCACCCACATTCCTGTCCTATCCACTACACATCTCATGTGGCTGACTTTTAAAAGTTATGTGTTTCTTTATTTTAGTCTAAAGGGTAACCAAACAAACAATGAACTGCATACCTAAGTGTGAACCAAGACACTAAACCTGTAATCCTGAGACCCCCCCCAAAGCCCACCGAGTTCCGTCCGGCCCTTAATCAAACAAAATCGCAGTGTGTGCTCCCCATTGCTCGTGAGACAAATGAGGTGATACGAGAGACGAAGCCAAAAAAGCAGCACTGCCCTGCACCTTCAATTAGCTACGGAGGGAAAATGAGACAAACAGTCATGTATAATTTAGAGGCTTGCTCTCTGGTTCTTCCTGCCGTGGGAAGCCTTTCACCGAGGAAGGAAGCATGATCTAGTGCAAAGCACAGACCTGGGAGTCAGTCATCTTGGGTTCTGTTTCCAGTCAGTTCACTGACTTACTGCATGACCTTGTATGCTGCTTAATTTCTATCAAAGAGACTAAAACAACTTGCATCTACAGATTACGTGTTTAGTTATCCTGGGCAGGGGGAATGCCAACAATCCTTTGGTATATATACAAATTATGTTTAGCACAAAGGAGACAGGATGATCAAAGACCTTGGTGGCCAAAATGGGATTCAGAGACTGGGAGGATACGATGACAAGGAGCAGTGGAATGAGGTTATAAGGTACTTCCTTTTCTACCTTTTGTTTTGTGTTTTAATTGGTCAGCAAACTGTAAACCGTCCTCATGATGAGAGCTGCTTAAGTAAATGTCAAATAGCACTGTAACCTTATTTGACCAAGAAAGTATGTGGGTGGAAAGGATTTATTTCCCAGAAGAAGTGGCTCTTTGTCTAATAATCACCTTAAGCTGAAGTGCTGAGAAAAACTAGACAAAGAAGTTGGAAAGCTGACTTCTGCAAGGAAATTTCAAATAGCAATCACTGGGTCTTGGAACAGATATCTACTAAGAAATCATCAGAATCCACAGAAGAATCCAGAAAGAAGGCAAGAAGAATCCCTCTCCTGCCACGAAGAGTGTGGAGAAGCAAGGGTTAGATCCGTGGCTGGAGGAGGATGGTGGGGGGGAACCTGGGCAGGGATTCCCCTTCATAAGGTGGAAAACTTCGGGAGGGGCCAAAGAAGGAGCAAAATGTAGGAAGTCCAGATCACTGTTAGGCCTCTGACTCAGGGGGAGACGGGCTTTTCTGAAGGTCTTCCCTCTGAACCATACTTTCACAACTCTTCTGCAAATTCTTATTCTGCAAAATAACTTAGAAAAACCAGTCGAGGTCATATATTGTGAACCCACTACCGGTACTTGCCCACTCCTGACCTGAGGAAAGGTGGTAAACATAGTGCAAGGCAGAACTGATGGCAGGACGGCCAAGAGTTCACCATCTGGGAGTCCATCCGCTGAAGAAAAACAAGCCCTTAGTGAAGTCTGAGCTTTGCAGTTAGCTGACTGGGTTTCTTCTATTGTAGGGCTCAAAATAGTTTATTTCTTGGCCAGCACAACAATGGAAGAGCCTGGAACAACTGCCTTAGTGAATTCCTGCCGCCTCTTCCCAGCTTTCATGGATTGGCCTGATATCAACCAGCAGTCTTAGCAGAAACTTGAAGTCTGTGGGATGCAGCAATGTTGGCTGCACCTGGAAAACCCTTGAGATCATGGGAGAAAAAGGGAGGCACCAGGGTTTGCCAATCTGTGGCTCAGAGCACGCTTTGTTCCTTTACAGGAAGCACCTGGGCACACTAGTGGCTTGCCTCCCCCAAATATTCTCCACCTTAGAGCTGGTTCTAAGGGATTAGCCTACCCCTCTCAGGATGGATGTTTGGAGAGAGCTCGTGAGCAAGCAGCCCCCAAGCGAAAGGCTTAGCCAACAGCCCAGGTTTCAAACCTAAGAGCTAACAACAGTCTACAGACTGCAGATCTCTAGAAAGTGGTCTTCCCTCACTCCCTCCCAAAAAAGAAGAGCGAAATCAAACAGCCTTAAGAGGCATGAGAGAGAAAGCAAGAGCCTTGGGATTTAGGAACCAGTTTCATCTAGTAGTTTGGTTTCTGGAAAGAAGGAAGCAAATGCTGTAGTAACTATCCACAACTTGGCTGTAAGAATTCCGTGGAGAAGCCACAGAGGAAAAAAGAAGAGTCTCAACAATGACTAGCCTGGATGTGAGGGTTCACTCAGGGAACACTGAAAGCTTTCCACTAGAGATGATTGTCAAGACCTATATCCTAAGAGCCACTCATGCCACCCAGCTGCCAAGGAATCTGTCCCAGCAGTTCCAAGACTGTACCCAGTTTGGTCAGAGTTTCCTAGTAGTTTTCCCCCATGCACTGAGGGCAGGCTTGCCTATTGCAGGGTGGTCTCTGGGAGTCCAGTCTTCCTCTCACTCAACACCTTGAAAAATGTACCCGATGAGGAAGAGGGTGGAAAATAAGACTGTCACTTTGAAGAAAGTGACGTGGGGAGGCTGTCTGAGACTCAGAGCTGAATTTGAGAGAGAAACTCAGAGTACACAGGTTGAAACCCCCCAAGGCCTCACTTTGTTTCTGAGCCTGTTGGGGTTTAATGTTCCTGGGAACGGCCAAAACATTTCACCTTGCCAGCAAAGGTCACACACACCCAATCTAGAGGTCTAGGCAATTTCCAGGTAGAACACCTTCAGCCCAAGGACTCAGAAAGCCCACGGCCTTCAGCACCACCACCAATGTTTGCTACTCCTGGCCTCCCCTCAGCCCAAACATCTGCTCTTACCTTCGGCAGAATGTCTTCAGGGTCTTCTTACAGCCACGTTGTGGAAAAAGTTGGGGAAACCGAAACAGCACCAGCTTAACCCGGTTTGGCGTCCTCAAACGGGCGGCTAATTAGTCAAACCTGGAGTTATTTTGCAAAGACGGCACTGTGCGTATGCATGATGGGAAGCCGTGTCTCCAGGAGGACCTCAGGACCGAGAATCTTCAGTCTATGGAACTCAGAGGATAGAAATGTTGCTACCAGAGCTCTTGACAAAGCGAGGGAGTCCTTCCATGAGGAAAACCTGGCTTCCTGCAGCAGGAGTAGCTTATAAGGACTGATTAGAGACTAGCCAATCAGCTTCCAAGTTTGGTTTTTCTCCTACCCCTTAAATTTCACCCTAAACGCTGGATCAGGTAGACAGGTGTGAGCCCTGTTTCCAGTCTCCTTGCTGGTGGACCTCACAATAAAGCTCTTTTCTCATAAGCCAGCGCCATAGTACTGGCTTCTATATGCATTTGGCTGGGTCGCACCTCCAAGCCTCCACGAAACTGCTGAGCTGGCACGTCTCTCCAGGAGCAGCTCCTCTGAGTGGAGAGAGGACAGATACCCTTAGCACACTAGCTAGCGGGGCCCAGCTTTGGAGGAGATGGTATTAAATGTCTCAGCTCAAAGAAATGGTGGCATGTATCAGACCGGTTGCTAGCTTAGCAGACCAGTGAAAAACCTCCTTCACCAAAGATTAGTGTTTCAAGAAACCATGAAGGATATACCTTTGGGTGTGCAGAAAGTGAATTAATAGCTAATATTTAATTAAGCACTTAGTATTAGGCACTATACTAAGTGCTTTACATATTTTATCTCATGTAATTCTAAAACCGTTATAAGATGGTTGCTATTATACGTATTTACCCATGGCATAACTGAAGCATATCTGAACAATCAAAAAGAAAATATATCTATTTATTTTATACCCATAAAGGTGTTTTTTTTTTTTTTAAAGAATAATTAGGATCGAAAGAAAGCAGATAGATGGATTTCGTTTTGGTTCTGATATTTGCCACTAAATAAGGCAACCAACTGTCCCAATTTGCTCAGGGTCGTCTTGGTTTTAGCACGCAGCTCAGGATATCCCTCAGAACGATTGACCATCCCCTCCCTCAAAAACGAAGTTGTTCTCAGCTACTTGTTGAATAAACACAGAAATCTAAGCCCCAGAAAGGCTAGGGTAGAGGTTAAGCATCCTTGGTTGTAAAAGGCTTCCCATGTCACGCTGATGCCTGGCAATGGTGGAAAATACTGACTTAATTCCCACCTGGTGGAGGTGCCAAACCACACCTAAGATAACTGTAGCATAAAAGCAAGATCATAATACAAGAGAAAAATGTTAATTAGAACATGTGGAAGGGGTAAGGGTGAGGGAATGGGCCAGCAAGCAGGTATCAGGTGAAGGTGAGTGAGAGGAGGAAGCAGTGCCAGTAGGCATGGGAGCCGGAAGCAGCGGGGGAGGGGTCCCTCCCTGACTGCTGACTGAGCATTTCTCCTCCCAGAAACCTCTGCGGCTTTCCAGGGCTCTTATTTGCTGCAGGAAGCAGCCACTCACAGCTTGTGTTTCTCTACAACCTGGTTCATCTTACCAGCTGTTTAATAAGACTAAATAAATGGTGTCAACTTCAGAAAGCATAGCACATTCTGTTTATAGACGTCTACATTCCTTCATACTATTAAACTGTGATAACCTCTGGCAAGAAATGTATATTCCTCTGCTCTGCCTTCTCTGAGAAGAAATTTTCTTTCTGTTCTCACGTGGTCATTGAAGAAACAGACTACCATATTTAGTGGAAGACAAAAGGGCACGCTTTTAGGAAAATATTGACTTAGAAAACCTTATCCCTGAGAAAAAGATTGTAATGGAATGAGCCAATGAATAATTCCCAGTGAGATTTACAAACTTTTTTTTTTTTTGCCGATGTTCACACGTCACTTTAAGTTGACCCAGAGCATTAAATCCACGCTAATTTTAGCTAGTTACTATGTTTTTGGAAATTAGGGTTTAAATCCCACTTTGTTGGGTTAATTTTTTTGTGTTTAACATCTTTATTGGAGTATAATTGCTTTACATTGTAGTGTTAGTTTCTGCTGTATCACAAAATGAATCAGCTATACATATACATATATCCCCACATCTCCTTCCTCGTGCGTCTCCCTCCCACCCTCCCTATCCCACCCCTCTAGGTGGTCACAAAGCACCGAGCTGATCTCCCTGTGCTATGTGGCTGCTTCCCACTAGCTATCTATGTTACATTTGGTAGTGTATATATGTCCATGCCACTCTCTCACTTCATCCCAGCTTACCCTTCCCCCTCCCTGTGTGCTCAAGTCCATTCTCTACGCCTGAGTCTTTATTCCTGTGCTGCCCCTAGGAAATCCCACTTTGATAGTGGGAAAAAGTAATCCATGAAGCTGCCTGGTAAGAGTCTGGTAAAAGAGCATTCTTTTTTGAAAGAAACTTGCCATAACCACTCCTTTTTTTTTTTTTTTTTAAATTATTAGCACCTTTAATTATTATTTATTTATTTATTTGGCTGTGTTGGGTCTTCGTTTCTGCGCGAGGGCTTCCTCTAGTTGCGGCAAGCGGGGGCCACTCCTCATCGCGGTGCGCCGGCCTCTCACCATCGCGGCCTCTGTTGTTGCGGAGCACAGGCTCCAGACGCGCAGGCTCAGCAGTTGTGGCTCACGGGCCCAGTCGCTCCGCGGCATGTGGGATCTTCCCAGACCAGGGCTCGAACCCATGTCCCCTGCATTAGCAGGCAGACTCTCAACCACTGCGCCACCAGGGAAGCCCACCACTCCTTTTATTGCATCACTCTTTCAGCACTTCCCTTACTCTGCTTTGCCTCCTAACCATTTTCACACATGCCTTGTTCCCTAGATTTAAACTGCACTGAGGAGAGAGGAAGTATCTGATTCATTCACTCAATCAATATTTACTGAGTGGCTGGCATGTGTCAGGCTTAATTCTAGTGCCTAGAATACAATGGTGAATGAAAACATAGTCACTGAATCATGTGTACAGGCTTGGGGAGGGAGGATTGGTAAGTAAACAAGAAATCATGATGCCAACTCTACGTGCCTTAGAACAGATAAACTTATGGCTTTAAGGACCTAATTTTAAATGGTCAAGGAAGGATTCTCAGGGAAAATGACACTTAAGCAGAGTCATTTGCTTTGCAGGTTAGTAATAGCTATCCAAGCACTAGGGGTGGGAAGACCAGTGCCATGGACAGGGCATAGGGCAAAGCAAGAGTGTTGCAGTCAAGGCACTGGCAGGTCCTGAGCTCATGGTCTCCACCAAGTACTCATTTCTGTACCTTGAACGTGGCATTCACTCAATGCCATAAGTTGCATTAAAATGACAAAAGTCCACCTAGATCAAAGTGTACGTGAAGAAATGTAAAGTCAAAACTATCCTTCAGATACTTTTAAGGACTCTAATCACCCTTAGTTTTCTTATGTTTTTTTTTTTTTCCTCTAGTCCTTGTTACTTAAGAGCTTAAGAAGCCAAATCAGTGAGAAAAGAAGTTTACTAAATTTTCCCTTGAAGATGAGTTACATTTGTTTAACAACAGAAATCCGAAGGACATCAGATGTTTCCTCATCTGTGTTCTATACATGCATGAATTGAAAGCTGGAATAAACACTTCTTAAGCTCAGCAAATTTTCCCCTCTGAGGCGGCCAGATGTTCCAGCTAAACACTAAGCTGGTGGTTGGTAATCAGGCCCTTCTTTGATGGTAATCAGTTTTTAGTGATCAGGGAAAGAGTGTTTCCAATAATTCTTCCTTCATTTATGAAATAGAGTATACACTTAATTTGCATCAGCTATACATTGGAGCAAGCATTTGCCATTTGCTTGTAAAACTAAAGCCTCAACAGCCATTCCACAAACGAGTAAAATGGCATTATTTTAGCTACAGATTCCAACAAATTTTGATTGGAAGACATTTTTCTGACTGATAAGGATTCCAAAAATATTTTTACTCTGAGGCAATATTCACTAAGTACACACTAAAAAAAAAAAAGTGACTCAGAACATTGAAAAAAATATACTCCCAAGTTAATTTTCCCCCCCACTGTTTTAAGATGCCTTGGTATAGAACTGCAGCTCATTTTGCTTTACTTCTTTCAACAGAATATAATTTTCTGGTGGAGCACTTGTTGCTTTTTCATGGTGCATTAAATAGAAACTCTGAGTCCAAAATACAGCTGCTGTGGCTCTGATAAGCAGCAAAATTATCTCCAAAAGGAGTACCTTCATTACGGCGCATCTCTTTTCAGACAGTAGCTTCCCAGTCGTATAATGCTTAGCATACTGATTATTAAAAAAGTAACAGTTATGTCACTGAGGATTAATGTTCAAGAAACGATATCAACACTAGTTCCAGGGAACTTAGCCCAAGTCACTGCAGAATGAGCCCAATGTCTCCACCACTGAGGAAAAAAGTAGTGCATCCTAGCACACTGGGATTTGTTTCTGCATCCATCAGCAGTGTCCACCAAACTGAAATGAGTGACCCAAACGGAGCTGATGCTTTTGCCACCAGTTACAATTAGATTTATCAGATCTTCAGCTAAGCTTAAGGAGATAATTAAATGTATGTGGTTTAGCTTCACGAGAATGAAACCAGTTTCAAGAAACACTATGTTACAGGATTGTGACAACAAAATGTCCCAAAACACCGTTCATTTTGTAATAATACTTATGGCAAATACCTCAATATTTTTAATGGTGATTTGATGATGAAAATGCTTACATCTCTTTGCATCGTTTTCCCTTCTCCTTCCTCAAATTCAAGTTCATTTAAAATGATTTTCCTTGGACATAATGTAATACCCTATAAAAATAACTTAATGAAATTGATTAACTTCACTCTTTAACAAAGAAAAAGTTTCAGATCGCCCTCCAAGGTATACATGCAAAATCCATTATGAACTGTACCGCAACCCAATCAGATCTCTAAGTACTCAGTAGATTTCAACAAATCTCCTTTAATTTTTTAATTTCACTGAAAAAAAAAAGCTTGATTCTAATGGTCCACTCCTTTTGCTGAATGATGGTCTGCAAGCAGTTGTTACAAATTTAAGAGTCGGATAGGAACAGAAATCCTGCACTACAACCTAAGTAACTTGGAACACAGCTTCTTCTCTCTTAACGCCAGACCCCACAAAACCCTTAGGACACCCACAGTACAGCTTGAGTGAGGTGTCAAAGGTCCACGGCAGGTGTTCGTGTGGCACTTACTAATGGCTCATTTGTCACCGAGCTGATGTTGCACTTACACGTAGGAGATAGGGTCGTGCTTGAGCTAAGAGGCTGAGTTTTACAAATGCTGAATTTTTTCTATCGTAACAAAAAGTTGGCTTCCAGGAAAAGTGATACAACTTGAGAACAGTACCATGTTATTCGCGAAGGCACAGGCCTGTTCCGTGAACGGAAAATTCTCTCAACAGGGATAAGAGCAATGATTTTACATTTATGAGGTCGGCACTGAAATCAGATAAGACACCTTTGGGGTTCATTCATTGTGCTGTATCTCCGTCTCTCTAGGGTGACATATAATTCACCATTGTGAATTTTTGTTAAATGGGACCATAATTGCCCCCTAAAGATTAACCTGCACTAAGAGGGATGCATGTAACCTGAGGCATATATTAATTTAGTGGTAAAGTTCTGACGTCTTAATATGATTCTATCCTCTTGAAGAAATCTGAGTGGAAATGTATGCTATAATTATCTCACTTTCTTAAAAAGTTTACAATCTAAAGAACTTATATTAATTTAAGGGAAATAACATTTACATCCCCGTACATCTTATTTGAAAACTTTTAAAATATGTTCAACAGCTTTTCAATGCATCTTCATCAACTGTGATAAAGGGTTGTATGTATTTGTAAGCATGGAGATTTCTAATACTTTAAGTAAGTTGTCCCTCCAGAGAACATACAAACTTTGTGATGGAAAGATACTCTATATCTTTATTTTTATATAGCTTCATAAAACAGATAATGGTCAATGGTCTATAAAAACATGCATCTATTCCAACTACATAGACATCTAGCTACATCTAAATGGACTTATAAAAATATATGCTGATTATTCATTTTTATCTTCTATTAACTTTTCCCAAATGACTTAATTCTAGTCTTCCAGGATTATATTTTTTCTTCCTTTTGACTTTCGCCTTGACCATGTACCCCTTCTATAATTAACCCCACACAGTGGCTATTAACATAAATTTCTCATTAACCTGGTTATAGCTGGCTTCGTGTGTGTGTGTGTGTGTGTGTGTGTGTGTGTGTCTTTATATTCTCCTAACAAATAATTTTAATGTGTAAAATAATTGCTCAAAAAATCGTTACATCCAACACCCCAGAGAGTCTCAAATTGTGTTGGTTCATCAGTGGCACTAATTAATTTATCCCTAGTAGATATGAACCAAACCCTACACTGTAGTCTTAAAAAAGTGTTCAGAGCTAGCAAGGTTCATTGTTAAAACTAACGCACATAAGAAATTATAAAAAAGGCATGTTAAAAAGTAGGCAAGATCAAATATAACAAAATATTATAAACACATAACATCTCAAAAGAGCAGTTTATTGTTTCATATAACAAAGGTAGCGTTCTGTAACATCAAAGGGTTCTGATTTGTTGAGAAGAGGGAGAATATTTATAGCCAAAGGGTCTGCTATGCATTAAAGCTTGGAAATTTTGGACTAAAAACCAAATGAGAAGCTGATATGTTTGAAAAAGACAAAGCAGGCTCACTGGGCTTTAAGTGATTAGGTGACTGGCCAGGGAGGAAACTATTGAGATAATTCCAAAGGGATTAGGAGATACCACCTACGATGCAGTGCAACAACCCTATTAAAACAATGGTATGGCCAGTGGTTCCTGCCATTCTATGTGAGGAAGCTGCTTAGGATGTGTGTAGTAGCTGGTCATGGGATGAGCTACAGCCTTGCAGGATCCCGAGATGGCCTAGAAAGGAAGGATAAAGGAGACGAAAACTTGGACAATTATTCCAAAATCTCAAATCTTCTTGGGGAAAAAGCATGTGGCCAGCAAGAATGTTAACATACTTACATGATACTAAGAGAAGGTTGATAATTTACAAAGTTCATGTATTCTGTTTGACAGATTTTTAATTTGTCAAAAGAAAAATGAAAAAAGAGAAATCACAAGCCGTCTCATCGGAGACATCCTATGGGCAATGATGGGAGTCTGGAGAAAATAGGATCCAGGATATCTTTGCGGGCTACACTTGAAACTGGTATCACATAGAAAATTTTGTTTATTTGAAAACTTCTTGAATGACATGTGGTTGTGAAGGGAAACCTCTCCAAGAATGATTGGGTGCAGGATAATACTGGGGGCTGCCCAAGATCCTGCCATATGGGAGGACAGTGGCCTAGAATCATTCCTGGACCTCATTCTGAGAGCTCCATCCTTAAAGAAAAAGAACACCTCTAAAGTTTGCCCTTCTATTTTAGGCCATGCCACGTGACATATGATTGGTGAAATTGTGCTCCTTTTGGCCCCGTGCCTCATGAAGAATCAAGGAGTCCAACTGATTATAACAGAGCCTTTGTGCTTCCCAGTAAGTGAACTTGATCACTAAGAAGCAACCTATTTCTAATGACCTTCAAAGTGTCTGGATCATGTTGGCATTTATGTTCAGTGGTAAATTACAGAAGTAATCAATATCATAGTTAACCTGTCTAGTCCTAGTATATCAGAGTGACTCTAAATTAATAGTTGCTCTTTATTGATTATCCTATCATGAAAATGGAGAATTTGGGAAATAACCGACTGCCTTAGTTCCAGTCAAGTTATTGAGAAATGAAAAGTATAAAGCACTTCAGCTAACTGGGCTTCAAATATAAATCTTTTCCAAGGTGCAGTCTATTACTCACAGCTTGTCAGTCTTACCTCAGCGGAAGGATTTATGCAATGTCTGCTTGGCACAGGGGCAAGCTGCCATAATTACCTATGATCAGAATTGCTCTCAAATACCACAAATGGTGGTTGACAGTTATGAATCACAATTAGCATGGTCGCCAATCATGCAACGAGTAAATTGATCTGCATTTGATCTGTGTACCAGCACATCAGGACCTGACTTAGAACAATAATATGGATTTATCCATAAATGCTGGTTAGGTCATTTTTGCCTTTGCATAATTTTTTTTTTTAAATCTTGTTTTCTTTGCTTCAAGGTGACAGCTAAGTCAAGCATAACCTTTTATTTTTAAATTCCCTGCCAGTCCATAAATTCCACTCTGCTCTTGGTAGGTTTTTCTTCTTTGCCTGTGTGTTTTTCCAGGACCTTCTTCATCCATGCTTACAGCTCCATTCTGGGCAGATACCTCCTGTCCCTAGAGCCTTGCTGTTACACTGACCACAGGTCAAGAAGCATTTATCTACTCACATCATCAGTCGAAACTCCGACGGAAAGATTCCTGAGAGAACAGTCGTTATGCTTCCAAAAGCAGACACCAAAATACACCATCAACAAACTTTTCCTGCTTTGAAGTCTCTAGGATTGTAGAACTGCATTAGACTGTTTCTAATTTCTAAAGACTTGCCTCAAATAAGTCATTGTTTGACCATTAAAGCAAGAAAATTTTGTCTTTAATAAGTGTAGCTGGGGAAGGATAGGAAAAAGAAGACTGAACTGTCTTAAGCACGACCTCGAGGTCAGAAAAGTAACCTTCCTGCAAATTGAAGATGTGCCTCTTCGTGCTAGTTAATAATCTGTCTACATTAAGGAATTAACTTTTAAGCTCTTTGCTTACATAATACATAGCAGAGTGCACGTTCCCTCAATCAATATTTGTTGATATATTTACACTAAAGGAAAATTAAACCGTTTTTAAAAATCAGAGTCTATAAACTAGTGTCTAATATAAAATTACTTACTGACAATTTTACTACTATTGCATGCCTTGGCAACTGCCTCCAAACTGATAATTTTCTTCAAAAATACAGGGAGAAAAAGAAGGCAGAAAGACCAAAAAAAAGAGGTTAATGAAATGGAATAGAAATTCCAGCAGTTTAAAACAACTTTTTTTTAAACTTTACAAAACTAATAATGCTCATATATAGAAGACTAATCCCATACAGTAAACATAATCACTGTTGACATGAAAGAAATCTTACTTTGTCTTTGAAATGATCACATCCTATGTGAAGAAGCACTTAAGAACAATAGCAACAATTTACATATTTTAGTGCTTTTCATTTCAATGATTTTTCATGGTGTTTTGCAGACTTTAAAGGCTGCTGAGCAATTTCGACTCAAAAGCCTATGTAACTAGAGGAACAAAAAAGCAGGTTTTAAATCCAGTGAGGAAATAAACAGGCAATCATTTGCTGGAATTTTGAGGTGAATGCCAGAGAAAGCATGTTCAATGTTGGCATATTAATTTACTTCAGCATGCATATGTATTTTACAAAGTATATTTTACTAAGGGATAAGTTTTAGGGGTGGCAGCCTGGGGCTCTGCTGAGAAGAATATGGTTGACATGGGAAGCCTTTCTTCCCCCCAGCTTTATTGAGGTATCGTTGACAAATAAAATTGTAGGATATTTAAAGTGCACAATGTGATGATTTTATACACATATACATTGTGAAAGGATTCCCCCCATTGAGATAATTAACACATCCTTGACCTCACATATTTACTTTTTTTTTTTGGTGAAAACATTTAAGTTCTACTATCTTTGCAAATTTCAATTATACAATACGGTATTATCAGTTGTAGTCACCATGTTGTACATTATATGTGAAATCTTAAAAAAAAAAGCATGACCTTTTAGGTATTTAGGTCTAGGAGAAAAGCCAGGACTTTCTCTGCCCACAGTCTACTCTGTGTTCTATGCAACTCGCGTTCGGGATGACCTTTTGGAGCTCTGAAGCTGTGAGTTGCCTGAGATCAAGCCAGACTCCCAGAAGGTGAGTTGACATAAAGTTTACTTTCTAGTCCATTGCTAAGTCAAGTCTTCTCTTACTCAAGAAGTAAGGGGACCTTCCATTGGCCTCTTGTCTCCAAATATGCTTAGGATATCGCTAACACTTACTAGTACCAAGATGCCATTTGGAAATTCTCCAATCCCAAGAGGAAGCATAACATGGTGGTCAAGGTCAAGGACTTAGCACTCAGTAACTTGGTCCCATTCTTGACCCTGCTGCTTCTGGCTATTTGTAACTTAATAGCTCTAAGCCTCAAATGGGAATGTTCATGAATCAAATGGGAATGATACCACCTATTTTTTAGGGCTCTGTAAAAATCTATTTAATTAATACCTGTATGATACATATTATGCTATCTGGCACATAAAGGAACTCAACAGATACCAGCTGTTATTAACTGTTATCTTAGCATCTTTTCCCTTTTATCTCTCTGTCAAGCTGGAAGAGGGATCATTACTTAAAGAGGATATTTATCACCTGCAACACTTTTGATATTTTATCTTTACACTTGATGGTATATACCTAGATGATAGAATCAATATTTTATTAGTGAGGAAATGATCCTGGGATCAAAAAGTATTGAGTTCTAGACTTGTCTCCCCAACAGCAGCTGACCTGCCTGTCACAATGGAATGTACAGTTGGCTTTCAGATAGTTAGTTTGACTTTTTCTAATTCATAACTGAAAATTAAGATTTCACTTTTTTAATGCTCTTAGTTCAATAGAAGAAAATTCTAGAAATGAGATTTTTAGCAAAATATCAGGACCACTTCAAATCAGGATTTTCTTTTTAGATTTACCACTGGGTCTAAAAGTCAAAGCCATCCTTACTAAATTATGAAATCTGATACAAAACAGTTATGGTCATAGAAAAGCAATAAGTTATATTAGTTTTATAGCACAGATATAAAATCTTTCTTACAAGCCCACAGCATATCCTAAACTGCTTGTCAGCATAATAATTTACTCTGATGCGAACTTTAGGGATTCTTGCCATGTTGACTGAAAGTCATAGTCATTAGTGAGTTTTTTCATAAAAGTTAAATAATAATGTCCTTCAACACTGACACTGGAACCACCAA
The DNA here is from genome assembly GCF_949987535.1 of Balaenoptera acutorostrata. Taxonomy (NCBI): domain Eukaryota; kingdom Metazoa; phylum Chordata; class Mammalia; order Artiodactyla; family Balaenopteridae; genus Balaenoptera; species Balaenoptera acutorostrata. The sequence goes on from NC_080081.1 coordinate 16,199,336, forward strand.
TGGAAATGCTGGTCTCTTCCCTAGTCACTTTGCTTTAAAACACAGCTACTATGTGCCACAGGTGACCCAAGTAGAGACACGCATAGGGACAATAGTGAATAAAGCTTGGTCAGTCTAGAAAGGGAGAGAAGCTCAACAGAGAAGAGAAGTAGCCTGAACGTGTTATAATGGACTCGTGTACAATGGACAACATTAGCACCAACAAGGGTGTGCTCACCTCTCTGGGAGGTAAGAAAACCTACAACTTATTTCCGGGAGGAGGGGACACTTGATCTGGATCTTGTGAAGCAGTGAGAGGGGAGTATGTAAATTCAGGCAGGTGGTTAACTGACACAGGAGAAACAAGAAAGAAAGAACCTATGAAAACATAAGAGAAACACTACATGTTTTAAAATGGCTAGACCTTAGGGCTCAGAGATAGAGGGGGAAAGAGGTAGTTTTAGGGTCTGGGACTGGAGAGAAACTCTGCAGTCAGATCACAGAGAGACTCACATGAAAAATTAAACATGCACACAACAACACAGGGAATTAGAAAATAATGGCACAATTAGGAAATGCCAGTAGGTTAAAAAGAAGTGAAGTCAACGTTAGCCTGGCAGCAACAAATGATTCAGTGCTCAACTTCCATGGACATGAAGAGCAAGGGCAGGTATTCAGGGAGACCCTTTCATGCTCAGGGAAAAGGAATGAAACACAACCCTTAGCATTCTTAAGATGAAAAGGCCTGTATCTGTAGATAAATATACCTAATGACATGAGAATTTTCTACTCACATATAGAAGTTATTATATATATTAACGTATTTTTAATATATATTAGTTCTCCATATGTATTATTATTAAATAATAATATATGTATTTTATAGAGGATACTGATATATAATACTATGTACATAAATAAAAATGTATGGATGTAGACATATACATATCTATTCTTTTTACACAGAGAATGAATCATATATAAAATAAAGAATATAATAAATTCATATATACATATATTCTATTTATATATAAATATTTATATAAATGTGCATATGTGTGTGTATATATATATAGAGAGAGAGAGAGAGAAAGAGAGAAAGAAGAAATATGTATTCAAGTAAGAAGTTACAATGAGGAAAGAAGTAAACCTAGATGCATAGGTCAAGACTGTCTTCCTCAATACCACTTCCTTCGCAGGGACCTTTTGCACCCTCCTCTCTCGCCACTAGGAACAGATGCATCTCAGTTGGATGCCCTGTTGCCTCTTTTTGTTTCTTTTTGAGTCTGAAAATCAAAGTCATCTCAAAATCAGCTTATGTGAAGCTCTGACCATTGAACCCAAAAATGCAACGTGAGCAGATTAGTAATTTCAGAAACAAATTCAGTTAGCGAGCGTGATTGAACTACTACACGCGTGAACCCAGTATTCAGGATCAGGAAATTAATACCCAGAAATGGTGGAAAACTGAGAAAATAGTCAATGTAAATACTGCTTATAAGACCAGTGACTGGATCTAATTTAGACTCACAGAACTTTAGTCCTGGAGGGGGCCTTGGAAATTGTCCAGCCCAAGTCCCTAAAGATATTAATAATTCAAATAGAAATCTTCACTATTTCCTGTTTTTTTCTTATGAAATTACACATCCTGCGTTTCTAAGGCCAGACTATCCAGCCCAATGTGAAATGTTTGTAGATGGCAGCATCTACCATGTCTGCATTTTAACAGAAGATTCCATAGCAAAGCTTCCTTTCAAAGCTCTGGAGTCACTCCTTCTACTGAACACAGAAAAGACTAGGAGCTGAGGACTTGGCCTGCAGGACTGAACGGATGTGACAGAGAATTACTATCGCCTAGAAAGAGATCAACAAGGAACGCTAGAAGAGTAAGCCCTGATAGTTTGGAAGTAGGGATCAAGAACTGTTTGCTGAGGGCTTCCCTGGTGGCGCAGTGGTTAAGAATCCGCCTGTCAATGCAGGGGACATGTGTTTGAGCCCTGGTCCGGGAAGATCCCACATGCCGTGGAGCAACTAAGCCCGTGCGCCACAACTACCGAGCCTGTGTTCTAGAGCCCACGAGCCACAACTACTGAGCCCACGTGCCACAACTACTGAAGCCCATGTGCCTAGAGCCCGAGCTCTGCAACAAGAGAGGCCGCTGCAATGAGAAGCCCACGCACCGCAACAAAGAGTAGCCTCCGCTCGCCGCAAGTAGGGAAAAGCCTGTGCGCAGCAATGAAGACCCAACGCAGCCAAAAATAAAATAAATAAAATTAATAGATTAAAAAAGAAAAAGAAAAAAAAAGAACTGTTTGCTGAACTTCAAATCAATGGAGGTGATTACACTCTTGAGTTTCAGACGCTGAACAAGAATAGAAGCGTCTACTGCCTCTCATTCCTCCCATTGATCAGGGCAACATCAAACTCCAGGCAACCAGCAATCATGTCTCTCAACGCCTGAGTTCTCTGTAATTCTCTCACAAGGCTGCTCCAAGCCACAGCCTTCTGTGGGCCTCTCAGAGAAGACTCAGCGGCCCGGACGTCCCCTTTACACTCTGCCGGCAAGTCTTGTAGGGATATTTGCTGTGCCCTAGAATCTCCAATCTTCTACCCCCAGTGTGAATTCACAGAATCAGGGACCCCAGTGTCTACATGAACCAGGTTTCAAATAGTTGCTGCTTACGTGTATTTATGAAGGTGCGTGGACTTACATGGAGAATCAGAAACAACATAGAAAAAAAGTGTTGGCATTGAGAGCTTGGTCCAGAAGGTTTAATTTCCATGTGGGGAGTTATCTGGTAGGTTTTTCTTGTTTAGCTAATTAGAGGTATCTGTCAGAATATAAACAACTACCTGTAGAACAAGGGAGTCATAAAATGTTTGAAGGAGAATCTTTGCAATGGAAAAAATGCCACAGAGCAATTAAAGTATATTTTTACAAGCTCAATTAAACCAGAAGTTTAATAGAAGTTAAGCCTGGAAAACCATTTGACATCCCTTCAGAAGTGCTCTTGTTTATTTGCCTAGGGGACAGCGTTAGTGCTCACAGCTAGCAGTATTTAATCTCCCTCTCACTATCAAGCCCCTACAACAAAATTGTCAGCTTATCAGTGGCACTTTGAAAGCCCAAGTACAGCTGGAAAGATTGGGAAGTTTGAATAAAGGAAAAGAAAAGAGAACCATTTCTCACTGATGTACCTCTTAGGCCCTCAACGATGGGAAATCCAGTTCTACACACACACCTCACTGCAAGATGGAGACACCCAGGATAAAATTAAGCGGCATCTCCATCCCACTGCCTTGGCAGTTGGTGAATCCTCACTAAAAAACAAGCAAAGCACTCCAGCATCATCTAGCTCACACACACATTTTACAACTAAAGGTAGTCAATGAATGAAGACCTGAGGCTTTCAGGACAGGAGTTACAGAGTGGCCAATCTGGAATCACTGGAAGAAGGTGGTCCAGCTTTGTGGATGATCACTTGCCCAGATGGCTCCAAGCATGTTTCTGCTTTGGAGAAGAGGCCACACTATGATTTTCAAGCAGGGGTGGAACTCTTCTCTGAGGTGTACAGAAATGCGCAGGGGTGGTACTTCATTTTTGGTTGTCAAGATGACTACAAATTGCTTCTAGAATTTAGTGGCCAGTGCACCAAACATCCTGGAGTGTGCAATTCAGTCCCGCAGAATGAAGTATTGCCTTACCCCAAATGCCAAGAGCACCTCCACTAAAGGCTGTCCCCAGCCAGGGTGGAACCCACGTGGACTTCCACCGACATTCCCCATGTAGACTGCTGCCAAGTTTAACCTCCTTGAAACTTACTAGGCATGAAAAAAAAATATACATATGGAGCTAGAGTGTTGGTAAACACATACATGTCTTCCACTAGAAACATAAGCCATTTTTATCTACCACAGAGGAAATCAATTTTAGAGATAAGGTTACAGGTGGAACAAAAGAAATCACTAGAGAATTACTCCAGCATATCTTCCTGACACAGAAATGCTCTGATGATATGAAACGAGATTCTTCCAGACTTGAAACAACAAAGTCCTGTTCTCTAAAGCATATTGTTGAATGTTGCACATTGTATGCCCGCCACAAACTCTGTTTTCACATGCAAACGAATGTTTCTTCAGAAATTCTGATGCCTTAACTTATGGAAGAGCAACACGTGAGGCCAAAATTCAGAGCAAATGAACTATCCTCACAGGTTTGAGAGTCCCTTATTCTCTTGGCCCTTTTTGGCAGGTATCATTCCTCCACTTCAAATGTCGAGGTTCTAAAACCCCCTGTGGACACCGAGAAATAAACAATGATACAAATGTGAAGTGCTAGTCTTTCCCAAGGGTATCTGTTTTAATAGAGATCAAATTCTTGAGTTAGAGTAACTTTCAGTGAGCGAGATGGATTTCAAATGACACCAGAGCCTTTCCAGGGTTCGAAAATTTCTGCCACATGATCCATATTGACTTATTCTGAGCTGCTAGAAATATAGTGTCTTCTACAAGAGGCAAATATGATGTGTTATTTGCATCAGGGACCACGATGGCCTAATAGAGATGCACTTCAACAGAAAGAAGCTGATGCTTCCAGGGAAAATCTCGCTCTGTGTTGTCAAGGTACACGGCTCTACCACCTGGAGGCTGGGTCCAAATCCTTTATATAGTGGTGGGTCCCAATCTTCTGGTATGTGAGGACCTTCTCAAATGGCAAAAACAAAATCTGGACCCCATGAGCTGTACTTTTAGGATGTCTTGATTGAGAATATGCATCAAAACAAAACAAATAAAAACCTACCCTGTATTTAGGGATAAAATGAATTAATTCCATATTTTACCGATCACAACAGCACCTGTTTGCATTTGAACGCGAGTACATACGTGAGTGAAATAAGATTTTTTTCATACTGTGGACAATGCTTGGTACACTTATGAATTGTAACCAATCCCTTGGAATCAACTCTGGAGTTCCTGGAGATCTGTATCATGGGATCATGCTAGACTAATGTCCAGGCTTTATAGTAGCCAAGTGCATCCTAGACCCTCTTGCGTAGCCTCAGAGGTTGGTAACGTTAACTTAATTCAGGGAACAGAAATCCAAATGAGTATAGAATTAATTATTCCTAAGAACAATGGTTGTTATCCTGATTGCAGTTTTTTAAATTAAAAATGAGCTTTGCTCTATGCCTTTCTAGACATGCTTCTATTTAATACCATCATGGGTTTTGTTCCTATCATTACCTGCTGAGACTCTGATTCTAAGTGTAGAGAAAAATAGCGTTCTTTAACATTTGGGAAGAAAGGGCACCCTTTCACAGCTCTTTTTCTTAATGCCCCCCGCTAATCAGCCATATGTGTCATTTTCTCCCAGTGGGACTAAGTGATTAATTATTCATCTCTTTTAGCTGGGAAAGTTGTTTTCATTCTACAGGCAATGCAGAGGAAGGGCTACAGGCATATTGGCTAGTGGGTGTATGTATGAGGATTATACTGGTGAGGAAGGAAAAGGGGACCCAAAACAGCTTATCTGATTGCCAAAATTCTGAATTAGATGGATAACCCCAAACTAATTAACGTTCTCAGAGTTATTAATACGCTCCCTTGACTTTAATATGAATATTTCAGGCTGATTGAGATTCTACGCTAAAATGAAACACAATATTTTCCTCCAAAAACATCTTTGTTGAGAATAGTGGAAAATCTGAGTCTTTTATAATATGCATTAATTCATCACAAGAACATTAAAGCTAAAAATGCCAGAAGTTTTGCATGATGTTTAACAGAGCCGGCTGGCTTCCAAGGAAGCCCTGAAGCAAGTAGCCCACCAGCCTGTCATTCTTCTCCTACTATTACGTGCTCAATCTCCTTGGATTCCTTCAGCCCAGGGTACCGAAACATATTCCACTTACTGCTGTGTTACTGAAGATAAGCATCACCAGGAAGATATTTGCCCTGCACAACTTCCTTCTAATAATAAACATTGCTGGTTGTTTAAAAAATGAGACAAAAACTAACAATGGCGTTCTGCAAGTTATTTTAGCACCAAGCCAAACATGGAGCTACATATATAAATACTCACAACGCTGACACAGATCACATTCTACAGGCACTAGGTAGTGAGACACTGTGGTCGGTAACAGGGGCTTTTACTGTTTCAGTCATGAGGAAGTTGAGGCAAGGAACATTCCATCATGTTCTGTATGTGCCATCACCAAAGCTACCAGCATGGAAACAAGAACTCCCAATAGTCCTGTTCCGACTCTTTAAGTGGCTTAAAAACAAGGAAGCAAGTGTCTATTCTTTTAAATTCAGACCCAGAATGAAAGCAAGCATATAAAAGGAAGACTGTCGAACACTCGCAGTGGAGCTGACAATTTAAAGTTAATGTTGTACAACCTGCTGTATCCATCTGATCATTAATTCACACACTCCAGCAGTAGGTGTGACAGCTCCTGCACCCAGAGGCTCACTCATGCCTCAGCGCTACCCCAGTAATTGTCTCTCCATAAAAGACATGCAGCCTGGCCCATAAATGTCACAGCCATCACTGGCATGAGTCAGGCCCGTAGGTCCACGGGTCCTGTGGGGATGACAGGAGAGAACACAATTCTGGAACGCTTCACCCACACTGACGGGTGCCCTTTCAAGACTGCAACTCTGCAGCGGATGGTCAGTTCAGCTCTCCATCGACAACGCGGCAATCAAACCTTTCCCAAGGATATCAGTTAGACTGCGGGGCTTATCAGCAGCTGAAATTGTCAGGTAGCCAGAGGTAGTAGGTTACAACTGCACTGGGCTTTTTGTAAAAAATTCAAAACACACAGAAAAGTGACAGCTCAGCTCCTGTGTGAAGAGCACAGCATTTGTGTGACATGAAATGGGAAACTGCTCAGCCTTGGCTGGTAACAAGAGAGCCCGCTGAGCTCCTGAACATGGCGTGTCTAATACACTGTGCAAAGTGCACGTTGCAGATGAACATTAGTGCGGAAAAATCATCACGTTTCGTAAGATGCCTTGTTTACCCTTGGTCTAAGAACCTAGCAGGGTCTTCTGACCGAAGACAGATTGGAAAATGAAAACTCTGTGCGGTACTCCACTTATTCAGAACAAACTTACCCACAGAACCCAAATCACATTATTGCAATCAAAACTCCAGTTAATCCGTTGCTCTGGTCCCGTATGCTCAGCATGCTGATCAGAAAAAATAGAACTGATTAATATTATATTAGAAATACTGTCAGAGAAAATAGAGTCAGAGAGAATTATTAGAGAGCATGTCAAAACCACACTGACATACAGACCACACAAACCGGAATGGCGTGGCTAGAATTTAAGTGACAGGACAGAATGGAAATGATAGAAAAGGGAGGCAGTAGGAAAAGGGACTGGGGAGATAAATCCTCCTGCTAAAAGTGGAGAGGACCATGCCCGGAGGAACAAAGCAGACATTGCCTATTTCTGAAAAATCCTAGCAAAGGAGCAATTCTGAGACAGACACACAGTCATTGGAGAAAAACTATAAAACTCAATCAAAATAATTTACACTCAGAACTCTAAACCTAATGATGAACAAAGTAAGATATATTACGTCATCTACCTGCTGTTGGTGGTAAGGCCACACACCCTCCATCCTCTGATTTCCGAAGCAGAATACTGCAAATGAGCCCCCCTCTGCCTCTGCCCCTGCCCCTTCCAGCTTTACTTTCTGTTACTTCTAGGCATTTTATACTTTTTGGGGGGTAGTACTTGAAAAACTGTAACTTGCAAAACAACACTCTATTCTTGTAAGGTAGCCAGCACTGTACTTCTCACTCTGCAAATGAGGATGCAAAGACTGGGAATTTAAGTGGCCTAAAGAAAGACATTAAACAGCCTTTCTGCTTTCCTTCCTTCCTGCTTTTGCACATTGCCTTTGTCTCCAAAGGAGAAGTAAGCACATACAGCGACCCCTGCAAATTCCTCTGCCATCTAGAGACATCACTGCAGTACTTGCTATGAACCACTACCAACAGGTCCAAACTGTGTTGGACTCTCCTTGGAGTCACCACAGTGGCAGTTCAGAAACAGGCAAATTAAGTCCTTACCGAGAAGCTACCACGCACCTGGCCTGCTGCCCACCCACCCAACCAGCTAAAATCATCCAGGGCACCAGGGGTTGGCTGAAATGGTTAGCTGGAGTCATTTAAGCTTGGTTAGTACCAAGCTTGTTTCTACTGTAGTTCTGGTTTCATAGCCAATGATACAAACAAATGTATTGGACTTTAATCTCTTCAGAACATGTAGGCTCTGCTGGGGTATGTTTATTTTTGTTTGTTATCTCAATTGTAATATCTTTTACACTGAATATATCTCCATCTGCTTCAGGGATAACACATTTAACCACAAATTGGCTTGAAATAGAAATTATCAACCACTAAAAGTAAGTTTTTAATTGTGAAAATATAGCTCTGAAGAAATTATTCTCAGGCTAGGGGATCATGCTCTATTTATTTATTTATTTTTGAGTGAATGGTTATATGTCATTGTCCACTATTTTATTATAATATTAGTTTTAATAACCATATTTTTCACCAAAAGGGAGAAAAATTATCTTTGTTACTTCTCAGCACTAGTACACTTCATTCCAGTTCACTGGTCAACAGATTATCTTGGAAATATCCTCAGCACCCTGTTTTGTTTTTTGATTTTTAATTTTTTTAATGAAAAGTAACTATATTTTCCAAAATTAAAGCAAGTTAGTGAGAAAAGTTGCCTTGTTTTACATTTTTGCAAAATTTTAATATCTGTCTTAATGAAAGATAGTGGCTTCCCAAATCTATTTCTGCATTGAATATGTTGCAGTATGTTGTTTTAGTTGAAGTACATGAAGAAAGTGCACATAGATATGCATTTGGGAAAGTGGAAGCTATTTTAATAGACTTTTCAGATAACTGTGGATATTCCTCTTCAATACACCATGAAAATTTCAACAAGAGTTTTTTTCAAAAGTTAGTCACAATAAAGATCTGAAACAATATCAATGAACTTTTTGTACTCTGCTATATTAAAATCCATTGGTCTCTCTTTCACTTTGAATGGAACTCTTAAGCAGTCATGATTTTGTATCAATGTGCATGAGTCATTTGAGAGACACTGGTGCCCTGTGTTATGTCAATCTTGTAAATGATGACACTTTTTATTATGTAATGCCTAAAAGTTACATTTGTTAATATCACCACCAATCTGATGGTATACATGTGGGAATGCTGTCAAGCTCCAGGTGGTGAAGCCAAGTGTTCCAAATTTCTAATTTTTGCTTAAAAGCTCAAATTTTATCATTGGAAATAAATTACTGTCAGTAGTTCTCCTTTTTTTCCTCTTAAGATTTTGTATTTTATTTTATTTTTATAAAATCTGTATTTTTATTTTATATAATCTTCCAGCTTTATTGAGATATTATTGACATATACCATATGTAAGTTTAAGGTGTACAATATGATGATTATATACGTATATACCGCAAAATAATCACCATCTCTATCCCTTCACGTAATTACAATTTGCTGTGTGTGATACCATTTAAGATCTACTTTCTCAAAAATTTTCAAGGATCTAAGCACCCTGATATTTTATTTTTGCTAATTCCTTCTCCTCAACCAAAAGTGGCCCTTTGCCCTCCATTGTCTCTATTGACAAATCTTATCAATTCTTACAGACACTGCTTAAATTCTATTTATTCTGGGATGCTTTCCCTAACCATTCCCCCAGATGTATTTTTCTCTCTCCTCAGTCTCTTCATCATTTATTATTAGGCTTAAGCATACAATACCTTTTCTTTTTCTACAACTTTCTGTACTTTATTGCAGAAAAGTTGGAAAATTCAGAATATTTCTAAAAAGAATAGAATGTTATTACCCAAATTTGAAGTCCAGAAAGTTAGAACATCTCAATAAGCACTGTTTGTAAATGCCCATTTTTCCATATTCTCTCCAAAATGGAATGATTTTAATCCATTGCAATTTGTTAGAAATAGAATTATATTTTGTAATTTTACTTTGCATTTCTTTCACTACTAGTGAGGTCGAAGAATTTCTGTGTGACTACTGGCCTCTTGACTTTTTCAGGGATAATATCAGTTTATGGCTTGTCTTTTTTCCCTGAGGATGTCACATTTTATTATTAATATATTTGTAGAACTCTCCATATACTATGGAAATCATCTCCCTCTCTATATGCTACACATATTTATTGTAGTTTTTATGGTTTGTAATACTGCTTTACTATTTAAGTACAAAATATTTAATGTAATCTGTTTGAAAACAAAATGAGACTCTTACTATGATGATGGGTTACATTTCAAGAAACCCCTCCTCAGAAAAGGATTACTAAATAAAAAAGCAGCAAAAGTCAAAGCTTAAGAAGTAAAACTCAAGGAGAGTAAATAAAGAAAACCAAAGAAAAAAATTCCCTATCACGGGCTTCCCTGGTGGCACAGTGGTTGAGAATCTGCCTGCTAATGCAGGGGACACGGGTTCGAGCCCTGGTCTGGGAAGATCCCACATGCCACGGGGCGGCTGGGCCCGTGAGCCACAATTGCTGAGCCTGCGTGTCTGGGGCCTGTGCCCCGCGACGGGAGGGGCCGCGATAGAGAAAGGCCCGCGCACCGCGATGAAGAGCGGTCCCCGCACCGCGATGAAGAGTGGCCCCCGCTTGCCGCAACTGGAGAAAGCCCTCGCACGAACCGAAGACCCAACACAGCCAAAAATAAATAAATAAATAAATAAATAAATAAATAAGAAAATCCTTTAAAAAAAAAAAAAAAATTCCCTATCACAAAAAAATAGAAGAAGGTGAATTTCTTGGAGTAATATCTAAAATTGGCCATCCCTAAGAGATTTTAAATGAAGTTATAGTATGATTGAAAATCTTATTAAAGAGATAAGTATGCTGGAAAAATGTAAACTGTGATATATTATTAATAGGAATTTAAGGTCAAAACAATCAAAGACAAAACCGGCTTTAAAATAAAAACCCAGGACCAAAAAATTAAATAATACAAAAATCATGTAAGAAGTTGAGATATCTGAATAATAGATGACGAGGTCCAATGTGCAATAATAATAATTTTGAAAGAAAAAACAGCATGACTGATTAAATATTTCCGAACTGAAAAACAAACAGGACTAGAAGTAGTATCTTTGATTCCTGTATAATATACAACAACCAGAAACTGAATCCAACTCAAGAGTCTCATTTCAAAGAAACAATGCAAAACAAAGATCTGTACTCTATGTGCTTTTAGGAAGAAAATGTATATAATCTATTATGGAATATAAATCAGGTTTTTTGGTGTTTATGAAAAAGTAAAAGCATAAAAAAACTTTAATCCGCGGTATTGTTAGTTTTCATTCATGAATGAAAACAGGCATTCTTGAAAGACTTAGACAATTTACTAAATAAATATATTTACTCCAACATCTGCTGGAAAATCTACCCCAAGTATTATATTAATTACCAGAGTAAACCCAACTATTTGAAGATGTAAGTAAAAAAGAACTCTGCTGATTACTGCTAACAATATTAAGTAATTTAAATAATTGTTAAGTTCAGATTAATTACAAATGGAAGCAGATATAGAATGAGAGTGGCATATAAAACCAAAAAGGAGAAAAATTCTTTGTTGTTTATAAAAAAATAAGAATCTACAGAATTAAAAAGTTTGCAAACTATTCTAAAATAGGCACCGATGATTAAAAATTGAGTGATAAATTTTTAAATCATTTAAAGATAGAGGAAGACATGGCAAATTCCACACAAACATAAAAAGATGAGCAAAGAGAAACCTTAAAGTATTAAAAAAATGGTACAAACACAAAACTAGATAAGTGGAAAGAGACCAAAAATAGAAATTATGACATTAACCATAAGATTGTCTTCCTCACCTCATTTAAAACGCAGAGATTCTCATACTGCATTAACATTATTCAACAATTGGCTGCTTAAAAAGCAATATGCCATTTAAAAGGCTAAAATTAAGAGAATCAACAAAGATCAATCAAATCTGAAGAAAAGAATCTTATGGTTGGTAATATCAACCAAAGTAAAATTGAAGACAGTTAAGTACAATATTAGACTAAAGAAAATTATCATACCATTATAGAAGATAATCAGTCATAAGGAAATCACAGCATCCTAGCTTCATCTACAAAATATAATACTTTCACACATTTTATTTTTACACTATCACGTGATACTATGAGCCAGGCGCTATACTAAGCACTGTGAATGTGAATGTGATTTAAGACCCATTTCCTCCCCTAAAAAAAATCCCAGGAAGAGAGACGAAGCCATCTAGAAATATAACTCCAGTAAAATTTGGTAAATGCCATAACGGAAATATTACAAAGCATATGCAAGGTAATGGTCTAGCAGTCAGTGATTTAAATTATGAGATAAAGAGAGGAGGGAGTATCAGAGAGGATCATGGGTGAGGATGTCTGGAGAGTAATCTAGAGAATAGTAAGAACTCTCTAGGTTAAGTAGGAGGCCAAATGGGGAGACATTCCAGGCATAGAAAAAAAATTGTGCAAAAGCACAGGGCATAGAACTTGGGAGAACGCCTCAACCGTTAGCAATGTTGGAGCATTTGGAGCAAGAAGAATTACGGTAGCTGAGGCTGGAAGGAAAGGTACACATTATGAACAGAAAAGTCAGGTAAGCAATGCTAAGTAGTCTGAACCCTATTCTGTGGAGAACTGGGAGCCTAGGATTGGTTTTGTCCCGGAAATAATGAGTTGAATTTGCATGTAGATGGTGAACCCTCCCGTCAGCGTTGGGAATAGACTGACCTTCCAGGTGGGAAGGTTACGGAAAGGATGTGGGTTCCCGGCAATCGGGGTGGAGAGGAGAAGACAGATTTGAGAGCTATATTAATGTTACAAAATTGACAAGGCTTGATGGCAGATGAGGTGACAACCCCCTTCTTACTTGCTTATGAAAGTGGGGGAATTGACCAAAAGAAAGAAGAGACTCAGGAAAACAGGTTTGGGGAAGATGATGAGTTTAGTTTAGACCCTTTGAGTTGAAGACCCTGGTGAGACTCCAGGTAGGGGAGGCCTTAGAGAGGTCAGAGGTGAGTACTGAGAAGTGGAGTAAATCAGCAGAGCGTAGGAGGTGATGGAACTCATGGGAAAGGGTCAGAAAAGCAGGCAGAAGGCAGGCTTACTGGGTAGAGATAATGCCTGTGGAGGTAAGGATTGAGCCGAGGAAGAGAAAGAAAAGAAACAATGTTCAGAGAAGTAAGAGATCAGGAAACAGACTGGCCACACAAGTGAAGGGGGTGGAGACTTTCCATGTGCAGGGGTCAGCCGCGTAAGTGCCACAGGAGGGGAAAAACCACCACAGACCTAACAGCAGACACAGAAGCAAAAACTGGGAATAATACGGAATGGATACAAGCACAGTATAAAATGGGTTAAGCTCCTTCAAGTGGGGAATAATTATTTGTACCCCCAAATAATTTTTTTTTATATATTAGGCAGAGAAACAAAATAAAATAGAAAAATCAAGAGTTAGATATGTTAATTTCACTACTGTAAAGCCAATAAAATAAAAAATAAATGCCATTAAGTATCAGCAAAAATCTTACAATACTTAATACCGGTGTTCCCAAGTAACAACTTGGTCAGGATAGAAATAAACTCATCTTAGAAAGAATACTTATGGAAGCATAGGATGTTACGTATTGGTCAAAGTAGTAGACAGAGAGACATTCATAATGTTAAATATTTCTATTATTTAAAAAAGAAAAGGAGAAAATACGAATAAGAGAGTTAAACATGGATCTTCAGATCTTGGTTAGGAAGGAAAATAAAAGGAAGGAAATAATAAAGATGAAACAAGCAGTAAATATATTAAAATCAGGATAATGTAAACAAGGAGTTGGCTCATTCAAGACTCTAATAAAACAGACAAATCTCAGGCAAATTAAAGTTTGTTTTTTTTTTTCTTCAAAAGCAAAAACCTATAAACAAGGAAAATTGGGAGAGGGAAACAGAATGTAAGAGACACAGTAAAAAAAAAAATACTGAAAATTTTAGAGAAAATGTTAAGCTAACATGAGCGATTAAAGCTAATAAATTTAAAAGTTTGCATCTAATTAATGATTTATTATTTTATTTATCAAGATTAAAAACTGTCAGCCACACTTAACAGTTACAAAAACTGAGACTCAGAAGAATTAAGTTCAAACGCTAATTGTAAGCATTAGAAACAGATTTTGAGCCCAGGTCTTGGACACCGTAGTTTTAGTGTTTTTCCTGCACAACATGGTCTGCCGTATTTGCATCTGTCTGATCTACCATGGGATGTCTCACAAAAAAAAGGACTTTAAAGTCCAAAAGTAAGTTCCTATCTTTTCCAGCACATCTTCTTTTCTACCTGCAGTCTCTATCTCATGGGAGAGCAAAAGTCTGAGCCCTGTTGCCCAGGGCAGGCACTTAGAAATCATTCAATACACAGTCCACCATTTCTCTCCACAACTGCTGGCAGCTACTTAAGCTTTGCTTCATTTCTGCACCTCCATTCCATTTCTGTAGCCTCCAACGCTCTTCATATTCTCTGTGGAATTCGACATGTGTTCCCTAAAACTTCTCCTTCCATTTAGACCTGCGCACCCATTTCTCTGCGCTGAAACCAGGTCTTAGTCTCTCTAAGCTGTGAACACAAGTGCTTGAGACACCAATGTCGAGTACCAATATTTTGTTGACAATATACATCTCATTTGTTTGCACCCATATATCCAGGCAGTCGGAAGCACTTGGATATTGATTCTGTCACCAGTACATTCATTTTATCCAAACCTGGCATCATTAGCAAACTTGATAAGCATGCTTCCTGTCATCGTGCAGATCTTGGATAAAAGTGATGAACCAGAAAACATTGCCAAGAAGAGCACTCAGAGCAATGACTTTACACGTCAACCTCTACCTTAATACCAACACATTCATCAGCAACTGTTCAATCAGCCACAAATCCACTTGTCTGTCTTCTCATCTGGCCCACATGTATCCATCTTGTTCACAAGGTTTTCATGAGATACTTGAAAAGTGCTTGCAAAAATTCTAATTACACAATGTCTGTAACCTTTCCTTGAACCACAGCATAAGCAAAAAAGCACAGATTATGAATTTAAAAATCTGCATTTTAGGCCCAGGTTTCTCTAATTCTCTCCCTGGCAGTGAATCACCTGAGAGTACAGGTTTCTGCTTATCTAGAAAGACCACCAAAACAGAAGCAAGGCCAGCGTAGGATGAGTTAAAATCAACCATCTTTACATTTAAATGGAGAGCATTTGGCACACATAGGTGGAATCATTTTATCTCCATATCGTTCCCACTTTGAGATGTTCATTCTAAACTTTCAGGTGGAAGACAAATCTCTACAAATAAAAACAGACACCACAAAGTATTTATTTATGTCAAATGTCAAACGTAGTACATGTTCTTTCTTATAAGACCATCAATCACTGGAATCCATCCTGGGACCTCCAGAGGGCCAATTAATCCTTACACAGGATATGCAGCTCTCAAGATAATTGGACACTTGTCATATTCTTTCTGCAATTGCATTGCATTTTTTTTTTTGTCCTCTTTCATTTTCTGACTTTATTCTTGTTGGTACTGAAATACTACCATAGCAAATATAGTTCTGTTTAAGTAATGGAAACTACAACCTTAGGAGGGATCATAACTTGATGAAACAATGTAAGATGAGAGAACTAGCCAGAGAATTTAGAGGACTAGGAAAGTGCATAATTAAAAACCAAAAGGAATGAAATTTTGCCATTTGCAACAACATGGACAGACGTGGAGGGTATGTATTATGCTTAGTGAAATAAGTCAGACAGGGAAAGACAAATACTGTATGTTTTCACTTATATGTGGAACTTAAAAAAATAAGACAAGCCAACGAATATAAGAAAACAGAAACAGACTTACAGATACAGAGAACAAACAGTGGTCACCAGTGGGGAGAAGGATGGGGGGAGGGGCGAGATAGGGGAAGGGGATTAAGAGGTACCGACTACTACGTCTAAAATAAATAAGACACAAGATGTAATGTACAGCACAGGGAACATAGCCAGTAATTGATAACTTTATATGGAGTGTAGTCTATAAAAATATCGAATCACTGTGTTGTCCACCTGACTAATATATTGTAAGTCAACTATACTTTAAAAAAAAAAAAAAAGGAACGTCAACAAGTGGTCATACAGTCTAAAACTACAAGTAGGTCAGGTAGAGCACAATGTGAGGAGAGAAGACTGATCGGTTTAAGGAGAAAATTAAAACTAATAGTAAAAAGACACAAATGACCCTGTGTTTCATTTCCTACATTTGCCCATCAATAACATTATTTCTGCAGGAAAGGATGGACACAGAGAATTTATAGACATCAAACTCTCAAACATAGGGAGATCAATGCAATACCAATGAAACTCTGTGGAGCCATAGTGTCTATGCTGGAAGGAAGTTCACAGGATCCCAGAGTTTGCAAGAGAAGTAACGACGAAGGAAAATATGTGGGACTGGGTTGTGAGTAAAGAGAGGCTGCATTCTAATCCTCTCTGGCTGCATGTCTTGTGGAGGAGATTAAGAAGATTCCAGATAAGTAATCCATATCCTACACAAGTTCAAACAAAATAGAAAATAAAGTTCAAATAAAATATATTTATGATATGTTATGTATATTAAATATTTAGCTTTCTAAACAATTATAAAATCAATAACTTCATATCTAATTCTAAACCTAAAATTAAAAAGAAAAGGAAATAAAATGCATTACCCATTGCTTTCCCAGCACCATTCATGTTAACAGCATGATTTTTTTCTTTTAAAAGAGAGTTTTCCACAGAAAGTAAATGACCTTTTGGAGCTCTGCCTCAAATTTGGCCACAATGTCCCAGATTGTAATCGGGATTGTAAAGTTTGGAGTTCTGTATCAAGTATTTTGGGAGCTGAATTTATTTTTCAATTATTTTAGATCTTTGTTCTGTGGAATTAGTACTAAACTCGTCTAATCTATCTTGCAACCTTAACTGTCACTTGCTTTCTACTAAAAGCTTTGAAATATGATCAGGAGATTTTATCTCATAAAGGATTTGCATTGTTTAGCAAATGTGATACTGTCAGAGTACAATAAAGCAATTGTAATATTAAACTGTTCATCAGTTTCAGTCCCACTTATCATTCTGATCATGTTATGAATTTCTCCTTGCAAAAAGCTGCCTTAAAACTCTGGCCCAATTACAGAATGCTGCTTCTTGACCTTGACATTTTTCAGTCTTTATCCCTAATTGCCACCCAGTGCTTTCAGAAGACACTTGTCCACTGAATCAGACTCTGACATTTGAAATGTTTATAAAGTAAATAATTTAGTGTCACAGCTATATGTTTTGTTTAGGTGGTTGCTTTTTACACACTCTAATCTGGCATCATTTTCCTGCACAAGGCTGATTAGGACATTTCCTTTAAAATGTACATCAACAATGAACTATAAATATAATTAAAACCAGACTGTAGCAGGGTATAACCATGTCTCATTTCTATAGCACTGTCTAGCAGCTTATAATTTTAAACGTGCTCTACCCCTGTTATATTAGCTGTTGAACACAAGTGTTCAAAGACTTAGGTCAATTGTAATTTGAAGGGGACAGTGAAGGTCCCAAATAGAGGGTGACAGCATGATCATTTCCTCTCCTTTAGGTCTTTAATTCAAATTCAGTGAGGTCTTCTCTTCTGCCCCATATATTGCTAACCCCCTCTCCCAAAATTCCTTATGTCCTTCCTCATTTTATTTTTATCCAAGATAGTTCTCACCATCTACCAAACTGCTAACCTATGTGGTTTACTCTCTGACTTCGTTCCCCACAACCCCTGTCTGATGGTAAACTCCATGCAGACAGGAATTTCCTGAGGGCTTCAATGCCTGCTATGCTCCTAGAACCGGGAAGGGTGACTGGCATGTAGTAGACACTCAATATGTATTTGAATTGTGAGTTTTTTTGGAGGAGAGACTAAAATAAGAGCAGGGTTTAATGAACCAGGAAATTCTTACAACAGTGACTCTGAAGGTGGAAGATGGGAAGGAAGTGAGCGTAGTCCCATTATTAGGATTATCAGACTCCCTAGAGCCCACAGTTGCTTTCCCTTCTTTCAAACTGTCCAGTCCATAACCTGGAATTCTGATAAGACTCCTCCTGACAGGTGCTTTATCTTCACTTCTCTCTCTCTTACCCATACCCACTCCTTTATCTTTGAGAATCATTTCTATGATGGGAAGTGTTGATGATAATAATGTTAACCATGAGGACCGCACTCAGGATGAAAAAATGCTGACAACCTCTCTGGCTCTGTCTCAAAGTCGTTTCTAAGTAAATTTGGGGTGTGGTTATCATACGGATTTCAATTTCATTGTAAAGGTAATATGAGAAGCTGTATGGAAAACCAATGTAAGGGGGAAAAAAAACCCATCATGTGATGACCCAAATCATCCTTTTCTGGTCACCACGCATATAGAAAACTTAGATGATCAGTCCACAAAGCCAGACCAAATACCACTATTCTGAGAATAACTTCTTTCTACTGTGAATCAAGGATACGCAGTTCATTAGTGGTAGCTTGAGAAACCAAGTGATGATGATAATGATGATGACGACGATGATAAGGAGGCACGTAGTCATTCAGACGTTCCATCAGGTATGAATATTTATGCAAAGACCACTCTTTGGCAGGCTTTGAGCCATATTACATGAACCACTAGTATGTTCTTTAATTTAGATCGCATTGTGTTGAAATTTGCAAAGGATAAAAATAGGAAATGAACTGATATCACAGCAAGTTGTTTGTCAGGGTGGGAAAGAGGACAATAGTCTGCCACACGTTGTACACACCTTCAGTTCGAAGATATGGGAGGTTGGAGGGACATGACTTCAATGTTCAGGGGCATGAGTTTTTGGTGTTGCTTCAATTCAAACGTTGTATAATTCTAGGTGTTTTGTTTTCAGGGCACTTAGGTTTGAGGATAAAGGAAAAGTTGATCTCAGAAAAAGCTTCAGAACTGTTAGCCTCATCAAATGCACTGAGAAGACATTAAAAAATAAGTATAATGCTTTGTCAGAGCTGTTTTCTAGAGAGTACATAGTCCTGCATTTTCACAAAATAGAACCATTAAAAAAATACATTCGTTCACTTAATTTTTCCATAAATAGTGCCTTTGCTAATTTTAAAAAAAGAAACACTTTTCCCCCAGAAAATGTTATTCACTTTTGCCTTCTTTTATTAACAAGAGCTCCCCTGAATCCCTCAAGTCCTAGTGAAAGCAGGTAAACAGATGTAAACTGTATTTAATTAAATTGCATTGGCTAGAAATGAACAAGGAGTGCTCAACTTCGGCTTGTTTTCCTTTAACTGCTTTTATCAAGTTTTTCAACTATCTTCTAAAAAGGAGTATGGTGCTGCTGTTGTTATTTAACCTCAGTATTTTTTAAGAATGGGAGCTATGCTTATGAAAACGTGGCACAGATGTAGGAAAAATTTCATGCACTTTCATCGAAGCTTTACTTAGATGAGTAATAAAGCTTCATATTTTAAAGGTCTTCTAAGGCCACCAAAAATCCATTAAGAGACAATAGAGGTCTTCTGGTTTGAAAGAAATCCATGTTGACCAGGATCCTAGTTCTACAAACAGTTTTTTGGTCAACTCATGTGGGCCAATCATAGTGCGATGACCATAGCAACAGAACCCTCTGAGGCACACATTCAAAGTAAACAGCAGAAAGAAAGAAAAGAGACAACTATGGTTTCAGGGAAGCATATAAGTCAAATTTATAAAGAATGCCTATGACGGCATCTTGGAAAATGGAGATGGGTATATCTAGCTCATTTCCTCATTCCCTTTATCTTTGCTTTCCCAGAAAACTATGCAAACTTCAATAGCAAATATTGGGCCTTTCTGGGTTTAACTAACAGAAGTAGACATTTCCCATACTACTGAGTTCCTTTAAAATATATCAGAGTAAACAAGAATCTTAAGGATGCCTTTCTGTGAATATCATGATTTCACAAATACATGCACTTTCCACCCAAGAAGTGAATTGAAAGACAAATTTAAACGTCTTGCCATAAACCAATCAGTATCCTCTATCCCCCTACGTAAATGATACTTTTTTCCTTCAACTGGTAAATGTATCAGATTCATCTGTAGTGCCAAATTATGGCATAAGATTATGTTTACTTTAAGCATCACACATTTTAGTTTAAAAAATTAACTCATATATTACATTCTCTTGATTGTACCTGATATATATCATTGTGGCTGAGAAACCTGTAGTTATTATGTAAAAAGGCAGCTGGAAATGCCCCATTTCCCTCACCTCTATCAATTACCTGTTATTTAGGCTGTTTGCTAATCAATATTCTATTCATCATTCCCATTAAAGAGCAGTGGCATGCATTATCTTGAACTGAAAATCATGCTGTAGCACATTAAAAATAGATGTATTTATATGGCAACGAGACATAATAGCAATCCTATTACTCACAGTTCAAAGATGTCAGTACTGCTGTCACACATAGTTGGATTACAAATTGCTGCAAAAGTTTCCCACAGATTTAAAGTTTTGATATATAGCTATTCTGAAATTCCTCACATTTATCTTTAGTTTCAAGGGAGCTTTCAGCCTCCTAAGAGTCTGGTTATATTCATTTACATGTGACTGTTTGGGTCTCTGAGAGCCCTCGATAATGTGGCATGTGTCTTTTTTTAGCATAGAGGGATGATAAACTCTTCTAAATCCAAATTCAGTCTTGAAGCTGAGAATGCCAAGAGCTTGGCACTCTCTTTCCCAGCTAAATCCATTTCAGGATGCAGGCTTTTCCTTTCAACACCCATTTTAAGGTGATGCTGGAGTTGCAGAGAAAGTACTGACTGCCACCTCTGCAGGCAAAAAGAATAGACCCTGAGGCAAGCCATTTAACTTCCAGTAAAAGACTACCTACTTCTCAAAAGTTATTTGCCAAGGAATAGATGTAAATACCCAGTGGATGTAGAAATGGACCAGGTCCACCAGGAAGGCAATACAGAATGTGCACTGCACAACTCCAGCCCTTGGTATAGGCTGGAATATAGGGGTGCCTGAGGAATGTACCAGAGCAGCCCCAGTAATGATAGTGATTATTATTTTATTTTCAAAAATTCACCAAGCATTCAACTTGGAAAGAGAAGGGCAAAGTAGAAATCCGTCTAGCTTTTCAGGTGAATCAATTTCATGATCAACTTCGTAAAAGTTTGCCTCCTTCCCTCACCATTCTCTACGCATCCTTGGTCCTCGACCTCAGATGAGTCTTTGGAGTCCTGGATGCAGAAACCATGTATGCGTGGAATATGTCAGTGTTTTTCCTTGAATTATTATGACCAGCCCCTTACTTTTTTACTTTATAGTGGAAAATATAAAGCAGCAAATATTTTTATTAAAACATAAATCATTATCACCCACTAGCATTTCTTGCTAAAAGGAAAATTTACATACACATATGGACTAAGCATGGCTAACAGGAACAGACTATATACTAGTCTTAAATTTTAGGATAAAATTTAAGGTCTACCCATTAAATGTATTAGGGGAAATATAATTTGAACTTTGAGCTAACGTAATTTAATGCTTTATTTATTTATTATACACCGTAATCTCGGGAAGATTTCAAATGGCTTGTAACCCATTATCAACTATTACTAATTAACAATTTGCATGGTTTCTCTTTGTAAGCTTTGTTGCTCTTTGTTTTTTACAGGAGAAGAATAGAAAGGAAAACATTTGTGATATTAATAATCAGGTAATTGGTTATTTATTAAAATGTTAATCATACCAGAACTAATTTTCATGTGCCTGTTTTGGGATATATCAATTGGCTTATTATTTTTAGGTTTACCATGCCACTATGCACAATTTGTTGATTTTAAATAGATATAGTCTATATTTGAAATTATTCAAATAAGTTATTAAAAACATATAAACCTAAATTCTGCTTTGATTAAAAAAAAGGAATGAAAATCTTATCCTCAAAGGAAATATTTCTTAATTTTAAGTGTCCTAGTGATGAAGCAAGGGGTGAAATTTCAATTTCTCAAAAGTGTAGATGACTGTTAAATGCTATTCACTCATACAAACAGAATAGATCCACCATTCATAACGCTCAGGTTCTACCAAGTCTTCTGCTTCTGCAGTTTTTGTTTAAATGATTTGCTAACTTCATTGTGAAACAATAACTCTGTAATTGTTCCCACGTGTGAGATTCTGTGAACATGTTTTAATTATCAACAAAGTAGTGCAAATTCAAAGTGACTTTAATGACTCCAAATTTGAGTTCTGAAGAGCTCTTTACGGCTCATTCATGTTTAATATAGTTTGTGGCTTATTTGTGGGATTCCAAGCATTCAGGATACTTTTTATTTTCTGCTAAAACAACAATATTTTCATTTTCCAACTTGGCTTTTCTTGGGGCCTGAAAATGCAGAATTCAAATCCTCCACTTCTATAGAAGCCAAGGGACAAGAGGTCTGAATCTAACAACAAATACTTAATCTGGCTAAATATTAATGCTGGGTAGGGGCCATTAAACCTTGTGGATGTTGATGTCTTCATATCGCAGACGTGAATAAATGGATTTTGATTAACTATCAAAATCCACTAAGAAGGGGAGCCAAGACAAACGTCCCTCATCATTTCATCAGTTCCTAGGGATAATGGACATGTCTCTTCAATAACTGTTTGTTCCGTCTTCTCCATCTCACTTACCACCAATGCCACACAATGGATTTTCTACTTCAGGCCATCATCATGGGTGTGTTGCTGCCATTGTTTCCTCTTTGTTCTATTGTTCTGCAGATACTCTCAGCAGAAATACTCCTGATTAGTAGAATCACTGAATTTAATGGCACTGTGAGAGATCCTACCAATCTCTCCACCATTTCAAACAACTCTTCAAGGATAAGTAAGATATTTTCCAGCTCAGAAGTTTCTTTCTATAGAAATCCTATGGGTAATGGGGTGATACATCAAATTCCTTCAACGTACTATGCCCAAACACACCATATGGACGACATTATTTCACACTTGGCTTAAGCATCTATTGTCCTTCAGCTGTTGCTACACGTCTGTAGGTCTCACTTACAAGTGGAGAAAAGCAGAGGGAGAATGGATAAGATACAGCAGAGAGGAAGTAAGAGAAGAGGAATTAGGAAGCCAGGCTAAGAAGCTAAGAGAGCCCTTTCCTATTTAGCTGACATACTTGTGGTTCACAGTTCTTAAACACACTAGTGGTTCTAAACACAAGTGGCCTGAACCTTCACCCCTCCAGCTATTCTCCCTTCTCCCCAAGTCTGATTTCTTAAATGCTATAAATAGCTCAAGACCTGGGGCTTCCCTGGTGGCGCAGTGGTTGAGAATCTGCCTGCCAATGCAGGAGACACGGGTTCGAGCCCTGGTCTGGGAAGATCCCACATGCCGCGGAGCAACTGGGCCCATGAGCCACAACTACTGAGCCTGAGCGTCTGGAGCCTGTGCTCCACAACAAGAGAGGCCGCGATAGTGAGAGGCCCGCGCACCGCAATGAAGAGTGGCCCCCACTCGCCGCAACTGGAGAAAGCCCTCACACAGAAACGAAGACCCAACACAGCCAAAAATAAAAATAATAAATAAATAATTAAAAAAAAAAAAAAGCTGAAGACCTTTTGAATACCCTGTGAAAGCAACTATAATATATAGAAATTGGAGATAAGAAATTACACTAAAAATACCTTCTACTCTCAAGTAAATTTAATAATCTACTTGTGTCAGAATGGATTTCTGTGTTTTTCTTCCATACACTGTATCTCTTAAAGTGTACTTTGATGATACTATTTAGAAAAATGATGTGTAGCATACTGATAAATGGTCAGTATCTTATCAGTCTTACCAATGGGAAAATTCTAATGTTTTCAATAAGCAGCACTTTCAAATGTCCAGTGGTACCAAGACAAAAGAGGCTTTCCTAGGACACAGTACCATTTTTTCTCAAGATGATCTTGTGAATGGTAGTTCTGTTCTTCTTCAGTGGGGATTTTTCAATCTGTAACACATTGCCATGAACCATATATAAAAGCTGGATAGTTTGTACCCTGAAATTTTGCCTTGAATAATAATTTGGGGCATGCTCAATGTATAATTAAACAACTAATATTACTTATCAATGTTTTCCTGGAAAACCATGATGTGCTCTTTATGATCAGAAATTCTTTCACATATTGGGAGATTCACAGAAAGATTAGTGCAAAAACAGAATTTCTTTCCATTAGCAAAGCTAACATCACTAAAAAGGTGCAGTCCTGAAATTTTCAAGTGGCATAGTTGAAGGGATGTAGCTTAATAGATCTCTTACAGTAGCCACATAGAAGAAAAGCTATAGTCTTGCCCTGTCCAATATAGTAACCACTAGCCATGAATCATGACATGGCTGGACAAAATTGAGATGATGCATAAGTATAAAACACACACTGGATTTCAAAGACTTAGTACCTAAAAAAGAATGCAAAAGATCTCATTAATATTTTTGTATATTGAGTACATGTTGAAATGATATTATTTTAGATATATCAGGTTAAATGAAAATATTCTTAAATGTAATTTCTCCTGTTTCTTTTTACTTTTTTATAATGTGGTTATATGAAAATTTAAAATTATACATATGACTTGCATTGTATTTACATTGGATGGCACTGCTATATAGAAAGACGGAATTCAACTGATACGTCTGAGACTGACAAATATACCAGAGAGAGAAATTTCTTAAGATTCATTTATTGAATTTGTTTCAGAAACTCCACTTATACCCTTAATAGTTATCGTTTTACAAGAAAATATGTATAGTAAACTCTGCTGCTTGCTAAAGCCATAACTGGTTAGATTGCTCCAACACTGGGGAACCTAATGACAAAACTCCATGACTGCTGGCAATAATGCACAACAATCTTTTTAATCATATCTCAATTAGCTTTAGAAGTTTCTCATTTTAGGGATCCCAGGGGTCTCATTGCTTGTCTTTTCCACTTGAGATAAACAAAATCATCTGTCTTATATTCATCTCCAGTGTTTGTTTTTTGTTGTGGTGGTGGTCTTAATAAGCTGCAGTGGTTGATAGTGCTTTCAGCTGCAAACACCCCTGCTGTCAACCTCTCTTTACCCTCCCAGTGCACAGCTGCAATCACTCTGGTACTGGGGCCATGAGCTGCCCTCCCCCTCCCCCTGCAGAAATGTATAGGGACACCTAGGCGTTACTTTGGGAAATCATGGGACAAGAAAGGTACAATTTTTACCTTTTTTCCTTAGAGTAGGAAGCTGGATATGCAGCATCTGGGTATGGAGGGGAACTGTTTAGAGGCTGATTATTATTATTATTATTATTATTATTATTATTAGCTTTATTTAGAATGAATTAAGGTATAGTCACAAGTCATTTATTCCTTTTTCCATTTATTCATTCACCAACCATATATCATCTATTAGGTGAAAGGTGCTAGGGATACAGAGACAAAAAATACGTTATCTTTGCCTTCAAGGATCTCACACTCCAAGTCACCTTCATTATTATGTATACGTAAAGTCCATTTTTTTCTCAAATACTTAGATTTTTAGAATTAATCTTCAAGGTTGATAAGGAGAGGCAGACTTGTTTTAAAAGCATCTGAATGACCTAATATAGCTCTTTCTTTACTTTATGTCTCGGCCTCCTTTATGTGAATATACCATATTCATTACAATTCATTATCTATATCTATATCATTATCTATATCTATAGATGTAATTCATATCTATATCTATAATCCATATTCATAGCCATATCTATATCTATAATTGATACCCATACCTGTATCTATATCTACTCCATACCTAAAGTATGTACCACATATGCATGACTGAAGAAAGTAATACTGCAATAATTCTTGTCCTTGGTATAGTCCATAAAGTTGATATAATGAGTCGTCTTAGGATAGATGCCTAACCTGTAAAGTCCTGTAAATAGAACCCAAATACTCTGCTGGGTCTGTGAATGAGATAGGGTCCCTGAGTTAATTCCCAGTAGTAAAAGAATGCTTCATGACAACCAGCTTTACATCCAGAAACTAGGGACTCCATTCAGGACTAAGGATTGATCAGGCTTCCTCCAAACTCTTCTCATATACACCACTGCTGTGATGAGCAGCATACCTGACAATATTGCAAAAACTCTCAAGAGTTTCATGAGGTAGTATGGCTGCCTCATTCCTGTTCAGCATAAGAATTCGGACCCAGAAACTGTCATAAAGCTAACTTACACTTCCACTGGTCCTGGCACTGAAACTGATTATAGAGAAAATGGCCCCATTTTCTCCCCAGTAATGTCACGCAGAGAATGAACATCACTGCAATCTTCAGCAAACCTCCCCTTCCTTGACACCCATGCCCCACCATGACACAGCTCTGTGGACTCCAGAGTAACAGCAGAATTTAACTGGGTTTGCCTCTTTAGCTTTCCTTTTTTTTTTTTTTTTTTAAAGTAATTTATTTATTTATTTATGGCTGTGTTGGGTCTTCGTTTCTGTGCGAGGGCTTTCTCTAGTTGTGGCAAGTGGGGGCCACTCTTCATCGCGGTGCGCGGGCCTCTCACTATCGCGGCCTCTCCCGTTGCGGAGCACAGGCTCCAGATGCGCACGCTCAGTAATTGTGGCTCACGGGCCCTGACCTTTCAAGAAGGAATGTTGTCAACAGATTGTAAGAGGCCCCTCCAGTTTTAACACAAATTACACATTCCAGCAAGGGGTGAGGTCTTATTTTATTTCTTCTAAGGGCCACCTGGATCTACTAAGTCACTCCCAGGTCATCAACTTTTTGCCTAGAGAAAGGCCTCAGTGAAAGATTTTCAAGTTCTGAGGGTAATGTTTGAAGGCTGCCAAAATAAGAAAAGGTTTACGCCTTTCCAGCATCTCCAGGTTTACTCCTTTCTCTTGTTGACTGTTCAACCTAAAAACCTACTGCATAATATAATTAACTCAGTGGGCTCTACCAACTAATGAAAACCTTAGATACTCAGGGAGCTTTCTGAAGCACATGTCAACCAGAGGAGCCATCAAATGTTTTGTTAAATGGGATCTCATGCGGTCTAGGCCAATTAGTTACAACAAATGGCACGGAGCAGGGGCTAGGCTCTGGGTGATGACAGTGCTGGGTAACATCTCTGCTGGGAAAGCACAAGGATTAGCAAAAATCCATTCAGGATCAAATACACAATGAAATGGTACCAAGGACATTTGAATAGTTTTGAAATTTTATGTTGAAACTGGAAAAGCAAGTGAGATTTAGAGTGTGACTTACTAAAGTTAAGACTGTTGTTTTTCCATCTAGGTCAATTCATAAGGCAGCTGGAACAGTCCCTAATATATCCACCTGTCTTGTTTATCCTAAGAGTGCTGTCACTTGTACTTACAGAGCACCTGGTATAAGAGTTTTGGGAGGAAAACCAAAGGCAGAAATGTGAGCTCTGCTTTTAAGATGGTAAGGGAAACCATGAAGCAACTTAACGATTAGGTAAATATGTTATTAATGCGTATCTTACACACAGAAAAGATCACATCCGTGTACAGGATGCAAGAAATAGAACACTACTAGTACCATAAAAGCTCCCTTCCCAACCATCAAGCCCCTGACTTAGAGCTTAGTTTTTAACTTATATGAATGAACTCGTACAGAATGGGCTCTTCACTGTGGTTCCTATGTTCACCATTACGTTTATGAAATTTATCTGTTTTATCCCATGTAGCAATTATTGCAAGGTATCAATTGAATAAATACACCACAGTTCACTTTGGGTTGTTCCAAATTGGGCTCTCTGAATAGTGCTGTCATGAAATTTCATGTGCACATCTTTTAGGACATATATGTACACCTTTCTGTTTGGTATTTATTTAGAAATGAAATTGTTCAGTCATAAGACATGCTTGTGTTGTTTTATTTTTTTCTCACATTTTGTTTGAAAGACTCTTTAAATTCTATAGTGCCTTACAATTTTCAAAAGTTTCACATAGATGATTTCATATAATTCCATAATAACCCCTTTTAACCCCCTACCCCTATATTGCCCCTACCTCCTTCCCTCTTCCCACTGGTAACCACTACTTTGTTCTTTATTATCTGTGAGTCTGCTTCTTTTTTGTTTTATTCACTAGTTTGTTGTATTTTTTACATTCCATAGATAAGTGATACCATACAGTGTCTGACTTTCTCTGTCTGACTTATTTCACTTAGTGTAATGCCCTCCAAGTCCATCGATGTTCATACAAATGGCAAAATTTCATTCTTTTTTATGGCTGAGTAGTATTCCACATTCTCTCTCTCTCTCTCTCTCGGATATATACCCAGGAGTGAAACTCCTGGGTCATAAGGTAGTTCTATTTTTAGTTTTTTGAGAAACCTCCATACTGTTTTCCACAGTGGCTGCACCAATTTACATTCCCACCCACAGTGTATGAGAGTTCTCTTTTCTCCACATCCTCATCAACCTTTGTTATTTGTGCTCTTTTTGATGACAACCATTTTGACAGGTGTGAGGTGATATCTCACTGTGGTTTTGATATGCATTTCCATGATGATTAGCAATGTTGAGAATCTTTTCATGTGCCTGTTGGCCATCTGTATTTCCTCTTTGCAAAAATGTCTATTCAGTTATTCTGCCCATTTATTAATTGGGTTGTTTGTTTTTTGGATGTTGAGTTGTTTATGTATGTTGGATATTAATCCCTTATTGGTCAAATCATTTGCAAATATGTTCTCCCATTCAGTAAGTTATCTTTTCACTTTGGTAGATCCTGTCCAACAGTTTTCCTAATGGCTGTACCCATTTATTCTTTGCTGTAAATTGAGAATTCCAGTTGCTTCTCATCCTCGTCAACTCTTGGTATTATCTGTCTTTCTCATTTTAGCCTTCTAATGAGTATACAGTAGTACCTTCACTGTGGATTTCATTGACATCTCTCTGATGACTAATGAATTCGTGTAGCTTTTGATGATTTCATTGGTGTTTGAATATTTGAGCCACGGTATTTTATAAAGCTATATGTCAATATTGAGTTGCCAGTACTATGAATCTTCTCTAGGCTGAACAAATATAGATTGTCAGCTGTTCCTCTGAAAGTGTGCTCTGATAATTCTCTCCTGGACTGGTCCAGAGTCTCAATGTCCTTGTAGAGCACAGTCCTCAGAATTTTCCTCTGGGTGCATGTTAAACAGCACAGAGTGGAAGGGGACAGAAAGCTCTAAGACATTTAAACCTCTGCTTCTTCTAATGTTTAATACAGCAAGTAAGATGCCAGCAATTCCACATCATTTCCTTACTTTGGCTTAATCATGCCTTTAGGGAATTATTCTTTCTCCTCTATTAATACTTCATACTTAAAATCTCTACTGGGCTTCCCTGGTGGCGCAGTGGTTGAGAATCTGCCTGCCAATGCAGGGGACACGGGTTCGAGCCCTGGTCTGGGAAGATCCCACATGCCACGGAGCAACTGGGCCCGTGAGCCACAATTACTGAGCCTGCGCGTCTGCAGCCTGTGCTCCGCAACAAGAGAGGCCGCGATGGTGAGAGGCCCGCGCACCGCGATGAAGAGTGGTCCCCACTTGCCACAACTAGAGAAAGCCCTCGCACAGAAACGAAGACCCAACACAGTCATAAATAAATAAATAAATAAATAAATAAAAGAACGTGAATTTCTTTAAAAAAAAAATCTCTACTAATACTAAACAAACTGTATAAATATATACATTCATTCAGCAAACATTAATTGTGCACTAATTATGATTCAAGGAAAGCAAAGTCCATGCCTTCCCAGAGCTTATGTTCTAGCAGTATAACACAGAATAAATACACAAAATAAGATAATTTGAAATGATGAAGGACTCTGAAGAAAGTAAATCTGTAAAAGGTATAAAGAGTAAGTGGAACAGGGACAGCGTGAGCAATATTCTTCACAGGTTGGTCAGGGAAGCCTCTCTGCAGAAATGAACTTGAACTAAAACTTAACTGATTAAAAATGAAACCAAAAACCTACCAGCCCAGTGCTGATAGGAGTGAGGGGAGTTTTAGGGAAGGGAGATAGCCCAGTGCTGGAAGTTACAGCAAGAGGACCAGAGTAGTTAGAGCTTGTTAGGCAAAGATGGAGGAGGGTGCCTGTTTGGGGATGTGCAGAAGCAAGTCAAGAGAGGTAAAGCTTTGCAAGAAGTTCAGATTTTATCCCACCTATAATAGGAAGACAAAGGAGGGCCTCAGCCACAGAGTGACAGGTTCTGATAGTTTTAAAACCGGGGTTGGCAAACCTTACTCAATGGACTTACCCTCAGTTTGTGTAAATAAAATTTATTGGAACACAGCCGTACAAATTCCTTGACCTATTGTCAATGGCTGGTTTCGTGCTTTTTTTCTTACCACAATACCACAGTTGAGTAGTTGTGACAAAGATAATGCGACCCAAAAGCCTGAAATATTTTTTATCTGACACTTTAAGAAAAAGTTGGCTGAACCCTGTAAAGATCACTGTAGTAAATCTATGAAGCATGGACTATGGGGGGTGGGGGGGGGGCGGGGGGTAAGGAGGCGGGGCAAGAGGAGAAGCTGGACCACTCAGAAGATTATTTAGAGGTCCAGGCAGGAGATGATGATGCCTAGATTAGGGCAAATGGGGGTGATGAAAGGTGGGTGGATTCTGGAAAGAGTGTGTCATAAGACCTACGGAAGAAGAATTAGAGAGAGTGGAAAAAAGCAATATTCTGCAAACAGTGGTTAGTTGATGCTCTTTTACAATTCTTGGAGTCCATATTTGAAAGCTCTCATCTTTATATCGTAAAAGCAGTACAGTTTAGTGGAAAATATTATTACAATTATTTTCAAAGCCACACTTCCCTGTTTATAGTAATTGACTCAGGTGTTCTGCAAAATGAAACAACATGCCGGCAGGTAAAAGGCTCGCGGTCCTTTTTTTTAGTGTTACTGTGTCAGCAAATGTTTGTTCCCTAAAACCTTGCCCCCAGTATTCAGTCAAACATAAAGCAATGAATAAAAGGAGTGTTATCTAAATAAAAACATCAACATATAAGCTCCAATTTCATTTCGTGAACAAGAGTTTTCTCTCATCAACGTTAGTCTGAAAGAAAAGATCATTCCAGAGACCAAGTCCATTTGGGGATCCCTCACAGTAAGAAGGTTAATGAAGAAGCATCAGACCTAAGCCTCTTCAGATGGAAGAGATTAAATTCTGGTCCTAAGCAGGTAGTTGTCCTCATACTGTAAGAGCATGACTCCTGATAAATATCAATAGAAAGACGGAAGCCATTGTGTGGGGATCATAACAGGGAAGAAATGGCTTTGCCAAACACAGAAAGAATGCAGGCAGGAGGAAGGCCAGCCAACTGGCCTTCCTTGAAAAGCTGGGAGAATGGAGGCCACTGAACAGTTCCCAAGCAACTAAAGCAGGTTTAGACAAAAAGGAGGAGAGAGGAGATGTTACAGATTTGCAGATATGCAAGTATGTGACCTCAGAAGGTTTAAGGAATTTTCTCTGACATACCCTAAGGAAAGGAAAATAGGACTTCAGATGAGGTTTTCTGAACCTCTACTCTGTAATATGTGGGCAAGGTCAACATGTTCCAACATTGTTTGGGTGAACTTTTCCCCATCTGGTTCGGGTTACAGGGGTTATTGGCCAAGGAGTTTCAAACAAGGTGGAAACTAGAAGCCAATTTTATGGTTGTGAGCTAAAGCTGACAAAGAGCTGTTTCAAACAGTCTGGTAGGTATGCGGGAGTACCTCTTAAAGGTCTGACATGAATGCACAGACATAAATATGTCACTGTATTCCACACAGGAATCAGAGGGTTCAAATAGAGCCACCAAGAAGAAAAATAAATAGCCTCTACAAATGGGCATTTGTTTGTTAGGAAAAAGAAAAACATATACATATATATGTAAATAAATATGTATATATAAATATACATATAAATATGTATATATAAATATACATATACATATATATATACACACACACACACACACACATATATATATTAAAGGAAAAGGTCTTGATTTTGCTTCTAAGTTCATCTATTTTTGTCCACGAAGTGAAGGGTAGCCTGGAATTTCTAAATCTAAATACAGCAAACTTTAGTCAGGCACTTAAATTTTCAGTGGGACGAAATGAGAGCATTCTAATTAATGCAGGCTGAGTTTTAAATTCGGTTATGT
The DNA here is from genome assembly GCF_949987535.1 of Balaenoptera acutorostrata. NCBI lineage: Eukaryota > Metazoa > Chordata > Mammalia > Artiodactyla > Balaenopteridae > Balaenoptera > Balaenoptera acutorostrata. The sequence goes on from NC_080081.1 coordinate 16,231,656, forward strand.
TTTCTACTGGCCAAAAATGTGCTGATTTGCTTGATTACCTAAACAGATGAAATGGAGTGTTGTTTTCTTTTTGAAAGTAATCTCACTACTAATCAAGTTATTGACCAGTACATCAATGGAAAACACTGATTTAAAAAAAAAAAATTTGTATTTTACTGATGTCTGATTTTAAAAGGAAATAATTGATTAAACACATCTTGGATGCTTTGTTAACAAATTAATAAGGACAGGGGAGAAACATAAAGTGCAGTGATTTGATGACTCTGATAATAATCACTGAAAATGTGTAAAGTACAGGGTTGTGGTACACTAGAAGTCACATCAAGATGAAGTGAGCAGATCCTCACCAGGCATGGAGGCCTTCTGTATGTTTTCATTTCTCTAGCCTGAAATTTTTCATTCCCTTCATTTCAAACTCTATAACTAGACATAGCAGGTTAGAAAGGATCTGAGTAGCATTCCTGTGGCTCTTTGGTGATCATTTCCCCTCCAATTCTACTCTAAGGAGCAAGTAGTAGTCTGTAAGCAAAGGGAATTTCATAATAAGCAGCTGGCTTATCATCTTGGCCTTTGATTGTCTAAGTCCTTACACTGGTCAAGTCAAAATCCACGAAGAGCATGCGATCACAGATTACTCATTGTCTCTCCGACACAGACACACGAAAACCTCCCATCCAAGAATACTAGTTGCACTTGAACTCACTGAATATTATTAGACTGTTTCTCAAAAATTTACCAAAATTTCAAATTCTGATTCTACTCTTCAAGGTAATTTCGTAATTTAGAGTCAATTAAAAATGACTAAATCAAGCTTCTTCAGGAAAAATGTTAAACAACACATGTTTGAGACTCAGCATTGAACTCTATAGGTTATACCATTAGTGAACAAATCTTGCCTTTGAGTGCACAAAAGTCATTTTCTGTTTTTAACATTAGGTTCCATGGAGACACAATTAGTCTTAATCTCTGTGGTACCTTATATCAGTGAGAGCTACAAGAGCAAACATTCTGGAGAAGGGGATAAAATCATTTTCATTTAAAAGGACATAATATCTTTAAGGGATGGATTTTCATCACACTGCTATGAAATCAAGATGAATTGCCCATCAGTGAGTGATTGCACCTTTAAAGTGATACACCAGGGACACACAATGCTGTGTAAATAAATTCTAGTAAGTGATTCAAAAGTATAACAGAATGTACTAGGGAAAAGAGATACAGCAGAGTATTAGAAAAAAAGACGTTCAATCTTTATTTCTGAGATTATCTTTAAATCTGGTCATTAATCATTGGAAAACTATATACCAAATTAAGGTCAGGTGATAGAAATTGATGTCTTTGAGCTTATGGCAGAAATGTAATTTCTTCCCAATTGCACTGGGGATTTTATTTAGAAACTCTTCTTGAATACAAAGATACAAGGTGAAGAATTCATTGTTTTCTCTTCCCGCTAGAAAGTATGACATAAGTGACTGAATAGCTCAACCACATGATTTGACTATAACCGTTATCAACAGAATTGATTAACAAATAGCTGTCTTTAAGAGTGACAGCAAATTCAGAGGAACAAAATTATACACTTTAATTTTGTTTAAATGATGACTCAAAAAGAACATTAGAAACACCTTTCCCTCAAAAGTGATATATCTTCAAACTGAAAGTGTTTATCTGTGTCACAAATTAAAATCTGTTATAAGCAACTGCTGTTCCAACTTGGAAAAAATCCAGTTGGGGAATCTGCAGTCACTGTGGCCACTGCCATTGGTAAATGCTTATCCAAATAAATAATTATTTATTTATAGTAGGAAGACATTCACTAAACAAGCCAAACACCTCCATACACCAAGAAAAATCTTCTCTTAATTTTTCATAAGGATGTCTTGTGCCTCCAAAGTACATGGTTTCACCCACAGAATTTAAACCCAAGTGTGGACCATTGAAACACCTCAGCATATCCCTTTCTTAACTTAGGGTGACCTGGGTTGACAGGCAAGAGGAAGAGATCTTTATTATTAACACATAAGACTAGATTTCTAGGATTTTTATAGCTGATTACAAATTTCCCTTGCTAATTCTGTCTTTCCCATTCTCTCTAACCTCTCTATGAAAAAAGGTGGAATGTGCTTCGACAGAAAGCTGGAAAACAGCACCTTCATACAAAAAGCCTTTGGTTGACTGCTGGCAGTAAATGGCAACAGAAGCGGATGAGGAAGTGCATTAGTTACCTGTTGCTGCATGACAAACAACACCCAAATGCAGAGGCAATAACGAATTTATTATATCATCTTTTATGCAGGTCAGAATTCCCAGTGTGTCCTAGCTGAATTGCTGTTAGGGGAAAGACTTAAATGATTTAAAAAAGTAAAGCACCCTTATTACCAATATTATTGCTATTGAGCTAAATTTTGCCAAATTTTATGTTATGAGTTGAATTGTGTCCTCCAAAAAAATAAGTTGAAGTCTTAACCTCCAGTACCTGCGAATATAACTTTATTTTGGAAATGAGGTCTTTGCAGATATAATCAAGTTAACTAGAGGGGGGGTGGGGTGCTAATTCAATATAACTAGTATCCTTACAAGAGAAAAAGAGACACAAAAACAGAGACACAGAGGAAGATGGCCATGTGATGACAAAGGCAGAGAGATTGGAGTGATGTGTCTACAAGCCAAGGAATACGGCACCAATAGAATTGTGAGTAGATATGGAACAGGTCCTTCCCTAGAGCCGTTAGAGGAAGCATGGCCCTACCAACGCCTTCATTTAGACTTCTCGCCTCCAGAACACTGAGAGAACAAGTTTCTGTTGTTTGAAGCAGCCCAGTTTGAAGTACTTAGCTACGGCAGCACTAGGAAATGAATACAATGTATACATTAGAATGCAAATATAATGATTTTTCTGGTCCTTCTTTTGCATTACTAATAAAAATCTTTGTACCAGCTTTATAGTAAGTGCTCAATGGTGGGTAATGAAACTGAATTTATTAAAATGAGAAAGAGGACGTGGGCACCAGTAAGACTTGAACTAAGGGATAATATGTATCAGTTTTTTCCTTTAAATGAAAGACAAAACTTAAGTACTTAAAAATCAAGGAAAACGTGGAGTTATTTGCCATATTACACTTGTTTGGATCTGAGACTGGTTTTGGTAATAATTCCTCAATAATTATTTAGTTGCCTAATAGTGGTGTGTGGAATATAATATTGTATACAGAGTCTGATTATAAATAGATATAAATGCTCAAAAATAATTAGCAAAATGTTAAAAGTGGTTATACTTTTTATTATTTCTACTAGGGAATTTATTGTTTTATTTCTATTTATTTATTTATTTCTATTTATTTTATTATTTCTATTTATTATTTCTACTAGGGAAATAATAAAATAGTTGGTATTTATTAAAGTATTTACCATTTAAAAGTAGATAATTTAAAGTCATTTATCTGTTGTATATGTTACAAATTCCAAGACATTGAATAATGAACAAAGGCTTGGTAAATGATCTTAAAAATTAAAGAATTTAAAACTTTATTTACAATCTATTAAAATGAATGCATAGCCTTATATTTCTTATTTCTCTTCTTCACCCTCTCCATGGGTATTTTGGACCCACAGTTAAAAAAAAATTTAAGTAAGTAGCAAATGATCAGCTTGCCATTTGAATGTAATGATTAAAATTATTGTACCCAAACGAACACATACTTACTATATATATTAATAAGTTACTTAAAGCTGATTATCTCTGGATACAACGAGACTGAAAGACTGAGGAATGATTTAACAGCCAAAATAGCAGTAAATAAAGACTACATTTAATAATATTTTTGCTCTTAGAAAAGTAAACAGGTGTGTTTTCTTGCAACAGAGCTGCCTTAGTAAACACATGGGTAGAATTTCATCGGAATACTTCCAGCTGTGTGAAGACCATCTGTTCATCCTTTTAAATTTTAATTAATGCTAGAGACTTCCTTTATTTCATTAATCTCATCTGCAAATTCTGGTTTGCATTTTGCCGTCTTTATGGATAAAGAAGATGCAGGTCTGAACAAACTAGAAATTCTAACAATTCATTCCTTCTCTAGTTTTACTTTAATCAGCGATTCTAAAAGTAAATAAAGTTGTTTTTAATAATAATAGCAGTTTTCCATAAACTGCCCTAAAGCAGCATCATAATATAAAAGCTATTCCAAGAATTATTTAGCATATGTTTAACAGATGATGAGATTTTTAACCACAGATATTCATTCTGCAAGGATCTTTTCCTCCTTTTTAAAAACTCAATGGTAAGGATTACCCACTGTGAAATTATTTCCATAGTATTCCAATTACATTCAAGGGCTTTCAGACATACTTTATTTCCACACTTACATATTTATTTATTTTGCAACTTATTTACACTCAAATCAGAAATAAAAATTAAAAACTTAGAATCTGTCTCAATAAACCAAGTAAAGTAAGCTTTCAGTGTGAATGTAAACTTGACCTTTTATTTAGTTTAACAATGGTACTCAGATTCAACCGTCCACATTAGTAAAGAGTTGCTTCCCCTGGCCTTACACCTTCACCTTTTACCTACACATATATTTATCTAAAACAGGACTTCTCACACTTTATTGTGCGTATGGATCATCTGGGGATCTTATTGAACGCTGGTTCTGCATCAGTCAGACGGAGTGGGGCTTGAACTCCTGCGTTTCTAATGCATTCCCAGGTGATGGTGACGCTGTTGTTCTGCAATAGAATCTTGAGTGGTGAGGCTATAGAGTGAGCCCTGCTGATACAAAAAAATCATAGGCTTCCCTAGTGGCACAGTGGTTGAGGGTCTGCCTGCCAATGAAGGGGACACGGGTTCGAGCCCTGGTCTGGGAGGATCCCACATGCTGCGGAGCGGCTGGGCCCGTGAGCCACAACTACTGAGCCTGCGCACCTGGAGCCTGTGCTCCACAACAAGAGAGGCCGCGATAGTGAGAGGCCCGCGCACCGCGATGAAGAGTGTACCCCGCTCGCCACAACTAGAGAAAGCCCTCGCACAGAAACAAAGACCCAGCACAGCCATAAATAAATAAAATTTAAAATCATAAACACCTGTAGTTCCATGAAGTTTACACCGAGTAGTATTAAGTTAAACAGCTCATTTTCTCTAAAAAAATTGGCACTTCATGTCACCAAATATAAAACTGGCAGTTATTCTTAAATCAATTCCAGAAGCCCTCTCATTTCCTAGTAATCATATAAAATCACAGAATAAAAACTGTATCGAAAAGTGTATAAGAATTCTTCATTAAACACATACAGCAAAGTTGTTTAACTCTCATACTAAATGTTAAAGAAAGGAACAAAGACACACGGACATAATTTCTCTTCTATTTAAATGTATTTGTACCTATTAATCTCTCCCCTTTTTCATTGCTGAACTTATTTGCATTTCCTGTCCGTATTCTTCATTAGTCTTGCAAGTAATTTGTCTATTTTATTGGCATTTTAAAAGAACCAGATCTTACTTTATTACCAAGTCTGCTTCTGTTGTTTTCTGTTCATTTAGTTCTGCTTTTCTGTTTATCTCCTTTCTTCTATCTTATGTTTATCTTGAGTATTTTTGTCTTAGCTTCCACAGTTGACTACTTAGCTAACTTACTTCTATCTAGTCCCTAGTGTTTTCTGCAAATTGCATTTATTGCTAAATTTTAAAAATCTTAATACTGAATTCCATACTGTGGATAAAAAGTGTTCTTATATCTCCATTTTTCAAATGTTACAGTTTCTGCTCTGAATTGCTCTTTAATCAAAAAGTCATTTAGATAAATGTCTTAAATTGCTAAGAGGTTTGTTTTAGATAGATACATACATAGGTAATAGATAGGTAGATAGTTACATACATATTTATTGACTAGTCTTTTAAAATGAATATGCAATTTAAATTAAGACCAAAGAATGCATTCTGTCCATTTCTACTTACAGGGAATTAAAGAAAAAGTTCTTTGTGGTTTAGTATACAAGCAATTTTTGTAAATGTCTTATTGTTATCTAAGATAAATATATTATGGGCAGTATTGTCCTAATATTTTAGGAAGCTTAAATGGAATTTATACTTTTTTCTTAGCAAATATAAATTGCGAAGGCATAATTGGAATAGAAAAACCAACCAGGACAAAATATATTTGAAATTCTGGACAAAAGACTACCCTGCTTGTAGGATGCCAAATAAATAATTTTTATAGGTTATTTTGATCAACCTTCATGGAGCACATTTTCCTATATTATTCAAAGTGTTCACATAAGAAAAGGTAGGCAAACCTGATAGGCAACACCATTATTAGATTAAATTAATATCACGTAAGAAACTAGGTACCCAAAGCCAAATGAAATATTGATATGCAAAGTTATATTAAAGGAATAATAGGAATGGTCAAGTGGAGTTACTCCAGGAATACAAAAATCATTCAATATAAATAACTTTATAAGTGATTTTCAGAACATTAGATGTTTTAAGCAGAAATAACATAATCATCTCAATAGATCTGTGAAAAAGGCATTTGATAAAACCCAACAATTACAGACAGAAATGCTTATTAAGCTGGGAATGCCAAGTAATTTATTCAACATGATAAAGAGTAGCTATCAGAACCCCAAAGAAATAACATAACAGTCGGAAAAACAAAACAAAACAAAACATTCCATTAAGAACCATGAATAGAAGATAAGAAAAGACACTATTACCTGTGTTATTCACCATTCTTCTAGAAGGTTCAGTCAATAAAATTAAAAAGGAATAGGAAATAAGAGATTCAAATGTTAGAAAGGAAGATGTAATCCATCATTAACGGTAGATGATACAATTGTCTTCCTTGCATATGCAAGACAATGCACCAGGAGAATGTTAAAACAAAAAATTCTAGAAAGTTGTGGGATATACCAGAAAAGTATTTAAAATCGATAGCCTTCCAAATGTCAAACACTAATTATAAAATGCTTTAGTAAAGTATATCTCAGAGAAGCAAAAAATGGAAAACATAGAAAAAAGTTAGTGAATAGTATGCAATCCTCATATGAATAAAATTAACTTGAGGTCCTAAATAACAAGGTAGGAAATCCAAGATACATTCTGTGTTCCTGGTTAAGAACACACAAAATTATTAAATGCCATTTCTCCTCATATTAATCTATAAATTCACTGTAATCCCAATCAAAATCCCTCAAGATTTCTCATGGTCCCTGACAAGTTTACTTTAACATATTATATGAAGAAATTTCCAAAAATAGCAAGATAATTTTGACAAAGAATGAGGGAGGAGATATATTCTTTCAGAGTAAAACATAGTATAACATGTAAAATTATGGCCCCCAAATAGACACAGATTAATAATGAAGTTAGAAAACAAATTATATCAATTATGGGTATTTATGTATGAGAAAGTACTGTTGTATGGCAGATGTGAGAGAATGGAGTATAGTTTACCCTTCAACAACATGGGTTTGAACTGTGCGGGGTCCACTTATATGCAGATTTTTTTTAGTAAACATACAGTCAGCTCTCTGATACATGGGTTCTGCATCTGCAGATTCAACCAACCACGAATCCCAAACTTAATACATGATCTGAGGTTGGTTGAATCCCCAGATGTGGAACTGTGTACAAGGAGGGCCAGCTATGGGACTTACGCATCTGCAGATTTTGATATCTGTAGCAGGTCCTTGGACCAAGCCCCACTGATACCTCAGGATGACTGTATTCAGTAATTGTGAGTCATGTCTTTTCCTGTGCCAATCTCTCTGGAAAGCAGTGTCTGGAATATAAGCTAGCATGCAGGGATTTTGCTTGGGAAGTGATGCCAGGGATCCAGGGTGAGGGAGGAAGCATGCATGGGTAGAGAGGGAAAATCAGTAGGAGGTGTGTTCACAGTTAGTCAACACAGTGGGCAATTCAGGCTTGATCGTGCCATGACCCTCTGAGGAACCATGTGTAATATGCTTAAAATTGTCTGATCAAGGGACAGAAGAGGGGGGCATTTCTTCACCAATTCCCGTAGTAAGGGTTGCCCTTATTAAGGAATGTTAATTCCTTCACATTTCCAGTCTATGCATGGGTGAGTCTAGGGGAGATTTCCTGCCAGTGTCCCAAGGTGCTGTCAGCGACAGCCTGGGGTGGAAAATTAGAGAGGAACAGTACTGCCAAGGGAAGCTGTAATGGAGTCTGCCTTCCTCTGGTTGCTGGAATAAATGGGGGTTAGGAGATGAGGCAGAGTCCAAGAATGTCTAACAGAGGAAAACAGGAGATTCAGAGGTACAAAAAAAAATTACATGGGAAAACACATATATGTTTGGTTTCACCCTTACTGTAGTATCATTCTAGATCTCTACAAGCACATTTGGGTAAACCGAGGGTTTAAATATTCCTTAAGAAGCCATAAACTGACCCAAGAAACTCAAGGTCAGCTCTGCCCTATACAAGACCTTGAAAACATTTAGTCAGAGTTTTAGTGCCATCTCTCCCTTCAGATGCATCATCCTGTCACCTGCACTTATAGTACTTTACTCCTTATCTTTAGGATTATTACTTATAATTTCTTAGCCACCTTAATATAGCTGCATTTCATTTGTATGTAATGGATTCAAGCACACTATTGCTTTCAGGTAATTGCTTAATTTTAAGTAAAGAAAGAAAAAGTAAAAAGATAAGCAAGTTATGAACAGAAATGCTTGTAGTTTTATAACAAGTAATTTAACTTTAAAAAAAAATTTATTGGAGTATAGTTGATTTACAATGTTGTGTTAGTTTCAGGTGTACAGCAAAGTGAATCAATTATACATATACATATACCCACTCCTTTTTTTTTTAGATTCTTTTCCCATATAGGCCATTACAGAATATTGAGCAGAGTTCCCTGTGTTATACAGCAGGTTCTTATTAGTTATCTATTTTATATATAGTAGTGTGTATATGTCAGTTCGAATCTCCCAATTTATCCCTCCCCGCCACTTGTCCCCTGGTAACCATAATTTTGTTTTCTACATCCGTGACTCTACTTCTGTTTTGTAAATAAGTTCATTTGTACCCTTTTTTTTTAGATTCCACATATAAGCAATATCATTATGATATTTGTCTCTCTGTGTCTGACTTACTTCACTCAGTATGACAGTCTCTGGGTCCTTTAATATTGAAATGTATGTTTATATTGTTTACCTTAAAGTATATTTAATTTTAATTTATAACTTGCTGGCATTCAGGAATACTTGAGTTACCCATGATAAGCATGTTTGTAGAAATTTAGGAAAAAAGTTACCTTAGGTTACAGAGGAGAGACTATTATTCAATAAAAATATAGTGGTTCAAACTCTTAAGAAAGTTCTACACTATAATAAACTCAGTTTCTTCATGTAGATCAAACATTTCCCTTGGGAATCGTTAAATATGGAATTCATTTACACAAGTCAAAAAATCTAAGGAATAACCTATATTTAAGAAAAAATGATAAAATAATTTAGAATGCAAACCTATTGAATCGCCAACTGATAAATTGTGATTCCTAATAGATAAGGGCGCTCTCTGTAGTAACATACATTTGTGTTTTTCCCTTCTACACACATCAGTACTGGTTTCCGTATAAATCACAGAGATCATATTCACCCTATTCACTAGAAAAAGGTGAGATATCTTTGAAAGCTTGGTTACTTACAAATTTGGCAGGATAAATTTTCATAAAATATACAAACTAAATTTCCCAAGTCTATGTTCTGTACCATGATACTCTTCTATTCTTTTAAAGTTCTCCAGGGGTGTTATCTTTTAAAATATAGATATATGTGCGATTTTTAATAGTATCCTTCTGTGATTTCACTAAAAATTTTAGAAATACATTTACTTTTATTCAAGAGTATTAAAATAACTTTCTTCTTTAAACATATCAATTTTAATTCACAAAAAACATCCCTCTTCTTTATTTTCTTAAAATATTCTGTCCTTGAGCCTAAGTCTTTGCACTCAAAACGAAATTGAACACATTTATATTCACAAGCAAGGGGAAGCTATGTAAACCCTGAGTAACTGATGGATCTTATTTATGAAGACTTTCTGAGGGTGCTTTTGGTTATGTTTGTTCATAGTCCTGAACCGTTATTTTCAATATTTGCTATTAATAACTTGAAAATATGCTAGCGCTTCGCAATGGGAATCTGACTTTTAATCAGCTAAGGGTTAGTTGTATCTCTTCTTGGTTAAATAAGTAAAATGGCTCACATCCAAAGTAGGCCTGACACCAGACGGTACTTCAGTGACACTATTTACCTTTAACACTTCACTGTTAAATGAACCCAAAATCACCATTTGGAAATACACAGTGTATTTGTTCCAAGAAAGGCCAAACACCTAGAAACCTAAATTTGTTTCTGAATTTCCTGTTTTCTTTTTAGGACAAATTATGCTCAGCTGGGCTTCCCTGGTGGCGCAGTGGTTGAGAGTCTGCCTGCCAATGCGGGGGACGCGGGTTCGGGCCCTGGTCTGGGAGGATCCCACATGCCGCGGAGCGGCTGGGCCCGTGAGCCACAACTACTGAGCCTGCGTGTCTGGAGCCTGTGCTCCGCAACGGGAGAGGCCACGATAGTGAGAGGCCCGCGCACCGCGATGAAGAGTGGCCCCCACTTGCCGCAACTAGAGAAAGCCCTCACACAGAAACGAAGACCCAACACAGCCATAAATAAATAAATAAATAAATAAAATTAAAAAAAAAAAAAAAAGAAAATTATGCTCAGCTGCACAAACAAAGTTATTGACAACAGAATTTCAGTAGAAAGAACGAATGGTTTCAGAATTACAAAAACCTCTTGAGGGAGAAATACCTAAGAGCCAAGAAGAAGTCTATATTCAACGGTCATGGAGCTAAAGGAACTTCAATATAAAAATGTCATTTTCCAAGAATAATGATACCTAATTCTACTTTAAAATCAAGAAAATATGAAAGGTTATTACCAAGAGGGTGTTAACCAGATGTTCTCAATCTCTATACAGAAAGAATGTCTGCGAGTTAGAGATATAAGGCAGAGAGCAGCCACACACGGAAAGTTATTAAGTCTTGGAAAGGTTAAGAAGTGAGGATGTGAACAGTATTTTAAAGATTAATTAAATTTCATCTATCCAAGAAACTTGAGGTTGGAAGAAAGTCAGGCTAGATTGATTTATATATATATATATATATATATATATATATATATATATATATATATATATATATATATATATATATCTCCACCTTTCTGCTTACAGTTGTGTGGCTAGGGTAAATGACTTATCCCTGAAGATGTATTCTGAGAAGCAGTAGCACAAATGTCAGTAATGATCCCAGCACGATGCTGGCAGGGATGAGTTTCCATCACTGGTTTACAAGTTGGATTTTCCCCAAATGGATTTGATTCCATGAGGGCAACAACATCTTTTACCTAAGTGTCAAGCCTAGTGGACTGACACACCAGCCACATGCACTGAACTCATGTTAAATATCTGGCATCGTTACAAAGACGTTAGTAAAACTGCACACTGTGTAATATCTGCCCAAAATGCTTATGACAAATAGATTCTGAGAAAAGAAATTCACGTGCACCCAGTGCACTGGGCACGTATAAAGAGGAATCATTTAATGTCACTTAACAACAACAAAATCTTCAGTAAGTAAATATCAGAGGATAGCAGCAAAACCTTCAACTGTTGATAAAAAGTCCAAAGTTGTTGCTGCTAGATTTCCCTAAAGGGTAACACGAGAAAATTTAATAAACTGAGCACAATGTCATTTGAGACATTTGAAGTATTTGCTGTCTTTCCTGAGGGGTTGAAGGTAAGCAAATGTGATTCTCATCCAGCAGGTAATTGCCAGAAACAGGCTCTAAAACAGCCCAGGGAATTAAAAAAAAAATACGCTGGTATATTGAAATTTTAGAAGAAAATGAAAACAAAACAAAAAACTGATGTGCTTATGCCTGTTTAGTGGTATGTGTTTAAAATAGGATATTTTATGTATACATACAGAAGCACTCACAAATATGTTACTGAATTAAGAGAAAACTTTAAAATAATTAAATAATGATTTAAAACTTGTCCATGAAATGAGCTTAGGGTAGTTTCACCCACACATTCAAAATGATTATAAGGCTTTCTGCTAAATGAGTGCTGTAAGTGTTTGACGTTTGTTCTTCAACATGATTTATTAGTCATATTTCTGTCTAACATTAAGAAATGCTAATGTCAAAATTAACAAGAATTGGACTTTAGCCATATCATACACTGCTTCCAAAAAAACCTGCTTCCTCCTTTGTGTGCCGTATATGATTTCCTTTTGATGATTTAGTTACTGGCTACAGGCTTCTGATTGTCCTGCTAGAGTTATGCCAAAGGCTGCAAAAGAAGGGTTGCCAAAATGCATTGGAAGAGCCCAACTCCATATGGACCTCTCTACATTAGATCATCTAGAATAAAAAAGAATGCTATTTAATAAAATATAGTCCATAAATGTATTATTTTTTACATATTAAAGAAAGGAAGGACAAGAAATAAAAGGAAGGCATCTACTGTAAGATGCAAGATTTCCTTCCTTCATTGATGTAGGTTTTTCAACTTCGAGGCAAACGTTTATTAGGCACAGCAGTCCTCTCCTAGCTTAGGAACAATGGGACTTACAATCTAGAGGTTGTCCTGGCAGTGGACACGTGAGTCTACTTTATTTCTTGGGAGGTAGAAGCATTGACTTAGATTTGTCATTGCTGGAGATGTACAGGCACCAGCTGATTCTTCTTAAAACACAATCCACACTAAATGGGATCTACTGCTAAATCCCTAACACTCAGCAATGCATTTGAAAAGAAACATCATCAGCCAATTCTAACTATAAAAAATAATAGACATTTATTTTTTAAAATTAAAAAACGCAGGTAAGCATAAAGAAGAAAATTAAAATTCTTTGTAAGCCTATCACCAAGAGACTAATGTCGAGAGGAAATAAAGAACAAAAGTGGAAGAAAAGTTTTTGTATAGCTAGCTCCTGGCTGCACCTTCAATGCTCTCCCTACCTCCTTACCTACTTCGCTAGAGAAGGCAATAAACCACCCCAAATGATACAATTCTGTCTCCCTTTTGTGTACTCTCAAGGAATGTTCTCAAGGAATGTCATTTACATTATATCCTGACAAGCTATGTTCCAACTAGTCTGTTACCACATTTGTCTCTCCCACGAGACTGTAAGCTCCTCAAGACCAAAAGCTTAAATATATGAAGCCTAATTATAATGACCGGCAAATACTACGTTCTCGATTGTTTCACTACTGAATGGATGAACAACTGAAAGGGTGCCACCTCCTCTGTTCTCTAAACGTGATAATCAAGTGAAATAGTTTCTCCCATAAGCCTTTTTACTTCCAACAGGGTACTTGCAGATACTATAAAATCACAAACAGTTAATAAAAGCTATGGCCTTATCTAAACAAATTGGCTTCCCATGGGAGTGATTAACTGAACAAAAGGAGAATCTGTCATGATTTTTACCTAAATCTATTTTGTAACTAATTCAAAAATAAACAATTTATTAAAGTTACTAGCAAATAATTACTAATCACTAAATATGTGATGAACAGTTATATGAAAATTATACAAACACCTAGGTACAATTACAGTGGAGGTCTCCTATCTAATATGAATGGATATAAACTGGTTAAATAATGAAAAAGTTGGCTAACTCTGGGAAATTTTTTTAAAAGTATGAATATGAATTTCCTAATCTTTTTTATGCAGAAAGAGACATTAATAAATTAAAGTAGATGTCTAATCATTACATTTCTGAATAGTCTTTCTTTAGGACCTCCAACAATTATACACTGCCTACAATTTCCACTATCAGTGCTTTAAGGTGAAACAGACACCTTAAACAGACACTTGCTAAAGACCCTTAAGAAGAAATTCATGTGCACAATCTTTTTACACTTACTGTCGAGCTTTTATAGCTATCTACCAGCACCAAATTCTACATATTTTGGAGGTGGGTGGTTGTTGGTTTTTAAATTTTAATTGTTTGCAATTAGACTTTATTTTGTCTTCCCAAAATATTCAGCTTAGTTATCATGGGAAAAACAGATTTCTTATGTATTCATATTTCATTTGTTTACATACCATTTAATTAAATCACATAATTACAAGAAAATTACAACTAGCATTCATTTGGGAATAAAAACAACTTACTCTTAGTAAGAATGTGAAGAACTGGTGGAACGCAGAGGCGTTCAGAAGAGTAGCCCAGTATCGGCAAGCATTCAGCATGCCACGGGACTGCAGAGTGTGATTTGCAGAGGGAATTGGGAACGTCAATTATATGTAGATGGGTTGGTAGAGACCCAGCTGGAATTCTCATCCTTAACATGCATTGCTATCTAAATCACTGCTTAATTCAATCCTGGCTCATCTATCCAGCAAAATGCTCACAGCTTCCATCTCTTCTCATGCTAGGTGCCTTGAATCTAGCCCACTGCTTCTCAAGTTTTCTGTGCTGAAAGATGAATTTCACCCCCGATCTGTTACAAACCAATATTATATTTGTAAAATACAACAAAAATACAATGGGTAAAAAAAGACATAAAGCGCAAGGGCATTAAAAAGATTAGTTCAGCAGGCATAAAATTACTCTGTCAAACTGCTATAAAAGTTTCTAAACATTTCGGTTTCTGTTCTTATCTTCTCACAGACCTGGAACAGTTTGGGGAATAGCATGGGTTTGCAGACTACACTCTGAGTAGCATTTCTCTAGACCAAGACATTAACTATGCTGCATTCTATGTAATTACATTATACAGGCAACATGATCTAGAATACAATTGAAAAGTGGATATAGAAAGATAAATCTTTTCAAGGGAAAACTATTTTCTTTACACCTGTTTGAGTATTTTCTTCTCTTTCATCCAGTTTAGAATTTCATGCATAAAAAAAATCGGATTTTGGGAACATGTGATTCTACACTATACTAAGATAATGATTTAATTTTTTTCAAAAAAGTATTAGTTATGAAAACTAATACTGTTAAAATACAAGTGTATTAAAATATGTGTTTTTTTTTTAAAGGAAGGACAAAGCCAAAGCATGAGAGAACATTAAAGATATTCTTGCTCTGGTCATTTAAAATACTATTTTCATTAATTACAGTGTGATCTTCCTCAGCCAGCTTTTATTTTGTACTGTGGCTCAAAAAGAAGTTCAAAAAACCCTGTCTTTAGTTTTGGGTTTATTTTCCATAGCTGGTTCAAATGTACACATTCAAATAAATGTACACATATCAGAATCCTGAAAGAATCTAGATACTTCCATATGTGTGTCCGTTAAAAGGGGAAAATAGAAAGAACTGACTGTAACTTAATCAGATGGGCACCAGGGAGAATTTGTAACATGAAAAACAATAAATATGGATAATGTTGGGCTCAAGCTCAAACAAGCAAGGAATAACTTCTTTTTAAAAACTATACCAAAAGCAGAAATTCCCTAAATAATGGGCTAATTAAGTATTCTGTTTGGTTGACCATTCATAGCTAGTTTAGTGTAATGTTTAAGCTGTGCTGTAACATCATTATAAAGCCAGCTCTCATGCCAAGATAAGACCTAAATACTTTTGTTCTGAATTAAATAAAATCCTATAATCATGGTTATAACAACATCTGTCTGACATTAAGCAGTTGGCTGCTAAAAATGGAGATTTTCTTTTCATCTGTTCCATAAAAATCATAGACCCAGGGATAAGTCTTCAAAATACCTGCCTCCCAACACACACACAAATTTCAAGTCATCAAGCAAATATTTCTAACAGTGCTGAAGCATTTCCCATTTTTTTTCCTTGCCATAAGTTTAGTTATCTTTACTACCCCCTCATTTGCCATTAAAACAGGACAAAACAAAAGAAAATCTTTTGACTGAATTCATTCATGTTTCCAGAAAGTATTTCAATCATTACAGTATATAGCGTTTACTATAATAACCAATTCTCCTCTTTGGTTTTGTGTTTATTCATTGAAATGTTGTGTTTGTATGCAGAAATGTCCCTGGTGTGAGCATATTTTATAAGCTCTCCTTGTAAGTCAAATTCTCAAGGTCTTTAATCATTGCTTATTATTTGTGAACTTCTTAAAATACTCCCTTTTTGGTCTATAATTTCTAACACTGGCATTTGTTTCTCTAATCAGTTTGAGCGAAAATTGTTTTCTATTTGATCTCTGTATAAACCCTTAACTTAAAGGTTCAATAAAAAATGAATACCATTATTTCACATGGTATAATTACTCAAATCTAGGTGAATGTGGTAATAAATACTTTATCCCACGTAGTCTTGACCTTCCATAGTCCCTTCGAAGCAAATGACCTGGTTAGTCATAGCGTAGCTACAAGTACCTGAAGTCCTGATGATACCCTCAGTTTGGGGAAATGCTGGTTTAAGGGTCAAGTACGTCATATCAATGTTCTTGAATTATTCATTGAACTCCAGGTTTCAAAGATGATGATAAACTGGTAATACACAAGCAAAAGTGCTGAGGTTACAAGGACAATGTAAGGCCAGCCCCCTGAGCTCTGAGCCTTCCCAAACAATACATCACCACCAAGGAATGTATTAATTCTATACGTCAAAAGGGAAAACTCCCAGTCAATAGTGTCCTCATTTGAAAAGTCATACAGGAGCAGCAAGTGTCACCGAGGTTCCATTTTAGGCAGCCCGGAGGTTTCTGGATGTCTTGATGTCAGATTGATCATGCTGGTACCATAGCTGTTCTTGTAGAACACCCTTGTATTTCTGTTTTCAGTTACTCTGCTTTGAAGTCCTCCTGCCTTGACTGGAAACAATTTGCTCTCTCTAAGAAAGATGGGCGTCATCCATGGATGTAAGAGATACAGTCATAGTAAGTCATCACAAAGTAATGTAATGGCACGTGTCAGGGGCTAAATCCTCAGTATAAAACACAGAAACTGAAGTGGCTTCATTCTACACAGAAAAAAACATGTCTTGTTGGACAGCTTTGCATTTATAACGGTGCATCACATTGTTTCCTGGAGGAACAACAGTGTTAAGAGCATTTAATCTTTATACATATGAATACATGTGAATTCCTTTTGTCTTTCCTTTGATTTTTAAGAGGATTGATGTGAACTGGGTAAATAAGGTTTATGCTAATGCTTTCTTTTAGACTTTTTTTTTTCTCTCTTAGGAGTGCATTTCACATGTCTACCTGATACTGATAAAAGAATAGGTTGGTTCAGTTTATGTTATGACAGAGAAAGCTAGGTTAGAAAAAATAAAGGATGTCATCGGGAAAGATTTCTTTAAGAAGAAAACAGGACTGTACTACATATGAAACATTTGTTTTCCACTTGTTAGCAACAGTGAAAAGAAATTTTCAATTGAAGGTACATTGTATACATCCACAGCAATAGAATAAGGTGTACTTCATACTTGCTTAAATAATTTTATTCAGCACAATTCCTAGAGAAAGCATTGGGTCTTATGCTTATGTAGAAAATATGCATTTTAAAGACTTCTGACAAAAAGTACTTAAAGCTGACAAAAATATTATTTTTAAAAAATCAACAAAATATATTCATTATATAATTTTATAATAAGTATATGGAGAAAGAGAAAGTAGAAATAATTTAGGATTATAGATCTAATTAGATGATACTTTAAATATGTGTATAAGCATTCTGTACATTCTGTACATTTCTATACACCATTATCATGTGGATTAAGAAATGTGCTTGTTTTTCGTGACCATGTGCACCCCCCGCCCCTCCCTTCCCCTTTCCATTCCCTAAACTGAAAGCCAAATGGACATATTTACATACTGCTACACATAGGCTAGGGCTTGATCTTTCCTTACAAGCTACTTTTCATGTTCTAATCCCTCCTCGTGTATTTTTACTTCCCTCTCTTTGAATTAAATTTATTATCCACGGGTAAATGTGCCAACTTAAGTTTCTCAATCCTGGCTGCACAAAGTTAGGTTTGAAATGTCTGGGTCAGTATTTTCTCACGCACAGGAAAGTGCATGGAATCCTTCTGGGTTCCTTCTCTGGAGCCAGTCCTTCCTGAGTTCTAATTAACTCCTTGACTTTTTCAAGCTCCTGGCTGAACACTCAATTCTCATGGACTGCTGGATATTCTACTCAGCCCCAATTAAAATGTGTGATGAAGCGTTTAACTTTTCAGTTCTCCTAGCTGTTCAAGTACAGTACCACTCCCCAAGAGTCACTGAAATATATCAGGAACCCGTTCCCTCACTCTGAATGTTCCAGTGAGGGAGTAGCTCTGCTTTAGTTATAAGCCAAGATATATAACCACTGATTCCAACATTGCATTCAGAGAAGGAGAAAGAGGAGGAAATAGGGTGAGGGAGGGGGAGAGGGAGGAGGAAGGTGAAAAGAAGAAAAAGAAGAAAGGGGGGGAAGACTTCGAAAGTTAAATACATAATTGTTGAAATTTACAACAACCATATATAAGTGAATAAATAAACAAATAGGAGGACTTTTCTCAGAGGGTAGGGCAAAAACAAATTTTTAAGAAAAGTTGAATTATTAAGATAGAGTGTCGGGCTTCCCTGGTGGCGCAGTGGTTGAGAATCTGCCTGCTAATGCAGGGGACACGGGTTCGAGCCCTGGTCTGGGAAGATCCCACATGCCACGGAGCAACTGGGCCCGTGAGCCACAATTGCTGAGCCTGCGCGTCTGGAGCCTGTGCCCCGCAACGGGAGGGGCCGCGATAGAGAAAGGCCCGCGCACCGCGATGAAGAGCGGTCCCCGCACCGCGATGAAGAGTGGCCCCCGCTTGCCGCAACTGGAGAAAGCCCTCGCACGAACCGAAGACCCAATACAGACAAAAATAATAAACAAATAAATAAATAAAAAAAAAAAAAAAAGAAAGAAAATCCTTTAAAAAGAAAAAAAAAAGATAGAGTGTCAATCCAGGAATGTCCAAAGGTACCTCGTCTAATTAATGAGAAGAGGCAAGAAGGAGAAAATAATTAAAGAGATAAAAGAAAAACATTTTGTAAAATGAAATAAAATACTCTGGCCTGAAGAAAGAAAAGACCCATGTAGTAATGGAATAGATAGAACACACAAACAAACAAACAAAAATACATTTAGAAACATGCTCAGGAAATCTTATACTACCAAAAAGTTACAGAGTGTGGGATACAAAGTCCTCCACAGGGACAAAAGTCTGAGTGGTGTCAGACTTTTTATTCGCAACAAAAGATGCTTAATGAGAATGAATAATATATCTGGAGGAAAAGGATTTCAACACATAATCTACACCTAAGCAAACCATGTTATCAGGGCAAAATAAAGGCATGCTTGGATGTATTTGCACTCAATGCGTACCTCATGCTAAATAAAACAAATTCATCTGTCAGAATAAGTGAAATACAGTTGAAAATTCCATGGGAAGTAAAAGCTGACAAGATAATCATAAAACAAATATAAAAAGAAAGCATGTTATTGTTTTGAGCAACTGATGGCTTATTAAAGAAAGGACATTTGACCTTGATGCCTAGAATATTCTCCTTTAAGTAGCACACTTTAATCCCAGATTATATTCTCTGCAGACACAGTCACACTGAAGAATTCTGTAATGCATGGTATTTATACATTCATTATATTATAAACATTATTTGTTGGTTTTAAATTTATGGAAACAACTTATAGACAAAGACCTAGAGACTTTTTAATAGTGTAGAACAGCATGCAAATTTTATAAACCATGCAAATTAATTCTTTCAACAAATCTAAAGGTCTGTTTTGTGCCAGGTACTGCTATAATAACTGTGGATTCAACAGCAAAAATAGAGAAAATGCCTGACCTCCTGAAGCTTATATTAGAAGGAGACCACCTACAGGGGTGGGATAGGGAGGGTGGGAGGGAGCCGCAAGAGGGAGGAGATATGGGGATATATGTATATGTATAGCTGATTCACTTTGTTATAAAGCTGAAACTAACACACCATTGTAAAGCAATTATACTCCAATACAGATAGTAATACGTACATATGGAAATTGAGATAATGGTAAGTGTTCCTGTGTAAAATAAAGCAGGTTAGAGTAACAAAGAGGAATGAGGGTGTGTAGCTATTTAATAAGGGTGTGTAAAGCCAGTGCTCTCAGAGAGGAAACAAGCCAGGCATCAGTTCATAGGACGAGAGCTCCAGGGAATGCACCCAGTAGCCAGGGCCTCAGGTACTGGTTGGCTGTGTTTGAGTCCTGGCAAGAAGCCCAAGGCCAGAGAAGAGAGAAGACAAGTAGGAACAGAGGTCTAAAGGGAAGCCTGGGGCCAGATATTGTACATAAGCCATTGTGAGTCATGCTATTGACCTTGGATCGCCTTCTGATATGATGAGGAGGCCCTGGGGGATTTCAGTCAAGCAGTGCTGTACGAACTGGGGGCCAGAAGAGGAAGAGGCACTAGGAAGGGATTCCTGATACTTAATAGCAGGGAGGCAAGAGACACTGTCAAAAGTTGGTTGCTCACAAAATACAGCTTCAAATATATCATTTAAAGTTATGAAGGCTACCAATATAAGAATAAATATAGTAATACCAGTTTAGAAAAAAGAAGGCAAAAGCAGTTAACGTAAATGAGTTAAATGCTCATCCCTCACAACTTCTGCTAAAAAATAGATGAAACAAGAAAAGGGGGTATTAAAAATAGTCAAGGGCTTCCCTAGTGGTGCAGTCGTTGAGAGTCCACCTGCCAATGCAGGGGACACGGGTTCGAGCCCTGGTCTGGGAAGATCCCACATGCTGCGGAGCAGCTGGGCTCGTGAGCCACAACTACTGAGCCTGCGCGTCTGGAGCCTGTGCTCCGCAACAAGAGAGGCCGCGACAGTGAGAGGCCCGCGCACCGCGATGAAGAGTGGCCCCCGCTCGCCGCAACTGGAGAAAGCCCTCACACAGAAGCGAAGACCCAACACAGCCAAAAATAAATAAGTAAATAAATAAATTTATTAAAAAAAAAAAAATAGTCAAAACAGTAGGCAGACTAGGATTTAGGAGAGAAGATTAAGTTTCACTTTATATCATTTATTATTTATTCATTTTATTTAGTGTATGGATTATTATGTCCTGCTTATGCTTTGTATTAAACTTTGACTTTGTTTTGTTAAAAGCAATACCAAAACTCTAAATATTCAAAATCTGTGAAATAGGGAAAAGGAAATGCATATCAGTTGGAAATAATACTCTCTGCCTTATCAAGTACATTCACAAAATTTACCAGGCAAAAAGCGCTATCAGAGATCATAAGCATAGAAATGTAGCATTTTCTTGGATTATAATATCATTACAACATGTGCAGAAAGACTTTTATCTCAAACCTAAAAACACATATTTCTATGTATCTGAATATATTTTCAGAGGGAAAAAAATACCAAAAGTCTTTCTACATGGCATTATCATCTTCTATATTTACAAACACTCTGCATTCAATTAAATTTCAAGATATTTTCCAGTACAGTTTTTTCATGGGAAATCTGGATGATACTCATGATTAGATAAGGTTTTATTATAATCTTTGTTTACTCCTGACTGACCTCTTAACTCTAAGAACAAAAATTGGTGGAAAACAAGCTCAAAGTCTGCAGAGCATAATAAAAATAAAAGTAAAACTCCAAGTAACATCAGCAATGTCACAATCACCTTCTCAACTTCTATGTGCTTATCTTTTTAATATAGTTTGAAACAACACCAGCTGATAACTAACAGGAAATGAATGAGAACATATTCAAAATCTCCATTTCATTCTTTATTTCATTTTAAAATATTTTCATGTTTGGTGTGGAAATATTTTGAGATATTTTTAAGTAATCTAAGAAATATGTCACTATATATTTTGAAAGAAATATCACTCAGAGGATATTTTTCAATGTCTAAAATAGAAAATTTTATTTATAAAGGTATTCTCAAAATAATTCTCCTTGTATAAATCATGTAACTATATCATGAGTGAAAGTTCATTTTGAAAATAAATAAATCTGAATTACAATATTTAATACTTCTAATATTTGACAGTGTCTATTTTTTCAAGCTCCTTTAAATTGTCCACTTTGCTGGCTTAACAATGAATAAAAGAGTTTATTTTTTGAATGTTAAACATGTTTTAAAAATAGTGTATTATTAGCAATCTGTATTATGCCTACTCTTGCCAACACCCCCAAAAAATATAACTTTAAAAAGTAAGTGAATCAATTTCTCACTCTGTTATGAAACATAAGCATACTTTAAAGTGGTTTTAGGAAATTTTTTTCTTGATAAAAGGGGAATGGGATCACTTACTGAATATCTCAGAAATTCTCATTTATTGAAGAATATTTGTCTCTCATTAGTTTCTAATTGAAGAGCTTGATTATTATTTCAGCACTAATTTTAACTGACATGTGCATTGTTCTTGAACATTTGTAAAGTTTCTATAATATTATGGGATTTCATTTTCATAATAGTTCATGATCAGAAATTCAAGAATGACTTTTCTTCATTTGCTAGAATGGAGATGTGAAAATTTTTCTTATTATTTTTTGACAGCCTAGTAGAGAAGTACTGAGATTTTGGTCACGGTCCCAATGAGAAAGGTAAGGTGAGGTGAATATGGCTAAGGCTGATACTGGGGGATAGTCAAGTGTTAGGTCAAAGAAATAAAAGCAACTCTACCTTAAGTAATGTCATCCCCAACTTTTGTCTGGAGTAGCACCTAAAGGTGCTGATGCCACTGTGTTTGCAGTAGCGTCATGACATTAACACAACTTGATTTCTTCTCCTAAAGCCTGTATCTGGCACAAGACTGCCTGTGATGTACAAGTCAGTTTAATCACTTTGGGCAGCCTTGGCTTCTACTGTCTTGCTAGGATAACAGATTATGTGAGCCCTACCATTTTCTACAGATGGTGTAGGATCCGAGTATCAAGTTCAATTGCTGCTTTTTGATTTGTGCTCATGCTGGAGCACAATTTTAAAAGGCTTTTTCCTTTTTTGTGGAAAGAGATATGAAATTTTTGCTTAATATGTAATACGCTAGATAGGAAAATATATTTTGAGACAGGCAATGAACCACAAGGAAAGGCTTATTTTCAGAAACCAATTTCTCAAAAAGGTATATGCCTCACCAAGCAAATCTGAGAACAAGAGCCTCGTGGGCTGTATTCACCACCTCACATTCCATCTCAGGGCACTGTCTATGCAAATCAAGAGAAACACTGCACAGTAAGTAAAAGGAATCCAGGAGCAACTTACAGACTTCTCAGCAGGGAACACTGCAGTTTTTTTTTTTTTTTATTTCTAAGAGATAAACAAAAGAGAAAGAAGGAGACAGAGACAGAGGAAGAATGGGGAAAAATCAGACATTTATTGCTACTTCTCATTCATAAATGATGTAAAATCATATTAGGCATGCTGAAATATCTACGGAGAGTAAAATGAGAGTTGTAAAGAGTTGTAGTAGACTAGGAGCTTATTCAATTACTTAACGTACTACAGCGAATTTTTGCATTCGTAGTAAAGCTGACTAGAAATCTGGAGAGGGTAGAAAATAAAACAATTAAATTTATTTAGCTAATTTGTACTAAAATGGGCATAATTCTCAGTACTACCAAGCTCTAATTCTTAAGCTATTAGGAAAAATGGTTCTTTTTAAAGGTAATACATTCAGAATAAACTGTAAATTGGCCTTGGAGAGCATGTCCAAATATTTACCATCAGCTTCTTATAGAAGTTGATGACTATCTGGTAAAAAGAGAGCTGAGATGAATTTTTAAAGCTACCTTCATTGTTTTAAACACATTCATTATTATATAACTGTTATTTATGTGAAAACACTAAGTAAAGAATTATGTAAATTTAAGTCAATGATGAAAACATAATTCTTAACAATTATTTAAAACTATTTGAGAGCTTTTAGCTGGTGTATCACCCTATCCACTATTGATTATCCCAGCATTGTATGCTTGACCTTGAAGACACTAATAATCTATAAGGAAAGAGAAGTAATAAGCAACTTTCCCTCCACCATCTGATTCTTAATTACACACTTTTTTTTTTTTTTTCAAATCTACTCTTTAGTGAGAAAAGCTTCATCATTGTTCAGTAGAATTTATGGAAATCAGGCTAGGCAGCAAGTATTTGACTCATAAAAATTTACTGTTAAAACTAAGCGACCCATGCAAAGTTTCTTTTTAGTAAAAGTAAATTATAGTGTAGTTTTATTCACTTAATTGCTGAAAAAATTAAAATTAGACACATGTAAGAAAAGAAAACTTATGTGCTACACATTATATAAATTTGGAGAAAACTCATATCTTGGGCATAGTATCCACGTTTTCAAACTGGATACAAACTTTCAAATATTTCCCAACTTGAGCTCCACAAATTTTGTGGAACAATGAAGAAGATTTCCTCACTAAAAAATGATGTTTAAAAAAAGGGTAAGAAAATAAGTGACAAAGAATGAGATAGTGGAAGGAAAATTTCTGTATCCTCATCCCTGTTAAATTCTGAAGCAATTGTAACATATACCAGAGGGACTAATAAACAGTTTCCAATATTATTTTACAGTTAATGTATATTAATTGATCGAACAGTAAGGGACAGGTTTGCAGGCTATTCACTATAAGTGTTGTTTCATTTCATTGTCAACTTAACTATTCTCAAACAAGCAATAGTATCAGACTGATACTAGGTTTGCACTGAAGCAACCCCATTTACTATCTGAGTGATCCTAGACCATTAACCTCCCTCAGTGGCACCTAAATTAACCTAAAAGTACAATTTCAGCACTTTATATAAATGACAATAGCAATTAGGAATAATAATTAAGCAAGAATACTGAATGACAAGGATGTAATTAGCTGTTGTATATAAGTCAACCTTCACAGTAACAGGCAAACAGTAAGGACTAAAAAATACTAGTTCCTTTTTTTCTAAATATAAAATTTCTATTTTATGGTATCTGAAACATGCCAAATGATGATTATTTCTTACTCACTAGAACAAAATATGGATTCTTTTTCTATTACAGTGACTACTGAACAAATTGAATTTCAATCACTGCATATAATAACATCCCCTGTTAAGCCCTTTAAATATCATAACTTATAGGAATATAGTCAACGGCAACTTCCAGGCCCATTTTAGACTGCAACAACTAAGCTATTGGCCTTATGTGAAGAAAACCAAGAGTTATATTACAATGTAATACACATTCAATCAGGAAAACCTCAGAAACATGGATATGTGAATAGAGTACATTTTTCATTTGTAATAGCAGTTTGAGTCTGAAAAATATTTCATGGAAAAACAAGAAGTCATCACCGCTGAAAAGTCTTTCATCAGATTAGTGCCAAACAGGTTTATTATCCTGATTGTGGTAAGAGAAAAAACACGGCCAATCTTTAATCCTACGAAAGAAGCTCAATTTTCCTCTGATAATACACAAATGTTTAGAGAGAAACATGTTTTTTGTTTTTTTGTGTGTGTTTTTTAATTGACATGTGATTGATGTATAACATTATATTAGTTTCAGGTGTACAACATTCAATATTTGTATATATTGTGAAATAAACACCACAGTAAATTTAGTTAACTTCCATCTCCATACATAATTAGAAAACATTTTTTTTTCTTGTGATGAGAACTTTTAAGATCTGCTCTGTTAGCAACTTTCAAATACGCAACACAGTACTACTAACTAAGAAGTATGTTTTAAAAAGCAATATGTAGAGGCATAAGCAAAAGTGGTTTGGGATTGTGGTCACTACAGGCATGACCAACCAAGAATTTCTCAACTGCTAAAAGGTCGCTGCACAAAAGTTCTCTTAGGAGATAACTTTTCTACATCATGTCTAAAGCTAGAGGCCAATGGTTTTAAAGCAGCTACTAACTTGGGCAAAGAGATAGGAGACAGTTGAAAAAATAGGTGCTTGGTTTTGTTACCTTGCACTGCAAAAGTAAACTACCTGTGCTCTTCTGATTGCAAAAAGGGGATACTTAGGATTTAAAATCCTCTTACTTCTGCTTCATTCATGTAATGAGGAAAAATGACAGTGGGATACATTACAGAAAACTGTTCTGGACAGCAAAGCTGAGACAGATGGATTACAAAGAGGTTGGAGAGAAGAGATATGCTAATGTTTTGGTAAAGCACAGTTTTAGGCACCCTAGCACAATGAGGGTTGACTAGGGAAAAGCTAAATGATTAAGGAGAAATCCTGTGCTAAAAAAAGAAATGTTTTCTTGTGATCATCATTACAAAAACAAAAACACACACAATAACATTGTTTCAAACAGGAAAAGGTAAAGTAAAATAAAAGAATCACTAAAAAAAACAAAAAACAAAAAACAAGAATTTCAACTTCATAGAGGAAAAATTGGCTGCAATCTTAAGATCTTGCTTCAGGTTAAAAAAGGAGGCATTTCCAGAAGTTCATAAGTTTAACAGAAATAATTATGTGCACCTTTCCATGTCTTCTTGAGAATATGTGTTCTCAGGTTAAGAGCCAATTCAGCTGGAGTGGTCTTATAAAAGACAAAGAACAAATGTTCTTAAGAACATGAGTATTGTTTCCTGATTTTATACAAGATATGCTAAGCATTATAAAAGCAAAAAAAAATTTAGAATCATAAAATTTCAGTATGAAGGCAGAAAAACCAAATAAACAAGTAGATTTGGGATATATACTACCATTGTGCTCAAATCATTAGAGTAGCCTGGCTGTTCAGGAGCTATCCATGGTGCTGAACTTTCTAGCAGTAATTTAATAAATGGTCTTATTCCACTCCCTTTTAATCTATCTTGTCCTTTTGACTGGAACTATCACTCACAGCAGTTAATTATCAAAAAATGTAACTTATCTTACATTAATTATTACCTAGGTCGATCTTATGCCCAGATCCACATCAAAGGTGATTTCAACTTCACCCTTTACCAGCTTCTTACCCAGACAAGAAATTATCCTGACTCTCACCACCTAGTTTATATTGTTTAAGGTGAGTTAAAAGCATAGAAAACTCAACATTTCCAGTGGATTAAGTAAAACACTAATCTTTAGTTATATCTCCTACAAAAAACCAAAAGGGATGCTTCCTTGGCAAAGGAACTAAAAGCTACATAAACAACGTTTACATTTTCCAGTCCTCAGCACCTATAGAAAAATTGTCTCCTTGTGCTATTAAGAAAAATCCTGTGAGAGAAATAGTTTTTATCCAGTTTATTGGCTCAGACAAGAAGTCATGAATCAACACAAAGAACAAAGATCTGGGGCCATGGTCTTAGTTCTGTCTGTGTCACTTAGTAGACTTGAGTGTATCACCAGAAGTTTCTAAGCTTTAGCTTTTTCATTGACAAAATTAGCGGGATAAAAGGATGCTATACATAGCAAAGATATTATCTGTGGTAGCTATTTTTTTTTAAAGATTTATTTATTGATTGATTGATTGCTATGTTGGGTCTTCGTTTCTGTGCTAGAGCTTTCTCCAGTTGTGGCAAGCGGGGGCCACTCTTCATCGCGGTGCGCGGGCCTCTCACTATCGCGGCCTCTCTTGTTGCGGAGCACAGGCTCCAGACGCGCAGGCTCAGTAGTTGTGGCTCACGGGCCCAGTTGCTCCGCGGCATGCGGGATCTTCCCAGACCAGGGCTCGAACCCGTGTCCCCTGTATTAGCAGGCAGATTCTCAACCACTGCGCCACCAGGGAAGCCCCTGTGGTAGCTATTTTTTAATGTAAAGACTCAGGAACAATAAGACTGAAGTCAGAATAATTTCTGAGGACATCTACATCTGTTAAAAGTTGAATGCTGCCTGGAAGCTAAGGTTCTACTTCAAAGACACAAGGCCAGATCTAGATGGTCTTAAAACTTTAAATAATGAGCTTTTAAATAAATCTGAGGAGAGGTCACCACTGGAGGAAGAAATCAAATACTAAATCCAACAGTTTTGTAGGTTCAAGACAAGACTACATGTTATTTCAGTGAATTTTTAGTAATGTTTTCTCCCATCAACCAGACAGAGAAAAGACTGTAGCAGAAAAGTCCACAGAACTACCAGACAGATGCTTCAGATTATTAAAGTTTATGGACTGGACGGTAAAATTATTGGAAGGAAGCATTTGCAAATGCACTTTTCTTCCAAACTCACTGAATAGAGGCATTTTAGGGATAGCCTGTATCCTTTAAAACAAAGCTAGCTTCATAAAATCTTGGAAAAGTATATAGAGCCTTATAAAAGCAGATATACAGTGGAACTATGTAATTTGGTTAGTCAATATTTATTATTGGCAGTAAAACATTAATTTATGAAAGACTGTATGATAAAGGTCTATTAAAAAAAGAATTATAATTTTCAAAGCAATTAGATGGTCATGATACTCAAGACAAAAGATCAGTAGCTGTTACTCTAACAGAAAGTCTTAAGCAATATCAAAAATGCCATTTTTACTACATATGAGGTCTGCTTAGGCTGAGTTAGCAGCAAGCCACTGACTCAATACAAACTGGAATTGTATTTAAACATATTTATAATCAATATCCTTTCTGCTTCCAAAAACGACTGTAGGTGATTAAAATAAAAGGCACGTATGCAACGTAGATTTGAATTAGAACAAGGGAAAATATTTAGTAAAGAGCAGGAAGCAAATCTATTGAATACTGAGAAAATAATCACTATGACTTAAGCTTTTAGCTCTGACCTTGATAGGCAGAGAAAAAGAGGAAATAGGACTATATATCATTTTCGAACAAGCCACAGATATTTTTGACTCTGGCCTTTGCCTGTGCTGTTTCCTTGAACTGGAATGCCTTTCCCATGTTGCTCTGCTTATTGAAATTACATACATTCTTCAAGTCCTAGTTTGCAGACACTTCCTTCTATTAAAACATCCTCGATAGCTCCTAACGTGATTTATACCCCATGCTTTGCACTCATATAAGACTAATGCTTATATAACTTTGAGTATGTATCTATAGGATAATCATTTAAGTTACATGTCTGTCTTTCCACCCAGTCTTTAGGTTCCTTAAGGACAAAAACCATATCTTAAAATTAGTATATCAGAGTAATTGGTAAAAGTTTTGGGCAGCAAGTACATTCACAGTTTTGTGTATGATCATTATCTATTTCCAGAACTTTTTCATCTGCTCACACTGAAACTGTGTACCCATTAAACAATAACTCTCCATGCTCCCTACCCCCCAGCACCTGGTAACCTCTCTTTTACTTTCTATCTCTATGAATTTGCCCATTCTAGATACTTCAAAAAAGTGGAATTATACAATATTTGTTCTTTGTGTCTAGCTTATTTCCCTTAGCATAATGTTTTTAAGGTTCATCCGTGTTGTAGCATGTACCAGAATTTAATAGTATTTTACGGCTGAATAATATTCCACTGTATACATATTCATCATATATTGTTCATCTATTTACCTGTTGATGGACATTTGGGTTTTTTTGACTTTTTAGCTTTTATGAATAATGCTACTACGAAGACTGGTATACAATCATGTGTTCAAGTCTTGATTTTAATTCTTTTGGATACCTACCTAGGAGTGGAATTGCTGGATCATATGGTGATTCTATGTTTAACTTTTTGACAGACTGCCAAGCTCATTGAGTTTTCTAGTGATGAAATGAGAGAAGGCTTTCTAGCACTAATCAAATCCATACATTTTCCTCAATTTTTGCTTGTTTCTGGTCTCTCTTCTCCCTTGTTTTGGTTGCTGGATTCAGTTCTTTCTTCTGGCCTTTCAGCATCTATTACCCCACACTCTGTCCTGTGTATCCTCACTCTCCTCAAAAAGTACTCTCATAATCCCAATTGCTTGATAAATTGATAAATTAACAGACTTATAGGGAATGAATTTTTGACCCGTCCAAGATTCCATATATTATGAAGGGCTTTCTTGAAAAAACAAGTTAACCTAAAAGAAAAAATAAAGCAAAAACTAAACAAAGAAGCAAACAAAAATCTTAAGACTTTCAAATGTTACACAGTAAGTGGGAGGGATGAAAAGGGCAAGTGGGTCTCTAAACAGCCCACTTAATGCATTTGTGCATTAATCAAGCCCCACTCCTGATACCTAGTAAGTAGCCTTGGACCTTCTAGATAGGTTTGGTAAAGCTAGCTTATATAATGATAATAACAAGAACTATTAATATTTTAGAACTTATTAGGTATATTTTAAGTACTTTACATATATTAAATTGTTTAAACCTTTATAAAACCTCTTTTATAGGTGAGGAAACAGAGACACAAAGAGATTACATAAATTAGCCAAGTTCATATGGCCAGGAAGCAATGGTACCAGCATTTAAATCTAAGCTATCCTGCTACAGAGACTGTTAGTAACCACTACTTGATACAGTAAAACAAATTTCAGACAATCAATTGGCCTGAACTTTCAATTCCATACCTACATGCCTTAAGTGCTAGACTCATTCATGTATAGCACTCAAGCTGGCTCATTTTAAGAAATATTTCTTGAATACCTATTATAGACTAGACAATGAAGGATGTAGGATAGGATGAGGAGTCCACAGGTGAGGACAGCAGAATAAGGAAATAATTATAATTCTGTAAGAAAGAAATCATAAACTAAGAAGGAAAGCAATTTAGTGCATACATTAGGCAGCCATCATATATTTACTGAAGTAAGTTAATTTTCTATGTATACAGCAAGAATTTGAAATTTAAGAAGCGAAAATAGTTTCAGCAAAGAATTTCAGCTGAACAAAAATAATCTTGGTAAATTATGAAGTCACATTTTAGCCTGAATTATTCAGATATTTGTCACACTCTTCTAATTTATTGTACGTGAGCTCAGAGAAATGAAATGTTATATATGTTCTAAAATCATTAATGGGATCAGATGCTCAGTTCTTCTCCGTATAAAAATGTTTAGATCAATATGTTAGTGAACATACAAGATTGATTGCTGCAAAAAGAACAGGAGTTATTCATCAAAACTATCATCCTTCATTTAACTGAAGAAAAAAAGAGACGACTTTATAAAGTGTCTTTTGTTAAACACTCAAACTCTGTAAAAATCTCTATATTTATCACTTCAAAAGAAAATGGAGACTACAACAGTTAAATAAAACTTTTGAAAACATAAGCTTAGTCACACATGACTATTTTAACAATTCCTAACAAAAAAGAATGATTTACAATGTATTACCCATTTTGACAACGAGAACATTCCCTATAGTTGATCGTAGCAGAGGACATAGTATTCTTTTTCTCACCAATCTCAGGCGTGCCCTTCTATTTTATGTTAAGACCATTTTCCTTTCCTGCAGCTTCATTTATGCTACACCAATATTATCTGCCTGTAATAGCTTCCAAAACGTTTTAACCCGAGACCACTATCACAGAGGCACAGAGCACAGTGGGGAAAGCCTGCACTGGCCCCCATGCATCTCTGTATTTCAGGGAAAACTCCAAGCACTTTTCAGCTTAAGCTAGCCAAAGAATATAATCAAGATGAGAGCTGGACAACTTAACAGACATTTATTTTATGTTAATGTTTAAAACAGTCTACTAAACGCTACACAATTTAAATATTATAACTGATTTCAAATTTTATTGTGCTGATGGAATCATTCTCTCGCAATATGAGAAGTTTGATTCTTAATCCTGATTATTCCTATAGATAAAGATAATGAGGAAACTTAGTTAAATGCATTTAAACTGATGTGATGTAACAAAATCATGGAGAAGGAGGTTAGCAAAGAACTGTACTTGTATAAGAAACAATATGAGATGCACAGCAACTTTATCAAATTGGTATCCAAATTGGCTGATAATGAAAGCAAAGTAACTAATGTCCATCACTTCTGGAACAAATGAATGTAAACATCAGACTGCAGTTTTTGAGTTGCCATGTAGTGGAATAGAGAAGAAACAGAAAGGGATTTAAAGTCAGAGAACCTGGCCTAACCATTTCCTGGCTGTGTCAAGTACATTAATCCCATTAAGCACCAATTTCCTCATCTGTAAAGTGAGACTAGAAATGAAAATACTTTTCAAAATTTCCTCCCAGGATTGCCATGAAGCTCAAGAAAGAGTGCTTGAGAAAATATTTTTCATGAAATATAAAGTGTCACTTAATTGTGAAAGGTAAAAGTATAGAAAAAAAACTGTTTTTTTTTTTTTAATCTATGGGAAACTAATTTGACCTTATGGAAAATGAACTAACAACTCCAGGCTCATCAGCACCAGAGTCTAACCAATTAAGCTAAGTGGCACAGGACACCCACGTTTCAAAATAAAATTTCAAGCACATGAAACCCAGTAACGTTTTTATAATGTTAAATGAGGTGTTTCATAATTAATTTTAAATGGCAGGTGTTCAGCTTATACATTCCCTGGCACTTCACGCTCTATTGTGCCAATAGGAAATGAAACATAACACAACACAAAACTAGCACTCCATGTAGAGAACGGTAAGGGCAAAATTGAATTTGTCCATCTTGATTATTTGGAACAGTGTAACGTATGGCCCGGATCTGAGTCAGCTGGCAACCAGGTTGCAATGGGCACCTCATCAAGGGGGAGGTTTGACATCAGCACTTTCAGATGCTTTTGGCACCTATCAGTTCTCCCTGAAACAGCCAAAGCTCTGTGGCGCTAAGCCCTACTAGAGTCACTGGACAGCCTGAGGGCTTTGCTGCTGTCTCTCACAGACCATTTAAAAAACGAATACATAGGGCTTCCCTGGTGGCACAGTGGTTAAGAATCCGCCTGCCAATGCAGGGGACACGGGTTCGAGCCCTCGTCCAGGAAGATCCCATATGCGGCAGAGCAACTAAGCCCGTGTGCCACAACTGCTGAGCCTGCGCTCTAGAGGCCGCGAGCCACAACTACTGAGCCCACGTGCCACAACTACTGAGCCCACATGCCACAACTACTGAAGCCCGTGCACCTAGAGCCCGTGCTCCGCAACAAGAGAAGCCCCCGCAATGAGAAGCCCGTACGCCGCAGCAAAGAGTAGACCCCGCTAGCTGCAACTAGAGAAAGCCCACGCGCAGCAACGAAGACCCAATGCAGCCAAAAATAAATAAATAAATATATTAAAAATACCCAAAAAACGAATACATAGGTAGTCTGAAATGGAGAAAATAGACTTTTGCTATAAAAATAGTTCACTTCAGTGACTTGTAAATGGGTGGTAAGGTATCTTAAAATTTTTGTTCATTATAACAAGTCAATTTCAAAACACTTACCATTTGCTGTCAGATATATGATGCATTTTCAATTAAGGTAAATTAATGATTTGGCATTCTAGAAAAGTCTGTCATCATTTTACAACTCATCGAATTGGAGAAATGATAAAGTATTTCATTATTTACTTTATCCTTCATATAGAGGCATTTTTCTATGGCTCCTTCTTAAATTTAGTCATACTTGATATTTTCAGATAGGATAACTCATTTGGGTGTTTTAAGTGGCACTCTTTTTTTAACATATAAAATATTTTATTATACTTCAATAAAAAATTTTACTTAAGATACATATATTTATTAAGTGCCAACTAATTACCAGGTACTGTTCTAGGAGCTGATGATAGATCAGTGACAAAACCAAAGTCCCCTAGATGTCTCAGTGACATTATAAAGAACTTAGGCCCTGACCTTTTTCTGTCCTTCCACCCTCAGCATGACATCTGAGTGACCATAAAATGACCATTTTAATCTTTCTAAAAATCTTTTGAAGTAGTACACAACACATTTTAAAATGTTGAGGTGGAAAACTGAGAGTAGAGAGGTTTGAAGTAATAAACTCAAATAATCTTCACCCTCCGACAATAATTATTGAGTGTCTAAGATGTACAACAGCATTCTCTACAAAGAAGGCATAGTTTTATTCACAAGGAATATGCACCTTAACTGGGTAAATGAAATGTACATGCATAAAAATGTGAATAGTACTTCAAGGTGAAATATAAATAGTAATTCTAATAGTTCAATGAACTGAGGATAGAAAAGAGACAGAACTCAGGTCTTTTGATAACTAATGTTTTAATCACAGACCAGGGGAGTCCCATAACAATGGATACATTAGCCTTGCTACATACCAAAAATGTTTCTTAAATACAAGTGAAGTCCCCATGAAAGTGATGCATCCTTTTAAATATTCATATACTTAAAATATAAATTCTGCATCATAAGAAGTATGTAAGGATCCTCTTTGACAAGACTAATTTTGAAAAGAATATATTTGGAAAGAGAAGTAACATGTTTAATATTAAAGTGGAAATACCAAAAAACAATACTATATTTAGTACTTCCTATACTTACTTTCTTAACTACTAATAATCTTTTCATGGTTGATAATGAACAGAGCTAGATACTTTTCTCTTGGCTGCCAGCAAGAGAACTAAATCCCATGGATATTTACCCCAACATATTGCTATGGATCACTTAATAATGTAAAATGTGATTTTGAGAGTTATATGACAGCTAAGAATTTAGTGTCTAGACAATGCCTTTTCCTCTTATTTCCAAAGGTAAGTTTTAACAAAGGAATCTTGCAGATTCAGCTAACAAATAGATATGTCTAAATACCAAATATTTCAAACATTAAGGAATATTTAACACCTAAAATTGAATATACTTTCTGAAAGGAGTTGTTTTAAGACATATATAACTCTGAGTGTGGGCGGTGTTATTATGTGTCACTTAGATGTCTCCTTCAGGACTGAGGTCCTTATTTCTCCCAGTTGCTGGCAATGCTGGCAGCTGAAATCCAACCAGAGCTGAATGTCCAAGGCCAGGCCCCCACCCAAGGAGCTGTAGGTGTCCAATGACTGGTTGGTGTGCAGGGGTAAAGGCTCAGCTCTCTTTCCTCAGGGATGGAAGGGCCATCGCAGCTTGAGAACACTCAGTGGGATCACCTGGGGCCATTGTTTTGACTGATCACAATTCAACTCCTCCTGCAATCTTTGTTCCTTCATGTCCTCCATAGGTGTTGATACTGAGGACATTGCCTAATAAATTTACCGCGAGCATGTTTTCATCTTATGAGTCATCCTTAGGAAACCCTACAAAGATAATGAGTTTGGAATAATCCTTTCACTCCTTTCTGCCCATTACTCCCATAGTCTACTCAGTGAATTAGTGATATTTGTAGCTAAACTTTTCAGAGTATTGCTAGTTATAAGTCAAAAAGGCCAATATTTTCTAAACAAAATATACTAAAATGTTCTTTTCCAAATTATAACTGACTTAGAAAAAAAATCAATACAATTAGATGGCTGTCAAGAAGGGTGATAAAAGTTAAAATCAAAAGAAGATTGAAAAATGCATCTTGCAGGGATAACATAGCTAAAAATCAATGAAACCTATAGCATATATCAATAAATAAAGGCAAAAGAATAATCTGGTTAGCAGCACAAGGCATCATGATATCTTTGGGTAATAATAAGTTAAAAGTTCAAGAAAATTTAGGCTTTCTCTGTGATTTCCAATGTCAGCTTATACTTTGAATACATCTTGTCTTATAAAATATTTTTAAAACGGATTGCTTTCTTTAAAATCCCCTGAAGAAACATTGAAATTGCTATGATAAATTACCAAATATTCTCATTGATTTCATGAACATGTTTTACCACTCTAGGTAACATATATAGATATATGAGTTTAGTTCTCCCAGTCACATAATGTAATGCAGTTTTATTTACTACCACAAGTCATCAAAATTGATTTCTGTATATTATTGCCTCCAGTTTTTATTGATGGCTCTCCCCATATCTTCCTTAATCAGTTCGACAAGAATTCACACACTGGTACACAAAAATCCCATGTTATGCAATTAAATTGTACATCAGCAGTCAACACTTTTCAAATAGCAGAAGTATCAAAAATCACCAAATGTTCTGTATCTAGTCACAGAAGTTCTGTAAATTGTCAAATATCCATTCGAATATCTATAACCAAATTAGCTTTAGTTTTATAAGAACCTCTGCTCCTGGAATTACAAAATAGAATATTTATGTGTTTATATATTATGGAAGGGTCATAAAAAGAGTAGTTAGGTTTCTTCACTGCCATCTCATTCTGAATTACCTTCTTCCACACTCATCAGAAAGAAAAAGACAGAAAGAAACACATTTAAAATCACAAAACAAAGCTCCCAAAGATCAATGCATGATTTAATGTGGAGATAAGATACAGCCCTAACCCCTCTCTCATACCACTGCCATTGCCCAAATTCCAAACCTCATTATTTCTTACCTAGATTATTGCTACTTCCTCCCAGTCAGCTGCCCTGCCAGGCACACTTTCAATCCGTCCAAGTTAATCATCCTCAAGTGCAGCACTTACTGTGTCATACTGCTGATCAAAAATGTTTAATGGCTCCCTGTTGCCTCCAGTAAAATTTCCAAATTTCTATTTGGAAATAGAAAATAGAAAAACCCAAACGGAAAATAAACACTTGGGGATACTGATCCCCTCAGCCCTTGTCACCATAGGGTAGGGTGTAGGGCATCTAGAAAGGGTCTAGATCAGCTGCCTCCCATTGAGAGCAGCCTCTTTCAATGACCACAGTGGACCATATAAATATTGTCATTGTCGTTTGTGACACACTGCTTACAGACTCTACGTCTCTAGTTGTGCAGTACTGGCTTGAAAGACCCTTCACGATCTCACTCAACTCCCACTTCAGTCATGGCTCCACTGGTTCCCCGGAGGCACTCCACATTCCCGCCAGACTCCTCTTCTCTAACCCTCCACTGTATTTCCCTGACTCTCTTCCCTCTGCTGAGAATTAGTGTGCTAGGTAGGGCTGCTGTATTAAAGTGGTATAGACTTAACAGAAATTTATTGTCTCACTATTCTGGAGACTAAAAGTCCAAAATCAAGGTGTCGGCAGGGTTGGTTCCTTCTGAGGGCTACAAGGGAAGGATCTGTTCCAGGTCCCTGTCCTTGACTTGTAGATGGCCCTCTTCTCCCTATGTCTCTTCACATCATCTTTCCTATGTGTGTCTCTGTTTCCAAATTACCCCTTTTTATAAAGACACTGGTCATATTGCCTTAAAGCCCACCCTAATGACCTCATTTTAACTTGATTATCTCAGTAAAGAGCCCATCTCCAAATAAGGCAACATTCTGAGGTACAGGGGATTAGGACTTAATATATGAAGTTGGAGGACAGGGCCACAATTCAACCCATAACAGCCCCTTATTTCCATTTTTCCATATTCACATCCTACTCATCCTTCTAGGGCCAATCAGAGGGCATCTTTTCCCATGATGCATCTTCCTAATCCTCCATCTGAAACTACATCCCATTCCCTGAGATGTGGGTACTGTGGCCACGGATTACCTGTCTGCACTACCTTCGAGGCCAGTAACTGTCTTGCTCACATTTGTTACTCACAACACCTAGCACAGTAAATTGTACACAATGAACACTAAGTGAGTATTTGTGAAATTAATAAATCACCATCCATGTTAGGAATGTCTTTGGTCTCATAATAAACTGCGGGGGAAAAGGGGATGCCAAATATTCAGAAAGACCGTAAACCTCTAGACTTTAGGGTTTCTGACTGGTCGTACCTTTAATGATGAAATCATTATGGCCATACACAACTGCCATAAAGGATTTTTTATCTGCTCCAGTTTAGATACCCATATGTCTAGATAATAAGATGACCTTTGGAGATGATCCAGGTTGAAACCAACATGAACAAACAAGATAGTTGTATCATTCTAAAATAAAGTCTCTCTTTTTGGCATATCTAGGTATGGACTCAGTAGCAAATTTTCCACTCTTTCAGAACAGTACACACTTAGTTACACTCTGTTCCCAATAAATCAGCTTAACAGTGGCCATCACTCCATGGTCTACTGGCTATCATTTGTCTTGATAGATCTAAACTTCTGAATTTCCCATTATTGGCCCACAGGTCACTAGGCTGAATGGAGTATTTATCTACCATTAAAGGAGAATTTTCTCCTGATTCTATTTAACAAAAGGGAGCCTCATAATATAGAAAACTTTCAAATTATCCTTATTAGCATCTATCTATACAGATACTACCCACTTCATCTGTATGCCATGAAACACTAGGTACGAAATATTTCTCTCAATTTCTTCCCAAAATATACACTACCTTTTCTATGAATCAAACTTGGAAATCAGAATAGAGCCGTTCAGGGGAACACAGAGGGATGCAGCTCCCTGTCTGGAGGAAGAGTCAAAAGGCAGGGCAGAGATGATACCACTGACATGGGCCCAGTCAAGCCCCCCTTCTTCTGGAGACAAGAGGTGGACCCTGATGGACCTTGGATGCACCCAGGTAGTTCGTTCCCATCTGGTTCTGATGTATTCAGCAGCAGCTCAGAAAGCCTCCGAAATGTATAAGAAGATGCTCCACTGAAAACTCTGTTCCATCTTAAATCTGGTGTGCGGGACAACTGCTTTGTGTAACTACAGGTCATGATCATGTCAGAAAGTTGGCAGGTGTAGGGCAGAGTTTCCTAAGGGGTTGCAGGAGAGTGGGAAAGACTGGACCAGTGACAGAGGTCAAATGATCAGGAAGCCTGCATGAGGGAAGAGCTGCTGGGCTCTGATTGCAGGGGGCCAGTCTCTACTGATAGTGCCCAGTTGTGTGAATATGTCACTGGATATACCGGTACTAATCCTAGCCAAACATTTTATTTTTTTTAATTTATTTTATTGAAGTATAATTGATTTACAGTTGTGTTAATTTCTACTGAACAACGAAATGATTCAGTTATACATATATATATATATATATATATACATTCTTTTTCATATTCTTTTCCATTATAGTTTATCACAGGATATTGAATATAGTTCCCCATGCTATACAGTAGGACCTTGTTGTTTATGCATTCTCTATATAATAGTTTGCATCTGTTAATCCCAAAATTCCCAATGCATCACTTCCCCCCACCCCCTCTGCCTTGGCAACCACAAGTCTGTTCTCTATGTCTGTGAGTCTGTTTCTGTTTCATAGATAAGTTTATTTGTGTCAGATTTCAGATTTCACATATAAGTGATATCATATGGTATTTGTCTTTCTGTTTCTAACTTACTTCATTAGTATGATAATCTCTAGTTGCATCCATGTTGCTGCAAATGGCATTATTTCATTCCTTTTTAATGGCTGAGTAGTATTCCACTGTATATATGTACCACACTTCTTTATCCATTCTTTACAGTTAAATGCTATCCTGAGTTGGACCAAGTCAGACATGCTAAGATTAATTCACAGACATGGCAGGTGTTACAACTACTCAAAATGCATTTGGAATTTATCCTACAACTATAGTCACACTTGTACGTCACTGTCTGTAACAACAAAATGCTGAAAACAAACAAGTCTGCATCAATAGTAGCTATATCTATAGAATGGAACACTATGTACATGTAAACAAGCATATGGAAGCTTTCTTTCTATGCACTAATGTGGAAAGATCGCTAAGAGATAATGCCAAGCTAAAACAAGCAAACAAACAAACAAAATAACCAAGTGGTAAAAGGGTATGCATATTATGCTATGTGCTATGTTTTTTGTAAAACCAGAAAAAAGGGGAGAAACCAAGAATATAGCTATGCATAAAGAAATTCAAGGTAGTATGAGAACTGGGCAATTTTTGGCCAGAGGCAGAAAAAACTTTTCCTTCTAGTTTTGATATTTATTGTAAATTTTTGATCCATCTAGATAAATTACCTAACAAAAATAAAAAATTTAAGTTAAATTGAAGAATTGAACAAATGCATTTGGGTATATAAATATACT
The DNA here is from genome assembly GCF_949987535.1 of Balaenoptera acutorostrata. NCBI lineage: Eukaryota > Metazoa > Chordata > Mammalia > Artiodactyla > Balaenopteridae > Balaenoptera > Balaenoptera acutorostrata. The sequence goes on from NC_080081.1 coordinate 16,271,450, forward strand.
CATTTTATTCTATAGAGTCCTACAGTTCAGAGATCGTTAAGCAAATTGATATATTTTAAACACATTTTCTTACCCCAAGAAATAAGTTAACCTAGGCACCAGAGTTTTAAAACTTAAATAGTATTATACCTTATCTCTTTGTTTTAATTCTTATGACCAGTCCTGTGTTCTGCAATTAATCCCCAATGCTTTATTTGAGAGACTAAAAGTGATTTATATGGCTCCCGTGGCCCCCTCTAGCTACTGCTGATGACTTGCTTATACAGTTTAATCATAGGTTAGTCTCAACTGATTATTTCAGTGCCCAACTAATGTTATCTTGTTCCCAGACTACCAATGTCCTCAGTTATTTGGAGAACTTTGAATAATTATTTTGCATTATTAATCATTTTATAAAGGCTTAGTAGTACAAACTATGTTCTTCTTTAATCATTAACTTTCATACATAACCTGAATCACTGTTTCATACTTATAATCCAATAATAAATGGCTAAGAATTTACTATGCATTTATCACCTAGAGAGACTGTCCCCTACAGGGGTACCTATACCTATAAGAAGAAATATATAAAATTTAAATCTTACAAGTATAGAAACCAAAAAGACAAGAGTGAAAGGGCATTTTAAAAAATTATTTATTTATTTATTTGGCTGCACCAGGTCTTACTTGTGGCATGCAGGATCTTCATTGCAGATGTGGGATCTTTCTAGTTGTGACATGCCGGATCTAGTTTCCTGACCAGGGATTGAACCCAGGTCCCCTGCATTTGAATTGTGCAGTCTTAACCACTGTGCCACCAGGGAAGTCCCAAAAGGGCATGTTTTATGCAATGGCTTAGCACTTATCACTGAGTTCCCCTTTAAGTCTTTTCTTTAAAAAAGGTTATTGAAGTATAGCTGCTGTACAATGTTACAGGTATACAATATAGTGATTCACAATTTTTAAAGGTTATACCTCATTTATAGTTATTATTAAAATATTGGCTATTTCTCCGTGTTGTACAATGTAGTCTTTCAGTCTTTTAAGTCACTTCCCATTTTTAAATTACAAAGCCCGTCACCTCATTCGAGCACTTCATCACCTCCTGCCTAGAGCATTGGGATAAAGTTTCTCTGGATTTCTTTTCTTACATCTCTCACCTCAGTACTGATGTTATTCCTCCACAAAAAAATAAAACAAACAAACAAAAAACACACTTAAAGGAACAATCTTATCTTTATTTTAAACTAGATTCCACAGAAACTTCTCTGTTTACATACGAAAACCCTCTACAAACCAACTCACTATATCCTGACTTCCCTATAGCCCTTCTCTCTTCCTCTCCTTCTCTTCTCCAATCTCAATTTCCATCTTGTCCCATTCTACGTCCAACTTCTCCCTGGGTCCTCAGCTTTGGTTCATTTTGTTCCCTTGCTCTGGAATGCCATATGGACCTATCCAAATCAATGACTTAACAGAGCTGACACATGTGAGCCAAATCCAGCCAGCAGATAAATTTTGACAAAATATGCAAAGCATGTTTCCTCAGAAAATGTTTAATAGAAAGATCCCAATTCAAGGTTCTCTTCACAATTTGGGAGCTCTGACGACATTGGGTCTCTGTTCTATGAAGTTCATTATCCAGTGACTGGGGCTGAGAAGCCACCCGCCTTATACCTCACGTGTACTCTCTAGTTCTCAGTGGTCCCTACCCTGGAAACCTTTCGAATTTTCTACCCCTTCCCCAAACCCTGGTGCCATTCCTCAAGGCTCATTTCAAATCTTCATTAATTATTTTGCCTTCCATTGATATAGTATTAGAAATAGTCACAATATTTAGAAAAATATATTCAACCTTATTTGTATCCAAAGAAATCAAACAGTTATGAGTTGCATTTTATCCACTTATTCTATTGGTAAGATTTGGAAAGCATTTCAGTTTTGGTTATAATGGAGAATCAACACTCCTGTATGCTCTAAGCAATGCTATAAATTGGTAGAAATATTCTGCTGGTATGTTTGCCAATATGTTTAAACATTTTTAAAAGAGATGTACCCTTTGATCCAATAAATATATTTCTAGAGATAGATTTTGAAATAATTGTTCAACAAATGACTAAGATGTATGAATAAGGATGGTCACAACATCCTTTTTAATAGCAAAGACTGGAAACAAAATAAATGCCCAATAAGAGGAGCTGGGTTAAATTACGACACATCAATACGATGGCCTACTCTATAACGAATAAAATATAGCAATACAGAAAGAGAATCGTAACGTGTTGTGAAGACTGGTACACAAAACAGTGTATTTATGTGTCATAATTTAACCCAACTCCTCTTATTGGGCATTTATTTTGTGTCCAGTCCATGTGTGTGATGTGTATGCAGTGTGTATATACATATGTATGTGCCTCTGACTCAACAAGAACTTGTAAGCCAACTATTGAAGTTGTAGATACTTATTTTTCATAATGAAACTCTTTGTCAATCCCTTCAATTGTACATCTCCCTTGAATCCAAACATCATAATAATAACGAAAAAAAGCTAGATTGGAAACTATAAAGATTTTGGAGAAGGCCCTTGAGTTGCATGAACTAGAAGGATGTTTCAACCAGAAACTGTACACCTTAAATGATTACCATTATTACAGTTCACGTGTTCAAAGCTGTACTTGACTTGAATTTACCCTTAGGACCAAAGAAGGAAAGCTACCAATATAACAGAAGATTACACTTGAAGTGAATCATAAACTTAATTGTATTCCCTTCATTTTAAAACATAAAATGCCAGCATTTGTATTTAAATTCTGATTAGGAAAGAAAAATGAACCTGTCTATTTAGACTTTGGATTTATGCCCATACCTAGGTATAAAAACTCCCCTACCCTGTCCTTCTTTGGAGGGAACATCTGACATGAAGCAGTCAAAAGTCATTAAGTGATTGACATTGACATAACTTTGCCACAAGCAGCTACAGCAATTACCAGGGCCGGTTTGGGCACAGCTGAAACACCTTGATAAGGCAGCAGTGACAAACGACACATCACACAACCTGAATGGTTTCATCAGGGCAACACTAAATCAGCATGTATGTCTCCAACACTCTCATTCTGTCGATAATAGAATAATCCAACAGATAGGAAGAGGGTTTCCTCCAATTTCTGCTGACAGTTGGAACTGGAAATAAAGTGATACACGCCTGTGTTGTGTCTTTCAAATGTATTTTAGCCAAGATGATTTCAACTTAGCGGGCCATAAACCACTTCATATTTTTAACCAGTGTGCTTTACAGTTAATAAGCACCGGATAAGAGGAGACTGCATTTATTTGATGGCTCACTTCTTCAGGAACAGTGATGTTTGATACACTTAACAAAAAATCTAAATCCAAATCTAGGACATGAACTCAGGTCCATCTCAAGGTGATGAGAGCCACTCTATTTCAGAAGACTACAATGAAATATGGTCCCAAGATACAAATTTTATTTCAGGGCTTCCGTGAATCTATTGTGGACATCATGGCATGACATTGTTTAAAGGCAATTTTTACCCCCTACCAAAATTGGTGTTTATGAAATAAAAGTGAAATCTTTCTTCCACGTTCAGCCTGATGAACTAAATCCTGACTGATTTATAGGTGACCACAATGCTTCATTACTTCCATTTCACACTGTGGTCTCCTGTCCAGGCTTCCCGCCCCATGGCGCCAGACCATGCCCATACACCTCCTGTCCTGAAGTTCATCTTCCCAGCAAACCCCATCCTCTTACCTTAAACACTGTATCTGCATTGGCAGAAGAAAAATTGAAAAGCAAGCAGACCAAAAATGCTTATGTGTAACGCTTTTGGGATTTGGCTTACTCCAGTATTGCTGAATCCAAGTTGTAGTCAAACTGCTCCTTTGTTTTGGGAAAAACAAAGTTCTCATAAAAGTTAAAAAGTGAAAAATCATACATGTATCACCTGGAAAAAGTCAGAAGAAGCTCTGACACATCTTCTTAGTCCTTCTCATCTTCTGTTTATAGAGAATATGGGGGAAAAGTTCCTCTCTTATCACCATAACCCCCCTGTTTGAATTTTTAAATATAAAAAAATGAGTGTATATTCAATGAAAATTCACTTCACCTTGAGCTAGAATACTAGAAATGGGAGGTATGTGATATGGAAGGAACTTTGAGAGGTCATTAAGTCACTCCCTGGTCCAGGGACAAGGCAATATTAAACAGTGTGGGGGGGATATGAACTTGTCCTTTTTTAAAACCATTTCATGGATGCTTCATTCTGCTATTTCAAGCTGAAAAATTAAAAGACCAGAAGCAATGTGGTTTGGGGAAATAACAATGGGCCACAACCTAGGCAAGAAATGACCTGGAATTCAAACTCTCCCACTCCCCTTGCATTTTCTCTTAGAGAACTAGACTCTCAAACCCTGCTGTAATAATGACCCACGAACATTGGACCTGCCTGCCTGCCGGATTGCAGGTTTCCCCACCCAGCTGCACCCATACTCCTCACCATCCCGGGTAGCTCTCCAGCCTACACTCTACATCTTGGCCTTTGTTGTCTGTAAACCTTTTCTATACTTGATTTGCAAAAACACTTTCATATTTGCTAGGCATGGCACTATTTTAAAACCAAATGAATAAGTAACTACTGAAAGATCACTCATTTTCCCTAATACTTCTTTCTGGGAACAGAATACAAAAAGTAGGAAAGATGTCTAATGGATTTACCTCATTGAAAACATCTTGGGGTCAACATTTAAGCAGAATCATGAGCCTATATGATGCATTTGTACTAAAATATATACATTAACTGACTTTAGTGTCTGATATATCATTTCACCAACTTCTATTGAGAAACTGTATGCATGTATACATATTATATATATATACATATATACCTATACATATATATGTGTATATATATATATATATTTGATTTTATATAATCTGATTTTATACATATCAGACACTGAGGACGCTCTGTTCAGGAGAGGTCCAATTCAATTTTTATCTACAATTTTAATGCGCCATAAAAAAGAGGTAGATAACACAGGAAACCCTATACATTTTTTATAGGAAAAATTCAATTTTCACTCTCCTTATTTTACTTTTTCCCCCCATATCATCAAAAAAAAAAAAAAAACTTTAATTTGTCTCTCAGTGAACTGACATGCTTGCTTAACTGAATAGCAGCTCTTCCGGCACAGACCAGATAACTAACATCCATGGTAAAATCATTTCTGATGTTACTTGGACTCATGAAAAAGCAGCCTCAGACACTACAGGCTCAATAGTTATATCCAAATATTAGCTGGAATATATTTGAAGTTTCTCTTAAGCTCCTATGCGGCTGCTAAAATGTGCTTGCACACCACCAGCTCCTTAGAAACAAAAACACCAAGAACCCACTTCTATGAGCTAAGTGCATAGTCTCTAACACTTTATCTTTTACATTGTTTGTTCCTTGTTCTTCCCTTCAAGATACATTTTTATTAGCTCCTTAAGGGCATTACTAAATTAATCGTAGGGTTAATTAAACTAATTAATTAAAGTACACTGGGGTGTGGGACACCTCAGTCCCACAAGGGTGTTTAGTGCCATCTTGCTGGATCTCTTTATGGTGAGCTGTGGGTTGGCTGTCCATAGGTCAGTGCAGAGACCCCACGGGCAGGAAGAGCATGCACACAGCCATGCCATCTTCAGGTGCACTCAACCTTTCCTCCCTCCCATTTGTCCATGACTAATTTTTGAGCACCACCAATGTACAAGGCAGCAGGCTGGAAAAGCTGATGAAGCACAGACCTGACTAAAAGGATATGGGGATCTTGTAGTTGAGACCTGCACATTAACGGGGAGAGACAGCTCAGTCTGATAACGGCAACAATGAGACATGAGGGTAGGATGCTATAGGCCATCAGGTGTGTTGGGTAACACAGGAGAGGGAATGAACAAAGGCTGCTTAGGGGTGACACTTGAGCTGAGTCTGGGAAGGCCAAGTAGGAGACAGACTAGCAAGGCAGAAGCAGCTCCCCGGAGAGGACAGAGCAAAGCAACTTTTCAAAAAAGTTTAGTTTGGTTGGTTATCACTGTGATCTAGGGTCAGAATGTGTAACATTGAGATATGAAGTTGAACAAAAGGCAGAGGTATTTCACGTCTATAGAATTGTGGACCTTATTCTTCAGGCTGGTGTTTGTCAAAGGGCAAGGCATTACTTGTATCACAAGTCCCAGGAGATGCTTTGAGGGGTGCGGGGGGAAACCTTCTGTGCCTGTTTGGTCAACAGTGTCTACTAAGTAGGGAGTTGAGAGGTCCTGCAGAAAAGATAATCATTTGATTATGGTTCACCCAGCTCGTCAAACACATGGTTGCGGAACCCCCCCCTCCTTAAATAGAATGCAAATTACAACAGGCTGAGCTAGCTGTTCACAGAACACACTTTGACAAATGATGCCACAGTCAATGAGAACTGACGGAAAGATTTTAACGAGGGCTTTAAAGCACCCTTTATTTTGCCAACAGCGTAAAAATGAATGGGAATGGAGCAATACCACAGGTAAGGAGGCCAGGCAAAAGGCTTTGCTCTTTAAAATCAGAGAATGAGACGGAATGGTTTCAAGACCCTTCCATTGTTACCCTCCATAAAAGTACAAAAAATAACATCATTTACAAATTTATTTGATAATCATTAGAAACAACTGCTACAAATAAATAATAAACATTTTGATCTTTTAAGTGCATTTAGTCCTTTTAAAGGGCTCCTGTATGTTGAGCTAGTCTACTAATGAAGCAGATATTGTAAAACCATTACTGAAATATAGTACTTTCAAGCATTTATTACATTTGGGGATGCATCCTTAAAAAGCACAATGTATTTAAAATATTAATGTTGAATTACCTTTCATAGTGATTATTATCACTGTTCTTTCATTTTAGCTGTCCCAGACTATTATGTAACATTACATCCTGCTGGAAAATGTCATCATCACTCTCAGACATAATGTTTATGGCCTTTCAATCAATTATTTAGGACTTAAATCATAGTTATACCTCCCAGCAGTATACGTTCATCAGTGTCACACGATTAATATTTTTGAACACAATTTTTAAAGCATTGTCACTCTCTCTCATTTAGGTAATAATTTAAATACTTTTAAAATTAATGTTATGCAACAACTTGCCTCAAACTATCTAAAAACATGGCAGCCATATCATCACCTTTTTCTGGAGTCCCACAAGGGTGTTTAGGCGAACACTGAATCCCGTGCCCTTTTAAGAGGCTTCCCAGAGTCAATAATCAGGGTGGAAACCTAAGAGGAGTGGCTCTACTGGGTGTCACTCTGTTACATTACAAAGCTTTATTATTGGCAAGCAAACCAACTAGGAGCTAGTAAGGCCAGGTTTAATGGCTGTAAAAGTATACATCCCAAAGGAAGACTTAACTGCGCCCAAGTCCTTAATGGATCACCTGTTGGTTACACTTCCAATTTAGTCTCATTGTGTGAACTCTAAGAGAGTGTTCAAACTACTGAAGCCGAGAGCAACAAATCAGGTAACCACAGCCTTTCCTCCTGGAAATTAAAAACAGCCTACCAGGCAAACATGCTAAATACTTCAGAGTAGGTAGGCATCTTTTGCTAATTGTGAATTAACATCTATATCAGCCTCTAAATAAACTAATCAATACATGCTCTTTTTTTCCTTCTTTCTTTTTCTTTCTCTCTCTCTCTCTTTCTGTTTTTCTTTCTTTTCCCCTTAGGGCTCTCAATCCTACCTAAAAGTGAACAGCTTGGGATACTTGACACCACAGCTCTTTTTCTTGCAAAAATGTTAACCTTGAGTTTCAAGGACCCCTTGTTTGTTCTCCCTTCCTTGGATCTCAGGGAATACCCTCCCAACTCCTCTCCACCTCATAGGCCTCAGCTTCACCATCACTTCCTCAAGGAAACTCTACATAAACTCTGGGTTCTTGCCACCCCCTGGCCCACGTGTGCAGAGCACTCTGTCCTCCTGTTCTGTAGCATGCTCACTCTTAGAATCATTTAAATGGCTATTTTCAATGATTTGTTGAAATGTCTATCTTCACTGTGCATGGTGCACAGAGGTAAGGGGTGAAACATTGCTAGTTGACTGACTGCTTGCTTACGACTTCTCATATTCTCTCTCTTGATTTTCCACACCGCATAGATATTGAACTGGAGAGAGCTGCTGTTAATTCTAGAATCAGAGATTCTAGAAAAGATTTTGAAGTGCAAGAGATTTAAAAAATGAAAAAACATAATTTTATACAACTCTTTTAATTGATTGAGTTCTGACTCCAAAATAGCTGAGTTTTCACTGATACCAAGATATGTGGTCCAGGAGTCCTTGTATAACTTAATCCATCTATGTGACTAGGTAGCAATGCTCAGAAAATGGTCAGAATCAAAATTCTACAATAAAGAAAGTCCAGAACTTCAAGCAAAAGGACAAAACTCACCCTTCATATAATCAGGCATTGGCACTACATATTGAAGATTTTCCCAGACGATGGATTTTTTTTCCTCTTCCATTTAGGTCACCTAGAATTGTCTGGGCTTCAACACTAAGAATTAGAGGTATTCTAACAATAATTTTACATAACATGGCTTTCGGGAAAAAAAATCTACATTTTCTTTATCTATACCTGGCATATATTTCAATAATTCTTAAGGAGATAAGAAGTGTTTATCTGTAGCTACACAAGTAGCTTTTTTTAAAGTTGTTCTTAGGTTATACACTAAAATAGACATGAAATTCTGACCAAAAATGACTTATGCTTGCTGTATCCACAGGAAAAAAGCCAAGAGGTGGAGGGGAATTGAGTGTATGTAAACTGTTTACCTGTTTTTTTCAAGTATAGCACTACTCCAAAAAAGTTATTTTAAACATTATGACTACATCCTTCCATATTTCTAATGTCTTTGAAAGGAAGTTACATTACTATAGGTTATTAAAAGACATGACTATGAATAATTTAAGTCACATTTCCACAGTCAAATTTACAGAGTTAAAGGTTAGCAGACAGTATAAACCCACAATGTACTGGAACTTTCTGGTGGGTCAGAATCATTTTTCCCTAAAAATGGTTTACAATATGTCTGTTGTTGGTAGTGAATATTCCTTCAACATAATGCCAATCTAATTCAGATATGCTGAGTTTAGTGGGAGAAAACTATCAATAATTAGTTTCCGGTTTATAAATGAAAATAAAAACACATTAAAAGAATAGAAGGTATTGAGTTTTTCATGAATCAAAATCTATTTCAGCGACTTCCCTGGTAGTGCAGTGGTTAAGAATCCGCCTGCCAATGCAGGGGACACAGGTTCGAGCCCTGGTCCAGGAAGATCCCACATGCCGCAGAGTAACAAAGCCCGTGCACCACAGTTACTGAGCCTGCACTCCAGAGCCTGCGAGCCACAACTACTGAGCCCACGTGCCACAGCTACTGAAGCCTGCGTGCCTAGAGCCCGTGCCCTGCAACAAGAGAAGCCACTGCAATGAGAAGCCCGCACACTGCAACGAAGAGTAGCCTCTGCTCGCCACAACTAGAGAAAGCCTGTGTGCAGCAATGAAGACCCAACACAGACAAAAATAAACAAAATAAAATTAATTAATTAAAAAAAACTATTAAATTAAAAAATATAAAAGAGATGCTGAATCCCAGGCACTTTTTATAGGCCTGAAGCTAGGTTGATGCAGATTTTTAACAGCATGACCTTTTGAAAATAAAAATATAGGTTACATACCTGAAAAATCACACAAGGTGATTCTTACATACTCTAGAGTTTGAGAATTGCTCTCCACATTATTTTATTATTTCAAATATTTTTTATTTAGAATAAGTTAAATTAAATAGACATTTCCCAAAATACTTGTCATTTTGGAGTGTTAGCCAAATAACTTTTATTTGCTAAATGGTTTACAAACATTTCAAGCAATCAAAAAAACAGCCATATAAATAATACTATATTCCAATATTATATGTAGGAAAAACTAATGCTCAGAGAGAGCCACTTCCGTAGAAAGTGGAAAAGAGGGAACTGAAACTTTGCTTTCAGGACCTGAGTGCATTTTTATCCATACATCTAGCACAATCTTTGCCATTAATGAACCGTTCTACTTAACGGAAAGATGAAGTGACTTGCCAAATTCCACACAAATTCCTCATAGCACAGCAGACACTAGACCATGTTACCTAACCCTGATGCTAGTGTTTGGGTTTTCACCACTTGAAAAGAAGAGGGTACAGTACAATTTTATGACCAAAGAAACTGTTATCATTGCATCTGAATTCTAAGAATGACTTGGTTTAACTTTTAAAGCCCAATAGTATTTAGAGACAGGTCTATTTCAGAGTGAGATATATATAATCAGACAGAGAAGGGGTCAGTAGAGAGGCTAAAACGCAAAAATTAAGTCCCTCTGTTTAACAGGGCTTTATTAATCTATCTCAGTGTCTATCATTTTTTTTTTAATTTAGTGGGAAGAAAATCACTTCATATATGGACATTCAGTTGGCAAAGAGTTTGGAAATTCTTCTGCCCGAGGTGCCATGCTAGGAACTTACATGGGATTCCAATTCAAAGCAAAGATCCTAGTGCAAATGAATGATGAGATCTTGTGAGTCAAACAGCTCCATGTTATAACCTGTACTGCTTTATGAAACTCATGAGGAAAAGCACTGTTATAAGTCTCAGGAGCCTTTTCATGTACTTGCTTTCTATTCTGTATTCTCAGTCTCTGAGTTTTTCAAAGACAGAGGGTTTTTTTGTAACCAGTCCCTGGGGTAGAGTATTTTCTTAGTAAATTTTGTCAAAGGCCTAGACAGATGAGTTCCTACCTAAGGTTGTCCTTCTAGTACAATGATTCTTAGCTGGGGATGTATATTAGAATCACCTGGTTAACATTAAAAATAGTGATACTTTCACCTGATTCCACCAGAATTCTGATTAACTCTATTTGATTAATAAGGACATGTGCCTAGGATTGTTTTTTTTGGTTTTTTGCTTGTCTGTTTGTTTATTTTTAATCTTCATTTGGTTCTATTTCTTGATTATCCTGGTGTCACTTTAGGAGATATTCCTGTAAGGACATCAAATTCAAGATATTACAAGACACAAGCAAATAGGGAACTACTGCTAGGAGACATACCCCTGGTGGTAAATATACTCAAAGTGACATTTTAATTTAAAATATAACTTCCATATAAGATGTGGAAGTATTTTAATATCTTTCTTTCTCTCCTCCTGCTCTTCTCCTTCTCCACCATGAGGTACTATTAGCTTTCAGTGAGAACTTACCAGCCTGGGTGACTACTAGGTATAAAGACAAATGCCATGGGTCATTGTTGATACTTAAGTATTTATGAATGACCGAGGACTCTAAAAGGAATGAGGAAAGGGAACATATATTAAATTCAAAAGAACTGAGCATAAGCCTGGGGCCTAAGAGCAGACACAGAGCTGGATGGATGACTTTTGCCTCGCATACGTGATGTCAGACCGATAAGGATATACAGGGATGGCTTTCTGAATAGCTTTGGGGATTGGCAGTAACCCAATTTTGTTAGAGCAAAGCAAATTTCAAGATTACAACTAAGCATAGCCACTATCCATTTGTCTCATTCTCACTGAAAAATGTTTAGCCCAGACATGAAAGGACACTGGGGTTGCCTGAAACATACAGTGTCCCTCACTCTATTCCTCCACGCAAGGCTATTCTAAAGCAATTGAAAAGAACAAAATAATGCCATTTGCAGCAACATGAATGGACCTAGAGATTGTCATAATCAGTGAAGTAAGTCAGACAAAGAAAGACAAATATCATATGATATTGCTTATAGGTGGAATCTTTAAAGAAAGGGTACAAATGAACTTATTTACAAAACAGAGTCACAGATGTAGAAAACAAAATTATGGTTACCAGGGGGTTAGGTGGGGGAGGGATAAACTGGGAGAATGGGATTGATATATACACATTACTGTATATAAAATAGATAACTAATAAGAACCTATTGTATAGCAAAGGGAACTCGACTCAATACTCTGTAATGGCCTAGATGGGAAGAGAATCTAAAAGAGTGCATATAGGAATATGTATAACCGACTCACTTTGCTGTACACCTGAAACCAACACAACATTGTAAATCAACTAGACTCCAATCAAAAATTTTAAAAAACCTAGAAAAAGAAATAAAGCATTACCAGACATACTCCTCCATGACCAATCTGTGACAGAGGTCCACGTGATAGTCCTTTCTAAGAGAATCAATCTATTGTAATGATTTCCAACCCCTGCCCCATAAATCCTTGACCAGCACATTCTTCTGCCCCTCTCAAAATTTGCTTACAAAAATTTGGCACAATTTCTCCTACAGATACCATTAAACCTCGGCCCGTTTCTCTCTCAGTAGTTGAGAAAAATGACTTTCTTTCACCCAGCCTTCCTTGGAGCCTTGTAGCAAGACTCCTTTGGGTAAGTTATATAACCTTGGTATGTCCCATTTTCCTCAGTTGCAAATGGAGCTGATAAAAGGAAAAGTTAGTTAACATAGCACATTACAGTTACAAAACCTTTGTCATGTGCTTTAGCTTATATTATCTTCAACCACTTTTTTTTTCACGTGGGCATTTTTGTTTGCCCACATTAAAGATACGTTTATTAATTCTCAGAGAAGTCCAGTACATTTTTTAGCTAGTATGCTGTAGAATCAAGATCAAATCATAGTCTTTTCATTGCAGATACAGTGCTCTATTTCTACAACTGTAATACAACCCTTGCTCACATAGGAGAAAGGAAGATGCTTTCTATTTTCACTCATCTCAGGTGGGTCAAGAGCTATGTCATAGAACCTAACAGACTGCTGCCAGTACTTCATTTTAAAGAAAAGATAATAAATAGAAGTAGCACCTGCCAAGTTCCCTCTAGAGATCCCAATGTAAACAAGGTGATCTCCTAGTAGACTGTTTTTAATGAGTTCAAAGAGTTTTGCAAAATAGTCAGATTTACATTCTTCATTAGCATCTCTCACATCAAGTCCAGATCTAGAGACAGCTTTAAGAGGAGCAGAAGAATTTCCCAGAGGTGAATCCTAAGACGTAAATTGTAGGCAAAGACTACAAAATGTGAACAGATTGAACAAACAGATTGACTCTCAAGGACAAAGCTTGAATTTATATATCCTTCCAGATTCATAGGACTATGGTTTTATAAAACTAAGTTAACTAAGTCTTAATTTTCTGCAAGTATTTTCATGTCATATCTTACTCATTTAGAGGGGATAAAAAGATTTTTAACACTTTAATCACTGCCGTGGAACGAGAAGTACCATAAACATGTTAATCCCTGATTTACTGGCCTTTGCCAAGGACTTAAATTTCTAAATACCTACCTCAACAGACCCTTAAAATGTACATATGGAAGCAAGTCAGGGATTGAAAAATAACTCTGACAGCATGGTGAATTGGCTTATAAGTAATTTAAAAGCTCAATTTTACTTCCTAAATTGTCTTGGAAATGAGAATTTTTAACTCAGTGCATTTGAAAATGTTTGCTTTCATATTTTCTTTTCAGCTTAGGAAACTTTATTGAGCATAATAAAAATAGGTATAATACTTTATATTCAAGAGGGAAAATTATTATTTTTTCATATTTTTGACCTTTGAATTACAGAAGTAATGCCATGATGCCTAAAGGGAGCCAAAGAGACCTGTTAGAGTTTCTAATGTACAATGAATGGCTACCCCTGCTCCTATTCCAGTACAACCTCACACCCTCAATATTAATCTGTACTGTTAATCATATATATATATATATATATATATACACACATATATATGTGTATACACACCACACACACACATATCCTTTCTTGCTTGCAAAATTGATCTGAAGTTAAAAAAGAAAAGATGTTCATTCTAAGATACTTCCCAAGACAGTAGAGGAAGACACAGGCAATGAAAGAGGTAATGAAGTCAACCGTCTAAAGGAATTCTGGCTTTGTTACTTCACAGATTAGAGATCATAGTCAAATTACTTAATATCTCTGTCCCTCAATTAACTCATTGATAAAATAAGGTTACATTTGTGTTAGAATTTTAAAAGATATTATATATAACACATTGTCAGTAGAGCTTAGAGCATTATAAGAACTCAATAAAGACTGGATGTGCATAGTTATTATTATTGACCAACATTGCTACTTTTTAAAAATACTCTAGCAATTGAGAGAATTATAGGTTAATAATGTGATTACTAAGTGACTCAATTCAGATCATAGAAAATCAGGATAACCAATTCTCCCAGTTTACTGGGAGCTAAGGAACTAAGTTCCTGAGACTCAGGACTTTCAATGCTAAAACTGTTGGTGCTAGAATTCCCAGACAAACCAGGAGTTGGACCCTATGTAAAATAGGAAAAAGGTAGCAGGGTGGAGGGAAGCACAGGAGATAAAAATCATTTAGTCGCTGTTGTCTTTCAACCATTATTAACATGCTCTGAACTAGAAATAACATCACCATCAGCTTCCTCTCTAACCCCCAAGAGCAATCACTCTTATTAAGCCAGACGTTTCCTGAAGAGACTGTTGCCTTCAAGACTTAAAACTGCTTCAACTTCAGGTTTTTAGTTGTTTTGTGCTTACTATTCTAGAACGTAAATAATGTATAAATACTACTGAATAGTTTTTCTTAAGTAAGTAGGGAATTTCAGGAGAGAAATGGAAACTTTAACCAAGGAGCAAATGGGAATTCCAAAAATGAAAAAAAGCTACTGGAAAGGAAAACTTAACTATGAGCTTAAGAGCAGATTGGAGACGGTAGAAGAAAATCAGTGAATGTAAAGACAGATCGACAAAAAGAATTCAACCTCTAAAATGAGATACTGGGCTTCCCTGGTGGCGCAGTGGTTGAGAATCTGCCTGCCAATGCAGGGGACACGGGTTCGAGCCCTGGTCTGGGAAGATCCCACATGCCACGGAGCAACTGGGCCCGTGAGCCACAATTGCTGAGCCTGCGCGTCTGGAGCCTGTGCTCCGCAACAAGAGAGGCCGCGATGGTGAGAGGCCTGCGCACCGCGATGAAGAGTGGTCCCCACTTGCCGCAACTAGAGAAAGCCCTCGCACAGAAATGAAGACTCAATACAGTCACAAATAAATAAATAAAAGAACGTGAATAAAATGAGATACTAAAGACTGAAATAAAATAAACAGAAATTCAGGAAACTGTGGGACAACATGAAATAAAATAAAAAACCCTTAGCAAAACTAATCAAGAAAAAAGAAAGAAAACACAAATTATCAATATGAGGAATGGACGAGAATACAAATATTATTACAAGGCCTACAGTAATAAGGGAAGAAATGCTCCTCTCTTTACATTGTTCTCATTGGAATACCCATACATCTACAATAAAGGTACTTCTTAATTTGGTAATCATTTATTTTGACTATAAAAATCAATAATAGCTGCATATATCTTT
Organism: Balaenoptera acutorostrata; assembly: GCF_949987535.1. Lineage (NCBI taxonomy): Eukaryota > Metazoa > Chordata > Mammalia > Artiodactyla > Balaenopteridae > Balaenoptera > Balaenoptera acutorostrata. The sequence goes on from NC_080081.1 coordinate 16,286,933, forward strand.
CAAAATTATTTATGACTTCTTTGTCTTAATTTACTTGCTGACCCTTATACATTAAATGAGTAAGTTTCTTTTTTATATACTCCTTTCACAATTATTTCATAATTAGCTAAAATAATTGTAACCAATTAACCTGCTAATTTTGGGAAGGTTCTAAACTATTTTATATGGCTCTACCGTTTCATATAATTCCACTTTCCTCATGGCTCCTTAGCCAGTTTTCTTAACAAAAAACCAACAAGGTCTGGGATACTTTAAAATTCTGTTTCTTACTGCCCATCTCCCTAGTATAAATTATGAAGATGGATATCACTACTAGCAGCATTTTTATTTCTTAAAAGAATTAGATGCATTTGCATTCAAAATAATTCAAATTCCACATACATTCAACTTCATAGATATACTTATATACTTTGTAAGGTAAAATTATCAAATAAAGCATTCTATAACATAAATGTAATTCTCATACTAGAAAGCTAGCATATAACATCTGCATGGAATCTTTGCCATTAAAAGAAAACTGACTAAACTCATTTAAGAAAGCAAGTTCCCTTTATGTTATTACATAAAGGGAAGGCTTACAGGTTTAACATAACATTTTCAGGTTCCACTTGTACCAGGTGTTTGAAAAAATACTACTGACTTCACTAGCTGCCAGTGTGTCATTCCCCCTCCAAATTTTGTTTGATTTGTTAGTATACACATAGATTTTCAAAGTAGGTTTCCTGTTCTTTCCCCTGTGCATAATGCCCTTGATATAGAATTTCCACACCCATGGCTGTAAAAAACGTTTAAACAGAGAAAATTTTGGTATGTTTGAAACTGGGATCCATCATTCACTGACATTCCACCAAGAGGCTATATTTAAACCTTTACGTGTCTTGCCCTATCAGAGGAGCAGTTTGGCATTTGGTATTTGGAGACAGCTATAAAGCTGCACCATCTGTACCACTCTGTTTCAAGAGTGGCATCAGTTTTTATCCTTGTTAGATCCTGCAGGAATACTCTGCTAAAACTCAGCACATACATGACTCAGTTATAATTCAGTCATCTAACTGTGGCCAAGGGTATACATGGCAGACAGAAGCACTTGTGTTCATATACTTGGTAAAAAAAACAACTGTTGCCTGATATTCAATCACAGAGGCATGAAGTTTCTGAGTCACATTGGCTGATAAAATATCTGGTTATGGTGGTGTCTCAAAATTTACTTGGGCAGTTTGCCTCTAAGGAAATATTCCAGACTCGATCTGACAATAAAAACATTTTTGTTCATTGATGAATTTCATTTGGGAAGGCAAAATGTAAAGTTACCTATCACGTTTGCTATGTATAGAAATTAGAGGTCCAAATATAGTTTATAGATTGACTTCTTTTCCTTTAAAAATAAATTTAAAGAAAAATATTTCTTGGGACTTCCCTGGTGGCACAGTGGTTGAGAATCCGCCTGCCAATTCAGGGGACACAGGTTCGAGCCCTGGTCCGGGAAGATCCCACATGCTGTGGAGCAACTAAGCCCATGTGCCACAACAACTGAGACTGCGTGCTAGAGCACGCAAGCCACAACTACTGGAGCCCACATGCCACAACTACTGAAGCCCGCAAGCCTAGAGCCCGTGCTCTGCAACAAGAGAAGCCACCACAATGAGAAGCCCGTGCACAGAAATGAAGAGAGGCCCCCACTCGCCACAACTAGAGAAAGCCTGTGTGCAGCAATGAAGACCCAATGCAGCCAAAAATAAATAAATAAATAAATTTCTTTAACAAAAAGTGGAATCTTAAAAAAAAAATGATATAAATGAAGTTACTTTCAAAATAGAAATAGACACACAGACATAGAAAACAAATGTATGGTTACCAAAGGGGAGTGGGGAGAGGGATAAATTAGGACTTTGGGATTAAAATATACATACTACTATATATAAAATAGATAAGCAACAAGTACCTACTGTATAGCACGGGGAACTATATACTCAATATCTTGTAATAAAATATAATGGAAGAGAATGTAAAAAAAGAATATATATGTATCTGAATCACTTTGCTGTATATCTGAAACTAACACACATTGTAAATCAACTATATTTCAATAAGAATTTTTAAAAAATAAAAAATAAAAATAATTACTAAAGTTAAAAAAAAAGCGCTTGGTGGGTCAGAGCATTAGATAAGACTAGAGAACTATAAGTAGGAAAGAAAATAGTGCATCTGAGGAAAAAACATAAAGCGGGGGAGGGTCTACAAATAAATGAAAAAAGAATGATACCAACTGACCTTTACTTCCTTTGAACATATAAAAATAATAAATGAGCTGAAACAGCATGTGAAATTCAAAATTTTCATTGGCAAGCCACTCTTTCATGGCTGTGACAGCTGTTAAACAGTGGAATGGGTGACCGGGTAAAACAGATTTTCATTCTCTAGATGGGTAGACGTGAGACGTTGCATGAAGAGAAAAACCATCTCTCAATGTCCTATCCAAATTTAAAAGGCCTTAGCTTTGAGAATTCCTTTGAGATAAAATTATAAGTAACTAAAACTATTTTTATTACTTGACTTTTTTTTTTAATTTGTTTATTTATTTATTTTTGGTTGTGTTGGGTCTTCGTTTCTGTGCGAGGGCTTTCTCTAGTTGCGGCGAGCGGGGGCCACTCTTCATCGTGGTGCGCGGGCCTCTCACTATCGCGGCCTCTCTTGTTGCGGAGCACAGGCTCCAGACGCACAGGCTCAGTAGTTGTGGCTCACGGGCCCAGTTGCTCCGCGGCATGTGGGATCTTCCCTGACCAGGGCACGAACCCGTGTGCCCTGCACTGGCAGGCAGCTTCTCAACCACTGCGCCACCAGGGAAGCCCTACTTGACAACTTTTGATGCTCTAAAGGTTCCTAGAGGAGTTTGGATAGCCTAAGTTTGAAAAGAATTGAACTTGGGGTTTGGCGTTAAAATCTACTTAATATTACTTGACAGTAAAGTTTAACTTCCTTAACCTCCTCCAGTCTTTTTCCACATCAAAAAAAAGTATATATATATATTATTCATGTATAATATCTATTATAACATATGTATTGTATATATAAGACCGTATACATCATAGAATTGAGAACATTAAATTTAAAATCCACATAAAATAATTGGCACAATCCCTGTGTTATTATTAAGAAGATAAAAACATGCATGTGAAATGGCATGAAGAGCTGCCAGAAACCAAAATTCATTCGTATACTGGTTAGTTTTAGAGTTCAGTTATCTTTCTGGTGTTATTTACTCTTCATGGTGACATAACGTGTAAACTTGTTTAGAGAAGAATACAACTGCACATGCAATTTCTTTTAATTTACCTTAGAAGATTTCTTCTAGAAGCCTAATACATTCTAGGATGCGACAGACACAGAACAGACAGAGTCGCATATGATATTGATAACTAAGGATACTTTCAGAGAAGCCAGTGGTGCCCAGGAATTGAGGAATTGAGGAATTGAGGTTAGCAAACCACTGACCTCATTCATCATATTCCGACAACTGCCTAAACAAAGTGTCTGCTTCTCTCTCTAAAAGCCGCTGCTTTATGTGTAAATGTGCCAGGTGCATGGACACGATTTCTAGACATCAGTATGTCTTCTTGAATCAGTATTCCAGAATTTCCCCCTAAGTACTTGAATATTATGAGTTGCATATAAAGAAACATGAATGTTATATTTTTAAAACTAGGCTATTCTAACCCAAATTGAAATAACTTAACAACTCTAAGTAAAATCATTCCCTCTGGCAGATGTATTTTTATATGGAGTTAAATAAGTATTCTCGTGCATACACAAAACGTGATATTCAAAGTCTTAGCAAATATCTCCTTAAACAAACAAAAATATCCATATTGTTGAACATTTATTTATTGCCAACATACTGGACTCAGACATAGGATGAAAAACCCTCTTCTTTGGAAAAAGAGGGTTTAAGTGCTTAAAGGGGGAAGGGCGATCAACCAGTCCTAGAAGTTTAAATCCAGTTTCTCCTATAGAAATTGATGGAGGCAATAAAGGATCCATCTTTTCTCTATGAAGTTCTCTCAAGGATAGAAGGAGAGAGAGTTGCAAACTCAAAAGCCACTGGTCCTCCTTCTACTCTAGAGAAATCAAATTCTCCACAAGTGTGTTAATAAACATCACTGTAATGACCTAGATGGGTGGAATGTGGGGGCGGGAGGGAGGTCCAAGAGGGAGAGGCTATAGGTACACATATAGCTGATTCACTTCACTGTACAGCAGAAACTAACACAACATTGTAAAGCAATTTGACTACAATAAAAAAATTAATTAATTAATTAACATACCCTAATATATTGGCTGAGTTTAGGGGCAGGCTCTTGTTCTGTTATTTGAGTTCAGTAATGATTGCAAAGTTATGATGCATGCTGGCAGGGGGCAGAGGGCAGGCGACAGGGAAAGAGGTGAGACAAATTTGTTGTGGAGACTAGCCTGGGATCATTGTCGAGCTCCATGCATTAATATGACATTGTACACACTGCTATAGTTAAAATAGATAACCAACAAGGACCTACTGTGTAGCACAGGAAACTCTGCTCAATACTCTGTAATAACCTAAAATGGAAAAGAATTTGAGAAAGAATAGATACATGTATATGTATAACTGAATCACTTTGCTGTACACCTGAAACTAACACAACATTGTTAATCAACTATACTCCAATATAAAACAAAAACAAGCAAAAAAAACACCTCATGACATTGTAAAAGAGATCAACCGAACGTTGAAACCTTGCAAAGAAATTCACCACTATTCAATAAGCATGGATTAGAACCAAGACAGGAAAATATATTACAGTGTTTCTATAAAATCTTTCAATTAGACAAACAGGAAGAGGTGAGATGTATTTTTAATTTGTTTCTTGTGAAGTTACTAGAAAAAGTCAACTCTAACAGATTTAAAATGTCTGAGATCAATTAGGACTTCTATATTGTTTTCCTTTTCTTAAACTGGAGTTCTAATGGTGGTTATGGGCGTTATCTTGTTTTTCCTCCATTAAGTTTAAATTTATCATTTAGCCCAGTAACTCTCAACCTGCCTGCACAATGCAATCACCTGGAGGGGCGTTTAGAGGATGCCGATGTCCAGGCCCCATGCCGAGGGATTCTGATTTAATTGGTCTTGAATATAGTATGGCCATTGGTGTCTGTTAATGGCTCCCCAGGAGATTCTAACGTGCCAGGTTTGAGAACCATTGATTTAGCCCTTAGTTTGCAGGACTGTGAAGTGATATGTCTGCCTGAACAGGTGGGGCGAGGTATCACTCAGAGAAACTGGAGACCCAGGCTCCCTCCTTGCTTCCATATGCAATACCTGATTTGGATGGCATCCCTTTGGGAAGGAGCTGTGTGTCTGTGGTTGTACGAATTACGTTAAAGGAATTCTGAATTAGGGTCTGAAAGAGTCATTTGCCTCTTTCTGGTGGCTTAACCTGTGTAGTATAAGTTAGAAGGAATTTGCAGCCAGAATTTACACGCTGTGAAGAAAGCCAGTTTGTAGCAAAGGAGAAAAGTGACATTTGAGTCCCTAGTTGTGGTTGTCTCCAAGGCCTACCTACACCACTCAACTTCCTGAAGCTTAGCTGTTTCTTGAAACAGACCGGCTCCTTTTCTTTTCAATAAATTCTGTTTTTGTTTAAAGAAAAAGATTCCACAGAGCAAAATTTTCAGAACCTGCAAAGCATGTCTTTATTTCCTAAAATAACTCAATGAAAAAAGAATTAAGGCAACACTACTGATAGTTTTTAAAACATGTAGGTGTTTTCAATTTTTTAAAAAAATAAAACAGTTAGAATACTTTTCTGCATTTTCAGTATCTTATCTGAATGTCCTGGAGCCATATTTAACCAAAAAGAAACATGCAGCCTTCACTTAAAGGTGGTTCCTGAGTGACCTTCCCTGAGTGTGCACATGCATATTTAAATGGAGGGACTGAGGAAACCTCTAGTATTTGTGAACTTCTTTGGTTTTTCACATAAACTTAACACTTCTCTATGAATGCACATTTTCAAGGAAGTCCTAAAGCAGAAACATCTGCTAACCTGCAATTATGAGTGCTGACAGTATATCATCCGAGTACACAGAAGCAGGTTCAAAAAATGTGATTTGTTGGGAAATGATGACAGACCTAAGAACAGAGTGTAATCATCCAAAGGTACACTCATGCATTTTTAATGTATTCAGGTATTTGGACTGAACTTAAGATACTAAAGATGCCTATTAACACTAGGCAATTATTGAATTGACTAGGAATGTTTTAAAAAAAAAAACACGCATATGTGGCCTTTTATCTGAGTAGTCAGTGGCTACTGATAGCCTTGGAAAATGGATTTGATCAGACTTCTGCTTCCAAAAATTATGGTCAGAATTTTGCTATGTATATATATATAGCACTTGACATTATTTTTTTCCTACCAGAAAACTGAATTCCTTCTATGTTTTTTATCTGTCTTCCCAGTGTGTCAAAAGTGTGTGTGTGTGTATTCACAGCTCTAAGGACTTTTTTCATTTTTTTTCATTTCATTTCACTTATTTGGAGAGCATGATTATAGCGAAGGCTCATTCTAAGGCTGGGCTGTAACAGAATGCAATCATTTGACACAACTAATTGACTACTATTTCCTAAGAAGTTTATATAACACATTTGTGTGAAACCCAGTTCTTTTCTAGAGCAAAGAACCTGATGGTAAGGGTCTTTATTTTGAAAACCCAATTATGTAGATTCATCTATAACATTTCTCACATTGCTTTCTCAATATCTACTTGGGAAAATAAAACCGTATTTACAAGTTTTGGGCTACAAAATTACCTTACATCAATTCAGATTCCTTAGATATCCTCCTAAATAAAGATTTAGTATAGACAATTTGAATTGCAGCAGAAAGAGATTTGGAATCCAATTATTTGGTAACTCAACCCTTGAGGATTATGAAAAATAGGAATTTTGCATCAAGTATTTTTATTTCCTTTTTCTAAGACAATAATTTCAGTGCAATATCTATTCCTGAAGGCTTCATTATTTTATTTGAAGGAAGATAATATATGCAATTCTTAAAATATGGGTATCTATTCACCAGAACTATATGTAGATACTGAATCACATAATGTACTATGAAATAAAGTTACAAAAGATCTTGGATATTTAAAATATTGCATTTTAACCACATGACAGGAGTTGCTTCCCTTTTCTTCCTATAATAATAGATTTCTGGTCTACATAAACATAGCTGTCCAGGATTCTTTAATTGAAGCTGACAGCTGCCCTTAACTATATACATATGGGGTACTTCATCTGCATTCCAGAATAATTCTGGATTTCTCAAGGAAGAAAGCTAAAGAGAAATTTCATAAAACTTAATAGAAGCTAAATTGGCCTAAGAGTCTTAGCACTGTCATAAACAGCAGAGAATCAAAATCTCACCATTCATTTGTAGATTTTTTCATTACTTCTGAAAAGACAATTTATAGTTTGTGTATAACCATCCAAATGAAAAAACACCAGGAGTTGTGTTTGATTTAGAGTCTATTTTACAAAGTAAGCTAAAACTCTTTTAAATACTACCCTTCACAAAAAAGTGAAGGAAAACAGTTGGACAAAATAATTTAAAAAATATACGACATTAAATCATATGAAATCATTGACATTCTATGACTTTTGACCCACAAAGATAGTAGATTCATACGATTCAACTTAATATTATTTGATTATGCGATTGAAAGAGATGACTAAAAGCCACTCATTACCTATTGATCTTACTGTAAGGCTCCTTTGAAAATTTTGAAAGGAAATATAAAGATGCTAAGAGTCAACAACAAAATCAGTTATAGAATTTATTTTGCCATTTACAGAAACAAAGCCTTAATGTACTGCACTTTTCACCACTGAACAGATTCAAAAGAGGCTGGACAGCCATCACGGGGCAAAAGGAAGTTTGGTATTAGATACATGATATCACTACATAACTTTTAGGTACCTTCCAATCACGTGACCCTGCATTCGGGGGTATAATAACTATACTATCTTGGTGTATGTTACAAAGTTAACATGTGGAGTATTTACTTAATGAACATTGATGCTCAAACTAGAGCAAATGGGATACTGACCTGGTCTAACATAAAATACCATGGTCAGAGGCTAATGCCTTGATCTTATTTGCTAGACTGTAGTAGCAAAAACACTTTTATCAGTCTATGGAATACTGCCTATGCAGTTCACAGCTGTCAGTATCATATCATCAGCGTGGACACCATTAAGTATCTGTGCCTCAGTTTAAAGATAATAAAGTGTCAGCTAAATGAGGCCAAAGATAATCACAGATGATCACAACACATCACTTCCACTCTGGGATGTATTGCTAAGATCATGCTACAAGCTCAGTAAAGAAAATTATTCCTTATTTCCTGTGTGAATATATTTAATAATGTCATCACTTCATTCTCGTAGGTTGGTAACTTCAACACTCAAAAGTTGATTCCTTTTTCTCTTCAGTAATTTTCTTTCAACAAGATACGTGAGAAGCCTTATGCCTCTATCATATGATTGCAAGAAGAAAAAATATCCAATGAGCAGGAGCTCTTATTATGGGGGAGGTGATAGGTTGCAGGGCACACAGGTGGATGGGCTGGACTTGGAATGTATGAGGGGCACCTCTGCCATTTTAACAGAAGAAAAGGAGAGAAGCAAGAGTGTAGATGAGGGCGACTCATGTATCTTTTCCTTCATAATGTCTTCACTGAACCACTTTCCAGATAGGTGCCAATATCCTGCAGCCCGTTTGGGAAGGAGTCTTTCCTCGCAGTCTCTGCCAAGGTAAGAGTCCCATAGTTAGGCAGCAAGCCATTTGCTTTCAAATCCCTGGATGGTGGTGACTGCACCAGGAATGGGTATCTAATCCACAGACACCAGATGATGGGCTGCCCACTCAGGGCGGTGACCAGCTGGCCCACTAGATTGTCTCTCAAGACTTTGAACAAGGAAAGATAGAGAGCCACGCTGTTGGTCCTGAGAGCAGAAATTGACATATGAGCAAGAAAAAAACAATGAGTGAACTGAAATTGCAAATAAGCTAAAGTTTGAATAAGCAAAAGATTTGTGATTTGAAGTAAACAATTTGCAGCGACAGTAATGGAAGAATCACAGATTGAAAGGACTTTAGTATTCATGATGGGGAGGACCCAATGAACCCTCTTAACTCAGAGCATCATGAGATGATCCAGACCCCAGAAGAATCTGAGCCTCCTCCACATCCTAAATTGTATCCAGTCCCAGCAGGCCTCAGGCTATCCCTGAGTTCCCGCGAGTTCCTAATAATAACCTTCCCCAGCTAAGTCTCATCTCCTTCTCATGAATAACCATAGCTCCTTCTGTTTTCTTTAAATTTCTCACAAAACTCACCACTTTCTACCTTGTACCATAGACATTTCAACACTTGTCTTAAATCCCTTCCAGACATCAACCTCAATGAAGACACAACTAAGGGCAGCCTATCCTTGCCCACAAGAGGTGCATAATAAATATTCATTGAAGAAACATCCATTTTATAAAGAAGTATTTATAATCACATTTATTCACGTAAGAATATTTTTCAACCTTAAAGAAAGAAATGCTTGAATGACATATAAAATATAACTTTGCATATATTGGGGCACATAACCCAGTTTTTTCACTCCAACACATGGTATTTAAAGATAGTTCAGCTTATTAAACGTAGATGGATAGTCAAAGAAATTCCAAGGCCATATCTTGATAACCCCATTAATGTCACAGAGAATCTATGAGTCAGTGGGTCTCTAGGGTAACTGAATACTTTTTAATGGGGGTCTCACATACACTTATGTTGACATGGTATTAGCCTCGTGTTTTAGCATAAATGCTATCATAGCAAGGAAGATTTCACTATTACTTTGTTTTTCAAGCACAAGTTTTGTTTGCTGTTATTTTTTTTTCACGTCATGATAATAGGTAACCAAAAAGACTCATTATTTCCTCACTCTCTCAACATCATGATACAGGATGCTAGGGATACAACCTCCTGGCACTTCTATCTAAAATTATAATCTGTTTCATCTAAAATTATAATGATAACAAGTTTCTCACAAGTTATAGGGCCTAATTAATATTTTAATGAAACACTCAACAAGAAAATATCATCATTATCATTCATTATGAGGGGGGAATGAAAATAAACTTAAAAGACTATCAGATTCAAACGAGAATTTTAGTTTGATAGCCCAATAAGGAAAAATCAGAGGGGAAAAACACATATGGTTAATAAAACATGCAGGAATTACTTTCCCATCTGCATTCTTTTAGCTTTTTCTCATCCCAAACTGTTGATGACATCATTATGGAACAGATTTCTGGCGATGGATGACATTAAGCACAAATTTGCCAAGAAAAACTGACTAAAGTACATTGTTGGCCAGTTTACAAACAATCCGCAGTGTTCACTCTTCCAATGGGGAAATTGTCTTCAGTTTATACTTATTAATGAAAAAACAGAATATAAACTAAAAACATAGTTTGGGATTACCTTTTCAACAACTTTTACTAAATACAAGCACATTACCTCAGGTCATTAATCAATTTGATTAATGATCTTCAGTAAATTCACAAGCCATTTTATTTGGTCATATCATTTGACGTGACAAGAGGAATATCTCTATAGTTTACCATTTGGCTCTCTTTTTATCCCTGAATTCTATAGTACTAATAGAGGGAGCTTCCCCTCAAAAATTGGTTTTTGTGCTTATAAATTTGCAGACTCTTTTAAAACTAAAAATCATGTTAAAATGTCTAAAGGGAATGCCATTCCAACGGAAATGATTTCCTTCATATACTAGAGCGTCTTCCCTTCTGTAACTGTGTGTATTTGAGGATGGTGGGGACCAGATTAGTCCTTTGTAGTATTTTTTTTTTCTTTTAAATGGCTAGCAGATGTGTGCTTAGTGTGATGATAAAAAACTGTCATGTGGGACTTCCCTGGTGGCACAGTGGTTAAGAATCCGTCTGCCAATGTAGGGAACTCGGGTTCAAGCCCTGGTCCAGGAAGATCCCACATGCTGCAGAGCAACTAAGCCTGTGTGTCACAACTACTGGGCCTGCGCTCTAGAGCCCGCGAGCCACAACTACTGAGCCCGCGAGCTGCAACTACTGAAGCCCGTGCACCTAGAGCCTGTGCTCTGCAGCAAGAGAAGCCACCGCAATGAGAAGCCCACGCACCGCAACGAAGAGTAGCCCCCGCTCACCGCAACTAGAGAAAGCCCGCACGCAGCAAGGAAGACCCAACGCAGCCAAAAATAAATACATAAATAGGAAAAAAACTGTCATGTTAGACTCTGAAGAATAGAAAGATACACCTCTTGCTATCATTTATCCAAGGCCAATTCAAAATAAAACAGACCATTCTTTACTTCCCAGCAACTAATTATAAGTCCAGAAGTGCTCTGAATTGAGAAATAAATGATGTTTCCTACACTGTAAACATATACCCATGAAGAGCATATTATTTTCCCTGGAAAGGGAAGGGTGATAGGCAGTAAATGAGGACATTCTAAAACACGGCAGAGCAAGATGGGATCTGAGCCATATGACCAATGAGCCTTCCTTGTTCCTTGTTGGGCAGGCCTGGTGTCCAAGTGTTAACAGAGAAATGATCACTTCTTGGGTTATTAAAATAGACAAAAATCTTCTCCAAGGTTGTCTCCCCTTTGCCAAAAGCAGAGACATTTTCTATCAGTTTAGGGATAATGGTTCTTATTTCTTCTCTCTTAGCTGGAAGGAATTTTGGTACATAACCAACTATGTAACCTTTGGTTCAGATGCACCTACTGTGTTTCCAACAGAAATTTTAAAAATCATTTTTTTATGCATTCATGTCAATTTAAAAGATTGGTCCTCTACAAAATACCCAGCAAAAGAACACAGTAGAATCTCACCATATTTTAACTTGGAACTGATCATGAAACATTAAGGTCAGAATATTTTCAGAAAAAGCATCTGAGCCATTTCTGAAGTGAGACTTTTTCCTTTGGGCCCGGTCCAGAGGCCGGCTTCTGTGCTCCCACTCCTCTGCCCCCGACACACCCCCCTCACATTCTTACCCCCTCTCTCCACCCCGACGTCCCTTGTACATTTCCATTTCTTGTTCTTCTCTCCAACCTTTCTATAACCCCACTATTGCACCCTTTGCTTTTGTTCTATCGCTTTGAAATGTTCTCAAGTGAAATCTGTGGCATGCTGAAAGAATTTTGGCTGTGTGTTTAATAAGAGGGTTCACTGAATAGGACTGCATTTGACTAAGTTCCACCAAACTACTTCATTTGGGGAAAGAATGCAGGAAAGAAATGTCTGCTTCTGGGCCACTAGTTATTTATTAATTTGTTTGCTCCTGATTACAAAAGTATTGATAATACGTGATCACAATACAGAAAAACAAAAACAAAACCTGAGTCACCCATAATCTCACCACAGCGATGGTTAACCATTGTTCCTATTTCAATATATTTCATTCCTTTTAATTTCTCTGCCTACCCAAAGAGTCTTAAAAAAGTATCCTGTAATCCTACTGTTTACACAAATTATAATCTGCTTATTTATTTTAATAAAATGCAATGAACATTTTCCTATTCCATTAATTGTCCTTAAAGCATAAACTTTGCTCTTTGGATGCATAACTATTACATAATATGAAAATATCATAATGTATTTAAGTAGTACTTATTTTCTAAATGATCACTGTTGTAAGTAATGCTGTGACACATATGCAGATGATTTCTTTAGATGGTTAAGAAGTGGATTCCAGTGAAAATACTACATTAAGGTCAATTAGAGTAATAAAAACAAATATATATATATGTCTTCTAGTGATGACTCTCAAGAATGACCTTATTTGGTATTTTAAAAATTTTCTAGAATAAGTAAAATTTCCAAACTTCGAATGGTATAAACTTTTTAAAATAATGAAGTAGCTTAGTCTAAAGGAAATAAAGTACAGATTAATTTCCAAAGGCTCACAGGTTGAAAAGTAGGAGGTAAGCTTTAATGGGGAACTGGACAAGATAATGTATTTAGTGAGAACTAATATATTCCATATTTACAAGCTGATGGGATTACATAGTTTAAAGTGATAAATTGCCACTCAGAACAAGGACACAGGAATCATTAACGCCTGTTTTCTGAAGACAGAAGTTCAATGCCCCACTGAGAGCAGGGAGATGTGGATGTATTGAATAATACTCAACTCAGGAAAAGGCCCAGGGGTTTGGAGTACGGGAGAAGCTCAGCTAGCATGCTCTTGGGCATGGAGATGTGCTGCATGAGGTGATATATAACATTTGGAGGCTAAGAAGAGATTTGTTTGAGGTCCATTAAGTCATGAATATGCTTTTACTAAATGTTCAGCGAGGAGACTGGAATTTGTGAATGAATAAAAATAAGTATATTAAGCAATGAACATGAAATTCAAGGAACTCACTGCATATGAATATATATGGCCCAAGAATATAATAATCACTAAAGAACCATGGATACAATATCCATTCATATTTTAATGAAGACGATAGTTCCAACCTACTTGCCTTCCAGTTTCATTCTCTGACATTTTCCAGATTTGTAGTGAAAACATGTTTTACCTTTAAGTGAAGCTCACAGATCAAGTGAAAACAGGTGTGAACCTGTTTTAGTTGGCAAGTAAATATTTTCCTTAGAATTCTGTAACATCTCACCTCTCATGCTTTTCTCTTAATATACTAAAGCTGATGAAACTACTGCTAGTGCTGAAATTCTTAGAAAAATGGTAAAATTCTGTTAAACAATCTTCCCTAGCAAATTATGCCCTGTTTTGTTTTTCTTTTTTTTCCCTTTAATCGGTCAACTACAATCTGACAGCAGTTAGTAAAAGGCTTTAGTCCCTGTAGCCCCTGGCTAGCCCTGAAGGCCGAAAAATAAGGGGTGAGAGATAGGAATGACCTAAAATCTTGGTTTTCTTAACAGGATCTAGTCAGAGAAATAAAAATTAAATACTTGAAAAAATTAGTTTATAAAAATATCCAACTAGATGTGTTTTAAGCCCTTCCTATAAAATTCATTGTGCTGTTTTATTCCTGAAAAACAAATCTGTATATGTCATGTGACTTGTATCACCTGTTTTTTAAACAATGTCTTGATATACTTTGAGATCTGAACAATAAATGCAGAGAAGGTTACTAATATGTCCAAGTGGAAGGCAGGCTTTGAGTTCTTCTGCTGGTCGTCCCCAGTTAAACAAGAACCACTTGCATGTGCCTTGGACCTGCCCTGGTGTGATGAAGGGAGCAACCTAGGACTGTAAGACAGCAGCCCAACAATTACAGCTTCTGACTCTGAGCACATACTCTTGTATAAAGTTTTCATGCAATGACTCATTAAAAACTCACCCTCAGTGAGGTAAATAGTATTAAATAGTATTGTCATCCCCATTTTTTTTTTATTGGAGTATAATTGCTTTACAATGTTGTATTAGTTTCTGCTGTACAACGAAGTGAATCATCTATATGTATACATATGTCCCCTCCCTCTGGGACCTCCCTCCCACTCCCCCCTCCATCCCACACATCTAGGTCATCACAGAGCACTGAGCTGAGCTCCCTGTGCTATACAGAAGGTTCCCACTAGCTATCTATTTTATACACGGTAGTATATAAATGTCAATCCTAATCTCCCAGTTCATCCACCCTCCCCTTCCCCCACCTGTGTCTGCATGTCCGTTCTCTAAGTCTGCGTCTCTATTCCTGCAAATAGGTTCACCTCTATCATTTTTTAGATTCCACATATATGCGTTGATATACGATATTTGTTTTTCTCTTTCTGACCTGCTTCATCTGTATGACAGATTCTAGGTCCATCCACATCTCTACAAATGACCCAATTTCATTCCTTTTTTTATGGCTGAGTAATATTCCATGTGAGGAAATGATGTCTGAAGTATGCTGCTCAAAGGTGGATAATAAGCATGGTAAACAGTAGAGCCCTACATCAAGCCCAGGCAGTCTGAATGCAGTGTGCCTGGCACACACCCTTCTATGCTGAGCCACACTTACTCTCAGTCAACAGTTGCCTGAATCCCATCTGTGCCCTTGCCGCATTTTCCCTTGCAGTGGAGGACATGTGTTAGGTGAATAGCATGGCTTCCCCCAAGAGTGGGTGTGTGGGCATGAGCAATGAGATACAATTGTGAAGGCAGCATGGGAGAAAAGAGATAATATTCCTTCTAAAAAAAGGATGCACTATTTAACCCCTTATGTAAAAGTATACATATGTATGTATGTATAAAAAAATGAGACATATGAAAGGACAGTGTCCAAAATGTTAAGTGGTTGCCTCATCAACTGTATTCCAGTGGACATTTTTCCTCTTCCTTACATCTCTGTGAATGATGCACATGCTTTACAAAGAACACACATGATTTAAAGAATCAGAAAAGAAGTAATGCTATTTTAATTCCACCCACCACACCCCACCATAAAAAGGGAAAATATTTTCTTTGTCATAGGAAAATGCTTCCTTCACTGCTTTTATTCTGTCCCTTCTCCCTAAAAAATGGCTATAGAATGCTTCATCTTTCGTTTGTTCAGAGTCCCTACATGCTATTTTATATCATCAGTTTTGATCCTTCCATGGTAGGAAGCAATGTATTTTTTTGGTAAAGAGCACACATTTAGGAAACAGACTTAAATTTGAATCTCTACTTACAAGGTGTATAATCTTAGAGAAGTTATCCTTTCTAAGCCTCAATATTCTTCTATATAAAATGGGGATAACCTCTGCCTCATAGGTTTGCTATGGAAAATAGATAACGTACCTGGCACACAGTAATTACACAATGATTCATCATTTATTATTATTAATTATTATTATTATCATCATCATCTATAGTAACCTTGAGAGTGCACACTAGCATACTCTCCAATGGTGTGTGCTATTGCATATGGCTAAAATAAGTGTTTTTAACTTTTTTTGTGCATGGATCCTTTTGGCATTCTCCTGAAGTCTATGGACAACTTCTCAGAATAATGTCTGAAAAAATGCCTAAAATAAAACACATATTATTACAAAGGAAACAATTATGCTGGATTGAAATTATCAAGACATTTTTAATTGTGATAGATGTGGTTCTTTATTAACACATTAAACAATAAGATCTGGCAGCAGAGCTAATTGCTAATAATTATTGGGAAGTAGTGATGAATGTTAATGACATTTTGAGATATTTGCACCTACAAATGTAACGTACTATGAATATATGTGTGAATTCTATTGGTGATAAAGTTATAGCTACTGCTAATTCTACAGTTGTTTGTTGTCTACTTTCATAATTAATGAAAATGCTAAATTTCTTAAAATAAAGATGAAAAACTTCCCATTCCAGATTGCAAAATCTGTGAGCTCTGTCTACAAACCCCCTCGGCTTCAAAACTGGGGATATAAGATTACTTTTTCCAAGAGATCACTCATTCTGGCTTTGCCATCCAAAAAATGACAATGATTTTAAACTTGGCATCATCCATGACTCCTTTGCTTCTTTCACAGGGGAAAACTAAACTGTCACTAAACCTTTTACAATCTAGTTCCAAATATTTGTAGAATATGACCATTGTTACTACCTTCGTGATCCCACCAGGAACCAAGCAACCACCTTCTCCTACCTAGTTTATTTCAAGGCCTCCTGACTACTCTCCCTGCTTCTACTCTCGACCCCAGCCCCATAATCTATTCTCAAAATAAGTCATATAACATTATGGATCTCTTGAAACTTTGCTATAATGCCCCACTTCTCTAGGAGAAAGTTTCAAAACCTTCACTTCTCCACAAGGCCCTACATGATTTTCCAAAGCTCTTCAAGGATTCTTATTTCCTACTATGTCACCCCACCCCACTTTAGCCACACTGGTGTTCTTAAAGCTCAAGGAATATTCCAAGCATGCTCCGGCCTCAGGGCCTTTGCACTAACTCTCCTCTCAGCCTGGGATACTGTGCTCAATGTCTCCGCCAGTGAGGCATTCCCTAAGTGCCCACTTGAAAATATCACCCCTACCCCCTTTCATTCTCCCCTCATCCTTGCTTTATTTTTCTCATGTACCTAGAATTATCTGACAAACTTTAATTTTTAAATTTTTTATTTCTTTATTGTTTCTTACCTTCACTAGAATGTAGCACCATGATGGCAGATCATTTTGTTGTTCTTTCACTTTTGTTTTTTGTTCTGCTATAATCCTTAGCATCTAGTATTTAGTTCCAAAAAGGGAGCTAAATAAGTGTTGACTGAGTAGATGAATATTGCTATTAACTTATACAAATATTTTTGGAATAAGTAATGATTATAATAGGGAAATAAAACTTAGATAAATATTAACCAGTTATTCTGACACATTATTATACATGTAAAATGAACTTTATACCATTTTCTATGATTTCATTTTAAAAGCCCATTCTCAAGGTATAAGCGGTCATTGTTGATTTTCATATACAGTTATAATTTGTTGTCATCTTTAATCAAGTTCAACTGTAACTCTGACACTTGTTTCCATAATAAAACCTAAAATGCCTGCAAGTCTGAGACACAGACAGCAATGAAAGGATCTTATTAGAGCTGTTAAGCTAAAATGACTAGTGTATTTTGGAAAGAGAGTACAGGTGCTACTGAAAGAAAGTGATTACTTTATGTCCAAAGACAGATAATGCTATTCATTTTCTTTTTAAATAAGATTCAAACTTTTCAATAGTTTTTACATTTTCCAAATAAAAAAAAAGACTAAATTAATTGAAAACACAGTATTGGCTAAAAAAGTAATCATGACAAATTTTTGCTTTTGTCAAAGTTTAGACTTTTGAATATATACATGAATATGTATGCATGTATATGTATACATATATATAACATGTATATAAATAATCTATTATCTACATCTCTGAAACATCATTAATCAATTAACCTAACTTGATTGTTGTGAATATTTGAAAGCTTATAAAAGGGTTATGTCTCAACAGAGTATGTTAGTCCCAAGGGAGTTACATATCACCATATGTCATATCACTAAACGGTATATGCATTTTGTTGATCTACTAGACAACTTCAGTGCAATTTTACAGTAGTGTGATAAGAAGATTCTCATAAACATCAAACTCAGATGCATTTTAACTACAAGTTAAAATGCAGCATTATATTTCTATGGTGTAGATGAAGGTTACATGTTGACTTTGTTATTGGATTTCTTTTGGAAAACTCAGCAATTTGTGAACTTTGAATGGTCTGTTTTTTAGGGTGAGTAACCTGTCTTGCATCATCCAAAATAACTTGAGCAATCTGGACACCATCGGAATGTCCCCATTTGTCATAGCTAATATGACAGCCACATATGGAGGTCATGTTGCCTGAATATCATTCTTCTTTCAAGAGAATGTTCTTCAATCAAAATCAACCTATTCTAGTAATTCATTTTGGGTTGAGAATTTCACTTTCAGGTGGCAAGATGTGTTGACTTTTAGCAGTCTTCTCAAACAGTACAAAGATTCATTCCTAAGTCCACTGCCTGCAAGGACCTTATTATTTAATTACAACTGTACAGAAAATGCGAATGCTTAACCTCACCATTTCTCCAGGAAGCACATTTCCTATAGAACTCTACCTGGGGCTTCTGCATTTAGGACACTATCCGAGAATAATCTGTACTATATTTCACCTGTGTAACCTGAGATGATAAATCTTCCCTTGAAAAGTATGAGGGGAAAGGAAAGTAAGGAAAGTTTCAAAGGGCCTATATCACAGTGCTTATATGAATTATTCTGGCAAAACATCGCAGCAAGAGACCTCTAGTTATTCAATTTTATCAGTTTTCCTGCAGTCAGCAATTACTTTAAAAGATTTTAGGGAATGAGAGGCTCAAATAGTCTGCCAAGGAGCACAAGCAATTATAAAATGTGCCACACAGAATAATGTTCAAGTCCAAAAAGTCAATAATGGTTTATTACATCCCCAAAGTGAATAAACTATGTATATAACCTATTCTATAGATACCCTTCCTTCTCATATTGCAAAGGGTTAGTATAAAAAAGATGATCTTTGTTTAAGAAAATGTTAGCATCACCTTCTTGGTCATTGGCATTTACTCTATGCCTGCCCATCACCCCCCTCCAGATAGATAAACCTGTTTTAACTCCAAGAATTTCCACACATCATAAGGAGGAAAAGACCCAGCATTTTATATTCCCTTGGTCCTCTTTAAGTTATAAAGTAAAATGTTTCCATTCAGAGCAGTTGAGATATGCTCCACTAAGAGGAGAGAGAGGAAAAATTATACCATTATTCTGGGCTTTTTGAAGCAGTCCAGTGAGGGGGGTACCCAGTTTTAAAATAAGAAAGCATAAAAAGTTCCATAGTAGTCAGCTTTGATGCAATAACAAATAACCCTAAAAGCCCAGAGACTTGAACAATAAAAATGTATGTCTAACTCATGAACTTATTTTTTATCGATGTTTCAAGTTCATGCTGTGAATTAACGATTTCAACTCTGCCCTGCTCTCTTCTCATTTGGGGACCAGGCTGAACCAGCTGGTCTAATTTATGGCATGTCATTCTGTGGCACAGAGAAAGAGCAAGAGAGATGGTGGAAACACTCAATGGTTCTTAAAGCTGCTGATGGGATGTGGCACATATCCTGTCTCCTCACTTTTTTTGGCCAAAACGAGAATCAGGCCAACTCCAAAGTCAACAAGGGTGGGTATGTCTAATGCTCCCAGGGAAACATTGCCCCTCACATGGTAACAGGCAGGAACATGTGATAATATATCCTACTATACTTCCTTGTAGTTAATTCTGCCACTATAAACACCGTTTTTCTTGAAAATTCCCCAACTAGCTTGAAAAGCACGTCCAAAAAAGGAAATTCAATCAGGGATATCCATTGAACAAACTATTAAAATTGCTTTGTTTTCCCTTATTTATTGTTTATTTCATCCCAACAGTGCTTTGACCATTGGCGGAATAAATACCTCACTGACCTCAAAACTCAAGAATAATAAAGATCTATTATTTACAAACTATTGCTTATATTTATTTATATTTATAAACTAGCATTTTATTAAAATCTCATATCATTCATTTGTTATTATAACTTATAAACAGCTTCCATCATTTATTTGAACTAAACGACTTTGACAACATTTTTCTAGCTTTCTACTCTGACTCTCATCATAGCCTAACTTCCTCAAAACATTGCTCATTTAGCCCATCCTGGGACACTGTCAATATGTACACTCTCTCTTGTTCACTCCAGGTGCTAGAATTATGTAATATGGAGCCAGAAATTTGGAAGCCTTGTTGAAGGATATGCATGTATTTTTTGAGTAGGCAGGGCTAGTCCATGTGGGTGAATGGGGCCAGAAAGAGGAGAGGGGCTTGGGGAAAGGGCAAGGAGTTCTTTCCTGCACCAGAAAGACTACAAAACATAGGCTCTGTAAGTCCTGGAGCTCATCCACAGAAAACTGGTAACATGTGTCACTTACAGGATGGAGCAAAAAACTGTGGGACTATGAAAAGATATGTTCTGTTCTTTCCCAATGATATCATAGCTGAAGTAATGTGCTTAGAGTGAATCTCACCAAACCATGCCAGGAAAATCAATGGGCAGATATCACTGTGGGATTTCCCTGATGCAAGACAGATTGCTATAGTTCTCAGCATTGCTCTGAGTATGCGTTTAATGCAGAGAAGTTGCACACTTGAATTAACATGTACACAATGGCACCAAAACCTCTCAGGTCTTTTTTGGGGATGTGGATCAGAACCCATATTTGCAATTCTTCTAATTTTTCTAGGTTTTCTTTATTTCTTATACTATTTGTGATGAACTTCAGAGATCCATCCTCCACTCTAAATGAGAATTTCTACCACATCAACCCTGGGACATTTGCAATGACCAGAGGCTTATTATTTCACGATGAAATTTTTTCTACCATGGGAAAACTCCGGGTGTAATGTGTCAACACATTATGAAAAGTCCTCAATTTCTGAGCCTATAAAAATATAAAATCATCAATTTCTCATAAAATAAGGATGTTTCTACAAATAAGTAATTCAAAACAGCTTCAGGTTTTGTATGCAATTTGGGGGTAATAAGATGGGGCTTAAGATGGAACTAAGTAAAAAATTCCATTATGCTAAGTTCAGCTAGATTCAGATTTGTGAGAAAACTCAACATTCTCCCCTGAATATATGCATAGACATGTGTTTATCCCTGGATAAGTATCATTAGTCATGATGGGAGAATTCTTACTGAGCTCGCTGTGATGTCAAGCAGTTTTCCTTAGGCTCTACGCTTCATTAATCTCATGTAGTAAAACTCTGGGTTGGTCTGTGGCAGATTTTATAGTTTTGCTTATTCAAGATCGTTCATACTCCTTTCTTTGTCTTCTTTTTACTACAAGAAAGAAAAAACCCCACTTTCTCATACTCCATTGCCTCAGAGTGGTCACATGTCACTGTCCTGGCCAATGAAGTGCAGGTAAAAGTCTGCTAAGAATTTGGGGGAAAGTGTTTGTTTTCCTGATACAGATGTTGCTTCTTCCTTCTCCCTTCCTTTTCTACTATGTTTTACACCTCCTTCCTGCTTCTAGGAACTTGAATGTGATAGTAAATGATTCAGCAGCCATATTGTATCCATGAAGTAAAAATTAAGAAAATTACAGACACATCCACCAGACATTCTTGACCCACAAAATATATGCTCGGACTTGGAAATATTCTGACCTCTTGTTACGAGAGAAGAATAAAATATCAAATTTTTTTAAGCCACTGTTTAGTAGGGTTTTCTGTAACTTACATATGAACACAATCTTTAACTGTTTAGAGGTATAAGTGATTATGGTCAAAGACCCAGCCTGACACCGTTATTGGGACCCTTGGTCATTCTCAACGTTTTTTTTTTAAATTGAGTTATAGTTAATTTACAATGTTGTATTAGTTTCAAGTGTACAACAAATTGATTCAGTTATATATACATATATATTCTTTTTCAGATTCTTTTGCATTTTAGGTTATTATAAGATGTGGAATATAGTTCCCTGTACTATACAGTAGGTCCTTGTTGTTTACCTCTTTTATACATAGTAGTGTGTCTGTGTTAATCCCAAACTCCTAACTTATCTTTCCATTCTCAACTTTTAAATGGTTAGTTTGTCCCACCAGATTAGACCGGGTCTTCAGTGGAGGACAGATAGGAGACAGTGGAACCGATAAAGGGACAGGTAATATCTTGTCTGGAACATGGATAATTGGGTGTCTGAGGTTTCTGAAAACCCTGATTCCGTTACAAGCATATCAAAACCCATTCCGTATTCAAAGGTCTTTCAGATCTGAAAACAGAAAGTGCACACTTAAGAACACACTTATTAATTCAAAAATTAAAATAGGAAAGCAGTCCTTGCATCCCCCTGTAGTAAAGTTTATATTACCAGATCATTTTATAAAATGTAAACTAAGTAGCATGTTAAAGTTATCATGAACAAATAGTAATTTGCATCTTCATTTAAAAACTACTCTTTTACATCCAGAGGAAGCAAAGCAGGGGGTGGGGAGGAACATATGTTTAGTAATTTGAAATTATGGGTTCTTTCAACTGCACAGTCCTAACTCTTGATTAAAGACTTCCTGGGATGTAATTCCTCTCTAATACTATAAAAATCAGCAGCAGCATTGGCTGAAAAATTTCAAAACATGAATTTAAAATCCTCAAAGGAATGTAAATCATAACCTGATTTGCTGTTCTTTTATTTCCTACTCTCAGCTCTTTCCATTCCTGTTTTTTAATTTTATTTATTTTTGTGGAAAAAAAAAAAAAAAAAAACTTTAGGTATTGGTTAAGGCCAGGAACTATTTTGCCTCTTCAATGGCAAAAGAGCTATCTGGAAAAGTTATGAAACTTGGGTGAGGGGGAAAATGTGAAATCTACAATAGTCACAGTGTCCCATGATCCTGAACCTAAAAAGGCTGTCTTTCATCTATAAAACTCAATTACCTCAAAGTAGCATTCTCATTTACTCCTCCATGTAAATTCACTGAGTAATCAGTTCTCACAAGTCTGACCCATGAGAACACATTAAATACAGAGTTCAACAAATAGATAAGCAAAGCTACTTGCCAAATTATAAATTGGCAAAGGAAAATAACTTGGCAGGCATCAATTTTGGAAAACCAAATCCTTATGGAAAAATCTCAACACAAGTTTTACTCAACTTCAAATATGTCTCTACTTGATATGACCAGGAGAGCTTGTTATATTTTTGTTTTCTGGCTTATCTAAACTCAGACCGAAATACTTTCAATGTCAATGTTTATCTTCATAAATAGCTCTTTGATGTTTGGTGCTTGAAATATGTAAATGATTTTGTATTTACTCAAGGCTAATTTGACATGTTTGGGAAAAGGATGCTTACTTCTGGGGAAGGTAAAGTTACAGTGGTGGTAACAGAAAGCTATGATTTGGTTGTGTGCATATCACTGTATATAGTGTACAAATATGGGTGCACACACACACACACACACACAACTTGGCTATTTGGAAAACACTCGTTTTCCTCTTACTTCATTATTGTTGAGAGTCAGACACTGCAAATCTCATACCTCTACTGTCAACCCCCGTGATATACAATGGTGCCTCTGTTAAAACTTTAGACATTGATAAAAGATTTTTCAAAGACACGGTAAGTTTCTAAATTCTTATCTCTATATCAGATTTGAGGCAATCACATGTTTTAAACCTTGCAGTACCTTCTTTCTCTGCAAACATTTCATCAAGGTAGACAAGACAAATACTATGGAAGCAGAGATGATATGTCAATTTTCAATAGGCTCACGAAATCCCCTTTCAGGATCTCACCCCTTCCCCTCTTCTCACATCACCCAATAAACAACTACAGCAGAGTTCTGCTAACAAGGCATAGCATGATATAGAAACAGAATTGCTGATAGTATGTACCCAAGGAAATCCCAAAGTGAATCATTCTATTCAACTGAAAATCACTTGTATCTTTAATACAAACCCTATATATGAGTATTTAAAATCAATCTGAATATTTATCAAACATCTACCATCTTATATATTTGAAGAAGTATGCCGGATACTGTGGAGAACACACACATGGGTACATACGCAAGCAGGGAAGACATCACTTATATCCCTTTGGGACTGGTGATTAGTTTGAAGAGGTAAAATTCATGAAAAACAAAGTAAAACAAAAATACAAGATGACTGTAAAGATCCAAAAATCCAGAGTTATCAGGAAAGGTTTCTTAGAAAATATTAGATTTGGAGTAACGTTTGGATGGAAAGTGTATTATTTTGCTGTAAAAAAGTACCACAGACTGGGTGACTTAAACAACAGAAATTTATTTTCTCACAGCTGTTAGGGCTAGAAGTCTGAGGTCAAAGTGCTGGCAGGGTTGGTTCCTTCAGTGAATCTCTCTCCTTGGCTTACAGATGGTCATCTTCTCCTTGTGTCTTCATATGTGTCTTTGCTCTGTACCTCTCTGTGCCCGAACACCCTCTTCTTTTTTTTTTTTTTAATAAGTATTTTCTAATACCAATGAAACACTTATTTGACTGTTTTTTTTGTTGTTGTTGTTGTTGTTTTTATAAATTTATTTATTTATTTATTTTTGGCTGTGTTGGGTCTTCGTTTCTGTGTGAGGGCTTTCTCCAGTTGCAGCAAGTGGGGGCCACTCTTCATCGCGGTGCGCGGGCCTTTCACTGTCGCGGCCTCTCTTGTTGCGGAGCACAGGCTCCAGACGCGCAGGCTCAGTAGTTGTGGCTCACGGGCCTAGTTGCTCCGTGGCATGTGGGATCTTCCCAGACCAGGGCTCGAACCCGTGTCCCCTGCATTGGCAGGCAGATTCTCAACCACTGCGCCACCAGGGAAGCCCACCCTCTTCTTATATAAAGACACCAGTCACGTTAGATTAGGACCCACTCTAATGACTTCATTTTTAGCTTAATTACCTCTGTCTCCAAATACACTCATATTTCGAGGTAGTTGAGGTTAGGACTTATAAACATACAAATTATGGGGGGGAAACACAGCCCATAACAGGAAAAAAAGTCAGAAAGTCAGATGGAATTTATGCTCCAATCAAGTATATGATTTTAGGAAAAAAACATAAAAGTATATTGGCTTTTATTTATTACGGGATTTTATTGTGGTTATTGATATATATGATCCATTGCCAGTCACATAGAAGAGTTTTTCTCATTGCATGGACCAAACCAAAAAGCTAGGATTGTTAATACCATGTAAATGAATCTTTCTTAAGAGTGCAAATACTGTCTCCTGAAAAAATCCTACACGTTTTTTTGTAGGAAGGAAATTAGGTTTTAGAGCTTATACATTATATCATTGATTGAAGGATCCTTTTATTCACTCAGCAAACATTTATGAAACACCTAATTTTGCGCTTAGCAATGACCTCTATTAAAAGAATTAAAATATAACTCAAATGTGACGCTTGACTCATTATATAGATGGCAAGACTAGCATCCAGAAAATATGGGCAAGGCTAGAACTAGCAACCAGTTCTGCAGTATCAGCCCATAGCTTGCCTTGCACACTATGTAATGCTGTCTCTATGACACTTGGTTTCCACTGGGGACCCACTGAGAATTACTGAACTGAGAAGACAGTCTCAATATAAAATATCTTGAGTAACTAAAGTTGTGCTACATGCATAATCGATCAGTCCAATGACTAGTCCAATCACTGAAAAGAACCAAATAAATCGTGGACGTATACAAATGATAACAATACCTAACTTTGGGGGAGCATGTGTCTTTTTGATATGCCTTTCTCTGGGTATATGCCCAGTAGTGGGATTGCTGGGTCGTATGGTAGTTCTGTTTTTAGTGTTTTAAGGACCCTCCATACTGCTCTCCATAGTGGCTGTATCTATTTACATTTCTACCAACAGTGCAAGAGGGTTCCCTTTTCTCCACACCCTCTCCAGCATGTATTGTTTGTAGATTTTGTGATGATGGCCATTCTGACCGGTGTGAGGTGATATTTCATTGTAGTTTTGATTTGCATTTCTCTAATAATTAGTGATGTTGAGCATTTTTTCATGTATTTGTTGGCCATCTGTATGTCTTCTATTCATTGCAGCACTATTTACAATAGCCAGGACACGGAAATAACCTAAATGTCCATCAACAGAGGAATGGATAAAGAAGACGTGGTACATATATACAATGGAATATTACTCAGCATAAAAAGGAACGAAATTGGGTCATTTGTCGAGAAGTGGATGGACCTAGAGACTGTCATACAGAGTGAAGTCAGAAAGAGAAAAACAAATGTCGTGTATTAATGCATATATGTGGAATCTGAAAAAATTGGTAAAGACAATCTTATTTACAAAGCAAAAATAGAGACAGACGTAGAGAACAAACATACAAATACCAAGGGGGAAAGGGGGTAGGATGAATTGGGAGATAGGGATTGACATGTACACACTATTGATGCTATGTATAAAATAGATAACTAATGAGAACCTACTGTACAGCACAGGGAACCCTACTCAGTGCTCTGTGGTGACCTAGAGGGGAAGGAAATCCAAAAAAGAGGGGATATATGTATACGTAGAGCTGATTCACATTGCTGTACAGTAGAAACTAACACAACATTGTAAAGCAACTATACTCCAATAGAAATTAAAAAAAAAAACAAAAAAAAACACCTAACTTTTATTCTGCGCTATGGCCAAACCTAATATCGTCTGCCTTCTAGCCATCATTTGATTTATTTCTCAAAATGACCCTGTGAATTAGGTACAATTATCCTTGACATTTTTATAGATAAGAAAGGTGAAGTTTATAGAGTTTAGGAAAAATACTTAAGGTTAGAGCAGCAGATACTTATGCTTTAGGTTCTATATTAGCCATTGCTACAGGAGGCACACAGTAAAGAGATAAAGTCATATACTCTTCTTTTCTCAATCAAAAAAGAAAAAAATGTGGTGCAGGGAGAGGAGTGCTATGAATTTGTGGTTGATTGTTGTATTTTCATGTACATATTATGAATGCAGCCATCTCGTGTGTACAGGATTGAGCAGAGAAATCTGATTTATTGTTACATTTAAATAGTGGAATTTATTGAATTTTACCAGTTGAGGTCTTTATTTTTTTATTTTTATTTATTTTTGGCTGTGTTGGGTCTTCGTTGCTGCACGTGGGCTTTCTCTAGTTGCGGCGGGCGAGCGGGGGCTACTCTTCCTTGCGGTGCGCAGGCTTCTTGTTGCGGTGGCTTCTCTTGTTGGGGAGCACGGGCCCTAGGCGAGTGGGCTTCAGTAGTTGTGGCACACGGGCTCTAGAGCGCAGGCTCAGTAGTTGTGGCGTATGGGCTTAGTTGCTCCGCGGTATGTGGGATCTTCCCGGCCCAGGGTTCGATCCCATGTCCTCTGCATTGGCAGGCAGATTCTTAACCACTGTGCCACCAGGGAAGCCTCCAGTTGAGGTCTTTAGATGTAGACATAAAACATGTTTTGTTTTATCTTAACCTAATGTCAGGACAATCTACTACATGTCTAAAAAAGTATATAATGTTTCAAGTTAATTTAGTCTTTTCTAACTTTCTATTACTGAATAGGAGCAACTATATGACCCGACTGTGAGTCATGAAAATTAAAAATAAATAGATTTCACTGAAAACTAGACTCTTTCAGAGGCTCACTTAGGCATAACCTCTGTACACTTTGAATAAAAAGATGCACTGTTTTGTTGCTATTTTCTATTAATGATGTTTTTTTAATAAACATTGTAAGACTGATTATTCAAAAATATATGCGTATCTATCTTTCTAATAGACATAATAGGCTACAAAAAAAAAAAAAAAGAAATAAGAATTTCCAGATGCTGTGGGAGACCTTACATGTCTAGGTGTAGCAAACGATGCTGTTCCAATTTTCAATATATTTACCAGACTTACTATCTACATAAACAGACTGTGTGTTTAACCTTTTCCTAGAGGCTTTCAATTTTGCTAAGCAGAACTCAAAGACTGTCTAGCCAGACTTAAAAAGTCATTTGAAGTAAATGGATTCTTGGTGATAAATAATGATGACTTTTTAAAGTAGCTTTTTTTTTTCTGGCTGGAAGTACCATTTTGTGTCTCATTTTAAGTCCAGTGACTTTTTCCCATATAACAAGGAAAAACTTCTGCAAATTGGGCCTGACTTATTTGGTCCTTCTACCTCTGTTTCTTTCCAGTAATTTTGTGCCAGTGGTCTCTACCCTGAGTCCTGGGGTTTTCTTTCCTTTTCTTTTCTTACAATCTTTGTTTCCCATGCTTTTTCATAAAATTGTTTTCAAATACCTTTGCATACCTTTACTTTGAAAATGAGATCACAAAGTTGACTCAATAAGGCACAGGAAAATACTTTTTTAAAAAATCTGGGTTTTATCTAAATGATATCTTTAAAGTATTTTCTTAAAAACCTATATCGATGCCCTCATTTAAATATCTTTATCTGAAATCTGACTCCCCTTCCTTTGGTCACGGGAAAGTCATGGAGGCAAAATTCAACACAGCTCAGAATCCAAATAGAGTCATGGACCGGAATCTTTTCCATTTAACCATTTACATCAGCCCCAATGTAATGCTCATTCAACTAATGCGCCACAGACAGCTGGTCCCAATCATTCAATCCCATCTCAAAGGCACTGGGCAGACTCGGCACCAACTCCAGGCCCTCTAACACGTGTAGAAATATTTGAAAAACACTGACACAGTTATCAAGGAAAACCTCCCACCTAAAGCCCCTGTGAAAGGATGCATATTGGTGGACCATGTGTCCTCTGCCCCTTTTACCCTAGAGTAGGCGATGCCGATGTGGATGAGAGCAAATGGAGGAGGAGGCCGCCTCTCCTCCCTGAATTTGAACTGGAAGCGCCATCACCATTTGAAATGGATCCGAACCTGGAAAGCCACAACACAGAATGCAGCTGGAGAAACACATCAGTAGAAACAGAGGCAGAGGGAAGATTAGATAGATAGAGAGGTAGAGGGATACAGAGATGATGACAGATAGATAGATAGATAGATAGGTAGATAGATAGATAGATAGATAGATAGAGAGAAGAAAGCTGTCTGCTACAGGAAGAAACACACATCCAGAAAGCACTGAGCCATAGCTATGCGTGAGCATTTGAGTGACGATGTGTGGATGCTCTGGCTGTGGTCCCCAGGGCATCCTGGAGTTATTCTGAGGCTCTCTCTTATCCCCTCATTTGTTCCCTGGATGCCAGCTGTTCTCTTGGTGCAGTTCCATTGCACCGCCTACTTCATCTGTCTGAAATGCTCTTCCCCCAGGTCTCCACAGGCTTGCCCCAGCCTCCTTCAGGTATTTACTCAAATAATATCAGCCCAATCAG
The DNA here is from genome assembly GCF_949987535.1 of Balaenoptera acutorostrata. NCBI lineage: Eukaryota > Metazoa > Chordata > Mammalia > Artiodactyla > Balaenopteridae > Balaenoptera > Balaenoptera acutorostrata. Next base: position 16,316,417 of record NC_080081.1, read on the forward strand.
GCCTTCCCTGGCAGCTCTCTCATACGTCTTTGTTCCCAAGTCAAAGTTCTCTACTTCTGTCTTCTCTTTACCACTATCTTATATTTTACATAGTTTACTTGTTCCCTTACTTTTTGGTACAATTCCTAAACCACATTGTGAGCTCCTGAAGGCATGGGCTCTCATCTATTTCATTCCCGGCCATATTTCCAGCTCCTAGCCCATTGGAGGCATACTCCATTTTTCAAATTAATAAATAAATTTAAAGTCAAAGTATCATGGACTATTTATAGTTACTCATTTATTGTCAGGGGCCTGAGAGAATAAAAATGATTTTTCAATAACAGACTTCTATATATGTGTGTATAGGTTCACAAGGTCAAGTTCAAGGGTGTTGAACCTGGGCGGCAGCATAAGGTCTGGCACTTACACAATTTCCGGGCTTCGTTTAATGATCAGTAGTTACTGTGTTGAAATTCTTAATAATTTTTCAACAAGGAGCCCCACATTTTTATTCTGCACTAAACCCCAGTAAATTAGGTGGCCAGTCCTACGTATATGTGAACATCATAGCTGGGGTTCAAATCCTAAATGTTACTTAGCCTCCTGTTTGCATGAATTGAATACATTTATATGGAAAGCATTCTGTATTCTTAATTTATCTGCCTTACCTACCCAGAGGAAGTTCAGAGAGGCAGCGCTGCTGTGTTACTAATGCACGAACTCTAAGTCAGTAGAGCTGAACTATGACTCCATCTCAGCCTGTGGCTAGCTGAGTAACTGCTCACTTCACTTTCCTGACTTGTAGAAGGAGGCACTTGAGCTAAACAATCTCTAAGTTACCATCCAGCTCTTCTATCCTTTAATTCTTTCCTAAATAAAATCATATTACATCTTTAAAAGTATCATAAAACACTTACTCCCCACCTCTTCACCAAACTCTTTTATGCAAGTTGTTAGGACAGGGAGGATTAAAGAAAGAGCAAACCCCCCTTCTCATTTGACATTTTTGCAATATGAATTCTTGTTCTGATTTATGGGCCCTTAAAATGATTCAGTTTTCCATATTTATTTCTGTGCTTTCCAACTAGGTACTCCCACCTAAACCCAAGCAACCAATAAATTGATTAAATGTACTCTCGTTTTCTTGGATACATTCACATGATCAAGTAACTTAATCCCAATGTAGTCTGAGTTTTCTTAAACTGATTTTAGTGAAATTCAAAGAGCTGTAGGAAGCAAGACCTCTCTGTGGCTCAAGAACATTTGAGGGGTTGCAAAACAGGTTATTCAAGGCAACTTCAATGTAGATAACAACACTGAAGCCTCATTTCTCTACATATGTCCACCAGAATTTTCAGCTCTTAAAAACATCCCTACTATAGTTGTTCAATTGACTAAGAAATCTATGTGTTGAGGAATATTTAATAAAATTGTCTTTTCTTCATAATTATAATCAATTTTGCTATTACATGATACATGTATTAAAAAAAAAACCCTTGCTGTGCAAAATTGTGTGATAAAAGCTGTAGGGCTTATGAAAAAAATAAAGTTAGGTGCACAACACCCAAACATTTCAACAATGACACATAGAAAAGAACAGAAACCAATTAACAGCAACACGGTTTACATGTGTTGAATAGTTTAGAAAATGAATAAAGACTACAATAACTATGGCACTTTACTTTGAAAAAGCCCTGAATTTTGTTTGTGGAACTGGTTATTGGAAGGGGTGCAGCTTGTGAGTCATTGTGACATGGTGGAAGGAGGGTTATCTGAAAATGGAGGGAAAGTTGTGACACGAGGTATAGATGAGATGTGGCTCTTAACACAAGCGACAAACTGAGGTTTTGAGGCAGGGCCAGCTTCCTGGGTGTGTGACCTGTCTGCAATCCCTCAGGACCCAAGCTTAGAAGGGCACCATATTGGTTTAACATTCTGCTGTGGCCATCTTGAAATTCTTAAAATTTGTGCAACAGGGAGTCTCATATTTATATTTTCACCAGGTCCGGCAAATTTTGTAGTCCGTCAAGGTTTGAGGGGTGTCTTTTTGTGTATTCTTACAGGGCACCTCTCAGCTAGATGCAGCTTTCTACATTAAGGTCAGAATGTTTCTAGCAGATGAAATTCTGCATAAGCAAACTCAAAATTCTCAGTATATTCAAATTTCCCCCTGATACATCCATCATGTTGGAACAAAAAAAAAAATCATGGTTTCAAAATAAGCATGATAGCAGAAGTGGCTGTACTTAAATTTTAGGAAATCATTACTAATCTGAGGTGAAGCAAGAGAGACAGAGATCGCACACACAATGAAGGAAGCAGTGCGTTCCCTATAAATCTGGGCTAGTCTCACCACGGGACCCCACATCGTAAGTGGAGAAAGTCAAGGTGTACTAACTCCTCCAAAGATAAGGTTGGAACCCCACAGAGAAAGAGGAAATTTGCATAACAAATGATGTATGCTATTTACTGAAGGTTGCACTGGTTGTTTTTTCTTTTTACTCTTTCTCCCAGGAATTTTAGCCTGAGGCCTTGGGAAAAGAAGCGGAAGGAGGAAATTTTTTTTAACCTTCTGGGCAAATTGCTAGAGCACGTGGTGGACAAGTCAGGCAGAGCATCTCCTATCTGGAAAGGAGCCCTGGTGCAGGGCAAGAGGCAGCCAGACAACCACGGCTCACACAGGAAACAAGGAAGCAGGAGGACACCTTCCAATCTGACACAGGAGACGGCCATCAGACAATGGATTGGAGAACTGAGAACACAGCAGAGGTAGGACTCACACCCCCAGCACAGGACCCCCTAGTCCGGCAGAATTTTAGACAGTCTGAGGGTTTTCATTTTCCATAGACAGTGGCTGAGCTGAGAAAGTATTATTTAATCACTTTTTTTTTTTTTTACTAATCCTCAGGCTAACGTTGCAGATATAAAACCCCCATTTTGAAATTTCTCCTATTTAATGGAAAGTAGGGAAGATCTTGTTTGTCATAGAAGAAATAATATTCATCCTTTTAAATTAAATTTCTCTCACCGTACATACATACGGTGAAATAAAAAAGTATAGCTGAGTACAGGTAGATGATATATAGTCCTTGTAAAATTTCCACCCACTGCATTTTATTTTTTACAGAATAAGGAAAATTCCAAGCAGAATGTTTGAGTTATTTAACTCTAAACCACAAAGGACAAATAATGTGATAGAAAACATTCTGTCGAAAACACCTTCGCTCAGAGTTTGAGTCTCCCTCTATCCACATGTTACTTAGAGACTTTAATTCTATCACTTAATCTCAATCTCAGGATTAAATTTTCTCTCTGGAAATCCCCAACTCTTAGTTATGCCTTATGAATAGGTTTATCTCCTCTATATATATATGCCAGCTCTCAGCTCTTGGTTTTTTTAAAAGCACTACTTTGTGATGTGTTGATTTACGTCTTTTGTTAAACCATTCACGGTGAGGTTTGGCTCCTTTTCTGCACACCTGGTTATCAGGTGCTATTAAGAAGTTCATTACCATAATTTATTATTTATGTGAGTGTAACTTTATACATGTGGTTTTCCTCTAAGTGCTACACACCTGCCATTTTATTATCTCTTTATTAAAGATCATTTTTGTACTTTTACAGGAAAATCAGGAAGAAACTGGTTTTATTCTCCTTTCTTCATCTTGCATTTCCATTCACAATGAAATAGCTCTTGGTGCTTCTGGTGTGAAACCGAGTTCCAGATAACAGAGATTGAAATTCAGACATACAAAACCCTCCTTTTGAAATGAAAATCTTCCTCATTTCAATACTACAGCCTCCTCAAGCCCACAGTGTTTCAAATGTACTTTAAAATGAGGCAATCGGTTTCTTCCCGTGAGATGTATTATTTTAAGAGAGCTCCTCATATTTGCTGTGTTGCTAGTTACTGGGTCTCCCATTAGCTTGTCCACTGCTAGCTCTCGGATCAGACAAGGCCAGTGGGAGAAAATTCACTATATTGGCAATTCTCCACATGTATGCTCTGAGAAGCTATACCTATGTCTGGAAGACAGTGGGAAGAGAAAAAAAAAAGAAACTAGATTTCTTGTACTCAAGTACTAACTCAAGAGTTAGTACTAACTCAGTATTAACTTGGAGAATATTAACTCTGAGAATGTATTTCTTCTAATAAATATTACTAAAAAGCCTCAGTCACTCGGGCGGGGGGAGAGAGTAGGGGGATCATTCAGAAAAATCATCCAGCACTCTAAGTCTCTAATTTGAGGATGAAAGTCTGTGTGTGTGTGTGTGTGTGTGTGTGTGTGTGTGTGTGTGTGTGAGAGAGAGAGAGAGAGAGAGAGAGAGAGAGCAAGAAAAGAAAGGGAGAGACAGACACTAAAATAGGGAGGGTGGGAGTGAGACGCAAGAGGGAGGGGATATGGGGATATATGCACACATATAGCTGATTCACTTTGTAATACAGCAGAAACTAACACACCATTGTAAAGCAATTATACTCCAGTAAAGATGTTAAAAAAAAAATTGATTCTGGATCTATTTAACCTATACCTTATCAATTTCTCTTTCCTGTCTCTTTGAACAAATTTTACTTAGCCTTCTTAAAGCTTCATTTGCCTCACCTGTCAAGCGGTGGTCATCATGGAGCCCAATTTGTGAGCTTGTTAGATATCAAGGACCTTAGCACAGTGCCTGGGACATGGTAAGTTCTCAACAAATATTAGCAATTAATACTGCTGTAAATATTTGTGAGAGTTCTATTATGATGTGACACGTGCAATTGTGCGACAGCAGCAACAGGTATTTACTTCTCCTTTTACTCTGAAACTGTCTTTCAAGCAAGCTGACACTGGTTTTCCAAAGTTGCCGTCTATAAGAATCATGTGGGAACTTGTTGATCCTGATTCCGAGGGCTCCACCAAGAAGACTCTGATTTGGTAGGTTTGGGGTATGTGCAAGGATGTTCATTTGGGGGGACATAACTCAAGTGATGCTAATTATCAACCAAGTTTGGGAAACACGGCTCCCACAAGATTTATCATGGATAATCCCATTTTTATGGGTTTATTTTAATAAAATTATAAACTACGCAATGACTGTGGCAAAGACAGTGGTGTTCAGGAAATATTCCACGTGCCCCCGACAATTCCTACCCTCCCCTGAAGTAAGGTAGAGGTCATGTGACTAATCTTGGCAAATGAGTTGTGAATAAGTGGGGGTGGACCACTTCTAGGTCACTGTAGTTAAAGATACAGGAACCCCCTTCTTAAGGTGAACCTTGAGAGCATGTGTTAACTAGTAATGCCTCATCATTGACAGGAGCCCTTGGCAGCCTGGTTCTTGAGTAATTATGTAGAGCACAGACCCAATCTCAACCTCTTCTCCCTGGAGCCATCTTATTCATGTAGCATGAGCAAGAAATAAAACGTTCTTGAATTGAATCACCACCCTATTACAGTAGGAGAATTCTTTATTCATCAAATATAGCCTGAAATAAAGGAACAGGCACAGGGAAGCAACTGTTCAATAAACATTTTTTGATCACACATGGAAAAAAAGATAACAGAGGAGTACCGCCCAGTGAGATGAAAAACAATATTGACTCATCAAATCATAAAGAAGTGAAGGAAGTGCAGTTGTCAGCAGTATATGAAGTAAAGGTTGAGGATGGCAGGAGATGGGTGGGACTGGGGAGACTGGTTATTTCCAAGGAAAATAGCTACTAACCCACTCTTTGCCCTCTGACCAACCCTTTACTCATCAAAGGGCCTTTTGCTTTGAGTAATCAACAGTTGTTTTGGAAAACCACAGTAAAATGAAGAATCTACTAGATTTTAAAAATTCGGACGGGTGTCTGGTTTCCAGAGAACAGCTTCAAATATTTAAGCTGCTAACATTAGACCAACAATGAACTTAATGGTAATTGAAAACATCTTTTCAATAAATAAAAACACATTCTGCACACTTTATTTAAAAAGTTTACTCATGAGCTAGACTAACACAGATGTGGTTTAGAGACATTCTATAGCTAAAGAAAAATGCCAAAGAGGAAATGAACTGATATGATTTAAAATGCAATATTATTACCATCGTAAATTATGTCAGCCACGGCTGCCTCAAGTAGAACTTTACTTGATTTAAAGCCAAACAAGGCCACTGAATTATTTTCAGTTAATTATGAGCTAGCCATATGTTGCAATGAGAACAATGTGCTAATCAGTCAACGCTGACACGGTGGTGACAATTAAGATGGTTGGTTTCTATCCTGCTGGACAAAATGTATCTCAGAGATAGAAGAATAGAAATGTCATATATTTTGGTAGAGAAAATCTTATTAACTGATTTGGGAAATTTCAAAAAGATGTTAAGTCTGGCTACGGAAAAGATCCAACATGGAAGTTTATGGTTTAAAAAAGGTTTAACATCCTTCTGAATGGTGTGATAAGTCAGCAGTTTGGGAAATCTTTAAGTATGAAACATATCCCTTCTGCAGAAGTAAACTTCTCATCTGCTCTATACCAAGGGCATAGTGATAATACTTGGGATGTATTCAATATATAATTGAGCAATCTTATAAAACAATGGTATAGTCAAATCCTATATTAAAATATAAAAATACTCTGCTGTATTATGAAAACATAAAATGTAAGAAATACATTTTAATAAAACACACACATGCATACACACACACACACACACACACCAGAAGTAGTCTGTACTTAAAACCAAAAGACACAAGCATTACAAAACTGTAAGAAGGATTTTTATAAAGACATTTAAGGAACATAGACTTCTCATTACTTTTGTAATAATCTACTGTATGCATTCAGTTTTAGAGCTGTGATACCGAAGTTTTCTTCTCTTTTACAATAATCCATGTAGTCAATGTCTGAAGCAATAGAGGAAAATCAGGAAGTAGGATGACTTAGCCATACATTTGGTGCATTTAAGCCATTCCTCAGATGAGGGGATGTCTCAACTGAACTCATATGCCCATAATTCAAACTCTGCATGTTGTAAAAACACTATACAAATCAGCCCTCTTTCAAAAGGATGCAGTGTGGATAATGAATGATTTGTTACTATTCAAACACATAAATCCTTGTCTACCTTAATTTTTAAACATGCATTGATGTTTTCCAGTTGATGGTGCTAATATTGAAACATTTTCAATAAATCCTAGTATAGTTAATTATAATATTTGAAGCATGATAAATTTGTCAAGTTATTTTAAGATTAAAATGGACTCGCAAGTAGTGCCAGGAATGAATTCTCCACCTTCTTCCAGCCAAAGTGTAATTAGAGATGTTGGGTTTACCAAGGCTCCTTGGACATCTGTTTTGCTAAGCCCTCTCTTTAAAGCCTTGATCTTTGCCTCCCTAATTATACATTTTATCAAAGCACTTTTGCTACTCTCTCCTAAGCCCTGTACAATGGAGGATATTCCAATTGTGATGAGTATGTGAGGCTCATTGATTTCACTGAGAAATTTCTACCAGGGCAGAATTTAGCTGTACAATTATTGATTGATATTACTTTTTATGATCAATTTATTAACCTATGACTTTTCTAGCTCCATGCCTATCATTTTTATTTATTTTACTAAGATACATACATGCATACATATACACATATATATTTATACATGTATATATTTACACATAGGCACAACTTGCATATATATATACATATATACATATGTGTATATATATGGATAAAAAATTGGATTCTATGCTCAATAAAATTTAAAAAATGGTGACTAGGGAAATAAATCAATTAAAATAGATATTTATAAATGTCAGCCAGCTTACTTTAGATGTAGAAAAGGTAAATGTTAACTTTTCCACAATATATTTATGTGTGTGTATATTCTTTTGATTTTTTTCCCTAAGGAACCAGAACAAGATTAAAATTTTTATGTGAAATAGATCTCTTTTAACAATAAATGAGCAGTAAGCTATTTCCTATGTTTAATTACAATAAACAATTAAACAATTACAATATCATGAAAAATATATATGTAAAGAATAAGGCAAAATAATTTTGGAAAAGAAAATCATATATTAATTTTGAATACATTAATTATCATGGCATGTGTAATAACCATAAAGATTACAGTAAAGGGGCTATAGGCCACTTCTCTTTTATAATTTGTCTTCCTAGAATAATTTCTCTGAAAACAAAACGACCTATCAGAATATCCTAGAATGTCTTTTTCCTACTGGGTACCAAAAATATATTGAGACTAGGAATCCCTCAACACCTGAGCTCCACTGTCTTTTACGTAAAATGAGAGGATCAAACTCAGTGATGATCAAGCGGCATTACAGAGCCCAGAGGTCCACGCATGTGTGTCCACGGTGCTTCTTGAGGGCCTGAGCAGGTTGCTGAGCCCTCCTGCTGCTGCTCTAACCAGAAAAATGTTGTTTGTATTGGCTTCATTTTTTTCAATTCATATTTATTGAGCACTTCCTTGTGCCAAGAACTTTTCTAGCCGCTGAGGACACAGAGATGACGTAGGCAGACCTAAGCGCCTTCACAGAGCTTATTAAGTTAATTTTTTAAAGATTTATGTAGCTAAAGGAAGGAATTTGAAAGCTCCTGGACTCTATGTCTAATCTCCCTTCTAACTTTAAAATTTCTTTAAGTAAAAACTGAGTAAGTAAAAACTTGGCAAGCCATTATAAATAGTCAAGTTGAATCCCTGGATCTTCAATAAGATTTCTTTTCCTTCATGACTTCCATCTATCCGCCATGTTACCCCAGTAACCTCTGTGCTCTTCTGGTGTGGCCTAAGTATAATTTTAATTCTGGTATGGCTTTTAGACAGTTCCCATTCTATGCATAAGACTATTATAAAATTTTTAAGCGAATGTAATTCAAAGGAGGTTAAAACTTTCAATCCATTTCAGCGGAAAAAAAAACAAACTGTAACTGTGGAAGTTGATGATGATGTGTTATTTCCTTTTGGTTAAGTGATCACACACTGGAGAATAATCACAGGTATTTTACTAAAGTTAATAATTACTTATGATTCGAAAAAAAAAGGGGGAGCAAGTTAATGGTGTTGAAAGTTCATGACTAGTCCTACATACCTCATAAACGTGTTCTTTGGTTGTGGGAATTGTGGTTTGTGTTTCTTTAATCTCTGGGTATTCATAAAATGGTATTTTAAGGGAACACTTGTTATTTCAAGAAATGACTGATATATTATTTAGTATGGTTCTTGCCTGTGCGTTTACTAGTTATATTTGAAGGATCCGTCTAACATTGTATGTTACTAACAAGAAATACTTTTTCTTACCCTCTGTAATCTTTCTTTGACTCTCGCAACTTGAGAAAATATTTAGCCATCTAACCAGAACTTTAAACACTGAAACTAAGTTGATTTTTCTACCAGATGTGTTTTCCCCCCAATGTAAAGTTGTAAGCAATTGTTTCCATTTAAAAAAAAGACTTATCAGTGGTCTAATGACACATATTATAAGACACAACCAACTTTCCCTTGGTTGGTAAAAAATAAAAATTTCATAATTGCTCACCTCCGATAAATTTTCATTAAAATATTCAATACAGTCTCTTCCCCCCACGTTTATTATAGTCTGCTAATTAAGAATTTATATTCTGAACCACATAACAATTCAAATTATTGTTATTTTTATAGAATGGGCCAATTAGCTGCATTTATGTTTTGAAAAGGAAGTGAGAATAGAAGAGCTTTTCTGACAGAGATTTTAATTCAATTTCTTACCTGTTTCGCAAAACAAAGTGAAACTCAAAAGGCTAAAGAGACAAATTTCTTACGTAAAAATAAAAAAGCAATTAAAACACAGAAGACATATTTTTACATACATACATGTTTATGTGTTTATATTGAGATGGTCCTTCTTCACATACCCAAGTAGGCTTGGGCAGATTTCAGGATTTTGCTTCTCCCCAATTTGGATTTCCTTTAGTTCAGTTACTATATACTAAGCAGTTACTATGTACCAGGCACCATAGACCATCCATGTTAGCTCATTTAGTCACTGCTAATGAGCTAATAAGTAGCTGATTTTATTTTCTTTACCTCTTTTTATAGATGAGGAAATTGAGGATCAGATTCAATAAATGAACAGGCTTAGAGAGAAGGTCAGGAGACAATGTGAAACCTGTCTTTGTAACTCAGAACATCCCTCTATGAATATTCCCATGTCACACAGCAGACTGTATAAATGCATGGATTGAGGTCCTTGTACATAAAGTGTTGTTCTAGAAATTTCAGGGGAACCTGTGTTATAAAGAGTTTTCTTTTCTAGGGTAACTGCACTGGATGGCATGTGTTCTACGTAAGAGCATTTGTATGGCAGCTGCCCAAACAACCCATTAAGAACACAATGGTTAAGGAAAGAGAAAAAAAGGCACAGAAGATATGGTGGATACATAAACCACCTGGCATTAGTTATTAAATGTCTTTTTCATTAAATATCTTATGGAAAATGTGATAAAAAATGATGGCATCAATCTTCTCAACAAAAAGAATCAATATAGAAATCAAAAGATTAATGCCATGACCTTAAGAGGATCAAGTACTTTTCTAGCAGGATAAGATGCTAACTTTGGATAACATTAAATTATGCTAATTTTAAGGCTATTTGATAATTCACATGATTGCGATTTATAAGTAAAATGATTCTTGGTAGTTTGGAAGAAAACCTTGGTGGGGTTAAATTCTAAGAAGCATACCCACCAGATTCCAACATGGGAAACTTTTATCGGCCTACATTGATTTCTTAGGAAATGGAGATTTGAAGAACATTTTTAAAGTAAACAAAAATTATACAATGTTATTAAACATCTGAATCTGTGTTCTGTTTTCATCAGAGTCTGCAAATTGAAATGCATGGGGAATTGGTGACCTTATTCATGCCCCTGATATCATGATGGATAATACATTATTAAATTGTAGATGGTAAATAATGAAGCAATTGTATGAATAGAAAACAGATCATTAAGTCAAGTATGTTCAGAGGAAAAAGGAACATGATGAGTAAGAGGAAAGAGAAAACAAAACAGGATGACAAGATTCTTCACTCTGTTTAGGAAAACGTTCTGTCTTTGGTAACTATTTTAATTTTATAAGCAAAAAGTATCATACTTCAATAAACACATTTTTCTTTGCTTTTAGTATTTTATTAAGAGATATTGTACCATACTCTCTTCTTTAAAATAAAGAAAGAAAGAATAAAAATCAAACAATTATGTTCTTTTCTTTGAAAAATAAATTCTGGATTGACTGATGTATTTCCTTCACTACTTGGGAACTCTGACTACAGGTATTTAATACTGAAAATAACTACAGCTCCCATTGGTTGAATGCTTACTATCTGTCATCCATTGTTTTCTTTGTACTTCATTTAATCCTTACCACTGCCCAAGGAGCTAGTTTCTATTATTTTGCCCAATTTGCATATGGAAAAAAACTGAGGTACACAGAAGTAATTTGCCCAAGTAAATGATAGAGGAGTTTGTACCCAGACTTCTTAACCCATGTCCTCAACTGCTTGGCAATACTGATCATATAAACTTTATCTGAATCATTTTGGTGTTTGCATATCAAATTTTGGACATAAAGTCTCTAACAGTGTAATACTACCTTTTTTTCTGGGCTGTTACATTGTAGTTTAGTTTTTAAATATTTTCTGAGGAGCTATACACAGTGATTCACTGTGTCTAGGAAAATAACACTTATGGTAGCATGGTCAATAGAGAACATTAAAGTTCTGACATAGTCTCTAATAATCCACTGCCTAATCAAAAAAATACTTGACGAGGGAATAAAATAAAGTTACACCTTGAACATAAATGTACAAGGAGACTGACAGTTTTATAGCATTTGAGGTTTTGGACACAATAACTGCCATAACAGATTGATGTGTGATCTAGTCAATTGTCCACCAATTGTCTCAAATTGACTAGAACCCAGGCAATTTCTACATTTTATAGACCACAATGAAAAGAAACATCACTTCCACATCCTCCCGTAGATCAGGAGGCAAAGCCTACATTTTAAGGGAGAACTGGTTCTCTGTGAAGTTGAGATCCAAAGGTATGGAAATCCAAAACACCAGAGGAGAGAAGGGAGGCCTAGAAAGGAGTGGGTAACAAACTCCTTCCCTAAATGTCTTCTCCAAGGACATACTCTGAGCGATGGTTTCTGAGGTAGGGCAAGAAGCAAGTTCATACAGCGAACTCCTTGAATAGTAATGACAAAGCCATCCATATAAAAAACTATAGCTTTTCTAGGGAAAAGTTGATCAAAAATTTGAAAACCCAAAAGTGACATAAATGGCATCTGTGTGTGTGTGTGTGTGTGTATGTGTATGTATCACAGAGAGAGATTGAAAGAGACAGATAATATGTCAAAGTTCCATATAAAGCATATTGAGATGAATGTTTCTGTATAACAAATATTTTCAATAGACAGCTGGCTCTGAGGCTCCCTAACCCTTTGTTTCACTCCTATGGCCCAGACTCTTCCACCTTTAAGCCTAATAACTAAAAGAAATCACTTAGCCGAGTTTCAGATACAAACTAAGAAATTAATGCAGAGGACCTGATATGATTGTTGCTGTTTTACTTATAACCTCATGCAGTACTTGCAGTTCTCAAATATTGCAGATTGTGCCCAAGGGGTGGTGACATTGGTCATAAAGGATGAAAGAGTAAACGGGGGTCGGGGGCGGGAATTTGCAACTTAATTTTGGTATGCCTCTTTCCTGCCCACTGTTTCTACATGCCACTGGCAGCTTCTTTGAAAGGTGTTGCTAGCACACACACATGAAATAGCAAATGAAGCCTAAGGAGGACAGAGTCTACGCTTTAAAGCTAAAAGGTTACACCTGGAAGGCAAAGCATTTGGAATGAATTCCACCATTATACCCAGTTAAGGGTCTGTGGAGACCTGGATTTTTAGGAGCAGTTTCCCTCATCCCTCTTGCCTTCAACTACTCCAAATATTTCCATCGAAAAAGATGCAGTCATACTCATAAACAACCAAGTTCAACACATACATACCTATATACACACCCCTCCTATCTTGACATGTAGTGAACGAATGATGGAAAAATACTTTTTTTCCTATGTCCTTGAAGATAAATGAACTTTACATCAGAATTTTTTTTCTTCCTTCGTTTACTATACTCATAACATTTTTGCACTTTCTAATCTAGAGCAGAGACTTGGACCTCCATTTTAACCTCTAATTTCTGGCAAGTTCCTATGACATTGGAATTCTAACCTAAAGTGCATAGTCAGATGCCACATGAAGTGTTTTACAATCTATTTTAATCTATAATAAGGGAACCGAAGCAACACAACTCACTTTATGCTTTAAACCACTGTAATTTATTTTTTTGAGAGGTATTATCATACATTTAGATAAGTAAAAGACTCTTTGTTGATTATAAAATAACAAAGCTGGATATTCAGTACCTTCACTGAGCAGTTTGGATATTATGTTAAATTTTGAAGATTATGGTTTGCAGCTCCTCTGGCAATTATATGTCACCTTTAAAAATGATAAGCATGAGTTCAATTTCATTAACTGTGTGGTTTACCAATAATTAAATCTGCCCTATGTAACCTCATAAAGGGTAGATCTAAATATTCATATCAAAAAGAATCTGTTCATTTGGTTAGCCTTACATAATTATTTTATTATAATTAAAAGCATTCCCATATATGACATAATGGCTTCTTTAATAGTCTAAGTACAAACATAAAAACAAAGTTAGGTATTATCCAGACATTTCCACTGAATGAGATAATTTTTTTAAAATACCTTTAAAGCAAAAATGCTACTTTATTCTACATAACTGGTGATGCACTTTATTGGTTAGACTGTGGTTTCTATTTCAATAACAAAAACACAAGTCTCATCCCAATTTTTATAATCATGGATTGAACCGGAACGCCCATAATGCTTTAGAATTTTCAAAACGTTTTAAACTTTCCCTGGGATGTTAACATGATCTGTGGCTCTGTATTGAGTGCTTTAAAAGATGAAATATATCTGTAGCTTCAATACGAAACTCTACTTCTTTTCCTATTAATCTTTAGGTGATATACACTCAGTGAACTTTTTCAATGGTAGATACTATAATGAACATGAAAAGGAGCTAGATTTTACCGTTTCTTTTTAACATGCCATAATGTAGATATAAATCAGTTGTCAAAGTTGTAACTGACTCACATTCCCGTCTTCCATAAGAAGCCACTGCCATTGTTTAAATCTTACCATTGCCTTAATCTCAAAAGTTGAGTCAGAATTCTACCCTATGGAAAGGAGATCTAAACTTCAGATAGCACTTGAATGAGTGATTTCTCATGTAATTATACTTATGAAAATGTTCATTTCATTTGCAAATGAGAATTTAGGCTCTTTAACAATTAATAACTGATGAAGATCATGAAATTAAACCTATGATTCTAAATGAGAAGTTTGATGAAACATGGGCTTTTCATGCTACAGCTATCTACCGTTAATTGTATGGAAATAATAATATTCTGAAATCTCTGTCTACACAATCATAAAGATATTGACTGCCGTGGTGACACATTTTGCACTTACTAAACCAGTGTTTTTCTGATCATAAGTCTCAATGCACTGATGTATTATGAAATCAATCCAGTGAGTTGCAACCAGCATTTTTCAAAATGAAATAAGACAGAAAATAGTAGAAGAGAAGAAATATCATAATTCATAACACTAGTAAAGGTAAGTATTTTATAAAGCTTTTTTCAATTATATACGTGTGTATGTACATATGTATATATATAAGTATAGGAGATATATATTATATATAAACATATAGTATAGAATATATATGTGTCTGTATATATATATACATATGTGATACACATACACACACACACACACACACACACACACACACACACTTCAACCATAATTTATCTCAAGGTCACTCATGATCTCCTAATATAACATGTCTCCTCTGTTTATCATTCATCTCCCCTGAATATAAGTGATCACAGTATCACAGAGAAAGCTCGGTGAATATTTATTGAATAAATGAATCCAGGACTACACAAACACACACACATTCTGTGTCATGATGTAAAATATATTTTTCAGTAAGTTGGTGACAAAAAAAAAAAGCTAGAAATATCACCGATCAGAACCAAACTCTGCTCTTCAGAAAGTCAGTTTCGTTTAAAATTGACCTCTACCTTCCCTTCATCACTACTGTCCTCACCTCCACCTAGCTAAAATTAAAACTTAAGAAGTTTCTTCCACTAAATCTATAATAACACACTATGAAGAAATATCTAAAGGGAAGAATTCTGATCTCATAAAATCAGCGGCCCGGGTAAGGGCCACCAAAATGTAAATGACTCACCTCATTTATTCATTTATTCATTCAATAGCCATATTATTGGGTCAGACTGAGAGTAGACAGCTGCAGGAGAGAAAGGCTTCAGGCCAGAAGTTCTGAGAGAGAGGTAGGGAGGTATAGGATTGAATCCACTATACCACAAGGAATAAGGAAAACCAGACTGGAATAGCTTTTTTGATCAGTATATCAGAAGACAATCTTGTAAGCAGGGACAAAATGTAAGTTGACACAATGAGTCTGGGTACCCCAAGAGGAAAGAAAGGAATGAATACAGGGAGAGGGGAGATTAGTAGAGGATAGGCAGAAAGAAATGAGACTCCAGATAACCAAGAGAAAGAAGAACAAGAGCTTTAAACCTCCTTGCTGGGGGTGGGAGTGGGGTGGGGAATGAGATGGGGGAGCAGGGGACAAGGAAAGGAGCTACAACAGGGTTTAACAAGGGAAAAGAAAATAATCAGACATTTTTAAAAAGACCAATCAGGCAGCAGCACTGAGCACAGGTGGGAAGGGTTTCAACCTATTGGCAAGTAGATCAGTTAGGTGAAGAGAGAATGAAGGAGGCAGTGAGAAGAGCAAAGAAGAGTAGATTTGATAGACATTAGGAATGAAGACCATGAAGACTTGAAGACTGACTGGATGGGGGTGGGATGGAGGACAAAAGTAGAAGTGATTCAGGGGACTCTATGGTCACTTTTCAGTTTGTAGCTTGAGAACCTGGGCTAGTATCTAAATATTTATGTTTCTATCTTCACCAGTAGTCAATAGTCAAAATTAAACTATGACGTCTTATTCATAGCTGTATAGGTGGCCTGTTACAAAAACTGATACATAGTAGGTATTCAACAAAGGCTGACTGAACTGAAAGAGTAGAAAGAAGTAGGCTGAATCTCAAAGATTCCTATGAAATTAAATATAAGGAACATTTGCAGAACCTGTTTCAATGCACTTAGTGCTCTTTCTTACCTCTATTTCTTGATTATACTCTCACTCATCACCTCCCATCCTCTCTGTGACCCTGGCAGACCAAGGGTTAAATTGCACAAAGTTCTCCTCGGTTAGGACTAAACTTTTTCTCTAGGACTTGCCTTCATTTCTAGGATGACTTATATGAAAAGTGCTATCGGAAGACTATGTCTTTTCAGGGCATACACGTTTATGTTTGGGAATTCTGTTGAATTTTCTTTTCTTTTTTTTTTTTACAAAGAAGCTTACTTACTCAAACAGTTTGGGTCAACATAGCAAGAATAAAAGTGAATAGTAACACTAATTTCAGTCACCTTTAAAAAACAGAATGTAGGAAATGTGTTTTATATTTAAAAAATAGTTTTGAATATACAAGAAATAAAGAATAAAGATAATGTTGATTTACTTAATTATCTTTTCCTTTGAACTACATGGTAATGACATATTAATTGCTTTTCTCACTTTTTTTAAAAAATTATTTATTTATTTATTTATTTTTGGCTGTGTTGGGTCTTCGTCTCTGTGCAAGGGCTTTCTCCAGTTGTGGCAAGCGGGGGCCACTCTTCATCACGGTGCGCGGGCCTCTCACTATCGTGGCCTCTCTTGTTGCGGAGCACAGGCTCCAGACGCGCAGGCTCAGTAGTTGTGGCTCACGGGTCCAGTTGCTCCGTGGCATGTGGGATCCTTCCAGACCAGGGCTCGAACCTGTGTCCCCTGCATTGGCAGGCGGATTCTCAACCACTACGCCACCAGGGAAGCCCCCAGCTTTTCTCACTTTTATTTTTTAGAATAAGAAATACAACCAATGTGAAGATATGGGAACTAAGGTGCAAGAAAGAAAAAATCACGTATCAGTCATCGAATGGTAAATGGGAACACAGTCCATAAATATTGACTACCAAGAAGGATCCCTTCCACTCAAGAGATATTTCCTGGTACTTTCAAGGCAATATACACCCACTACGGTGGGCTCACAGAAAGGCAATTCTGGCTTAGCCTCCTTAGTCTAATGGGCTAGTAGTAGTTAATGGGCAGGATTAGTTAAGAACATCGATAATCAGAATAAAATATACAATTCCATAAAAGACACCAGAAGAAAAGCTCCAAGTGTTACAAGAGTACTTCGAAGAAAGAAAAGAATAAATATACTGGGGAGATCAAATAAAGAAGGTAGAATTTGAAATTGATTTGGCAGGAAAATCAGTGTTGGCAGGTAGCAGTGAGGGCTCTAGGGAAGTATGACTGTGGCACAGTGCCAGTCTGTAAAGCAAAGGCGGGGAACATGGAGTACATGTCAGTGATGTCATGGGAGCTGAGGTTTAAAAGGAGTTTGAGGCCACACAGAGCAGGGTGATAAAGGCTGTGAATTTGAACACTGTTCTAAGGGCCAGCCATTGTGGGCTCCAAAGGAAGTGCACTTGGCTGACTGGGGGATCTTCCTACTAAAACAGGCATTGGTCCTTTTCACCACTACCATCTCTAGTCTGCCATGCCTCTCCCTAGGGAGGTACCCACTGCCTGTTAAACACAGATACTCAGTAAAAATAGGGGAGCACCATGTGATGCAGGAATACTGTGAAGAAAATTCCTCTCCAGTTGGGTGAGATTCCGCAAGAGGGGTTTCAAGCAAAGCACTTCACAACTCTCCTGCAATTCATAGAATGTATGAGCTTAGCTCATAGTACTAGAACATAGTAGGCACTCAATAAATAGCTTACAAACAAATAATTCCCCCAACTGAAATATGTCAGTGACTGAAGCCAGTGAAGGCAGTAAAAAGTGGAAAAGAAAGCATGCTCACGGTTTTTTAAATAAAACCTAGATTATTTGTAAAGAGTCACTAAATTCATCAAATATAACCTTGAGTCCTAAAATATTTTTCTGGTAACTGACATAGTTCCAAATGCAAGTTTTGAATAAAAATATAATACACACATTGGGGGAAACATTCATATAAAACAGATGTTTTATTCAGGTCTATTATCCAAGTAAGACTTTATGGCCCCCAAATTTAAAAATAGTCTCTACTGGTAGGAGGGAAAGAAATGGCTTAATAATTAATTCAGATTATATCATGAATTTCTAGGTCATTCAGTCTGAGAAGGTACAGTAAACATATCATAGTTTTTTTCCCCCTGAAAATATTAGGAGATGAAAAAGAAGTCAAGTAGAAAATATTAGATTATCTGTTTCAAAAAATACATGATTCTATTTTTATTAAAGAGCTATGAAAAATAAAACTATGTCAAAATATTAGTACAAATCTCCAATGTGTTCAGGCTCTGCTGGAGCTTAATTTATTTGTAAGTAAATCATTTAGATTTGTTTAGAGCATTTATAGTTGACAACTAGGAATGTAAGTTCTGAGTTAATTTTTGTTTTGGTTTTTTAACAGAGAAGTAGCAGGTAGATCAAAAGAAGCTATTTAGGAACTGGGATCTATTAGGTTACATGTAATTGATGTAACAGTGTATAGCTAATCTAACTTCCAATCCAGTTAATGAATCATCCCTTACCTTGAGGCATTGTCCTGAATCAAATTGAATATTTCCAGTAACATCAACTCATAATTTCGAAAGGCAGTCTCTTTCATCTTTCAAGAGCTCAAATACTTGTGCATTTGTCCTATGGTTAACTTAAATGTGCCTCTTCTGCATTACAATATATTTAACCTGATGTGGGGTAACCATATAATTTCTTGTCCAAACAGGAACAGTAAGTTAAACACTAATTGATAATTACACGGACATAAGCTGACTGTCTGGAGAAACCTGCACACGTGATCTTTTGCGATAGCTGCACTGCCTGATTATCAAACACCAAGTTTGTTTGGTTTTCCACGTGAACAACCTTGACATACTTGAAACCTTAGTGGCCATGTGTCTTCCTCCCATTCATTATGTAACAATTTTTAACGAAGGTCTATATGCCTTGCACATGGTGTGATTAGGAAGTGGATACCAACCCATTGCCCAAGCAGGGCACATTTTATTTTATGGATGTTCCTCTTAAAACAAACTGCCCAGAACAAGACATAATATTTCTATGACAGCCTTATAAGTGTAAAGTGGAACTTGACATCCTATGATCTAATGGTATTAGCTAATTATAGTTAATATTTATTGGGTACTTATGTATGTCAGGCACTATCCAAAGATATATCTATAACTATATCTATCTCTCGATTTATCTCTCTAGTTATAATATATATATAATAGATATGCATGTATATCTATATGTGTATATATAAATAGAGAAAGCAGAAGAGGGAAAGAGAATTGCATTATCATATTTTTCCTTCATGACTTTTGACAAGATATTTAATCTTTCACTTGCCTCAATTTTCTCATCTATAAAGGAAAGGATAATCATAGATAAGATGATTTTTTATATATGTATATTTATATCTTCTCTCTCTCTCTTTCTCCTTTACTCTTTCAGTCAATAAACATTTATTGAATATCCAACTGAAGGCTAGACTCTGTGCTCAAACCTAAAAACATGATAGGGAAATGCATTCCAAATTCTTATCTGGAACATACAGGTATATATGCTTAAGAGATAATAATTATTTTTTGATTTTTTTCCATCTTACTTCAATAATTCTTCAACTTTTTATTCTGTAAACCATTCACAGGTGCAACTCACTCCCATCCATGGCCTCTTACTATAAGTAGTGCTTCTCAAAGGTAGGGCAGAACGGGGTGAGCTTCAGATAGTGAGGCTCTGATGGTAGGTGTGTGTGTGGTAGCGGAGGGTAAAAGTGCAACCCTTCAGGGTGCGAAGCCGAGTTTGGAGAAAGGCAGTTACTGATTGGTTGAAAAATGTCACCAGCTGATTCTGATGCACTTACTTATCCTTCATTGCAATTAGCAGATCTATTGAACTAAAAAGTATCAAAAGTCAAATGAGATAATTTGGTGTGATTTACCCTCGGTGAATCCATAGAGAACCCTGGAGATCATCACTTTTCTTTTAGAGTTTTTATTATTCCATTTGAGTTTCTCGCAAGGAACTGACACTGAGCTTACCTGTCTACACTTTACATAGTGTATTCCCCACCCCGACATTTGAATATCAAGAATTTTTCCTGTCTTTATTCTCCTGGCATTTCTCCTATTTTAATTTTTTTTTTGCAAAGATTATGAGTAATGGTTTTGTTATCATACTGATTTATGTATGTTTTCATCTGAGCTCACAGATAAATATATTAAAACCACCCCTTGCTGTCTTCTCACCCCACCTGCCTTTGAAAAGACATTTATTTTTAATAAATTATGTTTCTTGTATCTAGATACAGAAGAATAAGCTAGTATCCCTTGTCTAATAATTACCCATCTGTTGGCACTGAAGGTATAAGTTGCACGTATGCATGAATGCATGGTTAAGTGTGAAAATCAGTCCTGAAATTCTTAATCCTATTTCACAATTAGTTTTATCCAATTAAGAGACAAACTAGTAGTACGGTGCTTAAAGAAGACGGGCTCTGGGGCCACACTGTATGACTTCAGAAAAATTACTTACTTAACTCTCCCGTGCCTCAGTTTACCCTGTAAAATTGGGTAGTACCCATCTAATTAAATATTACAAAGATTAAAAGAGTTAACATACGGAAAGCTCTTAGAACAGTGCATGACATATAACAAGCATCAAGTGTGTTAAAGCATCAAATATTTAAAGCAATTCATTGTAATACTAAAATATATGAATGCATGTCTAAAAGATTTCAGTGTCAGTGATGTAATGTGGTCCACAGGAAAGAGTCATGATTTTATAATGAAATGGAAGATAACTTGCTACAAAGGGCTATATTTTTGCGCTGTTTTAGTAAGCATTAAGTGTATCTCCAAATTTTAGTATGAGAACAATTAGAAACTGAAAATTTAGGGTTACTTGCATTTCTTGACATATTCTGTGTGCTTAACAGTTACACTTTGCATCTTTTTTTGGCAATAAGAGATAAAGTATTCATTATGGCATTTAAATAGTGTTTAAAAATAAAGCAATGAAAGAAGTAGGCCACATGTATATTTAAGTTTGGTATCCATATTTTATATACTTTGTATGATTTTATCAATACTACACAAAAATAAATTTAATACAGAGACTGACGTATTCTTCACAATTCATTCTATCCTCTCATCTGCCCTCGAGATTATTTATTAGTGAGTAATCATTTAAGTTTGTGTTTCCCTTACACGGAATGTCAGAAAGTGGTTATAGAAGAATATTCTGGAAAATAACAGCACTCACAGGAATTGGACTTTCCTAGGGTGTTTTCCCATTCAAGGTTAATGCCAAACTAATTATCTTCCCAATGGAAATGGCAATGAGGGATAATCAAATCGTAATTCAGTCATCTTTATTTTAATATTTCAGGAAAGTTCAGTAGAGGGTCCCTGAAAATGATGTTTCCGCAATTCATATTAAAAACAGTATTTGTATTGGTTGAGAAAAT
This sequence comes from Balaenoptera acutorostrata, assembly GCF_949987535.1. Taxonomy (NCBI): domain Eukaryota; kingdom Metazoa; phylum Chordata; class Mammalia; order Artiodactyla; family Balaenopteridae; genus Balaenoptera; species Balaenoptera acutorostrata. The sequence goes on from NC_080081.1 coordinate 16,338,200, forward strand.
TTAAAACTGTTCTCCAGAGCCGTTGGGGAGTTTTGTTGTTGTTGTTGTTTTTTCCGACCAGTAAGAGTCTAGTTTGGCCTAAGAGCGTGAAGTCATTAGTTTTGAATATTTTATTCTTCTCAAATAGACTAGGAGTATAATCATGATTTGAATTGACTTCTATAGACAGAACAAGGTCTGACAATGTACCTTTTCCTTTCCAATTATATTTCTTAAAAATGAGGATACCTTTTATTCTACAGAATGTCTACTATGGGTGATGCATGCCAGAACTATTAATTTCTCCAAACCTTACAATGTCAGGATAAATAGCAAAATGGAGAAAGTTCCTTATTAATAAGTCACTCCAAAGGAAAAATTATGCAAATAGGATCTTAGGTGGAGTGCAGGAACAAAGGAGATGACGAAAAGCTGAAATCTGTACAAAATTTTAAAAATTTACTTTAGTTTTGTAAGTTTCCTCCATTACAAAGCTTTTGGACAGTATTTAATTGACAGAAGAGCTTTCTCTCCCAAAAGGACAAGAAGCCAGATATATATGTGTATGTATACACATTCATGTATCTCAGCTAAATCACCAGCTGGAATATCCTGACATCTGGGTGCCCAGCTACACATGGTAGGTACTTGACAAATAATGGCTGAATAAAGAAATCTCTAAATTTACCTGCAGTCAGATGAGACCTATAAAAATTGTTAGCCCATGAGTGACAATGTAAGATGATTTTAGGTAAGATGTTCAATAAGGGTTGTGATGAAGAAGCAAGAGAGAAGTGATGGGAATGGAATGTTTTCCTGCTGATAAAACACGCGGTAGAGAATGTATTACCCAATGGATTGATGACCCACTGATTCCAATGGATGTAGTAAGCAGACAAAGTATACTTCCTGCCCAGGTTTCGCTTTTTGAAAGTTCCTTATTTTTGTCTAGTCTTTCCTCCTAGTGAAGACCAGATTAGTTTGACACTAGGCTTCCCTGTGCTGTCAGATGTGTGGATGTAGAAGAAATATTTTTTAAATGGAGGAAGAGACAAAGGAGGGTTGATCAAGCCTGCTGGTGGCACATTTTTAACTCACTCACACTCACTCACTCATGGACCTTTCTCCCCAGATCGAGCCTCCTTTTACAACCAGACTTTGCTAATCCTCTGTAACCTCTTTCTGGAGACGTTTCAAATAGGTCATTTTCCCCTTAAAGAGTTTAACATAGACGAATCCTGTTTAAAACCATGGTTGTGTAGTCTCACAGGATGTAAGCCACGATGCAGCTCAAGATCATCCCCACCTCTTTTCCACAAACACTTCAACAAATGCTTTGACCCGTGGTGAATTTACTTTGCTCTCTGAAACTTCAATTGTAATAATGTTAGCAACATGCCACTTAGCATTCATTGTTTAGCATCTTGTCAAGTTCCTCTGCTAGAATGGACTCCCAGGTACCAGGAACTCCTATGAGCCATGGTGTTAGCAGAATCTGCATTCTATTTCTTCTCCCTGCCTGGTCCAGTACCAGATAAATGACAGTACTTATTTATTGTAATACTTGGTTATTTAAGTTACTATGTTTAATTGCATTGAGGTGAAAGATGGTTACTCCACTATTTTAAAATAAGAAAGAATAACTAAGAAATTTACAAAAAAAATAGCTTATGGGGATTCTTTCAAACAATCTGTCCCAGGAAGCTCAATCTTATAAAGGTAGTTTTAAGGTGATTACTTGCTGAAAGGTGTTTTATAAAAATTTTTTTTTGATACATTTGGGTGAAAATGGAATGAACTGCTCTGTAAGTGAATTTGTTACAGAGTCATTTGTGAAGTGTTATCTTTCCTTGATTCCATCTTCTATTTCCTCTTCTTCTATGGATATTCTTATGGTTATTATTTATTTAAATGTATTGAAGTGATTTTTAAAAAGAGTACAAATATGTTGATATTTTAAATTAAGCCACCACTCATTTTGGCATTTTCATTTTTACTAATCAGTGATAAAGGACAACAACAGCACTTTATGAAGACATCCTTCATCTCCACTGCCCAGGGCTGGCCTGCTTCTCAGCCCCCTGCTTCCTCACCCACCAGGCCATATCTGACCTTACACTCTACAAGCCCAAGCTGCCACTATAACCTTCAAAGAACTCAGGCAGGACCATGTAATAGCTGCTTCTTGAACTCATTCCTTTCCCCCATTTTTTAGACAAATCAAAAAAGCAGGATTTTCAAGAGTAAGCAGAGTGTAGTGACTTCAATGCCAACAGGCCCTCAAAATGCTCTCAATTTCATGCTTCCTTGATCAGCTTTATTTGTAAGAAAATAGATCTCTGTGAGCAAACACTTGGACTTGATTTGCCAAAAAATCTCAGCAATATTATTTTGGGGCACTTGATAAAAATTTTGATGTCTCTATTTTTACCAATATTTTAGGAGCAATCTAAGTGATATCTCAAAATGAAGCCTAAAAAATCAATAAAATATGTATTTCTGTAAATAACTCAGGGGCTCATTTTTCCAAAATGCATTCATATTCAGCAAAGATTTCTACAAGTTCTCATAGAGGTTTAGTGAATAATTTGAAGTGAGTAATTATAAATATAATCACAAGGAAATCACAGTTTCTACCTTCTATGTTGTAATGATAATTCTTCGTCAGCAAAGATTCTTAAGGCTTTCTAAATTTTAAAAACTAATTTATGAGTAGGATATGAAAAGTAGAACTGTTGCAAATCCAGGTATCTCAGACACAAGTGTGACCCCACAAATTATGGTGATTTTAGAGTTTCCAATATTTAATCTTTGTTAGTGAGGAAAAAGAACTGGAAACTGTGCTATAAGCAAAATGTTAGAAAGAAAATGACATCTTTAGCTTTTGAGCTATTAAAAGTCCAGATTAATGTCATCCTATCTCAATTAGCATTTATTTGTACTGGATAAGAAATGAATGATTTGTTGGCTACAAGTTTGATCGAGGCAATGTGGGAAAGTCAGAAAATGTTGCAGGAATAAGGCTTAGTTTAGCTCTGCTACTTAAAAGCTCTACAATTCTTAAAAAAAAAAAAGTTCGCTTTGAGACCCACTTTCTTATCTCAAAATATGTTTAATAATGCTATATCCAGCCATATGAAATTATTGATTTTGTGAATCTACAATGTTCAAATATCATCAATTTCATATGGTTCAACCATGTAATCAAATGAGACAATGTATGTGAAAGTGCTCATTAATCGGAAAGGCTAATAGAAACATAAGGTGAAGCCATGCACTTGAAATACAAAGTGGTGCTTATTCACATAAGTGAATCCCATCTCTTACTAGGGGAACTTAAGGAGGGGAAGGATAAAAAAGCAAAGGACAGATTCTGAAGGCAGAGATGATGTGAGGATAGGACACATACTGAATATTCACAACACAAATATCATGGAATATATAGAAAGACCCTTGACTCCATGTGTAAACATAATAATTATGCTATAATTCATAAATGTGTGTCTTCACAAAGGTAGATGGCAGGAAGCCCAGATTCTCATTAGATGGCATCCTCAACTTCTTGAATTTTTTCAGTATCTCATCTAATAAAAGAGGAGTAAAACCAGAGAGGTACAGTGGCTTTTGCAGTACTCACTTTTGCAACTTCACACTCTCCACATGCAGAGGTAGTCCCTTCAGGAGATTCAATCTGTGGCTTTGATCTCCCCATGAGGATACCGTGCCATGGTTAGTTTTATGTGTCAACTTGACTGGGCAATGGGGTGCCCAGATATTTGGTCAAACATTATTCTGGGTGTGTCTGCAAGGGTGATTCTGATGAGATTAACATTCAGATTGGTAGACTGAGGAAAGCAGATTGCCTCCCTAATGTAGGTGGACCCATTTCAATCAGTTGATGGCCTGATTAGAAGAAAAAGGCTGACCCTCCCACAAGGAAGAGGGAATTCCTCCTGCCTGACCAGGGAGCTGGAACATCAGTATTTTCCTGCCTTCAAACCCGAACTGAAATATCCACTCTTCTCGGGTCACAAGCCTGCTGGCTTTCAGACTGGAACTTATACCATCAACTTTCCTGGTTCTCAGGCATTTGGATTCAGACTGGATCTGCACCATTGGCTCACTGGGTCTCCAGCATGGTGATTGCAGATCTTGAGACGTCTCAGCCTTCATAATTACATGAGCCAATTCCTTATAATAAATCTCTCTCTCTCTCTGTCTCTATCTATCTATCTATCTATCTATCTATCTATCTATCTATCTATCTATCTACATTCTGTTGATTCTGTTTCTCTGAAGAACACTGAATAACGTGTGCCCTCCGGGCCTAAAAATCAACATTACATTGGCAAAGACTCTTCTGCTCTGCCCTTGCCCTTAAATAGCCAGGAATGTACACCTCTTGCATTACACTCTTGCCAACCCAAACACCAGTTGTTACAAGGCAATCACTCAATATCCTCCCTAACTTACCCCATTCCCCTCTGCCCAGACAATTCTCCTAATAGCACTTGCTTTAATCTCCCTGGCCCCTCTCCCTTCTTTGCTCTGTGTGCCACATCCATACCTGCCTCTAGCATTCCTGGATTTTGCCAGCACACAAACACTCTCTGGATCTGTTGGGCTCTGGTACCACCTGCATGGTCTCGTCCACTGCTCCTCTTAATGAGGAGCACGGCATAGAGGCCTCAGGCAGCTGATTCCACTCCCTTGCCTGCTCTGAGCAGTCAAGGACAATTGGGCAAACATAAGCCCTTTCTAGAGAGTTGAACCATGCAACATGTACATGATGTAAGTAGTTCTTATCTGCCTTAGGATATAGGATGGTTAATATAAAATAACGGACGGTACTCCTATATTTTCTATGCTCCCAAAAGATTATGCCATATGGTGGATGTGCCTATTAGTAAATAGATATAATAAGGCTTTAATTCTATTAGACATATATGTATATTTTTTTAATTGAGGAAGCATTGTAATGCCACCTATTTGAGCATTCATTTTGTTGGAACACACGATAATCCTGCTGTATAAGGATAACATAGACACATGAAATCACTTAGCATTCTCTGTAATATACCAATCAATCACACATTTTAAAATTATGTGATACTGAAGAACAAAATGATGGCTAGATAGGACATTATGTCTCCAGTTTGATAGTTTCATTTAGGTTGCTCAGCACCTGTATACGTACTATTAGCAGAAATTAGATTTTATGGAATGAGACATAGGAAGATGACTCTACATTATTTTATACATTGGCAGAGAAAAAAAAAAAACAAAAAACTAATACATATAAGCCCTGGAAGCAGTTATCCAATACAAATTCCTTCTTATCCTATACTTTGCTGAAATTCAAAGAGAAGATATTATATCAAATGTCAACCTAGTTTTGCAACAGCATTGGGCAGAATTGTTTCCAAAAGATTATTCTGTGATTAGAAAAGAAATTATACTTTTGTTTATTTAAAATGATTAATGTTAAATAGCCCCAGGGGTCTACCACAAGGGGTTTAAAGGAAATGGAGTCTGTCCCTTTGAATATTCTAATTGCTACATCTTGTGTAGGGTTCTTAAAGTCTTGATTGCCAAATTATATAAATTCTCCATTGGATGCTCCAACATTAGTTTTATTTGCAAGACAGACATATGTAAATGCTTTTGTGGTAGTTGCCTTGGTGAACAGATGAAGGGAATTATGAAAACTTTAGAAGACAAGTTATTCTATATGTTGAATATGCTTATAAAAGTTGGGTTTCAGTTACAAAGACATTTTTAATCATAATATATTTATGCAATGATATCCTGCAATATAGATCTAAAAGACTCAACAAGTGATAAAACTAATGTATGTATTTCAAGTACTTGATCGATTCACCATATAGAACTGAGCACAAAAGCACTTCAAAAATAGTTTCTCTAACTCATATATTGTTTTAATATTCTTAATTTTTCTGTTTGGTTTATTCTTAGCTTATCCGTCCTAATGAAATCCTTTAATATTCATGTAGAAATATAAACTTCACCATCAGTTTTAATACCTATCATTCAAATCAAAAAAGGCTCTCTGTTTTTCTCTTACACAGATTCTAAATCTAAGCAAACTCGTAGCAAACTACCTACAGTTAGAATGCCAAAACTATAGAATATCATTCGTTCACCACATTTTGTTTGATTAAAAGACTAGAAAGTCATGCTGATCTTTCCCTGTTTTTCGCTCATGAGAGCATGACCTATTTTCCTTGGATGTCTTATTTTACAGCCCTGACTACAGTAGACACAGTATAGACAGGCTCCAAATGATTCATTTATTGAAGGAATGAGTGAGGAAATTCAGACATAATACTTTTAAAAAATGTTCATTGTAAAAATAAATATTAATAATCCAATCACATGGTAGGCATTAAAAAGTATAAAATGGCATATAGTGAAAAGTATCCCTTCTATGTTTATGCTCAGTTCCCATCCTTTCTAACAGGTAAAGATTGTAATTTCTTATCTTCTCTCCCAGAGCAATTCTGTTCATATAAAAGCCAGTATAGGGCTTCCCTGGTGGCGCAGTGGTTGAGAGTCTGCCTGCCAATGCAGGGGACACGGGTTCGAACCCGGGTCTGGGAAGATCCCACATGACGCGGAGCGGCTGGGCCCGTGAGCCACAGCTACTGAGCCTGCGCGTCTGGAGCCTGTGCTCCGCAACAAGAGAGGCCGCGATAGTGAGAGGCCCGCGCACCGCGATGAAGAGTGGCCCCTGCTTGCCACAACTAGAGAGAGCCCTCGCACAGAAAGGAAGACCCAGTACAGCCATAAAAATAAATAAATTTAAAAAAAAAGCCAATATAGATGTGCACACATATACATACACAAATGTATATATTTTCCACCTTCCCTCTTTACACGAATGGTATCATAATAAACATATTTTCTGCACGTAGCTTTTTCCATTTAACATTTCAGTACAGAGGGAGTTTTTTTTTGTTTTTTATTGCTATATAGAATTCCATTGTATGAATGTACCATAATTAATTTAATCATACCCAAAAGATGGTCATTGGGGCTACTTCATATATTTTGATATTATAAGCATGGCTATAATAAATAACACTTATGCAAGTACACCTGCCGGATAAATTCTAAGGAGTGAAATTTGGGATTTTAAGAGTATTTGAATACATACACACCTACACATACAATAATTAGAACATTTTCTACCTGGCAGCATATAGTTCAGTGTTTCTAGAAATCAGTATCTGTATACAATTATTATAGAGTGTTCAATGCGTAAGTGTACCTATTATGCTAAATCTAGGCCATTATCTAGAAAGAACTCTAAAAATTTCAATTTTAATAATTGTTTATCTTCTCTGTCAATTGTAGTACAAATAATTTACAGTAAAAAATAAGTAAAGCTTTATGGGGCTTCCCTGGTGGCGCAGTGGTTGAGAGTCTGCCTGCCAATGCAGGGGACACGGGTTCGAGCCCTGGTCTGGGAAGATCCCACATGCCGCGGAGCGGCTGGGCCCGTGGGCCACAACTGCTGAGCCTGCGCGTCTGGAGCCTGTGCTCCGCAACGGGAGAGGCCGCGATAGTGAGAGGCCTGCGCACCGCGATGAAGAGTGGCCCCCGCTCGCCGCGGCTGGGGAAAGCCCTCGCACAGAAACGAAGACCCAATACAGCCATAAATAAATAAATAAATAAATGAAAATGAAAAAAAAAAAAAAAAAAAAAGTAAAGCTTTAATTGTTAGTTTTGCATGGAATAAAAGAAAAATAAGATTGCATAGTGATTTTATGCTTCCAGAGTTACACAGAATGTCACTTAGCCACACTTATGCATTATCCATCCACAAACACTAAGTATTCTGTATGCGTTTTTTACCGTATTTGAGATTGATTTCATTTTTAATAAATTAATAATAAAATACACAATATACAAGACATATGCATCAATTAAAATAGTCAAATTAGCATCCCTATTCACACAGATAGAAACTAAAATCTATTTAAACCTTTCTGAATTGAAGTATGATAGATATAAACACAGTCCTTCTTCAATTGTGTTCAAAGACAATTTAACAGGTATTTATGTCCCTTTTTTTCAAAGATTCCCTTCCTTCTTTTCCTGAAAAGGCGAAGAACAGAACCTAAGGCTGTGCTGTCACACTCGTCTAAATTAAATAGATAGAATGATCTTTGTAATACTGTTCATTTGCCTTTAAAAGAGTTATATTCAGGGCTTCCCTGGTGGCGCAGTGGTTGAGAATCTGCCTGCCAATGCAGGGGACACGGGTTCGAGCCCTGGTCTGGGAAGATCCCACATGCCACGGAGCAACTGGGCCCGTGAGCCACAATCACTGAGCCTGTGCGTCTGGAGCCTGTGCTCCGCAACAAGAGAGGCCGCGATAGTGAGAGGCCCGCTCACCGCGATGAAGAGTGGCCCCCGCTTGCCGCAACTAGAGAAAGCCCTCGCACAGAAACGAAGACCCAACACAGCCAAAAATAAATTAAAAAAAAAAAAAGTTATATTCAAATTAATACATCTCAAAAACTCTATTTCACCTTAGTATTTAAACTTTATTCTTTGATAAAAATCTTGTAGGGACTTTTTTTTTTTTAATTAATTTATTTATTTTTACTTTTGGCTGTGTTGGGTCTTCGTTTCTGTGCGAGGGCTTTCTCTAGTTGCGGCAAGCGGGGGCCACTCTTCATCGCGGTGCGCGGGCCTCTCACTATCGCGGCCTCTCTTGCTGCGGAGCACAGGCTCCAGAAGCGCAGGCTCAGTGATTGCGGCTCACGGGCCCAGCTGCTCCGCGGCATGTGGGATCTTCCCAGACCAGGGCTCGAACCCGCATCCCCTGCATTAGGCAGGCAGATTCTCAACCACTGCGCCACCAGGGAAGCCCGTAGGGACTATTTTTACATTCTTAGTTTATCACAACTCTCGGAAAGATAAGTGCTTTCGAATAATCAACAGTTCTATTTGCTAAAGATTGCCAGATTTTTCCTTTTTATAGTTACTAAATATGGATTGCTGGTCCCAAAGCTGTTATATATCTATCTGTGTTTATTTCTTTAGTTTAATAGACATTTAGTTGAAAATAATCTCAGGTAAAATCCTCCATAGGAAAAAAAGAAGCAAACATTTATTTTAAATAATAATGACACTCATTTACTATACTGCTATTTTTCACCTTATGAATAACTAGAGTTTATAAAAAATTTGCAGGAAATTCCAGATAGTTTGAATTGAACTGAATTTTAGAAAGGAAAAAATCAGGGCAATAACTCAAATATATTAATGAACAAAAGCTGTGGGACATGCTTTAACTCTGTCTATTTGAAAGTAGTTTACACTTCCATCAGAAACATACAGAGATAAATCCTTAAAAATATATACTATTTCCTTACATTTAACTTTTGATGTTTATAGAATATAATACCTAGTTTAAATAGCATCTTTGAAGAGGCTCTACAGAACTCGGCCAAAAATATACCATGAAATCATTAGTTATTTCAATGTACGTCCTCAATTGTTATCTGTAATTCTAAAATTCAAGAACTTTGAAAACCAAAAACACGTTCATTAATCCAAACTGTGTTAGCTAATAACTAATTTCCAAAGTGATGGCAAGTTACTTATGGTCTATGGATCGCACAAAGAGGGAATATCCCTATGTTTTAATGCAGAAATATTAATATACTGGCTTGATTTCATTGGGGATGTTCTATTACATATTGTATAGGCACTGAGTTAACTTTCTAAAATTAAAAAAAAGCTGAATTCTAAAACATATCAGATTCTTATCTGATGAGCAGCTGTGACCCTCATATTAACCCGGGGATCTGACTTAATCAGACCATATTTATTAATAAATATAATACTTTATCCTATAATATTAGTATGAAACAAGGTATCTATCTTTTTTAAAACAGTCATTCTTAACCGTGTAAGCAACAGAGTTTCATGAACAATTCAATAATATAAGTTATACAACTCTTAAGAATTATAACCACAAATTTGTTAAAGCGTTGCCAAGTTTAAAGAAAGCCTATATTGAATTAAAGATAAAAGCTTCTTGGTAACTTTTTTGATTTTCTATTAGTCATGTCTGATTTTGCAGCTTATCTATGAGTGATTCCCATATTCATGTATGAATATCTCTATAAAATAATGTATGGTATTAGTTAAAATATTCTTTAAAAAAACTTATTTTTATCCAAAAATGCATAATTTTAAAAAAGTCAATTCATATATTCTTTCATTCAAGATAGAGTATTTAATAGAGAACAGAATTCTAACCTTTAAGCACAATAAAAAGAACAATATTACTAGAATATATTTTTAAAAAACAACACTATACATCTAGGAAGCTATTATTCATAATCACACTTCTTTAAAATATAAGCTTTGGTAGTAACACTCCCTTTTCATGCAAAATAAAGTCATATTTTAAGTAAATGGGAAAACTCCCGAGGTAAATACATTAAGTTCTGCTTTCATTAGATAAGAGGAACAAAAACCGACTATTTAGCTAATAGTTCTTAGCTAACAGCTTGGGTATTATTACACAAGGCTCACAAAACTATTAATGAAAAACTCACAGCTCTATGCCTCCTAGTTAGCAAACTCCCATCTCTTTACTATAAATTACTAACTATAGTATAATTGCAAATCTAAATATATTCCCTGGTGATTACACATTACCGTCACAAATCCAAAAAGCTACAACACAATGCACTTTCTGCAGGAAAATTAATTATTCCAATTCTAGGCAGCTCAATAGTCAGAATTCAGCCACCAGCTGGCTAATATGTACAGTCTGAGCATTTACCAGCAGGCTTCTGCATTAGTAACAGCAAGATTCCATTTCACATAAGAATTCTGCAAATGCGATGGATAAATGATTTGCTCTCAAAGAGTCCTTAAGGCATATGAGTTTTATCCCCTTAAATGTTCAGGCTAACCTGCTCCACATGATGTCATCAGGATTAATTCTGAGGAAAGCAAACAAAAAGGTGTAATGTAGTGCACTGTGCAGAGGAATAGGACCAGGGATCCTATATCCTGTAGTTGAGAATTTCAGCATCTTAGAGCCACAAGAAATTTATTCATCAAAGGGTCAAATGACTTCATTCCATATTTCCAAAAACTAAGATTCAGAAAAGGTGATGTGATTTTCTGAGACTCCAGTCAGAGAGAAGCAGGTCCTAGGTTATAGGCTTGGGTCCCTCCCTGAGATCAGCCTCCTTACAAAATGAGAGTAACTAATGCCCAGAAATGGGCTGTTTTGTTAGAATTTTCCAAACCACACCAAGATTTTCTATGATCTGACCATGAATTAAAATTATTTGATGGATAAATTTTATGGTTTGTAAATTATACAACAGTAAAGCTGCTCAGAAATGAATGGGTGGGGCTTCCCTGGTGGCGCAGTGGTTGAGAATCTGCCTGCCGATGCAGGGGACACAGGTTCGGGCCCTGGTCTGGGAAGATCCCACATGCCGCGGAGCAACTGGGCCCGTGGGCCACAACTACTGAGCCTCCGCGTCTGGAGCCTGTGCTCCAGAGAGCCTGAGAGGCTGCGACAGTGAGAGGCCCACGCACCGCGATGAAGATGAAGAGTGGCCCCCGCTTGCCGCAATTAGAGAAAGCCCTCGCACAGAAACGAAGACCCAACACAGTCAAAAATAAATAAATAAATAAAGCCAGAAAACCTCTTAAAAAAAAAAAAAATCAATGGGTGGATGGATACCTAAATGGATAAGAGATTTATAATGGAACAAGTATAGTAAAATGTTAATGGAAGAATTTAGTCAGTGGGTTTAGAAGTTTTCACTGCAAAATTCTTTCAATTTTTCTGTATGTTTGAAAATGTTCTTGATAAAATATTAGGGAGAAATAAAAAGATAATGGGCACCATGTCTACAATTTATTCTCAAAAAGTTCAGAAGAAAAGGAAATGTGATAAAATGTTAACCGTCGGGGAATCAAGGTGAAGGGTATAAAGGAACTCTTTGTACTATTTTTGCAACTCTTTTGTAAATTTCAAATTGTTTCAAAATAAGAAGTTAACAGAAGGGGAAAATATCTGGCAGAAGTTAGTGTTTTAAAGGCCTTTATTTTTTAGGGAATTATAACATCTTAATGTCTTCCTGAGGTATATGATCTCATGCTCTCTCCACCACACCATACCCCTTCCCTGCTCAATTACCCCGAAACACACAGAGAGGGCTTCTGGCTATTAAATTTTTTTAAAAAAAACCTTCACAAATCCATGTTTGGAAGGTAGGTTTACATGAGCAAAAGCCAATCGCTATGGGCAAAATTTTGAATGAAATATGTTAAGTAAATCTAAATAAATACAAACACACACACACAATCTCAATAGCTATTATTTTTTTTAAAAAGCTGCTAGCAGTTCTTTTTATTTTTTAAATTTTGCATGGAGATGGAGAATTAAATTTTCCCTTGAGGGCAGTTTGTACTGGTTAAAAAAAAAAAAAAGCAAACATTTTTAATTAGCTTCTTGTTATGCAAGACTGAAGCAAAGATCCTTTTCTGGAATCCACAGATTCTTTGCAAAGAAAAGGTACATGGCTCTATGTCATAACTCAAAAGAATGGCAAAAGAATGTCTAGGCTGGGAGTGGAGGCTCAACTTCTGAATTAAAATTTTCTGGGGCTGTTAGGAACACCTGCTGTGTTTTTATCTCTTTGCCTAGAGGAAGGGATCCTAAAATCCCAGTAGGGGAGTGAGGCTGAAAGAAGTCCCTTTACGGAGAGATATACTCCATCACAGCATGGTGGGCTGTAGGCTCTGGAGAGAGCTAAGCAGTAAACAAGGTTCTGAAGACAGCCTTTGACTGTTACCTTGCGACAGTTTTAAATATGGAAATATGTTGTGTGCTCCCAAACCTTCTGTCTGGACACCTAACTCTGGGCCAGTGCCCACCCTGGGTTGAAGGACCTCTGGGAAGCCTTTTCAGCCTGAAGGAAACCCTGGCTTGAGGCAACAAGAGGGGACCAGGAAGGGAGCAGAATTTGGGTGGGCTTCTGTGTATAAATCTTCTCATAAACCAGAGACTTCAATCAGAGAGAAGCAGGTCCTTCATAATAGGCCTGGGTCCCTATGAGGAAAGGAGTTTCCTGGGGGCTAGGAGCAGGGGAAGGTGGCCCCTGAGCACAGGGCAAGTCTGGGATATCTGGGTGGGCTGTGGGCAAGGAATAATATGAACTATAACAAATGTTTTCAGGCCAACACCACAGTTGAAGTGATTTTCCACAAAAATATGGCACTATGAACTTGTCTTTTTAGTCCTTAAATTAAATAAAAGTTAGAGCTGGAAGAAGTCTCAGATATTATCAAGATAATCTTCTCACTCTGGATATAGGTAATAATAATAGTGTGTAACCTGTTCATAATGCTTATGTGCCAGGCATTGTTCTATGCATACATCTGCATATATATTAACTCTCATAATCCTTCCAATAGCCCTGTGATGTAAGAATGATGCTATCCCCATTTTACAGATGACAAAACTGAGACACAGAGAAGATAATTTGCCCAAAGTTGTACATCTAGTAAGTCAAAATGAGAAAGTGAGGCACAAGCAGGTTCCATCACTTATCCAAGTACATTCAGCTTCCTATTAGGGGTCCAGGCCACAAACCGGGTCCACAGACCATGAGTCTGAATCTGTTTCTAGCGCACCATGTCATCTACAGATCATATTATGAAAACCAAATTAAATAATGTCATGTATCCAAACCCCCAAAATTTCACCATAAAATGTACACACTAACATGTCAACTTCACAGAATCCCCAATACTCAATACTGGTAAATGAATGAAAAGAAGCTGTAAACAGTATAGTACAGAAAATTCAGTGTAATGTGTAAATTATAAAATTCATCTTTTACTGTGGTAAGATCCTGGAAAATTCAAAATGTTCTTGTTTCTACAGCTGGGAAATTACTGTAATTAGATGAAACAGAGGAAGAAATAAGGAAAACTCAAGACAGAAATATTATTGTTCCTGCTCTAAGAATCTGGTGCAGAGGCAAGATAGTTTTTTCCCTAGAACAAATGATATACTGTTACCCATCTCTTCATTTTAAAATGAACAGCATTGGTTGATATTTACCCTTCACTGATTCCCCAGGGCCTGTCCTAATTTCTCTCCCTAATTTAGAGAAATAAAAAAATAATTTGTAAGTGTTCTCTCAAAAGTCTTAGTAATGGATGCATCTGTGTTTCTTAATCAATGGTTTCATAATTCTCTCTAGGAGAAATTACTGCAGGAAAGCAAAAACATTAAGGTACAGAAATGCTAGGAGTATCAAAGCCAAAGTCAAAATTTCCTTTATTATGCAGTTTCTAAGAGTGTGAACAATTCTTCTCAAACATCTCAGATGGCACTTAGCAATGTAATTTCAGCATTTAAAACACCGCTGATGCACTGAAATCCAAGGTCAAAATGAAAAGACTACCTCTTTATGTCCGGCTGAATGGCTTCTTTTTGGCCATTCAGGTGGAGCAAATCTTGAAAATTCTGAAGTTAACTGTCATACAATATCAAAGTTTTTTTTTTTTTTTTTTCCCACAACACACACCAGGTAAGATTCAGTGAACATTAATATCTTAAACTTCTCTATAAACCTTTAGCCTTCCTGATAAAAGGAGATTTTTTTTTATTATGAGGAGAAAAGTTGAAAAGCAGTTGTCATTTTCTGTTCATGATTTGATTGTGAGTGCCACTAAAAATACTAAAAAATTGCAGCTGAAAAGTGACATCTTATAGAAGTAAAAAGAAAAAAAAAGTTTTCTGAGCAGCATGAACACATTCTCCCAGAGTTGAGGTGCTAAACTCTGAGATAAAAAATATTCTCATGACATTTCTTTTCATTTGTTTAATGAAATGACCTGTTAAAGAATAAGATTGGATTTTAAAAGTCTAAAGATAAAATGCAATTATACTTAGAAACAGCGATTTTCAAGCATTTTGGTCATAGGACCTCTTTATACCCTTAAAAATTATCAGGGACCCCAGAAAGCATTTTTTTTTATATATTAGACATTACAACTGAGATGTGTTTAAACAGATAAATAGACAAGCACACATTCCATTATCCTTCAAAGCAAAGATTTCACACGTATCACATAGCCTTTGGAAATCTCCACTGCATACTCCTGAGAGAAAGAGAATGAAAAAGAGCAAATGATGTCTTAGAATTAGCATGAAAATAGCTTTGATCTTGAAGAACCCCTGATAATGGTCTCTGGAACCTCCAAAATTCCCTGGAGAAGTTGCTGAGAACAGCTGCTTTAGTATACCACGTCATTTCCAATTTAAAATCAAAGCATTAAAAATGAATGTATTTCTCATCTCCCAAAAGAAATACTGCCACCCTCACTCACCCCATTTAATCTTTGATTCTTTGAAGCCGTTGTCATCACAAAATATTCAATGGCAACAAGCACTTGAATCTCGGGAAGGAAGGTAACTGACCATTAGTTGTGCACCGATATTCACCCTCCCTTTTCATGATAGAACTTCTGAGTTTCAACAAGGCATGTGCCTACCCAGCTCGACTGCGTTTCCCAGACTTCTTTGCAACTTAATGCGTGTGACCATGATCTGGACAAGTGGAATCTGAACAGATGTACACCACTGCTGCCTTTTACCTTTCCAAGGACTGGGAGGCTCTCCCTGGCTTTTTTCTCTCCTCCCACAGGTTGGGAGACAGCATGGTGACCACAGGTTTAGAATATCAGTTCTCAACTGCTCACTACGTGAGTTGCCATGTGAGAAGGTACATGGCTTGTATTTTATTTTAGCCTCTTGCCTCTTAGCTTCTAACTCCTGAAAGAATGTTCATGGTGCTGAAAAGAGGCATTCTGCATTAGGCAGGCAGGTTTATTTCACACACACACACACATGCACGCACTAACACACACACACACCCATAATGTGTTTTACTTTTAAAACAAATTTAAAACCTGCAAAAAGGGAACAGATACAGAAGGTCGAGTCTCCGGAGGGAGAAGAAGAGATGATAGATAATTTACTGCTCAGAGTTACTAGCATTCGTTTGTTATTTAGAAATTAATACCTCTGTGTCCTAAAAATCAGCTGAATACCAGCAACAAATACTGCATCAGTGGGACACACCTAATCAGTTTGCCAAGATATTTTTCTCATTTCATTATCTGGGGTACCCTTCATACTTATTTATTTATTTACTGAGGTATACTTGATTTACAATATTATATAAGTTTCAGGTATACAGCATGGTGATTCACAATTTTTAAAGATCATGCCCCATTTACAGTTATTATAAAACGTTGGGTATATTCCCTCTGCTGTACAATATATCCATATAGCTCATTTATTTTATACCTAGTAGTTTGCAGCTCTTAATCCCCTATCCCTATCTTGCCCTGGCCCCCTCCCTTCTCCCCACTGGTAACCACTAGCTTTTCAATAAAGTAAAGCATCTGTTAAAGTGTGAATCTGTTAGAGACCCATGTCGTTGTGTTAAAAGTACCCTAAAATTTCATCATGCTTTATGGTGCAGAACTCTGGGTTCATTTTTCAACATCTGAACAAATTCAGGAATACTTTCTGAGGAAAAAGGCATGATCCCATCTAGACATATCCAGAGAGGAGAAGCCTCCTCTATGAGAAGGTGGGCTGGGGGCTGGCTACCCGTCAGGCTTGACAGCACATCTGGTTTGCACTGCTCCTGGCACAAGTAGCCTGAGCCCCCATGCGCCTGAAGACCACAATAACGCAGCTCTGCTCTAAGGCAAAAGTGACCTTGAAGGAGCTGATCCAATAGCAGAGGTTCCCAAACACCAGTACTGTCAGCTCACGCAAGAAGTGCCTGCTTCCTCAGGAAAACTGAGAAAAATAAAGGCAAACCGGATAAGTATGCGATCAAGCTAAATATGTTCCATTTAAAGGTCTGTTCTTAGGTCTGAGATGATGTCCTTCCTATGCAATGCAGTTGATAATGAATACAGTAGCCTCTTTAAAAATGTATTGTCTCAATAAAATTTTAAAAATGGGCAGCTCTATGCCAGTTTCCAGATTTTAAAATTGAATTCTGTTGATCTCCTAAGTCTAAACATTTGGAAAACATTGCTCCAGGGCCCACAGTTTGTTTCTCTGTTTGTTTTCTAGTTTGTAATCTACAGCATCGAAAGACTGCCCTGTCTTACAACATCTTTAGTTAACAATTAAACAACCTATACAAACAGTATATTGAGAGAAATAATGGTAATTAACATTTGCATAGCACTTTATTATCAGCAAAAGATTTTCACTTATATTCTATTATTTGAAACTCAAAAGAAAAATGAAAGTCCTTTGAAGGTATGGCCCTAATCATTGATTCTTGATCACCAGATAACAAGAAAGCTATACACACTTGAACCCTCTCTCTCTGGACATCCAGAAAAACTGCTTTAATCCCAATGTATGTGAAGCCCTTGACTTCCACTGATATCTTAGGTAAGAACTCCCGTTGGTGGTTTGTAAACATTGCTAATAAAGGTGGTCTCTATTAAGTCAGTTCCATTCATGATACTTTCTACCAAGGTCATAATTCTCCTCAGCTGATATACCTATTGCCCTCTAAGGGAAAAAAAAAAAAAATGTGAAATTTAACATCTTTCTTTTTCCCAGGCTTCTAAGGGCACATAGGAAATTAAGGACACAGTTACTAAGGCTCTCTCCTGACAGATTTTTTTTTTAAATTAATTAATTAATTTATTTATTTTTGGCTGCGTTGGGTCTTCGTTGCTGCACGGGCTTTTCTCTAGTTGCAGCGAGCGGGGGCTACTCTTCGTTGCGGTGCTCAGGCTTCTCATTGCAGTGGCTTCTCTTGTTGCCGAGCACGGGCTCTAGGCGCGCAGGCTTCAGTACTTGTGGCACGTGGGCTCAGTAATTGTGGCTCGCGGGATCTAGAGCGCAGGCTCGGTAGTTGTGGTGCACGGGCTTAGTTGCTCCGCAGCACGTGGGATCTTCCCGGACCAGGGCTTGAACCCGTGTCCCTGGCATTGGCAGGCAGATTTTTAACCACTGCACCACCAGGGAAGCCCCTGACAGATATTTTTAATAGAACTATTTCCTTTATTTCTGCCTTACCATCGACATTTTCTTTTTTATTAAGCATTAAATTGCTTTTGTCAGTAAAATTATTTGTGAATCTAATTCTAATTCTGACTTTGCCACTTATTAAGAATTAAATTTAAGGGAGGAATGCTTTTCTGATCCCAATGTCCTTAACTGTTGAAAGGTATAGCACCAGCAATACAAGGAGAGAAAAGTGTTCAGGGGAGATGGGAGGATTCCCAGTGTGTCCTGACGTTGCACACTCTGCTTTTGTGAAACGCAGACCCTGAATATTAATATCAGTATGAAGCATGACTCGGTGTATGGACTTGGGAATCAGTCTCATTACTACATAATGTGACCTTCAGTATCTCGCAAAATATGTCTTTTAGAAATTAAATCTTTAAAAAGCAACTGGAATGGCTCAAGATCGCTAATTTTTCTAATTCAAAACTCTCAACACTGTTAATGTGACAAATCCTTACTTCTATAAGTGATATAAACATCTAAGACAATTTTACATTTGATTATATAGTACGTTATATATTCAAAACAATACCCTTTCTAAAAATGTTATTTTCATGCTATGCCATTGATGCTGGCTGGAATGATTTCTATTTAAATGTAGATTATTGTTGCAACTTAAAGCCGCTCTGACTTTACCAGAAACAGGAGCAAAAACATGACTTACATTTAATTACAGGTATACCTCGTTTTACTGCGCTTCACTGATATTACGTTTTTTACATATTGAAGGTTTGTGGCAATCTTGTGTCCAGCAAGTAAGTCTATCAGCACCATTTTTCCAATAGCATTTACTCACTTCTTGTCTCTGTGTCACATTTTGGTAATTCTCCCAATATTTAAAACTTTTACATTATTACTATCTTCGTTATTGCTATCTGTGATCAGTGAGCTTTGATGGCACTATTATAATTGTTTGGGGGCGCCACAAACTGCACCTCTATAAGATGGCAAACTTAACCGATAAATGTTGTGTGTGTTCTGACTGTTCGAGCAACCAGCCCTTCCTCCATCTCTCTCCCTCCCCTTGGACCTCCCTATTCCCTGAAGACACAACAATACTGAAATTAAGCCAATTAATAACCCTGCCATGACCTCTAAGCGTTCAAGTGAAAGAAGGACTCTCATGTCTCTCACTTTGTATCAAAAGACATGATTAAGCTTAGTGAGAAAGGCATGTGAAAGCCAATATAGGTCCAAAGCTAGGCCTCTTGTGACAAACAGCCAAGTTGTGGATGCAAAGGAAAAGTTCTTGAAGGAAGTTAAAAGTGCTACTCCAGTGAACGCAAGAATGATAAGAAAGCAAAACAGCCTTATTGCTGATACGCAGTTTTAGTGATCAAACCAGCACAACATTCCCTTAAGCCAAAGCCTAATCCAGAGCAAGGTCCTAGCTCTCTTTAAGTCTGTGAAAGCTGAGAGAAGTGAGAAACCAACAGAAGAAAAGTTTGAAGCTAGCAGAGGTTGGTTCATTAAGTTTAAGGAAAGAAGTCATCTCCATAACATTAAAGTACAAGGTAAAGCAACAAGTGCTGATGTAGAAGCTAAAGCAAGTTATCCAGAAGATCTAGCTAAGATAATTAATGAAGGTATGTATGCTAAACAACAGAGTTTCAATGTAGGTGGAAAAACAAGCCTTCTATTGGAAGAAGATGCCATCAAGGACTTTCATAGCTAGAGAGGAGAAGTCAGTAACTGGCTTCAAAGCTTCAAAGGACAGACTGACTCTCTTGCTAGGAGCTAATATAACTGGTGACTTTAAGTTGAAGCTACTGCTTATTTACCATTTTGAAAGTCCTACAGCCCTTAAGAATTATGCTCAATCTACTCTAACTGTGCCCTATAAATGGAACAAGAAAGCCATGACAGTACATTTGTTTACAGCATGGTTTACTGAATATTTTAAGCCCACCCACCACTGAGACCTACTGCTCAGATAAAAAGATTCCTTTCAAAATCTTACCACTCACTGAAAACGCACCTGCTCACCCAAGAGCTCTGATGGAGATGTACAATGAGATTAATGTTGTTTTCATGTGTGCTAACAAAACATCCATTCTACAGCCCATGGATCAAGGAATAATTTCTACTTTCAAGTCTTATTATTTAAGAAATACACTTCCTAAGGCTATAGCTGCCACAGACAGTGATTTTTCTTATGGATGTGGGAAAAGATAATTGAAAACCTTCTGGAAAGGATTCACCATTCTCGATACCATTAAGAACATTTATAATTCACAGGAAGAGGTCAAAATATGAACATTAAAAGGAGTTTGAAAGAAGTTGATTCTAACCTTCATGGATGACTTTGAGGGGTTCAAGACTCCAGGGAGGAAGTAACTGCAGATGCAGTGAAAATAGCAAGAGAACTAGAATTAGAAGTGGAGCCTGAAGATGGGACTGAATTTCTATAATATTGTGAAAAAGACTTTCGCAGACGAGAAGTTGCTTCTTATAGATGAGCAAAGAAAGTGGTTTCTTGAGCTGGACTTTACTCCTCGTGAAGATGTTGTAAAGATTGTTGAAATGACAAAAAAGGTTTTAGAATATGACATAAACTTAGTTGATAAAGCAGCAGCAGGGTTTGAGAGGATGGACTCCATTTTGAAAGAAGTTCTATTGTGGGTAAAATGCTATCCAACTGCAATGCGTGCTATAGAGAAACTGTTCATGAAAGGAAGAGTCAATGGATGGGGAAAACGTCATTGTTGCCTTACTTTAAGAAATTGCCACACCCATCCCAACCATCAGCAACCAGCACCCAGATCAATCAGCAGTCATCAACACTGAAGCAAGACCCTCCACCAGCAAAAAGATTACGACTCACTGATGGCTCAGTTGATGGTTAGCATTTTTAACAATAAAGTATTTTAAATTATGATAGGTACTTTTTAAAGACAGAATGGTATTGCACACTGAATAGACTACGTTATAGTGTAAACATAACTTTTAAATGCACTGAGAAACCAAAAATTTCACTTTCTTGTGATATTCTCTTTATCGTGGTGGTCTGAAACCGAACCTGCAATATCTCTGAGGTATGCCCGTATAAATGAAAAGCTTCAATCCAAGGCTAAATTAATTTTAACATCAGATAAACGCTAGCTAACCAAGAATAAAATGACAATATTCTGTTTGTTTTCATAAAGACGTATACTAGGAAGTATAGCTCCACAAAGCTAAGAATGTGCGTTTTGCTCACAGATGAATCCAGGACACCTGGCATATAATAGGTGCTGCATAAGGACCTGTAAAATGAATAAAAGTTTTTTTAAAAAAGACAGATAACGACAATAGTGTGATTACTGCCATGTGCAAAATATAATCTTCAGGAGGGCACATGTGCTCTTTCTGATTGGAAAATACACCTGAGACATTTTTTTTTTTTTTTTTTTTACCTGAGACATTTTTTTAAGAAAAATTACTTGGCCATATAATATTTAAGAAATGAAAAGTAAGCAAGGTAAAATTTCAACTGTTAGATCTCCTTAAATATTTAGATAGTCTAACAAGGGACACTTTAATTTATTTATTCACTTTAATCTTTAAATTTTTATACAACTTTTAAAGGTTACTTTCCATTTGCAGTTATTATAAAATATTGGCTATATTTCCCATGTTGTACAACACCACTTGTGTCTACACCACAGTTTACTTTGGGTTCTTCCAGTTTGGGCTATTCTGAATAGTGTTGTCATGAACTTTCATGTGCCCATTCTGTAGGACACATGTGTACACCTTTCTATTGGGTATATACTTAGAAATGAAATTGTTTAGTCATAAGACATGCCTGTGTTCAGTTTTATTTTTCCACATTTTCTTGAATGAAATATTCTTTAAACTCTATAGTGCTTTACAATTTCAAAAGTTTCACACACATGATTTCATATATTCCCATAATCAGTCTTTTTTTACTCCTATATTTCCCCTCCCCACTGGTAACCACTGGTTTGTTCTCTATATCTGTGTCTGCTTCTTTTTTGTTATATACACTAGTTTGCTGTATTTTTTTAGATTCCACATATAAGTGATATCATACAGTGTTTGTCTTTCTCTGACTTATTTCACTTAACATAATGCCCTCCAACTCCATCCATGTTGCTGCAAATGGCAAAGTTTTGTTCTTTTTTATGGCTTAGTAGTATTCAATTGTGTGCGTGTGTGTATGTATATATATATATATATATATATATAGTCCCTGAAAAAGGGACTATAAAAAAAGGGACACTTAAAAAATGTATTTGGGGGCAAATCTTTTTAGTGGGTTATAGACAATGAAAAAATGGAAAGTATATAAGGGAGTAGAATTGTCAGACAGTTAGGGGTTCCAAAATTTACTTGCAACCTATTACTAAGAAAGATAGATATCGTCTTTCTAACTCACAATATTAATCATGCCATATCTCATCTCATAAGCTGCTATGAACTGAATGTGTCCCCTCAAAACTCATGTTGTATATTGAACCCTTAATGTGATGGTATTTGGAGATGAGGCCTTTGAGAGGTGATGAAGGTTAAAAGAGGTGATAGAGTTTATAGGACTGTAGCCTCATAAGAAGAGAAAGAGCGAGAGAGAAAATTTTCTCTCTCCACCATGTGAGGACATAGAAAAGGCAGCCATCTGCAAACCAGGAAGAGAGTCCTCACCAGAAACTGAATCCACACAGACCTTAATCTTGGACTTTCCAGCTTCCAGAGCTGAGAAAAAATAAATTTCCCTTTCTTACGCCACTCAGTCTATGGTATTTTATCATGGCAGCCTGAGCTGACTAACACGTAAGATTTCAAGAATTTTAAACTCCCTGTTAAAATCATATGAAACAATTGTAGGCTTCAAAGGTCTTAATCAAGTCTCTTTTCTCATCCTTTCCCTTCCAATCATACTCAAAAAACAGACCAGAAAAAAAACAAATCACACAAAACCATATATGTCTGACTGTAATTTCAGGTCTAGTCAGGACCCTGGTCTTTATAAAAGAAACAAGCATTAACCTTCTTCTTTCAGTTTAGGTGTATTATTTATCACACCTGAAAAATTTTCATCTTTCTTTTTCTTTTCTTTTTTTGGTTCTCCATCATATTCCTGAGCTATATTTTATAGCAAAGGTAGAGATAGATTTCCCATGAAGTCAGTGTACTTAAGCTTTCACCTCACTGGCCTGGGTTTTGCCCCCAAACCTCGGAAGAGCCACAGCAATATAATCACATAGCCATGTGTTCTTGTAAAATTTCCAAAAGTGAGAGTGATGATCTGCGGTTAGATCAGATGTTCCCCTTTGTGTCAAGTAATCTTAGAGAGCCTATGGGCATGTTTGGAATGTAAGAGAGAGCTGGCTTGGGAATACTTGTAATTTGGGTTCAATAAGATCTATTTCTATAGCGCCCATAACTTCTGCATAAAGTTGAGTTATTACTAGTGTAGTAACAGCATCCTAGATTACTCCCAGCCCACTCGACTTTTCATGTGAAAGGTGCCAGGCTAGAGATCATTTCACCACAAACATGTCCTGCAGTGCCCAGCAACAGAAGTTTATGGGTAGCTGAGGAAGGAATAAAAGTGATTCGAATGCATGGAGTTAAAGTTCATCTGTAGAAAATGTATCCAATCATGAGATAAATATATAGTATAAAAGTATAAGTGGAGGATTTTGTTTTTAATGAAGTCTAATCAAAGAAATTCTCACCTATCTAGAATATACTCAATAATGCAATATATGCAATGATAAATGTACCATACATCTTTTCTTTCTTGATAAAAATAATACAAAATTAAATTTATATAAATATGTTTTTGTAAGGCCTAAATGTGTAGCAGTACTATTAAAAAACGTGAATGTGGTTGGATGAAGTTGCATGTTTTATTGTACCCTGATGGACTGTATTAGCATCACCTTGTCAATAATGAGATTTGAAGCTGAAAGAAACTCTTCTGAACTATGTAATAAAAGAGAAATTTCAATCAACCATGCTAGAGAAAAGATAATATTTACTTTCCAGTCTCTGTATAAAAATGTTACAAAACCCATGTCATAGAAGATACCATCAAAGAGTAATCAGCTCCAAAGTGCAAAGACAAAAAAAAACACAGGTGTGTTAGGCCGTTAATAAATAAAAGTAATTTCTCCAGATTGTGTGATCTTTTATTTTTCTTTGATTTGTTATGATTACTGTATTCATCCTAAGTACCCACATAATATGCAATTGTATGTTTTCTTGTAAAATATAAAATAATTTTGTGTTCTTTTAATTAAAAGGGGACACCCTCCCTCTCCTTTTACATAAGCTTCAGACCTCACAAAACTTGGATCTGTTACTGAACAAATGATCTGCTTTGACAGTAAAATGTTTTAAATTAATATTAAGTATTTACTCTTACTATAACAATAAATCTACACAAGCAGCTGTGAGTACACAACATACTAAATAGAAGAGACAATGCAATTCAGGTGGTTCTTTCAATCAGGCCAGAAATAAAGGAGATAAAAACACATTCAAGCAAAGCTAAGTTAATGGCGAGTCGATGATTTCAAGAAAGTGTTTTTTATTACCGATGCAGCGAAGACTTCGACCAATCTGTGCGCATTTAAGCAACTGGGTCTCAATCTAGCTTGGTGGGTGAAAAAAGAAAAAAATTGCTGGCAATTCTCAGCAGCTTTATGGATCTGAGACTTCCCTAAAATAGGGCAAGTGACTATGATCTCAAGAAGGCATGCAGCACAGAGATAACATTAAGCTGATTGATTTTTAAATTTTATCCTGTAAACCAAAAGCTCTCAGGAGATGTTATATTCCACAGAAGGCATGGATGATAGTTATCAAAACTTAAATGCAGCTTTCAAAGATGTACTTGGACTAAAGGCAACTCTAGGTTAAGAAACAGTAATCTTCCTACTTCTTATGAGACACTGAGAAGAAGCGTGATGCAGATGAAAAATAAAGGAGTCTTAACACTACCAAATGTGGCTTTTGCTTAAAGCAGTCATTCTCAAAGGATGGTCCACGGACCAGCAGCAGCATCTGGGACCTTGTTAAGGATGTAAAATCTCAAGCCCCAGCAGAGGCTTACTGAATCAGAAACTCTAGGGTTGAGGCCCAGCACTCTGCATTTTAACCAATCCTAGAGGTGATTCTGATATATACTCAAGTTTGAGAACCACTGAATTAAATAAAGGCTTGGAATAACATCCCCTTAGATACCCCATCAATAGCCTTTTAAGTCCTGTCATAACAGACAACTCATGTCTCCTTTCAGCACTTCCTTGTTGGCCAAAAAATATATTCAGCACTTCCCAGGGTTTGTCATCACATGTGGATAGCCTTTGGGGAAAATTAATTTGATGTTAAACAATAAAACTGTACCACATGGATGAACCCCCCCCAACTATTATGCTAATTGAAAGAAACCAGAAGCAAATAACTATATGTTTTATGATTTCATTTATATGAAAAACTCATAAAAGGCAAATCTATGGGGACAGAAAACAGATTAGCAGTTGACTGGGACTCAGGGCAAAGAGGAACAGGAACTGACTGCAAACCAACAGGAGGAATGTTTTTGGGGTGATGGATGTGTTCTAAAACTGCATTGTGGTAACGGCTGCACAACTCTGTAAATTACTAAAAATCATTGAATTATGTACTTAAAACTGTTGAAGTTTATAGCATGTGTATTAGTTTTCTGGGGCTGCCATAACAAAGTACCACAGACTGGGTGGCTTAAAACAACAGACAATTCTGGTCTCACAGTTTGGGGGCTAAAGTCTGAAATCAAGGTGTGAGTAGGGCTCTGTTCCCTCTGAAATCTTTAAGGGATCATCCTTCCATGCCTCGTCCAAGCTTCTGGGATTTGCCGGCAATCCTTGGAAACCCTTGCTTGTAGATTCATTCTCTATTCTCTGCTTCCTTTGTCACACGACCATCTTTTCCCTGTGTGTCTCTATCTTTTCTTATAATAATACCAATCATATTGAATTAAGGACCACACTACTCCAGTACACTCTCATCTTAACTAATTACATCTGCAACAACCATGTTGCCAATTAAAGTCACCTTCTGAGGAACTGGAGGTTGGGACTTCAATATCATTTTGGGGGACACAATTCAACCTGTAACTGTATGCAAATTAGACTTCAACAAAGCAAATTAGACTTCAATCTTTACAGGATGTCCACACAAAAGTTCACATGATACACGAATGTGTGCTATTAAAAACATCTCTCATAAAAACAGTATTCTTGGCAATTGATGCATTATTACCCATTTCTTAACAAGACACACCGTGGGGATTCATGCTCTTGACCTCAATCCTGGTAGAGAATGATATTCACAATGTAAAGGACAATGGATTACATATCAGCATATAAAGTTTAATTCCTACAGTAAGCGGTAGAGAGGAATGAGCAGATCAAGGGGGAAATGGCAGAGAATGGAATTCTTTTTTTTGAAAGTTACTGTTTAGCATCAATCGGTTTATGTAGACTTGTTGAGAGAAGGAGGCTCCTATTAAAACACAGCCACCTTCTGCAGCAGGAGCCAGGAATCATACAAAGGAGGCACCTGGCTCTAAACTCTGTTAATGAACTAGGTCTAGGCTGCTCAATTTAACCCAATTGCTAACTCTTAATTCTCTCATTTCATCCATGTGCAAGCTTTCTTGGGTTTTTTAAAATTGTTATTGCTTGTTTGGTTGGTTTTGAAAATTCCTTCTTTGTAACAGCTTGATTCCCATTAAAAGAAATATTAAATTTGGGTTTTCTTTTTACACGTTTCCAAATGTTCAATTCCAATAGATTTGTCAGGTTCAGGGCGTACTGGTAAGTGGAGAGCCAATGCACCGTCACAAATTCATTCATTGCTAAAAATTGCTAAATAAATCTATTCTATCAAACGAGGGCCTATCTCATATAACCTAACACATTATCCATAACGTGTCTAGTTGGAATTGCCCCACCATATCCCCTTTAATGGAGTCTTTTTAAACTTTCTTCCACAACACCATCAATTTCCAATATATCAATATTTTATAATTTACTTGTTTACAATGTTTATTACATACCATCTGTCTCCCTGAATATAACTTACCAGAGTTGTGATCTTTTTTATTATTTACTGATAAATATCTGAAGTGCCTAGAAAATTCAATGGCATATAATATGCATTCAAGAAATACCTACTGACTTCATTGAAGAGTCTTTCTGTTATGACTTGAAATACCCCAACCTTTTCCCCTGCCTTCTCCACCACTTCAGGTAATGGCTGACTTTGACCTGATGGACCCAGGACAATTTCATCTTAATTGACCTGCCATCTCTTTAACATTGTGGACTTTCTTTTATAACGTTCTATGCACAATTTAGCTTTCTCTCTGTAGTCATGAGATGTAAGGAATTTAACATAAAAGGAAGAACAAAACACTTTTTTGAGGTCTCATAGTTCAGCATAGAGCAAACTGTTTTGAAAATAAAAAGCTCTGGCTTAACAAAGCTTTTATTGAGATCTAAAGGTTCCTTCTGAAAGACCAAGTACAAAAGATATCTATTCAACTAATCTTCACAAACCAATTAGAATTACTATCTCTTAGAATTTATATCTTTCTACACTTTTTATTTCTCTATGAAATAAGAGTAAGTTTCTAAATACTGCTTGAAGCTTAAGAACATACAGCAGTGGTTCTCAAACTGTCACCTGCATGAATAGCATCAGGAGGGTGTGTTGAATCCCAGATTGCTGGGACTTACCTCCAGCGTCTCTGATTTAGTAGGTCTGGAGTGGGGCCCAAGAACTGGCATTTCTAACAAGTTACCTAGTGATGCTGATGCCCATGATCCTGGAACCACATTTTGAGAACCTCTAGTAAATGTCATTCCCAAGTTCTCATTTGGTTTTTTGTTTGTTTGTTTGTTGTTTTTTTCTCCTAGAGTCTCTTAGGTTTCGGATGTGAAAGAGCACATCCATAATGGTTCCGAATCATGAGTTAAGCAGCCCTCTACAAGTTAGAAAAAGCACTACAAATGTATAAGAGTCATCAAGCCCCCATTCAAATCCCTTGAGAGTATACAGAAAACCCCTTAAGGGACTTCTTGAAAGTCTACAGCTATCTCTTCAGCCTCTTTTAATCGAACCTGGACCACATTCATGATGAACAACAGCAAATATCTGGGGCAGTTGTGAGCCAGAAAGAGCCCTAGATGTAGATTGTGATTAAGGTTTTTGGCCCAGTTCTAGCTTGAAGCTTCAACTATCCTGATTTCCAGATGACAGTGGTATGCCAACTTTGCAGGGTTATAATGAAAGTAAAACTAGATTATAAAAAAAAATCAGATCATATTTATTTTTTAAAGCATATAAAGGTGAGACCAATGAATCAATAATTTTCTGTAGTTTAATTTGTAAATAAAAGGGCTCATCTGCTGGTTGGCTCAACGGAAGTTGCTCAACGGAAGTTATCACCCAAAATCTTCATTCCCATCTCTATCTGAAATGTAAAGAAAATATCTAACATATGCAAAGGTAGTGAAAAAAATATTGATGAAAGATTATCATATAAGCCTCAAATTTTATGCTGCCTAGTGAGTTTAACTTAAAAAACAATGATTTGATCAATAAGCTAAATTTTGTAACACTTTCTTTAGATTAAAAAAAAATCAATTTAAGCCCTTTTTAAAAACTCTAAATCGCTAAATGCTGTCCTACATGCTTATTTCCTCAATGCAGATTTGAATACCAACTACGATATCACATCTTGAAACATTCATTGGAAAGTCAATGGATTTCTAGAAAATTATAAATTTGTAAGAGGCATAAAATTATACAAAACAAATTCTTAATATCGATTTTCTGGTATATTAAAGTCGTAAGTGAACCAATTTCAACTCAGATAATGAAAACAAGATTTCCCTCCATGCAAATTTACCAGGGATCAAAACATTCTAAATTTAATTCTCATGTATGGATAGCTAATCAGTAGAATTAGAGTTTTCAAATTGGGGCAGCAATAAGAAGAGAGTGTGTGTGCGTGTGCGCGCGCGCGCGTGTGGTGGGGAGAGCTGAGCTTGGGAGGAGGACGCTGGGGAAACGAGGCAGTGATGAGCTAAACTCTAGAACAGCTATTTTTAGTGTTGAGCTGGACAATGATTATAAAAGCATATCATTATACTCTTGAAAGAGACAGGGTTTTTGCATATTTTACTGCATTAAAATTTACATAAAGTAAAATTTTCTAAATCTTAAGTATCTGATAACTATATAACCACAACCATAATCATAACTACATAGAGAGATAGATAATCTCACCCATATATAATCACCCCAGAAAGATCTTCAGGCTTCTTTTCAGTCATTAGGCACTCCTCACACACATTAGAGGTAAATCATGTCCCCCTCTTCACTCTCCCACACAATACAGGGCAGGATTCTTCTCTCCAATGCTGACATTAAAACTACATTACAGGGCTTCATAGATGATTCAAAGGCTTGATTCATATTTCACAATTTTAAATAAAAGTCTGCAATGAAACAAATGCTAAACACAGAGAAAGATATCAAGCCCCCTATTTTATTTTTCTTATTTATTTATTTATTTATTTATTTTTGGCTGTGTTGGGTCTTCGGTTCGTGCGAGGGCTTTCTCCAGTTGCGGCAAGCGGGGGCCACTCCTCATCGCGGTGCGGGGACCGCTCTTCATCGCGGTGCGCGGGCCTTTCTCTATCGCGGCCCCTCCCGTCGCGGGGCACAGGCTCCAGACGCGCAGGCTCAGCAATTGTGGCTCACGGGCCCAGCTGCTCCGTGGCATGTGGGATCTTCCCAGACCAGGGCTCGAACCCGTGTCCCCTGCATTAGCAGGCAGATTCTCAACCACTGCGCCACCAGGGAAGCCCAAGCCCCCTATTTTAACATACCGGAGACCAACACCAGGACTCTCATCAAGCCAACAACTGAGTTATGAATAAGTAATTATCATTCATTTTAATTATAAAATACATTTATACTTATGGCCTCTTGTTTCTCTCTGCTTTATGTATTGGGCTTTTGTGTAATGTTCCATTTGAAAGGATTGTTTCCTATTGCAAATAATTTGAAAACTACTGCTTTACAACATACCTGAAAGGAAAAAAAAAATTGATTTTCTCTGTAATCGTGTCTAGCACTGGCAAATTCACAATTCCAAGGGGCCGTGCTAAATGGGAAAATCTTCTTTGTTATGTGTATAAACCTTACTCCCTGTAATATCCATGCATTTACTTCTGTTTCTACTTCATCTACTCCACAAATCGACACAGAGAAAAGTTACTTTCCTAAACAGTGCTTAGTGCCTAGAATATTCTCCCTCTGCTCCCACCCCTGTCATACATCTCCACATAAATGACTATTTATATATTACTAAATGGTACAGCCATTACAACTGCATTTTGTAAGTCAACATAGTAACTCTGCATAATACAGAAAAATCTCTGCTGTAACATGAGGGTCTCTCCATGTATTGACAAAAAGCAAATTTACCTAATGCATAGCAGGTACTCACTAGTGGTTACTGATGGTAATTACGTAATGATAGTGTAATTAATATTCAACCCTCCACAATCAAGAACGGCAGATTTCACTTGTATACATTCAACCCTAATTAGGTCAATTAATATAGCATACACTCTAAAATAGATATTTATGTCTCATATTGTACTTGACAGTCCTTCTTTTCAATGTAAGAGAGTCCAAGATGATATGGTTTAATGGCAAGATTTTCCTTTTTAATGATTTGCAGTGCACTAGAAACTTAAATATGCATGGAAAGCTAGCTTTCTCCTAGAACTCTGGCAGTTATTTGACATTTGAACAGCACCATCAACATATTCAGTGACATTAAATAATGTGATATGTTTAAGGAAATAAACCTTTTAGAGACAGCCAAGACATCAACAATATGCAATAATTAATTCAATTAATATCACTTGAAGCCCTTATTATGTCCAATGAATATACAGATGTTTCATATTTTAAAGCTAATTCAAACATTGGGAATTAAGATATCTTCATTTTCATACAAAGTCTGAATAAGAGATATTTCTTATAATATATTTGAATCTTCACCATCCCATATTTTCTTGTCATGCTCAAAAAATGTGCAAAGATTGTAATACATAACTAAGAAAACAGATTCTCCTCACTTTCGTCTTCTTGTTATCGGTGAGTTAAATTTTATACCAGAGTTAGGAACACTGAATGCTTGCCTTTAATTTATAATTCCACTAAGTTATGGAAATTACTCAGTGATCCCAGGGAAGCACGTTCCTTAATCCTAGTATAACGACTTACAACCATGGGTAATGTGGTGTTCAGTAGCTCTTGGTCATTGCCAACTCTTGCTCTCCATGTTTTGAGTAGCAGAGATTATAGTGAATGAGAGGATTTCTGTCTTTTTCCTTTAAATTCAATCTCATGACTTTTCAATACTTAGTTAAAGAATGGGAAAGGATAAAGAACCTTTATTTAATATCATAAACATGAATTGATTTATCTGTATTATCATTAATCCAATATAACAAATGTGGAAATTGAGGCTCAGAGATGTTAAATGACTTCTTGGAGCCATAAGCCAAATAAGCGCTAGAGCTAAGTGATCTACAAATCAAAACTGATGCTCTTTCTTCTATATTGTCTTCACCCTCTTTGTTAATGTTGACTAATGTTCTATTTCATTAATGATCTCACACTTAATTATAATCTTATTTATCTTTAGCAATAGAGGGTCATGATACAATGTTCACATCTACAATTATGGTAGATTCCAAATCCACTGTGTGTAAATGAAGGGATCAAAAATATTTAAAACAAAACTAACTTTGGGATCCTAGGAAAAAGTCCTGCCTGAGGCTCTCCTCAGATGCTCAAGTATGCTCTATAAATGCACATCAGGATTAGAGGCAGAGCTGGCATGAGGTCTTTTCTCTATCCTGCCAAGTTTTAAATCCAGCAGTTACCTCTAGAAACTAGTCTGGGATAAACAGTACCTTAATTGTTCTTTCTCAAAAAATTCCTGGAATTCAAATTAAAAAAGAAAAGACATTGAAACATACGTGCAAGCCAATTTCAGTCCAAAGGTGATAGTAATCAGTTAATGAAGGAGTAGAAATGTTTGTTTTTAGAAATAACAAAATCAATATTTTTAAGAAAAATAGTGTATTATTGAACATGAATGGGTGATCCTCTTCAGAATGCAAGATGGAGACACCCTCAGGTTACATTAAATTGTAGAGATTTGTTGTAAGGATGTTCATGATTTCACACAGAGATTCTCATCTCAGTAACAGATACCTCTCAACTTTTGAGCTCCTCTATTTTACTCACTGCTTTAGCTTCTATGGTTCCAGCCCCTAGTAATTGTCTTCTTTCAAATCCCTCTCTACTTTATACCTCATGGCACTTGTGTGGAACATAGTCTCATGGATTCTGCCCTTCCCTTCCCTTCTACCCCACCATCCACCGCTCTTGAATTCAACATCTCCAGAGAGAGAGATTTGTTCACTACTCCACAATAATCACTATCAAGTGATTGCTGAGTCAAGCTCATGACCAATCTCAATACTTATAAAGAAAGATATTATCTTTTCCTAGTTAATAAGAGTATTGTTAATCAAATGGTTACAAAAAGTCACAATGAGTACTTCTATAAGTGGAATGAAAATTGTGCACAGCCTATTAGATTATCAGTGCAGGTAACCACTACCTCTTTGGAGAGAAGCTCTGAATCCTTTGAGTTTAGAAGATTCAATTCTGAAAGATGTCTTCAAATGGTCCTGTCTTCTTATTTAAGTCCCTTTTGCTCATAGAAAGTTTCTAATGTCTGTTCTACTATTGACGAACTAAAACATACCAGATATAAATAGCACTATGGAGGCATTTGTATTGTTTACTGCTTTCTTCATCAGTATTCTTAGCTCCCTGTGGGGGAACCCTATGAGCTCTGTCTGTTGTTGGGCCATCTTTTCTTGGCTGTTAAAGGAGCAGTGGGTCTTAGAATATCTGACCATGGTGAGCCTCCAAGAAAGCTGAACTACCAAGTTTTATAGAATGCCTTTAATGACATCTAAATAGCCTAATTCCTGTGCTTCTAAATAAAATAACTGTTGACCAACCTAAGATGACAGTTTTCTTCTGACAATGAATAGGGTAGCACTTCACTGGTATTTCAAGTTCACCTCAAAAGAAATGTGCTGGAACATAAATCTCTAATCTAAAAGAAGTGTAAGAAAGTCATGCCTTTCGATGCAGCAACACCTCAAGAATTTTCCAGTCTGAGTATACAATACATATCAAAATAGCATTAAAGGAAAACGTAATTGCAATTATCAGACCCTATAGTGTCCCTTCAAAGTAACCAAGTGATGGAGGCTGAAGTGTTCCCACATGTGTTCTTGGTGAAAATGAATCAGATCAGCCATTTTTAGGTGAAAAATTGAACTCCAGTGTTTATGATACAATAGAATCTTGTAGAATCATGAAATGTTTAGAGATGGAAGAAATCTCAGGGTTTATATAGTCCAATATTTTCAACTTTATTCTCCAATAGAACAATAGTCTAATTAGATTATTATATTTCTCACAAAAAGTCATGGGGGTCAAATATATTTTAAAACATTGCGTATTTTCTCCCCTTTCCTCTGCTTAGAATAACCATTCCCTCCATCTTCATCTAGTAAATTCCTGTCCCTCTGCTAAAATTCAATACAGTCCATCAGCTCTGCTAAGAACTCTTTTGACTAAACCAATAAAGGTGGTCACTCCATCTTCCTTGCTTCCAGAATACTGCTTATGTGTCTACTATAGTGCAGATGGTGTTGTTATTGTAGTTATCTGTTAACAAGACTATCTTCACCGTGACAACTAGCTTATTCATTCAGTTAGAGTCATCTTAACTATGCATCTCTGGTATGAAGGAGGGGGTTCCACAAATGTGATGACTTAAATGCTTCCCAGAAATGCACCAGTTGAGCATTATCACTTTTAATAGAGAAGAACCTCATTGCTAAGTTTCTATAAGGCATATTGACAATATACAACATGTTTAATTAACATACGGTTTGAGGACTTAACTTTGAGAAAATAAGACCCACCAACATATCTCGCATAAGCTACTGAATAATATTCAGGCAGTAACTGCCCTTGCAGCGATCAGGACCAGTGGCTTACAACGCAGTTCATTTATTGCGAGGAGAGGTAAAAATTCTGGCTCTCCATCTTTCTGATCTCTTAAAGGCAGATGGCACTGCCTTATGTCTGGTAGGAGGTCTGCTTACTGTCACCTCTGGTCCTAGGTCAGCCATGAGGGCATCTATCTTTTGAAGGTGATTCCCCCTCACTGTTTTTCCCTCTTCTCTCCTAAATCATTGAAGCAACCACACTGCCTAGATGTGTTTTTAATGAGCCTATACTTATAAAGATTCTCAGAGTCCCCAGATAAAAGAAAACATCAATATACTTTTCAAAGCCCACTCGAGTAGTGATGTCCTTAAAAATCAAGAAAACACACACTTCCTAACAAAGTCAAGCTCAAGATACTGTCAATTATTGGAAAAGGCAAAGAGTTGAATGAGAAGTTTAAATTTGTTAATTCAAAGGATATATATTCCTTTATCCCTGAGGAAGCTTCTTGTTAAAATGCTGCCATATAAGCAATTAACCAGTACACACTGTAATTCCTTTCAGGGTTTTCCCTACATGCTTCTCATTTCCAAAATTGCAGAGTGACCAGCACCTGCCAGAGTGGAGCAGATATACAATTGAAGTCTTACATTGCAGAATGTTACACTCGGTGTTGCTCTTTCCCACTGACAACAGAAAGAAGGAAAGAGGAACACAGAAATGGAGACACAGATCAAGGGAAGATAATGGTGTTGAAGTCATGCACGTGGTCCATGAGATTGGGGGCATTTGGGAGAAAAAAATTGACTATAAGGAAAGAGATGTGCAAGAGAATGACAATGAAACCAATAGGTTGACAAAGTTGAAGAAGGAAAATCAACTTATAAAAATGCTACATTCTGATGTAAAGTTTGTCTTGCTTGACTTTCTTAAATCTCAGGTTAGGAAAATCTTCAAGTTTGCATTAGAAATAGCACAGGAAAAGGTAGGAAAATTTAAAATATTAAAAGCAACAGTATAGGGTTAAGTAATAGACTTAGGATATTAATAAGGGGTGTGGGGTAATGAGCAATTCCCAAGACATAGCTCCTAGTTAACACCTTATTTGGTTATGCAAAATCTTTAAACAATGAATTGGCCTTTTCCTGGAATTAATTCATATGACATAACATACTTTAAAAAGAAAGAGTACAACATCCAAATGTCAAAGTCATTCACTTCTTAGAAGGTAAAAAGTATTCTTCAGAGGAGGAAAAAAACACGTTTCACTGAATGTAAAAGTGTTTTCATCATTGACTTTGACATGAACGTGGTTACTTTTGAAATGAGAGTGGAGAGTAGGAAAACAAAAGACTTTCACAACCTGATTCCAACATCTTGTTAAGGACTAAATTTGAAGATTAATGATTTTCTTTAGCATAGTTGCATTTATTGTATTTAAAAATATATTTTTGAATAGGTAATCCCTATATATATATAATCAAACATTCAAAAGGTACAAAAGGATATACATTGAAATGTCTTTTTCTCAATCCTATTCCCAGAGGCTGATTTCATTCCCGAAATAAAACACCGTTACCAGTTACCATTATGTACAACAAAATCTACTATATCTGTGTATATATATATCTCTGTATACAGTACCTGTTTGCATTTAAAGCAAAATTTGAGTTCATTGGAAATTTACAAGACTGTTAACTAAGAATAAGAGAAAAAATATTAGCAAAATCAAGGGTACCTATTTTTAGGTTTTATAGACTCTTTAGAAACTTTACAGTAGTCCCCACTTATCCGTGGTTTCGCTTTTCTTGGTTACAGTTACCTGAGGTCCGAAAATATTAAATGGAAAATTCCAGAAATAAACAATTCATAAGTTTTAATTTGCACGTCATTCTGAGTAGTATGATGAAATCTTTCACTGTCCAGCCTGGGGTGTGAATCATCCCTTCGTCCATGGTAACCACACGCATTAATTACGTAGTAGCCACCTAGCTGTCGTAATATTGCAGTGCTTGTATTCAAGTAACCTTATTTTACTTAATAATGGCTCCGACGCGCAAGAGCAGTGATGCTGGCAATTCGGATATTCTCTTACTGTGCCTAAATTATAAACTTTATCATAGGGACGCATGTACAGAAAAAAAAAAGAACCAGTATACACAGGATTTGGTACTATCCGCAGTTTCAAGCAGACACTGGGGGTCTTGGAACGTGTCCTCCTTGGATGAGGGAGAACTACTGTATTTTATCCTTAGTTTAAACTAGTGACATTATCACAAACTATACCATTTTCTTCATGAGCTAAAGTATGAAATATATGCAAAATTTTGCATTAAAATCTTGTTTTTAATGTTTTGTACAATTCAGTATAACTCTGGCAACTTGCAACTCCACACTATTGGGATGATTTCCTAAGAATAAACAAAATGCACCTTTTCTGCTGGTAGGATCTATCTCTCCTTGGTTCCTAGTCTCCCATCTGCAGATACAGGATCCTTGACATTAGCAATGAAGGACACAAGAATTTCTAGACCCAAATGCCATACTTGCTACTATCTGGGTTGGAATTTGGGGTACCAGTTCTGGTTGGGAAATGTGTCTTATTTATTGTGTCTGAGATTCTGTCTTCATAGTGCATCTCATATGCCTAGCTTTAGATGTAAGTTCTGTTTCACTCTTAAACTGGGATCCTCTGTGCCCAGGACTGGCTTTTCCCAAGGGTCAGCTGTGTCTCTGTGTGGCTTGACATATCACTTGTGCCTGAATCCCCCGTGCCTGCACTCTCCTGTCTGTAGAGAATCCTGGTAACTTTGCAGAGAGGTAGACTGTTTAGCCAGACTGTTGGTGGTGACTATACTTTCTAAATACTGTTTCTCCCTACCCTCCTGCCATGTTTAACTTGTGGCACCTATAACTAGATCCATCTTGGCATAGACATGTCAAGTTTAAGGCTACCATGCCTTTGTACAGTTAACTGAATCATACCGAAACATGCCCAAGTAAGAATACCAAAGCATAGACTTAGTCATGAAATAACGATTACCACTGAAAATACAATAAAATATAATTTTAATGAAATGAATCCATCTACCAACTAGCTAGAGTCCAGGGAGTAGAAAAAGCTACAACGTGATGGTAGAGTCTCCTTAACTTCCCATTATTAACACATAAACTTTCACTTTAGAAACAGAGTTCAAATACTTCATTTCAAGGTAATTTGATTTGCTTTCCTTGTGGGAGAAACTACAACTTACTAAAGGGTTGGGGCTGGATTCAATCCCAGCTCTGTCTCTTACAAGCTATGTGAACTCAGGCAAATTACTTATGTCTTTAGGCAAGAACTTCTTCAGCTAGAAAATAGGAATAATAATAGTAATACCACCTACCTCATTGGATTGTTGCGATGGTTACATGGGATGTAAAACACTTTGTGCCTGGCGCAAAGTATAAATAAATATCAGCTATAATTTTCTGAATGCATGAGAATGTTCATATTTATTGGGCAAGAAAATTAATTGTGGCTCAAAAGAGAAGCAAGGGAATGCAAAACCTTTTCACTTACCAGAAAAACCTCATAAACGTTATATGGCTCGTGCGGCAAAGAGTAAAAGCTAACTATGGGCCAGGCATTAGCATAGGTGCTTTATGTTTACTGTCTCACTGTAACACTCTACGAGGTAGCATTTATTATCCTAATGGTCTGAGATGGAGAAACTGAAGTTCCATCAGGCTGCCCACAGCCATGGAGGTAGAAGCAGCAAAGCAGGGCCTGGGTTCGAATGTCTGACAGTCAGAATACAGTCAAGTCACAAGGAGACGCAGCCTACGCCCTGCTCTGTAACCACTGCTTTCTCTTTCCCTTCAGTCTGCTAGGGACAGTAAGTAAGTCCTTTCCTCAGTTTATCGCGCACCGCAGGGGAAAGGCTCTATCACAAACTGTGGTTTAGGTAGGAAGATAAACTTGGATTCAGCAAATTAACTTTCAGCGTAGCTTTCAATGACTAAGGTCTCAGACTATTAAATTTGGAATTTCAGAAACACGCTCCAGCAAAGAACAACAGCTGCTGCTGGATCCCAATGCACAAAGCAACAGCAGTTACAGTATCTGGGCCAGCAGCTACCAAAGAAACATCAGTAAATAAGGGGAGAGTCCCCATGCAATGTGACCCTTCAGAATCTTCTCTCCAAGCTTGCTCTGGGTGGCTCAAAGGTACCTACACAAAGAAGGCAAATGGCATATTTTTTTTAAATGTCTGTTCAGGTGAGGGGCTGTGACCTTTACTCTCTATTGGTGGAATGGATGCTGACATTGCCAGCTGGAAGTAAATGGAGATTTTAATTGAAACACATGCAACTGTCTACAACTGGGGCTGGGGGGACGCAAACCAGAGAGTCTTTCTAAGTTATCTAATGAGCACCCAGCATGGCTCAGCTTTCCACAAATGATCCTCCATTATCCTGGGCTTGTTTTGCAAACAAATACTCAAAAAGAAAACCTTTCAGCTCTTGTACATTTGGCACTGTTTCCCAATACCAGCTCTATTAGCTAATGTAAAATACAAAGTGTAACTCAGGATCCTGTTTATTTTTGTTTCCTGGGGAAAATGGAAAAGAAAACAATTTTGGGACATAAGAACTGCAGTTGAAAAAAACACAACAATGGGTTACTCAATATGGTATAATATGCAATTATTGATATAAATGCAGATCGATCTCATTTAAAAGTATTTTTCATAAGCACATTTTTCTTTATTTTTAATACTTAAAAAAAATATCCTCTATTCCTCAGACCCTAGTATTCCAATGGGAGAAAGTAATTATAGTCTTTAAATTTAGTATCTTATCACCTACTAAAAAGAAAGGTCTTCTTCAATTTGAAATGCTAAATATCTAGCATTATGGCTTATTCCATGTGCTGGTGTTTGTTTAGATGTCAAAAATTATTTTGTGAAGAAAAACTGTTATTAGTCACCATTGTTCAAGTAATTAGCCTTTCTAAAGGTTACTGACGCTTTATTTCTTTCAATATATTACTTATGTTGGAGATATTGTTGAGATATTTGACAACAACGATGTCTCTTGATTGTTGTCCAAATACTAAGAAGATGTTTTATAATGGACAATGAAAGCAGAGAATAAAGCCACATTTAAAGTATTACATTAGCAAGAAAAATAGCTGAACTTTCTGCTTTGTTATCAAGGTAGCTTTTATTCAGCTCCCACAAAATCATAGTACTATGCTATTGAGCAAAGTTCTTATGAGGAAGGAAAAACATATTGTTGATTTTTTTAAAAAAAATCTATTCTTCAACTTTGCCTAAAACTGATGACCCTTAGAACATACTGCATTCAAATGAGGAATGGAACAGAGCAGAACTGGATTCATCCAACAAAGGGCCCTTAATGAAGAACCTTAGTCAGAAGATGGCTGCACTCCCTAAATCAAGTTCTGGCATTTTCTGTGTAGACTGTGTAGTGAAGGAACATCATTATTCACTGGCAAGAAATCTATTTAGGTGTGCAGGTGATGCCCGGTTGATATTTACGCTAAGGAATCTTAATGTCTTGGCCTCTAAAGAACTCTGCACAAATAGACCTGGTTCAATATTAACCACAGTGAGTGAACCTGGGGATAAGAGTTACAATTAGTCATCCAGTGATGCATCATTCATTCACCACTGGCAGCAAGCCAACAGCACACCATGCTATTGTGGATCAGTCCATTTCTAATAACTTGAACCGGTGGAGATTTTAGCTGCATTTAAGAATTACACATTTTAAATGAGGATTTAAGGTTGTTAAAAAGCAACTCTGAAAACCAACAGCAATTTAATAAACGCTATATAAATGTACAAGAAATAAATATGCATATCTTTACATAATGCAGACTTCTTAACAGAGCTCCAGAGGCGCTGGGATTTTCTGTGATAGGAAGGATTTGAGTGCGCAGAGATATTTGTATTCACCATCCCCAACGATCTAGATAGTAAATCGGTTGTATACTAAATTGTTACTGAGAAAATTCACCTCATTACATGAAGTGGGCAATTATCATTAGTTATACATCCACTACTGTTGCTGATTGGAATATTTGTAGCAGGATTCTTGTCCTATATATTTGCATGTAATGTTGTTGCAGGAACTTTTATGCTAGATATTTGAAACAGAAATTTAACATTTTATGAAATATAACAATGTGAAATTTAACAATTTTAAATACAAATTCGCTTTTGAAACTGGGACCTGACACACTCATGAGAAAATTTCCACAGGACAACTCATTTCAACGGCTGAGATATGTTGTATGCAGAAGGGTTTTATGAAAGGTAATGTTCATTTCATAATCAGATGAACCATTTAACATTTTCTGTGATTCTAACAGTAACACACATTCACTGTAGTGAGGAACCTGAAAGTAGGATAGCAGAAGAAAAGTCTATGCTTAAACCTACCATTCCCCACAAATCAGTGTTGAAACTTTGTGCTTTGAGGTAGAACCAACATTTTCGCAGTCCTAATGTAAAGAATTCTCATACATGCACCACACGTGAGTCAAACTCAATCACAGATGCCTGGAAGTTCACTGTTTATTTACAAATATTACTATACAGATGCTCACACTGAAGGATCTAAGGAATCAACTGAATTCATTTTGTTCTCTAATCCACATGTCTGCTGTCAGCCATTAATTAAACAGAACAAACTCCACAGTGTAAACTTTGTTAGTTGTTGTTCAACAGGGATTTTAACTTTTGTCAACAAAACTACAAAATCAACAGTCAACTCAATTATTTAAATGAAAATAAAAAGGAACACCTGCTGATTTTCAGAGAATAGACTGATTTCTCCACTTTTTAAACATTCTCAAGGACCTGAATAATGGGTCCAACTCCTCTTTCACTCAAGCATCCTTTGTTCCACAAACAGAATTAAGCCTGTATTCTTAGATTCCCCACCTCCATGCCTTCCCTCACATTTACACATCCTTCCGAACTGAGGTCCAAATCCTTCCTAATTTCCAAGACAGTTTTCATTCTGTCTTTTCACAGAGTTGTGTATGGTCTCCCCATCATGGAGTGATTTCATTCTCTTCTACCACTTTCTCTGCATTTTCACTCATGGCAGCAATCTGAGTTACTGCTACTTGGGCTCTTGTTTAGGCGGCTCCGTGGGACTATCAGTTCCTTGAGGATAACAACGTAAGCACAATGATGCTGACCAGAGTGAAGAGCAGGGGAGAGTCATCATGTATTAAATACTCACTTTTTGCCAGACTCTCCCTAGGCTCCTCATGTATATTTTCAAAACTACGATTATTACAGTCATTTTGAAAAGAGAAAACATGGAACCCAAAGATTTCAAGAAACTTCCTAGGTTACTTTAATAAATTGCAAATCTTATATTTGAAATCTAGTCTGCTGACTCCAGGACCTGTGCTGTTTACGTGGCTTTTTTAAAAAGTAATATTTGCCATGATGTCATGAACAAAGTAGACCCTTCCTCATCTATGGGGAATGAATGAGTGAATGAAGAAAAAAATGGAGGGCTGGCATTAAGCACCTAGAATCTACATGGAAAAAAACAGACTCCTGATTTAGAAGCATCAAAGGGAAAAGTAATCTCAAACACTGGAAAACAAAAGCATACATACTTCTGGGGAATGTATTTAGCAATTTAAAAATGTATAACACTAATATTAATTAAAGTTGGTTCCCAAACTTCTTTGATCTCAGGACACAATCCAGAGTTCTATGCACCAGAAAAAGAGCTAAACCTTGAAACTGACAGGAGGTTGTGCGCATGCGCAAATCCTCTATTTGTGGGACTTGGAACTCTCCAGGCCTGACAATGGTGATAGAAACCACTTCCTGT
The DNA here is from genome assembly GCF_949987535.1 of Balaenoptera acutorostrata. Taxonomy (NCBI): domain Eukaryota; kingdom Metazoa; phylum Chordata; class Mammalia; order Artiodactyla; family Balaenopteridae; genus Balaenoptera; species Balaenoptera acutorostrata. The sequence continues at coordinate 16,380,327 of NC_080081.1, forward strand.
AGTAAAACGTATCAGGGCACTGTGGAGTGAGTGACAGCAAGCCTGGCTGACTTAATGATCAGCTAAACAAAGTCAGTAGACCTTAGACTACTATTCCAAGAGGACATTAAAATTTGTCATATTATTTTCCTTAAATCTCTATTTTCCTTAAATCATTACTTTGTGAGGAGGATTCATCCTAAGTACTTCCTTGACCTAGTCTTTAATATAAATCATGATTTATTACACCACTCAAATCTTCAGAACTATGTTGTCATAATTCTGATTATGCTCTCAATAAAGACTACCAACTCAATTATAGTAAAAGTGGTCCAAAGTTTTATTGACCAAATGTTATGAAGTATAGGGAAATATTATCCCCAGAAAATAGGAAATCCCCTCCCTCCTAAAGAGACTGGGTTCTGCTTTTCATTTTATATTTATAAACTATTAAACAAAAGAATTAAGAGTTCCAACTCTTAATTAAGAGTTCTTTTTTGAAGTTATTTGAATAAGCTTTCATGAGAAACCAAATATTAGTATTATTACATTTTTACCTCATTTTTCCTCAGAGATCACTGGTTTTATTTTTCCCCAAGTGAGCATAAATTTAAAGTAACTTTTTCTTTAATGCTTTAAAGTTAAATAATCCAAGTTTTCTATAATAAACATATAATACTTTAGAATCAAAAAATGCTATTAAAAATAAGTTACATACTTGGCTTCAGAAAACATCATCCAAGCCAAAAAAAAAAAAAGAAAAAAATTGAAATGTATTTTCTAGATGGCGAAAAATAAATATCTGTTCGATCCTATAAACTAGAAAATAAAAGAGGAAAAGGAAAATAATTTTTTAGTTCACAGATATAAAAAAATTCAACTGAAGTATAATTTTGATCAGCAAAAGATTAAATGAGTTGTGGATCTGGAGTGTAATTCACTGTCAAAATCAGAGGGAAAAACGAGAAACTTGCTTAACGTGTAAAATCCACTATTTGGTCAAAAGATGCTTGAATCCTACCTTACATAGTGGGGACGTTTTATTGGCAGACTTAAACTGACTTTGACATGATAAAGCAGAGATTTAAAAGCCGCTGTCATCCTTCTCTGCCTCAGATCTACATCCTGATCACCGATCTCTCAACTCCACTTAGCCAGTGATACTCAAAGTGTGCCGACCCAGAGATGTGAGATGCTTAAGCAAAATGAAGATTTCTGAGTCCCTGAGGGACCACAGAATCAAAATCTCCAGTGTTTGAACACACAAATCTGTGGGTTAACTGGTCCTTCGAGTGACTAATGTGTACCTTAACCCCTCCTTACTCATGTGTATATACCTGTGTGTGTGTGTGTGTGTGTGTGTGTGCACACTCATCCCGCTTTTTGAGGTAAGGGCCTCTACTTCCACTCCAAATAAAGACTACCTTCATTCTGGGAATTTAAAATTAGTTCCATTAAATCCACTGGAATAAATGCTGCTCAAATCAAATATGACTTCCAGGTTTATGGACCCTAAGAGTTAGTAGATAACTAGAATTCAAGGCTTCCTATTTTCTTCTATCGTATTTATTATAGGAACTTAAGTAATTCATCTGACTGGTCTGTGCCCTTGGGTCTGTGCAGGTCGGTGCCATAGTCAGCCAACACTGCAGCGTTATTAAATATGTTCCATATTAAGTCAAGTATAGGAAGATAAAATAGAAATAGGAAACTTAGTCTCTATACTTAATGAGCTTAGACTTCAAGAGGGACTACGCAATAGATCATACTTTTTAAAAAAGAATACTATTAAAAGAACACTCCTAAATAAGCGAAAATGATAAGGTGTCAACTATACAAGTGCTGAGGAGAAGGAGACAGGAGGGCAAGAGGACCAAAACCTGTAATGACCACGCACTGTCTTTCAAAAGGACAAAATATGCAAAGAAATTTTCAGAAATAAAAAATAGGTGAAGAAGCACAGTTTCTTCCAGCATGGAAAAGCCCTGGAGGCCCGATTTCCTGCTATCTTCCTTCAAAGTTTGCTTTTCATTTTCAAGTTGTTTGGACTCAATTAAACCACTAGGTAGGGAGGAAACAGTGTGAAGATCATGTACTACTATATATAAGCATCTGAAGAATAATATTTGTCCATTTAATGAATAGAAAAAAACCCTTTTGAAAGAATAATCAATGGAAAATTCTAAAAGTGTAATAAGTAATTTTTAAATTTGTTTTACAATTGCTCTGAGTGTCGTGAATCATGCAGGCTTAGTAGCTGGTTACCAGCTCTACCTCCAAATTTGGGATCAGGATTCTCCTCCTGTCTAATGAAATGCATGGAATCATAAGGAATTAATTGTTTAGACAAGCTGTCTCTTCCTTTGGGTTTGCTAAAATGCCAAACTCCCAGAGCTCATGCTGGTTGTCCTTCAACCGAGAATCATTGGAGGACTACCTAGTGATATAGAAATGTTATTTATAATGCATTTATAATATATACTTTACATTTTCTTCTGAATCTTGCCAAAGTTTGTGTTTGAATAATCTGCTTGTCTTGCCGTCCATACATCTTCTAACCAAGAGTTTGACATTTTGAATCACACTTAACAGGAAGATCTAAGGATTAAGCCTCAATTTTAATAGGCCTGTTCCTGTGGATAAACTAGAGATGCCATTTCTAGCAACACAATAATAAAATGTTGGGTGGAAGCAGAAGCTAAGTGGCCTTGACCTGAGTTAAAAATCTCTATAAGTTGTGTTCATCTTTGCAATTTGAAAATGGTGTGTCCTGCGTGATTTACTACTGTTGAATTCGCAAGACAGAGTGGCAATACCTGTTGACATTGTTCTGTATCTAGAATGAATTCACAGTCTGGAAATCTTCATCCTGTATGTGCTCAAGTCAGTTCTCTCTTTTTTAAAAAAAATTTAATTACATACATTTAGAAATCACCCAAAAGTGAGAACATTATAATAAAGCCCCATGGACTCATCAACCAGCTTCAACCATTATCACATTTATGCCCATCTTGTTCTTTCTATCTGCCCACTTCAGGGACTCCATCAGGACAAGGTATGTCATTTCAGATAAAGATTAATCTGCATAATTTTCTTTTGAATCTTAGAAAAGCATACAAACACTTTTCTTATTCCTTTACCCAGTTATTTGTTTGGAAAAGGGAGATGCTACATCGTCTCGGTGAAGGAAGAAAGCCCGTTTTTATTCCAATTCCATATCACTTGAGAAATGATACAAAACTCCAGTTAGAGAGTGAGGGCTTATACTGCTTCCCACTGCACATCACATCTCACAGGAGATAATGAGGTCTCCATCATCTTTATACACACCATGCAGCTGAACCAGTCCACAATGAGCTACTGTGTTCTCAGGTCTGAAGACAAAAATGTTTCCACTGAGCTCTAATTTACATGCCATTAAATATTTTTCTTGATTTTCATTAAAATAAGAAAACCCGTTTTCTCTATCCAGTGGCAGATCAATTCAACTGAAATAAAATTTCTCCTGTAATTTAGCCATACTTACTCAAAGGATTAGTGAACCACTGTCAGGGAACAGACACTTGTCTGCTCATTAACATTCAGGACCAAGAACCCTTCTGGTAGGCTGGTTTCAGCCTCTGATAGAGCAATACTTGAAAGAAATCGGCTTGTCTGTGAAACAGCTGCTCAGCCAACCCACCATACAAGGGAATTGGTGATAATAAGATGATAATATTACAACTACACTGAGAGCTTAACGTTTTCAGTTACTCGAAGGTGTGTGGTATGGGTATAACAATTACAAAATGATTGGTAGTCCATCACAGAGGACACAAAGCTGCTGATCAGCGGTGTTCCCTTAGTTTTGAAAGATCTGTCCAAAGAGAAGAAAGAACGTGAGAGAGAGAGAGAGAGAGAAAGAGAGAAAGGGAGAGAGAGAGAGAGAGACAAATTTCACTTGTACAAAGATCTGGGTTCTTCATGCACTGCATTTAAAGAATCCCCTGCCTTGGATCATCTACTCCCACATCGAGCACATGGAAGGCATTTGTGATTTATAAATCTGTTTACTAGTTCTGGCAATGCTCAATCCCTGTTTAGCTGATTCTTGTTTTTGGAAGGTCTGCCCTTTGGGAGAATTGGCAGATTACTTTCCAATGCCAGTGAGACCATTTCTCTAATTTCTAAAACCCAATTCAGCACATCCTGACTTCCAGAGGAGTGTCTTCCAGATGAAATACATGTCATTGAGGTGGTGGCCCAGCAAACTTCAAGGAGGCATTTGGCTAATTACTTCCTATGCTGATTAACATGATAACCCTTACGAATTACAGTTGTTATTCTGTACAATAAACAAGGGGGCTAGTAGCAAAAGAAATGGAAATATCACATCTATTTATTCTTGAATAATATCATGGAAGTGGTGTGTGCTTTCTGAGTGTGCTTGTTAATGTGCTAGGATATGGGAAGTAGTCTATAACGGGTGTGTTTGCCAAATTGTGCTTTATTTAGAAAATACTTATTACTCTTAAATTCCTAGAAAATCTGCCTTTCCCCACCCCTGCCCCCCTGCCAAAAAAAAATATACCACAAGTCAACGTGGAAGGTAAAATGTTGTTTAAGGAATAGCAAGAGGCAGTCAGTCGAGGACTGTGGTAGATTAGGATGTAGAATATTCACTCCTTCCCCCATCTCCACACCTCCATGGAAGCTGTATACACCCTGCCTGTCAATTTGGGGAATGACCATGAGATTTGCCTTGGTCAATGGAACCTGAGAAGACTGCCTGCCAATTCTAAGCTAGGTCCAAACTCCACCATGAGCAGAACATAGGCAGAGAGCTGCTTCCCAAAGACGTCTAGAACAGACCAGACCAAATCCGCGGTTTAGAGGCAGGCCTAGCTGAGCACAGGCCAGAACAGCCAAACTCCAGCCAACCCAAAGACGCATTCAAGGAAGAAGAAACCCTTCTTGTTTATGCCCTGAAATGTTGTGGTTAGTTGTTACGAAACAATAGCAGACGGATACAGGACCAAAACAGTTTCTACAGGTTATCTACATCATAAATGTAGGCTAAATGTCAATAAAGTAACACTGTTGGGGGAAAATCAATGGTAACTATGTTTGCACCTCCCAAGGACTCTGTGGACATGCAAACAAAATCTCTGGTGCCTGTCACCTCTTTAACCATCACAACCTTAAGTCACTCTTTAAGGGTCCTGTGTGTCCCATCTTCCAAAAGTCTTCTCTGGTGCCTCTCAATAAAATACTTGACTCCTTCCTTTCTGTTTCCATTGGACTTCTACTTTATGCCATAGTCGATTCTGCTTCCTTAGTGTTAGTTTTATACTTATGTCTCCCCAACAAGGTATACTCTGTGACAGACTGACCATATTTTAGTCACTATTAGTCATCTTTGTATCTACAATACACTTAGTTAAGTGCCTTCTATACAGTAGGTTCTGAATAAATGTTTCCAAATTGAAATCTCACTCACACACACACACACACACACATCACCCATGTGACAGGAAATACAGAAGATTCTACTACCACAAGGAAAACAACTTAGGAATTTTTGCTTCTCAAATAAGTGTATTCTGTGAGAAAATTAGACCATATTTTAAAGATATTATTACATTATTGCCATCTCTACAATATATAGATGAGAAGTGATATTTAAAAAGAAACACAAGCAGATCTGCAGCACAAAAATATTATGCCGCCGTGTATAAATTATTCCCACATTCAGTAAAAATGAGAATTCTGAGGGTGTTACCGTGGAATAAGTTCTTTGGGAGGATTGAAATTACTGTTCAACTTTTTTTTTAATTTGCTTTTAAAAATATACTTGCGGGGACTTCCCTGGTGGCACAGTGGTTGGGAGTCCGCCTGCCAATGCAGAGGACACGGGCTCGAGCCCTGGTCCCGGAGGATCCCACATGCCGCGGAGCGACTGGGCCCGTGCGCCACAGCTGCTGGGCCTGCGCTCTAGAGCCCACGAGCCACAACTGCTGAAGCCTGCGCGCCTAGAGCCCGGGCTCCGCAGCAGGAGAGGCCGCCACAATGAGAGGCCCGTGCACCCCAACGGGGAGTGGCCCCTGCTCACCGCAACTAGAGAGGGCCGCGCGCAGCAACGGAGACCCAATGCAGCCAAAAATAAAAAATAAATAAATTAATTAATTAAAAAAATATATATATACTTGCTGCCAAAATCTCCGGACAAATGTATATCATTAAAATACATAAATAAAAACCAGGAAGGAAAGTAAAATAATAAGACCAAGAACATACTAAACAAAAAGCCTCATATCGAGCTTCAGATGTGAATAAATACCAGCTCAAATAAATCCAAAGAAAAAAACTGCCAAAATAAAATATCCCTTCAACTAAATTTTCCTGTCTCTGAATAATCTATATTCCATACAGGATTCTGGAGAACAGGGTACTGGTGCCTGCATCGAGAGAGAAGCTACCAGGGCTTCGTGAGGTGAAAAAAATAAATAATATGCCTTCATTGATTTAATAACTTTTTTTTGCACAAAACACGCACGTCCCTTTAATTTAGGGACAATTTTCAATCGAATAAAAATACGGCTAGATTCTTTACCTAAAAAAATATGGCTAGATTCCAAAAACATGGCTAGACTCTTTTCCAAAAATATGGTTAGATTCTTTACCCACCAATATCATTATTTCCTTGTTAAAAGAGTATCAATAATTTTTAGCCAGCATCCACTCAAAACAAATAAAAGCTGAGTTAGAATTTCAACCAAGTATCGACTTGCTATCACATTACTATTTATAAATCTGATGTAAGTCAAGAGCATCAAGTTACAGTCTTGGTTTCATCTTTCTTGGTGGAAACTTGGCAAGTCATTTACTCTCTCCAGGCTCCAGGTTCCTTGAGGGCTGGACTATATTTAGATGGGTAATTTTCTTTTTTTAAGGATTAAAAAAAAAAAAAAAACTCTTTCCACTGTTCTCTGTAAGACATTTCCACCTCCTCCCCACAATTACTGGGACAGAACCGGCAGCGGGAGATAGAGGAAAAGATATGGCTGATGGTGAAATCTCAGCACATTTGGGGGCTGGAAAGCACGAGAGAGATTATGGGGTAGTTACGGCTAAGAGCAAGGATTCAGGAGTGCTCAGCCTGGGACGAGATGCTGACTGTGCCACTGAGTGTCTGTGTGGCTTTGCCCTGCAATTCACTTCTGGTAAATAGGTTAACATCTGGAATGGGCAAGGAACATGGCCAGATGTTGCCTATTATTACCATTAATATTATCAGAGTATTGGATTGTTCTCCATTTTCCTAGGATCCTAACAAATTAGCCCCTTAGAAGCATGACAGCCATTAGGATTTAGATACAAATACCCATAGGACAGGTCGGAAAATTACTAAACACAAAAATGCTAGGAAAATGAGTGGATACACAAAGACGCCACTTTTTCTGTATTTTTATATGATTCGTCTATTTGTTTATGTACTTCTGGCTGTCTGGGGTACTTGGCAGAGGTGAGAAAGGCAAGAAGTAAGGCAATAGAGCTGTGATCATTCTTCCAGGTGTACCTGGCTGGGTCTTCATCCACAATTTTAACCACTGGGTGTGTTAGAAAACCTGGGCTTGGCTACAGAGCAAATTGAGAGCATCCCTATGTCTTCTGAGGGAACATTTGCGGTGGCCAGGCCCTGGCCAACAGGTGAGGGGCTTGCAGGGATGTGTAACGGCAGCCAGAGGTGGAGATTTGGCCAGAAAAGAGAGAACAAACAAACAAATAAAAACCTTGTAAGACACTTGGAAAAGTACCAGTGCCAAGAACATAAGCTTTTATTTTCTATATATTCATCATATTTCAACTCTATGTTGAAAAAGAAAAATAGCTACTCAGTTATAAGGAAGTTCTCTGCCAAAGAGTGGAAATTTCTGCAATTGATATTATATAGTTTTTCAATTCACTGCCTCTCAGCTACCCTTTTTTTCTATTTATTGCCTCTCAGCCGCACATTTAAGCTAATGGAGGTATGGAGCAAAGCTGGGCCATTTAAGAAAGCTGGCAAACATTCATATTCATTCAGGTTTAGCTTCTGACCATGCAATGAATATTTATAAATTTATATAGTATCTTCTAAATATTACCAAAGATATTAATAGAAAATGGGAAAGAATATGACAATAAATATAATGTTATGCTCTGTTACGTGTTTTTGAATTTCAAATTTTAAAAGTCACCTCTGCCACAAAATGACAAGCTAAATGGAATCAAAACATTTCTAGTATAATAAGGAATGCCAGGACTGTAGACTAATGATTAACAGTGATTGAACCTAGCCTCTCTGAATAGAGTATGGACTGAATCACATATATTAGGTGCAGTTTAAATAGTTGCTGTACTTATTGAAAATAGGAAGGAAAGTGGTCACCTTCTCATATGATACAGTCGTCTTTCATATAGTAAAGAACACATAGCCAACAAAGACCTGTAAAATCCAGATGAGAACTCAAGATCTCTAAGAAAGTGGGACCAGAGGCAGAAATGCAAAATGAACACATTGGATCAAGAGAACCCAGCAATAATGCAAAATGACCCACAGAATAGGAAGCTACTAAAAATAAACCTAAAGTCTCTCAAAGCACCATTGTTCTCATCTGGGAAAATAAAACTCAGAGGGTAACATTCCACAGCTGATCCCAGACAGGGCTCCTCTGCATGCCAACTGATAGTCATCAATAAATGCCACGAGGAAGTGGTTAAAGAAAGGTAAGGGAACAAATGGAAAACTGCCCACATGAATGCACCAGCGTTCCTGAAAGGTGACTTTGCAGGATCACCTTTGTGGGATAAGAAGATAAATCATACAATTGCATGGCTGACCTTCATAAAATTGCCTAATGAAAGATCAGAAATTATAATGGTTACTTTTTAATTTATATATTTTTATAATTTTTTAAAAATAGCTCTTCAGAAGCTGAGCTCACCAGGATGACATTTAGATTTTTTTTAAAAAGTCTAGCTGAAAGCTTCCTTGAAAAAAATCTTAACTTCTCTCCCATCCCAGCCTAATGCAACTACAATGAAATGCACTGTTGTTAAAGAATTCATCACCCTCTACGTCAGATTGAATCTTAGCAAAATCAATGTCCTGTCAAACCAATTGACATAATACCCCTAAGTACATTAGAATAATTTAAAACGTAGCTGTACAGAGAGAGAAAGACAGAGAGAGAGAGAGAGACACACACACACACAAAGAGAGAGTGGTTTCTTTGGTAAGAGTAATGAGATCTGGGGTTACCAATTATAAATTCAAAAATATTGAAAGTCATTGATAAGAGAATACAGGAAGTACCTGGCTCAGTCTTGTTGAATAGCTTTACTCATTAAAAAATACACAATCAACTCCCCATAAATCTACCTTAAGTCTAATATTTTTATTTAAAGGAATATATATTATGTACTGTGAATACTGCTCTGGAATTATTCCTACTTAATTTTGGAGCACAGCTTTATAAAAGCCCTAAGAGTTGTTTTCTAAAGACGTAGGTAGAAGTCAGAAGCAGCAGATCACCCTCACCTGCTTTTTGTAACAAAGGGTAAGACCTTTCAATTTGCCTCAGTTTGAACCGATACATTACAGTTCCTCAAACACAGAGCCCCTTCAGGGGCTCCTGAATGTCACTGGATTTGTAATCTGTCAATCAAGGCCAACTCCCAAGTACTCCTAGTTGCATTCAAGGGAACAACATTTGCAGCATCACTTCTAAATAAAGTTATTGTCATATACATCCACATATACAGTTGAACACAGAGCGAGAGGCAGAGGAAGAATGTGAAGATGCTGAAACATACTTGCAAAAATATAAGTCCCTTTACTTACACGGAAAATTCACATTATCTTGAGTACTGAAACACCACCAGGTGGACCTGCCTTTTAGAACCTGAAGGACTGATTTAAAGAAATTGGTGTGGCCAGTTTAAAGCAGCAATGAAACAGAACATTTTGCCTACTACAGAGAGTAGAAAAAAAAGACGAACTTTGGCAAGGTTTTTCTGAACTGGCTTTGTTGTGCATTGATTGGAAAGGCTGGAGGAAATGAATGGAGGTTGTGTTGCCCTTGGGCAACTTCCTAAGACCAAAGGCGCACAAGGAAGGGTCCCTACAATTTGCAAGTCTGGTTTACAATGAGCCATAGTAAGGTGCATTCATTTCACAGAGCACTGACAACTTTCACCACATAAGAATATTATCTTTATCGTTTTTATTATTCATTCAGTTGATAAAAGTCAGATTGCTTTTGAATATCTTTCTGAGTCTCTGACGGGAAAATTCAATGCTGAAAACCTAGTAATAATTACTTTCGCTCTTTGTGCTTTCTAATACAAAATGTTTATTTAACAAACAGAATACAGAAATGAAGTCGACTGCTTATTATCAAGAAATAAATGAAGGGTCTAAACCTTCTGCTGGATGCATTGCAACTACAATATAAAATGTAGTTATACTATAGGAATGGAAAACTCTAAAATAAAGGAGTCTGTCACTGGGCACTTTAAAACAAGCCTATCCTCTTAAAAGTGATGTTCTATTTCAAATAATTTTAAATGACATTTAATGACTTCAAAGCAAATCCCTAGACGGAAACTGAAGACAAGCTATGGTGTGACAAAACCTGACTTAGAATCACTCTAATAATGAAAACGTAAGCCAAATCATTCAGAATAAATCTCACAGGCGAACCACAAATGCCAAACAGCTCTTTGTTAACTCAGGTTTTTTCCAAGACATAAAAATTGTCAAGAGCGCTCATGCCTTTTCTAAAAATAGACATAGTTATAAATGTTTAAGAAGGAGAGAAAAGCTTCCACCTAAAAAAAATGTTTTTCATATAATATCAAGAATCTCGCATCGAAAAGCGCACCCAGAACAACGAGAAATAAAAACTGTCACCTACCGTCAAATTTCTTGTGCCTGGACACGAAAGTGGTGCGCACAAAGTGACTCGTCTCCTCCACCAGGTTTTCAAACTCCAGTTTGCTTTGCTGGCTTAGCTTGTCTTCCATTTCCGTGGTGCAGCACGTGTACTCCTGAGGACAGATTCTTAAGTGTTCCCCTGCAAGGAGTACGTAAACGTCAGCATGGAATGATAAGGGGTTCAGGGAGTTTGCTTCTCTGACATTTCCCTCAAATCCTGGGGTCCTTGTTCCACCAGCCCCCCAGCCCTCCCCCTGAACTTTTATCTGGGCCTCAGGGTATCTAACCTTCCAAATACTCCAGACTGAAGTTGAACCCACCCCATGGTTTGAATGTCTATGACCCCCCGAAATTCATATGTCGAATCCTAACCCCCAAGGTGATTGTATTAGGAGATGGGGCCTTTGGGTGGTGATTAGATCATGAATGGGATTGGTGCCCTTCTAGAAGAGACCCCAGAGAGCTAGTTTGTCCCTTCTGCCACTTAGGGACACAGCCAAAAGATGGAGTCTGTGAAACAGGGAGCAGACCCTCACCAGACACTGAATCTACCAGTGACATGATCTTAAACTTCCCAGCCTCCAGAACTGAGAGAAGTAAATGTTTGCTGTTTATAAGCTACCCGGTTTATGGTATTTCTGTTGTAGCAGCCCAAAGGGACTAAGACACCTGACATTTAGTTCCAGCCCCTGTCATGTAAGTGAAGGTACATTAAAGACCCCAGAAGACCACGACGATTCTCCTGCTTTCATTTGAAATGCACCAAGTAACGCCGGGTGACAAGAGATGCAATACAGTTATAAATGTGCTTATCTTTGGAAACCTCAAGTGAGGCAAGAGACATTCAGCCCCATCACCATAGTCTGTTAGACAGCAGGGCCAAGAAAAGATGGCAATCATTCGCTGTGTTCTGTTTCTGCCCGTCTGTCCGTCAGAATGCATCAGCTTTCCTCCTGGTGAAAGCAAGTGTGATTTTAATGGCTGGCCTCCTGTGCCACATGTTCCCTCGGTTAACATTTCTTGTCAGAGAGAAAATGTTCTCCTGCAAGGAGGAAGGTACTGATGGGTTTAATTAATGCTTATGTTGTATGGAAATGTAAAGCAAAAGGTAATGAAAGTCTTGGGTTTAATTCAATAGATTTATCTCTCGATATACTGGGCCACTTCTTTTGACAATATTGCTTTCTTCGGTGGTATTTGCAAGTGGAAGCCAAGCCCTTGCTTCATGAAATTAAAATGGTCTGCTATTGCATAAAATGTGAATTTCCAATTGATTCAGCTCCGTCAGTGTCAAAAATGTTTAACAGAGCCAGCAGAAGGAAGAAGGAAAATCCACCCAACATCTTGCTAAATAAAACCAACAAATTGTCCCTGTGATTAAAATCACTGTAGGGCATGGAAAAACCAAATGAACGAGTACTTGATGCGATGATTACAATTCATTTATAATGTTTAACAGTACTTATATAAAACTATGTCCCCATGACCCTGTTTGAAGTATAGGGTGTCTGTCTCATGCAGTTGGATGTTTTAGTGCCTACTTAAAACAACCCCAGAATAAAAAAGAATCACGGGTCTGTATTAAAGTTAGATCTTATATAATTCCTGAAAGGGAAGGAGACCATAAAATATCTTAGGTATATTTTTTTTTTAAAAGGAAAGGAAAATGCATGGTACTTGAGAATGATAAACATCAAATTCAAGATAACAGTTTCCTCCCAGGAGGAATTAGGATTTGAGAGAAATGCTCAAATACTTTTATCTATAATCTTTTATTTCATAAGTTGCTTGATATTTACACAGTGTTTATTATATTACTATCATTACTCTTCTATACATTTAAAATATTTTGTAATAAAAACTTGGAAATATGTCATTAGAAAGTAATAGCCACCATAGTGGTGACAGAAAGGAGGGCAGGGGGTAGATATTCAGAAAGAAAAAACAAGCTGCCCTCAACATTCAGAAGCCAGCCTGCCCGGTACCCACAGTCAGGTCACTGTAACTATTACACCTAAACAATCTCACAGAACACCCACCTTAGACAAGATTACCCTGAGACCAGGATGAAATGAGACAAAGCAAGGCCACGTCAAAATTTTGTCTCAGGGACTTCCCTGGTGGCGCAGTGATTAGGAACCCGCCTGCCAATGCAGGGGACACGGGTTCGAGCCCTGGTCCAGGAGGATCCCACATGCCGCGAAGCAACTAAACCCGTGCGCCACAACTGCTGAGCCTGTGCTCCAGAGCCCGCGAGCCGCAGCTGCTGAGCCCACGTGCCACAACTACTGAAGCCCGTGCACCTAGAGCCTGTGCTTCACAGCAAGAGAGGCCACCGCAGTGGGAAGCCCGCACACCGCAAGGAGTAGCCCCCGCTCGCCACAACTGGAGAAAGCCTGCGCGCAGCTGGGAAGACCCAATGCAACCAAAAATAAATAAATAAATAAATAAATAATTAAAAAAAATTTGTCTCAGCACAGACAGAAACAAGGTGATTGTGCCATCCCAAAAGTACTGAACACCTTCTCTCTCAGGCAAAATGAGCCTCTGGACTTCTTTACCTTTTACAGATTGATCTTCACCCTAGTCTCCCTCCTTGCTGGTCACATTTATTGAGATACCTTCTTATAGAATTACCTCTGCTTTCTGACAGCCTCCGATCTAGGGTGAAGCCCTGCTTCTTGGAACCCTTCCCAACATCACCCACCCAAATCCAAATCCTACAGAAGATTCTGTTGAAGTCCCTCTTACTGAGAAACCCTGTGGCTCTCCATGGTGTATCCTCAGTTGCTGCATCGAGTGGTAACTCAACTTGTTCAACTACAGGTGTGTTCCTGATGAGTTTCTATTTGAAGGTATTGACCATACCAAAAAGAGATGGGATAGAACAATGTGAATTTTGAAATTTTCCCACATGTGATTCTGATACATCCCATTGAGAAAAGTAGTTCTAGAGTTGAAAACACTGGGAAGGAATAAGTATGGCTTTATCAAAAGCAAATGGTCCACAAATCACTAATTTTCTTTTTATAAAATACCAAGGCTAACTGATAAGAACAACACTCTTTTTCCAGATTAAATGGATATTTAATATTAACAACTTTACAGAATGTTCCTTTCTCTGACCTGTTATAAACCATTTTCTTAAATCCCCCTACTCTGTTTCCTATTTCCCCCTACTCCATTTCCTACTATATTATGCACAAATGAAATGTCCATTTCTCAAGATTTAGTACATCAGGACTGCATTCTACTTCTGAATCATTACAACTGAGTTTACAACAAAATGCATGGGACTTCTGGTGAAAAGCTGACCAAAAGAAAATAAACATTTTATGACCTGAGGGAAATAGTTGTATTTAGGATATTTGTGGAAGAAACCCTGTGGAATTACATTCATGAAATTAGATTGGATTGGAGGTCTTATAATCTCTAATCACTCCAAGAAAATCCGTATTTTATGTCAAGTGATAAATAAAAAGAGAAAGATACTTCTTAGTGGGACAAATTTAAACCAAATTTATTTCTTGTGTGTGTGTATATATAGTCATGGAAATATATGTAAGAGGCTGCCTTATTAATTCAAAGCAGTGTTAGATTTTTTTTAATTGAACTAAAGTGTCCTTAAGAAGTCAACTCATGTCTCCTCCTCTGTATGGGTCCCTGGCAGAGAGATAATGAAAGACATAGAGAGACAGAGATAAAAAAGATGGAGAGAGAAAGTGAACAGATGGGGAGATCACCAGAATGTTGAAGAATCGTGCTATAGGAAGAGTAACTCTTTTGTGCAAAGTTCTTGTTTGAGTTCCTAGGAAAAGACCACAACGATGTCCCCAAACACACAGGACCAGCGCCCATGAAACCTGTGGTCCATTGAGACTGAGCCTCGCTTCCTTCCTAACACATCACTAGGTAAGAAGGTTGTGGAGGAATTAAACTCTTCAACAGCTCCTCTCTCCCCCTAATTTGAGGCCACTGCTAACTGCCAAAACAACCTGATGACTTTGAATGGCCAGAAAGACTTAGGACAACTGGACAATTTGTTGTGAGTAGGTTCATTTATTTATTTTAGTTTTGGCCCTAGAACAGGGGTATGCAAACCATAGCCTCTGGGCCAAATCCAGCCTACCATCTGTTTTTGTAGGACCTGTGAGCAAAATGGTTCTAAAAAATCAAAAGAATGATATTTTGTGCTATGTGAAGTTTTATGAAATTCCGATTTAATTGTCCATAAATAAAGTTTTATTGGAAAACAGTCCCACCTACTCATTCATGCCTTGTCTATGGCTGCTTTAGGGTTAGAACAGAAGAGTAGTTAGACAGAGACCACAGGGTCTGTAACACCTGAAATATTGACTTTCTGAAATCAGACACGACAGCTACTTGGCTGTATAAAGAATTACCTCTCACCCTTCCTGTTCCAATTTCTCCAAAGAACAAGAATATGAAACTTTTCTCAGTTTAAATACTTCCTGACACTTAAGAGTATTTGTATTAATAATGGGATTCTTCCAAAGCTGTAACTTAGGAGGGAGAAAAATGTGTTGTCCTCTGAGAGTTTCCAACCCACACTCCTTTCTCAAATCCCCTTAGGTTCTCTAGATGTTATCTATTACATAACTAGATACAATATTTAGCTCAACTGGAGTACCACCAGGCACCTCCAAGATCACTAATAATAAAGATACTAAATAGCTGGTTCCAGGCAGAAAATGTGGGATTGAAACTATGATGACTGTACTCTGACATATCAAACATGTATTGAAAAATCCATGTGCAAATCATGATGATAGGTTCACATCCCGCAAGATGAGACACAAGGTCAGGAAATCAGCTTACACAGGTGCCTGCTTTCTTAGGGCACCTGAAGTTCATGCCAGTGAATTCCCGAGTCCCTGTGTTTTTATAGAAATCTTCATTAGCTCTAAAATAAACAAAAGAAATCGAAAATGTGGAAGAAAGGAGTTCCACCAGGAAGTTAGAGAGTGAGCAAAGGTTCGGGGACATACAGTCAGCCCATAAATTGTGATCTGTTTTCCAAGACAGAAGAGATGGGGCCGTTCCTCCTACATGCTCCTTTCAACTATGTGTCACTCTTTACAACGTCTTTCCCCAAATGCCTGCCCAGGTGTTTGTTTTCACTCCAAGATGCTGAGGTGACAGCAGAAATGTGATTTCTGCCAGATCGAGCTCCCTCCAGGGGTGGCCCAGGGTCTGAAAGCTGCCAGGAATAGACTTGGTGAGTGGCACGGTGGGAGACAACAGGAGACAGGAGGACCTCATTAACCACAGAAGTCAGCTTCTGTGGGTCGCCTGCAGGAGACTCTCTGCCCTCGGAGGTGACACGCAGGGACCTCAGAATGCACATTCCAAATAAACAAACAACAAAAATGAAGTACCCCGAATGAGTCACATTTCACAGACTATAGACAAACTCTTGGCTTTTATAGTGTTTGGGAGTGTGGAGGGAAATTACTACCCTGGCACTTCCTAGAAGGTAGGTAGGAAATCAAAACACTTTAAAAAGTACAAAGAAGATGGCAAGATCTCACAACACAGAGCACTTCAATGTCTGAACCTCCAAATACCATTTGATTAGAGTGCAATATTTGTGTTAGACTTGGCCCTCTTCAGAGCATACATTCTATGCCAAAGTTCTCTCATCCTTGAACTATTAAAATCCCCACAGTCAATTAGCTGTGTCTGGTACCAACCTAGAGTCTCCTCATCATTTGATATGTCACCTCAAATAACCAATTATTTTGTTCATCTAGTGCCTGGGAAGTTGACTGGAGCAAAGAATCCAAGGAAACAGGTTTAGGGAAGCAAATACCCCAGAATAAGTGAACTTACAGCTAGAGTTTCTGATAGCTAAGAAAATTTAAATTGGAGTTAATAGTTCTGGACAGTTTTTGGTGTCATAAAGTTCCTATATGAGCTAATAAGAAGTGGCAGACCTTAGGAAAGCAACATTTTTCAAATGTATGTTCTAGTTCATTCTTTAAGTTCAAATTCCCCAAACCTCCAAATAAGCGTTTCTTCAACATTTTTCATTGTGAAGCGTTATTATAAACGATCCTTCCATTTCGTGAAGGGCTGCTTTTCTTTAACAAAGTTGTTCAGTACCATGATGAAAAATCTTCAAACTTTTACACAAGTTCTAAGAAATTCAATTCATGTTCAGTATACTTCAGTGGATCTTATCACTCAAATAACCTATAATAGAGTCATCCTTGATGTTGTCAACTTGCTGATAAAGACTTTAAATACTAATGCTTTTAGTTATAAAATTTTCACTCTGCATTTTGTAAAAATAAATCCTTTGAGTGGCACCCATGAGTTAATTGTTTAAATCTGTTCCAAGAATTGCAGAGAAACGATTTCAAACATTCTGCTCTAGATGGTATAGATCCCACCTCCATAGATCTTCTGCCAATGATTTTGGTCTTTCCCATTTCCTTGCTTCTGTTATTTCAGAAAAGCTGATGGTCTTGGGGGTGAAGATGGGGTAGAGAACAAACATATGGATACCAAGGGGGAAAGGGGGTGGGATGAATTGGGAGATGGGGATTGACATATATACACTATTGATACTATGTATAAAATAGATAACTAATGAGAACCTACTGTACAGCACAGGGAACCCAACTCAGGGCTCTGTGGTGACCTAAACGGGAAGGAAACCCAAAAAAGAGGGGATATATGTATATGTATAGCTGATTCACTTTGCTGTACAGCAGAAACTAACACAACATTGTAAAGCGACTATACTCCAATGAAAATTAATTTTAAAATTGTTTTAAGTATTAATATAATCAGAAAAACATTGGAGGTAGAAATGATCAAAAGGCAGTACCCACCCCAGAGGTGTATTGAAAATGAACTGGGGAAAGATGGACAGTGGAATTAACGAGCGTGCTTTCCCAAGAGATTCACCTTCTGATAAATAGCCATTCTGATAAACTCAGCCATCTCCCAGGGGACCTGTTCTTTCCTACTCCTCTGAGTATTACATTCACCAGGTTGTATGTTCAATATAAAATGCTCATATAGGAAGCAGTTAAATGATAATAAAATCTCATCAACATCCAAAAAGTTAATTTTTAGTTTCAAGATAGTTCTCCGAGAGTGAAGTCCAGTAAAGAAATCTTGATCTCACTATTTCTGTATTTCAAAATCAAACTGAAAGTTATCTAAGTATGGAAAACTTCAGTTATAATCTGTAGGTGTCTGAGAAGCCAAGTCAAGGTATCAGAAACCCCACGCCCTCATCTCCCCTTTCGTTGTGATGTACACCTATCTTTTTCTTACATTCTATGTGTATTACATTTTCAAATGGCTACTAAGTTCTTCAGGATATAAATACTGAGTTGTTTGAATTTAACAAGAAGTAAAATAGTATTTCCTCTAGTCTAGGAGCATCATAGAAAAATTACAGTTTTGTGTCCATGTGGCTAGGCTATGGTACCCAGTAATTTAATGAAACATTACTCTAGGTGTTGCTGTGAAGGTATTTTGTAGATGTGGTTAAGATGTGTGATTTTTAAGTAAAGGAGGTTACCCTCTGTAATTGGATGAGGGCGGGCCTCATGCAATCGATTGAAAGCCATCATGAGCAAAAACTGAGGTTTCCCTGAGAAAAAGAAATTCTGCCTTAAGACTGCAACATCAGCTTTGAGTTTTCAGACTGCCTGCCTGCCCTACAGATTTCAGAACTGCCGGCCCCCCAATCACATCTCTTGAGCCAGTTCCTAAAAATAAACCTCTCTCTCTCTCTCTCTCTCTCTCTGTGTGTATACACACACACACACACACACACATACATATATATGTAGGTTACACAGTATGTGTGTGTGTGTGTATATATATATATATATATACACACACACACTGTACACACATAAATATGTAGGTGGTATAGCATGTGTGTGTGTGTATATATCTCTCTATATATAGATAGATAGATATATACTCTTGGTTCTGTTTCTCTGAAAAACCATGAGTGATACAGACACTAAGACTAAGAACTCCATGAACAGAGAACGTATGGAAACCTGTGTACTGGCTCTACTATCTCCTAAGACATCTACCATGGCACTTACTACGATTGGCTATGATTATCTGTTTACTAAAGTGTAGAACCATTGTTCATTCTCTTTTTTTCCCTTCTCAGTGCCCATCAATCCCAGTATCTGAGATATTGGAGGTGGAGTCAGTGCTATGTTGGCAAATGTTTAACAACCAGCTCTAGGTTTTGAGGGGGAGCCCCGATTTATAGTTTGCCAATTTCCGAGGTATAAATACTCTCATTTCTAGTTACCAAAATGATGTTACTGAATATCAAGTTGGGAACAGGTGTGCAGCAACACACCATCACATAACACTTCCTCCATACAGATACGAAGACCTCAAGAGTGTAACGAATAATAAAATGATTAGAAAGTGATAAATTTTGAGAATTTATTACCCTATTCTTAATAATTAATTTAACTGTAAATTTATACAATGTGGTTTTTAAATAATGACTGTGCTTAATAATAGGTTCCCAAAACTCCTGCAAATTTAAGTGAGTTCTCACTGGCTAGAATGTGCCAGTTCAGGTGCACCGTGACATGAAGTTCAACTACCGTATGTTGTTGGTTGGCTTTTTCTTTCAATTAGTTAAGTCCTCAAATTCAATTAAAATGACCCTAGACCAGTGGAATCTGCCATTTCCACAACCCACACTGAGATCTATGGCCCAAATACCTATTTGCCTCAGAAGAAAATTGGTTCTTCCCAGCCATTTCCAGCTACTAACGTACAGTAAAGAATTCCCCAGAGAGGCGAAAAGGAGTGAAATAGAGTAGTTATTTCAGGAACGTTGGAGAGTGGGGACCATGGCTAATAGGTGTGCTTAAAGGAAAAGTCACCATGCGTCACAAGCAGGGTTAATGTCACAGAAAGGTAAACCAAAGTGATTGACCCACATTTTGCAATTTTCATTCCCAGACTGTGGCTGCTATTCCAGGACACGGGGACAGAGTTGAGAAGGAAGCTGTTCCTCTACGCTACTGTTATGAAAGACCTAAGGTTCATTATCCCACAGCCATTTTGCTCATACCCACTGCTATTATACCCCAAACCAGTCATTATGAGCCTGTCTTATTTACCTTTGTAGTACTCACTGTCCTAGCATAGCTTTTGGCGCATGGAAAGTTCTGTAATAAATGATGAGTGCATCTGACTCTTTTGTTCTCTTCGATCATTCATCCATACATTCACTTATTCAATTACCATTTATAACATACAAGCAACACGTTAAGTACTATGCTTGGTGCTAAGGGATAAGAAGAGACTACTTAAGAAGTTTGGAGTCCAGCAAGGAAAGATATATCTATGTATTAAGACTACCTTACAGATAAGCATAAGATCTATTGTAGAAAAGCACATAATTCTCACCATTCAGTCACCTCCCAGATGCTAAGGACTCTTACAAGCACAGCGTTAATTACAGAAGCTCTTTAATTGTAACTTTGCCTACTTAATCTCTAGGCAAGCAGTAGTGGTACTGCCTGTCTTTCATGTTTCAATAGCAAGCAGGAACCATCCAAGTAAAGGTTTCACCTGTTTCTCTCACTTCACCCTGGCTTGCATATCTTTCAAACCGCAGGACCTGAAATCATTTAGCACGTGTCCGCAAGCATTCATGTCTGAAACAGAATAGAGTATTTCGGAGCTCATCATATGAATTAAGGGTAAGTGTTTCTTGTGAAGGTTTTGCTACCATTGTGTATCGTATGTATGCACTGGGTTGTAATTAACAATGTTATTTCTTATAGTACATTGTAGGCAATAAGTTTGGAAGCCAAAGTTCAATACTGTGTTGAAGCAATAATAAAGAGGGCAAAGAGCCCACTTACTAATGCATACTCGTGAAACTATAAATAGCCAATGCTTCTTTAGATAGGTTGAACTGATATTACGCATGTTTTCTTCTTCAGTAATATCAAGATGTCCTCCCTAGAAGTATTCTTAGAGATGTCTAAGACATCTTTACCATTCTTCCTAAAAAATTTTATACAGGCTTATTTTCCACTTGTGTTTCATAGACACATTGTCTTGGGACCCATAAGAGAGACCCATAATTGCTAATCTAGAACACGGGGTTTTAAGTAGCACTGATAAATATGTTGCCAATCTCACGCCTGCTCACAATTCATTTGCCATGTTGTCTTAGGAATTGCCAAAAAACTTCATATTCAAATGTTCAAAGACATCTACAATTCTACAGCCTGAATGGCATCATTACGGGCATGCTCGGTAAACATCTAGTTACACTGTTTCGACACTGCTTGCCAAATCCAGGCACCAGTTCCAGTTCCAGTTCCAGCTCACCAGTCACCAGTTCCCAGTGACCGTCTGCGTGTCAACTGACCAGAGATGCTGACTTACGTCTCTCTTGTTCTGTAACCCATATGCATAAATCAAGCCAATTGCCGCCTACGAATTCACCCAGAGATGATGATGAATTTCAAGTTTATTGCAACTGTAATCCCACACCTGTGTTTGCTCACTCAAAGTTAGCAATTTTTACAATTGAATTTGGTGATCCTGTGGTGATATACAATAAACCAATCTACAAAGGGCTTGTTTTTGACCCTGATAACAGCAGATCAGCATTCTTTATAAATTATATGACAGCTCACTTGAGAACTTAGGATTTACTGTTCAAAGCCCAATGGCTGTAAACTAGTGCAGACCAATTTAGTAAAGGGGCTGAGGCTAGGTGAGAGTGATTAAGAACCTAATCAAATTGAACTTCATGTAAGCCTGTATGAAAAATTATTTTTCTTTCCCATAAAATACTGCAATTTTAGTAGGCATCTGTAAAAACCATGGCTGCAACACTGATCATATCATATAGAGTAAAGTAATAAAAGGCAAAGTGACTAGAACTGTTGGAAGATCTATGGTACAGTCTATAAGTGTATATTTCTTTGTGTTTGCCTTTATGACAATGAAACTCCGTAATATATAACCTTTTACAACTCATAGAGCTGTAAATTATTATAATTTATAATAATTACTTTAACTCCCACTAATCATTTAAGATGGATGCCCATAGGTAAATTTCACTCAGCCTCTATTTCACAGGTGAGTGATGGGAGGCCTACAAAAAGGAGATAGTCCTTTTCCCCTGGCATCACTTTTGCAATTAATAAAGGGCAAGAGGTCTCTTTCTAAAATTTGTGTATGGGGACCTAGATTTTAAAATGATACCACTTCAGATGCTATAATAAATTCCATCATCCTTTCCAACCTGGGGCTTCCAACCTGTCATCCAGATGACAGCGGTATAGTCAAGCATTATCGTTCAAAAATTTGTGTGATTAAAGCCCAGCCATGGTTTTAAACCAAAAGGAGTATAGAACCTCAGAAGAGAAAGGAACAAAAACTCTCCTGAAATTAAAGCACATATCCCTATATATTTAAAGGAGAAATGAAAGACCAAATTGAATTTTAAAGAACATACCGCTTAGACAATTTAAAAATGCCTTTACATACTGTTTTAAAGAAGTACCTTATTTTTAACTTAAAACAGATCTCAATAGGAATAAAAACTCAGTACGAAAGGGACACTAGGAATAATCACAGCCTTTTCTTCTTCATAGTCTCTTTTTTGGGAATATATTTCTCAGACTGGCCTCAAAGGAGGCAGAACCGATAGTTTCCTATATCCTACAATGGACATGAAAACCACATGTAGTGCTGCTTTTACCCAGCACTTAAAATCCAAATATGCAAAATAACTGATTAGATTGATTAAATCAATATCATTTAATCTAAGGAAATACTTTATTTATCAGAGTGGCTCCTGCAGAGTAAGACATTAGTGGAAAATGGGCTCGAATCAGGCCCTAGTTTTGACGAAAAGGCTAGAGTGGGATGATTAATCTTTGGAGGGCAGATATTGCTTCAAAATGTAACTTTCATCTATGTCTATGCATCCCCTCACGGTTATTTGTCATTAAGTTCCATACTCTGTCGTTAGACTTCCTATATTAAATATTGCTGTATTAGGAGAAGAGAAAATATACATAAGCATATGTGTAGACCATTGAGTACACGTGGAAGATAAAAGTCCAACTTAGCCCAATTTATTATGTAATAACAATATATATATGCATAAGTTCTTTGATCTGGGTTACTGCGTTACCTCCCAGAACTTCTTCATAGTTCTTTGGGTAATAATTTTGGGGGGTTCACACTCTTAATTCTTGAAAAATCCCCTGAATTTAAATAATTTCTCCTCCAAGAAATATACACCGTTCACCTTAATTGAGGTTAATCTAACATGTCCCACATAACTGCATTACTTTTTGGTCTGTGCATTTATTATAGTGTTCATTCCAATGCATCTGAGTTGCAGTTATTTATGGAGAAGCCTAATTTCCATTCATCTCTTGCCACCCTCCTCCTTAAGTCCTGTGCCAAACACAAATATTGGGAGCACAAAATTATCATGCTCAATTATACTCTGGACCTTGGCAATGCTATTCTCTCTAGATGGAAAGCTATGAGCTTCTCTTCTGCACCTCTTCTTCTGCCCTCCATCCCTTCTCATCCATCAAGTCTCAGCTTAAACACCACTTATTCTGAGCCTTCCCTGACTCTTAAGTATAGGTGAAGTGTCACTCCACTTCCTGCTGTCCCATCACATGTGCACATGGCCCTGCATTACACTGCATTGCAATGACCAGTCTGTCCATCCATGTCCTTCTCAGGAGCACAGCCTGCTTGAGGGACAGGACTGTGTTTTCTTCATCAGCTGCACCTCTACTGCCTAGCTCAGTACCAGACCCATAATGGCACCCAATATATTTTGGTTCAGCAAATAAATAAAATTAAAATTGACTCAATAATGTAAGTAATGGATTTTGCACTAAGTAGAATACAAGAACATTAGGACACTTAGGTTGCTTTTATGTCCTGGCTATTGTAAATACAGCTGCAATGAACATTGTGTGGATAAAGAAGATGTGGCACATATATACAATGGAATATTACTCAGCCATAAAAAGAAACGAAATTGAGTTATTTGTAGTGAGGTGAATGGACCTAGAGACTGTCATACAGAGTGAAGTAAGTCAGAAAGAGAAAAACAAATACTGTATGCTAACACATATATATGGAATCTAAAAAAAAAATGGTCATGAAGAACCTAGGGGCAGGATGGGAATAAAGATGCAGACCTACTAGAGAATGGACTTGAGGACACGGGGAGGGGGAAGGGTAAGCTGGGACAAAGTGAGAGAGTAGCATGGACAAATATACACTACCAAATGTAAAATAGATAGCTAGTGGGAAGCAGCCTCATAGCACAGGGAGATCAGCTCGGTGCTTTGTGACCACCTAGAGGGGTGGGATAGGGAGGGTGGGAGGGAGGGAGACGCAAGAGGGAAGAGATATGGGGATATATGTATATGTATAGCTGATTCACTTTGTTATAAAGCAGAAACTAACACACCACTGTAAAGCAATTATACTCCAATAAAGATGTTAAAAATTTTTTTTTTCAAATAAAATTAAAGGGCTTCCCTGGTGGCGCAGTGGTTGAGAATCTGCCTGCCAATGCAGGGGACACGGGTTCAAGCCCTGGTCTGGGAAGATCCCACATGCCGCGGAGCAACTGGGCCTGTGAGCCACAACTACTGAGCCTGAGAGTCTGGAGCCTGTGCTCCGCAACAAGAGAAGCCGTGATAGTGAGAGGCCCGCGAACCGCGATGAAGAGTGGCCCCCGCTTGCCGCAACTAGAGAAAGCCCTCGCACAGAAACGAAGACCCGACACAGCCAAAAATAAAAATAATAAATAAAAAATTAAAAAAAAAAAACATTAAAAAAATCTGGAAAAAAAAATTAAAAATAAAATTAAAAAAACAAGAATATTAGGTTCACTCATAAAAAATAATTTAAGAGAATCATTGTTGAATCATGGCATATCTAGGAGAAGGCAGCAAAGCTGGTGAAGGCTCCAGTAACTGTCACAAACGCAAAGTCTGTACTAGTGATTTTTAAGTGGATTGAATCAAACTTCCTTTTTTTTTTTAATTTATTTTTTTGGCTGTGCTGGGTCTTCGTTACTGTGCGCAGGTTTTCTCTAGTTGCAGTGAGCGGGGGCTACTCTTCGTTGCGGTGCCCGGGCTTCTCATTGCGGTGGCTTCTCTTGTTGCGGAGCACGGGCTCTAGGCGCGTGGGCTTCACTAGTTGTGGCTCGCAGACTCTAGAGCGCAGGCTCAGTAGTCGTGGCGCACAGGCTTAGTTGCTCCGCGGCATGTGGGATCTTCCCGGACCAGGGATCGAACCCGTGTCCCCTGCTCTGGCAGGCAGATTCTTAACCACTGCACAACCAGGGAAATCCCCAAACTTCCTATTTTTAAGTAATTAACTGGAACTCCCATTTACATTCCTTTATAGAAATCCATTGGTAGTATAACTGTCCATACACTTAATTTTTAAATGAATATAATACCCCAACCGGAATCTAAAGGAGAAAATTTGAAAGTATGTCATCTTGGGCCATGGCTAAACTTGAGGTAAAAGAAGTAGTCAGATATTTGACCTACAAGTACTATCACTACAAACACAACAGTATAGATACAGACTAACAGTGGTACATTAGGCAAGCACATCAAGTATTACAAATGGCATAGCTCCCACTGATAAGATTTTCTGGAAAAAATGAACAGTTCTTGATAAAAATCTCCAAATGAAACAAACACAATTTTCTCTTGGATTTACATCATAGTCATATTCCTAGAAAATTCAGAGTATGTTAATATTGCACAACAATACTTCATGTTTCTAGTAAGATGGATTTAGGTTCTGGGCTTATTTCACTGTAAACAGAATTTTTTTTCAGAGAATCTGATAGGATGTTTAAAAGTTGTGCAGGATGCTGGACAAGTCTGCATTTTGCAGGAAGCTCTCACTCATGGATGGATATCTCTTGGTAACTACCTACCAACTGCCAAGACTAGAATGTTCTAGAAGAGATATCTGCCCTGGAAGAGAGTTGGACTAAACTTTTACATTCTTTATCTAGACAGAAGATATTTAAGGCAAATACATAAGTGTGAGTGTGAACCACTGAGCTGAAACCACTGGTTCTTTTTTCATTCCTCAATTCACAACACCTGTACATTCATCCACTCGTTCTTTTAGTCATGTATTTGAGTGTCTGCTGTTACTTCCAAATAATTAACCACCTTGGAATTTTCTACAGAAAATCAGCCTTGCACTCTAGTTTGAAAATCCCATTGATTGACCTTCAGCTCAACCATCCTCCCAGGTGTCTTTCTGCTGAGTGCTTTGAGGTTGGTGGAGAAAAAGAATTCCTCCCGAACAGAGGAAAAAGTAGTTCAGTTTCTCATTTAAAGTGCCCGGGAGATTCCAATCCTTTACACTGCATAATACTTCCAATTTCCTGGAGAAATTCCCAGAAATAAGGCAGGGAGTCAGAGGTGAGTGAACCTGTACAAACCTATTAGAAGAACATCTGACAGTTTTCCCAGACAATCTCCTAGAAGCTATTCTATTTCACTGACACTCCGTTTCATTTTCTTTTCCAACACACGCTCTCAGACAATGGGTTTCTGATGGCACATTTTGTGAGAAGAATCTTTAGCTACCTCTTGGGGAGCATGTTCCTGACACTTTGCCCAATGCACTGTGGAGAGAAAATGGTAGAGCAAGAATGTGTTTCATCACCTCGCTGTGCAAATGGCTGTAATTTACAAGTTTGGAAGCACACATCTTCTTGGGATTCACAGTAAATTCTCCTTTCTTCTCCCTCCAAATTGATTTTGCTTTTTATGATTGCCCTGCCATAGGAGAGAGACATGGTATGTACAAGGAACGGTGGAATCTAGCCATGCTTGCAACTTCCATAGGCATCATCCTTAAACAAATTCTGCTGAGAAGACCACAGCTCTCATTCAAGCCAACAACCAGATCTGAATTTTACTTTTAAGAAGGGTCTAGGCCATTTTCAACAAAAATGACCTTTAATTGCTCATTTCTAGTTCCTCTGAAAAAAGTCTTCTGTTGAATTACCACCTTTTGCAGAAGTATTGAAACTAAAATTGCACCAGCACATGGCGAGGAACACACCCACATCCGGTGCTGGTTTGAGTAAAGATACTGTGACACTTCACACTGTGAGAGAGAATTAAAGACACCAGACTCTGGTGCTTGAAAGGTCATAAAGGCATCAACCCGCCTCCATTTCACAGAAGTCCCCATGTAGCCAAGCTCATTCTCTCTTCCAGCTTCAAGCATGATGGCTTCTCTTTCTCTAAGATAACCTTTGGGTGTAAAAGTGTCTCAATCTTTAAAAGAGTGTCTCAAAAGCTAAGAATAATATTGGATTCAAATTACAAATGGTATTTGGATGACTATAGTGACTTGAGTAAACAGTATGTACAAGTATAAGACCAGCAAGCATGGATCTCATTCTCCATGTTAAGGAGTAGACCAAAGTCAGCTTGTTCAAGGCTATGCCCTGGGGGGAGAGGTTAACAACAGGACTGAGGAAATAATACAGTAATACAATGACCATAATTATAATGAACAATAATCCAATAAACAAAGGAAATAATACACAGTCTTCTTCATACCCTGCAAGTTCGTCTCACTCAAAACCTCCAAGGTAGGTTTGTTTTACTGTACCTATTTACTCATCTGTAGGGGTGAAGCAACTTACTGCCAAGGCCCACCCCTTCTTGAAACTGCTTTCACTTAGCAAGCATGCTATTTTTTCCCTTGATTGCATGCCTATTTCTGGTGATTTGTGGTTAAGGGGGCGGGTGGAGATTCTGGGTCCGAGACAAGAGTAAAAGCAGCTTGAAGTTACCCAGTAGTGCTGTCATGAGTTATTTCAGTCCCTCCTTGCCCTGAAGAGTTGAATATTTTTATCTTTAATTTTTACTAGTTGAAGGGAGTGAGGCCCAAGGTCATAGAGCTCCTCTGTAGTGAGCCCAGAATTCAAATGAAATTGGTTTGTACTCCCATAAGTGCTTTCTCAACTGTGACTACTCCCTCTCTCTTTGCCCAAGTCTAACAGAAGTATCTCTCTCCAACTCTCTTGGGTTCTTGAATTCTCACAGTTTTTGCCCAGGTTGCCTCAGGCTTATTCCAGATTCAATTCAGTAGGAACCCACCCCCCTCCCAAATCCTAAAGTACAACTTGTCTCTGGGGACACATGGATCCTGGTATAGGTTTTGAGAAGTTACTCAAAATGAGACAAAGTGGAAAATTTTCATAAGTTCATTCCTGTAAGAAACAAAAAAGAACAACAACAACAAAAAATACCCAAGAAATGGAAAAGCTTTAGCAAATCAACATTAAGACTTCTGGTCTTTGAAATCATGGAGGCATGAGTTTGAATCCTTGTACTCCAACTTAGAAGCTGTGTGACATGTAAAATCAGGCATGATACAATACTCCCAATCACAGCCTTGCAGGGAAGATATAATAGAACAACCTATAGGAAAGTGTCTAACTTATATTTGGTGTGCAGTGATACTTTATACATACACATATATATTTGTTTCTTTTTTTTTTTTTTTTGTTTCTTTTCCTTCTTGATCCAAAGCCATAGACGGCATTAGAGCTATAACTTTCTCAACATCAAACCCCTTGTTCCTTTCTGTTCCTTCAGCCCTGATGCTAAAAGAAATCACTGGAATGTTCTTCCAAGTAGCAATTCAGATGTGAACCGCCAGCTTCTCCCTTTCTAGGCTAACTCATATTTTGAATTCCACCTCTTTTCATGGCAAAGCATAGGTTTGCCTCAGAGCTGCTAATTCAAATTTGATAGCCAAGAAATGCCTCCAGATTTCAGCCTTTTTGAAGAACACAGGGAAGGAATAGGTGAGAACTGAATTACCCACACTACCCACATCCACAGACTTTCTTTTGATGATTTAGCACTCATCTCCCTGGAACGTGGTCTTTCTGAAAGCCAGATTATCATCGTTTATCTAGCAACACCAGAGTACAATAAATATGCGATACACACATCTAAAATTTCTGCCCCAAAGAGAATATTATCAAAGGATAACTTTTAAAAGGGGGTTAATCATGATTTCTACAAATATAAGATAAACATTTATCGAGGATCATATTTAACTAATTAATTAATGAGAGAACCAGTAAATAAGATGTTATAACTGGTTCAAAAGTTAATTCAAAGAACCACACATATACTAGCAAAAAAGAATGCTGAAATGAATTACAAATAAATATAAAACTGACTTATTCTGGGAAGAGGGTTCGGGGTAGGGCTGGAAGTTGAAAATCAATTGTATTTCCTCGGGACAAAATTAATTTGTATGTCTATTGTCAAGAATAATTTGCATTGTTATCAATTATCTATAGCATACAGAGTTGTAAAATAGCTCAAAGATAATAAGATAGGAGACCCCACAGAATCAGATAACGGAGGAAACATGCCTAGATACTGCCTAGCTTTCCAGTGAAGACACCCAGCAATCATTTTCATCCATTTCAAAGTTTTTCACAACCTTTTTCCTAAAATATAAATTTAAAATACAATTAAACAGAATGCAAGGAGTTAATTGGGACTTATTTTAAAAGGAATGTTAAGCAAAAAAGAAGCAGACTCATAAATATAGAGAACAAACTAGTGGTTACCAGTGGGGAGGGTGGGAGCAGCAAGATAGGGGTGCAGAGTGGGAGGTACGAACTATTGGGTGTAAGATAAGCTCAAGGATGTATTGTACAACACGGGGAATATAGCCATTATTTTGTAACAACTGTAAATGGAAAGTAACCTTTAAAAATTGTACAAAATTTTTTAAAAGTAAAGTGTTCAACATTAAAAAAAGAAAAAAATGTATATATATCCAGTTGCAGTTAAGCAAAATTCTTGAAGGAATATTCCATTGCAGGAATAAAGTTCTCCTTCCTATCACGTCTGTCCTAAAAATGTTCTCAATCCTTTCTTTCTTTTCTAATTCAGTGACATGCCTGATGTGTTGAGGCAGCGTTATCAATGGATTAAAGAGCTTGATCCTCAAATAAATAAATACATACATAAATCAATTAAATTATGGGAATGGTAAAGATAAAGTTGACTTAAACAAAACCTCGTAATTCTACGGGCATCTAGTACAGACTAAGAAATGAAAACAATGAAAAAAGAAAGTCTATTCCAAAAACCTGACAGGTGGTAAAATAAACTGTACATCCTGCCCTCTTGCCAACTTTTGGAGTTAGCCCGCCATTAACGGCTGCCTGAAAACACCACCTGATATATGTCATTATTCTTTTTAACATATGACTGGGCAATGAGCCCAACACCACTGCAGAATTCAATGAGTATCACCTTAAATACTGTTGTGCCAGCAAGCACCCCATGAAACCACATTGCCATGTATTATCTTAGTGTTTGTCACAATCTATTAACGTGTTTCAGGAGTGACTGTGCTGTATTAAGAGCCATGAAGGCCCATGGGGCTCCGTCCTGCAGAAATAAGGCCGGTGTGGTAGACAGTTCAAAGCAGAAGTGACAAGTGTAAAAGCAATAGTTAATCAGCCTGCAACACAGGCAACCGGTGCCCATAGGCACCTGCCAACTTAAGGCAAGAAAGTTCTGAAACATTAATAGGTCCAAGATAGTGTACTGCTCGAAAAAAGAATGGCTGTCTCATTTAAGTAAATGGAATTAGTGTATCGAGTAGCTTTACCAAGTATACTGATCTACTAGCATCAAGGTAATTCTATTTAGTACCTATATTTTCACCTTAAAAATAAAATCTCTCCCTGGAGTTGATTCTTCGACTCCTTTATCTCCCTTTGAAAGGAGAGGCGGTATCACTCCAGTTTAGGACTCACAAAATAGACTTAACAAATTCTTAAAACTTGTTCAACAAAATGCCTCATAGGTGATTGCTTTCCAAGAGCTTTGTATTCAGCTAAAAGATTTTCTTAAACTTCCTGAAATTTCAAGCCTTTAATGGAAATGTTCCTCAAATACAAAATCTAATATATATATATGTATAATATATATTATACATATATATGTAAACACATCCTCTGTCCATTCAAATCACAAAGTGTTAAAATTCTGATATTTTAGATGTAAAAGATAGGGTAGAGATTGCTTCGTGTGACCTCCACGCTATACAGATAAAATCCTGATGTCCAACTCATTGGTTCCTAAGCCACAGATGCCTCTGTATCAGGTGGGTTCCTGCCCCCGATATAGTGCCCTATGTCTCTGTACTTTGCCTCATCCACGTAAGTCACCTATTATAAAAGGTGCTCCGATTTATGCCATATTTTCTTTCTGTATATTACGTACATGCTACTCATTTACAGAAAATTACAGAAAAGCACAGGCTATTACAGTAAAAAATGACTAAAACACAAAGAGCCTTAATATCTTCAGTCGATTTAAAAAAAAATTATTTGTTTTTCAAAAATTTTCATGTTTCTTTTTAAATTCTCAAGTTTTTTAAAAGCTATTTCAGTAAATTGGCTTGTGAGAGTACTTAATGATTTCTTCAAAGCAAGACTAGTACTTATTAAAATGTTATTCAGTTGCAACTGGTCCTCTGATTAAAATACATTAATGAATTTTTTTGAGAAAGTGACTTGTTAACAGGTCAATCTGTCACCTGGCAACGACTTTAAGAAACCTATAACTCACAAGCTAATGGTAAAAACCAAGCCTAGAGCAGCAAGTAAAATTTGTAGTCGACCAGCGCTCCTCAAATCAAGGGAGAGGACCATCTGCTTCCTGGATTGGACAATGCCATAATTTTACAGTCACCAGTAATATATCAGCTGTGCTCTGCAAGTTGGTGGTATTTTGATAATATTTTAACCTGCTCCTAACAGCTGCAAGTCAAAGCTTTTTATGGTTCTTGAAAATGAAAACTAGAGCCTTCCCAGTTGGTCTGGTGTGTCTTAATCATTCATCGTAAGTTTACATACTAAAGTTTAGTAAAAGTTCTATGATGAACGAAGAGCTGGTTCTTTCTACATTAGAATAGGCAAGAAAATTAAGATGTCAAATATGTCTTGCAGAGGATGGTTACACTGTCTCATTACAATATTGTTTAATACATTTCTTTAGTTTTAGCTGATGACAAGATACGCTTCAATTTAAAAACAAGAACTATAGTTCTTTTAAAGACTTTGAATTTTCACATGTTTTCTGTGTTTCTCAAGGAATGTAGAGTGACTTAGAGATATGATTTTTAGATTTTTCTTTTAATTATAGACTGCATCAGGTCTGAAAGGGCCCCTTCTATCTAGGCTCTATTAGATTGTCTTTTTCACTAAGCAGCGAATGCCGTCCTGGCATTCTGGTCTGATGGACTCCCTCAGAGTCCATCAGACCAGAATGCAATTAAACTAAAACATTTACTATGATATTAAGACGCATTTTGGTGCATGTATTCTTTTAACTTTCATAATCATACCAGAAAAATAATCTGCTTAAGTGCAAATTAAAGTGCTTCCATTTTATTTTTTTCCCTCCATCAACTAAGACACTATTATGTAGAAAGTCATTCTGAGGTTGAAGATTAAAGTTTTATTTAGTGCTTATATCTTGTCCTTGAACTATCACAATGTAGCTTAAGCCCTTTTTACATTGATAATGTGTAGAAACTGCCTGACTTTTACAGGGAAATTCTTGGACGTGTGTCTAGGGGTATGTGTGCGTGTGTGTGTGTGTATAGGAACACATGAAAGTACACATGTGCAGGCTCAAAGAAGCTTAATTATCAGCCTCAGAGAGTCCACGTGGAGTGCTAGGTCCCCTCTGCCAGCATTCTTGTACAGCTCACTGTGAAGAAACTCAGTGCTTACAAAGGTAATTGTTAGGGAAGTTTTCAAGTATATATATTTTAAATATTAGACTGTGATGCAGTCAGGGGGCCAAAGGCTCCCTTTTTAAGAGGTGGAGCTGGGGTAGGAAAGATGTCAAAGTAGTTGTGGGGTTTGCCTCAAGCTGGCTGACAGTGGGGTGAGCAACAGACCGGAAATACAGAGGAGAAGCAAGAAGGGGTGATGGGTGTGGACGATGGCCAGTCTGTGCTCAGAAGAAAGGGCTGATGTTGTATAAACTGGACGGTAGCCACATAAAGGGAATAAATAAGCCAAGAAGCCTGCAAAACAGAAGATACAAAGTAATCATAAAAACTGCCTTGGGAAGTCTCTAGAGAGGAAGCAGCATTGAACCACCACCATTTTCCATCTCACAGGCGTAAAACTCAGGAATCTGTGTCCTTGGACTCTCTTAAAAGAGTTTGGGTATCCCAGACAGAACTTCAAAAGCAAATTCACTTTGTTATAAAGCAGAAACTAACACACCATTGTAAAGCAATTATACTCCAATAAAGATGTTAAAAAAAAAGAAACGATTTGATAAATGAAAGGATTTGACATTCAAAACCCCATGAATCTATGTAAATCAACTATATTTCAATAAAAAAGGTAAATAAATAAAATTTTAAAAGCCATGAATCTACCACCTGGATGTAACAGACAACATCCTACACTCTTGCCACACATTTCTGTCTAAGTATTCTACACAGACACACACACACGCACACACACACAATGGTAACTATGTGAAGTGATGGATGTGTTAATTAACTTGTTTGTGGTAATCATGTCCCTACACACACACACACACACACACACATATATACACATATATATATCATGTCACTATATATATACACACATATATATAAAATTGTCTCATACACCTTAAATATATACAATTTTTAATTGTATATTACACCTCAATAAAGCTGGAAAAAACACCAGGAAATTAAAAGCACCCTTCAACTGAAGTATTACTGAAAACTAAAATTACAGAGAGCATTTGCTGAAAAATGAAAATACCTACTGATTTTTAAGCATTACATAGATAAAAATTGCTGATTTGTGTCTTTTCTAAGGATGAACCTTACCTAACTTTAAGGTGTTTTCCTGCCACTCCTTATCACTCTACAAAGAAAGGCTTTTATTCCCTCATCTGAGTTATCGAGAGTTCTTGTTCAAGTACAAGGATGTATGAAAACCCACAATGTGTTGATGGTTGGAACAAATTTATGAAATGGTCATTTTTAAGTGAAATTCTACGCTGATATAACTGAAAAACAACAACGGCCACTGAAGTTTAGCTGGAGTTAATTTTTCTACCAATTAATTCTCCAAAGTAAAACGTAAAGAACATAAAAATGCAAAGCATACCCAATATGAATGAATTAATTACGGTGAATGGAAAAGACTAATTCCAAACAAATGACTAACAAAACCTCTACAGAGTGATTCACATCATCTGAAAATTACAGTCATGAACTTCAAGATTAAATCCAAAGCAATTACAATCTAAAAGAGATTAATTTTTCCAAGTAGAGCATATGAAAATTTAGTATATCTTATCATCATGTTGCCTGAAAGGAGAGTTAGCCTTGAAAACACATTGCTTTCAAGTGGCATGGAAATTAAATGTGGAACAGGGAATAGTATTATTATCTTACATTTTGTTCTTCCAAAGACTATATACGGTCTTCTTTAGATACTCCATCATTCTTGTGATGAATGAAAATGTTTCTAAGATAAAGGTACAGTAGGAAAAGTAGCAGTTGACTCTTGCTGCCTTACTAAAGCTCTTATTTCCCTTTAGAGTTTAGTGACAATAGTACATAGTAATTCTCTCTACCTATGAATGTAGCTAAAAATAACAACAGGTGCGCTCAGAGTGCTTTTCATTTAAAATCCACTTTTCCCTTGGCAAGTGAGGGAGAACTATACACTGCCTGGTATAGAAGATTTATTCAAATGTCCCTCATACTAATGGGTAGCTTTGGCCCTACTGCCTATGTCCTGATTGATCTTCTGAAGGTAAATGACCCTCCTATTCCAATAAGCCTGCTGGATTTAGAGGGGCCCCGAGGCAGGTAAGTTACCAATTTCTCCATTCAGTATATCAGTTCCTTGTCCTCCTACTCTTCTTAGAGGATAGAGAAGTGTAACAATGCAAAATAAATATCTACTTGTCTTCACTTTGTTTTGCACATGATAACACATCTGAGATCATTCTATCCTGAAAGCATTTTTTCTTCTTACTTTTGTAACTAAATGTTTTCTTATTTCCCAACACCAGTTCTTCCTGTTATTCTCTGGTTTTATTCAGAAGCCTTTTACTGTTGTTGACAGCCTATAACTGTCCCTTGGAAAATGTACCCAGGATGTTTCCAATTACCTGTGCTCCACTTCCTGGCCGAATGCTCGTGGTAATTTGACAGCCCAAGAACTTCACTAACCTGGGTGCTTCTCCCTTCATGTTCCAGAATGTTTTGACTCCAGGACCAGATTTGACGAATAGATTAAGCTCACTGTCTTCCTAACTAGGGTCTTTGCTCTTATATGTGATGTTAAGTGTGAGACATAAGGTTGCCAATGAAACATGAAAAAGTGGGTGTGATGTGGAAGAACACGCATATGGAGAGGGTTGAGAGCATCAGAGCTGGGAAGATTTCTCCTTTGATGTGACGCCTTCGGTCTACTTCTGTCAACTGCAGAGCTGGCCGTGCTTCTAAAACACATTAAGACTTTTAAGATTTCAAACTTGCTGCTGATGAATTTTTCAATGGCAACTTTATAGTAGCAGAGTTCTGAAAGAGCTTTCACCATTGCTGAAACTAAGTCAAGCTGTTGATCTTTGGATGGATTTTGATGGACCCGGCTAAAAAAATAGCTTGGGATTTCTTTAGGAAATGACTTAACTGAGTTGCTATCTGAGTTCTGCTACTGAGTCTTTTCCTTGGTTTCCCATATGGAGGCTTCTAGCTTACAGTGATTCCTATATGATTTTTCTATAGATATATATCATCTGAGATTTCAAGTACTTCATTTGTGCTTCCTTAATAGTGAGTTTTACATGTCATATATATATATAATATTTTTTATATATGATTATTTGTGTTTTTATATTCTCTACTACAAGGTACTTGAGAGCAAGACCATTTATTTCACATGATACCTCAACGTCTCACCAGCCAGTATTTAACAGAGAGAAAGGTAGGAATGCACACATTTTAAGTGGTTTTTTTGTGTGTGAAGCTAGTAATTAATGGAAGCAGATCCAAACCTCAATCCATCTCCAAAAGAAGTTGCTAGATACATGTTTTTTTATTAGATACATTATAAAAATATGCTTCATCATTCTTTGGTAGCATGTGTTACTTCATGCAATTTTAAAAAGCTATTTTAAAAAATAGTAACAGGATTTTCTCTGTAATTTGCAGATTACAAACAGCCCCAAAGTTCTATTTCTCACTGAGACTGTAGGTCCAGTATGGGTTGGTAGGGGGCTCTGCCCTCATAGCCACTCAAGAATTCACACTGACCGATCCCTTCTCAAACCAAATCACACTCTGGCTCTTAAAACTCCCATCTAAAGGCAAGAAAATGCATTTCCACTCACATGTCATAGAGAAATAAGTCACATAGCCACCCCTAACTTTAAAAGAAGCAGTGAAATAAAATCCTACCACCTGTCCATAAAGAGGAGAATGAGTGTATTTGCAAGCAGTTCTAATGACCACTGCATATGTCTACTTACGATGTGAAGTGCATTGAAATGATAAATTATACTCATTGTGTGTTTACATTCCTGGCTTGAAAGCTATTAGTATCAAGTAGCTGCTGGCTTCATGTAGGCTCTTACCCTAAGACATTTAGAGTCTAGTTATTCTTGGTTGATGAGGTTATGGAGTAGCTGTGGGCCTTATTTTGCTTTGGGAGGATCTTAAAAAAAAGGTGAAACAGACCTTGAGACTGTCAATAGTTGAACCTTTTTTGTATCCTGTGATTCAGTGTGTGAAGTCTCTCTAACCCACAGAGCATCTCTGGCTTCCCTCCTGGTACACAGATCTCTGTTAGAACAGTTTACTCAGAGAACCCAAGCCTTGGTGGTTACGATTTGAAAGATGAATGTGCCATCAATCAGCAAAGGACTCATTCCTGATTTTTGTCATGGAATTTCATGCCTCTGGTGTTTGGGAAAATCATCAGTGAAGTTGATTCTTAACATATTGAAAGATTTTATTGAAGGACTATAAAAATATTAAGACTGCATGGAGTGGAGATTTAATCAGATAAGTCTGGCATCATGAAAACCACACAACTGTGCTCTTTGAGTGTCTTTGGAGATTACAGGGGGCAGGAGGAGTAACTGAGTAATTACTTAAATCCCAAATCTGGACTTTTATTTCAGAATCTCTCTGCTGCGTTTGAATAAACACTGCAAAGCAGACGTGATATGACTCATTTTGTAAATACCAACATTTACTAATTACCAGCCACAGAAGTAAAACCTGGAATCACAGCCTTTTAAGATCACAACGGTAAAACAGCAATATATTTTCAGAGCAACGAACACGAATTAGATTTGGCTAGATTTATGTTGCATACATTTTACAATCATACAATTGACAAAAGGCAGAAGGTGAAGAGAGGAAAAACGCTGAAAGGTAAACATGGTTGGTTTATAATCCCAGGGATATCTGGGGACTGGGATTAGGTGGTGAGAATTATTCTATTGAGGAAAGTAGAATATAGACTAAAAGGCTTAGCTTCATTAGAAAGGAGGGCAGTACACAAAGTGTTCACCTTGCCCATCTTTATTCTCAGTACAGTCTCCACTGAGGAGAGAACTAGGGAAAAGAAGAGAGTCACCACTACCCTAGGGAATCAAGTTTTTCATCTAGTCTACAGCAATGGCTCAGTTTCCTCAAGGATAACAGCTAACAAAGTCAGGTCCTCCCGGCATCTGATGTACATCAGCCATGAGCATCTAATAGAGCTCATTTACTCAAGTTAAATGACACTTTGTATTGTAACGGTTTTTAAATTTGATTTTCAAATATGCCTTAGAAAAGGTAGCTCACTGTTCTTAGATCTATAATACATGTCTGATATTATAGACACCTGCTTTTTCGTGTATGGGAAATCCTTCCAGCTTGTTATTGTTTCACATCTGGAGAATGCCATTTTTTTTTTTTAAAACAACCTACCATTTAGCTACAAATTTAATTTCCTCCTAAAATTGATCCACTTACGGTAACCACATAACCTCAGAAATAACTAGTATGTTCTTCCTTCTCCTAACCAAAATGATGCCAAAATAGGTTTGAGGGGAGGAAAAAAAAATTAGAGAGGAGACAGAATTTTTTTATTTCAGGAGAGCTGAAAAGAAACGACATTCAAAAGAATCCGGTTTATTGACAAAAATATGCCTTAAAGTGTAAATTACTTTCTCATGAAAGAAATTCAATTTATGATTCAACAGAAAAAAATCTGTGTGCTGAGAACTCTGCATCTGCACAGTCTCCTAAGAATCAGAAACCAACCAGAGCTGTCATAACTATTATGCAAAGCAAAAATGAATAACAAACTAGGCAATTTCCTAAAGCAAATTAAAATGCAATAGCAGGCATTTCATGAATATTGGAGCTTCTCTTTTTCTCAATGATGAGCACCTACATATCTTTCACTACTTTTGCCATTCAAAACGTACTGAGTAAATGGTGCTAAACCTTTACTCCAAAGGTGCCTGGGAAACACAGTGGGACACTCGTGTTTGAGGCAAGCTGCCTTGGTACTTCCACAGATACTTAAACAGAAGCTTTGAGAAGATAATTATCATCATGGATAAGCAAATAATCTTGCAGGGCATTCTGATAACATCACTGGAAGGCATTATATTTACTCATGATATTGTTCTAGAGTTTCACAGTGGGCTGGCTCTCAGATCCTGTGCTTAGTTAAATGAAGATGCACCCTTTCTTTTGTACTCAATGGTAACAGGGGTCAAGAAAAACAGCAACAGATCCATGTGTGGGTTCATGTTAACATGGCATGTTATTTGGAGAGGCAAAGGTAACCCAGCTCCCATATACAGTTTTAAAGATTCATTTGGAATTTATACTAAATGGAGAACATATTTCATTTTGGAACAGCTTTTAACATGTCATTACACGATTTGTTGCCAGATAAATAATGACCATTCATGTGCTTTCACCTTTGAAGCTGTGCAATTCCAATGAATTGCTAAGGTAATGTTCTTTTAGCTTGAAGGTCTAACTCAGATGATTTTGACCTACATACACCTTCTAAATGCACGCGTTGATTTTCCCTCTTCCGTCCACCCCAACTGGCAGGGGCCGAGTCCACCAGGATCACCACCTCCCTCCTGCGCCCCAGGCTTGCTCTGCCATCACTGACCCTCCATTTCACCAGGGGAGTCATCTTTCTACAGGTGACCCTGCTGCTCCCTTGCTTTCAATGTGTCTCCACCACATTCTCAGGCTGAAGCCCAAACTCTCAGAATGACATGCGTGTACTTTTTCCAGCCTCAACACCGTCCAGGGCCAGTCCTCACACTTCACGCTAAAACATCACACCACTCGTCCTCTCAGGCCAGCTCTCCCCCCCTTTGGAATGTCTTTCCTCCACGCTTTCCATAGACATCTACGAAGACACTTCTTGCCTACCTTCAGGAAGGGATTAATTCACCACCCCTCTCTCACTTCTCCTATATCGCACACTCGGCAGACAATATTCTCCAGTATAGTAGGCAAATCACTTGTGTGCTTCATTCAGCACTTTCAAAGGCATTCCATCTCGCTCAGAAGAAAATCCAGCCTTTGTGGCCCAATGCGATTTCAGCTTCGGCTTTCCTCTGACTTCATCTTGTATTACACGCCCCTCTCTCTATTTCCTTTGGCCACACCACCACTTTGTCATTGATTAACCAAGCCTAGGATGTTCCTGCCCCCCTCAGGGACTTTACACTCTGTACTCCCTTTGCCTAGAATGCTCTTCCCCTAGGTACTGACTGAATGACTAGTTCTCTGTTTCCCTGTTTTCTGCTCACATGTCACCCATCAGTGAGGCCTTCCCTGACTACCCAAGTCTAAACAACAAAACACATTTCCCTACTCCCAGGCAATCCCGATTTCCCTGTCCTGTATACTCCACATATTACTAACTGACTGTCCCTTCTAAAGTCACACCTTCCATCACTCTTTATCCCCTTACACTGCTTATTTTTCCTTATAGTATCTATCACCAGCTGACAATTCTATATGACTCACTTTATTTATTTTCTCTCTTCTGCTACTAGAATATAAACCTTTAAGTCAGAAGCTATATTCCTAGCTGGTAAAAACAGTGCCTGACCCAGAGCCGCTCAATCCATATTGGTTGAATGAAGGAATATTATACTTAAGTGTGCTGTCTTCTCTACTAAAGTTCTTAGACTTTTAACTTGCAAAAGACACCTTTTACATGTGCTCAATGGGAAGCATAGTACTTGGTAGAGAGAAGCAATTTAATCAATGTGTTTATTAAGCAGAAAACATTTCAGATTTTGATCAACCCCACCAAAAAAAGAGAAGTGATAATTTTCTACTTAGTTCTAAAAACATTCTATATGCCAGAAGAGAAAAAAACAATCTGTTAAGAATATAAATTCACTCATATTAGGAATATTTTATACTCTACTGACGTTTGCCAATACTGGCTAACCAAAAAGAAAAAAAAAGCAAACAAATCGCCTCTAATATAGTTGTGTGATATCTATAAATATCTAATATCTATGTCACTGTTCATAATATTGAAGTTCCGTTGACTGAAGCTCCATATTGGAATAAAAGTATTTAGTGAGTTGAGCTATAGAATTTAGTAGCTATTTTAAGGGTTTTTCATAATAATATCAACTATCTCCCTGAATTTGAGGGAAGGAGGAATTGGTTTTCACCTTCTTTGATTAAAAGATTTGAAGATTTGATGTATGATATCTAAGCTGTGATGTGTGACAAGAAGTAAAAACAAAAACAAACAAAAAAAAAAACCTCACCAAATTATGGCACAATCACTGGAGAAAAAAAAAAAAGGAAAGAGAAGTAGACTATAGCCTGACCCTTTTGACATAATCTAGAAAAATCTCAGTGATTTGGTCAAGTCTTCCAGATAGATAATGGCAGAGATGCACTTAGAATCTGTCTCCCACCTTCATATTTTGCTCTCTATCCTTCTTAAGATGCTTCACAGAGGGACTAAACGGACCAGCCCTGGTTTGGAGTCCTGCATACACTCTAAGCTTTTAAAAGTACATTCTTTATAGTCTGAATGGAGAGAAAGTTAGAGTCAGGGTATTTAAATAGAAACCACCATGCTTATAAAACGGGTTATGGAACCATTAATTGTCTGTTTAGAGCTTCAAGTATAAGACCTCTAGGTACCATTTCAAAAATTAAAGCTTAAAAGATACACCAGTGAACTGGAAGAGCTACTGTAGCCTCCAGAAATGCCTAACCTTCCCATACAGGACGGGCAGTGCACACGGAGAAGCCGACCTCATATAGAACAGTCACCTTTTACCTCTTCCTTGCTTCTGGACATTCCAGTTTAGTGATGCTTTGAGTAATCGCCTAATAGCTACCTTCATAGTGAACTCTTAGATTTTCCCTACTGAAATAAAACAAGGGCAATATTTCCCAAGAGAAAACAGATGATTTCTTACTGGCTAGCTGAAAGTCTTTACAACGATCTACTAACTATACAATCTAA
Source organism: Balaenoptera acutorostrata (assembly GCF_949987535.1). Classification (NCBI taxonomy): domain Eukaryota; kingdom Metazoa; phylum Chordata; class Mammalia; order Artiodactyla; family Balaenopteridae; genus Balaenoptera; species Balaenoptera acutorostrata. The sequence goes on from NC_080081.1 coordinate 16,421,936, forward strand.
CAAATCTTGCAAATCCTCAAAATGAATGAACTCATTTTAGAACACATTCTGTAGACTTAACTGAGGGCCCCTAACCTTTATCTAACCCCATTAATGATGGATCTCTCTAGGCCCTGGGGTGGGTTTTGAGCCCTGCAAGTAAGCAAACATACTGAACCACAGCCAATAAACAGGTTTCTCCCATCTCATCCCAGAAGAAACTGACTATAGCAAAGCTTACTGGCCTCAAGAAATCGCTTAGATGACAATAACTGTATCCAGTAACAAGAGGAAAAGGAAAATGAGATAAAGGAGAGTAAGCACATGACCCAAATCTTAGGAATAGAAATAATGAGGCTATTTTATAACAGAAAACAGTCAATCCTCATTATTTGCAGATTCTGCATTTGTGAATTCACCTAATCACAAACATATATCTGTCATCCCCAAATTAATACCCCTGGCACTTTCAGTCTTAGACATGCACAGAGCAACACAAAATTTGAGTCACCTGACATACTTGTTTCCAACTGAGGCGGAACAAGGCTACTCTCTGCCTTTGCTCAGTTCTCAGACTGTAAACAAGTGTCCTTTTTGAGTTCTATTCAATGTCACATTTTTTTTTTTTTTTTTTGCATTTTTGTGCTTTTCTGTTGGTGAGGTGGCTATTTAACGTCGCCCTCAAGTGCAGTGCTGAAGTGTTGTCGTCTAGTCTCCCTCAGCACAGAAGGCTGGGATGTGCCTTCGAGAGAAAATACATGTGCTGGACAAGCTTCATTCAGACATGAGTTATAGTGCCGTTGGCCGCGAGTTCAATGTGAATGACTGAACCGAATGGTATCTTTAAACAAACACACAGAAAACAAGGTTATGTACCGGCTGGTAGATGAAAACGTTGAGAGCAGAGGCTCACAGGAACCTAACCCTGTATTTCACTTAGGAGCCCTGTATTTCACTAATACAGCATGCACACCTCCGTTATAGACCACAGCTACTGCAAATAATTAGGCTGAATCAAGGCCAAAGAATTATTTTAGGCCACAGCTAATATGAAATGGTAGCTAGTATGCTATATTAACTATATAGCTATAAAATTGTTACAACAATTATGGGTTTATTTTTAGTGTGATATTAATTCCAGATCAACTGCCTTTGGATTCCTCTCATAACCCTTTCCATAAAATATGTCTTGGAATAAACTATAGCAACAACACACGTTATCACATTGGCCCATTATCTTGTTAAATTAATCATCATGGTTTATTTCACACTCAGAGAGGTATGGGTTTACAGTGTAAAGAGAACTAAATTAGGGTAGACATAACTGGGGTTTGTGCCCTGCCTATATATTCACTAGTTACCTGAACCTGAACAAGTAACTTTACTTTTCTGATCCTCAGTTTCCTGAGGTTGTCTGAGGAATAAATTAAATGCTGTATAGAAAACTGCACCTGAATGGCATAGAGTAGGAGCTCCAATGTTATTTTCTTTTAGTTTATAATTAGTAATACTGTTGTTATTTTTCCTGTCAAATATAACTGGTCCTGATTTTCAACTCAAGCCTTCCGCTTTTTTTCTACCCTTCTCTCTAATGTCTGAGCCAATGCTCATTTATAAATTTAACTCACTTTAATGGAGTATTTATTCTGTGTCAGGCTATGGGCTCATTACTAATGACACATTGATGAATAAAACCCAGTTTTTACCCCCCCCCCCAAAAGACTGTAATCCAGTGAGGAAAAGTAGAAAAAATATAAGTATTACTTTTTTAATGAAGTAGGATAATATTGTGGCATATAATATTATATGCAGAATGCTATAAATCGTACAAGGGTTGGGGGAATATAGTTTAAAAAAAAGTCATCCTATAAAAGGTCACATTTACTATTTCTTGATGTGAGTGGAAAATAGTCATGGAAACATCAAGAGGCATTTCACACAGAGGTTGCAGTGTATGTAAAGACCAGGGGGCAAAAAAAAGAAAAGAAAAAGTGAGTTTGGGGTCTTACAAGAACTTCACCATGGTTGTAAGAAAGAGTTAAAAAACGAAGATGAAGGAGCCTTGAAATTCTTATGGTGCTGGCATTTTCTGTATAAGTCCCTCCACTGTGTAGCAGTGAAGGAATGAATTAAGTGAAATAACTTGGGGTGGACATATTAAATTATTATGCTCCACCAATATTCTCTAGTTTAATAAAATTAGTAAACATTTACTTGAGCAAATAATAAAGGTCCAGAACTCTTAATAGGCTATAATGCATTAAGAGGAGAAGGCAGGTCAGGAGAGCATCGCCAAGGGCTGCTGTGAAGGGGCTGCGGTGGGTCCCTGCCTGGGCTTCTCTGGTGGGTCGGAGCAGCCTGAGGGCTTGAGTTCCTGAGGCATGAGGATGATTCCATAAATGCTTATGGAACATTAAAGTCATTGATTTCAAAGTGACCTACACCTGGTTGGTCTTTGCAGCTCTAAGGAAACTTTTCAAATTGGTGATCAAACGCTGTTTCTCTCAACTGCACTGTTTATAATAATAGGAGCACAGTCTGTGGAGCGAAACAACCTGAAGCAAAAACAGTTTGGGATTTTACACAGTATTTACAGCCTGTAAGAAAAGTGAGGAGAGTTGAGATGAATTTTATTTGTTCTTTGATACTATTCAAGTCTACTGGGCCAGCCAGGCAAGGAAGGTGTTCTGATACATAAGCCGTCTGGTTAATAGGGAAGCAAGAAAATCCAGTTGTACTATACACTAAGCATAGCATAGAAAACAGTTGATGCTACAAAATTCAATTGAACATAGTCTGGAGTTTTTTCTGGCTTTCCTTCCTGATTCAGTTGACCTGTTCAAGACTATGTTATCTCCCTAGTTCTATCATTTCTACAAAATACAGTACTATTTGCTCCACACATTGGCAGAGGGGCTAGTGAAAGTGAAATCAGGTCAACTTTGAGATAGTCACACTTTTACAATAAAACTGACGTCTAAAGGACTGAAAATCAAATCCTGTTTTAGTGTTAGTTTTGTCCATAAGCCTCCCATTTTTTGTTCATTTGTATAGCAGCTATAGTAACTGATTGGTTTGTTACCATTTGACATTATTCTGAAGAAATTAACCAAGAAGCTATCAGCCTCAAAATGAAAGTGTTGGTAGTGAAATGAATGTCTGGCAAATTGACGCTGGGCAACATTCAAAGTGACAAATTACAGAAGTCATTGTTCACTATCACAGATAGCAGGAGCAAAGTAAACACAGCGTCCCACATGATCTGTGAATAAATAGAGTATGAGCAAGCTGACAGCAAAAGCAGTGCAATTATTAAACTAAAAAGAAAACATATGCTTCTTTTCAAAAGTCAAATGTTTGCTTAAGAATTATTAAACCAACACCACATTGGCACATATTTTTGAAATGGAGAAGGACTATTTCATACCTACTCAACAAATTTAATGAATGCCAGAGAATTGAAATTAACAATTATTATTACTTGAATAATTACTATAAGAATAACGATTATTATTAAAGTTAATAATGAGAGCAAATTACCTCTTAATTATTTCAATACAGGATTAAGAAATATTCTGAAAGTCACCAAATCCTCTACTATTGGCAGATCAATACATTATCAGTAGTTTTTCCCCAGAAGAATTTTGGGATTTATATCCTGCTTTTACAATAGGAACAGAGTAACAAAGGCCACAGTGATGACTGTTAGCTTAAGCATAAACTCAAACATTAAATACATGTATTTGTAGATTACCTGCTTAACTCAGAACATGTATTAGTAGACACTGGAAATTCTTTTCCGTGCTAGGAATAGGCGCTAAAGGATTAAATTTTTAATAATACAAGATCAATAATTAAAAAGACCATCTATATTTATTGTGTACAAAGCAAAAGAAAATATTAAGATTACATGATTCTTAACTCTTAGTTGCTTTATTATCAGGAGAGATAATCTTTTATTTTTTTTAAAGATTTCTTTTTTTGATGTGGACCAATTTTAAAGTCTTTAGTGAATTTGTTACAATACTGCTTATGTTTTCTGTTTTGGTTTTTTGGCCGCAAGGCATGTGGGGTCTCAGCTCCCGGACCAGGGATCGAACCTACACCCCCTGCATTGGAAGGCAAAGTCTTAACCGCTGGTCCGCCAGGGAAGTCCCCCAGGATAGATAATCTAAAATTTAAGTTTTTGTTTAAAAATTTGGAGGAATATTGGGTTGAGCAGATTAGCATGTTCCTCAGGAATATGGCAGAGAGTAATTAGGTGATAGTGGTGAAACACTGTATGTACCTTAAAATAAAAGCTGTAAAAGCTCATGATCTTCAGTATGGACATGCTTGAAAGTTATCTCCTTTTGATACCAGCTCTCATATAATACTCCACACTTGACAACTAAACGAGAGTCATAACATTTTCAATTCTAAAGAAGGAATCTGTAGATACTCCACCCAAAATAGCAAATTAGGAAGCAAAAGACTATACCAAGAGTCATTATTTGTAATCACAACCAGAAAAGGGGTTTCATTATCTCCTTTTTTGGGAGATTTGTAGGGGGAGCAAAGAGGGAGGGACTGAAACATTAGGCAGAAAAAGAGAAGGATAAAACAGAACTCAAGCTTAAAATTAGTGAAAACCTCAGACAATTTTAGACTGATACCTTCTATTTTAAAACATGTTGACCTAAGTGCAACCTTTTCTATATGGGTTCTCCTCCCCTTTTCATGATTTCCTGCACATTTGCATGAAAACAGAGCCTATTTTTCAGTATTTTTCTGGCTCCTGTGACTTAGTCTCTACCTGAACCCTTAGTCCTCTCTCTGTGACATAAATCCAGTCACTGTGGAAATCATTCCAATGCACTGACAAGGATTATAGCTTCATGTGGGCAATGTGCAGCTAGGAATACTTAGCAACCCAAAGTCTACAGCACAAAGTCCTGAGAAAATGAAACACCGAGTAGTGAAGTCACAGCTGCACGATCACTGTTGTTGCCACAGATTAAGGCTGAGATTTGATATATGATTTCTTCAATAGCTCTTCCTAAAATGAAATTTTGTGGGTAACGTCAAATTTCCATTATTTAGAGGACTATCGTAACTATTACTAGCATACCTCCTGTGGTAAAGGACCCCGTCTTGAGTATTCCTTGACATAGGTAGGAATTCCAACTCTTTTACTTATAAGTTGTGAGATCCTCGACCAATGAAGACAGTAACATTAACTTTACAGAACTGTTGAGTTAAAATAAGAATGTAATTCAATAATTTATGTCAAGCATCCAGCTCTGCCCCTGGAACATAGTGAGGACTGGCAGTTAGCATTATTATTTGTGGAAAATCAGGGTCATTTACCATGTTACCCAGTTAACTGCCCATTCTTCCTAAAGGTACTCTAATATTTTTGTCTTCATCTGTTAATTTAGGCATCAAATGCAGTGGCTCCTCATTATTCGCAGAGTCCATAAGTGAATTTACCTAATTGCTAACATGTATTTGTAGCATCAAAGGCGATACACACGGCATGCTCACCATCAACTGTGGACATGGGTAGAGCGGTGAAAAATTTCAGTCACCTGAGGCGCACCTCCTGAACTGAGGTTGAACAAGGCAATGATCTGCCTTCTTGTTGCAGGCAGCTCTCATTCAGTAAACGTGGGTCCTTTTCCAAGTCTGTTTAGTGCCACGTTTTTTGCGTGTTTGGTTTTTGTTGGTGATTTCACTGTTTAAAAGGTAGTGCTTAAGGGCTGCCTAGTGGTCCTAAATGCAAAACGGCTGTGATGGACCTTTCTGAGAAAATATGTGGGTTAGATCCATTTCTTTCAAGCAGGGGTTACAGTGTTGTTGTGCTGAGGTCAATGTTAATGAATCCACAATAGGGGGCATCCAGAAAAAGGAAGAGGACATTCTCAGATCTGTATGCGAGGCTGATTTGAAAAATGCTGGAGTAACAGTGATAGTGGCTAAGTTTGTGAATTCCTGACATGAGGACTGATTTATAAAGCATATTGGATGGCACTGTGGGTGTGGCTAAAAGCCAAAGAAACTTATGGCCACATCACCCAGGGTCAAAGAGACATTAAACTCAGATCAGCTAGTGTATTACTTTAAAGAAATACTACATATAATCACTTGTAAGATATATAAATATGTGTGTATATGTATATGTGTATATATATATATATACAGAAAGAGAGAGATGGTGTCTTTAAACAGAAGTACACATAAAACAAGGTTACTTACTGAACAGTTGACAAAAATGTTTTGACCAGAGGCTCACAGGAACCCAACCCTCTATTTCTCCTAGGAGCAATGAATAGCTCAGTATTCACTAATTCAGTGTTTGTGGTGACTTTATATTACAGAAGCACCACCCATAATGAGAAGTGATTCTATGTAAAATCTTTAAAGTAAGGACCACCTACCAATTCAAATCTCTACGATAGGGCATAGAGTTCTCAGATACAAATACAAGGCACCCAGTTAAATTTGAATTTCAGATGAATGGTAAATTTTTTTTTTAGTAATAACTATGTCCTGTGCGATATTTGAAATTCACATTTAACCAGGCATCCTATATTTTTATTTGCGAAATCTGGCAACTTATTAGGGAAAACCAACTCTTAACCTGCATATCTAAATAACAACTGCCCTTGTTTTTACCACGTTCCATATTTTAATCTTTAATACAATAGAATTTTAAAATCAAAGGTATCATTCTTTTTGGCTTGGGCATTTTCTCTCTCCTGTTAAAAATCCTCCAGTACCTTAATGTTGTATTCATTCTTTTTTGTTTTGTTTATATTTTAAAGAATAAGTAAAATGAACAGTTTTGTAACTTGGTTTTCCTTGAAAATTTAACCTCCCCCAAATGCAAAATACCAACTTCCTTCTTCGGAGAACACTATATTCAAAAGATAATCTAAAGGGTTAATCCTGTTTCTCAAAAATTTCAAGTGATTATATACCATATCTCATATTATCTTAAAAATGAAAATGTCCCCATTGTCTACCAAAAATCTAACAACTGCTCTATAACTGGTTCTATTTTAAAACACGATACATAACACATAGTCACTGAACTTATTAGCATTTGATTTACTAATTCTGATAGAGGTGTGAGCTTGTATCAGTTGCTTTAGCACTCAAGCCCTAAAATTCTTAGGCCCTTCTTTCATCGAGAAGATTTTTTCACAAGATTGCATTGTTATAGCCTCCAGAATCAGGGTCTGATATTTACACGAAGGAATAGGCATCTCTAATAGGCATTATCACTATTTACCAATATCCACTTGGCCTCTACTTCCTGGCACATAGGAGGTTATTCTCACACCCCTATTAAATTAAATATGCCTGTGTGACTTGCTGTAGCCAATGCAATCAGGGTAGAAGTGATGTGCGCCATTTCTGGATGGAAGCATTTAATTGCTGGTGCTCAACTCTCCAGCCCACTCGTTCACTGCCATAGTGACTGCAAAGCCACGTGCTCTTACAGGGAAGTTGTAAGGTGGAAACGGCCTGGGACGCTGAGTAGCATAGGTAGGTCTGTCCTCCAAGAGCAGGGGTCAGCGAACTCTGACCCAGGGACAAAATCCCTCCTGCAGCGTATTTTTGTACGGCCCACTAGATAAAAATGGTTTTTACGTTTTGAATTGTAAAATATGAAAATGACTCTTACTAATTCAGTAAAAATAGTTACTCAACTTTGCCCCTTGGCTCACAATGTTTAAAATATCGACTCTATGGCCCTTTACAGAGAAATTCTCTAACCCCTGACCTAAAGAGTCACCCAGACCCACACAGCACCTCTTGTGCGAGCAAGAAATAAACTTGTGTGAAGCAACAGAGGTTTATTTGGTTATTTGTCATAGCTGATATAGGGACCTGAGTTCCAGTCCTGTCACTCAGCAATGATAACATCTCTGAGGCTCAGCTGTCCGCTTGTCAAATGGGTGCACATTAAATGACATAAAATATAGGAATATATAACTAGAAACAATAAACGATCCAGGACGAGAGATAAGCAGACCATGCTGAGGCTATGTTGAAGGGAGGTAAAAACAACATTTTGATTATAAAAATGTCTTCTACCTGCTTGGCAGTTTTGCCCAAGCCCAGCCCCATTTACAATAAATTTGTCTGCAAATGTTTAAACTCTTCTCTTGAAGTATCGCTTCTTAATTTTTCCACCACATCTTTCAGTTTAACATTCGGTAGGCACTGTATCAGTGTTGTGGTGCAACACACACATTTCCAAATGGATAAAGTCATGCAAAATGCAAAATAAAAGCAAAGTAGCACTCATTTTTGATGTCAACTTGGACAGTTTAAAAATTCAGAGGAGATTTCACATAAAAATTTTGCAAACGGTTTCTGTCTTATAAATAAGCCTATGGGACCTCAAGCCCTGATGCCTTCAGGGAAGGAATTTCCCTCACCACTTCTGGTTCTCCACCTTATTTAAGATGAGTGATTTTCCGCTGGATATAATTCTTTGGGTTGATAATTCCCTAGGGAGCTACTTCTCTTGAGTCTGCATCAAATTATTGCTCAGAAGTTTGGGATTTATGTATTTTAGAAAATACCCTCTATGACTTGAAAGGCCCACTCCAATTACCTTTACATTTTCAGGCTTAGCAATCCTCTCCAATTAAACAACATATTCATCACAGAAAACAATGTAGAATCGATTTCATTGTACTTCTAATAATTCACTGATTACAGGTGGAAAATTGAGAAATATGCAGAACGAAGTCTCCATTTAAGGAGAGGACTGTGGCATCTAAAATAATATAGAGAATGTAAAAAAAGTAATGGGAGGTTCTTGTTTATAGGAGAATCACAGACTGGGAGGGAGGTAATCACCATTCTCAGGTGTAATTTCTAACACATCCACACGCATTAGTTCCTTGGGTGTGACATTTTGTAGGAAGCTTTCCTGTGGGAGGAGACTGGGCAACGGTATTAGGAGAAACAGGCCGGAATGCTGTTGCAAACTTAATGTTCTTAGTGCTTATTGTTTATTTTTAACCATAACACTTCCTCTGCTCTTTAGAAAGTGACTATATGGAACCCTTTTCCCTGTGTGTGAACAAGATTTTCATTATGGAGAAATGATGTTTACACAGAGCTGTTTAAAAACTTTAAAAAATATTTCTAGCATCCATCGGCTAATTTACATTTTATTCCACATAAAACATACGAGTTAACGTTGAAGATGAGCTCTGAGGATGCAAAATAGATAGATGCCCATGGAATATTAAGCAATATGCAATTATTTTTTACAGTTTGGATGCTTTTCACGTAGAAATGAGTCTGCTCACTACTTCACAGAAGCGCAAATTGAAACGTTCTCCCTGCTGGTCCTGGCAAAACTTGCTGCCCTTGACTGTTCTTCAAATGCTCCCTTATCCGAAGGTATGAAGCTCTGAATTTATTCACTGACCGCAAGCTTTCCTCTCTCTCTGTCTCTCTCCAAACCTAGTGTTTTATGTTCTTGTTCTTCTCCAAGTTCTTTCCAACCTCAGCCCGCACAGTCAGATCAATCACTTCGTCCCACAGCTACTCGCCCGCCAGCCCCCCAGGCTCCTTGCTTCTGATGAGGCAGGAAAGTCAGGACGGGGGAGGGAGTGTCCGAGCTCAGCCTCCTCACGTATAGGCATGAGGCAGAAGGCAACGCCACCTCCTCGTTTTGCACTTAATGAGGACATGACACAGGGAGGAATGGCATCTAAAACAGAAACTCTGTGGCCCCTGAGCGAGACACTCTGAGCATGAAAACCGTGGAGCGTGCGCAGTAAAAGGCACGGGTTGCTGATGACCCTGTACCACCTTCCACGTGTGGCGCTCCACTATTTAAGGGAAAACAGCTCTTGGAGCGCATGTAAGGTGCCTTCAGGAGGCAAATGCTCAGGACCAGAAGCTGATGCAACCTGGTGCAATCCAGGCCACACCTCAACCCCCCATGAATATTCCACCCCTAATCAAAAAGACCCTCACCCATTCAAAGGGCTAAAAATAAGACCAAAAGGGGGATCAACAACCCTGCTGCAAGGACGCCTACACTCGCCTCCTTCAAGTGTGTGCCTTTCACTTCTGCCCTAAACAAACTGCTTCTTTGTTCTCTTAGCTCCTCAGCCTCAGTGTGTGTGTGTGTGTGTGTGTGTGTGTGTGTGTGTGTGTTCCTTTGTGTTTTGTGTTCCTTGCCCAAATTCTTTTGGATGAGTTGAACAAGAGCTTGGCTTTTTGATAAAGCTTTTCCGGTATCACTTACACCAAATATCCCCCGGAATGGCTCACATCATCTGTCTCATCGGCTCCTGGTGGGCTGGTCAAAGAACTCCAAGACATAAGAGGATGTAGCATTGAGAAAGGAAGAGGAAATGACAAGCACAAAGTGCCCTGAGCCTTGAGGAGCACTGACTTCTGCTGGAGAAATGGGTCAAGGCTTCACCGGGGAGCTCAGCCTTGAGAGTGGGGAAGATTTCCATAAGCAGAGATAAAGCTGGGAAGATACTGGCAAACGTCTGTGCAGACACCCATTTTTCTGTGTACTTTGAAATTTAATAAGTTACAGTTTACCCTACTAAAATCTCAGTTGAACCACGTTTACCTTTTTAACACAAGAAAAGCAATTTGGGGATGTAAGAGTTAAACATGGACAAACCTAGAAAAAGAATCATAAACCATGAGTGACATGTTCATTTTTTTTAACTGAGGTTCCAAAGAGCTAGACCCTAGGGTCATTTGTGTTACTAAGAGTCAGAAATCTGCCTGTTATCTACCCAGTGTCTATCTTCCTAAGGCAATTTCCTAAAAGTATCCCAATTGTCCTTGAGGTATTGACTCATCCCTCCAGCAGGAGAAGCTAACCCCATCCCCAGCCCAAGTGTGGGTCCTCATTGGCTTAAGCCAATCAGTATATTCCATTCTATTGCCTATTACATGACTGGCTTCCATCCAAGAGGGCATGTGCCCTAACTCATCCTGTCTCAGTACACGCTCAGAAGCCAGGACAGCAGTCCTTTTCTCATTAAATGAATATAATTACGGAAGATGGACACCCTTACGGCACCCAAAGCTAACCTATGACTTTGACAAATATTCATGTGTAGTCTAAGAGCTTTGCCTTCTCCTAACAAATTCTCTTTTGCCACATCAGGAACTTTTAGTTTAGAGAGGATTTGGATCTCTGATAAAATAACAAATCTGTAAACCAACTTTTCTTATATTCAAACCAGTAGGTCACATTATTAAGGAATCCAGAAGAATCACTTGGGATAGTCAGCAGACTTTGCTCATAAGTGACATTATGAGATACTGTAGTTGCCTCTGCCCTTGAAATGAGAGAGAGAGAGAGAGAGAAAGAGGGAGAGAGAGAGAGAGAAAGAGGGAGAGAGAGAGAGAGAGACTAAAAAGCTTAAGGAATGTGGACAGCATCATGTTAACTTTTGTCTCCCTATTCCAAATACATTTCCAGGATCCATAAAACAACTGCTGAATGAATAAATACATGAATGAATAAAAAACAAAATGGAACACAGGTCTTTCTACATAGATATTTAAATCATCTGCCCTAAATTCTAATACTGTTTTTAGGATACTGAGGAATAATCCAGTTTTAAAAAAAAATCATTTTGAGGGGAAAAAAAAAGGCTGTGATCAGGTTTTTGAGGTGCAGGCTCTGAATGGCAACGGAATTCAAAGCAATGAACAGATCAAGGCCATGAAGAGTGTGGCATGTACATTTCTCCAAGAGGAAGGGAAAATGAGACACTTAAAAATGCATCCTCAAGTGTTTGTAGGTATATTTAAGAATTCAAAAGAGGTACACCCTCAGTTCAAAGGGCAGCAAGACTATGTTATTTAAGAGTGCCCTGAGAGCTCTAGTGGAGAAACAAAGCAGCCCGAGTGACTAGCAGGAAAGAAGCAGAAGCTGAGCAAGTCACACCAAGCCCAGAGCTGGACATCATTTGATCAGCAACTGCGCAGGCTGAATAGCAGCTTCAGCAACTCGCACAGAGCAGAACTAGGACAAACTGGCAAATCTAGTAAACCATGGCAGCCAGCAGATAGGACTTCATGGCTTAGAGCTATCCTAAAGCCATGGCCAACTGGGGCAACTGGCCTCAGCTTTTCAGCAACCCAAGGAAGCAACAGTGGTGTAGAAAGAGATGACACCCTTCTTCCTAGCACAGTCTACCCCAACGTATCTAAGAACACTGCTTAGCCTGCCCATCAGCCTCCAACACACTTTTTTGGGGCAGACTTGGAATTGAACTACATCCAACATTCCCTATGGATCATCCTGGCTCTGGGACACTAGGAGATTTCTGCAATGACCTTTGGTTCACCCATTTGTCATGATCATCGTTACTGGTTCTCTGGCTCAGAAGACGCCAAGCACAAAATAAGTTCATATGAGACTTATTCCACAGTCAAAGATGCCGGCTCTGTTCCCCAACAATTTTCACTTGAATAATTTAAGGACCTGATATGTTATCAATTGCCCTTCAGCCTCTAACTATGTCAACATTATGTTCCTTAACATAAAAGTTTCATTTTAGTTCTTTTATTTTCTGTGTTAAGTGGCCATACATCTCTGTTAACTGACCAGGATTACACAGCATATGGAATGCCAGACCTTCTCTCTTTGAAATACAATTTGCTTCTGGCTTTTCGCCCAAACGCAGTTAAGTAGTATTAGCTCCCCAGGCAGACCTCATCGTCTTTGAGTTAAATACAGTAAGAAGTGCTGATGCTTCGAGTTCACTAATATCTTTGCTCCATAATCCTTTATTTTATGACCTGCCCCTGGCTGCTCCCTGAGCTAAGAATTTGCTGTTCATAAAGCGGGGTGACAAGTCTCATCACATAATGATAAAGAAAATGGTGTTACTTTAGCTGGCACAGGAGCAATCAGAACACAATATGAATGTAGATGCTCTAGGCTACTATCTGATCCAATGTGAAAAGTGAAATATTACCCTTTCAACCAACATGAGAAAAATCTAGAGTTTTGTTGTTTTAATCTTTTAGTCATAAAAGAGACACAGACAGAAGCAACCACAGAGAGTCATGTTTGAACAGCACGATGGCATCAGTGTCATCCTTTCATAAGCCTTTAGAGCCTTTCTTGGATTAATACGCCAAAAGCACACTGATCAGAAATTCAGTTTGGGTTGGTGTTAATAATTCGCAAATTGCTTAGCAATGTTCAGATCAAAAAGGAAAAAAATGGCTAATTCTAAATTTTTCTTCCTAACAGACCCCATCTTTTATTTATTATATTTAACACATACTGCTTATATAATAAGTCCTCAGTGCTAGGCACACTAATTTTAAACTATTACCTTATTAAATCTTCGTAAGTACAGAGAGTAGGTTCTAAATTATCACCAATTTTTACAGATGAAGAAGCTGAGGCACAGAGAGTTTAAGTAAGTTGCTCAAGGTCACAGAGCTTGTAAGTGGCAGAACCAGACAGTCTGTCTCCAAAGTCTGTATATTCTCCCACTGTAATAGGTTGCCTCTCTCTATAAAGCAGTGTTGAATATAAAACCCAGCCTTTAAAGCCTTTGATTAACACTAGTTAAAGCTTGTTAAAAGAGAATACTAGTGAACCAACTTCAAACCATGGACACAGAAAAAATAGTATTTATGTATACATATTTTTTACTTTGAAAAAGCCTTAGCAATATGATAAGGTAGAGAAGACAGATTACAGATCTTTGTCTCTAAAATCTTCAATAAATGAAACAGGTTCGACATTTAAATTTAAATTTGGTTTTGATAAGCTTCTTAAGTGACTGCTGTTGTTTCCCCTAGGACAATGATTTCACATCTTACTGTCTGTTTCTAGAAAACAGAGAAAGAAAAGTATCTGATTTTTAAATGCCTATCCTACTTCTCTTCTGATAATAGCACTGTGTCCAAATACAAATTATGTGGTAAAAGAAAAGAAACAAAAAGGGTTTGAACAGGGAAGGTGAGTGATCAGTGTAAACTGTCTTAAACCAAGAATTTTGTTTTTGCTCAACTTCCTAGCTCTTCTATAAGCCCTCTGCCCTCCAAAATTGGTTGTACACCCATGTTACCTGTCTCTACTGTTTTTTAGTCTCAAAAACCCTTCCACACTTAATTTGGGGTGCCCCACAACTGACACCTTCAGTTTTTAATCATTCCCTCTCTCTTTCATCCTCTCTACTGCCCTTCCCCTTTAAATTAATAAAGGGCTTCTTAAATGTATGTCTTCAGAGGACAACACAAGAATATTAATAAATTTATAATAACAAAATATTACTAGCAGGCCTTATGCTGTCTTGCATAATCACCTCTTTTAATCCTCCTAACAGTACTTCGAGGTTAGGTGGTGATGACAGTCAAGATATTTAACACCAATTACCATGGCCAATGGCCATAAACAAAGAGTAATGCTGGAAGTGTGCAAACTGCCAAATACCAACCTCGTGGTAAGTATGTAGATTATGTCCATTTCACAGAAGAGATAACTCAGCTCAGCAAGTTTAAGTAACCTGGGTAAGATCACACAACTAGTTACTGCCACACCTAAAATCACACGTGGGTGCGTTTGACTTGGAGATGATTTCCAGTACTAGGAAGCTAACAGATCTTTGAAAACAGCAGTCAGTTAAAAAGTTTACGAGACGTGGCATATTATATTTCCTGTTTTGGACATGCGTATTAGGACATTACAGGCTTTGAGATGCCCAGAAAGGAAGCCTGTCTTACTTTACTGAATCCAGAGTTTTTCAAATTTCACTAGTTAGAAAACTATTTCTTCATGCAGAACCTATTATCAGCACAGACGCTCCCTGACTTACGATGGTTCAACTTAAACTTTTTCGACTTTACGATGGTGTGAAAGCAATACACATTCAGTAAAATCTATACTTTGAATTTTGATCTTTTCCTGGGCTAGTTATATGGGGTGCTATACTGCCTTGTGATGCCGGGTAACAGTAAAGAACCACAGCTCCCCGCCAGCCACACCATCATGGAGATAAACAACCAATACGCTTACAACCACTCCGTACCCAGACAACCAGTTTTTCACTGCCAGTACCGTATTTAGTCAATTACATGAGATATTCAATAGTTAATTATAAAATAGGCTTTGTGTTAGGTGATTTTCCCCAACTTTAGGCTAATGTAAGTGTTCTGAGATGTATAAGGTAGGCTAGACTAAGCTATGACGTTTGGTAGGTTAGATGTATTAAATGCATTTTTGACTTAAGATGTTTTCAATTTACTATGGGTTTATTGGGACATAACCCCATGTTAAGTCAAGGAAGATCTGTATTCCAAAAACACAGTCGGGGAAGTTCGATTTTAGAAACATATGCAGTTTCTCAAATATTTTCCTGGGCCTCTCTTTTCCTTCTAATGTAAAATCATTTTGTTTTGGTTTTGGGGGTTTTTTTGTATGATGATTTTGTTTTATATTTCTGAGCAAGTGATTTCTCAGCCATTAATTTAGGCTTATGAATCAGGGAAACTAATATATATGTAAATTTTAAAATTTTATTAAATGTATTAAATTTATGTCCTGAAAATAGAGATTACTTTTGATTTGATTCATATAAGGTGCATTGTGTTATCTGCTAGGATCTTCCATGAATAGATTTTCAAATTAATAGTAGTAGAATGTAGAAGAATATGACCAATTAGCTGGCATCTTACCTTTAGTGAATTAAATTTTTTTAAATCACACACTCACAGAGGCAATCAAGCAAGGGAAAGAAATAAAAGGCATCTAGATTGGAAAGGAAGAAATAACGAAAACTCTATTTGCAGATGTATGATCCTATATAGTGAAAACCCTAAGGAATCCATTAAAAAAATAGAACTAATAAACGAGTTCAGCAAGGTTGCACTTGCATTTCTAAACAAGTGATGAACAATTTGAAAATGAAATTAAGAAAACAATTCCTTTTACAACAGCATTTAAAGGAATAAAATACTTAGGGATAAATGTAACAAAAGAAGTGTAAGACTTCTACATAGAAAATTACAAAACACCATTGAAAGAAATTAAAGAAAACCTAAATAAATGGAAGATATTGCATGATCATGGATGACAAGACTTAATATTGTTAAGATGGCTATGCTCCCCAAATTAATCTATGGATTCAATCCAATAGGTGTCAAAAGCCCAGCTGCCTTTAGAATGGACAAGCTGATTTTAAAATTCATATGGAAACGTAAGAGAACCCAAATAGCTGAAATGACCTTGAAAAAGAAGAACAAAGTTGAGGACTCACATTTTGCAATTTCAAGTCTTATTACAAAACTACAGTAATCAAATAATCAAGAAAACGTGGTACTGGCATAAGGATAGAAATAGAGAAAAATGGAATTGAATTGAGAATCCATATATAAGTCCTTATACTTATGACCAATTGATTTTTGACAAGAGTGCCAAAGCCATTCAAAGGGGAAAAGGCAGGCTTTTCAACAAATTGTGCTAGCACAACTGGATATCCAGATACAAAAGAATGAAGCTGGACTCTTGCCTCATACAATATGTAAAATTTATCTCAAATCATATAGCTATAAGAGCTGACACCTAAAGGTGAGAGCCAAAACTATAAAATTCTTTGAAGAAAACAAGAGTAAATATTCATGATCCTAGGCTAGGCAATAATTTATTAGATATAACTCCAAAAGCACACATGACAAAAAAATGGAAAAATCAAAGACTCCATCAAAATTAAAAATTTGTGTACATCAAAGAACATCATCCAGAAAGCAAACAAACAACTGACAGAATGGGAAAAAACATATGCAAACCATATTTCTCTTAAGCGGCTTGTATTCAGAATATATAAAGAATTCTCACACCTCAAAAATATAAAAACAAATTCCCTAATTAAAAAAATGGGTAAAGGATGTGAATACATATTTCTCCAAAGAAGATACGCAAATGACCAGTACGCACATGAAAAGATACTCAACAACATTAACCAACAGGGAAATGCAAGTCAAAACCACAATTAGGTACCACTTTATAACCACTAGGATGGTTATATTCAAAAGGACAAAAAATAACAAGTGCTGTCAAAGATGTGGAAAATTGGAATGTTTATACATCGCTGATGGAAACATAAAATGGCACAATTACTTTGGATAACAGTTTGGCAGTTTTTCAAATGGTTAAACATAGAGTTCCCATATGACCCAACAATTTGACTCCTAAACATATATTTCACACAAAAACTTGTAAAGGAGTATTTATGCCAGCATTATGCCAGGCAGAGAGTGGAGACAACCCAAATGTCTATCAGCTGATGAATAGAGAAGCAAAGGAAGTAGCCGTGCAATGGAATATTATTCAGCAATAAAAAGGAATGAAATTCAGATATGTGCTACAGCATGGATGAACCTTGAACACATTATGCTAAGTGAAAGAAAAAGAGCATTTAGATGAAATGAATTTAGATAAATAGACAAATCCATAGAGACAGAAAACAGATTAGTGGTTGACAGGTGTTGGGGGAGAGGGCAATGGGAGTGACTGCCAATGGGTATGGGGTTTCTTTTTTTTTTTAATTTTTATTGGAGTAAAGTTGATTTACAGTGTTGTGTTAGTGTCAGGTATACAGCAAAGTGAATCAGTTATACATATACATATATCCACTCTTTTTTAGATTATTTTCCCATATAGGCCATTACAGAGTATTAAGTAGAGTTCCCTGTGCTATACAATACGTCCTTATCAGTTACATATTTTATATATAGTAGTGTGTATATGTCAATCCCAATCTTCCAATTTATCCCTCCCCACCTTTACCCCTGGTAACCATAAGTTTGTTTTCGACATCTGTAACTCTATTTCTGTTTTGTAGATAAGTTCATTTGTACCCTTTTTTTATATCCCACATATAAGCGATATCATCTGATATTTGTCTTTCTCTGTCTGACTTACTTCACTCAGTATGACAATTTCTAGGTCCATCCATGTTGCTGCAAATGGCATTATTTCATTCGTTTTTTTACGGCTGAGTAATATTCCATTGTATGGACCATATCTTCTTTAACCATTGATGGACATTTGGGTTGCTTCCATGTCCTGGCTATTGTAAATAGTGCTGCAATGAACACTGGGGTGCATGTATCTTTTCAAATTATGGGCTTCTCCTGATATATGCCCAGGAGTGGGGTTTCTTTTGAGGGTGGTGAAAATGTTCTAGAAATACGTAGTGGTATCAATGGCCAACTTTGTGAATATACTAAAAAACACAGAACTGTATACTTTCAAATGGTTGGCTTTATGGTGTGTGAATGATATCCCAATAAAGCTGTTATTTTTTAAAATCACATGCTCTTGTCCAATACCTATTTTTTAAACTCACCAGTATAATATAGCTTGACAGCAAAAGAAATATTTGTGCTGCAAAACCCTAGTTTATAGTGTTCAGCTCACATTTAAATAATGTTAGCCACTGAGAACAGAAAAGATAACCAAGATAAAAAGGATCATTATATTTAATTAAATATTTCAAAACTATACCCTGGAAGTGTATGTAAAGAAATCACCATGATGTCTTTCCATGTTGCATTGAGAGTAATATTAAGGAAACAAATGCCCTCTAAATCAATGTGTATATATTACAGTTTAAAATGTTAATTAGTTTTCATCTAAGCATTAATGTCCCTTGGAGACACAGTGACAAAAGCCACAGGTGGGGATGAAAGAAATATTGCTTATCAGAACTGAGGAATAACGTCTACGTTGCCGATGTAACCAAACTGTCTCATAAGAAATGTATAATTTGACATTCACTTATCAATATTTCTAAAATGCAACTCTTATCTTGCCTTTGTTGCAAATTTCATTTCCTAGTAATGACTTCACAGATTCCCCGCTTTATATGCACATCTCATTTATTTCTGTTTCTAGAATGAATTAAACCAGAGAAACTTGGCCCAGGCTGTCTCTCTCTCTCTCAGTCTCCATGGGAAATGAATCATTGTTTTCATCCAGAATAACACTATATGATAATTGATCACTCAATTTTCAGTCTTCCACCTGAAGCCTCTTTTATAACGATCCCCAAATCATAGAACTGCTGATGGCAAAGGATCCTGAAGGTAATCTAGTTCAGAGAACAAAGTAGATGATCAATAAATATTTACTAAATTAAATCCTCTATTTTTTTAGCACTAATCATCCCTCTACAACCTGCCAGTGAAGCAATGGTTTAAACTCCAACAATGGGGAATGCATTGCCTCATGAGATTCTAAGTCCCACTTTGAACTGCTCTAATTGTTAGAAAGTTCTTCTCGCATGGACTTTTAATCTTTCAGATCCTACTTGTGTCTTCTACAGCCACACATGATCCTGTTTTTATGTTTTCCCTGTTAATATTTAGATAGGTTTATCATGTCTGATGTTGCTCAGCCCTGTTTTGTGTTTGTGTGTTTCCTTCCAAGCTCAGAACTCTGCACTTCTTCCTGCTAAAACTGTCAAACTTAGCTCACCAATCTGGTTTGAACAGATGATTTTTGGATCCTGGTTCTTGGATCCTTTTTTGGAACTACGTATGGGCTGCCAAAGTCACATTTTTAAAATTTATGATAGATTCTTGACATATAATACTATCCCACTCTTCTTCCAAGCAGGTATTCTCCTTTTAAACCAAATATAGCTTTATTCTGGTTGCAAGATCTATCCTTCAAAGTCTAGATGTTATCTGGTTCAACCAGTCTCCAGGCAAATAATTCTTTATGGTTCCCTCATTCAAATAGCTTAAGCTCCAGTCCTGCAAGGACAAATTTCCCTTTCTGATTTTATCTATGTAGCCAGCTTGTAGCCAGCTATAGAACTTTTTTTTATATCCCCCTCTCTCTTAAAAGGTCCAACATGCTTAGGATTTAATAGTCTTGCAAGGAATTTCCAAGATCACTTCTGATGGTGTTATTTGTCCTTTAAAGTGAAAGTAGAACAGGTGGCGGTGTTCAGTTTTGACAAGTTTTGGAAAGTGTTCCTCCGTATTCCACGTGCACTCCATGTAGGCACGTGATGCTCTGTATGGCCATGACACATCGATGTAACATACTTTCCTGTATTTCTCTAGCAGCATCTTCCTTACAATTTCTACCCGCTCCACCACCATGTCTCTCAGGGCCAATACTAGGTGATCCCATTCTGAAATTCTCCTTAATGTCCTGTGGATCCAGAAGATCCAAATAAACACTTTGTGGGAGGAGGGTTATTTTGAATTAACTGGGCCTCACCTACAGAATTTACTTATTCAATCATAATCATTTTAGGATGTGTTCAGTAACCTATATCCATTGTCAATGCAATCCTGACAAAATGATTCACCCTATTCTATCTCAGAATGATGTGTAAATGGGGATCTCAGGGAATCATCCATTTAAAATGTCCTTCTGCAGCATATTTTGCATGTCAAGCTCCATATTGCAACTAGAGAGGAGAACTAAAGAATAAATGCCTGCAGGGCCTGGGTCATGTCTTATTGACTTTTATCACTGGAGACTAGAGCAGTGCCAGAAATCATAGATTAAAACCCAGTCTCAGCATCAAACATATTTAAAGTATGGGTCTGTGATTGCTAAGCTATATTTTCTAAGAAGTAAAATCATTTCTTGGCCAGGCTTAATCATTTCCAATGGCCAGCATATAATAAATGTCCCCCAAAATGTTAAATAAATGAGCTCTAGCTCTTCTAAAAGTCTCCATTTTGAAAGCTGTAATAAGAAAATAATGTACATATGCAGAAATAGACCATCCAAGTGCCATTACATATCTTATATATTAATAATTCTAAACAAGCTGCTCATATTCAGTAGCATGTTAAGATTAAAAGGTTTCATACATTTTTTCTCATATTAAAAAGAACACCTGCTGCTAATGCCGTACTTGCTCTCTGCATAAGAAACAAATAGTTAAGGATGAAGTAATTACAGGAACTCTCAAAATCTCAGCACCCTTGGAAAAAAAGAATTGTATGCAGAAAATAAGTCAGATTTTACTTGTATTTCTATTCCCACCTCAACACATGAGAATTGTCCTTAGAAGGGTACAAACTTTCACGCCTATAAATTATTTGCTCATTTCCAAATGCTCCTCTGATTACATCCTTCTTTTTTTTTTTTTTTTTTAAATAAACAAAGAATTTCCTTGTGCACTGTTTGCTTATGATAGCTAACTGGGTTTTGACGTTTCTCTAATAAGCTTCAGGAACTTACTAACCCAGTCATTCTCTTTAGTTTTCTTTGGAAGCATGAAAACTTGTTTAAACATCATAAAAATATGTCATTATCAGCCAAAACCAGAGGGTAGTTGCAAAATAAAAATTTCAGAGCAATGGCCTAGCTTGTGAATCCGGCACTAAACACCCACAAAGGGGAGTGGGATCCTTATTTATCCCATTCATGGAAAAACTGGTTAATAGGCTTTAAGAATTAAAGTAATTAGAACTTTGAATTAATCAAAACTGTCTAATTCTGTGAGTTTATAAAAACTTTGGGGTTTCATCCCAAAGAAAATTAAACTAATATTTTAAAATCTGGGATGCTCTAAAATACCATTTTTGTTTTTCTAAAATAAGAAGTTTTTAAAAATATAAGTAATGTTAAATATGAAACCATTCAGGAATGGGTCACACATTACACAACAATATTTATAGCTAGTCAGGGGAAAAAGTGAGATGTTATTCATCAAAACTTTGCTCAGAATATCTAGATGTGGTTCTTACAGACACACTACAATAATAAGCATTGATTTCAGTTCATTTAGAAGCCCAAGTGGATTGTATTATTACGTGACGTGAAGATCTTTAAAGTTAAGTTTTTCCTACATTAATAGTATAGGCTTCAGGAAAATAATCGTGTTTCATAATCACATGTTCATCTTTTTATTTTTAATTTTTATGTTAATAAAACCCAATATTATATTTACACAATATAAGTGACCAAAAACAAAGATTTGCTAATTTTTTTTAAACACAGAAGTTGTTTAATATTGGAAAACTAGTTTTAAGGGCACAATATGATAAAGACAGGCAATAATCAACATGCCTTAAAAAATTATTTCTATATTTTACATGCTATACAGTGATAGAGATGCAGAGAGTTTGGAAAAACACTTAAGAGTAATCAACACTTACGTATTAAGAACTTTATCCACCATGATAACTCAAGTATGCTGCAGCTAAAACCTATGGATGACTTTTATGTGAACTGGGTTTCTCTTTGAACTGATGCAGCACACAGAACACTAAAGCGCTGGATAGTTAAAGAGCTTGGTCAACTGTGCATCCCTTGTTGTTAACTTTATGGTATTAACATGCCAATGGATGAATACACATGGAGAGAAATCAAATAGAGGAGCATTCTTTTTAAGACCAACACCTATATCTATATTATTTAGTTGTTCACACACAAAAAAGGAAAAACAAATCATATTCATTTCTATTCCAGAAAATCAGAGAGTTTAAGTGTTTCGAAGGACATCCTTTCAATATTTATTTTCCTATTACATCAACGATTTAGAATGTATTGCTGAGTTATGATAATGTTCAAGGTGGCAAAATTCACATCAATATTCCAGTTTGGTTGGATTTTGCAGTAAAACATGGAGAAACCCATTAATCTGACAAAATCTGCCAGGTGACTAACCCATATAGTTTAACAGTATTCATATATATTTAAGAGGATGTGAACAAGGGAATGTTCCCTTGTTAAAAAAAAAAAAAATCTATTCATTCTTAAAAACATAACAAATAATTTTTCCAGACTATCTTATTAGCAACATCATGAATTATACAATAGAAATGCTTGTTCAAACTGTTTTTTTTTCTGATAAGAAACACTGCATTTTAAAAAGCAACCACTATTTTAATATTTAATATCTCAGCATATCTAGATCTCAAAAAGTAGCAAGCTATTTAAGAAAGAAGTGCACTTCTTGCAATGTTAAAAGCATTTCTGGCATTTTATATTATCTGCTTTTTAATGACTGTATTTTCCTAGCATTAAAAATGAATTAATCTCTTTCTTCCTAAGTACTCTGTTGAACATGGTGAAAGAAATAGTTCAACAGATTACTTTCCCTTGTAAAAATCATATAGATTGTTGCCTCTCTTGGCCTGTTTGGTTTGAAAGCAAAACATCTGACTGTGCATCCAACTCAAAACTCATCACCTTTCCCGGGGTTTCACAGACACGAGGTTTTCTTATTTCCCATTGAATCATACTGACTCGTGGGTAGAGTACTGAAAAGCGTATGAAACGTAATTAAGGTACTGTCTATACAGCTTCATTCAGCAGAAAAGTCAGAGTTTTACTCTATAGTCTAAAAGAAAAAATACTCTAAGTAAATTAATATTAATAATTTGGGGTAGTCTACAAGAAATGAAAACAGTTGTCACATCAATTTTCCAACACTAGATTTATCAAGTAAAGATGTTTATGTTTTTGCATTCTGACATGTCTCAAATCACCATAGTCTTTGCTATATACTAATTTAAATCACACTGACTGAGCAATGGCATCTTGATGATGGAAGATTGTTTAAAGAGTGGAGTAAAAAATTCCAGACCAGGGTAATATGGTAGTAAACAGCTATCACCATATCTCTCATTGAATGCAACTGGACAGAATGCAAGGAACAGTTCTCCAAGGACTCTGAAAAGTAAACAGTATCAGGCAGAGTGGAGGAGACCAAGATTCAAAATACCACCAACCCAATGGTGAGTTTGCCATTTCTTTTCCTTCTGGGATACCCTGGCCTGAATTCAACACACTGGCAGTGGGCACTGGGCGCAGATAGAGACAACTCCAGCAGAAGCCCTCAAGTTTGGCCCACAGATCTGAAAAGGATACTCTGAATGGACAGAGTACAGAAATATTCCATTTCCCCCCCATTCTCCACTCCGCGCCTCAGCCCACAGTGACCTGTCATGGCAGCCACAGCCAGCAGCAATGGGACCTTACAGGAGCCAAAACTCTAAGGGAGAGGACCTGTCCTCTTCATTGGATGCAACTAGCTTTACAAAAGGGTAGGACCAACCTCTGTTTGTTTTTCTCTGCCCCCTCAAAGCTGGGCCCTAATGCTGACCCAGTTGCAGGAGTACATGGCTGAGGGAGGTTATTACAGGCTCAGCAATCTGGTTGGAGGAAAGAGCAGTGTCAGTCCACAGGAAATTTCTGGGGAATAAATGGAAAGTGTGAAGCATGGGAAAGTGACCTCATAAAATTCTTTTATGAACACCTGAGCTCACCTCCAACTGTGCGTGTGTAGATTTGATCCTATTCAACACGCCCAAAACTTTGAGAACTGAATTAACAGACAGACCACCACACAATACTCAAGCTGGCCAATGGGTGGTGCACACATGGGACAGATGCAAGTAACACTGAAAAGACTTTAAAACTGAACTGACATTGGAACTACTACAACCCACAGAAAGTGGGTTCAAATCATGTCCTAAACCTAAACCAGCTTGACTTACCGTAAAAAAGAAACATCAATAGTTTCCACAGAATTTAAACAAGATCCAGGGCTTCATGTAATACTCAAATTGTCCAGGATAGAATCCAAAATTACTCAGCACATAAAGAACAGCAAGAATCCTAAATGCACAGGAAAAATATTAAAGACACACAATTCTATAATGATAAAGGGTCAAGTCAGCAAGAACTCATAACCACCCTGAGTATGCACCAAAAAACAGAACTAAATACAAAAGGCCAAAGACAACAATACTGGAAAGAGAAATAGACAAATCTACAAAGATAGCTGAAGATTTCACCACTGTTCTTTCAGTAATACATAGAACCTATAGAAAGAAAGTCAGCAAGGATTGAGAAGAACTGCAAATCATCATCAATCAGCTGAATCTAACTGACATTTATAGGTTACTCAACCCAACAACAATAGAATATATATTCTACTCAAATGCACTTCAAACATTCCCCAGGATAGACCATGTCCTGGGTTATGAATCAAATAATGAGAAAACTAAAATAATTAAAATCATATACAGTATGTTCTCAGACCATAATTGAATTAAACTAGAAATCATTAACAGAAAATTAAGAGAAAATTCCCCTCAAACACTTGGAAGTTAACAATAAACTTCTACATAATCTATGGGTCAAAGAGAAATATCTCAAGGGAAATTTAAAATATTTTAAACTAAATGAAGATGAAAATACAATATGTCAAAGTTGTGAAATGTATCTAAAGTATAGGAGGAGGGACTTCCCTGGTGGCGCAGTGGTTAAGAATATGCCTGCCAATGCAGGGGACATGTGTTCGATCCCTAGTCCGGGAAGATCCCACATGCCGAGAAGCAACTAAGCCCGCGTGCCACAACTACTGAGCCCACGTGCCT
The DNA here is from genome assembly GCF_949987535.1 of Balaenoptera acutorostrata. Lineage (NCBI taxonomy): Eukaryota > Metazoa > Chordata > Mammalia > Artiodactyla > Balaenopteridae > Balaenoptera > Balaenoptera acutorostrata. Next base: position 16,447,298 of record NC_080081.1, read on the forward strand.
AGAGCCCAGTGCTCTACAACAAAAGAAGCCACCGCAATGAGAAGCCCACGCACCACAATGAAGAGTAGCCCCTGCTCATCAGAACTAGAGAAAGCCTTCGCACAGCAACGAAGACCCAACGCAGCCAAAAATAAATAAATAAATAAATAAAGTATAGGAGGAAATATATGCTTTAATTAGAAAGAAGAAAAGTCCCCAAACTTTCACCTTAAGTAACCAGAAAAAAAAAAAAAAGGAAATAAACACAAAGCAAGAAGAGAGACGAATATAAGAAAGATAAAACCAGAAATCAATGGAATGGAAAAAAGTAAAACAAACAGAACGTCAGTAAAACCAAAAACCTGATTTTAAAAGATCAATAAAATTGATTAATCTTTGGAAAGACATAAGACAGAAGACACAAATTACCAATATCAGGAGTGAAAAAGAAAGTATCACTACAGATCTTAGAGGCATTAAATAGGAAATGAGGCAATATATAAACAACTCTGTGCACATAATTCCAATAATTTAGATAAAATGGATTAAATCCTCAAAATATACAAACTATAAAAAAACTGACTGAAAATGAAATAAATAACATTTACAACCCTGTAACTGTTAGAGAAATTGACTTTGGGAAAAATTTTTTTGAAAAGAAATCTCCAGGTCCCGATAGTTTCACTGGCAAATTCTACCAAACACTTAAAGAAGAAATAACACCAATTTTATAGAAAATTTTTGTCCAAAAATTCTCTCAGCAAACTAGAAGTAAGAGAGAACTTCCTTAACCTAATAAATTGAGTCTACAAAAATCCTACATCTACCATCTTTATGGGAAAAAGACAGAACACTGTCCTAAATAACCTTAGCCAGTGCATAAGTCAAGAAAAATAAATGAGGCATACAGATTGAAAAGGAGGAAATAAACCTGTCCCTATTCGCTGTATAATTATCTATATAGAAACCCCAAGAAATGCACACACACAAAAAAACTTCTTAGAATTAACAACTGTGTTTAGCAAGGCCAGAGCGTACAAGATCGACACACAAAATTCATTGTATTTTTATATCCTGGAAATGTACAATTCAGAATCTAATTTTTTTCAAGAGTATCATTTACAATAGCTCCAAAAACTAAAATATTTAGGTAGAAAATAATGAAGTATGTACAAATTCTATTGCTGAAAACTAAAAAAGATTGATGAAAGAGATCAAAGAAGACCAAATAAATGGAGAGATATACCACATACACCAATTAGAAGACTTACGTAATAAAGATGTCAATTCTCTCTGAATTACTAATAGATTTAATACAATTACAATTAAACCTCTGAAGGACTCTTTTCTTTGGTAGATATAGAGAAGGTGATTCTAAAATTTATATGGAGGGACTTCCCTGGTGGTCCAATGGTTAAGAGTCCTTGCTCCCACTGTAGGGGGCACAGATTGGATCCGTGATCAGGTAACTAAGATTCCACATGCTGCTCGGTGCACCAAAAAAAAAATAATAATAATAAATATTTTTTAAGAATAAAATAAAATTTATATGGAAAGTCAAAGAGCCTAGAATTAGTAAAATATCTCAGAAAAAAAAGAACAACACAGTTGGAGGAATTACATTACCAATTCTTAAGACTTACTATAAAACCACAGCAATCAAAACTGTGTGGAATCGGTAGGAGGATGTACACATTGACCAACAGAACAGTGAATGCAGAAATAGACTCACCTCATGATGGCCACTGGATTTTTTACAAAGATACTTAAGCAATTAAAAAGAGAAAGGGTGGTCTTTTCAGCAAATGGTTTAAGAACAGCTGAACATCCACATGCCATAAACAAACAAACAAACATTGACATAAACCTCACACCTTAAAATGGACCAGAGATCTAAATAAAATGCAAAACTATAAAACTTCTAGAACACATAGGAGAAAATCTTTGTGACTTGGGGTTAGGCAAAGATATGACACCAAACTCATGATCTGTAAGAGAAAAAAAATGGATAAATTGGGCTTCATAAAAATGGAAATGCTTTTGTTTTTTAAAGACACTCTTTAGAGAATCAAAGGACCAGGTACAGACAAGGAAATTTTCTCTATAGTCGCATATCCAACAAAAAACTTTTCTAGTTCTATGTCCTAAATGTATTAGTGATTAACCAAATCTATACATCTTAAAATTCGCAGTACACCAAAAAAAGAAAAAATCAATTTCTTTAACTACATGATAATTTAAAAAATAAGACAAAACAAAACAAAAAAAGGAACAAAATGAATACAAAAGTTCCAGTTACACTATATTTTTTAGTAAGGTCCGAGGTAAAACTGCATAGTGCCCAATCTAGCCATTTTTATATTTTCTTAGGTAACTTTTTAAATGATCCTAATTACCCTGGGGATTAGTCACAGAAAGTAACAAGGTTTAAAAGGAGAAAGAAGCCTAAGAACTCTGCCCTCTGAGAAAGCAAGAACTAAAAAATGGTCTAGTTAGTGTCATTTGCAATGAAATACTGAGGTGCTTAAATGTTACAATGGTTTTCTTCCACACTTTACAACAACCAAGCCAAACTTTCATCCTTTAATCGAATCATACTGCCCTACCCTGGCATAGTGCAACTGTGTTAACTAGAAATTGTCCCAGTTAGTTTACTTTAGATATTAATACTTCTGTTGGTTTAACTTAAAGACGCTCTTTGGTTGGCCTATGTATTATGCAAGCTCTTCTATAACACTGAACATCACACTCGTGGCTGTCTTTTCTGACTCCTGTGAATGGGAACAACGCTCTATATTTTTTAAAAATACCAGTATTATGGGAAGCTAACTAAATCTTTAAAAAGAAAAAAAAGTATTCCTTTCAAAATTCAGTCCCCAAACCAGAATTGCATTTTGCTTCTTTATTACAATAAAATATATAAGCAAATTAAATCTTCAGGTTCTATGGGGATGGTTTACCTCAATGAATCTGTAATTATTTTTCATGAAAAATAATATTCAAAGTCTTATTTAGAGCATAGGGATAAACAGATGAAATTTCTTACTTTAAGGCATAAACTTGATTAAAGTAGGTGCACTATTCAATATCTTAAAATTCAAACAATATCAAACAATATCTTAAAATTCAATAGCCCAAATTCATTCATTACAGGTCAATGACCATTAAAAGTCAAGACTAATTGTCAAAGATAGTTGTCACGTATGTGGAAATACACTTAACAGTTTTACTTGCTACACCCCTCTTTAACAGTCTGGGGGCTCAACCAAACATTCAGTCTCAGAAGATTCACTATGAGCCACACCTGCCATTAGTCATTTACAAGGTTACAAGGCAGGAATCACAGCTTGCCAGCTGGGCAACATCCAGCATTCCTCTTAGAGACCCTCTAGAGCAAGCCCCACAGCTGCTCAGCTGCAAGGAGACGATGCTTATCAGTGGGCATGGGAGTCACCCTGGTTAAACGTCTCACACCCAGTGGGAATCCATACCGACTGTATCCACTGCAGAAGCATAGCTTCCAGCGTACCAATCATGGGACATGCCATTTCTAAGTCACCATACTCAGGGAAGGCCAACATTATGGCAACTCCACTAGCTACTTATAATTCATTTATAATTCCTCCCAGTATATATGCAATTTACCCATCAGGGGTTATGGCAGAAGCAATATTGCATAGTAACTGAGTTGGTGTACTACCCTTAACAGGTTAACAGGTGATCAAAGGTAGAGAGTTAACCAAAGGACAAATTCTTATGCAGAAAGAAAAAAGGGTTTGCTGACATTTTGATTAAGAGTAAACACCATATAAGAAAATATTCTAGACTTGGAGTTGGAAAACATGGATTTGAACCCTGATGCTGCACCTTGCCAGCTGTATAACCTTGGGAAAATGATTTCACCTCTTTGATTTCACTTTTTTTGTCAGTAAAATGCAGATGACAATCGCTCTCCAACATTTATTTTGAGAATGATATCATAGAGCAGATTTTCATTTACTTAGAGGGTGGCCCAGAATTAGAGCTCAATTAACATGACAAGGAAACAAAACTGATGAGACAACAAACTTACTTGTTGCCAGATCCACAGTATTACTTTAGCAGCACTTGGGACTTAAAGCTTGAGTTGGACTCCCTACCATCAACCACTAGTTATTTTGTCCTTCTGATTCTTCCATTCACTCTTCTGTATACATGCCCAATCCTCCACTAGATTATGAACTCTTAGGGAAACAAGGACTATACCCAACTCTTTAATAATCCCCCTGAGAACCCAGCTAGATGTTCAATAAATTCTTGTTAAATAAACAATCACACTCATCAAATACAACTAATAAAAAAACCAAACTGTACATTTTAAAAAAATACCTCTTCTAACATGAGCAATATAGATGATTTCAATCCCTACACTCATTCATTGAAACTCATTCTATAAACATCGTCTGAGCCCTTACCACGTGTCAGGGATGATGTCAGGTGCTAGAAACATAGCTCTTCGCAGACTAGTACACACGGTCTTTGCCCTTGTACATACCTTACATACCAGCTGAAAAGCTGTTTAAAAAGTGAGTAAACACTCAAAAAATAATTCTATATTGCATTACCTTTGTGATGGAAAGAAAAGACTAAGGGGGTTTTCCCTGGTGGTGCAGTGGTTAAGAATTCCCCTGCCAATGCAGGGGACACGGGTTCGAGCCCTGGGCCGGGAAGATCCCACATGCTGCAGAGCAACTAAGCCTGTGCACCACAACTACTTAGCCTGCGCTCTAGAGCCTGTGAGCTACAACTACTGAGCCTGTGAGCCACAACTACTGCAGCCTGTGCGCCTAGAGCCCGTGCTCCACAATAAGAGAAGCCACTGCAATGAGAAGCCTGCGCACTGCAACAAAGAGTAGCCCCTGCTCGCCACAACTGGAGAAAGCCCGTGCGCAGCAACAAGACCAAACACAGCCAAAAATCAATTAATTAATTAATTTAAAAAAAGAAAAAGAAAAGACTGAAGCAGAGACTATCTAGGTAAACCATTTTATATAAGGTGGTCAGGGATGGTGACATTTAAGCAGAAATGTGAAGATTTATCCAGGCAAAGATGAGGGAAAGAAGAGAGGTAAAAGTAGAAACCTTGAGTTAGAAAACAAAAACAAAAAGCTAGGATGTTTGAGGATTGATGGAAGACCATCTTTGGATGATGGCCTCTCAGTTTATTAGAGAAAAAGGAAAAAAAAGAAAAGATCTAGCAGTTTACTTACAAGGCAACATTATTTCAAAAGGCGTTCCAGAGTGTGGTTCAGGTTAATTAGAGCTGTTGTCATTCAGGTCCTAACATGGTCTCTATTTCAATCAACAAAGTATAACATTGGTATGGAGCAGCATGCCAAAAATTACTAATGAGATGTCTACAATAAAAGCTGATAAAAGACTACTGTCAAGGGACTTTCCTGGTGGCACAGTGGTTAAGAATCCGCCTGCCAATGCAGGAGACACGGGTTCGAGCCCTGGTCCGGGAAGATCCCACATGCTGCAGAGCAACTAAGCCCGAGAGCCACAACTACTGAGCCCGCGTACCACAACTACTGAAACCCGTGCACCTAGAGCCCGTGCTCCGCAACAAGAGAAGCCACTGCAATGAGAAGTCCGCGCACCGCAACAAAGAGTAGCCCCTGCTCGCCGCAACTAGAGAAAGTCCGCGCACAGCAACGAAGACCCAACGCAGCCATAAATAAATAAATATATATAAATAAATAAAGGCTTGACCTTTAAAAAAAAAAAAAAAGACTACTGTCAAAAACCAAATCACAACCCCCAAACATGGCAGTGACCTGAACTATACCAGAACCCTTTAACGTTAAGCAGATCTGGTAATTGGATCACTCTAAGAACAGTACGTTATACCCAAATTGAATCTAGAACAAATGTCCAGCTCCTGAAAGATTTAATAGAATCTCTGTCTGCCCATCTAGTCTTCTGGTCTACTAGATGAATTGTGGTAGCCATTTGGCAAACTTCTATTAAACACAACAGATCTCTACAGACAATCTTTCTTCCTCCTCCTGAAATAAGCACCAGCGCAGGGGTCTGATGCTGTGGCCACCTAATAAAACATTTCAAGTAGGAGATAATCAGGGATTTGCCTAAAATAATAATAGATTATACAGCATGTAATTTAATTTCTAATCTGGAAGTTGCCCCAGAATGTGGTCGCCAGAGTGATTGATGCAGCATAATATTTGGGTTGAAGCACAATGTATTTTCCATAAGCACCTGAAATTGAAGCACAATTTATTCTACTTCAGAAAGAAAAGATTGTCCTAATTCTTCAATGAAATTATTTATACACAAAGCATCATATGTCAGGAAAGCTTTAGAAATGTGTTTAGCAATATTTTGAAACCTTAGGAGGCAAACAGCAGGAAAGTAGAGCAGAAGCAGGGCAGAGGGCAGGGAAAAGGAAAGGGAAGGTCATGGGTGAAATCCAGACACTGCCAGGACCAATGAAGTCTGCTTTGTAGCATTTTATTCTTTGAATCTTTTCTTCTTACATACCCAGTAGGCTTGATGATTTTCTGCTTGCACCCAGGAGAGTTAACTAAGTTAGGTGACCTCTTTACTGTAATGTTTATACAAGTTGTTCTCGTGCTCTTTCATTATATGTACTCAGTATTTCTTTTTCATTCCTTAGGTTTTCAATTGTTATAGAATTTAAGTAGAGAGATATTTTTCCTTACAATCTTTACAGCAGCCAGAACCCATTGGCAAACTTGAGTTTCTTAGCTTTTTCATCTTTAAGGTTAAATTCTTAAAATAGAAAAGAATGCCCGCTTCTTGAAAATATAATTGTAAAAACTGCCTTCTAATCCTACTGTAATATTACAGTAGAGAAAAATAAATAAAAAGTCTTATCTATACCGGTGGCTTCTTTAGGTCAATGAGATGTCAGTGTTTAAAAGTGAAGTGTCAGTAGAAAATTTGCATTTTTTTCCCATAATTTTCTGTGATAGGTTGGCAATCCTGATTAGAGTCTGTCATTTTGAGGCATCTGAACTTCATCATTCTCCGTCTGCTTTCTATATGCTCTATGAGTTCTGAAGGATCTTTTCAAGGATGATGAGGGATGGAATCTCTCTTAAAGTATATTTTGAATCTCGTCCAAAAGACATGACACAGTAAATCTTCAAGCTATTTTTGACCATATGTCACAGCTCTTGAAGGCAAATGAAGGCCCTGGCAGCTTGAAGGGATTACTTAACACTGACAGCTGTTAAGGCATTTATCCTGAGCTTTCTTCTTTCTTTCCATCGAGACTACATAAGATGGCATGGCTTGTGGGTTGGATAGTATGTAATGGGCTTGATGTATGATGAGAAATCACATCAATTTCCTACGTTCCTTCATGTTTATCCATCTCAGTGCATCTACAAATGTCTATATCAACTGTGTGCCCAGGCCTTGGGAATGTAAAGATGAGATCATATAAAGTTGGAAATGTAAAAAAGAAGATAAAATAGGCCATTAAAGGTATGACATAAGGTTACTTTAAAAAAAAAAATCATTATTGTATCAGAGCTGAGCAAGTTGGCTTGGGAACATTAAGCTGGCAATGAAGATATTTAGATTTTAACAAGTGTGACTTAGGGCAGACACCAAGCCCCTCTGGGCCTCAGTGACTTCAGATATGAAATGTATGGCTTAAACTATCCTGTCTTTGAGATTCCCTATAGTTTTCAAATTTTCCTATATAGTGTTAAAAGACAATGTAGACTGAATCTATTATGTGCCACAGTTATACAGCCAAGCAGTATGTAGGTACCCTTTTGGAAATCAGTGAATTTTAAAGCTGTTGTAAAAGGATTAAATTCCTTAATAAGCCTAATAAATGCATTTGTAATAAAAGAAATAAATGCTTTTTTACATCTGAAAGTTCAGAAGGAAAACTTGATTGCTGAATCAAGTCTCTAGCTACTATAAGATTTTTTCAATTTAATTTTTTAAACTATTTTCTGATTCTAAAAATTCAGAGAAAAATCAATGGAAAATTTTGGAAGGGAATCTAAATAATTCTTGAAGATGTTAACAAAGGCAAACTGTCACTGAATATAGTATAAGAGTGATGTGTATAGCTCTTTCCTCAGTAAAAAGCTTTAAAAAAGATATCAGAGATGTACTATATAGCTCAACACTGGCAGAGTAAAGCTGGCTTGCAATGAGCTTCCCAGGGAATATGTACAAGACTCAAAGTCCAGACTCTAGCTGCTAAGGCTGGGTCATAGTGCCAACTGGTATCACTTCTTCAGATATAAAATGCATCAGCTCCTGATATTTTCAAAGTTCTACCATGGATCAAGGGAGGACATGGATATAAGCAAAAAAGGGTTTGACTATTGTAAGGCTAAGAGAAGAAAAGCTTTGTCTAATAAACAAGCTACACTTAATCTGTTTGGCTTCAGGCTAAATGTTGGTTTCTAAATGCCAGCCGATTGTCTGCCTTGATAGGAGAAAGAGAGTTTGAAAGATTACCCCCTCTCTGACACAACTCTGAAGATTCCAATTCAGTACATCAAGGGTGAGGTCTACAAATCCATGTTCTGAAAAGCCTTCCTAGATGATGCTGGCACACAGTCAGGTTTGGGAAATGGAGATGCTGAGTCGGTTACGTTCACATCTTACTTGGAATTCCTTAGCGGTAGAGCCAGGGCTACAATTTACTGCCTACCAATTATTAAGCTGTAAACGACTATGTAGTCTAGTAAAAATAAAAGTTAATGCACTAGTATTATATATTTTAGATAAGAGATATTTGAGGACCCAAAACAAAAACACCTTTGCATTTGTCATTGCCAGATTCCTTCAGTAAGTGTTTACTCCTTATTCCTGCTGAATTAAGTTTTAGGGCTATTGGGGGTAGAAGTGGGGGGGGTGGGGTGGGGTGGGATTGAACAACTGGTGGAAAGGAATCATAAATTCATGTGCACATTATAATATCAAAACCAGTAGTAAATGATTCGGTGTGCAAGATACACGTAAAATATTTTTTAAACCATGTTACTCAAAACTGAGTTACATACGGGATGTAACATTAATCATGAATTGTAGAAGAGAGGAGTACACCACAAGAAGAGGAATAATATTAATTATTCTGTTTATCTGATCAATATAAAAAACAATTGATATGATTTTGCCACAAACTGTGGTTTATTTGGCTATGGTCTTCCAAAGGAATGATTCATTATTTTTACTGCTAGATAATTATATTTTTCATTATATTTTTCTAATAAATCAAGAGTTCTTTTCATTGAAGAAAATGAATAATCTTCTTAATATTTCTGTGTACTAGTGCTATACTATAGCATTTGATCATGGGGATAACTTGGTGACTTTTAAATACTTATCATTAAATTTACTATTAAGTGCAGGGCTCTCTATTGAGTAAATTTAAGTGTTTGTGCAATTTTTATCTTAACTATTGTATAAAATTAATTGAAAAGCATATGAATTTAAACCTTTAACTTAAAACATTATGGCCAAAAGCTCTCTATTTCCAAGCTGTCAAATATAAAAACTGATAATACTTCCAGAGTTCTCCCCAAGGTTGAAGAACCAGCAGTAATTAAAGAACATTTACCCAGTCAAAAAACAGACCCCAAATGCAGTATGACATCAACTTGGCTGCCACAGTCTCTCTCTCAAAGTCAGGAAATCCATCACAATGACAACTGTTCACAGCTAGAAACTGGGCAGAGTGACTTTAACGAGTAAGAAGCAGAGATAGTATTTTGTAAAGAAGCCAACTAGACATTGCCATGTAGGAAAGATGCCACCAGAGACTCCCTGAAGTTATTTCAACCCCGATGTGGAGACGGAAGATGATAAAGCAGGTAATGGTGAACGCACGTCAGAAGGCACCAGAGCAGAGTCAGTCTCGAAGTCTACTTGAATCCTGAACAAACATCACTGATTTAGAAGAGTCTGTGTGGTTTACTCCCCACACTCTTGGCCATTTAAACCTAAATTTAGATATCACATAGCACAACTGCAGAGGATGCCGTTTACCTAGAATACAATATGATTATATCCTGTTAAACTGAAAAGACTAGCAGCATTAATTTTACGATTAAAAAGATTGAGCCTTAACTATGTCAGAATATCTTAAGGTAATAACCAAGACATGGCATCTAAATGAAAAATTAGAAGAAAATACAGTACATTCAAAATCTCAAAACATAACACTGTATGATAATTTTGTGTTAAAAGTAAGACAAACTGACAGTTACAGCTTAGAAAACCCCAGGACCAGTAATTTCCCTAAACTCATCTATGCAAACAAAGCAATAGTGCATGGAGAGTCTTGGGCTGTAGTGCAATGACAACTCTATTTTTATAGTCAGTTGTTTTCACTTGAGCAGTCAATAAATCTTTTCATAATTGTTTCAATTATAATCTAGTATTAGAGAAAAAATTAGCCAAATAATGTTTTTGTTTTTTATTATTAAACATCAAATAATACTCCATTGTTTCCCTAAACTACATATGCAAAACTTCTCCACTTAAAATTATCAGTAATAGAATTCACCACTTCAAGTAATTTAGAAAAGAATCATCTTACTCAGTGGCTTTTGCCCAAATTCATTTACACCAAATTACCCTACAAATATAGTGACAACCAGCGTTAAATCATGGACCCTTTGGAATAACTCCACGGTGTCTAGATAGCATATATTTTTGGACATAAAATGTATTGTTTCTTGAGAATAAGATAAATGAATATAATTTCACAATAAAGAGACCTCAGGAGATATGTATGTACTATGGAATCTAGGAAAGAAAAATAAGTTGCTTTGAAAAAATTATAAATGTTTACATTATAAGCCTCTAGTTCCACATTATCCAGACCTTAACACTGATAAAATATTTTCCCAAGTTTCTTGCCTTCTGCCATTATATTAGTTTAAAAGTAATAATTATTAAATTGATTCATTAATACATTATTTCCTTCAATATCAGGCAAGTATTATTCTCAATGCTGGAGTTATAAGTGCAAAAATAGAGCTAGGTATCTGTCTCCATGGACTTACATTTGGGTGGGAGAAAAGAGGCAGACATGCAGCCAATGTCAGGAAACGTAAGAAGCAAGTAAAAAAACGAGAAAATGGCTGAGTGTGATAAATGCTATGAAGGATGATAATGTGGAGGGTAAGTGGGGGACACTTTGGGAAGGGAAGGTTAAGTAGAATATTTATGCCAGAATTCCTTCTAGATAAAGAACCTAGAGAGTAACTGTGTATCTGTGTCTCTCCTGGACAGTGGTCACAGTCCTGGTGTGTGTCACCTTTGAGACTCTCCTTTCTGCAGAAAATAAATTAGACCCATAAAGCCCCGGCATCCACATTCTTTCAACCTCATACCATGGTTTTCTGTGCATGTGTACTGCCATAGTTTATCCAATAAATATTTTTCACAATATAAACTAGCATGGCTTTTACCCATATAGATGCACCTTCCATTTTCACTGTAGGAATGAATCCTCTTTGAGTGAGGGGGAAGCAGAAAGAGAAAATAATTAGCGGTTCAACATTTCAAGTCCTAGGAAAACAACTTTGTTTAGCGAGATAGCTACAAATCTTTTCAAGACTTCATAATAGATGTCCCATGTTTTTGAATATTAATCTACAGTTAAAGATATGTGAATTGAGATATATTGCTTCTCATAAATATTTCTGCTTCTCCTCTTTCTTGCCACATGGGAAGAATTGCATTTCTTTGCCACTTTGAATTAAGGGGAGAAATGTGACTTATTTCGGAGTAAAAGTGGAGTAGTAGTGACATTTCCCAATAAAGACTTTTTTTTTTTTTTTTTTTTTTTTTGCTGGTTCTGGACCTTCGAATACTCTCCTCCCTTGACCTAGAGATCAGGGGATCACGTGCAACACGGAGGCTCAATACTGAGCTATCACATGATGGTGGAATACACATCAGAATTTCCACTGTACATTGAGAAAGAAATAAACCTTGTTGTTTCAAGCCACTGGAATTTTGGAGTCATTTATCATCACTGAGTAGCCTATACTATCTGTTATAGGTAGAACCATGTCCCCTCCAAAATTCATATGTTGAAGTCCTAACCCACAGTACCTCAGAATGTGACCTTATTCGGATAATAGGTCATTGCAGATATAGTAAGTTAAGATGAGGTCATACTGGAGTAGGGTGGGTCCCTAATCCAATATTACCAGTGTCTTTATAAAAAGGGGAAATCTGGACACAGACAGACACGCAAGAGAACACCATGTGAAGATGAAGGCAGAGACTCAGGTGATGTAGCAGAAGCCACAGAACACCAAAACTTCAAGCAAAACACCAGAAGCTGAGAGAGAGGCCTGGAAGACATTCTCCTTCATTGCTCTCAGAAGGAACCAACACTACTGACACCTTGATTCCTGACTTTTAACCTTCAGAATGGTGAGAAGATATACTCCTGTTAAGCCACCTGGTTTGTGGTACTTTGTTACGGCAGCCTTAATAAACAAATACACTATCCCAATACATACATTAGGGATTGTCTATCCCTAATTTATAATAGTTCGACTTACAATTTTTCAACTTTACGATGGTGCAAAAGTGATATGCATTCATATGCATTGGAAACCCTACTTCCAATTTTGAATTTTGATCTTTTCCAGGGCTAGCGACCTCTCTGGAGATGCTGGGCAGTGGCAGTGAGCCATGGCTCCCAATCAGACACTCAGTCACTACGGTAAACAACTGATACACTTACAACAACTTTGTACCCAGCCAGCCATTCTGTTTTTCCCTTTCAGTACAGTATTCAATAAATTACATGAGATACTGAACACTTCATTAAAAACAGGCTTTGTGTTAGATGATTTTGCCCCACTGTAGGCTAATGTAAGTGTTCTGAGCACATTTAAGGTAGGCTAGGCTAAGCTATGATGTTTGGTATATTAGGCGTATTAAATGCATTTTCGACTTAATGATATTGTCAATTTACATAGGTTTATCCAGATGTAACCCCATCATAAGTCAAGGAAGATCTGTAAAACTATACATTGTTTCAAGCAGAAGATGATATACATGTGGAAACAGGAGAGCACAACTAATAGTGTAGCAAGTAACATCTTTATAAGGGAATCCGATCTATTTACATGAGATTATCTAGTAGTAGTTTAAAATTTCTTTTATTCTCATCTTAGAAGTGGGGATAATTTTATGTTTGAGTTTTATAACTGAGAAAATACACTTCTATTCAAAATTAAAGTACCCACAACTTGATAAAAAAATAAATATAAATATAGATAAAGAAAATGTTCATTACATTTTCTGGGAGGCCATTTCCAAATTTACATGGTCCTATTCTGCTGTCTCTTAATTATGAATGTTGAAGCTTTTAGCTTCAGAGGATCCTATATGTTTGCTATGAATGATTAAGAGCTCATAAAGTTTTTACTAGCACATTAATCTCCAGGTGCAGAGAAAGTCAAGAAACTTGTTAAAATTCTCTAGTCCTCACACAAGGTTGCCTCAGGAAACATGGTAAATAGTACAGTACTGGCTCCTCAAGATAGCACCTAAACACATCAACTTCAAAGAAAGGCTGTCTAGACAAAAATACGGATTCTACTTTCAGTGAGTTGGCCTAGAAAATAAAGAGAACTTTATGTTACAGGGCTCTTTCTTTCTGAAATGCAACACTCCATGAATAGCAAGTTCATGACGCAGAATTTAGAGACACAGGAGATGCTTGATATTTGAGATTGTGTCCCTAGTCCCTTGCAGAGAGTACCAGGTCGTCCAGGGAGACGACTTGCACACTAGGAGGATAAGTGAAGAAAAGAGACACAATGAAATGTGCCTGTTAGGCCAGTGACTAGCTCCTTTCACAAGCTTCACCTCACATCCCCAATTCAACCACCCCGACAATTCTTTTCTCCTAGAAGTCCCCCATCCCATGGCTTTTCAGGTAACTACTACCATTTTTCTTGCCACCCTTTTGTCTCCTTTAGTTGCCTTTCCTGGCTCCAGTTTTTGAGTCTACCTTGTAAGGAGAGATTTCTCCAAGGCTTATTCCTGATGTCTCAGTTCTTCTCTGTATATACGGTCTCCCTTGAGGAGACAGACAGGTGGCATGGAAAAAAATCACAGGCTTTATAGCCAGACATACCCAAACAGAAGTCAGCACTCCAGATTGGCTAAGTAGTCAACCAAATCAACCCCCCTGAATTTCTTCTCCCTCATTTGGAAATAATCATACTCTGAAGGCGGTTATGAGACGTAAGTGAGCTTTAACTATAACACATGTAAACTGCACAATACCTAGTAGGCACTCCACAAAGTCTAATGCCTAACTCTCGAAGCTCTCACTCAGTATCCTGACTTCAACTGTCTGTCACACCATAAATCTGGGAAGGCCATGGAACGAAAGCTTGGAATGGAAAGCAATGGTCAAAGACAAGGGCATATAGTATGGGAGTAGAGGGAGAGGAAGGAAAGCCATGTAGATTTTAGAAACAGAGAATGCAATTTGGGAATGACTTAGTCTCTGACATCAGTAGTATTTAATGATTCTCAGAAACCAAGCAACATCTGAGGCTGAAGAGTGTCCAGGAAATGGCCCCCTCTTGTTACCTTGGATACTTACACACAGGGCTTGATGACGAATTTATTCAGCCCATGCCAATAGACTTCACTATTTAGCATTCACATATCAAAGCAGCCATGATGCAAAAGTAAGGGACATGAGATAAGCATACAAAACTAACTCACATTTAGAAATGTACCCCATGCTGGTGAAAGGTTAGCACATTTCAGGGATTAGGGAATTAACAAGGGGCATAAATAGCAAGGGTTCTGGAGGGGAACCAAAGTTAGCTCATTTACAGGAGAAAGGGTACCTCAAATCTGAACCAAAGTTAGCTCATTTACAGGAGTGGTTTTCAATATCTACTTTAATCCATGTTCTTTTTGAAGAATTATAAATATGTCTTAGTTGCTCTGATGTTACTTGGAATTTCAATATAAATAAAATAATAAGACTAAAAAAATCAAAACAGTGGGCCAAAGATCTGCCACACTTGACCATAAGTAGAGGACAAACAATTCTTCTAAAAGGGTTTGTAAAACTTTCACTTGAGACTTACTATTTCATGGTTAATAATCTCAATATTCATAGACACCTTAGAATTACATCCCTTGCATAAATTTGACAACAGTGATTCCTAAAGGAGCTCTGAAACAAAAGATACCATGTTTCTGAACACATGTCAACTGATTTAAGAGGTGTCAAATCAAATGGTAAAACTGATTAGATCATTCATTGTTAATTGGCTGAGGAAAAATGTTAAGAAAAGGAACCAATATCTGATATGCTTTCTAATATTATATTACTTTGAGCAAATTGAACAAGTATACATACAAGTGCCATGCTCTGTATGAAGCAGAAAACTCTGCCTCACAGTATCAGGTCATACTTGTAATCCTGAAAATCGTATGCAATGCTACTCGAAAACTAATTATTACTAGGTTAGTTGGATAAAGTTATTATTTTTCTAAAAGCAAATGGGTTGAAGCATGACTGCAAACCAATTTCAGCTCTAAAAGCTACCATGGAGCACACAGCACCATCGCACTACCTAACACATTCTACTAAAGTTGACTATAACATGAAATACTGCTGTATTGCTAATGATATTACAACTTGAAGCTGCCCAGAGAAAGCATTTGCCATTATTTTTTTTTACTGTTAGCATAAAGATAAGCCCAGCTAAGATGCCATCTCTATTTTTTTCTTGCTCTTGAATTAACTATACCTTCTCTGAAATACACTTCCATGTTGCTCTGGTCCATAAATATTGGGGAAATTCAATACTAATTAAATGCATTAATAAATCTTACATTGGAGCATTTGGTGGCTGGCATAGTCATAAATCTGAAAACCCAACCAAAAGTACATGATCCCTCAACTAGGATGCTGTTACATCTTTTGAAGAAAAAAATTTTTTAAATTTAGGATCATCAAATTAGAGAATGAAACAGTCATTTAATCCAGGGGTCATCATACATTTTCACAAAGGGCCAGGTGGTAAAAATTTTAGGCTTTATGATTTGTAAGGTCCCTGTTGCAGCTACCGAACTCTGAGGTTGAAACACAAAAGCAGCCATATACTGTATGGAAATGAATGGGCATGGCGGTCTTCTAAAAAATTTTAATGTATGGAAAACGAATTTAATTTCTATATAATTTCCACTTGGGAAATAGTCTTCTTTTTCAAACTTTTTCCCCAACCATTTAAAAACTTAGAAATAATCATTTATTTGTGGGCCCTACAAAACCAGGCAACAGGCCACATTTAGCTTAAAGGGTTTAGCACGTCATCTAAAGGACTGAAGTAGGAAAAGACCTAGATGGGTAGCTAGGCAGAGAGCAGATGCTTTCTCACTTCGAAGATCTGCAATACATTTTTTAGCTGCAGAAAAATCTAAAGATTTGGCACATATTAAAAAATGCACATATTTTGTGAGTAATGTAAAATATTAGTCAGGAAAATAAATTCATTTCCTTTCCCCAACATGATCCTCACCACATGTTCTCTATCTCAGGGAAATCTCCATGCCCAGTCCTTCAATTAGATATTATCTTTGACTCCTTTCTCTCTCTTAAACCTCTCATCCAATGAGTCACTCACTCCTACCACTTCTTCCTCTTGAATAACATACAGAACTCTCTACAATGCACTACACTGATCGGGGCCACCATCACCTCAAGCTTACATTACTGTAACAGCCTTTTCACTGGTCTCCACACCTTTGTGCTTACCTAACTCCAGTCCAATTTCTTCACTGCAGCTGGAGCTTTGTCATTCTCCACCTCAGATCTGGTCGTCTTCACTTTTCCACAGATGCCAAAGGCTTCCTACTGTCCTCAGGATAAAACACAAACTCCTTATCACGACTTGCAAGGTCCTTCATAAGCAAATGCTTTACTAAGCATCCATCCTTACCTTGCACAATATTTAATGAAACAGAACTACTAAATGTGGGAAATGATGGAGATGCCAGCAGCTTCTCATTCATCCACAGAGGTACCCATGTCCCAGGGGAATGCAGAAGGTGAAGAAGATACAAATCTGTCCAACATGCAGAAGCATCAGGAAGAAACACCTTTACCAGCCCTGACGGCTGCAAAGAATATGGAGCATTGTGTGGGAATGGAAGGTTCTGGCAACACTAAGTCCTGGAGTGAGTTTTTCTGGGTTCACACTGGTTGAACAACATCCATTTTCCTTATTTAAAAAATGAGAAAGGGTACCTATGGTCCAATTCCAAATTGACATAAAGCACTGTGGCATCACAGATGAGGGGTCTCGTAAAATTAAAAGGTAATTGATGAGACTACTCCAGAAGATGGCGGAGGAGTAAGACGTGGAGATCACCTTCCTCCCCACAAATACATCAAAAATACATCTACAGGGCTTCCCTGGTGGCGCAGTGGTTGAGAGTCTGCCTGCTAATGCAGGGGACGCGGGTTCGAGCCCTGGTCTGGGAAGATCCCACATGCCGCGGAGCAGCTGGGCCCGTGAGCCACAATTGCTGAGCCTGCGCGTCTGGAGCCTGTGCCCCGCGACGGGAGGGGCCGCGATAGAGAAAGGCCCGCGCACCGCGATGAAGAGCGGTCCCCGCACCGCGATGAAGAGTGGCCCCCGCTTGCCGCAACTGGAGAAAGCCCTCGCACGAACCGAAGACTCAACACAGCCAAAAATAAATAAATAAATAAATAAATAAAAAAAAAAAAAAAAAAAAAAAAAAAAAATACATCTACATGTGGAACAACTCCTACAGAACACCTGCTGAACGCTGGCAGAAGACCTCAGACTTCCCAAAAGACGAGGAACTCCCCACATAACTGGATAGGGCAAAAGAAAAAACAGAGGCAAAAGAATAGGAATGGGACCTGCCCTTCTGGGAGGGAGCTGTGAAGGAGGAAAAGTTTCCACACACCAGGAAGCCCCTTCGCTGGTGGAGACGGGGCAGGGGGAAGCTTCGGAGCCACAGAGACAGCGCAGCCACAGGGGTGCGGAGGGCAAAGCAGAGAGATTCCCGCACGGAGGCTCGGCGCCGAGCAGCACTCACCAGCCCGAGAGGCTTGTCTGCTCCCCCGCCGGGGCGGGCGGGGCTGGGAGCTGAGGCTCAGGTTTCGCAGGGAGAGGACTGGGGCTGGCGGCGTGAACACAGCCTGAAGGGGGCTAGTGCACCACAACTAGCTGGGAGGGAGTCCAGGAAAAAGTCTGTACCTGACTAAGAGGCAAGAGACCATTGTTTCCGGGTGCGTGAGGAGAGGGGATTCAGAGCACCACCTAAACGAGCTCCAGAGACAGGCGCGAGCCGCGGCTATCAATGCAGACACCAGAGACGGGCATTAAAGGCTAAGGCTGCTGCTACAGCCACCAAGAAGCCTGTGTGCAAGCACAGGTCACTATCAACAACACCCCAGGAGCCTGTGCAGCCTGCTACTGCCAGGGTCCCGTGACCCAGGGACAACTTACCCGGGAGAACGCATGGCGCGCCTCAGGCTACTAGCAACGTCACGCCGGCCTCTGCCGCGCAGGCTCGCCCCGCCTCCTCCGTACCGCTCCCTCCCCCCGGCCTGAGTGAACGAGAGCCGCCGAAGCAGCTGCTTCTTTAACCCCGTCCTGTCTGGGTGGGAACAGACGCCCTCAGGCGACCTACACGCAGAGGTGGGGCCAAATCCACAGCTGAGCCCCGGGAGCTGTGCGGACAAAGAAGAGAAGGGGAAATTTCTCCCAGCAGCCTCAGAAGCAGTGGATTAAATGCCCACAATCAACTTGAGGTACCCTGCATCTGTGGAATATTTAATAGACAACAAATCAACCTAAAATTGATGAGGTGGATTTTGGGAGCAACTGTACACTTGGGGTTTGCTATCTGCGACTGACTTCTTTCTGAAATTTATGTTTATCTTAGTATAGCTTTTAGCTCTTGTTATCATTGATAGATTTGTTTATTGGTTTGGTTGGTCTCTTCTTTTTTTTATTACTTTAAATTTTTTTTTATTTTAATAATTTTTTTATTTTAATTATATTACTTTATTTTATTATATTTTATTTTTTATTATCTTTTTTCTTTCTTTTTTCCTCCCTTTTTTTCTGACCCATGTGGCTGACAGAGTATTGGTGCTCCGGCCTGGTGTCAGGCCTGAGCCTCTGAGGTGGGAGAGCCGAGTTCAGGACATTGGACCACCAGAGACCTCCTAGCCCCATGTAATATCAACTGGTGAGAGGTTTCCCAGAGATCTCCATCTCAATGCTAAGACCCAGCTCCAACCAACATCCAGGAAGCTCCAGTGCTGGACACCACATGCCAAACAACTAGCAAGACAGGAACACAAACCCACCCATTAACAGAGAGGCTGCCTAAAATCATAATAAGTTCACAGACACCCCAAAACACACTACTGGAAGTGGTCCTGCCCACCAGAAAGACAAGATCCAGCCTCATCCACCAGAACACAAGCACCAGTCCCCTCCACCAGGAAGCCTACACAGCCCACTGAACCAACCTTACCCACTGGGGGCAGACACCAAAAACAACAGGAACTACGAACCTGCAGCCTGCAAAAAGGAGACCCCAAACACAGTAAGTTAAGCAAAATGGGAAGACAGAGAAATATGCACCAGATGAAGGAGCAAGGTAAAAACCCACCAGACCAAACAAATGAAGAGGAAATAGGCAGTCTACCTGAAAAAGAATTCAGAGTAATGATAGTAAAGATGATCCAAAATCTTGGAAATAGAATGGAGAAAATACAAGAAACGTTTAACAAATACCTAGATGAACTAAAGAGCAAAGAAAAAATGATGAACAACACAATAAATGAAATTAAAATTTCTCTAGAAGGAATCAGTTGCAGAATAACTGATGAAGAAGAATGGATAGGTGACCTGGAAGATAAAATAGTAAAATAACTACCACAGAGCAGAATAAAGAAAAAAGAATGAAAAGAATTGAGGACAGTTTCAGAGGCCTCGGGGACAACATTAAAGGCACCAACATTCGAATTATAGGGGTTCCAGAAGAAGAAGAGAAAAAGAAAGGATCTGAGAAAATATTTGAAAAGATTATGGTTGAAAACTTCCCTAACATGGGACAGGAAATAATCAAGTCCAGGAAGCGCAAAGAGTGCCATACAGATTAAATCAAAGGAGAAACAAACCAAGAAAAATATTAACTCTCAAAAATTAAATACAAAGAAAAGTTATTAAAAGCAGCAAGGGAAAAGCAAGAAATAACATACAAGGAAATCCCCATAAGGTTAACAGCTGATCTTTCAGCAGAAACTCTGCAAGCCAGAAGGGAGTGGCAGGACATATTTAAAACGATAAACGGTAAAAACATACAACCAAGATTACTCCTCCTACCAAGGATCTCATTCAGATTCAACGGAGCAATTAAAACCTTTACAGACAAGGAAAAGTTAAGAGAATTCAGCACCACCAGACCAGCTTTACAACAAATGCTAAAGGAACTTCTCTAGACAGGAAACACAAGAGAAGGAAAAGATCTACAAAAACAAACCCAAAACAATTAAGAAAATGGTAACAGGAACATACATATTGATAATTACCTTAAATGTAAATGGTTTAAATACTCCAACCAAAAGACACAGAATGGCTGAATGGACTTGAAAACAAGAACCATATATATGCTGTCTACAAGAGACCCACTTCAGACCTAGGGACACATACAGACTGAAAGTGAGGCGATGGAAAAAGATAGTCCATGCAAATGGAAATCAAAAGAAAGCTGGAGTAGCAATTCTCATAACAGACAAAATAGACTTTAAAATAAAGACTATTACAAGAGACAAAGAAGGACATTACATAATGATCAAGGCATCAATCCAAGAGGAAGAGATAAAAATTCTAAATATTTATGCACCCAACATAGGAGCACCTCAATACATAAGGCAAATGCTAACAGTCATAAAAGGGGAAATCGACAGTAACACAATCATAGTAGGGGACTTTAACACCCCACTTTCACCAATAGACAGATCATCCAAAATGTAAATAAATAAGGAAACACAAGCTGTAAATGACATATTAAACAAGATGGACTTAATTGATATTTATAGGGCATTCCATCCAAAAACAACAGAATACATTTTCTTCTCAAGTGCTCATGGAACATTCTCCAGGATAGATCATATCTTGGGTCATAAATCAAGCCTTGGTAAATTTCAGAAAATTGAAATCGTATCAAGTATCTTTTCCAACCACAACACTGTGAGACTAGATATCAATCACAGGAAAAAAGTGTAAAAAATACAAACACATGGGGGCCAAACAATATGCTGTTAAATAACCAAGAGATCAATGAAGAAATCAAAGAAGAAATCAAAAAATACCTAGACACAAATGACGATGAAAACATGATGACCCAAATCCTATGGGATGCAGCAAAAGCAGTACTAAGTGGGAAGTTTATAGCAATACATTTCTACCTCAAGAAACAAGAAATATCTCAAATAAACAACCTAACCTTACACCTAAAGCACTTAGAGAAAGAACAAAAAAAAGCCCAAAGTTAGGAGAAGGAAAGAAATCATAAAGATCAAATCAGAAATAAATGAAAAAGAAATGAAGGAAACAATAGCAAAGATCAATAAAACTAAAAGCTGGTTCTTTGAGAAGATAAACAAAATTGATAAACCACTAGCCAGACTCATCAAGAAAAAAGGAAGACTCAAATCAACAGAATTAGATATTAAAAAGAAGAAGTAACAACTGACACTGCAGAAATACAAAGGATCATGAGAGATTACTACAAGCACCTATGTGCCAATAAAATGGACAACCTGGAAGAAATTTACAATTGCTTAGAAAAGCACAACCTTCCAAGACGGAACCAGGAAGAAACAGAAAATATAAACAGACCAATCACAAGCACTGAAATTGAAAGTGTGATTAAAAATCTTCCAACAAACAAAAGCCCAGGACCAGATGGCTTCACAGGTGAATTCATCACACATTTAGAGAAGAGCTAACACCTATACTTCTCAAACTCTTACAAAATATAGCAGAGGGAAGAACACTCCCAAACTCATTCTACAGGGCCACCCACATTGAAACAAAAACCAGACAAAGATGTCACAAAAAAAAAGAAAACTACAGGCCAATATCACTGATGAACATAGATGCAAAAATCCTCAACAAAATACTAGCAAACAGAATCCAACAGCACATTAAAAGGATCATACACCATGATCAAGTGGGGTTTACCCCAGAAATGCAAGGATTCTTCCATATATGAAAATCAATCAATGTGATACACCATATTAACAAATTGAAGGATAAAAACCATATGATCATCTCAATAGATGCAGAGAAAGCTTTCAACAAAATTCAACACCCATTTATGATAAAAACTCTCCAGAAAATAGGCATACGGGGAACTTACCTCAACATAATAAAGGCCATATATGACAAACCCACAGCCAACATTGTCCTCAATGGTGAAAAACTGAAACCATTTCCTCTAAAATCAGGAACAAGACAAGGATGCCCACTCTTACTACTATTATTCAAAATAGATTTGGAAGTTTTAGCCACAGCAATCAGAGAAGAAAGAGAAATAAAAGGAATCCAAATCAGAAAAGAAGAAGTAAAGCTGTCACTGTTTGCAGATGACATGATACTATACACAGAGAATCCTAATGATGCTACCAGAAAACTACTGGAGCTAATCAAAGAATTTGGTAAAGTAGCAGGATACAAAATTAATGCACAGAAATCTCTTGCATTCCTATACACTAGTGATGAAAAATCTGAAAGAGAAGTTAAGGAAACACTCCCATTTACCACTGCAACAAAAAGACTAAAATACCTAGGAGTAAACCACCTAGGAGACAAAAGATCTGTATGCAGAAAACTATAAGACACTGATGAAAGAAATTAACGATGATACAAACAGATGGAGAGATATAACATTTTCTTGGACTGGAAGAATCAACATTGTGAAAGTGACTATACTACGCAAAGCAATCTACAGATTCATTGCAACCCCTATCAAACTACCAATGGCACTTTTCACAGAACTAGAACAAAAAATTTTCACAATTAGTAAGGAAACACAAAAGACCCCCAATAGCCAAAGCAATCTTGAGAAAGAAAAACGGAGCTGGAGGAATCAGGCTCCCTGACTCCAGACTATACTACAAAGGTACAGTAAACAAGACAATATGGTACTGGCACAAAAACACAAATATAGATCAATGGAACAGGATAGAAAGCCCAGAGATAAACCCACACACATATGGTCACCTTATCTTTGATAAAGGAAGGAAGAATATACAATGGAGAAAAGATAGCCTCTTCAATAAGTGGTGCTGGGAAAACTGGACAGCTACGTGTAAAAGAATGAAATTAGAACACTCCCTAACACCATACACAAAAATAAACTCAGAATGGATTAAAGACCTAAATGTGAGGCCAGACACTATAAAACTCTTAGAGGAAAACATAGGAAGAACACTCTATGACATAAATCACAGCAAGATCCTTTTTGACCCAGCTCCTACAGAAATGGAAATAAAAACAAAAATAAACAAATGGGACCTAATGAAACTTCAAAACTTTTGCACAGCAAAGGAAACCATAAACAAGACGAAAAGACAACCCTCAGAATGGGAGAAAATATTTGCAAACGAAGCAACTGACAAAGGATTAATCTCCAAAATATACAAGCAGCTCATGCAGCTCAATATCAGAAAAACAAACAACCCAATCCAAAAATGGGCAGAGGACCTACATAGACATTTCTCCAAAGAAGATATACAGATTGCCAACAAACACATGAAAGGATGCTCAACATCACTAATCATTAGAGAAAAGCAAATCAAAACCACAATGATGTATCACCTCACAATGCTCAGAATGGCCATCATCAAAAAATCTACAAACAGTAAATGCTGGAGAGGGTGTGGAGAAAGGGAACCCTCTTGCACTGGTGGTGGGAATGCAAATTGATACAGCCACTATGGAGAACAGTATGGAGGTTCCTTAAAAAACTAAAAGTAGAACTACCATACGACCCAGCAATCCTACTACTGGGCATATACTCTGAGGAAACCATAATTCAAGAAGAGTCATGTACCACAATGTTCATTGCAGCACTATTTACAATAGCCAGGACTTGGAAGCAACCTAAGTGTCCATCGACAGATGAATGGATAAAGAAGATGTGGCACATATATACAATGGAATATTACTCAGCCATAAAAAGAAATGAAGTTGAGCTATTTGTAGTGAGGTGGATGGACTTAGAGTCTGTCATACAGAGTGAAGTAAGTCAGAAAGAGAAAAACAAATACCATATGCTAACACATATATCTGGAATCTAAAAAAGGAAAAAAAATGGTTCTGATGAATTTAGGGGCAGGACAGAAATAAAGACACAGATGTAGAGAATGGACTTGAGGACACAGGGAGGGAGAAGGGTAAGCCTGGATGAAGTGAGAGAGTGGCATGGACATATATACACTACCAAATGTAAAATAGACAGCTAGTGCAAAGCGGCTGCATCGCATGAGGCGATCAGGTCTGTGCTTTGTGACCACCTAAAGGGGTTGGATAGGGAGGGATGGAGGGAGATGCAAGAGGGAGGGGATATGGGGATATATGTATACATATAGCTGATTTACTTTGTTATACAGCAGAAACTAACACACCATTGTAAAGCAATTATACTCCAATAAAGATGTTAAAAAACAAAGTTAAATTAAAAAAATATAATTGATGAAATTACATGTAAAATCGGGGTTATGTTAAGAAAAAGAAAGGAACAAAAGGCTGACTTAGTTCAGCGTGCTCCCTGGAATTGTGAACTTTTTACATTATTTTCTCTGGCTTGCTCAGCTGTAAATATTTAACTCTGGTGTTAAAAAAAGAACAAACATTAAGTCAGAGAAGCTACTAATGGGAAGTGAGGAAAAACTCAAGTGATAGATAAAATAAACAATGGCTACAAGCGAACCGTGATGAGAGCGGGGCATGATCAAGGGGACACAGCCCAGAAGTACCGGGAAGGGAAGGGACGTTCTTTCCAGTCAGTATTAAATTCGGTCAACTCTGTTTAGTCTCCATATTTAATTGACTCTTCTTATCTAAAGGGTTGTTCATACGGCATCCGTAAAGTGTAGGAGAAAGAATTTGTGTTTGGAGACTGACTCAGTCAATAACTGTCACCCAAGAGATAACAAACGTTGGCCAGGATGTGAAGAAAGGGGAATCCCTTGTGCACTGTTGGTGGGAATATGAATTGGTACAGCCACTATGGAAAACAGTTCGGAGGTTCCTCAAAAAATTAAGAAATGGAACTACCGTAGGATGTAGAAATCCCATATCTCAGTGTATATCTGAAGGAAATGAAATAACTATCTTGAAGAGATATCTGCACCCTCACATTCATTGCAGCATTATTTATAACAGCCAAGACATGAAAACAACCTAAGTGTCCACTGATGGATGAATAAAGAAAATGTGATATATATGATATGTGTTATATATGTGAACAATGTAATATTATCCAGCCATTAAAAAAAGAAGGAAATCCTGACACTTTTCAACAGCATGGATGGACCTTGAAGACATTATCTAAGTGAAATAAGTCAGTCAGAAAAAGACAAATACTATATAATTTCACTTATAAGTAGAATATTAAAAATACCAAACTGATGGAAACAGAGAGTAGACTGGTGATTACCAGGGGCAGTAGGATTGGGGAAAAGTATAAAAATGTCCAGTTATAATATGAATAAGTTCTGGGGACCTAATGTACAGCACAGTGATTATAGTTAATAATACCATATTGTAGACATGAAAGCTGATAAGAAAATGGATCTTAAAAGTTCTTAGCACACACAGAAAAATGTTAACTATGTGAGGTGATAGATGTGTTAACTAGCCTTATTGTAGTAATCATTTTGCAATATATACTTATATAAATAATCATGTACACTGTAAAAGTTATGAAAAAGAATGTATATATATGTATAACTGAATCACTTGGCTGTACAGTAGAAATTAATACAACATTATAAATCAACTATACTTCAATAAAATAATTTTAAAAAAAATAACTGTCACCTAGATGAAGGCATAAAACTCACCTCAATTTCTGACCACCAGGACCTCCATGACAAGGTGCCCACCTGCCTTGCACACCTTCATTCTGGTCAGTGTCTGATTCATACTTTATGTCCCAGAAACACCAAACTGCCTATAACCCTCCGCCCACCCATCATAGTGCTCGGTGGTTGCCTTCCTCCTATTCCTACTCTTCCTTTATTCTGCGTCAGAGGTCCTTCTGCATCAGGGAATCCAGCTCATCTGTGCCCTCATCACAACCTGCCTGGGCTTCCTTATCATTGTACTTGGTTTGCTCCTTTCACAAACATTTAGCAAGTGCCTATTCTGTGGCTGGCTCCGTTCTAGTCTATGGGTATTCAGCATAAGAATTCAATATCTTTGGGTCTTTGCACATTATTATGCCTTCAGCTCCTTGAAGATAAGAAAGCTGGATTATGTATCTTTGTATTTTTCTCTATATAATAAGAACTCAATACTGTTCCCTGAATGGAGAAGCAGATTATTAATGAATAAAGAGCTATGCATAGAAGTGTTAGTTTGATCATGTAGTTAAGTACCTGGGAGGCTGAAAGTCAAAATCTGTCCTGGAGCTTGAGCTTGATAAAAAGATTCTTCTTGAATCTCAGACAAGATATTTATCACTGGATAGAACAGAAGAAACTTGTTAAAAATGCTGTTTCACATATAATAAAACAATTCCATTTAGATATAGAGGACAGAATAAAATGAAGCTCCAGTGCAAGTCTCCAAATTGTATAATAGTACTCAGTCTTGCCTGAGAGTGAATATTTAGAGAGGCAAATCTCCTATTGAGATTGCTGCTTGAATATCTGAATAATGGCCCTGTGTATTTTTTTGACCACGGTGATTTTTCAAAAATATTACTTATTTATTTTCCCTTTGTTTCGTTTTATGACTAGTATTGCCACAGCATTGTTTTTTTTCATCATTTTTTTATTGAGGTAACATTGCTTTATAACATTTTATAAGTTGCATGTGTACAACATTATAATTTGACTTCTATATACACTGTAGAGTCCTCACCACCAAATTTTAGTTTCCATCTGTCACAAAACAGTTGACCCCTTTACCCATTTTGCCCTCTCCCTACCCCCCTTCTTTTGTAGTAACCACTAATCTGTTCTCCGTTTCTGTGTTTGTTTTTGTTTTGTTTTAGTATTCCACAAAGGAGTGAAATCATATGGTATTTGTCTTTCTTTGTCTGACTTATTTCACCTAGCATAAGTGAAATCATTGTTCCTGAAGATCCATCCATGTTGTCACAAATGGCAAGATGTCATCTTTTTTTTAATGGCTGAGTAGTATTCCATTGGATGGATGGATGGATAGATAGATGATAGATAGATAGATAGATAGCACATCTTCTTTATCCATTCATCCGCTGATGGGCAATTAGGTTGTTTCCATATCTTGGCTATTGTAAATAATGCTGTGATGAACACAGATGTATATATCTTTTCAAATTAGTCTTTTCATATTCTTTGGATAAATACCCAGAAGGGGACTGGCTGGATTAATGACCGTGCAGTAATGACCGTGGTGATTTTCATATAGAAAAACATGGCATCCTCCACAAGAGTACCCCAACCTATATTGTGCCTTTCTAAGAAGCTCAAAATCCATACAGTTATCAATTTATCATTAATTAAGGCTCCCACACCCACTCTAAGAAAGTTGATTATAGTGAAAAGCCATCATATACATGTTTAAGAGAGACAGAGAAAAAATATGGGAGAGATGGGCATTGTTGCCTCAGCTCCACGTACAGAATCATGTACCAGATTGAAGGAAATAATCTCCATATCCATTTTATCTCAGTTATGTACATTCTTTATGACTAGAAGCATGCAAGTGCATGATTTGATCTATTTGGGGATTAGTTCATTAATGCCAGGGCTAATACACTTAATTCTGTTCTAGTTTGATAATGATGAGAGGTTCATAAAAACAATGAAAAGCAACAACCAGGTACTGAATTCTTCCAAGGCACACTGATGAACACCGTACAGAGAATTGTATAACCAATCACATCTAGGTTACTGAGACAGAATGTCATCTGATAAGGAGAGAGAACTGATAAATCAGACTATATAACATTTCATGTATGCTTCTCAGATTGGAGATTTTCAGTTTTGCATAATAGTTTTAAATTTGAGTTTTGAATATTTAATATGAAAAGTCATTTGGGTAATAGGGCCACTGGTAGTGCCTTCATCAAAGTAATATGCTCCCTGTCCCCCTCTATCTAGGAAAGGGATTGATTTCCTTATCCTGGAACTTTGGAGAACAAATTCAGAGTGGATAGAGGGAGTCAACCTATGGTCTGATCTGTCAAACCAATCTCATTCATCAATTTAGCCAAAATTTTGCACTGTTCTGAAAGAAGGTATTGTACTCTAAAAAAATTCTATGCATATACTTATAATGAGCAAAATCAGAAATAAAATTTACCGATCTCCTTAACATGATGAGAAGCTTTCCATGCTTTAGTTTAATTTGGTTTTGAATGTGAACAGCTAAAATATAAACACTGTGGCTGAAAAAAAAAAATGATATTCCATAAAGAAGCCATGAATCCCCAACTCTATGCTGTAATTGTTTTGCCAGGAACATAAGAATTTGTGAATATCATGGATCACTTAACAGCAGCTGGAATCAAGTGTCAGTGGTCCCTCAAATGGCAAAGCATCCTTCAGCCATGATGTTCTTTGTTAATATGAGTGGATTCTAGATTCAGGCTCCCACTTAACTCTTGCTAACTCTGTGATAGAGGGCAGGTACTTAGCCTCTCAAACGGTGTTTCTTGTTTTGTAAAATGATAACAATAGTATATTATATCTGTTACAAAAATTAACTGAGATAATCTATATAAAGTTCTCATCAGAGAACCTAATATATAGCAAGCATCCTCGAAATATTAGTAAATGTTTTATGTTACTGCTAATGGACGCTGAATTTTTTTTTAAAAAAAAACCCTCTCTTCACTAATAAATCAGAATCTTTTTAAACAAGAAATAAAAATGTAATTGTAGTTAAAAAAATTAAATTTCAACAAGTTAAAAAACAAAACTGGGCTCTCAAAATTATCCCTCGTCAAGTCAGATGTTTAAAGGAAAAATAAACACTGAATCAAACAGCAAGCAGGAATTTCTATACATTTTTCAATCACATTTTTACTTCAATAGAAAAATGCATCCTGATCAGTCTTTGAGAGGTCAGTTTTTGGTGTCATGGAGAAAATATCTGAGGAGAATCAGGAAAACTGGACTGTAGTCATCATGCTATGTCTATTCCCATCAGACAGGCCACTTCCTCTACTCCTTCACATGTGTACAAAGGGCGGCTTGTAATGGACCATAAAGGTCCAACTTGGCTGTAAAACCTTTAATTGATGATTCTAGAAGCTTCTGATACCTTCCTACCCAGAGTCACTGCAACATAATTTGTGATTGCAATATGTCTGAGTAAACATTCAAATGGAGTAAACATTCAAATGGTCTAACAAAGGTGACCTCAGAGCTGCAGCGAGCCAAGTGGCATGCAGAGTTTTCAGGTCAAGAAACCAGAAAAAGAAATTCTGGAGTAGGCCATACAAACTGGGGTTCTCATCACAACACCTTTGAGCATTTTTGAGTGGAAAAAAGACAGCTGGCGGAGATTATGGAAGATGCATTTCAAACTAGCTACAGCATCAAAAAGCTTCATCTTGATCTTAGGTGGGTGGCAGAGCCCATTACCCTTAGGACATTCTAATAAAACTTGCACAACTGAATTCTAAACATCAAACAAGAAGAGTCCTTTAAATCCCTTATATCTTCTATTATTTTAACATGATTACAAAAACACTATCTGTCCATATTCTGTTGGACGATCTTTCTATTCCTTTTCCTCCCACTCTCCCTCCTTGCCATCTTTGCCTGTGAAGGCCTATCTCCTCTGACTCTGCCCCCAGTGGAAATAAAGAACATAGCTTTCCTGAAGAGTTCCTTGCATAACCACCCAAATTCATTTTTAAATCAGGGTTTAGCAAATAAATCAACTAACATTCATTAATTTGTAGCCTTTCATTCTTTCTATTATTCATTCATTCATTCATTCAGGATTTACTTAAAACCTACTGTGTCCATGGTCATATGACGGGTGCTAGGGAAGATGAATACAACTCCATTAACAAGTTCACAAGCCAGAATAGGAGACAGAAATGCACAGGATTAATTACAAGATAGCCTGATTGGTGCTACAATAAATATGCATAGAAGGTGGGTATGTGATGGAGGCAATAATCCGCTCTGCAGAGGGCTGAAGAAGACAGTGAAGAGGTGACAGACTCTACGACTCTTGAAAGTCTGGAGCATCTTTAAGAATAATCTGAATTATTGCTCTCTTTGAAAACAGTGGAGCTGACTTAGATGTGTCCAGCATTACATTTTACCTAGAACTGCGATCTATGTTTAATATGCACAGCACATAGAGAAATGAGACTTACCAGGCCTGAGCATGCAGGGAGGAGATACTCTTCATCTATAACCTCCTATTATAGAAAATGAGGTTACATGTACTCAAGTAACTACTCTGTAAAGATAATGATATTATATTCACTATTACCTAAACGTAGGCTGAATATTAAAGGGAAGAAAACCATAAAAAGTTTTTACTAACCTAGACACCTGCATGGTATATTTTTCCCATTTCTCTAATACCTTCTACACTCTACTCTATGAGGCAATATAATTGAAATAACAAGTAGGTTTACTGTAACAGAAATGTTTGCTTCAAACTCACAGTAGGCAAAGACCAAATTCTAGTCATATAAAGAGTTGGTGTAGCTTATAGAAATAAATTACATATTTTGAGGATGAAAGACTAAATGCCCTCTTGTCTCTAATTTTATTTTTTTATTTTTTATTTTTTTTAAACTTTTTTTTTTTTTAATAGCTACTTTATTTATTTATTTATATTTATTTTTTTTTGGCTGTGTTGGGTCTTCGGTTCGTGCGAGGGCTTTCTCTGGTTACGGCAAGTGGGGGCCACTCTTCATCGCGGTGCGGGGACCGCTCTTCATCGTGGTGCGCGGGCCTTTCACTATCGCGGCCCCTCCCGTTGCGGGGCACAGGCTCCAGACACGCAGGCTCAGTAGTTGTGGCTCACGGGCCCAGCTGCTCCGTGGCATGTGGGATCTTCCCAGACCAGGGTTCGAACCCGTGTCCCCTGCATTAGCAGGCAGATTCTCAACCACTGCGCCACCAGGGAAGCACTCTTGTCTCTAATTTTAAAAGAAGATGCTAAGTTCTACACTTAGTGAAATAAACGCATGAAATTCTTTTCCTGAATTGTACAAATTTTTCTGAAAGGTATTATAATACCAAAAGTATTAGACATGTTTGGAAATAATAAAATGTATGTGTAACAGACTGCATATGTATAAAGTAAAAAAAATATTAAAAGGAAATAATTATGTTGGCTGTCAGGACCAAAAGGTGGAAGTCAAAGCTGTGAATTAAAATGTTATGAGAACTTCTGTCCTCAAGAGGAGACAGACTAAAAGAGTTGCTATAAAGATATATTGCTTTGGTTGTATTACAGGTATGGCATGCCTGTGTTTGTGATGATGGGTTAATTTTTCCATTTCTATGCTCTTAATAAAACGAACCTAGGGTATTAGACAGCAGAATAGTTACCCTGTCCTCATTGCCACTCAACACCTATTCACAACAAAACAGAAAAGAGGTTGCATTTTTACTTTTTATTGGAAACTTTATGTGGTGGATCCTTTCAACAGTATTTTTGATAACATTTTTAACAACTGAAAATAATAAATGGATTCACTAATAAATGTTTATGACTATCTGAAAGAATTTTGAAAATCTAGAAAATAACACAGTGAAATAACGAATTTTGTGTATATGGTCACTGAATGAAAATTAAATCTCATAGTCCAAGCATAAACATATGGAGTATGGCTAGTCTAAGTGGTTTCTATTTTCACAAAGCAGCGATTTACAATATTGATATTATAATGCAGCTGCCTTGATCAAACATCATTGATACTTCCCTAATGTCTTCAGAATCAAGTTCAAATTCCTTAGATCATTATTAAGACTATTCACATGTTAGGTCTAATCTATTAAAATCTACAGTCCTAGCTTTCCATCCCACCACATCTCTCTTGAACCCCTTTATCCCAGTCCCTGAAAACACCGTGTGTTTCAGTAACCTCAGCCTGGTATAGCCTTGATCTCCTTCAATCCTACCACTGAAATTTTTCATCCTCATTTTAACAATATGTACTGTTGTATCCCAAGTCTGACTTCCATTAAGTAAGTTTGCAATATGCCTGCGTACCCCGACAGGCTGTATATTCCCTAGAGACCGAAGTTATTCACCTCTTTATCATCCAATTGACAAGTACTGTGCTTTACACCTAGTAGGTGCTTAACAAAATGGGCTTAAATAAATTCAGTGAGAATTCATTACCTAACTAACCTTGTTAATCTAGCCAGACTCATGTTCAGCTACTTACTTTGCTATCATTTGGCCAGTCAGCTTCTCAGAATACTCTCATGATCGCAAAGGCCAGGCAGAAAAAACGTATTCAGAATGATTTATTCCTAGAGATGATTCTGAAATACGATTTATATCATTAAGATATAAATATATATCTTAATGATATAAATATTTATATTTATATATAAATATGATTTATATCATTTATATCGTTATATCATTTATATCATTTTGAACAACTGATAAAATCCTTAAGTAGTTTCTCATCATTAAAACTGATTTTTTTTCTACTAGTGTTGACTCCTTTATGTAATATAGGCAAAGCAGAAAAAAGGCAAGTAATCTCATGATAAGTAGTTGTACTGTAAGAAGATTGTGGGTAGGAGTTAGCTTCTCTAAGTAGCAAGCACTGTTTAAATATTGTTCATCAAGCTATGTAAAAACAGACGTTAAGATAAAGGTTTCCACTTATTTTCTAGAAACTCTTAAAGCAATCTTCAAAAGGCAAGCCCACAAATACCAGTAGTGAAAACGGAAATGAAAATATAATATTACAAATCAATATCTAATTTTTACATAGACATAGGGGATAAAGAATGAGTAGATTTTATTGAATGTTTTCAATGATAAGAAATATATATATCTGGTAGGCAAATGTCCAAAAAGAAAAGGTCAGACTTTAGTAATACAAAGATTATCTTAATGAGTCACATTTTTCCCAGAGAAGCACTGTATACTGGTCTATCCATAACATGTTTGGGGACAGGAATACACGTTCTCAGCAATCACCGAGCACAACCATCCTGTAAGAAACGGATGTACTGATGCAAGCTCTTGGCATTGAATAACAAACAAATGTATTCTTGTAAAACTTATGCTTCTCTGGAACTTATTAGTGTAGTTTTCTGTGGGAGGGTGGGGTTGGTAAAGGGAAAAGGGTGATAGAAGACTTTATATTGTAAAGAGACTGTCATTCTAAGGCATAGTCACCTACCCCGGTTTCACATGTAATCTTCAAAGCACACAAAGTCTCTTAAGTCAGAGTCTTGTCCATTCCTACCAGCACCCCTCCCCCATGCCCACAGCTTGGGATCCCATCACTTTAACACAGTGTTGCCATGACAGCAAGGTAACTGGCTTCCTTGCTTAGAGCCTTTCTTGCTCCAATTGCACCCGCACAATGCTGCTAGAATAATCTTTCTAAATTCCTTTTCATTGTGTCTTTCCTCTGCTTAGGAGTCTCTGGTGGGTGTTTTTCACTGATCAGACTAAATGTACGCTTCTCAGACTGGGTATCAGAATCCTCCATTAATCTTTCCCTTCTCCTCCATAAGACCCCTTCTTCCTTCCTGTCTTTAAAACCAAGCTGAGGGGCTTCCCTGGTGGCGCAGTGGTTGAGAATCTGCCTGCTAATGCAGGGGACACGGGCTCGAGCCCTGGTCTGGGAGGATCCCACATGCCGCGGAGCGACTGGGCCCGTGAGCCACAATTACTGAGCCTGCGCGTCTGGAGCCTGTGCTCCGCAACAAGAGAGGCCGCGATAGTGAGAGGCCCGCGCACCGCGATGAAGAATGGCCCCCACTTGCCGCAACTGGAGAAGGCGCTCGCACAGAAACGAGGACCCAACACAGCCATAAATAAAAAAAAAAACAAAACCAAGCTGAATTCATGTCTTTACTGTGTTCTTCCTGCTCAAATGTCCACCCCTTCCCGTTTGAAATCCAGATCATTTCATGCAGCAAAGAACCACCTCGTCTCCCCAGTTAGCCGTCCTGGAGTTATTTCATCCCTTCCTGTTCCTTCTTCCCCAAAGAAATGTTTATTTCCAATGCCCGTAACTTGTCTCTACTGGTTTCCTCAAAATGCCTCACTGCTCCCTATCTAGTCCTTCAGCCAAACTGAAAGCCCCCCAGGCCAGGTGAATGATCTTTTTTGATATCTTACCTGATATCTAGCAGATGCCTGGGTGCTTAGCAAGGACCTATCAAGGAGTAAACAGCTTCTGCTTTGCTATTCCTTCCCTACTTGGTTCCACTTCTCTTACAAGAAAAATGTGAACTTTGACTAGCCGTAACTGTAAAGAAAAAATTTTCTACAACCAAAACAATAAAACTCAGATGAAAATCATCACTTCCGTGTACTTCTCCACTAACGCCTCTCTGCACAAGTGACCAAGTAGCAGAAACTCAGGAGGTAACAAAACTCGGCTCTGTACTTTCCCAGCTTGTGACAGGGAGTTCTAAGAAGCATGAAAATATTCAAGTGGCTGAAGAAACGTTTGTTAAGAAGACCCTGATCATCAGAAGCTGATTATGAGAAAGTTTTTTATATGAAACTCCTTGGCTTTGACTGTTAGGTTCTCAGAGATCATCTGGCCATAAAAGCAGTGCCTGGATTATTTGTTGATTAACTCACTCATCAAGTCAGCCAAGGTTTGTTATACTACACTGCAATATACATAAAATACCGTGTGGCTGTTCTCAGTTGCCTGCACCAAACTCTGTACGAAGTGCTTCAGAAGCATTCGTTCATGGAAGCTTTACAGTAAATCTATGAATTACAGCGTCATTATCACCGACGCCACAGATGATGAAACTGAGGCTTTCAGAGGTTAAATAACTCTCCCAAGGACCCCAGCTAGGAAACGGTGGAGAGAAGGTACAAACCAGAAGCATATAATGAGAAGGTAACTAATTTCTACAAAAGCTTTATGTTAAATATATTTCAGATCTGAACCCTGAACTGCTAGGCTCCCTACTCCAGACTTCTTGAACACAATGTGTGCAGTTCTGTTCTGGAACATAAACCTTTGCAGTACAGAGTTACACTAATCTGTAAATCTGTAAATGTGTCCATTATCCCTAATAGGTAGACAGCAAGCTTTTGGAGGGCAGAGGACATTTTTTCATGGTTGTGATCTGCTCAGAATGTAGTACACAGAGAAAGCCCATCCTAAATGTATATAGAATAAAAAGACATGTTTTTGTGTTTACACTGGCACACAGAAGTGTGGCATTCAGATATTTTGAACCTCTATGTACAGGTTGAACCCTCAAAAACTACACTTAGCAATACTGTTCCCTTCCCATTGCTACTAGCATTCTAAATGCCCAGTATTGGCTGTCAGATAGAACATTTAAACATTTTAAAAAGTTTAAATACCTATCAATTTGGATTGCAGTCTTACTATCACATGGTGCTGGGATGGTACACAATGTATTCAGTGTGGTCTGGAAAGAGCATTGCATAGCACAAGAAAATGCCTGACTTATTATCCACACAACTATAAATACATTCCAAAGCCTTGTTTTTCACTTTTACCACTGACAATTGATGTGCAGATGGTTTCAATGTCTTATTTACAGTGACATTTTTTCCTCCGTATGTATTCCAGAGCATTCTGCCTTTCAAGTTAGTTTCCATGATTGTTCAGGGTTAGGGCTTCCATTCTATTTTTGATATGAAATTGACCTAGTCAGCTGCTGGCTTCTATGTTATATTCATGCAAATCCCTTCAGTTGGTCTTGATCATGGGGATTTACTTAAGCAATACAATGTACATTATGGCAGATGTGTAGTTAAGGGTCCTCTGGAAGTGTGATCGGCCTATAAGGTGGATTTCTGGGAACACCAAGGGCAGATGTTATTAGTGAGGCAACAAATCTAGATCCTGGAGGGGTAT
Organism: Balaenoptera acutorostrata; assembly: GCF_949987535.1. Lineage (NCBI taxonomy): Eukaryota > Metazoa > Chordata > Mammalia > Artiodactyla > Balaenopteridae > Balaenoptera > Balaenoptera acutorostrata. The sequence goes on from NC_080081.1 coordinate 16,483,658, forward strand.
CATTCTGTGTCCATCTTTCTCCAAACAAAGCCTGCTGGTGTCTGCGATCCGAAAAGGAAGTCTGCATGTCTGAGAACATGTTAGCTGACAATTTCCCCATGTACCTTGATCTTCGCATGTACCTTGCCTCTACAGTTTTACTTCATTGTAACTGTCCCAAATCCTACCTCTATTCACCACTGGGTTTTCGACGTAAAGGAATTAAGAAGACTGCCATGGACTGGGAAGTTTTCTGATTTTATCCGCTACCTTGTGTCATCAAGGATTTTTTTAATCCTTGCTTCAGATTCCTCAAGGGGGAAGTTTCTTTTCTCTTCTCATGTCGATGGGATCACGGTAAACTAAAATGAAATTTCTCTGCTATTTGGGGAAGAGTAAGACTTACCCTTCTGGTATCCGATTTACCAAGGCTGCTAGAAGTATTAAGTGAAGCAAAGTAGCCAAACTAAACAAACTAATAAACTAACCAAAAAAATTTGGTGAAAATTACTTTAGTGACATATGAAACACAATGTCTAAGACAAAAACCAATATTTTATTCAAATCTTACCTTTCATGTGTCACTGGTTTATAAACAACCCTTTAGTTTCAACAACTCCCCATGGGAGAAACTGATTTTAGTCATTAAACCTATCAGTGAAATCAGACTTGAGGATAAACTATGTTATCTACAGCCTCAAACTACATAAACTCAGACCACAGGAAGATTATGTGCCAGTGACTTTCACTCCCAGAACAGAATATGTATTATTAGGATCAAACTAACTAAAGAATCCTATGCAGATTTTCTCTTCCCAGCTACTCAGGGCACGCGATCCATTCTTACTAATGTGTTTACCTTTAACTTTAAAGGATGATCTTATCTGTCTGGACTCACAGCCTTTTCCTCATAAAAGGGTCATGTCCTATCCCCTCCCCCACCCCCAATTACCCATTACCTTTCTGTCTCCATCAAAAATCTGCCTTTGCATGCACTGCCATCTGGGTCTCCCAAGCTAAGGTTCTTCTGGAAAGATTGGGAAGCTTCAGGCACAATATCAGACTCTAGACTGTGCTATACTGAATTGGGTGGAAACAATATTCGACCACTTGTCATTTCTCCAGATCTGCCCTGTGGCCTTATGTTCGTGGGTTGTGGCTCAATGAGAACAAACACATGGGCAGAGGCAAAGCCAATAGCGATATTACACCTCTATGCCACTTTGAGAGCCAGGGCCGTTCCTCCATGCCATACAATATCAAGGGGAGTAAAAGTCGATCGCGTTTTGGACCTCTTTGGTTTAACCCATAGCTTCCTATAATACATATTACTCCATTTAATACATGGGGAAACTGACACATAATAAGCAGCCCAAGATCACACTGCTGGGAATCCATCTCAACTTCTATCATCTTTTTTTTAACTTTTTATTTTATATTGGAGTACAGACAATTCACAATGTTGTGATAGTTCAGGTGCACAGCAAAGGGAATCAGCCATATATATACACGTATCCATTCTCCCCCAAACTCCCCTCCCATCCAGGCTGCCACATAACATTGAGCAGAGTTCCCTGTGCTATACAGTAGGTCCTTGTTGGTTATCCATCTTAAATACAGCAGTGCGTACATGTCGATCCCAAACTCCCTAACTATCCCTTCCCCCCATCCTTGCCCCTGATAACCATAAGTTCTTTCTCTAAGTCTGTGAGTCTGTTTCTGTTTTGTAAATAAGTTCATTTGTATCATTTCTTTTTAGATTCTGCATATAAGGGATATCATACGATATTTCTCTTTCTCTGTCTGACTCACTTCACTCAGTATGACAATCTCTAAGTCCATCCATGATGCTGCCAATGGCATTATTTCATTCTTTTTAATGGCTGAGTAATATTCCATTGTATATATGTACCACATCTGCTTTATCCATTCCTCTGTCGATGGACATTTAGGTTGCTTCCATGTCTTGGCTATTGTAAACAGTGCTGCAATGAACATTGGGGTGCCTGTATCCTTTCGGACCATGTTTTCCTCGGGATATATGCCCAGAAGTGGGATTGCAAGGTCATATGGTAGCTCTATTTTTAGTTTTTTAAGGAATCTCCATACTGTTCTCCATAGTGGCTGTACCAACTTATATTCCCACCAAGAGTGTAGGAGGGTTCCCTTCTCTCAACTCCTATCCTCTTTATAAGGTATTAACTCATTATATCACTTTGAATCCACCTCTCGGTTTGGGTGGCACTTTTCTTGGTATTCTTGCCCTCAGTTCAACATTAAATCACGTATTCTTTCGTACAGTTTCACGTCTCCTATCTGCCACGTATCAGTAGGATATTAGGCAAAGACTCTACTATGATTATGTCCACACCCTCTGCCCCGTAAAAACCCACCATAGCCCAGCAGCCCCTGGAAAATCTCTCTGCCTCTCTCCTTTATTCAGTACTATTATTTTGATAGTGTTTTCATTTCTATAATTTACTTACAGTTAAATAAAATTTGCTCTAAACTTATAGTTCCACATGTCTTTGTCATCAGCACAGTACGTGGCATATTTATTTAATTTAAGATTCTATAACAACTCTGAGAGGCTCAGATTAGTCAGGTAAATGACTCTAGAAGTCAGATCAATTGGCTAATTTTCAAAACCAAGTTTGTCTAATTCCAAAGGCTGTGATCTTTCCCACTGCCTCCTTTCACACCTATTTACATAGAACTTCAGCTGTTTTACTGGGGATCCCAGAACATATTGCATCTCAGGAAATACCTTTTGAGGTCCTGGGGCAGCAAAGATAGACTGGCCAGGAATCTGCCTATGACTCTGCTTCATAGGACCACCAGTAGTGTAATTTGTACCAACATCCCTCCACATCTCATCGAACCCGATTTCACAGACTGAGAGATTCCAGCTCCACAATATTTTTCATAACACATCACGATTTCAACTATATCATCTATTCACTGTTCAAAAAATCCCCGAATTTTTATGCCACACTGTTAGCTAGCATCGATTGACTTAAATACAGAAACTCTTCTCTAGCTCTCAGTAGAGCGGTTTTTGTGAAAAGAAACATAGTCACACTTTAAGTGAGAAAAGAACAATTTCCAAATACAAACTTTGAGAGTTTTTTTTCCTACCAAAATCTTCACCAAAGCTCCGTTTGGCTTTGCCCTTCTTACCCTCAGAATCTCAGCAATGCTTTATCCCTCTCTTTGGGTTGCAGATGAGTTAACAAAAAATTTTAAAGGAGAATAATGGAGGTAAATATCTTTAATTTTCTACCTCATTTCGCCTTCACAAAACATGCGCAAGCTGCGCTTCGCTTTTATTTACTGCTTGCTCCCGCTAGGTAGTAAATTAATACATCTTTTAGCAAGGGAGCTTATTGGGGCATTAGTACTGCCATCCCACTTTAAACTACATGTTCTTAGCGCTTCATTCCCTAGGAGCACACATTAAAATGCTTGGGCAAGACTGAACTTTTGAAGATATTTTGGCAAAACCACCAAACTTCAACTCATTTATCCGTGGGCCTGGGGTTCTTGCTTACCCTTTGTTCACTGTCTTCAGGCCTTCATGGCCTGGCCCCGCTCAAAAATCATTTCCCCTCAACAGCCTGACGCCCTATCTGCTGTTGTACCAATGCATTGAACTTATACCTTTATTACGGCTCCCAGCAAAGATTTGGCTGGAGATATAGTCATGCATGGGTCTGTCAATAATTCTCACCTACTGCCACCACCCTCCACCCCCTTTCCATGTTCACACAGTAGCATCTGGACGTTCTGAGAGCAGTACTTATACATAATTCACTGTGTGTAATCTGTCTTTATTAAAGGTTGGCAGGGTATTCTCAATAATTATTAGATGAATTAAATTTGGAAAAACATCTTGTGTCCCATTCTGAGTCAGTCTGATTACATATTCCATCTAAGGATTCTGTATTTGACAGTGGTGTTCAGTGATATATGTATATAGGAGAATAGTTTTGTTTGTTTGTTTGCTTGTTTTTTGTAAACTTCTAAGGGCACGTTTTGGGTGAAAGAACACTGAACTTCACTGGACTCTCATGGTTCATTAAACAGACTTTAAAAAAATAATATCTGACTTTCTGATCTCTAGCCATTTTTATCATCACAATACCATTCCAGAATAGCAACTTAAATATATCTTAATTCCAGGAAGAAAAGCAACACTTTATGTTCCAATCACCTACTATTTGCCAGGTACTCAGATAAATATTTCAATAAACTTTGCCTAGAATTACTTTCAAAGCCAACATTGACCATCTTTTTTCTTCAATCTAAATTTTTTTTCTTCATTCAAAATCCTTAATATCCAGATTCATAGCATATACTTATCATTTCAGATAATTCCATAAAGATGGCTTTCATATGTATTTGTAAGATTTTAAGACTTGAAGAATGTGTGTTGTGTATATAATAGCAAATTACAAGTGACTTTTTGAATTAAGCTGGATTTTATTCTCCTGACTGATAAGACTTGAGTTAATTTTCACTTATCTTTCACTTATCATGCTATCTGGAATATTGCATAAAACTGTATGTCTTCCATCTTAATTTGCTTTTATCTGTGATGTATAGACACAATGTTTAAATATTTATCATTTTAGTTACTCAAGTTTAAAAATGAATAAGGACTTTATGGAGACTTTATATGGACAAACCTTGTTTCCCTGTCACTTTATAGGTAAATGTGCCCTTTCTGATAACGGATCTCTCTTTCCAACCTGGTTTAAAATAGACATGAATTCCTTAAGGGTATAAATCATGCATTGCATAGAACTTGATTCCATGGTCAATACAAGTGCTTCAGAGGAAATGTTAGGTTAGCGTAATAATCACAAATGTGTTTAGTCTAGCATTAAAAATATTAATATCTCAAGATAATGATAGTCAAAATACTGCTTGCTATGGCAAAGATCAACAAAATTTCCTGGATTCAAAATACTATGAGAGCAAAGATAGTTCTTTCTTCCTAGAAAGAAAAAATAAAATTAAAAAAAAATTACGTCGTTCCCAAAACACTTAATGGTAGAAGTTTTGAACACAAAAGTCTAGTGGTACATCTAGGCTTAATTTTCTCACTACTAGCCTTCTAATATTTGCATCCATTATTACCAGTCTAAGTGTTATCAGCGGAATTTTTTAAATTTGTGGAACAGTGAGAAACTGTTGCCTGTCAATACCATTTCATGAAGGAATAAACTATTTCCCTCAGTTTCAAATGCAGAATAGCTTGGTAATTATATAGGTTTCATATAAACGTAAAATTGTATAAATACCTAAACTCCTTAAAAGAAGCACTTTGCAGGGTTTTTTGGAGATGTAAAGAGCAAACAAGTAGGACTTTATGGTGTCAAAGTCATGCGTGGTGTTATTATCATTACGTTCTACCAAGCGAATTCTGAGCTCAGTAAGGCTGCTGGTCCTTGTTCCTATTTACACCCCCATCCTCCTCTGCAGGGTCTACTCTACAGGTTGTTCAGTCTGTCTTTTCTCTCTGCATCTTGCCATCTGCTAAGCCATTTCTCTCCGCCTACTGCTTTCTACTGATGGAGCTTCCCAAGCCATTTCCTCTTTTCTTTCCTCAGGCAGAACTCAGAGTTAATTCTACAAATGTCAGAATGGTACTCTCCATCCGCTTACGTAACTTCCTAACTTCTTTTCTTTCTCTTTTCACTTTCAAAACTAATATTATGCCAATGATACAGAGTATAATAATAGTAAAGGTAAAATTGAACTCTATTCCTAATTATGTATTTCACATTCTGCTTCTTGTTTTGCGTTAGGAAAAAACATTCTCAATGGAGACTTGTAAAAAAATCTATCATTTCACTTACATGGCATGGGACTAAGAAAAGCATTAATTACTATTTTATCAATCATCCAACGCTACCTTAATTTTCTTTTGCTTGTTTTTCTACCATAAGTGTTTTCCTTCCCCAAAAGAATTCTTCACACTACAATTAAGTACTACAGTAAAACTGTCACAGCATTCTTGACTGCAACCTTAGCCTAAGGCACGCTAGAGTAAAGAATATTAGCAAGGCAGCAATTCAGTATTGCTAGGAAGAAAAAGCATCCCTGGAGTTTTCACATATTGATCAAATGCAAAGCCTGAGGATCATGTGTACTCTCCAGCAATTGTTTCCACAGGTACCTGGAATTCCTGAGGACACACAATCCCAGCTCAAATCCCAGCTCAAATGTTCCTATTTGTCATTCCTTTTGTGTGGGTCACGACACACAAATGACAGGCTGTCTGTCCATCAGTCCACAGGAGATGCATTGCCTTGCCCAGCACAAACTTACAGTATAATGGAGACCAGAAGAAAAATATATATATATATATATATACATATATATATATATATAGAGAGAGAGAGAGAGAGAGAGAAATTCAACTACAAGGTAATTGCTTGTCCCTTTTCTTAAAACAGTAACCAATAAAGAGATTGAGACCCTTATTCCAGAATGCCTAAGGGCTACTATTCTGATTTCTCCTGAATAACAAACAAGTATTTTAATCAGCTGCTTAGTTAACCCACCAGCTACACGGATTGGTAGTGAGTCTAGGGATGGGGAGCAAAGGCAAGGACAGAAGCAATTACCAGGAGTTAAGAAAAGATCATCAGAAGCTGAAACGCTTGCCTCAGTCATTGGACTATCCCTTAACAAGCCTCCCAGACAGCACCCATATCCCTCAGCTGTGGTCCCCATTATGAATCCAGATACTAATGTCAAGTTTTCACTTTACTCTGAGTAGAAAAGCTCTTCATAGCCTGGGGTGGTGACGAAATTGATGAAGTAAATAAAATAACAAAAATCTCATAAAGGACAGATTTTTTTTTCTTTTGAGGAGGCTCTGAGAAACAGAAAGTTTACAGAAATATACATGAGTATTGCAGCCCATCAGAGGTACTGAAATTAGCTTTAGGAGAATGTTCAGCTGGTTCAAGGGCAGAATAAAAGGTTTAAGGTCATTTTAGCAAACATTTCATTCCCCCTTTTCTAATCTATGTAATGTACACAAGATAGTTAGCTTTAGTGGAAGGATTCTGGTCTGAAGGAAGAAGACACATACTCGATGCTCAAAGTCTCCCGTCACATAATGACTGGCTCTAGTGCCACTAGCAACCAACAGTGTATCATCTGGGCCTCAGTTTTCCTATCTGTAAAATGAGTAGAATGGGATTAGATCGTGATTTTCAAAATGGTAGTTTTTTTCTCTCTAGCATTTCAAGTATTTGTTCAAACCAGTAATGCACAGAAGCTTATGCTATAAAACTCTACGGTGGAGGCAGGGGGCAGAGTACATGCTGGAGAAACACCTGGTAGCTTTCTCCTCCCCGTGAGATTCCTTGGGAATCTCAGAAGAACACTAGTGAAAAGGTCGGAAGAGATGATCTAATAGTGATGTAATATCTCCACGAATCTCAGAGGTGTTAATGCAGACCATATTTAAGAATATAAGTAGTAGGCAAAAAAACTCTGGGTGATATTCATTATACATTGGTAGTTTTCCTCTGTTTGCCTCCAAGGCCAGGAAATTTTTAAAAAGTCCACTTCCAGAGTAGAGAAGTTTTTAATCTTCAGACACTGAACATTTTCAACAGATGATATTACAGTGGAGAGAATATAGATTTTCATCCCTGAGAGATGGAAAGAAAAGCCGAGCTCTTTGGATAAATTTTAACAGCAGGAGATGGATTGCTGTTGGTTCGATGCTCCCAGGCAGGCAACATTCTCCCTTTAATATGTCCACACTTTAATACCTGCTTTCTATGAAATAAGGAAGCCCCTTTTTTCCACAATATCACCCTACAGTGTTTGTAAAGTCTCACTGACTGGGTGATTATTACCTTACTATATTACATGTAAGTCCTCAATGGAACTGTACTTCTATTTAATTGCTAAATATATTCTTTTCACCTGAAATAATGCAAATAAAATCTTGATACTTTAAAAAAAAATATTGGGTCTTCAATTTAATAAAGTTGTCAGAGTTTCCCAAAACTAGGATGGTAGGGAATTTCGACTTTGCTAATTTAGTTAGCTATTATGTATTTCAGTTAAATTCCACTAGAACACTGCTAAAGTTATCATGGTGTGAATAATGATTTTGCAAAAGAAAATGCATTATATCTTATCTAAAAGTTTTACCCAGAAAGATTATCAACTGCAATAAAACTTTATTAAAATGAGTACAAATGTGCATGTGTATGTACCTGTGTATGTATCGTGAAATGGACAAAAGATCTGCTTTTCTACTTATTCTGGCTGATCACAACCATCAATGCGTTCATTATTCACTCACTGAACTGTCGTGTGTACCTCTGAGGCTGTAGCTGTGCTAGGAGCTGGGAGTACAAAGATGAACATAGCTTCCTGCAGAATTGAAGGCTCCCCAGGCCTTGATTTATTCACAGAGGAAATGGCAATAATATGAAGTATTACAGTATGAAATGATAGTGTGATAGTATGAAAGGTATTGAGATCACATAAAATATCATATTTAAGCACTTTCACAATGCCTAGGCTTTGGGAAGTACTATATAAACAGTTTCTGTTATAATAATTTTCATTACCAATAACAAATAAAAGCCTACTGGGAAACAAACATGTAAACATATCATTCTGTGTCAATACAGTGGGCTCAAAGTGAGGAAGAAGTTTCTGTTTTTAACCCAACCTAGGAAGAGGCAGCAAAGTCTTCAAAGAGGAAGTGATATTCAATAAAATCTTGCCTTGGGAATAATTACTCTCCAGGAGGAGAAATCAGAGAAGAAATCAAAAAAAGTGCAGGGCTGAAGGGTAGGCACCCCTAAAGCTGGGGAGCAGAGAGGGGGTTGTGACTGGAGCAGAAGTGGTTCATATTTGTGAATTTTGGTCAAGTTTTCGTAAAGGTGGGGTTAGGGAAGAGATGAGACACATAACTGCCATATTGCATGAAGGGCCTCAGATGCCTTATTGAGAAATTTTGAATTTATTCTATAGGGAATGGAGAGAGGTTTCCAGTTTTTCAGTTAGGACTTGGTGGGATCAGTCACAAGAAAAAAGAAAAAAGCAACAGTGGTTTCACAACACAAACTCTTCTGGGAGTACTGGGGCCTGCAAGCTTTCTGCTCTTCCAATTCACCTTTGACCCCAGGATTGAGTCTCAGCTTTCACACGTCTCAGTGGCTCTGGGATTTGACTACTGGCTGTGTCCCTAGATTGATGATTTAGTGAAACCCGTTTATCCTGCAATCCTCTCCTTATCTCATCATCTGCAGCCCTGATGCCAGCTCCTAGCTCCCAGCGGTCTGCCTCAGGCTGTTGTGATTCCTGTACACTTTACTCATACATTTAAATATATTCCTTCCATTATGTTCTTAGAATTGCTAAGGAATATCTGCACTGATTTCATCTGGGGCATTTACAGAATTGCTTATTCAATCAGGTCCGTGGGGTTGAGAATAGGTTTATCAGATTCTTTCTAAGGTGTAGGCGGCCAGTACCCAGCCAAGCCACAGTGAAAGTTGGGGCGAAGGGAAAATAAGTAATAATGATCTGGTTGCTATGTAAAATTTTTATAATTTATCATCATATAAATGTTGGCTATAATTTTGACTTTTTTAAATATTGCATTAAAATATTTTTTCTGTTGATTACTTCTTAAGTTTGGCACCCAAGCTGAGTACCTCACTTACCCTACCCTCGTCCCAGCCCTGAAAGTAGCAGATATATTCCAACACTTCATGCTGAGATCAGGTGGGTTGTGTGATGGGTAACGGATGCACAAAATTCAGAATGCACCGTGACAAGCAGCGTTCCAAGCAGCCACGGAAAAAGGACAGTGTTTCTCCAGAGAAGGGCCCAATGTTTCCAATCACTTCACAGTTCTGTGCTTGGAGTCCTGTTTCCCTGTCATCTCCCTTGAAACATAGGCCACAGAAGTCAAACCTTCTTAATTTTAAGTTTCAAAAGCAAAGCTAACCTGGAATAAAATAATTCAATGAAAATGTTTGACTAATAAGACTAAAAACCTCTATCCCAGACATTATTTTCCTTTACTTACAGACAAAAGAACAAATTCCACCTCAGTATTACATGTACCTTAAACAATAATAATCATAATAATGTCTTTATCATTTTTACTCTTAGAACTAAATTTTACAGGATGTTTAGAATTGGGTGGAAATTTAAGAGCTCGTTCGAGCCAACTCCCTCAGGCTGCACTGTGGAGTAGTTATGGCGGTGGGTCCCCCAGATCTGCCCTCAGGATGGAGGAATCGATGGGAAGGATGGTTCCTTAGCTGTCAGTCTAGGGCCAACAATTCACCGCTGCGTCTCTCTCCAGGACCTGACCTTAGCTGAAGGGAGCTGCTCTGTCCAAGCTTAATGCTCTAACTCTGGAGCAACCTGCATCCCTTAACAATGACGTAGCCCCCTTGCCTCAATCTGAGACACCTCCGAAGGGACATTTCAGCTCCAGGCAGCCTCAGAGCTGAGACCAGCGTAGGACTCGTATCAACTTTAGAAAGTTCAACGTTTCCTCTGTCCAGTGCTGTTCCCCAACACATTTTGCTCTCAGGACAGACTTCCTGCAAGCCACTATGCGTCTCAGGGAACGCAGCAAGCAACACACTGAAATCCTTAGAACGTACAGGGAAATAAGAAGAGTCACAGTTGTGAGAAAAGAAAAGGCAGACACGATATCGCATCTGGTGAAGGGGGTGATTTCTACCAGTTGTCAAAGTTCTACTTTGTCTGAAGTGTCCGTGTGGTCATGGGTCATCCATCCCTTTAACATGAGCAGGTGCTTTGCTTGTCAGCTACATAAACTGTCCCTAGTTTGTCATTACCCATCTCTATTAACGAGATATTACACACTGAAGCACTTTGCATCAATTTAACGGAAAGGGCACACCAGTGGCTCTCATTACTTTATAAGGTCAAAAGAGAAAATGGCCACACCTCTATCAGTCAAGGATATATCAGAAGTCTGCTGATGCCAGTGTGGTGGAAGTGATAGAATCATCTGGGCAGAGAAGAGTATGCTCAAGAAGAAATCATTGCCAGAGACACAATCAATTCCAATCCCAATAACTTATTAAAAAAATAAGTTACACAACTACCAGTTTAAAAAAACACACATTTCTATAAATTTGGAAACAACTGAAAGCATTAATTACTTCAAATTCAAGCTACTCCTTCATGGAATAACTGAAACATTTTCACTTTATGCAATTTCTGGAGGCAAATAGAATGGAATATTTTTTGAAATTTAGTGTTTCTGAGTCATCCTTCCAATCTTAAGCAATGAGAAATTTATTACTTAATATTCAGGGATGTTTCATTTTTTTTTTATAAACATGGGATCCTCAGATATTTTTAGCCCTCTTCCAAGTTTCTCTCCTGCTTAGATAACATATTCTCCAATATATTCATAATTATGTGGTTAGATACACCTGGCCCTATAAGAAAGGATTCAGTCCTGTTGAATGGTTATTATTACTAATCTTTCCATGTCCCAGAAACCTACAAAGCATGCATTACCTCAGTGAATCCTTACCAGACTATATGAGGCAGATACTACTACTGGTTGTTTAACAGATGAAAAATCTGAGACTCTTAAAGAGGTTATGTAATTTGCCCCACTCCACTCAGGTAAGAAAATGGGGAGCTGGGTGGATCTGACCACCATGTCTTGAGCTTTTAACCAGTGCCCAGCTCTGACTCCCAAGAGTAAGATAAAACACATCCCAGGCAAACAACATTGCCTTTTTAGCACAAATTTCTATGGAAAACAGTCTTTAATTAAATCTCTACTCTGTGCTTTTTAAGGCTTTTGTTTAATTTGTGTGATCATATTCTCTCTCATGTTAACTAGATCCTTCAAGTTAAGGGCAGGCAGTTTTTTTACTAAGAATGACTTTGAGGACTTTTTTTTTTTTTTTAATTTTGTCTATATTTTGGACAGTTAGCTCAGTGCAGGGGTATTATTCTACCATAAAACATGTTTTAAATATCAGTTAATTATTGCCTTAAGTATGAATATTCTGCCAGCTATATCTTCTGTCTTTTGTTCTGACTAAATGCTGGTATCCATTCACACATCTTCAAAATTTCTTATATTAAAATTAAGTTCAAACAATATTATTAACAGAAAAAAGACTGAAAGGAAACACACCCTATATTACCCTAATAGGCTGGAGTGATTTTTTATTTTAATAAGTATTTTCTCATGTTATCTCTTAAAATTAAAACAATAAGATCCACAATGTTAAACACATGCCATATCCCTGCAGTGGCAGGGATTTAGAAAAGTAGGCAACTTAATTTTAAAGGCAAACTATACATTAAAAGCTTAAAGACAGAAAATCTCACTCATGAACACAGCATGTCATTATGATCATTTCTCTAAATGAAAAATCTCAAGTAATGAATTTTGTGGTTGATTTCATATTTTGAGGGTGTTGCTTAGAATTTTTTTCCCATTTGAAGGAAAAAATCTTGGTCTTTTTGAGGCAGAATGGATCTGGGGAAGAAGAGTCAATCTGATTCAACAAATGTGCATGTACTGCTTCCTCTAGGCAAAGCAGTGACAGGAAACAAGAAGAGTACAAAGGTCTCCCCTGTTTGTGAAGAGCGACAAGGTGACTATTTCAGCAGAGATTTTCATTTCTGATTATATTTAACTTTGTTAATAACAGAGGCCCCAAAAATTCTATTAAAATGTAATGTTGAAAATTGCAACTATATAATGCAATTGCACCAAGGTCGGTGGAAAAATATTCTATTAGTTGGGCTGAGGAAATCAATCATCCATTGTGCATATGAAGCAGAGAGCACAGACCCCACTTAACATCCACTTTCATAACAGTTCTGGACCAGGTCTTCAAGTTAATGAAAAATAACTTTCCTTTCCAATAATTGTCACTTTCTGGTCGGAACAACTTACATGTTCAAATAATAGCCAAAACAGCCATTTTAGTAATTCTTCTTTCAAGTTTTCCACCTGTTCCCATTAAAGAGAATGTTAACTGGAGCAAACTAGACACTGCGGTAATTTCAAATGCATCTGTGCATTAGGGATTTTCAAAGAGTAAAGTTGTATTATACACCACTTAAAGCAATACTACTTTATTTTTTATTTTTTTATTTTTTTTAAGGATTTTCTTATTTATTTATTTATTTATTTATTTTTGGCTGTGTTGGGTCTTCGGTTCGTGCGAGGGCTTTCTCCAGTTGCGGCAAGCGGGGGCCACTCTTCATCGCGGTGCAGGGACCGCTCTTCATTGCGGTGCGCGGGCCTTTCTCTATCGCGGCCCCTCCCGTTGCGGGGCACAGGCTCCAGACGCGCAGGCTCAGCAATTGTGGCTCACGGGCCCAGCTGCTCCGTGGCATGTGGGATCTTCCCAGACCAGGGCCCGAACCCGTGCCCCCTGCATTAGCAGGCAGATTCTCAACCACTGCGCCACCAGGGAAGCCCAGCAATACTACTTTAAACGGTGGGAGAAATATTCCCCATGTATATGGCTCATTTTGTTCTTTTAAGAGCAAGGAAGTTTCTGTTTCCCTCTAAGCAATCGTCATTTTGGAATTTATAAAGTGTCGAGAAGAAAATCAAATTCCTGATAATTATCATGAACAATAGTTTCTTAAAACAACTAAATGAGAAGGAGGCTAAGAGCCAACACCCCCATTTTAATAAACTAATGGAAACAGACAACAAGGATGTTCACGACTCAATTACTTTATACAGTGAATGACACACGAGGAGTGTGGGGCTCCCAACCCAGTGGATACATCCTGTACTTGTCCCCAAAAGACATAAATAGTTGACACAGCACCATAAACTCTTCCCCAGTCTTTACCTCATTCTCTGTCTCCATGCCCACTTGCCCAAAAGTCTCATAAGAAATGACTTCTTATTCTATATGATGAGGCCCCAGCTGACTTCTCTGGGGCTGTAATCGCCTCTCATTTGGTCCCTCCAGCCACAATAGTGTTCTTTTTTTGCCAAACTTGTTCCCCGTTAGTGCCTTTGCACTTGCTCTTTCCTGTACTTGGAACTTCTTTCATGAGGCTCTTTCACGCCTGGCTGCTTCTAGTCATTCAGGTTCCACCATGGCCATGACACTCTATTTAAATGGACACACCTCCTCCACTGCACTACCTTGTTTTATTGTCTTCACAGGGTTTAACACTACCTGCACCTCTAACAGAGGCAAAAGTTTGTCAGAGTAGAGTCCTTACCTCTCTTAATAACCCTGGGGCCCCCAGGACAAACTACTGTGTCCTAGCTTGCAGTAGGAGTTCATTGGTATTTTTTGTGAATAGATAAATAAATAAATAACTGAACCAGAATCTTTTGCTCAAATGACTGTAAAAACCCTCGCCCTCTTTTCTCCCCATATTCCGTTCTCCACAGAGAAACAAGGATGATCTTTCTAAATTGAATACCAGATGTCACTTTCCTGCTTCATACATCCCAGTGGGTTCCCGTTGTAATTAAACATCTAAATTCCTTACCATAGTCTTCAAGGTCCAGCAAAATCTGACTCCTGTTTCAACCTCATGTCACTCCCACCCTTCTTCCTTCTTTCCTGTCCTTCAACCCCATACTAAGCTCAGTCTCTCTGAAGGCTTTCATATTTTCCATTCCTTCTGCTTCAAAAGTCATTCTCCCAGTCTTGGCATGGATGCCTGCTTCCATGGTGGTCCCATTAGGGCTCAATTCAAATAGTACTTCCTCAAAAAGCCTTCCTTGACCACCTCAGCTAAACTGGAATCAGATAAACAATTAGGACATGGTTTTTGTTTGAATACATATATTTATAAAAGAGCAGGATGAATAACTTTGACTAGAATGGATAAGAATAACTCCTATTCATTTTTTAGGATGGTTAAAACTCAGCTTAAATTTGACAACGTTGTTGGTGCTATTTACACATTAATCTTTCTAGAACCTTATTTTGCAGTTCTATAATTATAAATGTTTTCTCTACAACAGTAATTTGGAGTAAATGTAGTATTCTTCCATTGCATGTGTGTTGGGGGAGTATTACTGGGTATTATTCAATGAGTCTGATTTACCTTTATTCTCCTACTTGCCTTTAATTAAGCAATTAACCTTTCCTTCTTATAACCTGTCTACAATTCTCTTTCCCTCCCAACATCATACACACAGGAGGGCAGAAGTGCTTCATAGTTTCAGTTTTGCTTGTATTTATTTCTATTTACTGTAATTTCGAAGGTTTAACATAAAACTCAGTGTCATCTGTAAACAGAGCTCTTAGTATTCTTAACAAGTAAGGCACATAAACACAATGAAAGGAATATCTTCATCAAAGCAGGACGGCTGTCATGAAGGAACAATTCCCTACCAAGAGGCAGGTAGCCTCACAGAACTGTTGCTAATGGAAAGTTTCACTACATCAAAGGCTTGGATGCAATCCTTACAGAGAGTGCCACACTACATATCAGTAGAAATGTAAAACTGCATGTATTCGTTAGTTTTCATATAAATTCACACTTCAATAAATATTTCAAGCACTGAGCTCCACAACGGCCAAGTGCATAAGGGACTAGATTTCAAAATGGCAGCCAAAATAAAGGGGCACACATGCATACAACCTTTTCATGTTATTTGTCATTAGTGTACTTTCTAACTGCAGTAAATGTTCTTGATATAAGAAAATGCTAATATTTTTCAAGTGGCTTTATCTCTGAAACTGAGCCATAAAAAGCTCAAAAACCTACACTCAAAGTCATTAGAACTAAATCCATCCTTTTTAATTTGGTGACTTAGCTCCCAAATAATTACAGAGAACATATATTCATATTCTTCTTCTATCCTCATTTTTACTCAGATTTTGACCTTTACGTAAAAAACAGGTCAAGTATTTCTCCACAGACTTCTAGATGTACTATCCTATGATCAGATTTACTAAAACGTATATAGCTTTTCGTCTTTTAATTTCTAAATATTTTTGCTCTACTGTGTTGCTAATTAAAAAGAAAAAAAAAACAGGAATTTGGACATCCTCTGATAATCCAGCATATTTTGAATAGTTTTATTTCTAAGTACAATAGAATTGTTTTGCAAATAAAATATCTATTTTTATAATGTATAAAAGCTAATCAAAAATCTATAAATCAGCAGGTAAAAGTGAATAGTTGAATAAGAAACAAATGGCCATCAGAGAAATTGGTCTCTTCCAAGAGGCTTCCGAAAGGGAAGATGGGAATTTTTTTGCCAAAAAGTCAGAATATAAGAGAATAGAGGATATATCCTCTATTTTATACACACACACACACACACACACACACAGATGCTTAATTTAAATCCATCTCAGTTCCAATCTGTTCTTGCAAGCATTATTTCTTAACCTGCTACATAATTAACGACATGACCATGAACAAGAAATTTATAATAATGGCCCAGTCACAGCTTGGCCATGCTTTCTCTCTTCAATTTTGTTTAAATTTTCAATTATTCTTTATAATTTTTCAAGAAATACTGAGATTCTGCCCAAATCTGCCTCCCACCCTATTTAACTTATTTCATGAAGGAAATAATTGCACAGGAAAACTCAGACTAGAACAGTTAATTCCCTGAACCAATATATTCTACCACAAGGGCACTGATCCTCGGCATGATAGTTTCTGGGTAAGAGAGCTCAAGAACGAATTGAAACTAGTGATGGGAAACTGATTCAGTATCACGTTGCGCTCCAGAGACCAGCTACAGCATTTAGTTAGAGAAAGAAAGGCACCAGAAATAAATGAGGAGGAGAGTAAGTTCCATGGATATTCATTAAAATCCCTTTTTTATGAGTAACTTGACATTACCCCAAGGCTACGCTGCTAAAAAAAACAACAAACTGTGAAATCAATTGAAAGTGAAGCAAGCCCTTGTGAACATCATGCATATTAAATAAAATAAACATGTTCTCATGCCATTGTTTTTCACTTTTCATTGTAAAATTCAAACTGGCATTTACACAGCAAATTCTGAAACATATGTTCTTAAAATAAGAGAGACACAACAAAAACAGAGCAATGGAACTTGGGAGCTTCACATTATTGCTTCTCACGAGGTTTAGAATCCCACTGGTTTTATTTTTCTAACAAAGGTGAAGGCACATATTTCCAGGTCAAGTGATTCAATGATCAAGGAAGAGAAAAAAAAAGCACTAGATTCAAAGTCTGAAGATGTGGGTTCTTAGCCAGTGTCTGCAGTATATTAGCTGTCTGGCTTTTGGGTGTTCCTTAACCTCTCTGAGCCTTAGCTTCACTTCTATAATAACAGGGCACTGCTCTGTGTCCCTCATTGGGTTATTATCAGAATCAAACGAGATAATGTATGAAAGTTACGAGCAAACTTTAAAACACTAGGCAACATAAGTGTTTATAAACTGAAGCTCCATCACTTCCAGTTGAAATATCTGCAATCCACAATGCAATAATAGGATAAAGTCATTCACAATTTGTTGAAAAATTAAATCCGATTATATGTTATATTTTGGAAACTATATTCAAAATCTTCTGTCACGGCAATAGGGAGACAGCACCCAATCATTTAGAAGTAGATTCTTAATAAACTTTATTTTTCAAGCCAAAAATATGATTGAAAATAGTCTAATAGACTTGCATAAGCCAAATAGCAAAATTCATGTACAAGTCTGAGGCAGTCTACTCAACTGCTTGACAATTTCACAAAACCTTAAATTATTAGGTTAAACCACATAAAGCTGCTGTTCTGTAAGTCAAGACTTGAACAATATTGTTAATTTAATATTGATAAACTAAATATATCAAATACTTAATGCAGTCATTTTGGACCCTTTGAACTCCCTCACCCTAAAAAAATAAATCTAGTGATAATTATGTTTCTGTCACATTATCCATACAGAAAAAGATGCACACACCAAAAGAAAAGTTGGAAAGGATACATACAGATAAGCAGTTCACAGAAAAAGAAATACTAAAGACCTAAAAGAATACTAACAATTTTTATCTTCCTCAGCATTCAAAGAAATGTAAATTTAAACAAAAATTTTTTTTGTCACCCACTAAATTGGCCCGAAGTGAAAAGAAACTATAATAATGTTAAAAACAATAACAGAGGAACAAAATGGAGTCCCTTATGTTAAGACCCACATCTCCAAACCATCTACTCTCTATCTGCTAGACTGGATACATGAGTCATTGAACACAGTCAACAAGATCTTTAACATTTACTCAGTTGTGTTTCGTTTTTTCAATAATACTCAGTGCTGGAAAGAGTGATGTTCTGTAAAGGCAAACTGGAATCTGATTCAAAACCATTAAAAATATTCATACTTTTTAACCTAGTAACTCCTCTCCTGAAAATTAATCATAGCAAAACAATCTTAGATTTGCACAAGCATTTAACTATGCAATGACAATTATATCGTTATCTTTAAAGTAAACCATGATAAAAAAAAATGAGGGTCTGCCATACAAATGAATACTATGCAATCATTAAAATGGATGTTTTAGACAATTATGGAAGGTGCTTATTTATACCACAAAGAAGCAAGAAAGTTTAGAATATAAACCATGCTTATAAGTTGATATAGTTGGTATACATATGAACAGTGTGTATACATTAATAAATATCCTATGTGCCAGGAACTAGACTTAGCTCTTTAAATGCATTAGCTTCCATAATCATCAGAACAATTCCACGAAATGAGTACAGTTATTCTGATCCTCGCTGTACACAAGAGAACAGTGAAGCACATTTTGCCAAAATCACATAGCAGATAGCGGAGCCAGAATGTGAATGCAGAGCTCGGAGCCTGTGATGGTAGACTAATAGATTGCCTTAGGAGGGACAACTGGTAGAATTCAGAGATGGAAGGATCTTATCTGGTAATGGAAGATGAGTAGACTTTGGGAAATTGAAAGCACTGTGAACAACCTAGATAGGAAAAACACAAGGCACAAGGAGCAGAATTTACATGGTTGATGTGGTTACCTAAACCAAGTAACCAATCACTAGTCCCGCCCCTCTCCCCCCTCTCCAGGAAGGAACGGTTTATAATCAGCATAGGAAGAGATATATGGCCCCTGATCAACCTTTAATTTAATGGGGGTGGGAGTTGCTGGAGAGAGAAGGTTTATTCTTTATCATGGGAAATTGCCAACATCAGCATTTTTTCCAGCAAATTATTTTGTGTCACAATAAAGATAAGTGAAATAAAACAAATTCTAAAATAATGAAATCCAAACTAATTTGATTTTTGCTATACATGCTTTTGGAGGAAGATATTTGAAAAATATGAAAAGAAGAATTTTGTCCTTTCATTTAAGTACAGAGTTATTCAAAGTAGAGCAACTTTCTATTATTTCTAAAAAAGTTTTATTTTGAAAAAATTCAAGGAGGGAGTTGAAGGGGCAAAATGAGAATGAAGGAAAAGATTCTGAAAAGAATACCCTATCAATTTAGCTATAGTCTACATTCTTGAAAATGAGTAAAAATATCCTGCATTCATCCACAAATACTATTAAAATCATAGTGTTTCCTCAAAATATATGACACGGTTGCATTAATTAAGAACAACATAAAATCCATTAATTTCCCAGTTTTACACTTATCTCTTCAGGGAAAAAGCCCTATTTCATAAAAGAACTAGGAGATGAAAGTTAAGTAAATGTCTATTAATTTCTATGACAGGCCAAACCTTATATATTCACTACATCTGCAATGAAATGGCATAGAAGGATCATTAACCTGGTTTTCCTGTTGATTCACATCTCAGCTACACACCGTGCTGGGTACACAGTCAGTACTTAAAAAAGTGCTAGTGTAATTGGTTCACTCAGATGGTCACATACAGTCATTTACTTAAATAGAATTAACACACACTCCATTGTAGAGATATTGATTATTAAGCCCTGCAACACTCACTGCTATGAGATATTCATTAAAGATCTCTTTGTAATGTAAAATAAGCACTTGAGGTTTAACATGTGCTAGGATAACCCCAAACATAAAGAAAAACTGATGTTTTTTCTTCACAGTGCTCATTAAACAAATCCAGTACCTAATGGTTTCCTGTGTAAATAATTTTTTCCTTAAAAAAGCCAAAACAACAAAACTTGGATTTATTTTATCACTGATAATCATATCTTCTTTTCTTTTTCTCTTATAGACAACCTAACATCTACCACCAATCCCCACACAAGTCAGTTCCATGCTTATATAAATATAGAAATGAAGGAACCAGCTATTACAGGATCTAGGCAGGTTTCCAGATACAATTTATAAAACGACCTTGTGCTTATTTTCCAAGCATTGGTTTGTTACTCATTGTAGATATACGGAAAGAGGGTTAAAAGTGGCACTCAGATTCACACATAATAAATAAATAATTTAGGACCTAATTGGTGTTGTCACTCTACTTGCCAACCCTTCCTGCTGGGTTTTGCTTTATTATATATACGATGCTCGATTTTGTTTAAAAAACACATTTCTTCTGGGGGAATTTGTTGCTACTCTATGAGCCAGAAATGCATCAATTAATGATCTGGCACTGTTTATGAAAGATTTCTTAAGTGGTACCTTTGATAGTTATAAAAAAAAACTGGAAATTATGATTAGTTTGAAAAGATGACGGCTCTACAACTTTCAACTGGGTACTGAAAATGCCACTGAGTCAAGCATCACATGGGCAATGAAGCTGATGCTAGTAGCCACCAAGTTCCCTTCTAAAATTAAGTTCTACCCACTTATGATGTACATCTTTACTCTCCACATAAGGAGTCTATCAAGACATTAAAGTGGTTGGTGCAGGTTTTTTCCATCTGGTCATGCCTGAATAATGGAGAAAAGAATGAAGTGCCTTTTCAGTTACACGGGTGGATAGAAGTTTTGTCAACAAGTCTTTATTACAGAGGCAAGATAGAGCCATCCACTTTTTTGCTTCTCGTGTAGAACTCTCTTAAATAATGAAGTTTTAGGAATGTGCCTAGGAAATCACACAGATTAGAGAATAATAATAATGATAATAATAATAGTAATAATCACCGAGTATGCTGTGCTTCCACTATCCGGGAACCTCTTATCTGCCCACTTCTGTCTGACTGCACTAAGTGGGTCTTTCTCAATCAGCGTTTGAAAAATTTCACTCTCTGCTCCATGTCTCCAGCCACTAAGATAATCAAACTGACATGCAGTGCAGCCGTAGAGTCTGCCTTGGGTGCTGGGAATAAATGGATGTGGACAGATACTGTCATAGTAATCCTTGCATCCACATTGTGTGGGACATTGGCTTGACAGTGCAGGCAATGATGAGGGAAACAGGTCATCAATAGACACCCAGTATCTCCTTATCCCCAGAAGGCTTGGTGTCTTTTGATGAGACTCTAACAAAGGTAGGACCATATTAGCAGCTGGATTAATCTCTCTCAGCTACAGCTCAAGTATCAAGAAATGGTAGCCAACTTTGGGCTTAGACAGTCTGCTGGGAAGAACCTTAGCTAAATATGTAATAGCTTCATATCTGGTATGGAGAGCCATGGGACAGAAGGCAGCAACATGTATTTGTGGCAGACAGGTGCTTATGTGATACAGGAAACACGAGAAGCTGGTGAAGTCTAAAGGGCAGGAGATGTTATTGATATATATGGATGCAATCACTGAAAATCTGGGTTGGATCAAATTTCCATAGTTTAATTTTGGATAGAACTATTTTGGATGCTGCTGAGTATCATTTTCCCTGAGAAAAGAGATGCTCTCTAAGGAAAGAATCCAGTGACAGTCACTCCAGAGAGATTTGTCACTGGAAGAAGTTTAAGATGAAAGTTATAATTGCATTTTAGAAGCTATATTATGAGCCGGAAATTCAATGAATGTCCTGGAGTTCTAGGGTAGCATTTCATAAGCTTTCTTTTTTTCTTCCTTCAGATGAAAAATTAAATCCATTAATTTAATACACTGGGTAGGTCCATTTATTTTACAATAGTCCTAGAAACTAAAAGGAAAATTGACTTGTCATAATAAATTTGTATCCCAACTGTCAGAATTCACTAATGCTGTCCTCAGCTGACTTTCTTTTCGAAGTATTAACAGGTGAAACTATGTATAACTTATTTAAATAATTGGCCTAGGGGTTTCCCTGGGGCTTCCCTGGTGGTGCAGTGGTTGAGAGTCTGCCTGCCAATGCAGGGGACACAGGTTCGAGTCCTGGTCTGGGAGGATCCCACATGCCGCGGAGCGACTGGGCCCGTGAGCCACAATTACTGAGCCTGCGCGTCTGGAGCCTGTGCTCCGCAACAGGAGAGGCCGCGATAGTGAGAGGCCCGCGCACCGCGATGAAGAGTGGCCCCCACTTGCCGCAACTGGAGAAAGCCCTCGCACGGAAACGAAGACCCAACACAGCCAAAAATAAATAAATAAAAAATTGTAAAAAAATAATAATAATAATTGGCCTATATTCTTTAAGGCAGGGTACAGTCCTAGTGTAGGCATGATATTCCTATTAGGACCCATGATCATGCCATTAACTTATAAAAGCTTTACCAGCTGCTCTTTCACTTGATGGACACTCGAAACCTTAGCTCTAAGGAAGAAAGATAATGAATTTGGGCTTTATTGCTTAGTGATGATACATGAATATACTGATGGAAGTACTTTCTAAAACCTCTTCTTATATAGCAGTTGAAAGAAGTACAGTCTATAGTTGATGGGTTTTTATTAGAAGAATGCAACCTACGAATCATCAATTAGGCCTTATTTTAGGAATTGAAAGTTCCTAGTGGAGAGAATCAACTGAATACTAGAGAATAAAATTATTAATAGGTCAGCAGATTTTAATCCAACAATAAGGAAAGAGGCTGGATCCATGAGCTGAGGACAATCCTTGCCTCACAATTTTATTCATTCACCCAATCATTAATTTCCTGGGTCAAACACTAATCAGCGATGTTCTACTAGGCTAGGTTTTAGAAATGAAAAAGTGAGTCTTATTTTTTCTTAACTTTACACTTATGGCCATTTTCTTAAATTATTCCAACTAATTTCAATACTCTATCCCATAGTTTGAGCCTGAAATTCCACTTGCTTTTAACCATCCTCCTTAACTGAAAACACATACAAGTTTATATAAATCTTAACATATTACATGTAAAGTGCTTAGCATAGGACCGAACACATATAAAAGCTCAACAAATATTTGCCATGGCTATTTTGTTAATTATTTTTCTTTGGGGATTCACTATCCCATGGACAACAAAAATTTCCAGGTCACAAGCCAACTGGTGCCAAGTACTGAAATGGCTGTGACACCTCATCCAAGATCAGAGGCAAAGAGGACCCTGCTTGCCAGGGATGCAGGATAAAAGAGAGGCGGCACATTCTCACCATCCTTAGTTTACACAACACCTTCTTTTTTCAGCTTAGAAACCAAGGCCCAGCACAAGGAAGTGTGATTCCAAGGCACAGAGCTTGTAAGTTAAAGATGGAAGCAGAACTAGGTCCCAGGCACAAGTGCCAATCACAGCATCTCAAAATTAAGTACTGTTTCCTCCCTGCTATGACTATCAAGTTTCAATGATTATTGTTTATAATTCCTGAAAGATTATTTTGGATTAAATAAGAACGCTATATTCTTTGTTCTTCTTAATCACTAATGAGTGGAGTAATGCAGCTGCCAGATGGCTGACAGTACTGTATGGTGACTGTACACCAAAATGATGCCTGAATTAACTAGATACATGGAACTGAGTGATCATTACAAGAAAATATGTGTGTGTACAAATAAGCAGCTTAATAGAGCAAACTTGTTCATTCACTTGACCTCCATAGGAGTTCCAGCACCTACACTCTCTCTACTCGGAACACTGTCCAGTAAATGCAACAAAGTCCATGGCAGGAACTAGTGACAGTGACCTCAAATGTACTTAATGTGCTGTCCTCGAATAGAAGTATAACTGAAACTAAATCATCAACTTTCTCCCAACCCAGTTCCCAATTATTTTTTTCATCACATAGGTTGGAATTTTGGGTTTATTCTTCCCTCTAGTTCAGGATCAGCAAATACATGACTTGTGTTCTTATATGGGGCCACCCTTGCCCTTTGCAGACATCACTAATCAATCACAACTCTCCTTACCTCCTACCTCCATAGAACCTTACTCTTTCTCTTACACTCCCTTAATGGCGCCTTGCTAGAGCCTGTATGTCAGAGCTGAACACTCATCCTCACCCAAAACTTCCAAGGGAAAGATCTTTGCTGGTCTTTCTCTGCATAATGTTGTCATGCATCACTTAGTATCAGATTTACTCCTGCCCCCGTCAATCCCCTATTCAGCAACCTTTGTTGTCTCCTGTTGCCTACTACATGTTAACTCCAATTGAGTTTTGCACTGCTTTCACTGCACCTATCCAACAATACTGCTCAGTTTCCTCCAGCAGATAGGACTCCAATTGTATCTCCTTAGTTTCAGCACAGGAGTTCCCCCTACAATGTCTGTGCACATAATGAACATGCATACCAGACTTCTTTTCTCAGATCTCCTTCATCCATCCAAAGCCTTCCCAAACCTGTTACACTCAGATCATGTCTTCCCTCTTCTACTCTAAGTCTACAGAAGACTCAGCCTTCTCTCAAAGGAGCTGGATTTCCATATATTGTGAAACACAGTTTAGAGTGGCTAATTATTTCATAGGCTTTCAACCACCTACACTTCTAGAGCATGAGAAAACATTAAGAGTTGTGCAGGAAAACAGAGTTGTCAAAATACAGGTAGCTTTCTCTTAGTATAGTAACTTACAGACAGGATAAAACCTTGCACAGGATCCAGTAAGAACAATCTCTAAACAGGCGCAGAATCAGTAAATACTACCTTAGCTCCTCAGCACGGCAATACTCAATGTATCTCTAACACTGAACATTTAGATTGGAAAAGCTGTTTACCAAACTTTGCAGATAGGTAATTAACCCAGAATGTAAACCGGAATTCGCTTCTTCATTTTATAGGATGACCAAGTTCCACACAAGTTAAAACGACTTGCTCAAAGTCATCCACAGAATATGAGCAGCATGAAATGAAACCCTTGTCATCCAGGGCTTCTGGCATAATATATAACTCTGTGAACCATAATGCCCACATAACATATAGACAGATCTCAACATCTTTTATTATGACACATTACAGTTTCCTACTTGGTTAACTTTTTCTATCAATTACCATGTTCAAACAACTGCCTGTACTTGAGATTTTTCTCCTTGCATATGTCTATAAGTAAAGAAAATGTGCCTTTTTAGAAATGCAGCATTTTGCACTTGAATTCCTTAGAATTTAATCATATAGTTGGCACTGGAAACTTTATCATGATAGCTCAAAGTCAGGCATGGTCTGAGCCACAAAACACAAGTTGGTGACTTTTCCCCTAACTTTTTAATTTAAAAATGTTCTAACCTTAAAAAAAGTTAAAAGTACAATGAAGACACATGGACCTATCACCTACATTTGTAAATTAATATTTTTGCCATATTTGCTTTCTCGCTCCTTCAATGCTAAATAAATATATATATGTATATGCATACATACACTGTGTATATACATGTATATATATTATATTCATTTTTTGTTGACCCATTTGAAAATAAGCTGCAAATATCTTCAGTCTTCCCCTCTAAATATATCATCCTTTTTCTTTAGCAATAAGGATGTTCTCCTACATAACTGCTAAACTATTTATCACACACAAAAAATGTAACATTGTTACAATAATACTATCTAATACGTAATCCTCAGTTGTCCCAATAAGATCTTTTAGAAATTTTAAAATCCAAAATCAAATCGAGTATAGAATCATGAATTGCAATTTTTACATGTCTCTTTCATTGACTTTAATCTAGCACAATCCTGCACCTATTTTTTTGGGGGGGGGGGAGGGAAATCTTTCATGAAATTGACACCTATTTAAGATTTCAGACTAGCCCTTTTGTGAAATATCTCATGATCTGTATTTGTCTGACTGCTTCTTAATTACTAGATTGGGAAAGAATGCTCAGGGGTCTCAGATGTAACTTTCTCACTGTATCACATCAAGAGTCACATAATACCCTATTTTTGCATTATTGATCCAGATGTCATCATTTGAATTGACCCAAGTTTTATCATTGGTTAAGGCGGTATCCAAATTGATAACACTTAAAACAGTGGTTTATGCCATAATCTACTCAGAAACACATAACACTTGATGGTATTGTTCAAAACATCAAAGGATGCACATTTTTAGAAAATTTAGTGATAGAAATAAGTGACTTTTTAAATATAACCTGAGAAATGTAAAAGAACTGACCAAAAGTGAGGAGACAGAGTGATGGAGAAAGAAACACCCTGGACTGAAAGCCAGAAATTCTGAATTTCCCATCCAGAGCCCATCAACAGCTCACTGCAGAGTCCAGATGGCAGATACATTTCATTTCTTGTGGCAGTTATGATTGATTTGTTCTGGCTGCCTGAAGCACTGTGTTAAAAAGGATTTTAAGGCTGCATAATGACTTGGCCAAAAAAGCGCCTTAACTAATCATGTGGCACAGATCTGGGAGGAAGAAATGATAGTTTATGTGTGGTAGATTAAATATGGACACAAATTCTTTGCCACCGCTCCCAACAAGAGATGAACTCCATTTCCCTAAGCCTTAAATTTGGACTGTCCTTTGACTTTTGACCAGTAGAATGTAGGAGAAGTGACGCTATTCAAATCCCAGAACCCAAGCTTCAAGAAGACTTGCAACTTACGTCTTCACCTTCTTAGAACTCTGAGCTGGGGCTGCATATAAAGAAGCCAGTCCAACAGCATTGCTGGAAATAATAAATCTGTGACGTTTCAAAAGGCTCTAAGTTTCATAGCAGTAGATAACTTACGTAACAAGCCTCTATTTTTTGACCCTGGTCAATATCTCCCTTAACTCTGCCAGTCATCAGCTTACTCACCTATGAAGCAAAAGGGTTCTTCCTATTAAAATTAAGGAGCCTTTCGGTGGAAGATTCCAGGCTAGACTTAAATTGGCACTCTCAGTTCTATTCAAGGGAACCCACACACAGATTTCACGGCCAAGAGGATAAAAAGAAAAGGAGTACAGTAGAAACTGAGAATGCTCTGTCTAGAAAGGACCTTGGAAAATAGTGGTCCACACCCTTCATCATGAAGATGAGAGAATGAAGAGACCCACCTCTGAAATGATTTGTCTAATACCATAAGCAAGCTAGTGGCAAACTCTGGTATTGCAACTTCCTCAAAACAATGGCCAGAACACAGCTGGATCTGATCCATTTTTGATCCCCATACCTTGTGTTCACCCTGACAGTGCCTCGGCTTGGCTCATATCTCAGCTTCCCCAATTAAAATGGCACATGCCAGGAGAGAGAGACACACATTGGGTTTTGGAAAAAAGGAAGCTTGGAACATGTACGGACAGGACATAGTAAAGACTGATGTGCATCTCTGGCTAGGTTCTCCTTTTTGCCTATTTGCTTCATACCCACACTAAAAATCAAGTGGAAGCACTGGCTTCTCTCAGTATTCATTAACTTTCACCTGTCATTAAAGAACTTCCTATGCTTCATCTTTGTCTTGCTATTCTCTTCTTTAAGTATTCAATAAATGAGGTGATTAACCAGAATGAGCTTTATATCTTCTACGCGATTGAATTTTTTTAAGAAACCAAGACTGTCAGAAATGTTACTGTGGTTAAAAAATTGATAAATGAATTAATAATTACAGTTATTGAATTTCACCAATCTAATCAATTCTGAACCCCATTTTGTTATCATATAGAAAAGTTTCATAAGGAAGAGGAGTTGTATTACCTCCATCAGAAAGATCATCTGACAAAAGATTTTAGTGAATCCCCAAATTTTTCCTGCAAATGACTAATCATTGTAGTGATCACAAATATGCCCAGCAGAAAATCGGGCTGATTAAAAAAATGTGATTAAGGGCTTCCCTGGTGGCGCAGTGGTTGAGAATCTGCCTGCTAATGCAGGGGACACGGGTTCGAGCCCTGGTCTGGGAAGATCCCACATGCCACGGAGCAGCTGGGCCTGTGAGCCACAATTGCTGAGCCTGCGCGTCTGGAGCCTGTGCCCCGCGACGGGAGGGGCCGCGATAGAGAAAGGCCTGCGCACCGCGATGAAGAGCGGTCCCCGCACCGCGATGAAGAGTGGCCCCCGCTTGCCGCAACTGGAGAAAGCCCTCGCACGAACCGAAGACCCAACACAGCCAAAAATAAATAAATAAATAAATAAATAAATAAAATCAAGTAAAACTTTAAAAAAAAAAATGTGATTAAGTAAGCCAATTAAATGTGCAATCTACCAAAAATCTGCCTTTCTACACAAAAGATAATAAAATGCTTATTTCTATTTTCAATGAGCCTCTTCTAAAGTAATTTAATTTTAAAAATTAATAGGAATAATGTACCTTATACCAATGCAGGGAATTAGAAAAGTGGGAAGAATTAACACTTTTTCTGATGACGACCATTACAATAGGTTAAACTTAATTCAGATTTCTCTGAGACATGCCCTCAGTCTTCCTACATTGTAAGTCCTTCTTGATGGCTGAACTTTTGCTTGCTTTTTTCTCTCAGGCCCTCTGCCCCTCCTAACTCTCCCCCAAAATATATCAAATCCCAGAACTTGTCTTCATTTTATTTTTACTGTCTGTTAAGGTTAATAATATTCAAAAACAAAAATAAAACTTAATTGTCGTAAAGGGGCAGAAAAGCCTAAATGGAGACGGTCTAGAACCACAAAGCTGTCATTTGAGGTAACAGGAATAATCCTGTCTCTTAGCTCACAAGAGAAATCACAGCCACCTCTCCCAAAAATGCTTCTCTCCCACCACACCCAAATATGACTTCATAATATCTAAATGATTCCATGGAGACAAAAAGCATTTTTATTCTATAATGTATCAAAATCTCTAATAAGAAAGGTATATTTAGACAAAAGTCTATTTAATAAAAGGGAAATCTTTTAAACGTACATTTGTTCTCAACTGAAAAGCTCATGTTGAGTTAACTATGTAGCTCATAAAAGGACAGATTTTAGAGACAGAGAAAGAACAATTAACATGATTAAGCTAAATTAAAGAAGACTCCAAATGCCTTGAAAAAACATTATCTCAAAGCAATGGCTTATTTTTTAAGATACATATATTCCTAAGCATACAATTTCCAAAGCCCAATCAGATCATCTGGGAAGCCACAGGGTAGGAAGCGAGCAAGTTCTCTATTTCTTTTATGTTGGAAAATGAGTCCAATAAGTAAGCTTCAATTTACTTCTTATAGAGTAAATTTCATGGGACCCCCCAAGAAAGATCCAGAGGAGGACTCATTTTGCATGCATTTTAATTGACCACTAGACAATACCATGTTCTAGATATGTAGAGCTTTCCAGATGGAAATCAAGGCCCATGATGGCTACAGTCAGGAGAGTGTGGTGCTAAGAAAATAGCCCTGAATTCAGACCCACTTGGCTGCCCAGTGTCTCTGAGGTTTCCCAGACCTAATACATTTTGTGCATCAAATTCAATTAACTTTGTATTTCATTGAAGACTAGCAATAAAAGGGACCCCAGAGAATATCTCATCCAGGACCCTCCTTTCACAGATTAAAAAATCAGTCTTTAAGAATAAGGTGAAAGGTCACACCGCACAACTGGATGGGAGAGCTCAACACACTCGATGTCTATTTTGAGTGCTCCCTCGTGCTTTGCCCTGGTGCTTGTGAAGTTGGCTGGGCACTTGGAGAATTAATTAGAAGCAGTAACTGATGCATCCTCTTACAGTGGAAAAGAGCAGGAATGGCTCAGAAGTCAGAAGACCCAGGTTTCAGACATACTTGCACTCCTGATTAGCACTGCTATTCCAACAAGTTGTTCAAATTCCCTAGAAGCTGGAAGATGTAACGACTATGATCGTGGATTTTAGGAACACCTGGCCTTGCATCCAGACTCTTCCTTTCACTTGTCTGGTGGGACTGGACGTGTTTGTTAATCTATGTGGGATTCATCATCTCGTCTGAGTAAGGGAGATAATAACCCCTCTCCCTCTGGGTTCTAATCCACTGCGTTAGAGAGTAAATGCTAGCATTTGAAATAATATTGCTTTTTTTAAGTGCAACCTAACATAACTTAGGAAGAGAAATTGTGGTAGTTCCCTATTGGGGAAAAAATGGTAATTGACATCACATCCCACATTTAATGCAATGTTTTCTACTGCACTTTGGATAAAATCCTAAATCCAGAGCACGGCCTGAAGTGACCCCATGTAACCAGACTCCACCCTCTTCCGTTGTCACCGTATGCCCTTTTCTCTCTGGCTCACTGGACTCACTGTGGGCCAGTTCCCCTGGATTTGAACAATATTGGGCACCTACTGTTTGCCAGGTGCTATTCTAGGTACCAGAGATACAGCAGTAAAAGTACAAAACACACACACACTAAACAGAGAAATATCTCTGCCCTCATAATGCTTAAATTCTATGGGAAAAGATAGTACAAAAAGATAAATAAATTCTATTTATCTTGAGTTAGACATGGAATAGTGCTATGAAGAAAAGAGCAGGGAGGGAGATGAGCTGTGTAGTGGTTGGTCTTCTTTCAGTTTCTACCAGGAACCAACCTCTTCCTGCACCAATTATAGGCTTGCCCCTCTCCCACCCTCTTACTTAATTCCAGACATATCAAACTGATCTCCATCCTTCAGTCCTCAACTTCCCAGATCAACAAAAAGTGAAATTACAAAATGCAACAAGAATGATGAAGAGAAGCAGCTTTGTAAGGCCCATTCCCGGTGTCTACCGCTTGCATGTTTCCCATCAAAACAAGCATCACCAAAGATATTCCTCTTGAGCATCTAAAATCACGCACATGAGATGAGAAGGAAGAACAAGAGGCCAGGGTAGACGGGTGGGAAATGCCTCACATGTGCTGGGGGAAGGGCATCACGAGAGGGAATGGGTGAAGGTAACAATTGAAGAAAGGCTTCTTTTCCTCTTTCTCACCTGAGGCAATTATTGCAACATCAAAAAGAGATCAACAACATGGAATACCATCAGTGGCCAGTGGGAACTGATGTGGCAATAGACAAAAGAACTCTCCCATTTTTTTTTCTATTTTATTTTTAAAAATTTTTTATACAATTTTTAAAGGTTATGCTCCATCTACAGTCATTACAAAATATTGGCTATATTCCCCATCTTATACAATAAATCCTTGTAGCCTATCTTATACCCAATAGTTTGTACCTCCTACTCCCCCACCTCTATATAGCCCCTCCTCCTCCCTCCCCCTCCCTCCCCCTCCCTCCCCCGCCCCCCCTCCCCGCTCCCCACTGGTAACCTCTAGGTTGTTCTCTGTATCTGAAAAGTACTCACTCTGGAGAGAACTGTTTAGTACAGGGTCAAGCGCCCAGGCTATGCTTGCAGACATACTTAGTTCAGAAACCCAACCCCACCACCTGGGATGCACGTGATCTTGGGAACATCACTTATTCACTCTGATAGTCTCCATGTCTTTAAAATGCAGAGAGTAACTGTCTGCCTCTTGAAGTTGATGGGAGAATTAAATAAGATAATTCAAGTCAAGTATTTAGCGCAGTGCCTGGTTTGACCTGTAGGAAGAGCTCAGTGCATGTGAGCTGCCATGAACGCTGCACCCACGAATCCCACACACTTGCATGCCGGCCTAGTCCCTGACCCAACTTCCTGCTTGAGAACAAACTTGAACTCACCTGACTGATACTCTAGCTCAGGGCATGGGGTGCAGACCCACAGACAGAATCAGACATTGGGGACTTTAGGTACCTCCCAAACTTTTCTGTCCTCAATGTTCCTGCCTTGCTACAGTCGGATGACAACAGTAAAGAAAAACAGGATGTTGGAGAGTTAGTTTCGGGAAAGCCCAGTGGAGTTTGCAGACTAGGAAAAAAAGCACATCACTTCTCAAATCACCATTACTCATTCTGAGCCTACGTCCCTCCCTAGGGTGCAATCAGCCCAGACCAGATCCAAATTTGACTCCTAGCTGGAAAACCCTGCCAGCAAGCTTAATGGGGGTGAACTGCAGATGAGATTTTTAAAAGTAAAAGGAACATACATGTGTTTGCTTCAGTGGACTCAGTCTTTCTTGTGGGTGGTTCTATCAACAAATTATCTTTCCTTCTGGTTATACTATTTCAATATCACTCTATGCTCTGATGTATTTTGGGACTAATTCTAGGTGTATTGAAAAATATTGCCTCAATGTAGTTTCAAAGTGCTGAAATGGGGATTGGAATAGACCAAGCCAGAAGGAAACCCAGAACAAATTTACTATTGACAGAATCAACATTAAAACTCTCCCTTGGTTTCATATAATCCTTTTCAGATACTTTAGCAGCATCGTACAGTGTTAGGGAACGCTGTCAGTTTGTGCTAAGAATATACATTTCACACTCTGTACAGGGTCACAAAATACTATATAATTATACTTGGCAAAGGACATGCTTCCAAGATGAGGAGGACTTTTTGGTAAAGAAATAGCTTCTGAGCAGGAAAAAAAATAACATGGATATCTAGCTAGCAATGGGAATAAAAAAGACACCTTAAAAGCAAGACACATATGTTTGTGCCCAGCACAAACCTAACACATTCTCTGGCACATAAGCGTGCTCTTTATATGAAGGAAGGACTCTAATGAACTGTTATTCTACTACCAAAAGAGATGGCAAATACAAAATCTAAGGAGCCTAAAAATATCTCTTCTATGGTAAATATTTACAAGCACAAATTTAGAAAATCATCCCTTAAAAGGCAAGTAATTCAAACAACAAAAAGGTAAACAACCTAGTTTAAAAATGGGCAGAGGACTTGAATAGACATTTCTCCAAAGAACATCTCCAAATGGTGAATAAGCACTTGAAAGATGTCCAGCATCGTTAATCATTAGTGAAATGTAAATAAAAACCACAGTGAGATACCACTTCACACGTTCTAGATAGCTATAAACAAAAAAAAGAAAAAAAGAAAAAAAACGAACAAAAAAAAAAGGGTGGGGGGAATAGCAAGCGTTGCCCTTAGCGTGGAGAAATTGAAACCCTCATCCATTGCTGGTGGAAATGTAAAATGGTGGCGCTGCTGTGGAAATAGTTTGGTGGTTCTTCCAAAAGCTAAACACAGAATTACCATATGACCTAGCAGTCCCATATAGGTATATACCCAGAAGAACTGAATGCAGGGAGTTGAACAGATAGCTTAATGTCTATGTTCATTGCAGCATTATTCAAAATAGCCAAAAGGTAGGAACAAACCAAATGTCCATCAACACATGAATGGATAAACAAAATATGGTATAAACATACAATGGAATATTATTCAGCTATAAACAGGAAAGAAGTTCTGATAAACACTACAACATGAAACTTGAAAGCATCCTATTAAACGAAATAAGACAGACACAAAAGGACAAATACCTTACAATTCCATTTATGTGAAATAGCTAGAATAAGTAAATTCATACAAACAGAAGGTAGATTAGAGGTAACCAGGGTCTGAGGGAAGAAGGGAATGGGAGCTACTGCTTAATGATTAAAGTTTGAGGTAATGAAAAAGTTTTGGAAATAGCAGTGATGGTTGCATAACTTCATGAATATAATTTATACCACTGAATTATACACTTAAAAATTCTTAAAATGGTATATATTATCTATATTTTACCATAATTTTTAAAATAATGTAATATATAGATAATATAATATTTACCATTTTAAGAATTTTTAAGTGTACAATTCAGTGGTATTAATTACCACTGAATTATACACTTTAATTATGTGAACTGTATGATATGTAAATTATATCTCAATAAACTATTTTTTTTAAGGTAAATAACTCAAAAAATTTTAAAGAATTATACTTTCTTGAACTATTAATTCTCCTACTAGGAATCTATCCCAAGGAAATTATCAGGGCTAACCACAACAATATATAACATAACTGTATATCAAAGTGTAATTTACAATAGTCGAGGATTAGAAACAAATAATTAGGAACTGGTTAGACCAATTATGATAGGAAAGAACAATGGTGTAACGTAATTAATAAATTCAAGTTCTAAAAGAATATTTAAGTGGGTGTCAAGAATGTTTATGATATATTAAGTGGAAAATGTAGGGTAAAAAGTTACACCAGTGTTATGTTCCAGACTTTTGTTAAATAAAATGACTGGAGATATATAATAATAGTTAAATTAGGTGAGTACATACTATATGAGTATACCAAGAACTATTTTAAGTTCTTTAAGCTATAAATTCACTTAATGCTCAGAAGAACCTTCTGACATAAGCAATATTATTATTCCCATTTTGTAAATAAGTATACTCAGACCTCAAAAGGTAAGGTAACTTTTCCATTGTCCTTAAACTAGTAAGTTGCAGAACCAGGATTTAAAACCAAGCAGCTTAGTTCCAGAGTTTACAGTTATATTAAGATGTTAATAGCAGATTCCTGGTGATAAA
Source organism: Balaenoptera acutorostrata (assembly GCF_949987535.1). NCBI lineage: Eukaryota > Metazoa > Chordata > Mammalia > Artiodactyla > Balaenopteridae > Balaenoptera > Balaenoptera acutorostrata. Next base: position 16,518,195 of record NC_080081.1, read on the forward strand.
TTAGGGACATTTTAAATTTTCTTCTTTGTATTTTTCTAAGTTTTCTAAAATGGCTGCAATAAACATGTATCACATTTTATAACCAAAAATAAAAATTAAAAAAAAAAAAAAACTTCAGATGGCCTTTATCATTGTGTGTTTAGCTCTGGAAATGAGCAAGGGTCAAGTTCACTTCCACCTAATTTCTACCCCCAGGATGTAAGGCAGGGTCTAAAGTCTGAGCTTCCTGCTCTAAACCACTGAGGATAAATTCTCCCCAAGGCATTTTCTTCCAGGAATAGTCCAACACACAGCTCTCTACTTTCAGCTGGGAAGATAAGTAAAACTTAATGCTTTTCCAACAAGACCTATGAAATTGCCTAATGCCACATACAGAAACAAGGCTAGGGTCATCATTCAACTTCCAGTGATGACTGAAGGACCCATGAAGGGTTAGAATCAGACAGGCCCTAATTCAAGTGCTTGCCTTTCCACCCACCATCTTGATTGACTCACTTAAGCCTTTTGTCCTACATCTGTAATATAGGGGAAATACTTCCCACCCTGTCAACCTCACCAATCTGAAGAAGATAAAATTATGCTGAAACTAGAAAGCACTGCACAGTGCATTTTTATTAATTTTCAATTTGTATTATTTTTAAGTAGCAGGAAACCAATAACGCAAAAGCGGAACTATCGCGTGCCAACAATAACACTGGGCTAATAACCAAATGAAGTCTATGAGCCACATTTTTGTTTCACTTACAAAATAGTAAAGATGTTAACCAGATAATCTCCAAGGTTCATTTCAGTCCTATACCCTCAATAAGCATTTATTGATCATTTACTGTGTGTGAGGTGCAAAGCCAGACATAAGGAATTCAAAAATGGGTAAGGCGGAGACCCGTCTCTACAGAAACTCATGGTTCATTGTGGAAGACGTGCATGTAAATGCATGCTGATGAGCACATGTGATGAGCTCTACAAGAGTTACAAGGATAAATGAGAAACCAGTATTTTCTGGTGAAGCCAAGTCAGAGGTAGAGATAAAGCTTCATAGAGATGGTAACTTCTGCACAAATTCTTGGGGGGAGCAATTTCAACATTTGGGAAAGTTAGAGAAAGGGGGTCCATTCAGGACACGAGCAATAGCATAAATGTGGGTTGGAGACATTCAGTGATTACCAAATGGAAAATGGCATATAGATGAATTAGGAAAGCATGTTTCCACAGGCAGGATTACATCATGGGGTCTGTAAGCCATCCCCTGGGGACAATGGGAAGTACTGAAAATCTTTAAGTGAGAGAGAGCATGAGAAATTCTAGGTAGAAAATTGAGGGAACCTGGGGATGGGCAAAAATAGGAGAGAAAAAATGGCTAAGTCCCTATTTGTGCATCCAACTTTTAATATCTTGAATATATATTTTCAAGCTTTGGAATTAATCACAAGCAAACTAGCCATTCTAGAGGATGTCAAAACTGCCTGTTGGTTTACAAAAACATTTAATACTCTGGCAATTTTAATGTTCTCAAGTGGGTCACAAAGTTATAATTAACAATAAGTGATAAGGCAGCATAGAAGCTTACGTGCTAATCTGCAAGAAACTTCTCTATTAGAACACAGGCCAAGACAATTTTGAAATTTGAAAACCAGTTAACTTTTGCTTAAAATATAAAGGTTTAGATTTTAAGCCATGGAAGACTATAACCATTAATCCCACATATCTTCCCAAAAGGGTTTAGTGAAACTTGATCTTAGTCTTCCCTGTTTTGTGGCTGTGAGTTTAAGTACTGAAAGACTTCACGTAAACAATATTTCAGTACGGTTGTTGAATAGTGCCATTTTCAATCCAAGCAAGAAGACGTTCCTTTGAAACAGCTGCAGAATTTGGAAAATAAGGAAGAACTGCCCACTTATTTAAATTTGTATTTTTCTCTCGCAGGTCAACTAACTCCACCACTTCCAACAGTGAGATGGATGCTGAGCCATCAGTCTGTGCAGAAGCTGGGAGGCCCCTGGGACTTTCTTTCATAATTTTCTAATTGTTAAAATCTTGCATTGGGGTATTTCTGCGAATTAGGAGATCTATTAGCCAGACCAGAAGATCGATAGTTACGGGCACTCCTTAAGGCAATGCTGATGAGTTTATAAAAGAAACAGCCACTGCACTTTGTGCAAATATCTTTTAAGAAAAGGACAGATGGAGTTTCATTATTTCTGAATAAGCTCAATAAAGTAAAAAAAAAACTAGGGCAACCAAAAAATCATTGGTAACGATTGGCTGCAGTTGCCGGGCTAATGGTGCAATTGAAGCTGAACCTTTCAGTCGGGTCTCGGGCAGACAGGACAATGAAAATTGCTCCGAATGTGCCCTTCAGTTATTGAATAGCAGTGTCAACATTTTGTTATCAGCTTAATTGAATAGGAAGGAAGCAATGAAGACAGAGAAAGGATGGATATTTGAGACTCCAAGATTTCCAGAGAAACCTGTCTTCTATATCTGAGTGTTATTCTCTTTTACTATAAATCCTGATTTAAGAAAACTAAGAAGTTCTTTCCTGCAGAGTACCATCTGGCAACAGAACATCTTCTGTAAGAGAGCTGGGTAATTTTGCTGATATATAGCTAAAAAAATACAGCTGAGCAGCTGAGAAACTAGACGCTCAATAACCCCCCATCCTTTTTAACTGTCAAAACACTATGAGGGTCCATCTATAGGAAAAAAGAAAAATATATATATATATTAAAGAATCTGCTATAACTCATCTGCCAGAGTGAGTGTAGCCAGTAAAACATGCTAGCCAGTAGCAACATAAGTGCTTTTTAGCATAAGCCATTAAACCTAAAAGCTAAGAAAAAGAAACCCAAAAAGTGACAACCCACTCTAATGGGTGGTAAACTCAAAAGAAAAGTTGAAATTCAGAAAAAGTGACTACAAGAGGTGCAAACTAAATTATCCTTAAATGTTTTCTTTTTAACAAAAACAAATACATATGCATGAATGTTTATCTTTGTATCTGAAACTGAGATCAAATTAAAAACCTGTATTGTACAAAATAATGTTTCCTCTGAAAGACTTTTACGTTAGTGTAAAATCCAGTAATGGATTTATATTTTTGAAAGCCAAAGCACACTTGAGAAATACTGTCTTTCTCTAGTGACCAAAGGTAGTTGGCATTTGTCTTCAAGACTCACAATCAATCTGATGTAGGTAGACATTCGTTATATGGAGTGACAATGGTTGTAATTGTATCATGTAAAATCTTTCCACTATGTCCCTGAAAAAGGACAAGTTAAATTCATACTAAAGTCACAGCTTAGAAGATAGTTTTTAGAGCTCTAGGAGCCGATGGTCCCTCTCTTAATAGCACTGCATATTCCTCAGGTTTCCAAATATGCTGTTCCCTACTGAGATGATGATTTACTTCTGGTATATGGGCACTGCTCTAAAATACACGCTTTGCCTGTATTATTATAATAAACTTGATGATGGAAAAGTTGGTAAAAGTTCTTCCTCAATCACCAAACACATTACCCATAATAAAGCAGATGCCTCCCCCGGAAGAAATGAGACATTTTAAATTTAAGGGATCACAAAAACGAACCCAAGGAGACCAAGACAAGTGTGAAGTTCTAGTGACCTTCCACAGAGTTTATATGACAATAGTAAATAAAAATTGTGTGACCTGAGTGATAGTGAATATGCAACAGGCATGAGAAGAGGACAAAGAGAATATCCCTAATTTAAGGGGAAAAAATCAGTAATCAATGAAAGGCACACAAAAAACACTCTGCATGTAAGCTGACAAAACGTCATTTTTAAAGAACATATTTTGAACACATAGCATTACCAGAAAGCAAAGAATTAATATTCTGAAGGAAAAATTAATACATAATGTTTTAGCAGACCCCCGTCTCCGTCTAGAAATGTGAAGGGATGAAGGTCACACACAAAGTTCCTGGAGCTGTGTTTGAACACACTGCCAGTCTCTTTTCACTCCTCACCAGACTGCCCTGAAAGGCAGTGAACTTGATCCATTTTGATGTGCGTTGTAAGCCTCAGGAAGTACTTTAGCACCTCAGCTGTGTTTCCAGAATATACTGTATTGATGGCTCTATTACCTTTTTCATTGTCTCTATAAGTTCCATTACTGAAAAGGAGGAAGTCGTAATGGAATAGAAATTCACCAGCAGCACAGACACAGAGCTGAGCTCTAAGTAAATGTCTCCTTTCTCTCCCATCGGCCACACCCTGTGCTTTGACCCTCCTTCTCTATTACTGCCCTCAGAACTGGTTATCAATAATCTCCACTCAATCCTGTAAGGAAGGCAATTTGGAAAGCCAAGGCTTCTAGTCAAGGGAACAAGAAAAAAATAGAATTTTCCTCTTCTACCTCCTCTTTCTTCTCTTCAGCCAAATAAGTCCTATTTCTCCCCTCTGTTCATCACCTCCCAATCTCTTCTTAAAGTTAACCCATCACTTACCAAGAGACTCAGGCATCTGGTAGAGAAAAGAAATGCCTGAATCTCCTACCATGATGTTCGGTCTCCCACTAGAATTATACAACCTCTCAGACTCTTGAAAACCACTAATGGTAAAAGCAAGCAAGAGTCACCATTCCTTTTTTGGTCTTTTTCCCAGTAAAATCATTGCAGACTCATATTTTGTAGGAATCAATAATTAAATTTAAATGAATATTCCCAGCCTGGACTTTATTTAATGGATCTAACATTTTTTCCCCATTGTTTTTTTCTGATAGTAGACATGTATTAATACATAAATAATTTAACACTATTCTGTGCTGATTTTCCTCTAATGAAAGGGAAAATAAGAAATTAAAAGATATATATATATATATATATATATATATATATATGTTTTTAAAACATGTATATATACTATGTATAGTATGTGTGTGTATATATATATATATATATATATATATATATATAAATGGCAGCATACATATATTTACTACAAGTAGCATATATTTATGTCTAACCATTGCTGTTTCCAGCATATTTACCCACTCAGCATATTTACCTTCCTACTACTTTGCTCTAGGATTATTTTCTTAGCTCTCTTGTTGAATCCCGCCCAGAAGTAATCATAACCTTCACCCCACATCATTATATCAAGTGAGAATACTGCTGCCCAATAGGTATTTTAATACCAACATTTTACCAGTGCTTAGGGCTCAGTGAAGTCCTATAATTTCCTCAAAATCAGCAAAGGAAGAAGACAAGTAGGTATGAATCACTAGTTTAATCACGGTGACAGGGCATGCTCATTCACTCACTCACTCAATCACGCAGTCTTGGAGCATTTGTGCCAAGCTCTTATCAACATACTGAAGACACAGGAGTGAAAAAGACAAAGTTCTTGCTCTCATGAAGCTTCCAGTCTAGTGATGGGCAGAAAATAAAGGAATGAATCAACATATCAAATGTATGAAGTAGTGATAAGTCCTCTGGGGAGAAATGGAGTAGAATCGGCAGACAGGAGGGATGGGGCGGCCAGAAGGAGGCTGTGTTGCTTACAGTGGGCAGGAAGGCAGCCCCCAGGACATGTTATCTGAGTGTGAGGCCCCCTTCCAATCTGGCAAACACACCAAGCTTGGCAATATGCTCTATTCGCCCTGCTCGGTGACCTGCATCCAAACAGACACTGCTTCCGGAAGAAGATGAAAAGGGAAAGATGTCCCAAAGGCCAAAAAAAAATCTCTGCCCCTCACTCAGTATCAGCTGCTAGTACTTGAAGCTGCCAGCCAGGAGTCTGGATAAACAACGTGACTCCTATACGATAGAACTGAAGCCCTCTTCCTGAGTGAGCTGGAAGGGCACACTGAATCCAGCAAGACACCTCAGGTTCAGGAACATAGGCTCCAGGTGACACTGGGTTAACAGCAGATAAACATACCAACCTCCTCCGAAACTCACGGTTGACATTCTTGAGGGAAGCATCAGGCAGTGGTGAAAAGCCGACAGACCTGGATTAGAAAACCAGTTCTTTTGCAGACACCCTGTATATCCTTGGGCAAGTCACTGACCCTTCAGTTCCATCATCTGTAAAACAGGGGCAAGGATACCTACTCCAAAGGGCTGTTTTGATGCAGACTGCATAGTACGATGGATGGATGGGAATCTCGCAGAGTTCTAGGACTATGATTACCAGAACTGAGACTAAACAATAACTGGTAATAAATAGAACTGAAAGAGTAGAACTTTATATAAATACATAAAAGGCAAGCATTCCTCAAACCTAGAACCCAATTCTACATCCAAGAAGCAATACTCCAAGCCCAGTTAAATGAAAAAAGTCATAAATGCGAATCATATTTGGAAATGAATTTCTTTCAAAGTCTCCTTTACAGGAGTTCAATTGAGCAAATTTTTAACATTTTACAATTAGAAGAAAATACTTCCTTGTAGAATTCTACTCTCTTACTAAAAATGTGGAGAGATTTTTGGCAATTTGATCTTCTGACAATCCTGTGAATGAATTCTCTTTACTCCATTTTATTCTTGGAGGGAAAGCATACATTATTCTTATTGTTGATGAAAGTTGATAAAATTGGGATGAGAAAATAAAACTGCCAACCAGCATGTCTTTGTGTTCTGAGTTGGTGACTATAGTGGATAGGAACAGTGTCCCCCCAGTTCAGATCCGCCAGAAACCTCAGCATGTGACCTTATTTGGAAGTAGGGTTTTTGCAAATGACATTGACTATGAAGCTGAGGAAATGCTGGATTTGGGAGAGCCCTAGATCCAATCAGAATGTTCATATGAGACACAGAAAAGGACACACTGAGACTCAGGGCAAAAAGACATGTGAAGACAGAGGCAGAGAGTGAACTGATACAGTCACATGCCAAACAATGCCTGGAGCCATCATAAGCTGGAAGAAACAAGGAGGGATTCTCCCCTAGAGCCTTGGGAGGGGAGCATGGCCATGCAGACACCTTGATTTTGAACTTTTGGCACCCAGAACTGTGAGAGCATAAATTTCTGTTGTTTTAAGACACCAGGTTTGTACAGCAGCCAGAGAAAAATAAAACACTGATGTTCTGAAATATTCAGTTCTTTCTATCATTATGATGTCCTCCACTAGCCACAGTTTTACCCTCAGAGGCCCAGGATAAGACTAAAGAGTAGAGGACGGCAGAGGCCCTTTCTGGAACTTCTACCCTCTAGGGAGCTGGGTGGATTTAATCATGTTTTCTGTAGGTTACTACTGACCTTCATTGTGTGCTATTAGTGTAGACACTAACAAGAAACTAACACAAAACAGGATTGGTTCCCATGGGCCAGGCTTCTTCCATAAATTTTATTCCTGACAAGAGAAAAAAAGGCAGGATCACAATTACGAGTGTTAGAACAGTCTGGGGAGATGTAGTAGGAAACGATAAACAGCGTTTTAAAGGGCTCAAAGAGGAGAATTATCTACCTTGAAGCAGTGCTGTTCCTGCAGTAATGTTTCTACCTTCCATTTAAAGACAGATAAATTTTCCCTGACAGCTCTTAATAGCCTCTACAGTTATTCACTGAACTTGCCCTCAAAATTACAGAGTAATAAAAGGATAATAGCATTTGACTGACTATATTGGAAAGGTGGGCTTTTTCAATAAAGTGGCCATTTCATTTCCCCCTTTATCCTGGATTATCCAGAGAGGGTGCTCTATGTGTCTAAGGACTGGAGAATAGCCATAATGCATCTTTCATCACTGCAATGCCATCTGGACCCTTCATTTATTTATACATAGAAAAGGAGAATATTTCTCTCACTGTAGATCACATTGACAGTAGACAAATGTTTCCATGAGAAAAGTCAAATTCTGAATCTGCTAGGTTGAACCGTATGAATCAGCCAATACTCAACCAATTTCACCCACAAAAATGGCAACTATATAAATGACAATCTAATAAAAAATGTACTTTACTTACTACTATGTGAACTATAATTATAATAAGGGAATTTCTCTTAGAACCAAAATCTGTTAAACAAAAAAGCATTAATTAGAAATGCACAATAAGTTTTAGATATTTGAAGAGGAGGCGCCACAACAAGGAATAGAAACTGAAAAGTGTGCTCTGAAACATTCATTTCTCCACATTTTTCCGATTGTTGAGTTAAAAATGAATTTGGAATTGTGTTCAGCTCTGTCTATCCACACTGCCATTTCCACTGTTCAACTGTCTAACAGTTCTCCACTTCCTCTTTAGATGTCTCTCCAATCCATTTTTTCCACAGCAGTTAGAGGGATCTTCTCAAAGCGTAGATCAAATAGGTCAAGTCACTCTTTGCTTAAAACCTAGTATGGCTTCCCTTACTGTTGCACACACTCCAAGGTCCTGGCCATAGCTTAGGAAACCCTGCGTGATATGGCCCCTGGCAACCTCTCCCATTTCATGTCCTTCCCCTCCCCAGTCCTCCAGCAACACTGTCCAGATATCCATTCCTGGATCATGCCAAACTCAGAGCTACCCACATGGTCCCAGCTCTTTGTATGGCTGGTTCCATATTCTTCAAATCCCCTTTTCATGGTCTCTGGGCCCACTCCCATCTCTCGGTAACATTCTTATCCATCATAGCTCCCTGTGTATTCCTTAATGTTTTTCTCAATTTTTGCTTATAATAGTTTGGATGACTTGTTTATTTTCTGGGTCACTCCAGTAGAATAGAATCTCCTTGGAGGCAATGACCTCAATACAATATACCTAATGCCTAGCACAGTGCCTGGCCCAAGATCAGCATTCAGCAAATATTTCATGAGTGAATAAATGAATGAATATCTGATTCAAATTTAGGAGACTAGATGCTGAAAAAGGCAGTCTTTCTAAACCACAGAGGGGTATCTCATTGCACAGTAGAAACACACACAGCTTGTTCACTGTCTGTCTGGTATCATGTGAAAGCTCATGGGCATATACCTTTACACCTCTTCCTCTTTTCCACCACTCCAATCTTCAAAAACTCAATACACAAATAGGAACTAATTTTGTATAAGGGCTAACATAATATGTAGAGTGGCTCAAATCAGTTCAATGTCTTAAAGAATCTTTTTTTTTCCATCATTCTGTCTTTCTACTACAGGCACACCTCGGAGATATTGTGGGTTCACTTCCAGACCACCACAATAAAGTAAATATCCCAGGAGAGTGAGTCACATGAAATTTTTGGTTTCCCCAGGCATATAAAAGTTATGTTCACACTATTCTCTAGTCCATTAAGTGTGCAATAATATTATGTCTAAAAAAACACAATGTACATAACAACTAAAAATACTTTATTGCTAAAAATTGCTAACCATCTGAGCCATCAGCAAGTTTTTTTGTTTTTTTGCTGGTGGAGGGTCTCGCCTCCATGCTGATGGCTGCTGACTGACCAGGATGGTGGATGCTGAAGGCTGGGGTAGCTCAGCAATTTCTTAAAATAAGACAACAATGAAGTTTGTCCCATTGATTGACTCTTCCTCTCACAAACAATTTCTCTGCAGCATGCAATGCTGTTTGATAGCATTTTATCCACAGTAGAACTTCTTTCAAAATTGTAGTCAGTCCTCTCAAACCCTGCCTCTGCTTTATCAAATAAGTTTCTATCATATTCTAAATCCTTTGTTGTCATTTCAACAATCTTCACAGCATCTTCACCAGGAGTAAAGACCAGCTCAAGAAACCACTTTCTTTGATCATCCATAAGAAGCAACTCCTCATAAGTCATCCATGAGGGTTGAAATCAACTTCTTTCAAACTCTTTAATGTTCTATTTTGACCTTTTCCTATGAATCACAAACATCCTTAATGGCATCAAGAATGGTGAATTCTTTCCAGAAGGTTTTTAATTTACTTTGCCCAGATCCATCAGAGGAACCATTATCTATGACAGCTATAGCCTTACAAACTATTTCTTAAATAATAAGACTTGAATGTCAAAATTACTTCTTGATCCATGGGCTGAAAAATGGATGTTTTGTAAGTAGGCATGAAAACGACATTAATCTCATTGTACAAATTCAAACTCATAAATAGTAAAATATCTAAAATGAAAATCTCCCCATATATCTCAGGACAGAAACAAGGATGAACCAGACCCCATCCTGTCACAAAGGCCACTGACTTCCTTTCCCCTGATCTCATTTTAGTCTCTAAAGCAAGACATAGAGACTTTTAAGAAATCTCATAGTTACTTGAATAAATATCACCTGTAAATATTTTAATAATATTAGTAAATCTAGAGAGTGCTTTGGTGTTCTAAAGCACTTTTCACATAAATTAACTTTAATATCAACATCTGTCTTTTTTTTTCTCAGTTAGTTGATGACTGAATCTAAGAAATGTCATAAAATAACTGATACTTCCATGGTATCATTCCAGCCTTTTATAAACGAGAGGAAACACCAAACCAAGATATACAATTGTTTGCCAGCATTAGTTTCTTAAGAATAATGATTAAATATATTGTTTACACATCAACAGTAAAATAACCAAAAGGAAGACATAATGCTGGAGCATTCAGAAAGAGTAAAATCATAAGCATTCAGAATAATTAGATAAACCACCATAGAAGACATTAAATCCCAAAGAAAAAAATATTGGAAAGTTCTAAGTGCATTCAGGTACCATATAAAAAATATTCTTGGTCGATATAATACCTAAGGTAAAATCTAGAGGACCAAGAAGCAGATTTTTCTCAAAGTAGCATGACTGGGGGAAATGCAATTTCCCAGCACTAGCCAAAACTGCATTAAAAACAAATAGGTCATATAGTCTTCAGAAGGTCACTGTTAACCTATACACAAGCTATGGTAACAGGAAGAGGAATGAAAAGCTGGCAGTCGACCATTCTCAGTACATTAATAGAGTTTTCTTTTTCAGATTAGTTAGTTGTCAAAATGTTAAATAGATACACCAAATACACTGGTGACATGGTCACAGGACAGATATCACCATCTGATCATGGCAGTCTTTCCCACTGATCGGAGCTGTAATCCTGAGATCTTTTTCAACACACGACTCTAGACAACAATTATGGATTGATCTGGAAATATGATATCAGCATTAGTCTAGTATTAGAGGAATCCCAGAGAGATAGAGAAAGAGTATGCACTCTGTAGGTAAAGAAAGACTGAGTAAGGGTAAGATAATGAAGGAAATGGAATAATCCTGAAGATAAGCTTAGCTTCATTCGCCATTTCTATTGGAATTAGTCCTAGACATAGAAACTAATTTTTTTAAAAAACATGAATGATATTCCTACTAATAAAAGTAATAGCACAATATGGCAAATTTTAAGATGTACAAATATACAGCACCTTTTATATCTTTATGAGATGATTTTACTGGCAACAAAACTCAAGAAACCTAAAGGTTCACAGATTGGTCAATTGTTCTTAATTTTAACCCCTGTTGTAAGTTTGTCATGCTATCTCACTGTTGTTTTAATTACATTTCCCTAAGGATTCACGCTGAGCATTTTTCAGATGTGCCTTTGCTATATATCTTTAGCAAAATGTTTGTTCATATCTTATACCTATTCTTCTATGAATTTTGGCTATTGTTTTCTTTAACAAAGAACAGTGAAACAACAAAGATATGTTGGAACTTTGCTCATTTTGTGACTTTTTGCTTTATGAAATAATTGTTCTTAATACTAGAAAAAAATTGGATTGGATTAGATATTTTCTTTTCCTTAGTACTATTTAATAAATTATGACAATGTAATTGCCAGTGACTTTTCCACAGAATCACAGGCTAACTAATAATAATACAGACATTAAATTAATCTGTGGTACTAGATTCATTAATATCAAATATAGAAGATGTCTGCATTAAAGATTATGAAGAATTACTTTAAATCAATTGAAAAAAGCTAAAGTCAATTTTGAAGTTTAATGTTATAGTCAATTTGAAATAAAAAGTTTGAAACATTCATATCTGATCAATAATTAATCACAACATTCAATGAGGAATGAAAAAGAATGACCCATTATATCATTTCTAGGATTCAAGTTAATTAGAAAACATTAGAGTTGAGTATCTATTACAGTTCACTGAACAGATATGCCTGCTGATGTCAGGTTAGATTACAATGCTGGTCAACATCAGCATCAGTAAGAAATCAGTCAAAACATCATTTGGAAGACTGCCTGATGAGCTTGTCCAAACATTGGAAAGTGGAATCTTTTCCTTCAGTGTGACTTCTCTGAATAAGGTTCTGAAATATATACCTATTGATCAAATACATATATTTATTAAAACAAATTCAAGTTGGATGGTATGTCATTGTTTCCTTAAAATGGAAGCATTTCAAATATTTTCACTGAAGAATATCTAAGAAAGTAACACATTCTAAGTGATGAAGTAATTAGCCCCTGGTACAACCTTCTACCTGGCACAATGATTAGCAAACAGTAAGCACTAAAATGTATGTATCAGATGGTTGAGTGGATGAAACAAGGAATGAAACAGTGTGATGTGGTGAAAAAAAATCCCAGAAATTAGGAGGTCTGCATTCTGGTGCCACCTCTATAGTCAATCCCATGGAAAGACACAGGGAAAGATACTGAAATCCATTCTACTTCAGTTTCATTACCTATGAAATTAGAAAAATGAGCTAGGTGATGTATAAGACCTCTTCACTATGATTTCATGCCACGTTACCAGACAGAAAGCAAGTTCCATCTTATAAATGCTTCAGGGAAGGCTATTACCCATAAGCTCTCTGAACCAAGGCAATGAACACAATGCTCAATGTCTATTTCAGTGAACTACTTGTTAGCCAATAGTCATACTGGTCCTCTTGAAACTACCTTGAAGAATTGATCATCATAATTTAAAACATAGATTATTAGACAATGTCTTCTGACAATTCTTCCCATTTTTAAACGCGTAAGAAGTCCAGTTCAAGTCAATAGCATCATAAACAACTCCACCCTAAACTCTCTTAGTAAGGATTTTGCCCTGAGCAATGACAGTACCAGTTATGAGTAAGTAGGACCACAATGTCCACTGCGTAGAGAAAATACGACATCATAAACACTGAAGAATGGGACAGACCGTGACCTCAGATACACAAGATGATTCTATCATTCTTTGTTAACATAGTTTGCTTTTTAATGTGAAATGATTTAAGGCTGATATAAAATTTTGATTTCTGGTTACTTTCTTCTTTAAAAAATTCATTCATGTTTCCATTAGCATCTCATAAAGTTAAATCTTTAGACTGGCCTAAAAGAAACATTTTCAAATTAAGAATTTCCAAGGACACACTAAAGATAAAATTTGGATCCTAGCTAGCTTAGTAGAATGACAGCCTGTGTGTGAAGAGACTTTAAGAAACTACCTGGAGTTAATCTAGACCAACCCTCTACCCAAAGACAAACCAATGAGCATAGAGGCAATGACCAAAAAAGATCTGTTCAATGAATAAATGCATGACCCCAAACTGCATGGGGTACCTTGGATAGAGCCAGTATAAGACAATACCTTACCTTACAATGAGTGAGAAATGAGAAAAATAAGAAGGAAGCAAGGAAAGGACAAAGAAGAAAAGTAGAGTCATAGAGAACAGAGCATTAATGTCACCAACAATTTTCCCCACTGACATTCATCGACAGTCACACCCCAGCTCCCCTTCTCTCAACTACAGACAATAGCCGGCTGTCTATTTTCTTCGAAAACATCTCTGGTTATTGACTCCTCTTAAGGGCTTGCTAACTCTGAGGCAAATCACAATGTTCTTTGTAAGTGTTCAACAAGAGTGTCCTAGAAGTCAAAAATATCCCACTTCTTATTCTCTAGATCTTTGAGAACATGAGGAATAATTTAGAGAGGACGCTTCCTTTTATACATCACCCTGGGATGTATTCTAGAACATTTATATGACCCTGAACATTCTTACATTGGTACCTTTATTTCTAAATGTACAAAACATATCAGTCTATTCAGCATTTATCCCAAATCAATTTCCCCAGTGTTTCCTGGTTTTCAATGCACCTCAGTGCTTGGTCACAAAATTGATGTCTAGGTATTTAATGAAACCAGTCTTTATAACTCTGCTGCGATGGATTTTCCTCACAATTTCTTATGCTTCTAATTTAATTAGCTGAAATCATTTCTGTGATTTAAACTTATCTGTACTTTTTTTCCATTTTTCTCATCAGCAATTTTTAAGCTTAAGTTGATAAACACAGGCAATAAACACAGGAGGTTCTTGTTCCTGGATATCAAGAGCATAAAGAACATGTAATACAGATTGCCAACATTTTTCCACTTAAAATATCACTCAGCATTACCTCTGCTAGGAGAGGGGCAAAGGAAGACTTCCAAGGTTCTTTTTTAAGCTTTTTAAGTTGTTCAACTATTCTATAACCCAAAGCAAAGTTTCTTGGCTGCTTCTCCAATTATGTAGTCCCATTATTTTTAGACCCTGTGGGACTATTTTGTTTCATTAATTAGACTGTACACCAAATTTTCATGATCTATAGGCAATGTATGGGATTAATAAAAGCTACATGTATTTATTTTCCCACTGCTTAAAAACTTCGAGGTACAACACCATTAAAAAAAAAAAAAAAAACAGCAAGTGAACTAGAAAGACAATCCACTTGGATATTCTTAATAGTTTTATAGCATTCAGTAGCCTTATGAGGGGTATCCTATCCCATATTTTAGGGAACTAAGAAAAGTGGCTCAAAAAGATTAGATCTCAAGTTGTCTAAATCCCAGAGTATAAACGTATATAACAAACCCCAGAGTATATAAGTATATGATAATGACAATTCAATATGTGTATTTTTATTTTTTTCCATTTACTCCTGCTTTCTTTGAAAAAGCTAGAGGTGCATATATAAGAAATCTAAATGCATCTAAAACCAGAAAACTGGTCACTCATTTTCATTTATCCACTTATTTTAAGTTCTTAATAGATTTTTGATATAGATCAAGCCAATGTTCAGTTGACATACTCAACTGAAACTAGTGAGTACTACACATGTGAGATACAAAAGTTGTATGACATCTTAATTACTCATTTTCAGGTAACTCTCAGTCTAGTATTACAGACATGATCCTTTACTCACTGTATAGGTCGTTGGGTAAATGGTAAATTACACAGAGGTAGTCCTGGCTATAATGGGGCTCAGAGTCTATGTTAGTGTTTCTCAATGTGGAAGACACTGCTGCCCAGGGTACATTTTGGAAATTTGTAGGGGTCATTTCTACTTTGCAGGAGAGTACTTACTATTGAAAATCTTATTATGTAAGTACATTATAAAATAGTTTTATTTCCCTTTATATTACAGTTGGGGGATTATATTGATTTCAAAAAATAATGTGGATGGGTAGGTCATACATCTAAGGATTTCATGTCTAGATAATAAGAGGGCATTATAAAATGATTATTATAAAAAGGGACTTACAGTGTAGGAGTAACAAGCACACTCTAGAGGGATAGACATGCAGCCCTATAAAAGTACAATGTGAAATATACTAAATACTAAAACATCACTATATACAAAGCTAGAGAAGTGCCAAGGCCAGCCTAGGCTGTGAGAAGAACAGAGGCACCAAGCTCTGGCAGAAGAAACAGGAAGAGCAAACAATTGAGCCAGAGCATGAAGTTAATATGTTCAGCTGGAGCGAGTACCTGTATTTCACACTAAGGAGTTTCATGCTTATCAAGTAGACAGCAGAAAGCCATCAAATTGCAGAATAATTTCTCTGGTCATTTCTGATTTCAAAAATATATAATTATGTTCAATCCTTTGCCTGGAGAAATAATTATTAGAGTCTTGATATTTATATTTTGCTTACTATATTATTTCAAAGGCTTAGTTATTCCGCTACACGTTTTTAAAATACCTTAAAATGTTCAAAGCGAGACCATGATTTTGAATGCCAATAAAAAGGAAATCAGAAAAGGAGTATCGAGTTTAAATCTACAGTGTTCTTTCAGAAATATGCCTTTGAAAATGCTATTCCACATGAAAATGCAACCAATTTACTTAAATTAAAATACACGTTTGTTTGATTAACTTTTCAATTTTGCCTTGTTGTTTCCTTTGTAGCAAAAGGTGCTCCTTTTGAAATACAGCCTTCATTTTGGAAGTTTCCAGAGGAAATTATTTATTAAACATTCTATTTTAGGTAGCATAGATACTTTATCTCCTTTCTTGGATAGGACAGCGGTGAGGGCTCCCCACGTAAAACCAAGTTCTTAATAAGGAGACACACATGTAACAGTTTATTTGCATCAAACCAAACTGAAGTCAAGGAACTACAGTATGAACAGAAGAGCTTCTTTTTGCTTCACAGAATTTTATCTAGAGCTGTTAACTGAAACACTGCTGCTAACAAAGGGAGCTCTAAAGAGATGGATTCTTTTTTGTTTTATCACTGTTTTCTCAAACCAGACAAATGAACTCTCCACCTCTGACCCTTTATACTAGGCTGACCCTCCACAAACTAATTCTCTGTAGGGCTCATAAAAGCGAGTTGTAAACTCCAACAGCTGTCCAGTTGAGGGGATAGCGTGGGACCCTCCCTACCTTCTTGCCCCTTCGCTGACACTAAACACTTCCACATTCTTTCCTCATCTACCTTGGCCAGGACACAGAGCTTCATACCCTCCATGATCTGGGTCACCACAAGTTTCTGCTCCTGACTTCTTGAACTTTCATACAGATTCTGGCTTAGGAAGGAAGTCATGGGAGATTCGCTTTCTAGCTCTGATGTTTCTACAACCCATCCTGACCCTAAACGTAAAGTGGCCTTCAACACTTCAGAGCTACTGAGAAAGACTCACTTGCCTTTTCTGCAGTTGTAGCCTGAATGAGGTTTGTGGGAGATGACTTCTGTGTGTTTGTGTAAATATAAGTTTGTACAACTATCTAGGTCAGCTATAAGGATTAAATTTATTTGAAGGCTACATATTAGAACAGAAATTATTTAAGTGGAAAAAAGACAGCAAGAAAAAGAAATTAATAAAGATGCCCCTCTGAAAATATTAAATTAAAATTATATTTTTAATGATTGTTCACACATTCAGCTATTTATTTTATAAGTATTCATTGAAATGAAGTTGAAAATAACCACTGTGCACATGGGAGTGTTTGGAAATGCCTAAACTGGGCACAGCTGCAACAATATTATATATATTATATATTATATGTACTCTCTCTCTCTCTCTCTCTCTCTCTATATATATATATATGTACCCTCTATCCTATTGAGAGTGTCCCCATGGAAAAAACTGAGTAGAAACAAAGAAGTAAATGCAGGGGAGAAATAAAAGGATGGTTCAAACAGAAAAATGATACAGAAATAAGTTTTCATATGGAGAGTTACTGGCCATAGAATACAAACCAAAATAATACAGCAGTTATATAATAAGATGAAAGTTTAACCAACATTTATAAAGTTGGCAAGTGTTCTGTTTTGTCAAAGCTTGTCTGCATTGCTGATAGAACCCTAATGGTATAAAAGACTGTATGGTATATGAAGCACAAACAAAGCAAAACAAAGGGCTTGGCAGGAATAAAGTACTTGTGATATTATCTTCACAGACCAAGGCAGTGTTTGAGCAGAATTAACCTATTTGATGATAATTATGTAAATCTTGACTTTATTTCACCATGAAGTTGGGAAACCCAATCCTGAATGCATTTTTAAAATTAATTTCCTATGTCCAGTACTATACTCATTCAATTCTTTTTTTTATGATTACATGCTTTATACTACGGATATTATGTTTAAAAGAGGTTGGGTTACATGAATTCAATGAAAGCAGCCCATACTGTCTTGACACCACGACCTTTCCTAGATCTAGAGCTCACAGTAACAACCAAGACTGAGACCAGGGTCCCATGGAAGGGTCTCTGCTCTTACTACATATGTACACCACATCTGCAAGCAGGACCAGGAAAAGCTTGTTCTGTATCCTCTTCTCCTCACCAACCTCAATCCCTACCCCCCAAATGTATATCTTTTCCATAAATAAGCAGGGATGCAGTCAGCTGTACGCTGAGATAACCCACCACCTATTACAGATTCTATAATGTATAAACAAGTCTTTGAGGTTGTTATTTTCGTCTTTAAAAAGTTCTGATTTTCACTCTCCAGAACAGAAAAGATCCCTGGATTCATCAGTTATATTTTCCTTTTACTTTAGAGAAGTTGCAAAGAGGGAAAACCCGTATGTCTGCCTCCTTCCCATTTTATCCAACTTCTGCTGTCAGTTGCAGGGAAGTTTTAAAATTAATTGCCCTGGCACAGGAAGCTGTTACGAAAGAGGGGCCATGGGAAGCAAGCAAAACTGCCAGGAGCCCCTGCCCACTTTCAGGTCCCTTCCACGTACAGGCTATACAGCCAGGACGGCCATCGGGCCAAGGGTCCTCTGAAGCTGCCCTGGGGGAAGGGAGGATGAGAAAGACTCATTCTTCCCTGCTGTTGTAAAACGGTGGAGGATCTATGATGACCCACAGTCTCCTCTTCCCTTGTATATGTCGGTGCAGGAGGGGGGCATTTCACTGGACGACCCAGACGCACTCAGACAGCCTTCTACTCCTGTGTAACTACACCACTTCTTCTAATATTTAAGTACAGCTGAGGGAAAAAGAAATTATTCTTCTGCGCATTGCAAAATACAAGTTCTTTAAGCAGCGCTCAATGTTCATGGAAAAATCTCTCTCCTACTCTGAGCTTTGCTTTGTTATTGCATTACTGTGCACAAATACAGCATCTGATTCACCTCCCTTATAGCCATTGTTTTGTCTGCTCTTACGCATTCCCAAAATAGTCTAGACTTTTAGTGTCATTTACATCCGAGTCAGAAGAATAATCAGGAAAATAATAATTTATGAATAATTAACTAGGCCTGATGCCGTATTAGAGAGGAGCTATTTTTAATTGACAAAGGCTAGGATAACATGGATTTCAAAGTGCGAAGGGACATGCAGCAATTAAAGAAGCTGACTGATGGGAGAACTGACTGCTTATCAATGACTATATCATCTCTGACTGAATTCCACTGCACGCCTCAAAAATAAGACAATTAGAGGTAAAATCAGAGACCAAATGCATCACAACATGTCTCAGGACATAGTGAGTAAGAAAATTTTTTCTATTCATGGGAAGATTAAAATGACACCTAAACTTACCTTCATTTTAAATAAAACAAAAAATGGGATTACCACATCCAAACTTAACTGATGAGCAAGACAGGAAAACTAGAGCAGTAATTTTCTTAATATTTTTATTTCATTGTCTATTTCTTTTTTTTTTTTCTTAGTTATTTTTATTCGACCTGCTTCTAAAACAAAGGAGGATGAGATTAAAAGAGGTAGAATTATTGTGGGGTGGTGACAGTAATTCCAAATAGCAGCAAAGACCACATTAATAATATTTAAGCTAAACTACATCTGAGCTTCTTCTTGCCCTTCTTATCATCTCTTCCATGATTTAATATTACTAGTACTTATTCACTGATACCTTGGGTCACTCCCACCTCCAGCGCAAGGAAAAGACTCTCTGTTGCAGGAGAAGATGCCCTGGACACAAATGCAGAGAAGTAGAATCGTGAATGACCTTACTACACATCAACTTCCCAGCTGCCACAGAGATGGAAACCGTGTTTAAACATAGGGAACATCCTTAACCAAGACTCATAATTCTAGGTTTGATTCTGCTGCCAGCTCTGTTATCTCTAGGCTTTCCATTACAATGAAGGTGCTAGAATAGATATTCTCTAAGTCTTTTCCAGATCTAAAGTACTTGACTTATTTCAGAAGTTCTCAATTTTTTATTTTAACCACTAAAAAGAAATGATAACTATGAAACATGATAGAGGTGGTAATTATTGCTACAATAGCAATCATATTGCAATATGTAAATGTATCAAATTAACATGTCATACATGTTAAATTTACCAAATATTACATGTCAAATATATTTGAGTTAAAAGGAAGCTTCCAATTCTGAGTGTTTATTGAAATCAGTAGGGAAACTCTGGAAAAGACTGATTTCAGAGTTCTAACTTGGACCCATTGAATCAGAACCTGCTGGTATGACCACTTGGAATTATTTTCTAAACAATCCCCAGGTGATTCCGATGATACACCAGATGATTCTGTAGATGTCAGAGGCTGCATTAGATCCCTACATTAGATTTAAACTCCTCGAGGGCAGCAACTGTATCTTGTGCATCTTGAAATCTCTGTACAGGAGTTGGAATATTAGAGACACTCAGTAATTTAACTGCTCGGTGATTAAATATCTACTAAACAGAACTTGCACATTTTTGTTGTTATTGGGTCATACTGAAAGAGAAAGAGGATATATTATGAAGGCAAATGGTACGTTTATTTAATGTCACCTAATTATAAACACATAAAACTGACCTCAGCTTTAACTAAATAGTCAGAATTATAAATCATAAATCAGGAACTAACTATGGGATTAACAAACTTTTTTAGCTCATACTATTTTTTGAATGGCTCATTCTTCAAGGCATTGGTTTTAGCATTCATTTTATTAATCTGACCTACTTTTTTTTTATAAATTTATTTATTTTATTTATTTTTATGTTTGGCTGTGTTGGGTCTTCATTGCCGCACGCAGGCTTTCTCTAGTTACAGTGAGCGGGGGCTACTCTTCGTTGTGGTGCGCGGGCTTCTCACTGCGGTGGCTTCTCTTGTTGCAGAGCACGGACTCTAGGCATGGGGGCTTCAGTAGTTGCAGCCCTTGGTCTCAGTAGTTGTGGTTCGCGAGCTCTAGAGCGCAGGCTCAGTAGTTGTGGCGCACAGGCTTAGTTGCTCCGTGGCAAGTGGGATCTTCCTGGACCAGGGCTCGAGCACATATCCCCTGCATGGAAGGCAGATTCTTAACCACTGCACCACCAGGGAAGCCCTGACCTACATTTTTTGCTTCACGGAGTTTATCATCATGGAGGACATGCTCATCTAAGTAAAATGGAGCATATGAGAGATGTTCTCATGTATTCAACACACTGGTCATTCTAATTTTTTTTAAGTCATTCGTTATTCTTTCTTGGTTTGTTTGTTTTTCAGTTGCCAGAGGAATTAAAGGTCAAAATATAAGCTGATGTAAATTTGCCTCTGAATTAGATCCCTGTTTAGAGTTTAGCAACAATGTCAAACATTCCCTACAAGGAAGCTATTAATTCTAGAAGCAGAAGCTCAGAATGAAGAAAGGAGGTTGTGTATTAGTGTGTTTATTTTGTAATGATGTGAAATGTGCTCCTCTGCATTTAAATGGACAGAAAAAGAACAAAGCATTAACTTGGGGTTCATTAAAAGTAAACACAAGCCTGTCCATTTATTACATTCCCCCCAAAAAATCTCCTCTGGTGAAAAACAAAATCACTAGCACAAACAGCTGGATTAGTGTGACGCCATGCTGCCTGAATACCATTGTTTGATAGGTTTAATGTCACTTCTGTACTATATATACCACAGAGAGAGATGTTGAGTTGCATCCAGCAGGGTAGCTAACATTCTGTAGCTAATTACGAATAGCTCCACGACAGTACTGAAAGAAGGACGACCCTGCACATGTCTCAGGAGGGAATAGAGAGATATTTTGTTTATACAGTCACCCATCTGTCTGGTCACAACAGAATTACACATGAGTACTAGCCATAGTTTAGCATGTCCTTCAAGGATGATTTTCTCATTATACGCATTCTATCACCTACTTCTCAGATACAGTCTGCCAGTCAACATTTCTACCCTGTATGAATGATAATACATCTGATATTCTAACGCTTCAACCAAAGTGAAGACCTTCTAAGAGACTCCATAATCATACAGAGAATACTGCTTTGTTGGATAAAGGCTGAATTCAAGTAAACAAAAAAAAGTGCGGGAGAGGCAAAATGAAAAATCAAATGTCTGCATTTCAACTCATCTGCGCCTGTTTTGTTCTATGGCTAACATAAAAGAATACACACTAACCTGCATTGGAAAGGACCTAAAATAGCATCTACCCCATACTCCTCACTTTGTGGCTGAGTATATGGGGTTCAGAGAGGTTAAACACAGGGGCTTTACACAGAGAGGCTTGTGTAAAGTTCAAAGAGCGAATGACAGAACGCACATTCCCTGATACCTAGGGCCTCAACATCAGTATGCAAGCAAATCTAGCTGAGAACATTTTCAAGCATTTCTTCTCACTGACACTGCAGACGCAGGGAGAACGGGGCAGGGGGCGGGGAGGGCGAAGCAAGCGCAAGCAAACTCACTGCAGACATACCATCTCCTTCAAAGGAGCAGAACCTTTACATCTCTCAAGGCATCTGAAACGCTCTGTCTTGTGACTACAAATCTTTCTTTACGTATTGTATCTTACCCACTTGAGGGCAGTATCTCTGTCCAAATCATGTGTCTACTATAGAGCCTTTTATGTCCAGTAGGTGTTTGGTATACACGCAAAATGAAAGAATGAAAGAATAAATGAATTAATGAAAGCAAAGTCCATCAAAGTTAAGCTAGTACCAAAGTAAATCTTTATTTCCATCAAGCCAGAAACTGGCCAACAAATAATGCTTTATCAGTGTAAGACTGATGTAGCCCAAAGTTCCACAGGCAAACTTGGATATTTGGAGAATGCAGCAAGGAGAAAAGGGATCTTTAATGAAGGCTCTGTTCTAACAGAGATAATTCTAAAGATGAATTCTTTTTTTTTATATAAAATTATTTATTTATTCTTTTATTTTTGGCTGCGTTGGGTCTTCGTTGCTGCATGCAGGCTTTCTCTAGTTGCGGAAAGCGGGGGCTACTCTTCATTGTGGTGCGTGGGCTTCTCATTGCGGTGGCTTCTCTTGTTGCAGAGCACAGGCTCTAGGCGCACAAGCTTCAGTAGTTGTAGCTCGCAGGCTCCAGAGCACAGGCTCAGGAGTTGTGGCGCACGGGCTTAGCTGCTCCGCGGCATGTGGGATCTTCCCAGACCAGGGCTTGAACCTGTGTCCCCTGCATTGTCAGGCAGATTCGTAACCACTGTGCCACCAGGGAAGTCCCTAAAGATGAATTTTTAAATGACATTACAGATACCCAGATCTCTGCTCTTGAGAGTCTTTTAGCCCATACACAAAGGTGCTCCCATCAGCTTTTGATTTCCTCATGGACTTATTGCTATGTGATACTACATTACACTTTTCTCTACCTGTGCACCCAGTTTCCCTCATAGCCTTCTTGCTATCTGATATTGAATTATGTTTGTATGTGTTTACTTGTTCATTGTCTGCCACCCCTGTAGCATATTAACTTTGTAGAGCAAAGAGTTATCTTGTTCATCCCGTGTACTCAGTTCCCAAACAAGTGTTGAATGAATCAATCAGACTGAAATGATCACCTCCCACTAGTCAGGATGGCCATCACCCAAAAATCTACAAACAATAAATGCTGGAGAGGGTGTGGAGAAAAGGGAACCCTCTTGCACTGTTGGTGGGAATGTAGATTGATGCAGCCACTTTGGAGAAAAGTTTGGAGGTTCCTTAAAAAACTAAAGATAGAACGACCATATGACGAGCAATCCCCCTACTGGGCATATACCCTGAGAAAAACATAATTCAAAAAGATACATGTACCCCAATGTTCACTGCAGCACTATTAACAATAGCCAGGACATGGAAGAACCTAAATGTCCATCAACAGATGACTGGATAAAAAAGATGTGGTACATATATACAATGGAATATAACTCGACCATAAAAAGGAATGAAACTGGGTCATTTGTAGTGATGTGGATAAACCTAGAGTCTGTCATACAGAGTGAAGTAAGTCAGAAAGAGAAAAACAAATATTGTATTTTAACGCATATATATGGAATCTAGAAAAATGGTACTGGTGAACCTATTTGCAGGGCTTACAGAGACATGGAGAACAG
Organism: Balaenoptera acutorostrata; assembly: GCF_949987535.1. Lineage (NCBI taxonomy): Eukaryota > Metazoa > Chordata > Mammalia > Artiodactyla > Balaenopteridae > Balaenoptera > Balaenoptera acutorostrata. The sequence goes on from NC_080081.1 coordinate 16,542,078, forward strand.
ACTTGTGGACACAGGGTGGGGAAGGGAAGGGTGGGATGAACTGAGAGAGCAGCATTGACATATATATACTACGATGTGTAAAATAGATAGCTAGTGGGAAGCTGCTATATAACACAGGGAGCTCAGCTCGGTGCTATGTGATAACCTAGAAGGGTGGGATGGGGGGGTGGGAGGAGGCTCAAGAGGGAGGGGACATATGTATACCTATAGCTGATTCACTTTGTTCTACAGCAGAAACTAATACAACATTGTAAAGCAATTATACTCCAATAAAAAAACAAAACAAAAAAATGAAATGACCCATTGATAGACTGAATTATAAGGAACCCTCAATTTCAAAATGTTATTTTTCCACCGAACTACTTATTCTACTTTATAACTAGTAAGACTTTTCCTTAATGTGTTTCCGTATCACCCAAATCATATGGTTTGAGAATAAGAACGAATATTCTCTCTCATTATTGCACAAATAGTTTACCCCAAATCTAAGTTAACTACATTTGGCTGAAAAATTCCATTTAATATAATCCTTTGTGATCTGCCTGGTGTATGTGGCAGCCTATATGATGCCCACCCAAAGGCTATTTCACCACCAATCCCCAACCAAGCTTCTTGCTCAAACAAAACATTATCTGAATCATTCCACTGTCTAGCCATGAATCTGGATCCTGGTTATCCTTGGAATAGGTAATATAGATGCTAAGAGTTATTTTAAATTTCAACCTAGATTTGAAAAATAGAATAAAACAGCTGTTTTGACCATCCATATATGTGCAGATCCAGGTTATCAAAATTATGAGATTATCTATTATCCATTAGTGTTCTAGTTTTCTTATTTTCAGAAAACCTCTTTTCACTGTATCAAAAGGGATGGTCATTCTGCTTAGTAACCCAAACAAGTCAGTACAAATGGGAATAAATGTCATCTCTCTAAATGAACACTGAAGTGCAAGATATTGAGCCATTTTGAGTCTTTTCTAAAGAAGGAATTACCAGCTAATGATACCTATACATGAAATATTCTGTTAAACAATAACCAAGATTATCCTTCATTATTACATTAAAAATGTACCCAACAATCTAAGCTAACCAGATTTGGCTGGTAAAATCCATTTAACATAATGCTTGATAATTTGCCTGCTGCTTGTGGCAGGCTGTAAGGAAGCCCATCCAAAGGTTATTCCAATCACCCACCAGCCTCTTCCTCAACTACAGAAGCCGAATTTTAATCAAATCTGGCTTCTTGCAGAAGTTATACACGACTGACCCTGGAACTTTACTGTACCTAAATTTCTTTTTTTTTCCTTAACATATTTATTGGAGTATAACTGCTTTACAATGGTCTGTTAGTTTCTACTGGGTAACAAAGTGAATTAGCTATGCATATACATACATCCCCATATCTCCTCCCTCTAGCGTCTCCCTCCCACCCTGCCTATCTCACACCTCCAGGTGGTCACAAAGCACCGAGCTGCTCTCCCTGTGCTATGCAGCTGCTTCCCACTAGCTATCTATTTTACATTTGGTAGTGTATATAAGTCCATGCCACTCTCTCACTTTATTCCAGCTTCCCCTTCCCCCTCCCCGTGTCCTCAAGTCCATTCTTTACATCTGTATCTTTTTTCCTGTCCTGCCCCTAGGATCTTCAGAACCATTTTTTTCTTTTTTTTTAATTCCAAATATATATGTTAGCATATGGTATTTGTTTTTCTCCTTCTGATTTACTTCACTCTGCATGACAGTGTCTAGGTCCATCCACCTCACTACAAATAACTCAACTTTGTTTCTCTTTATGGCTGAGTAATATTCCACTGTATATATGTGCCACATCTTTATCCATTCATCTGTCAATGGACACTTAGGTTGTTTCCATGTCCTGGCTATTTTAAGTAGTGCTGCAATGAACATTGTGGTACATGACTCTTTCTGAATTATGGTTTTCTCAGGGTATATGCCCAGTAGTGGGATTGCTGGGTTGTATGGTAGCTCTATTTTTAGTTTTTTGAGGAACCTCCGTACTGTTCTCCATAGTGGCTGTATCAATTTACATTCCCACCACCAGTGCAAGAGGGTTCCCTTTCTCCACACCCTCTCCAGCATTTATTGTTTGTAGATTTTTTGATGATGGCCATTCTGACCAGTGTGAGATGATACCTCATTGTGGTTTTGGTTTGCATTTCTCTAATAATTACTGATTTTGAGCATCCTTTCATGTGTTTGTTGGCAATCTGTATATCTTCTTTGGAGAAATGTCTATTTAGGTCTTCCCATTTTTGGATTGGGTTGTTTGTTTTTTGGATATTGAGCTGCTTGTAAATTTTGGAGATTAATCGTTTGTCAGTTGCTTCATTTGCAAATATCTTCTCCCATTCTAAGGGTTGTCTTTTCGTATTGTTTATGGTTTCCTTTGCTGTGCAAAAGCTTTTAAGTTTCATTAGGTCCCATCTGTTTATTTTTGTTTTTATTTCCATTTCTCTAGGAGGTGAGTCAAAAAGGATCTTGCTGTGATTTATGTCATAGAGTGTTCTGCCTATGTTTTCCTCTAAGAGTTTGATAGTGTCTGGCCTTACAAGTAGGTCTTTAATCCATTTTGAGTTTATTTTTGTGTATGGTGTTAGGGAGTGTTCTAATTTCATTCTTTTACATGTAGCTGTCCAGTTTTCCCAGCACCACTTATTGAAGAGGCTGTCTTTTCTCCATTGTATATTCTTGCCTCCTTTATCAAAGATAAGGTGACCATATGTGTGTGGGTTTATCTCTGGGTTTTCTATACTGTTCCATTGATCTATATTTCTGTTTTTGTGCCAGTACCATACTGCCTTGATTACTGTAGCTTTATAGTATAGTGTGAAGTCAGGGAGCCTGATTCCTCCAGCTCCGTTTTTCTTTCTCAAGATTGCTTTGGCTATTCAGGGTATTTTTTGTTTTTTAACATCTTTATTGGAGTATAATTGCTTTAGAATGGTGTGTTAGTTTCTGCTTTATAACAAAGTGAAGCAGCTATATATATACTATTCGGGTCTTTTGTGTCTCCATACAAATTGTGAAATTTTTTGTTCTAGTTCTGTGAAAAATACCATTGGTAGTTTGATAGGGATTGCATTGAATCTGTAGACTGCTGTGGGTAGTATAGTCATTTTCACAATGTTGATTCTTCCAATCCAAGAACATGGTATATCTCTCCATCTATTTGTATCATCTTTAATTTCAGTGTCTTATAGTTTTCTGCACAAAGTTCTTTTGTCTCCTTAGGTAAGTTTATTCCTAGCTATTTTATTCTTTTCATTGCAACGGTAAGTGGGAGTGTTCCCTTAATTTCTCTTTCAGATCTTTCATCACTAGTGTATAGAAATGCAAGAGATTTCTGTGCATTAATTTTGTATCCTGCTATTTTACCAAATTCATTGGTTAGCTCTAGTAGTTTTCTGGTAGCAACTTTAGGATTCTCTATGTATAGTATCATGTCATCTGCAAACAGTGACAGCTTTATTTCTTCTTTTCTGATTTGGATTCCTTTTATTTCTTGTTCTTCTCTGATTGCTGTGGCTAACACTTCCAAAACTATGTTGAATAATAGTGGTGAGAGTGGGCCACCTTGTGTTGTTCCTGATCTTAGTGGAAATGGTTTCAGTTTTTCACCATTGAGAATGATGTTGGCTGTGGGTTTGTCATATATGGCCTTTATTATGTTGAGGTAAGTTCCCTCTATGCCTACTTTCCAGAGGGTTTTTATCAAAAATGGGTGTTGAATTCTGTCAAAAGCTTTTTCTGCATCTATTGAGGTGATCATATGGTTTTCCTCCTTCAATTTGTTAATATGGTGTATCACATTGATAGATTTGCGTATATTGAAAAATTCTTGCATTCCTGAAATAAACGCCACTTGATCATGGTGTATGATCCTTTTAATGTGCTGTTGCATTCTGTTTGCTAGTATTTTGTTGAGGATTTTTGCATCTATGTTCATCAGTGATGCTGGTCTGTAGTTTTTGGGGGGCATCTTTGTCTGGTTTTGGTATCAGGGTGATGGTGCTCTTGTAGAATGAGTTTGGGAGTGTTTCTCCCTCTGCTATACTTTGGAAGAGTTTGAGAAGGATAGGTGTTAGCTCTTCTCTAAATGTTTGATAGAATTCACCTGTGAAGCCATCTGGTCCTGGGCTTTTGTTTGTTGGAAGATGATGATGATGATCCTTTGTATTTCTGCAGTGTCAGTTGTTACTTCTCCTTTTTCATTTCTAATTCTGTTGATTTGTGTCTTCTCCCTTTTTTTTCTTGATGAGTCTGGCTAATGGTTTATCGATTGTTTATCTTCTCAAAGAACCAGCTTTTAGTTTTATTGATCCTTGCTATTGTTGCCTTCGTTTCTTTTTCATTTATTTCTGATCTGATCTTTATGATTTCTTTTTTCTACTAACTTTCGGGGTTTTTTTGTTCTTCTTTCTCTAAGTGCTTTAGGTGTAAGGTTAGGCTGTTTATTTGAGATTTTTCTTGTTTCTAGAGGTAGGATTGTATTGCTGTAACTTCCCTCTTAAAACTGCTTTTGTTGCATCCCATAGGTCTTGGGTCATCATGTTTTCATTGTCATTTGTTTCTAGGTATTTTATGATTTCTTCTTTGATTTCTTCAGTGATCTCTTGGTTATTTAGTTGCATATTGTTTAGCCTCCATGTGTTTGTATTTCTTCCAGTTTTTTTCCTGTAATTGATATCTAGTCTCATAGCGCTGTGGTAGGAAAAGATACTTGATATGATTTCAATTTCCTTAAATTTACCAAGGCTTGATTTGTGACCCAAGATATGATCTATCCTGAAGAATGTTCCATGAGCACTTGAGAAGAAACTGTAATTTGCTGTTTTTGGATGGAATGTCCTATAAATATCAATTCAGTCCATCTTGTTTAATGTATCATTTAAAGCTTTTGTTTCGTTATTTATTTTCATTTTGGATGATCTGTCCACTGGTGAAAGCGGGGTGTTAAACTCCCCTACTATGACTGTGTTACTGTCAATTTCCCCTTTTATGGCTGTTAGCATTTGCCTTATGTACTGAGGTGCTCCTATGTTGGGTGCATAAATATTTACAATTGTTATATCTTCTTCTTGGATTCATCCCTTGATCACTGTGTAGTGTCCTTCTTTGTCTCTTGTAATAGTCTTTATTTTAAAGTCTATTTTGTCTGATATGAGAATTGCTACTCCAGCTTTCTTTTGATTTCCATTTACATGGAATATCTTTTTCCATCCCCTCACTTTCAGTCTGTATGTGTCCCTAGGTCTGAAGTGGGTCTCTTGTAGACAGCATATGTACAGGTCTTGTTTTTGTGCCCATTTCACCAGTCTATGTCTTTTGGTTGGGGCATTTAATCCATTTACATTCAATGTGATTATCGATATGTATGTTCCTATTACCATTTTCTTAATTGTTATGGGTTTGTTATTGTAAGTCTTTTCCTTCTCTTGTGTTTCCTGACTAGATAAGTTCCTTTAGCATTTGTTGTAGAGCTGGTTTGGTGGTGCTGAATTCTCTTAGCTTTTGCTTGTCTGTAAAGGTTTTAATATCTCCATCAAATCTGAATGAGATCCTTGCTGGGTAGAGTAATCTTGGTTGTAGGTTTTTCCCTTTTATCCTTTTAAATATGTCCTGCCACTCCCTTCTGGCTTGCAGTTTCTGCTGAAAGATCAGCTGTTAACCTTATGGGGATTCCCTTGTATGTTAATTGTTGCTTTTCCCTTCCTGCTTTTAATATTTTTTCTTTGTGTTTTATTTTTGATACTTTGATTAATATGTGTCTTGGAGTGTTTCTCCTTGGATTTATCCTGTATGGGACTCTCTGTGCTTACTGGACAACTTGATTGACTATTTCCTTACTCATATTAGGGAACTTTTCAACTATAATTTCTTCAAATATTTTCTCAGTCCCTTCTTTCCTCTTCTTCTTCTGGGACCCCTATAATTTGAATGTTGGTGCGTTTAATGTTGTCCCAGAGGTCTCTAAGATTGTCCTCAATTCTTTTCATTCTGTTTTCTTTATTCTGCTCTGCAGTAGTTATTTCCACTATTTTATCTTCCAGGTCACTTATCCATTCTTCTGCCTCATTTATTCTGATCATTCCTTCTAGAGAATTTTAAATTTCATTTATTGTGTTGTCCATCATTTTTTCTTTGCTCTTTAGTTCATCTAGGTACTTGTTAAACATTTCTTGTATTTTCTCCATTCTATTTCCAAGATTTTGGATCATCTTTACTATCATTACTCTGAATTCTTTTTCAGGTAGACTGCCTATTTCCTCTTCATTTGCTTGGTCTGGTGGGTTTTTACCTTGCTCCTTCATCTGCTGTGTGTTTCTCTGTCTTCTCATTTTGTTTAACTTACTGTGTTTGGGGCCTCCTTTTCACAGGCTGCAGGTTCATAGTTCCCATTGTTTTTGGTGTCTGCCCCCAGTAGGTAAGATTGGTTCAGTGGCTTGTGTAGGCTTCCTGGTGGAGGGCACTGGTGCCTGTGTTCTGGTGGATGAGGCTGGATCTTGTATTTCTGGTGGGCAGGACCATATCTGGTGGTGTGTTTTGGGGTGTCTGTGAACTTATTATGATTTTACGCAGCCTCTCTGCTAATGGGTGGGTTTGTGTTCCTGTCTTGCTAGTTGTCTGGCATAGGGTGTCCAGCACTGTAGCTTGGTGGTCGTTGAGTGGACCTGGGTCTTAGTGTTGAGATGGAGATCTCTGGGAGAGTTTTCCCCATTTGATATCACATGGGACCGGGAGGTCTCTGGTAGACCAATGTCCTGAACTCGGCTCTCCCACCTCAGAGGCTCAGGCCTGATACCCAGCCAGAGCACCAAGACCCTGTCAGCCACACCGCTCTAGGTCACAAAGATATTCTCATGTTTCTTTCTTCCAGAAGCTTTATACATACTAGAATGGCATACAACTCAGCAATTCCACTCCTAGGCAATTAACTCGAGGAGGGGGTGTGTGAGGAGCTACCTTCCACAGAATGGTAAGAGACCCCGGCCAAGAGGTGCGGAATCAAGAGAAAATCCGAGTTCAGGCCACGGCGTCAGTGCAGCAGGGGAGCAGCGGGGCCCATGGCCGCCGAGTGAGCTCGAGGCTTCACTATCAGCTGCACCGCCTATATCTAAATTTCTAATGATTGAACAATCAATCCCCTTATTGAGTTTGATCTTCTGTACTTTTTTTTTTTTTTTAAAGAAATTCACGTTCTTTTATTTATTTATTTATTTATTTATTTATGACTGTGTTGAGTCTTCGTTTCTGTGCGAGGGCTTTCTCCAGTTGCGGCAAGTGGGGACCACTCTTCATTGCGGTGCGCGGGCCTCTCACCATCGCGGCCTCTCTTGTTGTGGAGCACAGGCTCCAGACGCGCAGGCTCAGCAATTGTGGCTCACGGGCCCAGTTGCTCCCTGGCATGTGGGATCTTCCCAGACCAGGGCTCGAACCTGTGTCCCCTGCATTGGCAGGCAGATTCTCAACCACTGCGCCACCAGGGAAGCCCCGATCTTCTGTACTTTTAACTGAAAAATCTGGATTATTTTTCCCTTTCTGGAAGAATACAACTTTTTTTTTTTCTTCTTTGGCGGCACTGAACAGCATGTGGGATCTTAGTTCTCCAACCAGGGATTGAACCTGTGCCCCCTGCAGTGGAAGTGCAGAGTCCTAACCACAGGACCGGCCAGGGAATTCCCAGAATACAACTATTTTTAATCATTATTTCTAATGAGTTAATATGAGTTCAAATTATGAAATTGTTTTTTAAGCCTGTCTTATTCAAGGAATAACAGGAGAACTTTGAGTTGGAAGTGTTTATGTTTGCCATATATAAAGAATAAACGGGCAGAATGTTCTGCTCTATATCAAACGTCTTTGTTTACATAAATTTTTAAATTTCCAGACAGTCCAAAAATCTTTATATTATCTAAAAACCGAAAGGACATGCCAATTCTGTAACTTTAATTAAAATTTCAAAAAGAGTTTTCATCTCAGTATGATGATGACTGTCTAGAATAATGAATGTAACGTTGTACCGTCTCCTCCACAATTTAAACGCATCTACCCATAAAGCTCTGGGCATGACTGAAGGGCTGCCAGAGAAAAGCAGAATAATGTGTGTCATTTAGTGAATTTGAAAAGTAGTTCCTTACTGCTTTGGAGGGAATGTCTACTGGCAGTTCAAAAAAAAACAATAATGACAATCTGCATAATCACTTGTCAGTTAACTTGGGTACAGCAGGCCATGGAGAAAACTGATTGTTTGAAATACACTGTCTTGATAGATATGGATTTAATGATGATAATTTTAAAGCTAGGAATATTAACAAAAGGGTTGATTGAAGCTTTGAACATTTCTTTTTATAGTTCTGGTATTTTCATTCCTTCTTGTAAAGTACTGACAGTTTTCTCAAGTGGCAAAAACGTTTAAACTATTGCTTAAAATGTCATTAAAATAATAGCAAATGTGAACAAAATCAGCATACTTTTGGGTTTCTAATTCTGCTCAAACTAGAATATCCAAATATGATTATAACCCACTACTATTTTATTTATTAATAACCTTACATGACATCAATGGTATTCCAATAAAAAATGATACACTACAATAACAAAATGTCATTTTTATTCCTGCTTTTGAAAAGTAAAATATAATTTGAACCACAATGTAAAATTTTTTTTAATGTTCCATTGTTCGATACATGCATATTTAGAATTGCTATGTTTTCTGGTCAGATTTATTTCTTAATATAGATACTCTTGCTTCTTTTTGATTAATGTTTGCATGATATACCTTTTTCCATCCTTTTATTTTTAACAGGTCTATATCATTATATTTGTAGAGGCTTTCTTGTAGACAGCATAAAGTTGGAAAATGTTCTGTAACCCATTCTACCAATCTCTGTCTTGTAATTAGTATATTTAGCCCATTTACATTTAATGTAATTACTGATATGTTAGGGCTTAATCTGTGGTATCAGTGGAGAACACTCGGTGAACCTGTGCTTCCACCCCAACCCACTAGTAACAAGGCACTCCTCCCCTTCCCCACTGGGTGGTGTCAGAGGAGACCTAGTAAAGAATAAGCACTTCATCACCACCCACCAGTAAGAATACCACCCTTCCCTCCATGGTGCCATCAGAGGCCATATGAAGAGCCAGAACTCCCAGTCATCATATATCATGCAAACACTAATCAAATGAAAGCAGGAGTGTATGTTTTAATATCAGATAAAATAGACCTCAGAGCAAAGAAAATTACCAAAGACAAAGAAAGACATTATATAATTATAAAATGGTCAATCCACCAAGAAGACATATCAATCTCAACTATGTATACTCCAAAAAACAGAGCTGCAAAATATGTGAAGCAAAAACAGAACAGAAAGGCGAAATAGACAAACTGACAACTGTAGTGAGAGACTTCAACAACTGTTTCTCAACAATTGGTAGAACAACTAGAACTAGAACAAGCAATTGATCTTTGGAAAGACTAATAAAATAGACAAACCTCTAGCAAGATTAACAAAGGAAATTTTCTTGGAGAACATGCAAATTATTAATATCAGGAATGAAACAAGGGATATCAACAGGGGATAGCACTTGTTTCTCTTTGTGATATGTAATCTCTAGTATCAGGGTAACTGTTGCACAATTAATGCTATTCTTTAGAAGGGCTGAATTTCTTTCTGATAGTAGTTTAAAAGGTAAGCTTCTACAGTAGGTATTCTGAATGTACAGTTCTTTTCTAACCTAGATTCCACTACTGCAGCCTCAACTAAGCAATGAAACAAATGCTTCTCAGTGATGATGAAATTTAAGGTTCAAAAGTACAAATAATGAATAAGCTCCCCAAGGGTTGGGACATTGTTTCTTTTGTAATCACCAGTACATTCCCAGCATCAAGAACAGTGTCCACTGTATCTTAGAGACAGTCAATATTTGCTGAATGAATAATTGAAGGAATTAGAAATTGGAAGAGGTAAAAACAGTATAAATTAGAAAACAGAGTAGGAGTTTAAATGAATGTTTGATTTACTTGATTTTCGTAAAAATAAATCCATAAATCAGAGTAAGAGTCATGGGAGGGGCAGAAAACTGGGGAATGAAAGTTGGCTTACAAATCAATATGACATAAATTCTTGCTCAAACTTCTCAATTTCCCTGCTGTATCTCAAACCCACTCAAATACATGGATTACAGTTCACTGGCATCTGCTCTATTTGAATCAGAATTTTTCCCCTAACATTTCCCCTCAAAATATGACAAGACTTACTGAAAATAAACCATAAACAAACCAACCTTTTTAGTGAAAAATGTACTGGAATATAGAGCAAAAAGACTGGAGAAATATAGGTGGCTGATTTTAGAAAGTTAAGTGATTTAACTCAGTGATAATTTCTAAAAAGGAAATTGAGCTTCAATGAAGCATGCAGGTCCTCTTCTACATTATCCGCAACAGTGCGTGTAATTTGCACACATTTAATTAACTAATAAAACTCCTATCTGCAACATCAGCTTTGGAAATGTCATTGTTGATGACATGCTGCTCCATCAGGTTTAGTTGATTGTTTTTTGTTTTGTTAACACCAAATGACAACATACCCAAAGGTGCTGTCTAGCACTTCTACTTCTTTTCAAATATCGCTCGATTTATTTATCTGTTGGGGGGTTTCCAGGTAGGATAGAATTTACAGAATTCTGTAAATACAAGGCCCTAACTAAATGGTGACTCAAGGAAAAACTGAGGCATAAAAGAAGCATAATTACAAGGGGATCCACTCAACCACAGATTGTGTTTTGCTGCAGACAAATCAGGTTGTCGATTTGACAAGAGATATATAGTGTATCTCCTGCTCCACAACTTGGATTGCTTTTATCCTTGTTCCCTGGTACAGGACCCTAGTAAGAGCTTGTAAAATACTTCTATGACACTAAAATCTTGAAGACAGAAGAAAAAAATATAAATGATATTTTCCACCTATATTTCACACAATGTACTAAGTCTTTATTATATATTGAATCCTATTTTCCCCTGGAACTGAATGAATCAACCATTCAATCTCTATATTGTCACATGGATATAGTGTCAGCTTTGTCCAGAAAAAAATTTTGGTTGGAATCTGCCAGGTGAAGAGATGCGAAGCAATGCCATCCATAGTCTGTTCATTAACAGAGATCACTACTTCATTGCCAAGTCAAAAACACAATGATTGTTCTCTTAAGGTAATTAGGTTAAAGGTCCCCCTAAAATTTAGGATCTATGTTTTATTAAAATACATACATGAATGACATACATGTATAATGTACATGTACATGTATGATGAGGATATTTAGACTAATATATATAACACTTCTCTGGATCATCATACTTGCGTGTAAAGTATTGATGCTGATTTTTAAAGGCGACACACTTGACTACTAGCATTGAAATAGTGAGAGTGGGCTTGGAAATGAGAGACTGAGGATTAGACAGAGGATCTGCAAAGCCAGATCAATAGAACTTGGCACATGACGAGATGTGGGAAGGAATGATCCAGGAGAATTCTGTTGCCAGTAACAGAGATTAGACCATCCCAAGTATTTATTATTGGATAGGTGTCAAGGAAAGGTGTCAGGAAGGGTGGAAGAGACATGACAAGTTCACCTTTCAAGGGATGAACTTCAGGAGACTCTAGGAGGTCCTAATGAAGATGTGCTGCAGGATGTCACACATCCTGGTCCAGGACTTCCAAATGAGGTCAGAAAGGAGAGTTAAACATAGAGGTGCTTGTCATTGACCTCACTGAGTGTGCCTGACCCCATATTCGGAGAAGTGAGATACAGGAAGTTGTTTTAAATTTCAGAGATATGGAATTCTTTGATTTCAAACAAGATTCACTTAATTCATAGTGTTTACTATCATTTCACTTGCTAATGGAATAAAAAAGGGAAAAAAATGCTACTAAATGTCATACCAGAGCAATATGTAGCACCAATAATTAACCCTGAACAGCAGTTTTATTAATATATTTCCTTCATAAAACGTGGAAACATTAAAATTGCTTTAGTGTTTTAAAAATTATTGACTTACCATGCAACACTGTGTTTTTCTTACTACTCTAGCTATATGACATAAATTCTCCATGAACTTGATCTTTCAGTTCTACTTTCTGCACATGGTGATTAAGCCAAAAATCATTTTTTCTTCATTCAACAAGAGTTATCTCTTTGACAATTTTATTAGTAATATTTGCTAAGGCACAAAACCCACTGACATCATTTAGTACTTATGAAATGTCTCAGTAGAGTTGCTAATAAATTTTGCAACCATTTAGGAAATAGCCATTCATCAGTATAACTTTGATTTCTAACTGTTCTGACTTCTCTTTTCACCAGAAATGAATACTTGCTCTGTTAGGCAGAAGTCAGCAGGAGGAGGGAATCTTGGAGACTCACATTTGTACTTGCTAAACAAAAGCATTTTTAAAAATGATGCAGGGCGCTTAAAATTTTAATAGCCACTTGAGTATTCCCTTGAGAAATACTTATTTAGGACAAAATGTACCACGGTTGCTTCCTGAAGATTAGTAAACTAAAGTTAGAACATTAGAAGATCCCTTCTCCTATGTAAGACTGCAAATTGCAAACCCTATTGACCAAGTCACTTCCAAATTCCTGTTGCCTCTCAGTTCAATCAATCCAATTCTACCCATATTTACTTGGAATTTATTACGTGCCTAATAGTACACACAGCCGAACTCCATCATAGAGTTTTTTTAGTAACAGTCATTAAGACAATATTTAATATACTCAGCACCTTTCCCTTGAAGTTATTTGGTCCTGATGTAGCAGGAAATGCTTCCTCCCATCCTTCAGCTCTCCCCATTGTTGGGTTTCCAGCTCTTGATGATCAAAGAGACTCCATCACAGGTAATATCTTTCAGGGCACAAATATCCAAGTAGATAGTATACTGACCTATCACTTGGAAACTTAAAAGCAAAAGGGCTGCTTGAGAAGAACCAGAACATGCTAGTTAAACAATGACAGCTCCAGAATTTCTCTCGGAAGAGCTCAGCTCAGCAGACGTAATCTGCCGTACAGAGGAGCTGGAGGCATCCAGTGAGTTTACATAGCAAGTCCATGGGCTTCTCTTTGATTATTTATTTGAAGTGGCCTGCGGAAGGAAACTGGCAGAGATAGTATGGAGTTCAGAAATGCCCCAAATACCCCCTCACTGCATCCCCAAAGCAGAAGTTATGAAAGTCACCTTATTTATAACAAAAACAAGGCTCTCCTATCACTACTAATTCACCACTTATTGAGACGTGGTATGATTCTCTAGGTGGAAGATAAACAGGTGGAAGATAAACAATGGAGAGTAGACACAACACTCAGAGACAATCCTACAAGTGAGTGATCTTTGTCTTCTTTCTCTTAGAATTCTACCAGTAGAGACTGTCTGCTTTGACTGGCAACAGCCCTGAAAGAGCACTGACCCAGAGACTCTTGGGTGTCACTCCTTTGGCCCTTACTGAAGTCATGTTTTTAACACCCAAGGTTTTCTGCCCGACCACTACTGCTGGTCCTGTATGTTTCATCCATCTCAGTCTATTAGCATTTGCACAGTCTTACATTTCATAATAGAAGAAGGGGTACTTCTGTAAGCAGCAAAATCGAGATTTTTTTTCAGTTACGTTCTGTGGAACTTTTAAATACTATTTTTCATTTTCTGAATATATGCAGCACCTGCTCATGGTAGAGGGTTTGGAAAATACCAAAAAAAAAAAAAAAAAAGAGTAAAGAAAAAATATATTTAATCTCCTGTCATCCCGCAACCCAAGTCTGGTCTGTACCTCATGAATATCTATGGCATGATGTATATTTCCTTGAATGAGGTTTCTATGTTACTGGCCAAGTCTCACACAGCAGGAAAGGAAACTCTTTTTGTAACAGGAGTTTGTGGGAAGGAATTAGAGAAAAAGGTAGGAGGATCTGGCCGCCAGAATCTTCCTCACTTTGGCCTAATATCTTGGAAATGGGGTGGGAACAGACAGAACCCATGTACTTTTGAACATTTCCGCCGTTTAGAACTCTAGGAGGGAAACTCATCCTGGCTCCTATGGCCCACACATGGCAGGAAAGTTTCAGAAGTTCAAGCAAGCAGAAAGGAGTGCCTATGAAGTCTGAACTCTGGTGGAAACCAAAGGCACTGCAGTCTAGCCTTAAGGAATGGGCCGCCTGAGTTGATGAACAAGTATAAATCACGGCCAGATTTCAGAGGGAATCTGTGTGACCAAGCCAAAGGTGGTCATCAAGAGAGGGACCCAATTTGCAGATTTCAAGAGGAAACACAAGAAAAATTTACGAGGATACCATCAGACCAAACCCTCCACAGTAGATGCAATGTCCACAACCCAGAGGCAGAGCACTAGCCCCATCTTGGGCAAGGCATAATCAAAGGACTTCCACACCCCTCCCACAAGAGACCCCTAAGCCTTCCCCCGTGCATGGATCTTGGAAAGGGAAGAGAGAGAGGAGTAACTGTGACAGGAAGTTAAACTATGAATTTACCGGAAAATTAACCAATAGAAAGTGTTTGGAAATCAAAAGCTACTTTGGAGGAGAATGATATGACATCAACTTACCAACACAAAAAAGTTCCATCCCACTTCCACCATCTCTACCAAGTAGGGCAAGAGCACTCAAGAGGAGATTAATATCAATTACAGAAAACTTAAAAGATTCTATTTTCCTGCATATCTAATATGTAGGGGTTCCATTTTTTTATTCCAACACACACATATATGCTGCACAATAGTAATCTCATATTTCACAAATCCATTATATTATTTTATATGCACTCCTGTCCTCGAATGTTCTGACATCAGGGCTGTGGTAAACTGTCCTCTTATTCTATGTTGCTCTGTGTGTCTGCTTTCTTGTGAGGTGCTTTGTCATGTACAGTAATCCCCTACATATGAACCTTCAAGTTGCAAGCCTTCAAAGATGCGAACGTGCGTTCCATGTCCAATCACCTAAGTTAGTTCACGTGTCTGGCATACATTGTCACGTGCGTGCATCCTCTACAAGTGGTTGAGCTTTTGTGTACTTTACTGTACAGTACTGTTGCTGTACAACACGAGGAGCTTACTAATGAAGACCTAATGGATTTGGAGGCCCAGAGAAGGATGAAGAGAGACAAGAGGAAGAAGTAACTGAAGAACCAAAGAGATTCACGATGCAGGAAATGGCAAGGGGATTTTCTTTATTTGAGGAGGCACTGTTAGTTTTTGAGGCACAGGACCCAAATGCAGGACAGTACACGATGGTTGCAGCAGCCATTCAGAATGCAATTCAGTGCTACCGTGTCATCTATGATGAGGAAAAAAGAGCTACTACCCAGACATCACTGGATCGTTTTTTTCAGGAGGGTAGATAGAATTGAATCCAACAAGGAACCAGAACCTGTGCCATCAATGTCAGGCATGAGTGCAACTGCAGCTTGCCCTCCATCTCCTATTGCTGACAATCCTTCAGCTCTACCATCTCCCACCTCCTCTCCCTCCTCCAGTCAGTAACTCTTCTTGCCTGTTTACTCCATGCCAGTCCCTGTATGCCAGCTGTTGTACTGTACTACTGTACTTTTCAAGGTACTGTACTGTAAGATTAAAAATATCTTCTTTATTTCTTGTGTTTGTTTTTTATGTATTATTCGTGTGAAAAGTATTATAAGCCCATTGCAGTACAGTTCTATATAGCCAATCGTGTTAGTTGGGTACCTAGGCTAACTTTGTTGGACTTATGAACAAATTGGACTTATGAATGTGCTCTTAGAACGGAACTTTTTCATATGTAGGGGGCTTGCTGTTCTCACATATCCACTCTCAGGCCCTGGATACCTGTGCTAAGAGCCACTGCCCGTACTGCTCCCCTGACCCCCGTCTTTTTTGCCATCCACTGTGATTACACGGATCAGTGGATCCACATTCCGGGGCAGTCTCCAAATCCTCACCACAACCTTATGCTTGACTATCCTGATTCTCTAAGTGGTTTTCATTCTGAGATTTCTGTGAAGCTTCAGGTCTCCACTTTCTGCTCAGTAGGAGACACTCTATCCTGCTCTGATGTTTTTAAATTGGAGACAGTAGCTTCTGGAATGATGCTTCTTTTCAGACTGTCTTGAGGAGCAAGAGATTTTCTGTATAATAGTGATTCTAAATGTCTCCTTTGAAAAATTTTCCTCTTCTCCCAGGGACTCGGGGTAAGTAGTAAAATGTCTATGTTTAATCCAGGAAGAACAGCTTGCATTTTGATGGTTTCTTTTCCAACAACATGCTTTAAGTTTTAAAATGTTTTTCTTGCCCAGTTACCTATCATTTACTCAAGATGGTAAAACACATAGATCAAGAAATCAAATGTTCAAAATGTCCAGCATCTACTCTGCATCAAACACAGTGACATACAGTAGAAGACTCACATGCTCTCTGTGTGCTGTGCCCTAGACTCACCCTACCTTCCTCCAGGTAAACCGGATAATCTCTGCCTCAAACCCATCACGTTATCATGAATTGTTTACTCACATTAGCGGACAACTTTTGAATTCATGTCTCCAATGCCTCAGAAATGTTCTCCATGTTTCAAAAGCACTTCAAAATATACTTAATATTGTTTAAACTCCAAGCATAGTGATACCATTTCCATATGTAAACCCATTGCAGGTTGAGCACTCAAGAATTTTACAGATCAAATATATATTTATTATAAACGCACATCCATATGTACATATACACATACACACAAAGAGACATATATAGAACTTTATTTCTCCTGCATTCTCACAATTCCACAAACTGCATTTTAACAATTAAGACACTCTGACTGATTAAGCACCTATTACCCAGTTATGCACTGAACACCATGGGGACGGGAAGAAATGACTAGAAAAATTAAAACCTCTGCTCTTATGAAGTTTTCACACTTGCTGAGGCCCTGTGTTATAAAATGAATAAATAGCTGGATTTATTTTCCCAAAAGTCATGGAAACAACAACAGAAGGAATCCACCTTCCAAAATGTTCTTTCTTTTGAGAAAACACAGGTCAAGTCACATTAGGACCTCAAGAAATGTGTGTTGGATGACGACTACATATTCCTACAGGACAAAATTGGTGGTTCAAATCTTTATTAATTGCTTCAAGGTGAGTTCTTCAATGCAGGATCCGGAGCCAACATGCCACTACTTAAAGGCCTGGGATCTTAACTTCTCTGTGTCTCAGTTGCCTCAGGAATAAAAAGGGGATGATAATATTGACTACCTCATGGCCTTGTAAAGATTACACGAGAGAATGCAAAGAAGCATTGACAGTAGTCTCTGGTACGTTGTTAACACTCAGTAAGTATTCACTATTATTATGAGGCCTCCGATCGTGGATGTCTTTCTAGGAAGGAGAAGGTTTACTGGTGCCTAGTATCCCATGAGGAAGCCATTCACAGGTCACTTCCAAGATATACATGAGTAAGATCTCAGAGATAATCAGATAACATCAACATATGCAAGTTCAAATTCTGGTGTGACCAAAGAATTGTGGTATTCAATTATAGAACTCCTTACATTTTTAAGATAAAATACTCATTTTGCCTGGAGAATACTGTGGTGCCAAAACCATTATCTGTCTATGGAGACAGAGTCAAGCATTAAACAAACTAATGTTGTTAGGATTCTATGAGTTATTTTTTTATCTTCTTTCTAGTCACAGATAATTCAATAGCAGGTAATGAGAAACAAATTTCATTATAGTTCCAAATAACTTAATAGGGAGGGGGAAAAAGTAAAATCAAAAAGTACATCGATGCAATTACAAAATTGAACAATTTTATCTACCGATGCTGTTTATTTTGCCTATAGCTTTAAAAGTAGGCAGACACAACCTGCAGCATCCACAAACCACCCAAGAGCAACATAAAACTCCTACTTGTTCAGTGCACGGAAATTCAGTACACAATCAAGGTGATTCACTCTGTTTGAGGGAAATGGAATTTTACAGTCACCACATTATCCTCCAAATGGAGGAAACTGGGTTATATGCTAAACATGCAAATAGCAGCAGGAAATTTACTTCCTTATTTCTTTGTTTTCTAAAAACAGAAATCTGCTTAGGGGATTCATCAAATTCTTCTAATGCTGCTTCCTGATACAGCTTGGCGACCCTGGATCTCATGCCCACACTCAGTTCTATATAATAATCAGATATACATTTCATCCTTGCACCTGTATCCATCTCCCAACAAGTCAATTCCATATACTGGTCTCAACACGATTACATTATTGACATTTCTCAGCTGAAAGGCCCCTGAAAATACCATCCAATTTTCTAGCTCTTTCTGAAAAGATCAAAAGATACACCTTGCATAGTAGACAAGAATTTACACTGATGGCTGTCTTTGTCTTGAATACCAATGCTGCTGGCAGGGTTTTCCTGGAGCTACCGGGTAAGTCTCTATGATAACTAACTGCATTCAGTCAACTAGAGAGACTTTTACTGGACATAAAATATGTTTGTGCTTGTGAATGCTTTTTCAGCTTGAACAACCTCGAGGCAATGATCTTCAAGGCCTCCTAATTAGGGAGGTTTGTAATCAAATGAGAAACCTTGCCCTTGGAAATCAAATGTGTGTCATGCCTGAAAGGGAAATGCTTTCTTCACTGGATCATGGCTCACACTTACAGAAGACCCTGCCTTTATAGGTGCAAAGACTAAAGCTGATTTCAACAGAGTTCTTGTGACAAACCTTGTTCAAGGAAATTATCTTGAATCCTTGCTCTACTGGAGACAAAAGGAAATGTGTTGTATTTCACACTATATTGCTTAGTTCAAGTCTGAGGTTTCTTTTAACAAGCTAGAAGATTAATTGTATAAATTTACCTAAAAGGATGCTGTTATTTCACCCAGCTTCATTTATTACCTTGCAACAAATAAGGACCAAATCTCTTTCTATGCCTCTGGTCTGTCTGCCAAGCCCAGGCTTATATTTGCAGTTGGCTGTAGGACATTTCCACCTGTACATGCTTCAGGTACAAGTGCAGAATTAAACTCATCTCCCTCCACTTCACACCAACTCCTGCTCATAGTATCCTTCTTTCTAGGTAAGACACTATCATTCTCTCAGTCTCCTATCTTCTATACCACTGCCGCAGCATCCTTCCCTTTGGTTGACCCCTAACCCAACCTCTGTCCAGTCCTATTTTTCACATTCCAACATTTTTCTCCCCAATATTTCTCATATCCACCCCCATGTCTTTTCTATTTCCCTTCCCCCCCGCTGCCCAATAACTTCCATCACCACCCTACCCTTCAGGACCTCACCACTTACAGACTGGACCAATACCACTCTCTCTCTGTTTCCCAACTTTCGCACCAGACTCCATTCTCTAAATTCTTGCACACTTATCTCCTTAGACTATAGTTCTAATTACATCACTTCTCTGCTCAAAGGCTTTCAAACCATCCAGTCTCTGGAGTGAAGAAACACTTCACCTTGAACCGACTTCCAACGACATCCCTGTCTGCCTACTCACATCCCAAACATCTCTATCTCCTGATGTCAATTCACTGCTCATCTGATCCATCTACCTACATGCTCACCCTGTTTATCCTTTGAGGCTAATCCAAAGCCTGCCTCTTCCTGATTTGCCCAAATTAGCATAGCTGCCCTTCCTTGAGTCTGTCACTCTGTTTATGTCACATCATATTTCACCTTGTGTCATATACGTTCTTGCCCTATTACCTTAGTATGGCCACCCCCACCACTCCCTTCTAAGCAACAGTCATACCAGTCTGCTGAAAATGGCTTTTTATCCCCTGAAAATGGTTTTATCTTGAGGACAATAAGTGCTTATGCCGACTTTAACTGTGAAGGGGAAGAGAACGGGAGAAGAAAAAATGGAAGATGAAGGCTAATACTCATCAAGATATATACCGGTTGCTTATTTTTGGAAGACAATGAATCACCTCTACTTCCTGTAATGAACCTGAGGCCAGGTGTTAGGCTGAACAGCACTCTGTAGCTCCTGCAACATCCACAGCTGTGTGAACATCGGTATGGTCCAGAATTATTTCTTTGCATTTGTTGACTCTGTTATCGTTCATTTTCTCAACTGATAAAACCAGAGAGGGGTTAAGTTGGTCTTGGGGTCTCTCCGTTTCCTGAAAGTTCCCGCTTGCCTCTTAACAGTTCCCCTCTCAGGTCCTCCTGCTCGTCACAGGTTTCCACACTCACACCGACGGCTGGACAGAGAAATGCCCGCATAACCCTATCACAAAGCAAATGTCTTTAAACTCTTTATTCTAAACCAACCTTGGTCTTTTAATATAGAGCACATTTTGGAATTTGTTTTTCTATTTTAAATCCCACCAACATAAGCACTTCTGATTTGTGACTTGTCTTTTACATTATATTAAGCTGATGCTGGTCAACAACATCTGGGAGTTAACAGTTCTGGGACTATTCAGTTATGAATCAGTGTATCATCCTCTATTCCTAATCACCATCCCCTCCCCACCACCCATGATCCCAGCAACCAAATGTGTCAGACCTGAGACCTTAAGCTTAAATTTCTGGGAAAGAAACTAATGATCAAAGCTTCAAATAAAAAAGCCCACCGTTTGACTTAGATAGAAGTCTTACGTCATAGCTCTTGTCTGGTTCTTAGAAAAATAGATCACAATATAGTAAATCTGATTTACCAAATCAGTTGTTTGGAAAATGTCAAGAGTTCCACTCTCTTCTCTTCAGATTATCTATCAAGAAACTCACCTTTGTGACTAAAAGCTATTATTGGATAAAATCTTCTTTCTTTGTAAAGATGTATATGACTTTTGTTAGAGACAGATAAGAAAGTACTTCAAGAAAAGGGAGGATTGTGAATATTTACATCCAAACAGCAAAGGGGGAATGCTAAAGGAGTGAAAATGGCAGGGGACATTAAACATAATAGCAAAGATTTCCACCCAAGTTACCGATAGCACTTGGGTGAGTAATCATGTGCAAAAAGCCAGATGACCCAGAGCCTGAGGAGCTGCGGAATCACATAAATCTGGGAGTCCTAAAAATGCCAAGTAAAGTACTAACATAAAACAGGCAATCGTTCTTCATTTAATCAGTGGCTTATTTTTTAACACTTTTCGAACGCTAGGCACTATTCTGACACTGTTTTGAAGGGCTTAGACTGTAATGGGGGAAATAAATGAGTAAACCAATAATTTCATGAGTTCATAAGTTTTTGATGGTGCCTATACCTGATGCTAGGAGCACCAGGATGCCGCATGTTCCTAATTATCATCCTACAACTTCACCTGGGACCCACTGTCAGTGCCACTTTTCAGATGTTTCTCTTCTTCCTGAGCCCAGCGTTGGAGTGTTTCAGACCTCAGCCCTTGGACTCCCTCTTCTCCAGCGACTCATTCTCCGGGTGACCTCTTCTAGCCTAGTGGATGTATATACCATCTTTATGCTAATAGCTTCCAAACTTCTAGTGCTAGCCTCAGTCTTCTCCAGGTACACCTATCCAATCTCTTCCTTGTATATCTAAAGGCATCCCAAACTAGATTCTTGATTTCCAATCTCTCCAAGAAATCTCTGACACTCTTTGCTTTCTCTTTTGCAATACAAGGCACCCCATTCATCCTTCTCTTATCTCACAACCACACACAATACATCAGCAAATCATAATCTTAAAATATAGCCAGTATCCTACCACCAGTTAACACCTTTGCCTGGACAACCCTACCCCAAGTCACCCCCATTTCTTGTCTAAATCAGCTCTCCTCAAGCTTGAAAGTTTGAGATTCATCTGGGGATACACTGCAGTAGGTCTGGGGTGGGGCCTGAGAGTCTGCATTTCTAGGAAGGTCCCAAATGATGCTGATGCTGCCGCAGACGACTGCAAGACCCTCCTAACTGTCTTCTTTATTCCGTCTCCACCTCTCCATGCTACAAGCAGGGCATCACATTTATGATGTAAATCTAACGAGACCCTCTCCTGCTCAAAGCTCGTTCTGAAAGCTTGCTATGTCACTTAGAATAAAACCTTAAGGTCCTATCAGGCCTTCAGGGTTTTGCAAAATCTGGCACCTGCTTAGCTCTGTAAAGGTACCTCTTTCCATTCCTCCTTCCCTCACTCCAACCCAGACAAAATGCCATCCCAAATGCCCGTCCATTAAAAATGCCAAGCACGCTCCTACCTCAGGCCATTTGAATATGATGTTCCCTCTGCCTTGAATGTTCTTTCCCCAGACATCCACATGAACTGTTTGGTCACTTTCTTCATGCCTCTGGTCAATCTTCTCTCAACAAGCTCTACCCTGAGCATACTATATAAAGCTCAGCAAGCAGCACACATATGCATATACACATATACTTTCCAGATCTTACCTTGCTACAGTTTTCTCATCATACCTAATAGTTTATTAAGTATTATTTATTATATGTCTTCTCTAATCTGAGATCTCCACTAACGGCAAGGACTTTGCTATTCAGTGTATTTGGACTCTGTAAATATGTATTGAATAAAAGAACATACTTTTGAATACAATGTAAACAGATAAATTTTAAAAGATGTTCACAAATATTATGGTCTACCATTTTTGTCAAGCTCCCTTGTATATTTAATGCTTTAATTACAATACAATAAGACCTTAACATACCCCAACAAAACATGCCACTGAATAAATTTCAGCATGGCTCTGTCAGCAAACTCAGTAACAAACACTTTTCCCCAAAAAAGAAATAGCTTATTTTTCACTTTGCTTCTTGTGGTGCTGGAGTTGGGAACTCTGACTCTATTGAGACTAACTCACCTTTGTGGGATGTATCGGATTAGAGAAAAGCTCGTTTAATGGTTACAGGACAAGCTTTGGGATCAGTCCAGATCAATCGAATATAAATCTTGGTTTTCTCAGCTATTAACTAGGTAAAATAGTATACTTCATAAAGTTGCTTTCAGAAGTAAATCAGATAATTCATGTAAAGAACTTGGCTCTTTACCAGCAAGGAGTGAATGCCCAATGGCGAGCAAATATGTAAGAACATACATGGTGAAACTCCAATTGTGAGACCTCCTCCTGGAGCCTCCAAGGTCAACAAATTCAATTCAGACCAAAGAAGTTTGTAAAAGGTAAATTGCTAGAATTCACTAAGCTAAATAATAGTTCAATTGTTCAAAATGTTAGGGTTAGGGTTACTTAGGTACTTTGTTTAAGAAATTATAAATTATCATAATCTAAATAACCTTAGATAATCCCCAATGCTGCACTGTTAACATTAACTTATTAAGTGCATAGTGCTCAATTTTATACACTACCAAATATAAAGCAGACAGCTAGTGGGAAGCAGCCTCATACCACAGGGAGATTGGCTCGGTGCTTTGTGAGCACCTAGAGGGGTGGGATAGGGAGGGTGGGAGGGAGATGCAAGAGGGAGGGGATATGGGGATATATGTATACGTATAGCTGATTCACTTTGTTATAAAGCAGAAACCAACACACCATTGTAAAGCAAATATACTCCAATAAAGATGTAAAAAAAAATCAATTTTAAAAACCATAAATTGTCGGGCTTCCCTGGTGGCACAGTGGTTAAGAATGCACCTGCTAATGCAGGGGACACAGGTTCGAGCCCTGGTCCAGGAAGATCCCACATGCCGCGGAACAACTAAGCCCGTGCACCACAACTACTGAGCCTGTGCTCTAGAGCCCGTGAGCCACAACTACTGAAGCCCGCGCGCCTAGAGCCCGTGCTCAACAAGAGAAGCCACCGCAATGAGAAGCCCACGCACCGCAAGGAAGAGCAGCCCCCGCTCGCCGCAACTAGAGAAAGCCTGCGTGCAGCAACGAAGACCCAATGCAGCCAAAAATAAGTAAATTAACAAATTAATTAATTTTAAAAAATAAATAAATTGTGAATAAAATTTTATTGGAACACTGCCACACCAATTGTTTTCTAAGATAATTTGAGGTGAAATTCAGATAACATAAAATTAAACATTTTAAAGTGAAAAATTCGGTAGCATTTAGTACATTCACAGTGTTCTGCAACCACCACCTCTGTCTGGTTTCAAAATATTTCGTCACCCCAAAAGGAAATCCCATGCCCGTTAAGAGATTACTACCCATTACCCCCTCCCACAACCCTTAGCCCACCCCCACCCCCAAATCTGCTTTCTGTCTCTATGGATTTACTTATTCTAGATACTTCATACAATTGGAATCATATAACATGTGATCTTTTGTGTCTGGCTTCTTTCACTTAGCATGATGTTTTCAAGGTTCATCCACATTTTAGCGTGTATCAGTACTCCACTCCTTTTTATGGCCAAATAATAGTCCATGGAATCAATGTATCACCATTGGTTTATCCTTCATCCACTGATGCACATTTGGGTTGTTTCCACCTTTTGGCTAGTGTGAACTGTGCTGCTATGAACACGCATATACCTGTACTTGTTTGCATACCTGTTTTCAACTCTTTGGGGTACATATCTAGGAAAGGAAGGGAATTTCTGGGTCATATGGTAATTCTATGTTGAACCTTACGAGAAACAAACAAGAATAATTTTTTGAAGTGCAAATGAGTATCTATCAGAGTATTCCCTCAGAGATGTGTATTTTTAAAAAGTTAAAGTGCTGTACAGTATTGAAGAAAATAATTGCATATCAAGTGTATCTAGTCTTAATCTCTGCATGAATGTATATATACAAGTAATGTTAAAAGGGAGCTTGGCAAGCGTAAATCCAGAGTATTAATGATAATTCTTTGAGGCCCTCTTGGTAATTCTGCGTTGAAGCAGAAGTAGCAATATGGCTTGGTATTTTCAGAGATTAGGAAATCTACAAACCAGTCACGGACAAGTAAGTTAATCCTTGGGATATGCTAAATGTTAATTTATCTTCAAAAATCTGATAAATCTATAATTCTACAGCCTAAGCTTAAAATGGATGTTCATTTAGTCAGATGGCTGAGAGAAGTATGAAATGGGAAATTAATTACTGTCACCTAAATGTATACACACATTGTGAAAAAAGGGAAAATTTATAGACAACTATTTTGACTACTGAAACTAAGAAAGCCACCTTAAAATAATCTTTTCTTATTTTGTTTTTATAATCACTTTTTTATAGTGATTATCTACTTTGTAGGGTAGCAAAATGTTTCAAAAATATTGTCCCACAAACACTATTACATAATTATATAATGCATTATGACTCATCTCATATTTTTATTTTATTGTAAAATGCCTGAGATATTAATCATCAAGATTATTATATTAGTTTGTTTAACTGCAATTACTATTATAAACAGAATAAAATTGATATTCTGCTTGTTGGGAATGCCACTTACTGCTTTTCAGACTAGTTTAACATAGTTGCATTTGAATTTTTTAAGGTATAATGACATTGTTCTATTATAATAAATGTCTTTTTACTTTCTATATCTACTCTGCTGCTACCAAATATTCCAATAAGACACATGTTTATTACTGATATGTTTCACTTTATAACAAAGAAGTTCCTGATCCAAAGTTCCAGGATTCAGCTACATTCCAGACTTCACTTACATGCTATCTATTTGTGCCTCTGTGAATGTGTATCTGTAGATGCATGTGCATGCATGTGACTTTGTGTCTTCATCTGAAAAGCAATAAAAGGAATAAATACAACTCACAAATCAATGGGATACCTCTTACCTAATGGATTCATTCAAAGTCAATATGAGGGACATAGCTATGAAGGTGGGTTAATATCTTCTTAATACTTGTTTTACCATTTCTCATAAGGTTTAAAGTCCAAACACATAAATATATTTCACTCTACTTGAGGTTCTCTGAGTCTTAATACAAAATATTCTACAATTGCAAGTACAATTAGGATAGATTACAGTGAGAAATGAACTGGTAAAATTCTGTAGATCATGGAATATTTTAGACCAAATGGTCCAGAACCACCTTGATATCTTAAAAACAATGTAGGTCAGTGCTTTGTAATTATATGACCAAGAAAATCACTGTCTGCATTAAAGAGCGTACTTTAGAAACTTCAACCAAAATTACTTAACTGGCGATAGAAATCAAGACATTAGAAGGTTTCTTTACTTTTAAAACCAAAAATGAATAAATTACATTATATACTTATGTTCTAATTCATTGGGTTCTGCCTATTTACTCATCTGCAAAATGGTCAATTGGAATAAACACTGCCTCATGAGGTTGTTGTTAAAATTAAGAAAAAGAAAAAGTAAAAACACCATAACATTAAAAATTTCAATAAAGTACTAGTCAGCATTTTCTATCTGTTCACATTTAACCCAATACTTG
The DNA here is from genome assembly GCF_949987535.1 of Balaenoptera acutorostrata. Classification (NCBI taxonomy): domain Eukaryota; kingdom Metazoa; phylum Chordata; class Mammalia; order Artiodactyla; family Balaenopteridae; genus Balaenoptera; species Balaenoptera acutorostrata. The sequence goes on from NC_080081.1 coordinate 16,568,434, forward strand.
ACATAAATTATATACTTACCTAATGGCTATTGAATTTGATTTACTAATTAACATTTATTTTTAAATTTACTAATTAACATTTATTTTTAACATTTATTTTAAATTTATTTTTATTATTACTAATTTATTTTATATTAGCCTGAGTTCAAGTCATCTTTGACTTTTGGCACAAAAATATTTGCAATATATTAGTATAAGGGAGAAAAATTAAAACTAGTGTCTGATATAAGGAACATTAAGATGAGAAGGAAAGAAAAGTCACTTGATTTAATGTATTTATTTTTCTGTACAAAGTGAAGATGCATCTTTCAGTACTAATGTAAAAGTATTTTTAGAAGATTGGTGTATTGCAAAGTATTTAACTGAAACTTTCTAAACACCTTCCCTAGAAAGTTTTAAACTTTGGCATATTTCCAGATCAGATGTATCAGTATAAATAGTCTGCCTGGCAAATTAGTCATACACAGAATTTATATTAAAGTAATCATCTTAGATACATTTTCTAGGGCATTACACATTTTTATCCTAGACATTTAGTGTCGCCAGCAGAGAGAGAGCCAATTTATTTAATGAATAAGGCTCTTCAGAGATTGTGTACAAAGCAAAATCAATTTTTCTGAAGGTAATTAGTATTTAAAACAGGACAGATTCTTGAAAATCTCCTTGATATCATATTTGTCAATGGCACAATTTAGTAACTTTTATGGGGAAAAAAGAATCCTAATATATTCTGGGAGACTACAAAGATCAACACACTCCCTAAGTTTTGGCAAAAGATCCAAAGAACTTGTTAAATGAGGTCCTCGGTTCAGAGCAATTATCAATGCATGTTAGATAGGACCTTATTCATTTCTCTCCCAAACTAATAAAGACCTTACTTATGATGATGCCAGGAATATAACATATAGAGCAAACATAATGTCATATCTCGGCACATTGCTCCACCAAGGACTGCAAAATTGGGGCTATTGCTTTGATGATGATTTACTAGAAGCATATTCAAGCAGAATGTTATTTCTGACACAAAACAGTGACAGACAGTGACATTAGTGACCTACATATTCTCTAAGGAGGAAAAAAAATTCCCCATGTTTGTGCCTCTACTCATTTATACCAAGCCTAAGGGAGAGAACAAAAGATCAAACTAAGAAGAAATGTGATTCTAACTTCTGTTCATTAAATTTGTACGGGTTTTTTTACTGCTAGTGAAAAAAAAAAAAGTTAGTATGACAGAATGTTTTATCCAACCAAGATCTGGTTAACTTTGTACTTTTTTGCAGTCTATCAAAAATATCACTAAAAGACAACATATTTTCTAAAACACTTTGATCAGAAATGGAAGGAGCAGCTTTTGTTTCTGAAATTGTTTCTGGGTGCCACAAGGTGAAATGCACCCAATTGTATGAACATTACTAATTTTGAGCGCTTGACGCTTTAATCAGAGGTAGGGTGATAGCTAACCTCGTGCTCCACATCTGTGAGCAGAATCTTCACAAACAAATAAATAATGCAAGAAAGATGCCAGAAGGATTAGAAAGGTAAAAAAAATGAGATGTTGAAAATGAAACATGTAACTTCTACCTACTTTATCTATTAGAAAAACTCACCATTTACTCGACGAAACATTCAAAAGCTTCTTTTTTTTTTTAAATATTTATTTATTTATTTGGTTACACCAGGTCTTAGTTGCAGCAGGTGGGCTCCTTAGTTGCAGCATGTGAACTCTTAGTAGCAGCATGCATGTGGGCTCTAGTTCCCCGACCAGGGATCAAACCTGGACCCCCTGCACTGGGAGTGCGGAGTCTTATCCACTGCGCCACCAGGGAAGTCCCAAAAGCTTCTTTTTTTAATTCCAAAACATATCTTTCTCTAGTTTAAAAAGCTCTTTGTCTAATAATGTTGAGATTTCATATTTACTTGTAATTAACTTGCAATTAGAGGACATTATTGGCCCATCAGTACCTGCAAGCTGATGAATACATCCTTGGGACTCTTGGTTCACTTTCTTGGGTTCATAATCCAATTTCCATTTTTGTATCATTCACGGGAGAGAGTTCTCCAAATTACGGTATATTAAAAAGCATTATGAAAGAAAAAAAATCAGTTCCACGGTCAACGAAGCTGTGCAAAGTCTAGACTGAACAGTCCAAGGTTTCTGCAACTGCAGGGCACCTCAGACCCTTGACCTGGGGAGAGCATCGCACATCCTGCAGAGAAAAGCCTGAGCTTTCCCCACACTGGTTTATTCATGGGAACTTGCACTTGCCTGGTGCATCTCAGTATGGCTCATGTTTCATAAAAGCACTGGAAAGGCTGCCCTACTGTCCTCCCAGGGAAGTTTCTGGCAGGACTCAGTCGCTCAGAGCATTTACAACATTCGTAGCATCATCTCTCTCTGGAGTGAGTCTGAAGAGCAACAGGGGGCTTGAGTTAGGATCACAGAACTAAAAAATAAAAATCAAAGGTTCCAGGCTGCAGGACGCAACGCAAGTGCATCATTAAAAAAAAAAAGAAGAAGAAGAAGAAGAAGGGGAACCTACAGTGCTTAGTACTTTTTTTAGGGTGGGCACTGGTATGGAGGAGCGCCAGACCCTACGCTGGGACACCCGCAGTATTCAGTAAGCATTGTACCTCATCCTTCTCATGAAAAAGACAACTGAGTGAATTTTTTGGTCACTATAACACTAAAGACAGTGCTAACATTCTTTCTCTCGCCACGTGTTTTATGGTGGGAATATGCATTCACATTAGAATGTATTTGCTAATGTGTTTGCAATATCTTGAAACATCAGGAAAACAAAGCTTCCTACAAAAATATGTCACCATGGAACTTGAAAATGGTGAAGTATGAAGAAATTCTTTCTTCCTGACCCAGTTGTGTCAGCACAAATAAGTCCACATGTAGGTCAGTTATTTTGTCTAATGCAATACAAGGCCATTTCCTAAATTAGTTAGATATTAAAGAATTCACTTTGCTCACACATATTTTCATAAAAACTTCATGTGGACTCCATTCATTCATTTCATGCTTCTGTAAATCCTCTTCCCTATACATGCAAGTAATATTTGCTATGTCACTTGGTCCCTTTTGAGTCACTGTACTTCTCACCAGTGGAAAAATGAGAATAATAAATTAACATTAACCTATCATTAATTTATGACTAGTCAACCAAACGGAAAGATGGAAGGTGTTAACAATGGTGATAGGAAAGTAAAATTATAGAAAATGACCAATGGTATTGGTCAGCTCTAGAAGAATCTGTGACCAGTAATGGTCTTATTCTAGTTCTGTGAGGCAGGCTGCAGGTTTCTGGAGAAAGCATGAGAATGGCACCCAGATTTATGGATTTCGTTTCTAAGTTTAACACTGGTTTTCATTATGACCTTGAATGAGACATTTAGTGTGTATTTGTTGATTTTAGAATCTGAAAGAAAGATCGTTGCTTACTAGTACGTCAAATGAGCATTATAAAATGGGTTTTTTACGAGTTGTCCTGGAAAATACTAAAATGCACATAGCCAACAGGAGTCTAAACTGCATTTATTATATCACTAAATTATTAGTGATATAATAAATACTGCAAAACTGCATTTATTATATCACTAAATTATACCAACAAAATGCTTTACACTATACAGAAACAAACATCAACATAGCAATGCCTGAACTTTTCACAAGTAAAATCATAGCACAGAACTAAAACCCACGTAGAATTTGTATGGTAGATTGAATTTCCATTTTCAGTCCACTCTTTTATTCCTTTTTTCTTATTTCTTTCCTAGTCGTCATCCTAATCCAGCAAAACATATGTTCATATACTTATCTGATCCATCCAAACTTGTTCATACACTACTTTAGGCAGTGGGCAATAAGGAAGAACAAGACACATGCTCTATACTTCAGGGGGGGCACAAAGGACAAAAAATATTATTCCTTAGTACCTCTAAGATCACAGGGTAACATCTAATGGTCTTGTGTACACTTAAAGCTGAGATGAATATGACAGTAGGGATTTCACACCATGGACAAGCCAATAGAAGCACTTCGTCGGTTTCCCTGGGAGCCCTTGAAGCCTTCTCTACAAGCCAATTGACTTCATAATGGCTAAAAAGGATCCCAGCAATTATAAATGGGAAACAAGTATTAATTGACTTAGCTCTACATTTACCTGTTCATGCTTTGCTGCCCTACTTGCCCAGTCACTCAGATTAGATGCTTAAAGAAGTGCATGGATGTAAATGGACATCACAGAGGTCAAACTTGGTGTGTTTCATTCTTCAACCCTTCACCTTCTCTTTAAAACTTAATGAAAAAAAAAAAAAAAAACTGCAGGACTCTGACCACAAGGCACTTTGATCTATAGTGATTTACTCAGCAACAATTCAGCTTCATTTGTATGACACTAAAAGCAGTCATCCCATAAGGCTTTCTTAATCAACTAGCCCAGCAGCTTTCAATAAAGAGATTAACTATGGAATTTTAAAAGGGCATGCTGGTCAGTCCATTCTTATAAATTCCACATGAACCAGTCTTGCAGACTATGGTGAACTTTTCTTTACCTCACTGAAGAATTCTCTTACATCCTCAGATCTCAGCCAACATACCAGATAAATGCCTACTAACGCTTTTTATTTTTTAAGATATCTTGTACCAGAACATCACCTCAAAACCATACACGATGTGGCAACATTCAATAAAAGGTAGGTTTATCATAAACATTATCCAAAAGAGTTTAATTTCTAAAAGACCAAAGGAGGTTCATCATAAGTTAATTTTACCAAAAAAATGGCCCTACTGAACGCATTATAGATTTAGCGTTTTTCAAAGTGCCAGTGAATTACTTTGCCTTTCTTATGGAAGTTATGTAAATATATTACAAAATGTATTTACCTTACTCATTTTAAGGTGGGGGGAGTGTGTGTATGCAGTATTAAAAATTCTAATTTTTATCATTCACACTTTTAATGTGTTTGGGATGAATTTTTTTTTTATTATTTAACATGTAGGGTAGGCTCAGTTCCTCTGCTATTATAAACAGTGAAATATAGGACAAGGGAGCAATACAACACCACCAGCAATCATAACAGAAATAATAACTGCATCACCATAGTAACAAGTATACACTACGTGCCATGAACTTGCTCACTTCTTCACACGCATTACTTCACTGAATCCACTCAACAACCCTATGATATGGTTTTCCCTTCAATTTGCAGATGAGGACTTTGAGACCCAAAGAGACTAAAGAGCAGATCCAAGGTTATACATGGAGTAAGGGGGCAAAAAAAGGATCCGGGATCCAGGTCTGACTCGAGACACAATGCTCTGAAAACCAATGGCCCCCAAACATTTTGATCACACAGCCTATCAGTAAAACCATCTTCATGTAAAACCGATTGCATGCATTTTTATAAATTATGTACTATGCCAATATATCATGTATATTTAAAAATAGGAATAAAGAGGCATACTATCAAAATGAATATAATGGGATAACAAATGCATCCCTCAAGGGGGTGTGTACACTCCACTTTAAAGATATTACCTCTAGGGGGCTTCCCTGGTGGCGCAGTGGTTGAGAGTCTGCCTGCTAATGCAGGGGACACGGGTTCGAGCCCTGGTCTGGGAAGATCCCACATGCCACGGAGCAGCTGGGCCCGTGAGCCACAATTGCTGAGCCTGCGCGTCTGGAGCCTGTGCCCCGCGACGGGAGGGGCCGCGATAGAGAAAGGCCCGCGCACCGCGATGAAGGGCGGTCCCCGCACCGTGATGAAGAGTGGCCCCCGCTTGCCGCAACTGGAGAAAGCCCTCGCACGAACCGAAGACCCAACACAGCCAAAAATAAATAAATAAATAAATAAATAAATAAGAAAATCCTTTAAAAAAAAAAAAAAAGAAAAAAAAGATATTACCTCTAAATAAAACAAGTAAGGGTCTATATAACTTCTCCCAAATTTCTAGCAAATAGGCTTTTACGATAAGTGCAATAAATCTGTTCATCGTTAATACTCAGCAAGTAAAGGTGGCAATTTGTTAGTAATTCTGAGTGATGCTGTTAGGCGCTTGGCTCATTCAGCTCAAAGCCAGTGGTGGCAACCAGAAGAGCAATGAGGTGAAAACACCGCACAAAAGGCTCAGGGATTGTCAGCCTTCTACAGTCCCAGCAATTACTGAATTAAATGGTCCCATTCAAGAGTGGGACTAGGAAGTGGGAACACAGCCAAAAATGGATGGGGCAAGCTGAATGCAGAATCAGCCACAATATGGATCCAGACAGCAAGGTTATGAAGGAGGTAATCGAGCTCAAAAAAGATGTAACCTGCTTTATTGATGAAACCAGAGACCTGGAAAATAGGGGCTGTCAGGCTAATCTTAGATTAACTGGAGGTTTTCAAGGGAGGGAAGGAAGAAAACACCTGGCAGGTTTGGGAGAATTCAAAGGGAAACAATGGAATCCAAGAGAAAGCTTGCCCTGGAATGTAATGAGTCCATTGGGCCCTCTAATGGCATCCCTGCTGAAGATATACCTGGCCTGTCCCTGGCCCAGCCCACTCTGCAGGACATTCCCCTCTTTGAATTTATTTTCCACTCAGAAACCGAAGAGGCTGGGCCACTTTGAACACAGAAGAACAACAGAGATTAAAGGTTCGAATGGCCTCGCTGGCAGCCTGAGCCCTTCCAGGTTGGGAAGTGGGAACTAGAAAAGCATGCCTCCGGCTGCATTATTTCAAAACTTTGCCTTGAAATGATTTCTTTTTCTGTTGCTTATAGTTAGACGGTAATTAGACACTGAAAATTCAATTAAAGTCATCAAATTCTAATTTGCAACATCCTATGTGTAAGGCACTGTGCTGGCACTAGAAAGCATTTGAAGAGTACGCAGGGAAGAAGCAATAAAACCCTTAAGATGTCCAGCTAGGACAAGAGGGAAGAAGTAAAATATCAAAAAAGAGGAACAAATTATTGGGAGATCAAAGGATGGCACATTAGGCAGGCATTTGAAATGAGTATAATTTGTGACGGGGGGGTACCATGGGGGTGAAAAGGCAATTTCAAACAGAAGGAACTCAAGGAATAGAGATGCAAAGGGTGGAAACAGGGTTTGTTGAGGAAATGTCAGTCAAGTTCAGCTGGCACTGAGAGACCTTCTGGGAGATTAAAGGATGATAATTCTACAGGACGTCTTGGGAAGTCATTATGAGGGTCTTGAATGCTGAGCTGAGTAGTTTGGGGGAAATGGAGACAGAATCTTTGAGTTATAAAAAAGTCACGATGCAAAAGGGGAAAAATGCAAGAAAGAAGTGTGTTGGTTTTTGCAATCTTCCGAGTACATTAGCAACAGATAGGTATCCTAGTTCTAGAATAACTGTCATTACATTGGTACTAATTAACAATGTTACTGGTGAGTATCTGGGGCACCCTAAACCAATTATGAAGCACTGGGCATCTGCAGTAAGAAATTCCAATGCTCACGGACGCAATGGTCTCTGGCCAGGAGCCGAACAGATGGGACCCTCTGCAAGTACAAGGAACGCATGGGAGGGAGCCAACCTAAATGAATGTATTAAACTTGATCCACATGCTCTATCTCCTTGAGTATGCCAGCCAAATTATTCCGAGTTATATAAATGAACTGTCTTATCTTTGTAAAACCTTGCATGGTTTTGGAACACTAGGCAAATTTATACGTGTACAGGTCAACGCTAGCCAGTGGTAGAGAAGAGCCGTCATTATTTCTCAGAACAAAGGAACAAAAAAGTATCAGATATATTCATATTTCTAATGAATTAAGTAACAGTAAGGGACAGCTGTGAAAGGGAAAAATCCAACGTGCATCATTGACTGGTTGTCGACATTATTTCTTTACACATACGCAGGAGAAGCCTGCTAAGATTTAGGACTGGGAATGGGGCAAGACATTTTTAAGACTTCCACAGCATGTATCTCCAAGTTGCCTTCCTGCATGGTTGTACCTCAAAGTGGGAATATCAATTCGTGAACCCCAAAATCCATTTATATAAGGTAACTGATAATCGTAGGAACAGGATTTAGTGGGATTTTTCCTTAAGTACCTGCCATCACATGGTAAGCGCCATTCTTATTTCTTCTCTTCCTGCTGCAACATCCCCCATCCCGTCCTGCAGTAACACCCTGTCAGTGCTAACTTTCAATACCCACCTCCAATCCATCCACTTCTCTTCTTGACCGCCATCAACTATGCTAAACTGAGCCACCATCATTTCTCTCCTAGTTTACTTTCAGCACCTTTTATGGGTCTCACATCTTACCCTCACGCCCCTAGAAGCCACTGTCCACCCACCACTGGAAATCCACTTGAAAATGTGTCAAAGTCCTCATCATGACCCAGAAGGATTTCATGATGAGGCCTGTAGGCCTCCAACCTCATCCAAACATCCACACTGCCATTCTTCCCCTACAGCCCACCAAACTTTCTATTCCTTGAGGGCACCAAGCTCTCTCCCGCCTCAGGACCTTTGTTTTCCTTCCTTCCACTGAAACGATGGGCACTTTCTCACCCCTCAGCTCTCAGCTCATTGTACCACCTCCTCGCTGTTGTTCTTTTGCACATTACTCCATATATTTCCTTCAGTTATCACTGTCAAAAATTACCTTATCTGTCTTATTTATTTGTTTAATTGTAAATTGTCTTTCCTCAAGTAGAATATAAGGCCCAAAGAAGTAGGGGTTTTGTCCTCAATTTTATATGTCAAGAACCTTGATAAATGCTCAACATATATAATACATTCAAATAAATATTTGTTCTTGAATGAATTATTATTAACTAAAGCACACAACACGTTTACCCAATAAACATTTTGAGTTAAGTGCCTAATGCTAATTTTCCAACAGATACTTCAATTCACTTATTCTTTTGGATTAATACTTCTTTTACAAGCAATTTTTTTAAACTCCTAACTTCATACTGAGAAAAGGCAAGTCATATATAATATATATATATGCTTGTATTTGACTAAAACATGATTGCTTTGAGTGTGCAGGACAGTCTGATAGTCATTTTAAGCCCAGGAAAAAATCAGAAGTAACTGAAACAAACAAACTAACAATACAAACAACAACGATAAACTTGCAAAGCATTTTTACTGAGCATTATGCAAAAGTGACCACTCTCCCAAGCTCTGAAAGTTATTCCAACTCTGACTGCCAATTCAATTGCCAGTTTCCAACCCCAGGGTGAGGAGTGAGGGTTTATTCATTCAACAATTATTTATTAAGTCTACTGTGTACAAAGTACCGTGCATGGATGTTGGGACACAATAAAAAATAAGGTCAGATCCTGCCTGCCTGGAGCTTCTGGTCTGTTCAGGAGAAAGAGAAAAATGAGTATACAATTAGAGGTCCATGTCTGCCAGGGTCATCATGAGGATAAAATGAGAAAACACATAAACACCTATTAAGCACTGGGTACACCAGAAAGTGGTAAATGTGTATGGGTGATGGTGGTGTTTCATTTTGGAATATGGTGTCCATTTCCACGTGCAGAAGGTACAGAGATGGAGAACCACAGTCATGAGAGACTTTCAAAGTACGGAAAATAGAAAACGGTGGCATGATCCAGTGTGCATCAGAATAATCAGTAGGGATATTAAGATGACTCCAGATATTTGAAAGACTATTTGGTATCAGTAGAAAAGGAATAGATTCATTCTGTGTCGTCTTAAAAATCAGAAGACGGAACTAGTGAATGTGTGATTCCCAAAGGGTAATGGGTTATTTCCAAAAGAGAGTGAATAAACTGTTCACCACTGGAAAAGTTCAAGACTAAAGCCGTGGTTCTCATTTCTGATAAAGTAAAACTCTTTGAAATCTCCTGGGGAACTTAAACTATAAAATAACACCAACTCTAGATCACTAAGTCACCCAGTCGCTCTCTCCCTGCCCTCCCAATGCCACCTCCACACCAATTTGAGAACCAATGAGGGGAGCAGGGTTCTCCTCTACCACTGAAGTAGAACAGACCTACAGTTAATCTCATGCTTTAAAAAATATATTGGTATAGTAAAATATTGAATGATATCTAATCCCTAATGGGGAATGTAAAATGCATTAAATTCTAACATGCTTATAAAATTCAGAGAGGTAATCATTTATGGACAGCCACTAATGATGGTGATTAAGGAAGATGACTTTAGTTCAAACAAGCAAATGATTAAGCTTGAGAATACAAAATGTTAAAGGGCCCTAATTAATAAAGTAGCAAATTTTTCTTCTCAGCCTTCTAGAACATAAATATGTGAATCATCCTTCCAGGATGGAGATGAATGACCTTCTTGTTCTAAAATTCAGCTAGGGCAGAAATCACTGCCTGGAAACCAAAGTGTGATCCCAAAGGTCTCCTGGAAACGTGTCAGAGATCCATGTAAGAAGCCTTAATGAGGGTACTAATCAGAAAAGGAAGTTGAGAAGCTGATTAGGATGGAGAGAAAATCCAAACTTCCTGAATTCCTGGTCTGGCTTCCAATCATAAATTTCAGTTCCATACATACCTTATTGAAGAAATTATTATTGTTGTATATTTATCTTTAAAATCTACCTTTCCATTCTTTCTCTAGACCCATTCAGTCATCAGCTACTGGTGAATTATAATGCCCATATTCAACTCACTGGGGTAATAACTTTGCAGTCGAAGTCACTCTTTTTGTTACTTGCTGATTTATATTTACCGAATAAAAAAAGGAAAAGAAAGCAAGAATCCCAATTCTTAAAATCCATCCCTTCCTCAAAATATTGTAAAATATTAATGTTCAAGATAGCAAAAGACGAACAAACAAAAAGCATCTTTAGTGAGTCCTTTCCAAAGGAGTGCCCTACGGTTATTAAGGGCAGCGACCGAAATTCAATTCTGTTGTAAATGTAGCACCATCTGAGGTTGCAGATTGCAGTAATGCTTCGGGAGATGAAAGATCCACGATAAAGAGGAGGAAACAGGAACCCAGAAAAGTCCACTCTTCCTGCTCCAACTGCTCTCCATTTTCAGCCTTAGAAAATGTGACCAGAAGGGTAATCTAAAGTCTGTAATCCTAAACTACATTTAGAGAAGAAATCTGTTCTCTTTGTTAACTGTAAAAAAAAACATCTCCATCGGACAGGCAGGCATTCAGTGTGTGTGCTCCCTTTCAATGCCAAGAGTGTCTTTGATGTCATTTCAGTCGACTTAATGCATTAATTTTGGTTAAGTGCACAAACTTTGGAACCAGAATATCTGGGTTCCAACAGAGGTTCTTCCATGCCCTGTCTATGGCCTCAGACAGACGGTTTAATCTCTGTACCTTAGGGGTTTTTTTTTTAATCTGTGAAATGAGGACAATGACACCTAATGAATAGGTTTGTTATAAAAGGTAAACAAATACACATAAGTAAAGCACTCAGTGTCTGGCACAGAATAAGCACAATGCTTGTGTGAATTAGTAATCACAACAGTGGAACTGGTAAACTAGTACTAAGCAGCTGTATAATCTTGAACCCTGAGCCACATAGGGGCATCTCACTTTTTAAAAAGTCTTCATAGAGTTATTCTTAGCTTGTACCTTAGTCTCTATGATAAATTCATGTCTAATATTATGCACTGAAACTCAAACTAAACAAACTCAATGACGTCACAGCCGGTATCTTTATCCCTTTCACTTCTGGGAGAAAGTGAACTGTTAAGAATCAGCACAAGTTCCCAGCTTTTAATTTAAGAATTTTGCCATTAATGGTCACTGGAACAGGACAGTGATTATACGTCGTGCCTGATGGGATAACTCCAGAGACCACACTGTGTGTGGAACAAACACCAACTGATGTGCGTTTGGACATCATTGAAATAAAAGTGAACATGTTCAATACAGCAGAAATCTTTGCATTGAAGGAGCTTTGACAGCGACCGTCAGCTTGAACATTTTATGGCACCGGTGCAGCTTGTTAAGAGGCAATGAAAGACGGCGCTGCTAAGCTCAGGATGGTGCTGAAATGGTTTCATACAGCCCGTACTCATTTTCCCTACCGCCAAGTGAGGATGCCCGTTGAAAAAGGCCATCGCGTACAGGAGGTCTCCACAACTCTTTGCTATTGATTGTAATGAGGAAGACATTCCATTGCCGCCTGGTGTTACAGTCTACCTAGTTACCTACACAGCTGTTTTGATTAACACATGGACTCACATGAAAAAGGACTTGTACAGCACTTTTCCCCGACAGAGATTCCTTTATAAATTCCAAATAAAATGGAGCGTCCTACAAATAGAGAAAGGATTACACTGAAGTCCATTGTTTAGAATTCAAAAGCCAACCTTGAAGGTAGGGATGGATGAAACCATCTGACCTTTCTGGAGTTAATCGGGCATCATTTTCATCAATAATTACTCGTCTCAATTGTAGCTCTATTAATTTTGGGTGCTAAGTAAAACTGTGAACTACTAGAAGGCATTCAAATCTGGAGGAACAAAGATTGCTCTGGTAAAGACTGTAGGAGATGTCCTACAAGGAGAAGACAAAGAGGAACAGCTACACTTGGAGGGAAAGTGACATCAGTATAATAATGTGGAGTGTCAAAAATGTCTTGTGCAAAGATCCTTCCAATGCACTGGTTTTATACACGTTTCTGCCAATAGTAGCAACATAAGCCAAACCTTTCCTGATAAAATTCCATACAGTACCAAACAAAGAGCACGTTTGATTTTATGAGCTGATAACATTTTATCTCTTGAACTGAGCCACTTTCTCTTACGAGGGGAAGTGACTCTAGCAAAATTAGATTTTGAGAGATAACTACAAAATCTTATTTTTAGAGGAAGATTTAATTCTTTTTCATCATCAATTAGCATTTAGCGAGCACACGTTGAGTGCAAGCCTCTGTATTATGTGTCCTATGCCTATTCTTAGGAGAATAATAATTTATCTATCTTTTCATAATACAGTTGCAAAGCAGTCTAGAAGATTTGTCTAGTGGTAAGTAATCAGAAGAATACAAGGAAGAAAAAATGTATACACACAATAGAGAACGCCAGGCTTATTCTAGGGCATAGATCATAAACTCGAATGCCCACAGGGACTGGGAAGGCAAGGAAATACAAATTAGCTGGGTATAATACTAGACAGAGGCAGGAAGCCTCCCAAGGACTCACTGCAGTTGGTAAGCCCCAACAAAGGCTTCCACGTTATAACTGAATAACAATTAAGAAAAAAGTCAGAGGACCTATTTGGCCTATGGTCCCACCATCTCTACTACCACCACCCCTGCCGTACAGAGGCAGGAATACTGACTGTGAGTTCAGGAAACCTGATTTTGATGCTCAGCTCTACTGGAAACCAATGATGCAATCTTGAGGAAATCACCTAATCTTTCTAGGTTTCACTTTTCTCCTCTTGAAAATGAGGATAACAGCTCATGCTTGACCGTGATAATGTCATTGGAAGACACCAAAAGAAATGCTGTGGGTGAAAGAACTTGGAACACTTGAAGAGATCTCAACAATGCGATGGACATTATTCTGATAATAAGCCAGAGAATTACGTATAGCTAGCATCAGCTAAGTAGGAAATCTTGTATTTGCTATTTATTGCACTGTACAATATGACGGGGTATCTGTCCTGCACATGACACACACTTTAGAAAAAGTAATTGCATACACAACTAATTATTACTAGCTGAAGAAACACCTGCCTTCTACATAATTAGCCACACCACTGGCATGGAGAATGTGGACGATAATCGACTTGATGAGTGCCTCTCAAGATGGATCAATAGTTGGAAGAAACATTCGTCCTGTAAAGAGAGAAGGCTCTGCCACTAATTGCCCATTTAATTTTGGTCACTCTATTTACTTTATCTGGGGGGAGGGGGCTCAAATAACATTAAAGTAAAATGTAACTTTTGAAGGTGAATAACTGAAAATATTAAGAGAAGCATGACTGATTTTAAGGGTTGGGATTAATTTTTTTTGTTCAAGTTTTTTATGAAAAAAATTCATTGAAGGACATTTAAAAAACCTAAATCAATGGTGAATTATACACATTGTTAGATAATAATTTGCAGTACAGAAAGATTTCTTTTCCCCAGATTGAGAAAGAGATCTGATACAATTCCAACCCAAATCTTAGCAGGGATTTTCCTCAACTTCATTAGCTGAGTTCATAATGTATATGGAAGAGTAAAGAGCCATGAAAAGCTAGGACACTCCAAAAGAACAAGGTGAACAGAATACTAAGATTTTTATGTACAACTACAGTAATTAAAATAATATGCTTTTGCTACACATCCAGGTAAACAGACTAACAGCAGAGAATAAAATCCAGAAATAAACATATAAGAAAACTATGACAGGGCAGGCATTGCAGATGGGTGAGGAATAGATGGATTAATCAATAAATGGTGATGGAAATTAGATATATATACAGAAATAAATGAAATGGCTCTCAACTTCCAACCAACATAAAAAGTCACAACAGGACATCTTTATAAAGCTATGACAGAGGAGAATTTCTTAATCAATACACACAAAAAATATTGTAAAAGAAACAGTCTGATGAATCCAATTACATTAAATTAAGGATATCTGGTTTGTCAAGAATAAAAATAAATAAATAAAGAGCAAAAGAAAAGCCACAAACTGGGATATCTGTAGCCTAAAACACTAGCAAAAGACTCACATCTAGAATAGATTAAAACTGCTACAAATCAATCTTAAAAGATTCCAGGAAGGAGAAAAATGTTTAAACACACAAACAAGAATTTTGCAGAAGAGTAAATACGAATAACCCCCAAACACTTTACAGCCAATATTTTGGCAAAATGTTTAAACTACAACATCTGCTACTAGATGGTGTGCAAATTGGTACAACCACTTGGAAAACAACTGGGCATTTTCTAGCAAGGTTAAACACATGCATATCCTATGACCAGCAATTTTAACCCACATGTAAACCCTATAAATAACTCCTGCATGCTTTAACCAGGAGACTTGAACAAGGATGTTCATAGAAGCAGTGTTGATAATATCAAAAATGTGAGAATCATAACTCTAATGCCAAACAACAGTACACTAGGGAAATAAAGTGTGGTGTATCCATTCAAAAACATACTCTGGAGCAGAGAACATGAGCTAATTGTTACAGGCATCAGCATGGCTGAATTCTGCAGACATAAAAGTGAGTAAAAGTCTTCAAAGCAATCATTAAATATCATTATATTTATATAAATTTCAAAACCAGGCAAAACTAACAGAATATTGCTTTTAGATACATACACAGGTAGTAAAACAAAACATAAAAGCATGAGAGTGATTTACACAAAATTCAGTTCTCTCTCTGGAGAGAGAGGTGATCAGGGAAGGGATACAGGATGCTTGCAAGGTTCTAATAATGTTTTTTCTTAACCAGCATGTGGTGAGCACACAGTGTTTGCCTTCTTATTACTATGCCAACCATATATACACATTAAATAACTTATGTATATGATAAACAGTATTATAAATATTTTTTAAAGAAGAAATGATTATCAAAGTATGTAAGTTTGTAATAGATAATGAAATGACTATAACAAGTAATTAGGTATAAGCATATTTTGAAGCAGCAGGGTAATGCAAAGGATAAATAAATTGCAACTTCATTCCTTCATGAAATTTCAATAATGAAAAACAGAAAAAAGAGAAAAGAACAATGCTTTGGGACTTCCCTGGTGGCACAGTGGTTAAGAATCCTCCTGTCAATGCAGGGGACACGGGTTTGATCCCTGGTCCAGGAAGATGCCACATGCCACAGAGCAACTAAGCCTGTGCGCCACAACTGCTGAGCCTGCGAGCGACAACTACTGAGCCCGCGCACCTAGAGCCCATGCTCCGTGACAAAAGAAGCCACCGCAATGAGAAGCCCGCGCACCACAACAAAGAGTAGCCCCCGCTCGCCGCAACTAGAGAAAGCCCGTGTGCAGCAAAGAAGACCCAACGCAGCCAAAAATTAAAAAAAAAAAAAAAAAAAAAAAAAAGAACAATGCTTTCAGGGCCAGAGAAGATGGTTTCAAATGTCTTCCATATTAGGAAAGTATTCATTATGCAAATAAATTCTCCAGATATTGATGTGCTTATATTAGAAGAGAAAGACAAATACATTTGCTCCAAAAGGTGATAAAAATCAACTGTTTCTCATGTAAATTATTTCCACAGCAAACCTTTTCCAATTTGATGATGAATCATCCTCTACCAAGCTTCTTAAGGAAGAGAGCTAAATGGCATCATTTTTTTAAATACACATTTAAAAATAATAGTAGAAGAAAATTTCAATTTGGGAGATGCCAGTGAGACAGGATAAAATTCCTTCCAAAGGGCAGAACTGATGGGAATATAATTAAACTTGGGCTACTTGGGACCTGAAAAAAATGTTATACAAAAGTATTTTTAGAAAGAAAGGAAAAAGAGGGAGAAGAGAGGAAGGGAGGAGGGGAGGAAAGGAAGGAGGGGGGGGGAGGAAGGAAGAAATTAGTTAAAAGTGTACCACTCATCATTAACAGGCATAACATCCTAGAGAATAACAAACAAGATTGAAACGAAGCCAAAAATTCCTATCCCCAAAGAGTGGTCCCCAAGCCCCCCTGGAAATACAATGAGCATGTGAGTCTTATCAAATAGCTATTAGCGCTACATTCCTTTTCCCCCTAAACAAACAAAACAAGTTCTCCTTTATATTTATGATGAGGCCTATAAAAATCAAGCTAATTCCCAGGATTTCCACTGAAAAAGGTGATAGAAGCATAAGAAGATACAATTTTAGAATGCAAATTTTTGTTTGAATGTTAATTGTTTTATTTGGATTTATGTATGTTTAGACATATAAGATTATATCTATATGCTGACAGAAAGAAGCCAGTAGAGAAAGAAAAAATGAATGAAGCAAGAGGATCTTTGTAATCAATAAAGCAAGCCCTGGAATGAGGTTTTGGGAGGCAAGGGTATCAAGGTCAAGGGTGGAAGAAAAGAGCTGGGTACCTGAGGGAGAAAATAATGGGTGATAACTTAAATAAGAACAATGAAGTCTCTAGGATAAAGCAGCAATTTGCAGTGGATGAATTAGCAGCCCCACTGGGAATGTCTGGAAATCTATGCAGGCAGTTTAATGGTCACAATGACAAGTAGGCTCCACTGGCATTCAGTGAGTGGGGACCTGAGATGCTGAACACCCTACAATACGCAAGGCGTTCTTGCACAACGAAGAATGACCTCACTACAAATGCAAAAAGCATCCATGTTAAGACACACTACGAGTCTTTGTCTTTTTTTATGCTTATACTGACTTTGGTCTTAATTATTGTGCAGTAAGATCATTAAAGTACAACTTCCAAGACTCATAAAACTTCCACTTGTAAAGTAGATCATTTCAATCTTAATAAAATCTGACCTAAGCTCTCTTGAATTTTTCTAAACAATGGATTTACTTATCATTTCATTGTCTTACATAGTTAAATGTTATGAAAACTTTGTAACAGAGATTTTATGTGTCCATTCCTTTATTTGCTGGGTTTAAGGTAACTAGGAAAAAAGGAAACACACTGATCGTGTTTGACGTACACAACACTTTCAGGGAACTTATTTCCATTTAAACATTTGCCCCTCCTGGTAGCTATTTGGCCAAAAAAAAAGCCTAGAAGAATATAGTTATAGTAAGGAAACCCTAAAAATATCAATAACATGCTCCATTCTTTTCAGCAAGACCAGTAGACAGGCTTTTTATGTTTTAAGCCATTTTTTACCATTTACTACTGAAACAGAGAAGATCCACTGAGAAAGTCTAATCTAAGGAACTTTAGGAAATAACATAAATCCTTATTAGCTATCAAAATTAATTTAAATATGCAATTCAGCTTTTTATATTGTAGCTGATCAACAGAGCCAGAAGTAGGGAGATAGTGTTTCCAGAGTACCCAATCCTGTTTTTAATTAAATTGCAAAGAAAAGACTAACATTTTTTATATAATTATGAGCCTTTTAATCCATTTGTGATTTATAATAGCTGCCAATAGTGACTAGTAAGCTGGCTTTTACATTCTTATGTTAGTATCAAAATGCTGCCTACCTGCCATAAATTATATTGTTTGTAGTTAGTATCAGAATTGGAACGGAAATTAAGAAAATTTTCTCTGTGGGCAGTTAGGTTTACCATACAACCTAAGGAATCTGTGTCAGACTTTCCCTGAGCCCAATGTATTAAGAGCAATAAACAAATTCCTCAGTACTTATTTTCAGTTATTATGTCTCAGGACCCCAAAATTTAGTCGAGGTCACCACGAGAGGAATATTTATAGGCAATTTTAGCCAAGATAATTCTTGTAAAGATATCCTCTAATGTGTGAAAACACACAATCTACCTTGGTCTTTCGCCTATACACAGAATCAGAATCTGCAGCCCTGAGATCTGATGACTAAAACTAAATGCAAAATCTATTTCTGGCATTTCAATACCATCAACAGGAAGCACAGAGCTATTTGGTGGATGTTTGCGGGGAAATCCTTGACTTTTCCAGTATTACATAGTCTTCTAAAATATTATTTCGGCACTTAATAAACACAAGGTAAAAACACAGACATATCTCATATTTGCCAGCATAGTTTATAGATTCTAACTAGTGATGAGGTTAATTTCCTTTCTGTATGAGCCATATTTTTTCAAGTAAAAGGATAGAAACAAACAAAATAATCTCTGTAGACTCGAGCTAATTATTTTGTTTGTTTTTCTTATATGAAATACAACACACACACACACACACACACACACACACACACACACACTTTAACCTTAGTGGAACAGAAGCTAGAGTTTTCTTTTCTAGGATATAGAAAGGTAGACTGTGAGTGGCTCTAAGCTTTATACATGTAAGCACACCTGGGAATTTGCTTTATGTCTTTATATATTTAATTAAACTATTTTTAATAAGGACCCAAGCAAAGAATAAGGATGTCTTCTGAAAGAAAGTAACAGGAAAGTAAAATCTGTGGGATCATGCTAGAGAAAGAAAAGACCTAATAGTCTGGGAGGATTATAACTGAGAATGTACAAAAAATAACACTGTGGTCAAAATGGTCATTTCCAAAGACTTTTTTTTATACTTACACATTTCCTCAACATTCTGCATTATTTCCCCTGAATCCATGGATCATTCAGTTCGACAGCTCTTTCATCAGAGAACTACATGAATTTTGGCACCAATTTCCACACGAAACATTTAGAAATCTTAAAATATAAATCTTTTTTAAGGTCTTTGTCTTCCACGCCATTAGATGAGATATTTAAATACTTATCGTTTTACAACACAGGGAATATAGCCAATATTTTGTAATAACAGTAAATGGAAAGTAACCTTTAAAAACTGTATAAAAATTTAAAAACTCTCAATGCTTATCATTGAATTTATTACCTATGTATTTCTCAATCAGAGCCACTTCCTTATGAGTACTGCCTGCATGAGATATTTTTTTCCTGGCAGGCACACATATTACTATATTATAAATACGTTTTGCCTGTGCAGTATTCCATGCTGAGGAGACTGACGCTCTGAAATGGTTATTAAACTGGCCAGGAACTGAGCCAGGATTTTAATCCAGGTCTTCTGATGTGAAGCCCCTTTCATTACACAATAGTTGTCTCCCTAATGAGGTTCTGGTCTATTAATGAGACTGAATCATCTCTATCTCCCTCTACGCAATTGACTTTTTCTTCCCTGTTAAATAAGAGTAGAGTCAATGAACAAGTGTAAGAGGAAGTAGAACTACAAACCCAACCAAGCAGAGGAAAGCCTTACCCCTCGAATATCTTCAGCGTTATACAGACCATGTCATCCTGGCAGGCACAGTAAAAAAAAGAATCCCAATCAGAGAAATACTTCCATTAAAAGGGAGTGATATTTACTCTTTTCCCCCCAATTATTTATCTGGTCAATGCTCAGAGCAAAGAGAATGTTTTCCAGTCACCGCAAGAGTAACTAATGCTTATGAAAAGATAGATTTAAGTCAAGGGCCTCGTTACTACCTGAACACTGACTGAATTTCAACACATCAAAAACTATTAGAAGGACTCCTCCCTCTCTGTTATTTTCAGCATCTTAGGAAAGCTCTTTTCTGTACTCTCGTCCTTGTTCTTATCAAAGATGCAGAAAACAAAAACTTGAGGATTCCTTCTCCACTGTTCTGCCTAGAGAAGCAACTAAAAAGTGAAAAACCAATAACATCTACTGTTTTTTAGTGCAGGCTCAGAATATGACACGCAATTATATACTTTTATTCCACGAATGACATTTGCTATCTTCTTCCCCTGAAGCAAGAAACACGACACAGCATTTCCCTCACAGAAACACATTTCTTAAAAATGTTAGCTGGACATGCTGTTTTCTCTTCTTTACCGCCTTTCAGATTTTATGGATTAGAGTTGAAAAGGCAACACTTAAAAATAAAGTGTGGCTTGGAAATGGTTATCTGTAAATATGAGTTCATTATTCCCCTTTGATAACCCTAAGTCAACAAAATATGTTCTGTCCATGTTTGACATAAAGAAATATTTTCCAGATGACCTGGAGATTATGGACTTTCTGCAAAAGCAATGTCATTGTAAATGAATGTATACGTACACATATGCAGGCATTCCCCCGTCTGTGAGTGGTTCTGCTCTTAAAGAGTTTGTTTATAAGTTTCTTCTAAACCTTTAAATGTGTGTGTGGGTGTGTGTGTGTGTGTGCAGACAGAGAAAGACAGAGATAGAAATAATGTGGCTGTTCTCCCAAAGCAAGCTGTTTATCTATCCTATTTTTTAAGCTATTTAACTACTTTTAATCAGTTTTAAAACTACAATTCTATTGCTTCCAGTATGGTCCAGGAACCAGCATCATCGGCATCACCTAGGAGCTTGTTAGAACTGAAGAATCTCAAGCTCCACTCCAATCCTATCTGCATCAAAATTTGCATTTTCGGGCTTCCCTGGTGGCGCAGTGGTTGAGAATCTGCCTGCTAATTCAGGGGACGCAGGTTCGAGCCCTGGTCTGGGAAGATCCCACGTGCCGCAGAGTGGCTGGGCCCATGAGCCACAAGTACTGAGCCTGCGCGTCTGGAGCCTGTGCTCCGCAACCAGAGAGGCCGTGCTAGTGAGAGGCCCGCGCACCGCGATGAAGAGTGGCCCCCGCTCGTCGCAACTAGAGAAAGCCCTCGCACAGAAACGAAGACCCAACACAGCCGAAAATAAATAAATAATTAATTAATTTAAAAAAAATTTGCATTTTCACAAGATTCCAGAGAGTTCCCAACACACATGAAGGTCTAAGAAGCACCGGTCCAGAACTTTCAACCCCGAAGTCTCCCAACTACTTCCCAAGTACTTTAGCTCAGCTTGTTCAAAACTGAACATCATCTACAACTGCTTAGAAGTCACCCCAACTACACACGTGAGCCTCTATCTCTTCTGAGTGCATCCGTTTCCATCTAGTCACCTGAGCCGAGACCTGGAGGCTGGCTAAGACCGCCCTCTATGTTCCATGAAGGCAAAGAAACATGTCTGTATTGCTCTTCATTAAGTCCTAGCACCTGGAGACTTCATGACTATCATCTGCTGAGTGAAGAAAACAAGTAACCAAGGAGACACCTCCCCACATCCCTCCCCTGCAGCCACACTGCTGGAGTCTCTTAATTAGGCTCTGACTCCTTCTCCTATCCGGATGTATCCAGCATTGCTACCAGATTGATTTTTCTAAGACACAGATCAGATGCTCCTCTCCCACTCACACCCTCCATCACGCTTTAAAACTCTAAGGTCTCCCACGGCCTGAAAAATCAAGTTCAGTCCTTAGTACAGCCACTGGCAGCAAGATTGCTACCCGTACCACTCATGCGCCCCCAGGCACAGCCCCTGTGTTCCTCCTTTCCAGAAATATAAGTCATTCCTTGTTCTCATCTGAATTCTCAACTCCTCAACTCAAGCCCACATAAACTGAATCCTAATTTGCCTGTAAGGATCAAGTAACATTGCGTTTCCACTTCCTGCAAAGCTCTATTAGGCCTTAAAAATACTGCAATTCATCATGCAAATTCAGACTCCACACAAATACATTTCTATAAAGAGTTGTTAATATAAAACCTACCTTTTGATTTTATTGGGGGTATGTTTCTGCATGGGCTAACTAGCTGAAAATTCTGAATATACAAACCCAGGTCTGTATACACTTTCTTCATTCTTAGAGGGTTCTTAAGCACGGGACTTTTTCTTTTCTCCAAATATCTTCCTAAGCCTTTCAAAACAGAGACAAGTGTCTACAAAATTGTAGTTGCCCACTTGCTGTGCATGAATTCTTCCAATATTTGTTTTCCAGGTAAATACCACAGTTGCTCCAGGTGAGTCTCAAGTAAGTTTTCGTTCTTAGTATAGGGGTTTTCCAAACAGCATGAAACTGGGAGCCACCACTAAAGTTGGATGAATTGAGGTGCCTGAACATTTAGCTCCAAAACCCGAATCTACCATTTTCACATCTCACTGCCTTTTTCAGATGTATCTGCCCAAGAATACATTGCACACCCAAAACCCGTCCCCAAAATATCCACATCCTCCACCATTGAATCACCTTCCCGCAGCTTAATTGTGGCACTTTGGTAAGTCTTTCTTGATTTATGCCACCATAAACTACCTACTCCCTTTTTTATGTCCTCATCATACCCTAAAAGACTTCTATCATAGCTTCTGATAACAAGTTATTCACATGTCTATCTCTTACTAAACTCCAACCCTTTGCTTTGCTGCAGGGCGCACGTCTTCATCTTTTTTTCCCAAACACTTGGCATGGTACCTCACACTGAATAAGCAAACTTTTTTTTTTTTTTTTTTTTTTTTTGGCGGCGCTGCACAGCACGTGGGATCTTAGTTCCCCAACCAGGAATGGAACCCATGCCCCGTGCAGTGCAAGCACAGACTCCTAACCACTGGACCGCCAGGGAATTCCCTAAGCAAACTTTTAATGTAGGTAAAATAGCAAAAAGAGCCACAAATGCACAGTCCTGTTGAAGAGGTAGAACTTTCTGAGCCCTAAGTGTTCTGATTTAAAGTCAGAAACTGAATCTCTCTGGGACCTGAGATGAACCCCAGGGAAGCATAGGCTGGACACAAAATGGGACTTGAATAATACACACACATCACATATTTTGCCTATTACATAATAAGTTTGTTCACATTAATGAGCCATCAATGATGCTATCATACATCTCCTAAGTACATGACGGTTGCCATAACAGAAACATTAATAAGACAACCGCTGATGAGTTGACTACTAAGAAATTTGTATTACAAAATCAATTTAACATTATATAATCTAACATAAAATGACATAAATAATGTCTAATAATAGTTACAAAAACAGATATAAAAATATGGAGCAAACTTTTGTATTGCTGGACCAAACTTTAAGATCTATCCAATTCCAGCACAAAGAAAAATTGGAAAGCTTGTTACCCAGCATCAAGTCTAGGAGACCACAGCACTGATACTCAAACTGAACTGCTTTTGACCAGACCCTAAAGAGATAAATACAAATATTAAGGGTAAAAACAATTTTTTATATTAAGCTGACATTTCATATTTATTGAATCTAACACTAATGTACTGCCGTTTTTTTATTAATTTAAAAACCAATTTTATTGTATTTTATGAAAGAATCAATCTGTGATGGATTGGAAGGAGGAGGAAGAAAAGAAGGAAGAAGAAAAAAAGGAGGACTGCTCCTTCATGGCAGAGAGTTTGAGAACATCGCGCTATTAGATGTAATCCCACCAGGTAGTGGCTAACAGTGGTCTCACACGAGAACTTGCCATGGGCTGACAATTCAAGCTAAAAGATCACAGGCACTTGAATTTGGTTGCTTAAACTAATCAAGACATGGAGTACTGGGGGCAGTTCCTTAGTGATGCAACTTCTTTTATTTATTAGATGAGTGCATTTGGCACTATTTTCTTGGGGGAAATGAAAATTTCCCCCTTTTAAGAAAAATAGTCTTTTTTTAAATTTGAAACGGATGGATATAGAGTAAATACTTTCTGGGGTCCATTTCAACCCTAAAATTCTCTGATTCTATTGTTGGCTTACTGCTGAAAAATGTGCTAAATGGATTTCACTGCGGTTTGAAAAAATAGTTTGACACCAGAATCAAGGAAGGAATTTTCAGTTAATCTGTACTATATACAACATAATATAAGATTGGAACTCTCAAGTCCAAGAAATAATAGGGAAAGGCATTACTTGGGAAAGAGAAACCATTCCTTTACTTGTGGGATAGTATTAAAGAAGGAAGGAAGAAAGGAAGGGGGGGGGTGGGAGGGACACAATAAATAAAATGTGAGCTGCTAGTGATAAATTAGGCTGTGAGAAGGCTGAAGTTTTATTTGAACAAAACAGTCATTAAAGATAGGAAATTAGCAAACTCTAACGTGATGGGATTCTGAGTAAGTGAGAGAGTGGGATTTGGTACTTCAGCAGCTTTAGACAGGGTGACCTCACCACAGTTTTAAATAGACTGTCCATTATAAGCATAAATTATCACCCCATGAAACTTTGATAGATTGGACATTAACCTGAAAATTAACAATCAAGCATATTGTAGAAAAAAATTTAAATGAACCTTTAGCTTATAACCAGCATGGTGCTGATTACAGAAAAAAGCGAAACCACAATTTTTTAAAATTGCTATTGTTAAAATAGAAATGAGCTGAACAAGCAATGAAAAATTTAAAAAATCACTAAAAAATCACCTGTCATAAAAAAATCACTCCCTCCCCTGCCATGAAGATTTGTTGCTGGAGACCAATTTTTTTGGTAAAGTATTAGTAGTTGAGCAGTAAAGAAAGCTATAGAATTTGGTTTTGCAATTTAATAAACTGCTCATCAATGAATTGCTTTATCAGATAATATTGTGGAATGTTTCCCAAACTGAATCCAGTGTTTTTTTCCAAACGATTACATGTCATCAAAAATATATCATCAGGTTTAGATATATGTACGTCCTTTCCAGAAATATTTTTCCAATATGGTTATTATTATTTGTGAAGGTCACAGCATTCTCCCTCAAACCATTCCTCTTAGTCCGTATATTTAATGCCATTTAAAATTCTGAAATATCTACCTGCTACAAAATAATTTGTTTCCTCTCAAAACAACCTGATTACAATTGTTTACTAATATTATTTGTTGTTCTCTCATAATTTAAAGCCCTTTTCTTTGAGAAGCGTCTTCTGTAATAGATAGCTTAACTCAAAAAAAGTTAATACATTCATTGTAAAGCAATTATACTCCAATAAAAAAAAACTGAAAAAAAAATAAACTGAAAAAGAAATAAAAATAAAATGTCTTTTCCACACCAAAAAAAAAAAAAAAAAGAAAAAAGGGAATCACTTTAAAATGTAGTTAAAACTATGTTTGGTAACTTATTATTCCTTCTTAAGAGTAAATGAATGCACAGCTCTTAAGAGTCAATTCTTCTGGAATATATAAAAACTCTACTTTTTGTTAAGGTACTGTGCAGTATTTGCTTTGTTAGGAGTATATATTTTCTCTGATGAGCCAAAGAGTGTACTGTGATATTTATTTTTGGGAAAACTTCATTATTTTCCTGGGTTTAATTTTTGCCTCTCTTTTCTTCCTTATGCTTAGAATCTTGCCAAACTCTCCAACATTAAAAGCACTTAACATACAGGTTTTCCTATGGTCAAAGATGTCATCAGGTAATTCATAGTCTCCGCACCCTCATTTCTCCTGCTCCAATTTGGATGGTTGATCCCTAGACCTGTCCCACAGCTACTGACCTGTGATTTCTCCTTTACTACCAGTTCCCACATTACTGCAGGGGCATCCTATATCACCTGCATTCTTAATCCATTGTATACAGCACATATAGTTTTCTCATTTAAAAGCCTTTAGGATCTGATCTTCATGCCTATAAAGTTGTGAAATTTCATAATCATGTTCTTGGCTTTTTTTTTTCATTAACTTGGTCATGAATTAGAATGTGGAAGCTTGTGTCCTTCAGTTCTGGGACAATTTATTTTTATTGCTTTGAAGATTTATTTTCTTTCATTTGCTCAGCTCTTTTAACAAAAACACTGTCAGCTGGAGGTTACGTGATCAACCAGTATATTTTCCAGGATATTATTCCCTTTAATGGTCATACTATTCTATTGATTAAGTTTATTTCTGCTTTCAATTTTTTAAAATTTTCACGAGGTCTATCTTGTCCTTTAATTGTTCTGAATGTCAAAGCGTCATATTCCTTTTCATAGATGCAATGTCTTCTCTTATTTCCCTACATTAACTTTCTTTTTTGTTTATTTGAGTCATTTCTTCTCCTCAACCAACTATTAATTTAGTTTCTCCAAGCTCCTTTTTAGTAGCTCTTGCCCCTTAGAGGACCTTTTTCTTTCTTGTTGGAGTGTACTCCAAATACTTGGTGATCCTTCCTATATTTAAGAGAAAATAAAATAATGACTGGGAACACTGTGGGCAAACACTGTAGCTTATCAACTGATGGATTTCACCGCAGGGTGAGTAGGCAGGGACCTGATTCTTCAAATATCAAAGATCTGTAGATCTTTTCTTTAGAGCTAGTTTCTCCAGAAAATAAACACTCACTACTTATCTTCTGTTTGGGAGTTACAGACCTGTCTGCCAATGCTATTAAAGAAACATGGCAGGAGAGAGCTGGGAAATCTCACTGCTAATTACGCAGACTCTACCCTCAGCTGTGTGCAGCGTTCCCGTGTCTAGAATCACTCTAGTTCTTGGTCTCCACAGAATAAATCTCACCTCTGACTAAGAGTAAGAGCCCTCTAGTAATCAGTTGTCTGCTCGTACAGGGGAAGAGGGCATGGGGAGCTATAAGATACCCTAATCAGACTTTCAACAAATTCCCTGTTTTTGCCCCATAATTCACTCCCAGCTTCTGCAGTATCTAATATTGTCCACTCCTGTCTTTTCCAGGGTTCTGAAGAGTAAATTTGTTCCTGCTTGTTGGCCCCTTCCTCTGCAAGCACTAGGGATTCAACTCTCTCTGTTCTAGTAATCCCTCCTTCCAAATTTATTTTACCCAAAAATTCAGGGCATTTCCAATCCGTTATCTCCTCTCCCATTCTCTTTGCTCCTGTGTGTTTCTAGCCTCTTTTACTCCTTTTGTTTCAGGAAGGTGTTCAGGAACTAGTGGAGGCAAACACATCTGTTCGAGTTGCCGTGTTCAGTTGAAATCTCAAGATCTTTTTTTCTGTGTCAGAAAATATGCTACTCCTAATTGAATCAAGTTATCTGACATTGAAAGCAGAAAAGAACCCTATTAGTCATATTATTCATTCACCCTCCTGATTTAAAATGAGAGTTTGCTTTGGGGAGGGTGGGGTGGAAGAGTCCACCAGCAACAAACAATAAAAACCAACACATATTTACAAACAAAAAACTGGCACATACTTACAAATAATTCAACTATCTAGAATGATTCTTAAAATTTATTTGGCTGTAAGGGATGGAGGGGAGCCTCCAATGGGCTGTTCTCTTCCGTGTGTCCACTTTTTACAATTCAGGAGACGAAGCCTATCGATCATCTGCAAAATACAGAGCGTTACTCCATCTTCTCGGCATCCATCAGAAATTTCGGGGCTAGTCCTTCCTTGTAAATTGACAACGCCACATAATAACAGTTGAACTCACTGGAGGAAAGGCATGTATGATGGGACAAGGGGACATGACTATGACAAAAAGCATTGAGAGTCAGTGGTTTCCCTTGTCATTTATCATTCCTCCTTTCTCCTCCACACCATCACAAAGAAATTTCTTCCCGCGTGCTGAAACAGCAGCTGGGCTCATCATAGTACAATAACAGCCAGAGGAAAGTCCAAAATGAAAAAGAAGACCGACTTTATAACAAGAAGAAATATTTGAAGTTGGATTTCAATCAAGGTTCAAGCCTCCTCCATTCACTTCACTCTCCACTGGTAATTTTAATAAAACCAGTTGAGAATTCACCATGATCCTGTCAGTTTTCTGTTAAAATCAAGAAAAAAGTAAATGTAGGGGCCACAGAAGGTCAACATTGATTCCTCAGACATTTCCCTTCCTCTAAATTAAAAGCTGTCATAAATCCAACTGGAAAAAAACAAAACAAACAAACCAAAGAAAAAGAAAACAAACAAAACAAAACAGAAAAGCATGTCTCTCACAAAAACTCAGGGCTTGGGATGACCAAAGGAGGTGCGTGAGGTTTACACTGATCACAAACATCCTGTGAGAGTTCAAAGTATGGCCTAGCTATCAAAATAGTTAAGACCACCTTGAGCAGCATACACAGAAGCAGGGAAGTTTCCAGCTAATCAAAGGCATGATTTTCCCAGAATTTCTACTGATAAAAATTATCTTTTTTTTCTTTTTCTGCTCAGAAAAAACATCAAGCTACCCAATGCGTTTATCAAATACTTTTTTAAATTGAAGTAGAGTTGATTTACAATGTCGTGCCCATCTCTGCTGTACAGCAAAGTGACTCAGGTATCCACATATGTACATTCTTTTTTTTTATATTCTTTTCCATTTAATTATAACAGATGCAGTATTACGTGACTTGGTATGTACAAATTCTGATTTATTTAATGGAAAAAATACTTCAAAAAAAGGACTGTTAAAATCTGAATCTGATTTCTAAATGCAGGACCACCTACGAGCCATCCCATGAATACGTTAAAAGTCAGCCGATTTTTAATAACATAAAGGATAAGAACAGGGACCACCTCTCCCATTACACTTCTAAACCTCCCCTCACATTTATAATACAGGTCTACATACTTGGAAGTGCTGTCAAAATTGACTTGCTAATGAGAATGGCTCAGACTACTAAGATAGCTTTCTCCTCAAATGTAGATCAGATAATGAGAGCTTTAGCATTTTAGTGTATAAGCTGTAGAAATCAAATGAAAACAAGGTATGACGCCTTCTCAGAAGAGTAAAGTGCATTAAAGTATATGCTGAGCAATGAAACAAACATTTAAGCCACTAGTTCCTGATAACATTAAAGATTTTGAGTTATTGCTTTTGGGGAAAAGGCTTATAAGTCTGATTTAACAAGGTAAAATACTTCAGTATAATGCCAGTCTTAAAGAGATGTTCGACAAATGTGTGTAGACGCATAGCACGTAATAAGGGCTAAAGTGATGGTTCTTTTATTTTAATTATTATTTAGTGATTATCAAAGAAATAACTCCGTTTAAAAGTTGCAGTTTTCCAATGAAGACAGTAGATTAAAGTATAGATATAGTCTAGCTGGTTCTTTCCCTCTCTGCCTAGAGCATGTTTTTTATACATCCCTAACAGCACCCTACTGCATTATCATTTATTCATATGTCCTCCTGAAATACTTGATCAGCAGCCCTTTGAGATCAGGGAAATATTAGGCCTCTTTGAGTCTCAAACACGAGGCTTGGCCTATGAAAGGCACACCATAAATGGATAACAAGTGCCCAGATATTAGGCAACCCAGGCATAAATGTTGATTTTATTTCTTTGTTTGGACAATAGACTACCCTAAAGCCCTTTCCTTGGTAATGGTCTAGGGCATGAATACCAAATAGTTTCCCACTCAAATAATAAATTTAATCAACTGGAGATTGCATCCTAAAGCACGTTGTTAAAAGGGATTCTCATAATGAATTTAGGGATAGAGTATCAAGGGCTGCAACACACTGTGGATTCAGAAAGAGGGTAAACCAAGCATACTCAATATTCCAAGCCTAGGTTTAAAAGTCTGATGGTCTTAAGTGTGAAAAGAAGGACAGCTTGTGAAAAAGACATTTTTGGAATTGCTTTGATCATGAATAAGCAACAGCACACTTAAGAATGTTATTCATTTCTTTCTTTCTTTTTTTTTCGTGCGTACACACATTAGCTAGAGGACCAGGCAAAGATGGTTTGTACTAATATCTAGCTCATATATATCATCAATAAAGTGTCTGCTATAAAAGTGGTAAACACAGAGAAAGGAGGGAAAACTCTCAAATCCCTCAAATATCAGTTGGTAATGATTGATTACATAAACAGTGAAGATAAATTAAGGAAACAAATATTCTGTCAAATAAATATTCTAATTATGTATTATAAAAGAATATGCATTTTTAAAACTTCCTAACTGTCAATCTTAGGTATGCTTCTGGTTTTATTGAAACAATGCAAATTCTATAAAAAATATGAATATTTTGTGGTTGGCTTAAATCTCTAAAAATAAATAATTTACCTGTCAAATGTTTCTGAAAAATATATTTAACCACTAATTAAATGACTGAATAGGTACAGCCTTATCTATTACTTGGTAATAATTATAATTCTCAATAGCTAATAATGTACTAATTCGGGCAATTAAGGGCATTTTATATACCTATTCTCTTCCAAGAATACATTTTATCATTTCCCTAGAAAACAGAACGATACTTAAAGTTAAGACAATTTCTCTACAATATGATCACACTCATTTTTGGTGGCAAGAAAAAAAAATTATAGTCTTAAATGTATATAATTACAATTATAATTTTAAATAGAAAGTACAGTTTTAAATGTATATTTTAAAATTTGGATATCAAAATATTAAATACCTTCGTGGGTTTTTTTAAAGGACATAAATATTGGATAAAGAAGTCCCCTCCCTCTCACTACTCCTCAAAATAATCAAAACATGAAAGCACCTTAATCATCCTGCAAAATTAACAATATGCTGGTTTTCAACTTTTAGTTCTAATTCTCTCAAACTCTTCATTCTCTTTTTCTACTGTCACCACACGATTCTATGTTCTCATCAACCTCAGACCAAGTTACCCCCCAAAAAATATTTAGCCATGTGATCCTTTGGGTTCACAGTCTATTCCCAAGTAACCTTCTTATGTGACATGATCTTACCATACAGCATCATAACCAGCCCCCTCACTTAGTATACACACCCCTGCTCCTTGTTTCCTATCTAATGAAGTCCAGAATTCTTCCTTGAACTCCACGGCCCTGCAACATCTGATGCAGTCATACCCATCCAGCTTCACATGCCTTTACTGGTTGCTAACGGTACAAAAGAACCAAGGTCTACTGAATCGCAGTCCAATTCGAATATCAAAGACAAAACTGATAGCCTAGATTAAATGCTTCCACTTTATACAGTGGGGCATGAAGAACACAAGAATGCCATGTGGGGACCATGAGATACGAAGTTTTTACCCCACACCTGGTCACCTATTCTGAACCCTCAACCCAACCATGTTTCACCCCTCATACTTATGAACTGCTAAAATCTATGTTCAGGGTTAAGAAGGTAGGTTAATGCATTTAATCAATTTGGTCACTTTGATCCTGCATTTGTTTCCAGACCAGTCTCACCAACAATGGCTTGGTTCAAAAGCACATGTCAACTGTCTGACTCATTACATTGTGCAGTTTCAAAGGGTAAAAGAAATTGTTGGGGGGGAAAAAAAAAGCCAAAAAGAAAAAATAAATAATTCTTCTATGCAATTCAGCCTGCCTACAAGTTTTCTTTGCTCATCTCTGGTGACATACAAACTGAAGACAAAAAGACACGTTTTAGAGCAAGGAAAACCAGAATAGAGTTCTCTGATAGCTCAAACTAGGGGATGGTTTTGCTTCCTGTAATTGCATCAAACTTACAACTAGAAAAACAATCAAGTACAATCTAAAGATGAGCATGCAGTTCATACCTACAATGTGAAGTTGGGCATCCATTAAAGAAAAATGAAGTCTGTGCCAACACAGAAAAATTCCCACTGTATATTTGTTTGTGAGAAAGCAAGTTGGAGAATAGCATATGCAGTATACTCTCATTTATATAATTCTTAGATGATAAAATTCTATTATATGTATGCTTGTATATGAATAGACAATATATAGAGAGTAAACACAAGAAACTATTTACACTGGTTACATTGGAGTAGATGAGAAACTCCTATTTCCACATTGCAGTGCCTTGACATGTATTAATTATTCAGTAAAAGCATGTTTTAAAAAGGGCACAAAAGTGCCAAAAGCCATGCTGTTGGTCAAATCAAGTTGTTGTGGTCACACTTTAAAGTGATCTCCCAAATTCCAACCAAACGCTGAGAAATTGATGAAAAACGTTCCCACCTTATTTCAAAAGAAAGTGTACAAACACTGCTAGCTATTTGATGTTCAAATAATGGATTGGCTTTACTTGTCCAGGGAGAAAAAACACTACTTCATTTCTGGGTTTCAAGCCTCAAAGGTTTTATTGGTTCTTCATTTTTGTTTGTTTATTTGTTTGGTTTTGGCTGGTTTTATTCTTGGGCTCTGTCGAATAAATGATCCTAGAAGCTATTATGTCAAACATACAACAGCAAATCATCTAACAGATAGATGAGTATATGGCCATTTCAGAATTATATTTACTTAGGTCCAAAAAAGAATCTCTAAAACAGTTAACGTGTGCTGACAATGGCATGTTAGCGTCCTAACTTCATTACTTAGAACACATTGCTTCTCTATTAAATATGAAAATGGTTAGTTCTCTAATATCTGCTTACATTATCACTTAATATCATCATAGACTAAATTACATTATTAACTGCATTGCAAAGATGGCTTCAGTATGGTTTGTAGAGCCGAAGAGGATATCATTAAAATCAAATTAAACCATCCACTGGCAGGGTAAATCTGCTTGGGCACTTAAGGGTTTAGAGAAGGCAAAGTCACACACCAGCAGATGGAACAACTGTTGAGTTCCTGCAGAAGTAGCTAAAGATTTCAAAGTGCTCAACTAAATAAATTATTCTTCATTTAATTGACCATGCTATTCACAATGAACACCTCTTTAATAAATGGATCGGTATAGGGATACTGACTTAAGAACCTAAAGCAGGTTATCCACTTAGAGAAGGAAATTGTTACCTAATGATGGAAGAATGCTGCGAGCTTGTCAAAGCAATCTCCAGGCTATATGAAATGAAGAAAAGTGTAAAAAAGAAAAAGAAAGCAGGAAACTGATTAAGCTGTAGGATTGTAAAGTAATAAAAATGGTAATAATATAATAGAAACCACTGGTATTTAATCAGTTTCAGTCTTTCTTGCTTAAAAACTCAAAATAGGAAATAATAGGTAGACTTATGTAACTCACAATGCAAAAGGAAATTGACCTGAGAGTAAGACCCTTTGGCCATATACAGTATAAACAGGAATGGGAGTGTATACCCTGTTCTCAGAATCTACTGACACTTTGATACAAAGAAATATGAGGAAATATGCTGAAAAGTGAAAAGCATAAAAACAATCAATTTCAACAGAAGAAAAGAATTCAAATCTACCAGAGGGAAAAAATGATTATTTTCAAGAAACTGTAAAAAGGAGAAAAAAACGAGAGGCTATCTGGTTTTATAATGCTTTCTGAAGTACTGCCAATTTCACATGAGATAGATGTGAAATGACTATATAATTAGGTTGCTGAGGTGTTTTCTAAGCCATAGTAACTTTTTTTTTTTTTTGCCACAGTAACTTTCTGAATGGTTTATTACTCACATACTATTGACAACTATTGCACGTAACTTTCTTTGAGCATTCTATGAGGGGACCCATTTCTTCCTTAGCTTCTCTTTCTTTTTACTCCCGATCAGGAGCTAAAAACCATTCTTCTATCTGACTACCCCAAAGACCCTCCTGCCCCTGAACACTCAACAGTTACCTGACATCCAGGTGAGAATTTTGGAAGGGTGGATTCTTTAACGGTTCCCGAACCATGAATTTGCATCAGATTTGGAGTCTGTCATAATTTCCACCGTCTCTTTGTTAGCCTTCCAGGTTAGAATGTGGGTGCTTCGTACAGATCGAGGGCTGCATCTTCATCTATTTATTTCGTTATTCGTTTACAAAGGGACTATCTCTACAGGTTTTCATGAAGTTCCAAGCATCACAAGTTAACCATACAACATTTGAAGGAAGTATAGCTTAGCCACAGCAATTATATGGTAATTATAATAGACTTCCTAAGGCATGGCTGATTTCAAAAGCAGCACGTGTCAACACTATGATGGTACTACCAGCACAAATAAATACATAAGTGGTGCTGTCTGTGCTTGTAATAATAGAAGTATGAGGTCCTGTGTCTGAAAACTTGGTCTCCCTGCATGACTGAAGATATGTTGGGGGCCTTGAAAACATTCATAGGAGGCTTGGGAGAAGATATTGGATGCCAGATGTATTCAAATATCTAAAGGATCGTCCATGAAAGGAAAGGGTTTCTTCTGCATGTCCCTACAGGGAAAATGTAAAATCAATGGGTAGAAGATGCAACTAGCCATATTTCATTCCCTGCAAAAGAATTATCTGAAAATCAGAGCTTTCCAGAGATAGGGTATGAGAATTTCCTCCATAGACATAAGTGAGGGCCAGCTGGCCCTGCCCTATCCTGTTCTGATCCTGGAGGTCTAGGCTTCAGGGCCATGGTTAAGGCAATATCTGAATTCCTAAAACGGTGAGGATGTAGTGGTGATTAATTCTCTGAGACTCAACAACTCCTTTTTATACCAGAAATGAAATTCATAGACAATATCACCCACCTACTCACATATTTTTTAATCAGCAAAATGTTCTAACCATAAAACAAAAGAACTTTGCAAAAATTATTTTGCAAAAATTAATTTTGTAAAAATTATTTGTAATAAAAAAATAGTAGTGTAGTATGCAGTGCTGAGGCTAGACTTCACAAGAAGGCCATTAAGATAATGAAAGGACAGCTACAACTGCCGATGAACAAAATGTGTCGTATCAGTTATTCCAGTACTAAGAGCAGTTTAGCCATCAGTCGCATGATTTGTTACAAGAGTGAATAATGCTTCGTAAAATATGGAACACAACAAAGTATAGTCTTTTCTCAATTTACATGGTAGTTGCATTTCTGAAAACTTTACTGTATAATGAAACAGTGGGAAAATATTTATTTAACGTAATAGTAGAGTTAGTTTCCAAACCCAGGACATTATATACAGGTTTTTCATTCACAGGAATGTCTTCAAGGATATTTGAAAGGCTTGCAAGATATGAGAAAACTCTGTGCATTGCAAGAAGTCAAGCAGCTCTACTTCCCAACCACTGCAAGCCAGTGGCACGCACTCAACTGCTGTGACACAGATATGTCATGTTTCCAAAGCGTCCCTGTGGGCAATCCTGGTTTTGCTCATTGTGTTGGTTAATTCTATGTGTCAACTTGATTGGGCTAAGGGACACCCAGATAGCTGGTAAAAAATTATTTCTGGGTGTATCTATGACGGTGTTTCTGGAGGAGATGAGCATTTGAAGCAGTAGACTGAGAAAGAGATCTGCCCTCCTCAGTGTTGGTGGGTAGCATCCAATCCCTTAAGGGCCTGGATAAAACAAAAAGGCTGAGAAAGGACAAATTCCCTGTCTCCCTTCCTGAGCTGGGACATCCATCTTCCCCTGTCCTGGGACATCCGGCGCTCCTGGTTCTCAGCCTTCAGACTCAGGCAGTAAAACCAGAGACCCCTGGTTCTAAGGCCTTCATATTTGGACTAAGTTAAACCACTGGCTTTCCTGGGTCTCCAGTTTGCAAATGGCATATTGTGGGATTTCTCGGTCTCCATAAGTCATTTGCAGATTCAACAATAAAGGAAAGTCAAAACCCAAAGCTGAGGGACACTGATGTAGAAGGAAGTAGGTAGAAGAAAGATGAGGCCTGAAAGAGTTCCTTCAATGAAAGGACAATTAGCTGCAGTGGTTTCTACATAGTTTCTGCAGCTGTACCTCTCTCCTGAGCATCTAAGGGCACAGTTCAGAAGCAGAGGGAGGTTGTAGTTTCCAGTTGGTCACAGGTGGTACCCAAGCAGAGGCTGGATGACCATTCACAAGGAAGACAGAAGTAGGGATTTGGACATCTATGATTCCCTGAGACCATGTAAAATGTGTATTCACCATGGTAGCTGGTCAGATCAGGCTTCCAAGGAATCTAGGGTAGAGCTGTCAATTTTCACAGCTAGTTCACACATAACCCTTCTCACAATGTACCCTATAGTCAGCCAAATCAGGTCACTCTGATAGTGCAAGTAGAAGCTCTTAATGAATTACCTGGTACAACACCTATAAACCAGGACTGTCCCAGGCAAAACTGGACCTGTGTTTACTGTATCTATGTTGGAATTTATTTCTAAGTAAAGAAGAACCACCAAGGAACAGTAGCATTACTAAATAAATAATATTCCCATATGACTGCCTAACTATTCAGGGCTTTTTTTCTCCTATATGTATTTTAAAAGTTAAAACCCAAAATTATGGCATTGTGAAAATAATTAGAACTTACTATATTCCTATATATTTTTCCCAAGTAATATATTTGCTAGATGACTATGTTTATACTAAAGCATATATACTTTATAAATTACTTACGCCAATTATAGTTTAAAATGTCATATTATTAAATTTAAGGCTTCATTAATTTAGGAAAATACATATATAAATATATCACACTGCACACTATAATATATTACGTTAACAGAGTGGTCTCAAAGTGATTTGATATATGTAATCTTATTAGAATCAGCCATCTAAAAATAAGAACAAGCATGAAGGGGTATATTCATACCAACCAAAATATTAGCAATATCATGAATTATCCTTATGTTTATATTTCAAGTCTAATAGTAAAATGGCTATTTTTAAAGTCATTCTTTATGGAAAACAGAGATAGTTACATATTCAAATGTTGGCTCTACTCAGACCCTTTAAAACTCTTTGAAAAAACACATTGTTTATATTTAAAATAAGAATTATTTTGTATAATCTGCCTATAGGCTGTACATTCTTCTGAAAAAAATTAAGACCTCTTTGAAGGGAGGAAAATATCTGAATCCATTCATTGTTCCAGTTTAGTACTTGGCTCACAATAGTACCTACTCAGTAAATGCTCATTAAATAAAACACTGGATGATTGACTGACTGAATGAATGAATGAACAAACCAGCAATCTCACAGGGAAATGTTTAAGATGATAACTATTCAATGATCATCAATATTCCCAGTGGAAACAAACTAAATGCATCTAAAACATAGTATTTATTGCATCTAAATCATAGTATTGCAATTTGCTCTTTATATTTCTTAACCATATATCATAAAGAAACATTAACATTTTAAATGAAAATTATAGAGTCAAGTCTTATGTGGCTGTACCAAAGTTTCAGAAATTAAATTATATATAGTTATAGATCCATTTATTTAAATTTGGTTAACAATTTCTACCAACATCAGAGGATTTACTATGAACAAATTACCTCTCAGTCACTGTGGATACAAAAGAGTAACTTATGTCCTCAAGCAACTTTTTGTCTTAACAATAACATTTCTAAATTAAAATGAGTATTATTATAAAATTTTATCACATCAAAGCCTCATGACTCATAATAACTGATCAGGATGTAAGTTTAGTTTATAACATTTGTATAGTGATTTCTAAAACCATCCTCAATCATATACATAAACTCTCCTGGGTTAATAGAAAGAGCCCTTCACACTTCACCTGTGTCTCACTTCACCTGTGTCTCTCTTCATGCACAATTATGAATGATTTACAATTAACATATTTATTATAATGATGATTTTTAAAGTACTCTGAATTTTTTTTTGTTTGTTTTCTTTTTGGCTGCGTAGGGTCTTCATTGCTGCACGCGGGATTTCTCTAGTTGCAGCGAACGGGGGCTACTCTCTGTTGTGGTGCATGGGCTTCTCATTGCAGTGCCTTCTCTTGTTGCGGAGCAGGGACTCTGGGCGCACGGGCTTCAGTACTTGTGGCACACGGGCTCAGTAGTTGTGGCTCGCGGGCTCTAGAGCACAGGCTCAGTAGTTGTGGTGCACGGGCTTAGTTGCTTGTGGGATCTTCCTGGACCAGGGCTTGAACCCATGTCCCCTGCATTGGCAGGCAGATTCTTAACCACAGCGCCACCAGGGAAGTTGCTTAAAGTACTCTGAATATTTTTAACTTTTCCCCTTGCACTCTAAATAACCATTGATGGAACTTCCTATGTGGTTAAGATTACTAAGCAGGGATAATTTCATCCCACTTCCCATTTGATTCATCATAAAATCTGAATTATTTGAAGAGGCAGACTTTGCAGTTGTGAAATAAC
Source organism: Balaenoptera acutorostrata (assembly GCF_949987535.1). Lineage (NCBI taxonomy): Eukaryota > Metazoa > Chordata > Mammalia > Artiodactyla > Balaenopteridae > Balaenoptera > Balaenoptera acutorostrata. The sequence continues at coordinate 16,606,617 of NC_080081.1, forward strand.
AATGAGAGAACATGATCACTTTTGGTAGGTAGGATTTAACTTGATTAGGCAAACATAAGGCTATAATTCCACCCATACCATGAGTTACATTTCTACTACTGCCATATACATAATATCTTGTTAAAAATATGAATCTGTCAAATCTTTCTTTTTCCTCAATTCAGAATAAAGTTAGGTTAAGTACAAGCAGAATTCTACAACTGATTACCAAGGGAAGCTAGGATACCTCTTTCACTGGCAATATTTTAAAAGAGAAATGAAAAATAAAAATTCAAAAGGATTTATTAAGCTTCTAAGCTCCATTAATCTTCTAAGCTTCATTTATTGCTCTTCTAAGCTCCATTATGAGCACTAAGGATATAAAGATAGGACGTGCTCCCTGCCCTATTCGAACTTCAAGTTTGGTAGAAGGCAGACTTATTCAAAAAGAAAAACAAATATGCACTGTGGAAAATGTAATAAGAGCCCAGTCCTATAGGATCACAAAGAAAAACTCTCAACCATACAGTATGTTTTTATGTGCAACTTCAAAAAAAGATGGATAGATAAAATGACTTGACAAGATTCTTTTTAATCCCATGATTCAATGAATTTAGCTTCCCTTGAATCTTAAGTAATATCAGATAGTTTCATATGACTCTCTTGGAGATAGAACTTATTTGAAGTGAAATCTTATATCGATCAATTATATGAAATATTTAACAACTTTATTTCCTATGGTAAAGTATTAAATCTGTTTACTTTTGCTCTTAAAATTTAGAATTATTATATTCCATTTTCCTCTCTGAAATCTTTTCCAAAAAATCAGGTCATCAGATCCATCAAGCAGTTAAATAAAAGATATGTCTGAATATATTTAAGACCCAACTAAACAAAGAGTAAAATAAGTTGGCCCTATTTTAATTATATATTGGCTAATAAATAGCATTTTCCCACTCATAAACATCAGAAATCACACACACACAAAGAAAACTAGGTCACTGTAATAGCAAAACCTTTGAAATTCAGCATTTACTTTCATCATCAGTTTTCATCACATGCTAAACCCTTGATCATTAGTTTCTACATTTCAACTTTTTACTATAAAATAATAGCTCTTTAACAAAAGATATACAATAACTCTGTTGGAATGTGACTGTTAGATCCCCAACTGCATTAGTTGAAGTTATGTACTATGCACAGGTTGTTATGAAGCCTATTTATTAATATTCTAAACATAGTTTGAACTGAATATACTAACCCTACATTCATTTACATAGGAAATAAGCACACTTATGACTACTTTAATCTTTTAGTGATCTCTACTTTCTGCTCTTTGGTTTTAATATTTTATTTTCTAATATAGTTCAGTGCATATGGGAAGCAGAAAGTTGATTTCTTGATAAGCACATTTAGAAAACTATGAGAAAAATAACAACAAATCTGGAAAGTAGTTTGCTTGATAAAGTCATTTAGGAAATACGAGCAAGCTAAAATCAAATCTGGAGTGCTTTTCTGTACGAAATGCAACATAAAAAGTTTAGAAAAATAAAGTTGTTAAGCCATCCATAACTCATCTGTGGACCCTAATGTAAGACAACATGACTAGAAGAGAAGAGAAATATGTAAAAAGAAATACTCATATAGGGTAAAGTAATATGCAAGAAATAAGAAGAGATGATGCCCTCTGCCTTCAGTAGTGTCTCTGTGGCTCTTTCAAGGGTAGGGGTGGCATGGCTTTGGACATCAGAAAGAGAGGGTTTCAGCTCCCTCACTAATTCTGTCACCTTGAATAAATCACTTAACCCTTCTAAAAATAATAGGATAATCATGCCTCACAAGATTGTTGGGAAGATTAAGTTAAATGATATGCACTGATGAGCTCACATGACCCTTAATATGTAGTCAGTACAGGATTTTATGTTCTGCTCCCTCCTCTAAAAGTTTAGGGACGTGATTAATGCTACAGTCAACTACAGGTTTACAAACGAAGACTCACTTTGCAGGGCAGCAAGCCCAGAAGGAATAAGTGACCTAGCAGAGTGTCCTAGTTAATTGGGGAGAGCGCCAGTTTCTCCTCATAACTCTTCTAACAATAACCACCAGTCATGGTCCCAAAATGAGAGCAAACTGAAATCCCCATCAGATGCTGACCAGGAGACCTTGTGTGTTTGGTCCTCAGCCCAAGCTGCTCTTCAGAATCAACAGAGAAGCTTGACAAGAAATACCAATGCTTGGACCCAACTCCAGAGATTCAGATTTCATCGGCCTGGTATGAGGCCAGATAGAGTTGCATTACTGTGTATTTGTTGGTTGGTTATATTAAAGCACCCCCAGATGTTTCTAATGAGCAGCGATGTTAAGGACTGCTGTTGTAACTCAAATGTAAATTATCTGAATCCTGGTGCCCATCACCTACTCCAACCCCATGATCTCCAGTAGGAAGTAGGGACTGATCCTATTGTGGGTTTCAAGGATCCTAAGTTCAGAAATAAAGGCTGAAAGGAGAAGTTCTCAGCCAGCACAAAGGTAAGTTGCCAAAACAGAGAGAGCAGAGCCTCTCTGAAATGACAATGACTCCTTCCTTAACCAAACTTCAGTCAGTCTCTTTTGAGCCCTCATCTTTTTATTTAATTAATTAATTTATTTATTTATTTGTTTTATTTTTTGGCTGCATTGGGTCTGCATTGCTGTGCGCAGGCTTTCTCTATTCGCGGCGAGTGGGAGCTACTCTTTGTTGCGGTGCACGGGCTTCTCATTGCGGTGGCTTCTCTTGAAGAGCATGGGCTTCTAGGCATGTGGGCTTCAGTAGTTGTGACCCATGGGCTCTAGAGCACAGGCTCAGTAGTTGTGGCACATGGGCTCAGTAGTTGTGGCTCATGGGCTCTAGAGCACAGGCTCAGTAGTTGTGGCACACGGGCCTAGCTGCTCCGTGGCATGTGGGATCTTCCTGGACCAGGGCTCGAACCCATGTCCCCTGCATTGGCAGGTGGATTCTTAACCACTGCGCCACCAAGGAAGTCCTGAGCCCTGTTCTACAGTAGCCTTGTCCTTGGCCTGCTGAGCCCAGTGTAGCAAGAATCTCCCACCCATCCTTGATATCTAATCAAGTTCTTCTTAGTAAATTTCCAACCACTGACCCCCTCGTTCTGCCCATTTGCTATAAATCCCAATCTGCCTTTGCTGTATTTGGAGTTGAGCTCAGTTCTATACTTAAGTCTCTCTCCCCTACTACAGTAGTTCTAATAAAATGTCTTGCTGTTTTAACAAGCACCAGAATAATACTTTAAAATTTCCTATATTCTCCAAAATATAGCCAAAACTACCGGAAACTTAACTCCATGTAGAAGTCTAAGTATGGAGCCAGAGAATCCTTGGATCAGGGAGAGAAAAGCAAACGAAGGCAAGACCAGATAAATGGGGAAGGTTCTATAGAGATTTTCTAGAAGAGGTCTGAGCAGGGTTCTGTGAAGGCCAAGAAGAGTGCCTAAAGATGAGGCTACCGACCATCAACTGCCAGCAGACACACCAGGAAGAAGTCTTTGTAAATCTTGCACTGGTTGCAATGACTAATCCTTCACAGCCCCATTAACCTTGGTCACATCCCAGATTTAAGTCCTATGATAGCATTTTTTTGATGGTAGTATTTCCTCTCCTCTGAACAAGTCCCAAGAAACACCTCCTTTACATTGTGTATTTTGAAATCTCTTTCAATAGTCTCCTCTGTATTTTCAAATCCTTTTTTGTACATAAAATCCATCATTTACCTTAATTGCAAATCCTGTAGACGTTGCCCCTGATGCCTACTCTTCTCTCACCCCATTTGGACCCTGGGATCAGTGAATGGGGTTGGCATCCTCCCAACTCTGCATTGCTAATTCCATTATTATATTATCTTAGAATTTAAAAAATAGAATGAAATTCACCCATTCCATTTAAGAACACTTTGTTCCTCCACATTGTATCATCTATGTTCAATCTGACTGATTGAAAACTGGGCCCATACTCTTCATCAACCCAAGTCTTGTCATCACCTGGGCTTTATGCTGAAAGCTATTGTTATAGGTTGGGTATTTATGTTTGATATGCTCAAAAACTCATGAGATTTTATGTTTATAGATATTACCACTAATAATAATAATTCATATAGCAGTTACTGGTATCAGTTATTGATGCCTTCCTAAACACTTTATATGTATTAACTTAATTTTTCCCAACATTCATATGAAAGAAGAATTATTATGGAACCAAGGTTCCAGTGGACTGAATAAGTTGCCCAAGTTCACAAGCTAGTAAATGGCATAATCAGAATCTGAACCAAAATCTGTGTGATATGACAGCCTAGGGTTTCCCACTACAGCATTCTGTCTTCCTCTCACCACGTTCTATGCCCTAACTACTCCTGGAGGGAAAGGATTGAGGCCAATACAAATATATTCTCATCTTTAACTTCTGCTACAGGTATGCTACCCACACTCAAAAGTGGATTTTAATGGCAGACAAACTCAACTCCAGAACTTCCATTCAACTGTGTATGTTTCCTAGTTTGCTAAAGACCTCTCTGACCCTATGAGGGACATAATGACTCTTACCTGATATTCAGCCCCGTGGCAATCAAGTTATTCTTTGTCAACTTACACTATACACAAAGAATGCCAATACTGCACTATATAAATTACTTTACTATATACTCCTCATTGAATACAAAGTGCTATTCTTAAAGAACACCCAGAAACTGAGAAATGTCTTCCATTCCATAGGGAAGTTCACTGGAAAAGGAGATAGAGCCAAAGAGTAACCAGACCACTTGAATGGTATTCCAGAAATAGATGAACTATGTGCTTTTTCATCATTTATCAGTACAAATTAAAGATTTTTACAATCAAGACTGAAGTCAATTAATACACACTATCTCAGGCAGGAAACATACCACATCCCACGCATTTCAGAATTTAATGCTTAAAATAGTAACATCCCATTAGCTAGAAAAGAAAGTGTTCCCACAGCATTCCCACATCCCATTCCCATTTATAAACAGGCCTTCATAACACTTTGCTTAACGCTTTCTGTATTCACAGAGGAAAATACACAGTGACCTAATTTTGATCTTCTTTTCAGAAGTCTGAATAAATCCTATTTGATTTTTGTATGACTAAACCAAGTTCATAAGAGGAAGCTTTGCAGGGATGTGAAAATTGCTAAGATAATCTTGTTCGTTACATTAAATAGTTCTAGTCAACTTGTCAAATGAACAATCTATCAGGGCTAATGTTAATGTGATGCTCCAAAAATGGCTGCCATTTGTAGACATCTAAGGAAGTTCTAGTTGGTGTTGGATCTGGCTAAAAGAACCATCCCAACTGGCCAGTGAAGGGTGTCCTGGCCACAGCATGTCTCGGATCTTCGTCTCTCTAAGGCTGCATTTGTGCTGGGGAAGGAGGAACCATTATTGTAACAATCTCCCAGTTATCCACAAGCTATAAGAAGCCATGTCCCCTGGAGCTGATAGGAACAAAGTTAAATGAATCAGTGCTCCAACATCTGCCGGTGTGAAGTGGGTGCGACTTATTCAACGTTGTGAAAGAGGCAACATACTCCCTTCTACACTTCCCCTTGCCCTTCCTCATCCTTTGCCAATACAAGCTGCATAAATTAACTAACATCAGCAAGGACACCAATCTCAGCATGGCAAACGCATGAAGAGAGTAACTCTAGCAACTATGAAGAATAACTAACATGTTTCCACTCTCTAGGAGGTTCTTTCTAGAATGACATATACAAGTCATTTTAAATTGTGCTTTCTCTGTGAAACCTTCTCAAGGTCCCTTCGGGAGGACCAGCAACACATTTCCAAGTATCACCATTTTAGCACATAAATTGTCAATCTGTGATTATTTGTTTACATAAAGCACCAAATTTCAGACTCGGGGCACTTTGAAATCGGGACTCTTCAGTTTTGCATGCCCACCACCCAAAACAGTAACAGTTGGCTAGTAAGGCTTGCAGTAACATATGTTGGGTAAGTGAATGAATGAATGAATGAATGAGTAAACCTGAGACTACGGTAATGTCTGCCAATTGAACAGGATTGGTCTTGACATGGGAACAAGAATGTAAGCAAGTAAAGGTTTTCTTTAATTCTCTATAAATTTGGAGATAAGAATTGGTCTCTATATTCTCTCCCCTATTGCCCTCCCTCCTATTCTTATACCTCAATTCACAAAAAGAACTTGCTGAATTTACAAAGAATAAAGCAAGACTAAATAAATATGAATACTCACTTTCAGTAGTACAGCGCTAAGACACAGAATCTCAGTGCACTGCTAAAATATAACCACCTGAAAATCCATTAAGGGTATCACTAAATGGCTTTGCAATCACCACACTTTCCTGGCTATGCCCCTGCTTTGGATCTATGCATCATAATGAATGGGCTCCACGTTGTCACTTGTGTTATGTAAATGGTGACTTTGGTGTGTATTTGGAGATAGAATCCCTCTCCACTCTGCAGGCTCACTACCTTATTTCACTGGGAGTGATGGTTTTCCCAGGTGCAGCTATGCTGCAGCTTGGTGTAGCTGTTGACGTTAATTAATTTATGCAAATCAGCTAGATACCATCCCTGATTAATGTCTTCACTGCTTTATTAATTTTGAATACTTTAAGAGGCTGTTGGCCATGTATGATGCAATATCTGCTTAGAGAATAACTACTCATATGATTAATTGAGACCCTGAAGAACAGTACTTGATCTCTTCTAGTTGATGCCACTAATTACACAAAATTTATAACTTTAAAAAAAGTAATTGCACCAGAAATGAAACGAAGTTTTACGAATTTTCTACAAGTGACATTGGCATATAGCACCCTTAAAATAGCCGTATGAATTTACAACCTAAAATTAATAGCAGAGAAAGTGTGATGAGGGTATTCTGTGCCAGGCTCTGTGCTAAGGGCTTCCCATGCTTTTACCATCACAATAGAACAATCTAGCCAAGCAGACATGAGTGGCAGTTCTGGGATTCTAACCTTGACCACTGGCACCAGAGCCCAATTCTTAACCACTCTTGACACGTGGACCAAAATAGCTCACGCATTCAACAAAATCCATATAGAATTCACGGAAGTCATTTCAGTTATCACTGTTCCTTCCAAATGTTCATGTTTTCTGACCTTATTTGTGTCCGTTCCTCCTCTAAGCACCAAGCTTCCATGGGGAAGCTGAATTCATATCCCACATTGCTCTCCTTTACCCACAAACATAAAAAACCATGGCTTGTACTGAAACTGGTTTCACTGATTTAATTTTATGGTTAAAATTATTTTCTATCAATTTGTTAAAAGGGAAAATCATTTAATTCTCCTCCTCAGATATTTTTCTAAGAGGCAAATACTTGAAGGCATTTGCGGTATAAAAGGGAAATGTTCATTATTAGGGAACCCGTGACTTTTTCAAAGAGCGTAGAAGCAAGATGGTGAAAAAAATGACAACCCTATGGGATCATTTATTCAATAATATTTACCAAGTTCAAGGCACTCTAATCGAAATGGCTGAATACAATATCTGCCACCATGAGTGCACAATCTAATAGGTGGAATAACAGAAGTAAAAAATAACTATCATGAGGCATCATGTAACTTATTCCCATTTTTTAAAAGAAACTACAAGAAAAGAGCTTTTGTGGTACCAAGGTACCAAGGAAAATGATTACTTCTGCTTAAAAGAATCAGAGAAACCTTCTTAAGAGACACCTCATCTAGATTCCCAGAGACAGGGAAAGTCCATGTCGGGCAATAGGAAGAAAATAATAAAAAGGAAAGAAACCCAGAACACTGGCCATGTGCCCGAGAGAGGGCCAAGGAGTCCACCTTGAAGATTCAGGAGGAAAAAAACCAAGACGATAACTAAAGCAAAGTCCTGAAAACCCTGAAAGCTAGGCCAAAGGATTGGGTTCTTACTAGAATTTATTACTTAAAATATCTATAATAACTCTGGGCATATGCAAGGTTGGGGGATGGGGAGAGGTTGTCATTGCTGATGTTTGCTTCTAAAACTACATCTTTGTCTTGGAAATACAATCATTCTGTTCACAGATCTGTCCTCTCTGATGAGTGCCCATGTCAGCACTGCGGGAAGAGACCTTGATTTTTGGTCTGATAATCCTACCATCAAGATGTGTTCCTTCCAGAAAATCACTTTACTTCTTTCCCTCACCTCCAAATATGTTTTAAAAGGGAGGGTTAGGTCAGGTGCACCTAATATGTAATATCTACATTTTATCAAGCCGAAGTGGTGGCAGCTAGATGATGATAAGACACATGCCACCTCCTCATAAAGGCTCCACCCTCCCACCCACTCACGTTCCCCGCAGCATTTTCTTCAATTAAACGACTCACTTGGATGACAGAGGCCCTAGTCTCAAGCTGTTCCTTTTCTAAAGAGAAGATCATAAATAAATAATTAAACGATAACCTTTTAATAGGTAAAGTGCTATGGTTGCAAACAGGTGGTGCAACTGAATCCATATTTGGTGGTAAAAGAAAGAATTCCTGGAGGAGGTGACATTTGAGTGAAAGGAAGGGTGTAGGATGGGGAAAAAACACTTTACTTGGGATCATTTAGCTGTAAAAGAACGGTCTCACTGAAGTCATTATAAGGTAGGGAAGTATAATAAGGAGTCACTCTAAGGATACATACACCAGGGAACCCAAGAAAAGCCAAGTAACTCAGCCTGAAGGAACGTCTAGGCCCACTGAAGGGACAGCACGGGGGCCTCACACTCTGACGTGGATGTCTCAGCTTCTCTCCTCACTCACAACTGGATTTCTCACCCTTTGCTCTGCAGATCTTTTGTCTGCCTGAGAGCTTCTCCTTCACACTTGCACCTCCTCATGACCTTTGCTTGCTAGGCCTCCTGAAAGATCCCTCTATCTCCCTGTGGCAACTGAAGCATTCATTTGGTCCCAGTCAATGTATCATAACTCCTTGTTTTCTCAGGATGGGATCTCTCAGTGGACGGTCTTAAGATGTAAGGAATCTGATTGGCCCAGTTCATCCTTTCATACCTATGTATTGGCTCCTCCTGGCACAGATGCCTACACTCTGGCCAATTACTTGTCCCTGTAGGTGGAGGAGAAGGGGAGGGGACCGTGAAAAGCAGAGCTGCCCTCACTTCAGTGGGAACTCTGGGAAAGGCAGTCCCTTAAGACAAGTGTGGATATGGAAGGCTCTTGTCATATCCAAAGGACAGAGTTTCAAGCAGAAGGAGACCATGTACGAGGCACAGAGGCAGGAAAGAGAAAGCCATGGATGAGGAATTACAAGTTCAATACACTCAAGGCATAGCTCATGACAATCGATCACAGGCAACTATGTAGAGCATTAAAAGAAGATAATTTAAGGTGGGAAGATGCTTTGGGAGCTTACTGCCACAGTTCAAGTGGGAGAAGATGAAGACTTCCACAAAGACAGTGACACCAGTACTAGAGGGTAGAAGGTGGGTTTCAGGGGAATTTGAGAGGTAGTATGTACTAGCCTACCTCGCTAATTATGGGTGGAAAATGCGGGAAGGAAAGGCATGAACTATCTTATGTAGATACCAAGTCACCTATTTCCTGAAGGGGAGGAATTAGGGGTTTGGAGTCATTATAAAGCAGTAACCAAATACTAAATAACAGATTCATTATTAAAGAATTGATCCCATCCAAGAGTTTCATTCTGTCAGTCAAAAAACCAAACACTTGATTATGTGTTTGGAAAAAAGAAATGTATTTTCCTTTTTGCTTATTGAAAGCCTGGGTAAAGAACACAAATATATACATCTGCCAAAACTCATCAATCAGTTTATACTATCCATGAATTTTACTGTAGATAAAATAAATCTGAATTTAAAAAAAAATACCTCTGGAGAGAATGTAACTCATTAGAAGAAGATAAGTCCTTATTTCCTTTTTTCTTTTCCCAGCATATACCCATTTGTTAAGCACACACTCAGATCCTTTATTAGTTGCTCAGAATATATAAAACAGGAATATGACAAAAGTCCTTGTTGTCAAGGAACTCATGGTTTAGAGTTAAGCCAGACATGAAAACAGATCATTACAATGGATGATAGTTGAAGTAAGAATAGTGTTGAGGGTCAAACACGACTGTATAAAAATCTTTTTGTCTCTTCTGTACTCCTAGGTCAGATGTCCAGGGGGAAATGAAGCTGAAAACCTCACTTTCTTAACTCATGAGTGAATAAGTTACCAGAACTATGTGTATTAATTACACAAGTAACAAATTATAAGAGACACAGGCAAAAAAAGGAAAACAAATGCAGTGTTATCATAGTGTGCTACTGGGTGTGAATTATTCTGTTTCAATGCAATAAATAATACTGCCCCCATTATATAAACCATTGTGTGTATGATGTTCACTAGTCAAGCAATCTTATAGCACTTTCATCAATGACAAGTTCAATACTACTCAAACTCAACCACTCAGCTCTGACTTTAGGCCTGAGTACTCCACAACCCTTAAAAATATACTGATGCTTCAAGTAACATAGTTCTGACTCAGAAAGATAGACATCAGATTAATTTCTGGAAAAAAACCCTCTCCTATAAAGGTACATTTTTTTCCCCTGGATTTTCATTTACTGGAACTGCCAAAGGTTTCCCAAATAATATATAAACTTACTTTTCAAAAGTTAAAGAGATGTAATTATTGATTTTTTTTTTATTTCTAAGTACTTCTAATATTGTGATATAAAGGTCAAGGATACAAAGTCTAAGTATTTCTAATACCTAGACACACAGGCCAAGAACAAGGTGTCTTTGGAGAGCCATGCTAGTCAATGAGGCAATAAACCTTTATTAACCCAGTACATATTATTTTCTGGAGTATCTTCTGATGCATGGTAAATTGTAGAAACTGACCTCTGCGGAGGATTCAAATACCGTATATTTGAATACTGAATGAATACAGGTATAAAAAAAAAAATCTAAGTATTTTGCTAAAGGTAAAAGAACCATGGTAATTATACACTTAAAGTAATCATGCATTTTAATCATTAAGAGTAAATTAACTGCCAAAAAAGGGGGAATTTCACTTTTATTATAGATACATCAACACACTCTGTATAAATTGTATTACTTATCATTTATTCCGTACATGTTTATTCTTCTTGACGTAAGTATACAGGCATGAACTACCTATCATGTCTTGGAAAGACTTTCTTTGAATATCTATGAGCCTATTTCTGAGAGTATCATATTATTGTAAAAATTTCATTATTTGGGTTGTTTTACATACTCTGAGATACTACTGAACTATACCTTTCATTCCTTTCAAAAATGCTATTCCTTTTCTCAAAATGTTGGAGTTCCCCTCAACTCTCAAAAAGCTTCTTTCCCTGGATAAGACTTTCCATGGAAAAGGAGCTGCCCCTTGAGTAGGGCACCAAATCTTGAGTCTTCATAGAAGTATGCACATGAGGTAGAAGTTATACATCCACTGGAGAGCATCCAGCTATTTTCTGCATTTTAAGGGCACAGGACATCTCCATTTTCATTTTGCCCCAACAAACAAACCAAAAAACAAACTCTGAAATACAATAAAGCTATTAGTTAGCTATTGGCAAATTTGCTACAAAATGCCTTGTAATATCTAAATTGCCTTTCAACTTAGTGATCATCACTAAATATTGTCAATCACATTTAAGGATTAGGATTCCTAATTGAACTAATAAAAATATATTACAGTATTTAATATTTGCAGCATTTTAACCTTTATATTTTTGTAGTGCACTGAAAAATTTTACCATTGTCTTTTGCTTCCAATATCTACACATTTTGAACTAACAAATGTTGGACAGGCAATAAACTAAAATAAATAATGTCTTTCACAAGATGAAATCTCTTTGGATGGGAAATACAACACCACTCCATATTTTACTGATGTTGTTTCTTATGTATGCTAGGATGTTTGTTTGACTGGTAAATTATGAAAAATTAGTTCATAGTATTTTTGCTGTAGGGTTTAATATTCCAAAAATGAAATGGCAAGTGGACAGACCTGATAAAATGCAAGTGGGATTAAAATGTTCAGGTAATGGATAGTATAATTTGCTGTGGCCTAATGATAAAGACTACTGGCTGACTGTTACAGTGGAGGATTACTGGACGGAATGTCAATATTATGACATAGTATGAGTGTGTTTCGTGTTTGGTAATTGCAATCATTGTTGCTTTTGTTGTGGTCATCCATTTACAATGCTTGGTGTCAGTTTATTTATCTCTTGTAAAAATAAAATACAGTGTGTGTGTGTGTGAAAAAATAAAAAGAACTTAAAAAAAAAAAGTTAAGGTAACCTCTCAGTCCAAGTTAAAAAAAAAAAAAAAAGACTACTGGCTGAAAAACAGAGGCACATAAAATATAGGGAGTCACATAAGATATAAAATATAATATATAAAATAAAGAAATTGTTTTAAGACTCCAAGAATCAGAAATATATAGCAACCAGGTTAAACTGAAAAATGAAAATTATGAGCCCCAGTTTTATTTAGCTTAACATATTTTGTTCAAAAACCCACTGAGTATATATGGTAGTGTGGGTACCACTTGGGTAAAGAAACCAATCAAAGCGTTGTCTATTGAGAGTTATACATAGAAAACCAAATTGAAATCAAGAGTCAATGGAATTTTTTAAATTAATAACATTTATTTTTAGAGCAGTTTTAGGTTCACAGCAAAATTGAGGAGAAAGTACAGAGAGTGCCCTTATATACTGTCTCCACACATGCACAACCTCCCCCAAAATCTATATTCTGCCCCAGAGTAGCATATTTTTTAAATTTTTTTATTAAACTATACGTGATTTACAATGTTTCCAGTGTATGGCAAAGCGATTCAGAGATGATAGATAGATAGATAGATAGATAGATAGATAGATATACTCCTTTTCAGATTCTTCTCCATTATAAGTTATTATAAGATATTGAATATAGTTCCCTGTTCTATACAGTAGGTCCTTGTTGTTTATCTATTTTATATGCAGTAATGTGTATCTGTTAATCCCAAAATCCCAATTTATCCTCCCCCCACCTTTCCCCTATGGTAACCGTTAGTTTTCTGTCTGTGAGCCTACTTCTGTTTTGTAAATAAGTTCATTTGTATCACCTTTTTAGATTCCACATATAAGTGATATATGATAGACAATGGCATTTTTTTTAAAAACAGTCAATGGCATGTTACTTGTCTCATACTGTCAGCACTAAGGCAAAAATAACAGCCTCACAGGTCAGATTTCCAAAGCAGAGGTCTGGCAACCAATGTACGGATGGGACAGAAATCTCCAGACTCTTGACTGTAAGAGTTTATAATCCCTGAGTCCCATTGTCAACCTAACTGGCTTCAACCTACATTAATGCAATACTATGTCAGCATTCGTATCAGCCATCATGTGTCTGATTTTAAATAGTGATTCCTAATTAATTTTCTCAATAGACAATGCTTTGATTGGTTTCTTTACCCAAGGGGTCAGCCACAATTAGTATTTCAGGTCACAAAAAATATGCATAAAGAACTTAAAAATCATGGGGCATTAACTAGACTCTGACCATAATACTGAGCACACTTTTTAAAATAAACACTACTCTTATGCAAGCCTTCACATTTTCTTAAAGACCTTTTATTTATCTAAGTAAGCTGATTCTTCACAGCTAAGTTATAAATCTAAGACCATATCCTGTATGGGGATAAAGTTATGAGATCAGTGTGGTTCCCAGAAGTTTTATTTCTGTCGAAGGTTGGAACAAATGACTCACCAAAGTTATACTAATTTTCACAGTAGTGGGTAGTATGTCTATGCACAGAAGTCTGGTGTGAAATGCACTTAGTCAGACTGGGCAATGATAATTCCAGTGATAGCGAGAGGAAGCAGATTCCCCCAATATATGTTGCTTTGGAAATTAGACACATCAAAGATCATTATTTGTATACAATTTCCTGAGTAACCGCAGAGACAGTATCACAGAGATTTCAATCAAATCGTTTGATTACTCTAAAATGAACCAATTTACTAGTTTTATTGTCTCTCTTTTTCCCCTCACCATTAAAAAGAAACATAGGAGTGTACCAGCTAATGGTTGCATAGTGCAGATTACTACTGAACTCCTGGACAGATTGTGGAAATAGCTCTTAATTTATGTGCCCAGTGTACAGTATCGTATCTCAAGGCTCTTGTTCATTTGTGTTATTTTTATTAGATTTCAACCCAGCTGTCACTGCCTGCATTTTTCATTTTCATGGTTTAAAATAAGTCACATGGAAATACTCCTTACTGGGGGGAGGATTTAGACTACTTGACAAATTTGCACCTGGACCTTATCAAGTCAGCAAATGGTTCTGCAAGATTGCCAAGTCTCGTTACACTGACTGCCCTGCTTCATTTAGAGCCCAGACCAAACACTATGAAACAAAAATGAATAACCCCATGTTCTGACTCTGGAAACCCTACCGAGTCAGTTTCTTGCTAAGTACATGTTCAAGTGATGATACTTCTAAGTGGAAAACGTCTCTTTACTTCGTGAGTCCATGGGACACCAAATGATATCTTCCGAAGAGGGGTTATTTTTTCCATGAAATACCAGTGTTGCATGACTGACCAAAATGACAGATTCAGAAAATGTAAAAGAAGCTTCATTATTTATTTTCAGACTATGCTGCTCACCTCTTGATCCTGAAAGCAATGAAAGCTGTCCACATAAACAAATCCTTTTATATAGATTGGAATTCGCATAAATTTGAAATGGCTCAAAAGTACCAAATAAAATCTGCCTGGAAGCTCTTTGTAGGATTTGATCATCTAAATTGAAAAGCTGAGTTCTGCATACAAGTTTTATCAACACAGAGTGCATTTTTCCATATACATATATGTTTATTTGTCTTTATAAGTGGATATAGGGATATAGATATAGGTATGTTAGTAATTGGGGTGTATAAATATGTATGTACTATACACAGAGTGTTCATGGCGTTTTTATTTCTAAAAAGGGATCATTACCTTTCCTAATAATACTTATAAATACATCTATTTCACCCTTTGGTTGTCTTTCAGTGTACTAAAAATAATCAGTTTAATGACATTCTTATATCTTTGCAGTATCTTTCGATACCTTCTCATATTTTGAAACAGTGTTCGACTTTCAAGGTAGGTATTACTATCTGCATTTTACAAATGGCAATACTGAAGCTAAGAAAGATTCAATGACTTGGGACAGAAGAGGACCCAGGCATTCTGCTGCCCGGGCAAGGGCTCCTCCCCTTGTCACCTGCTGTTCTGTATGAAAGATGTTGTGCTGTGAGCATTAATAAAGCTATTGGTATTCATTACACTAGGGTTTCTACATGGTACTAATAAATCCACTTAGCAAAATCGGTATAATAACATCACTATCTAGGGAGATTATCACTCTTACCCTGACACTTCTTTATTTTCCATTTTAAACCAAAATGAGAAATTCCAAATAGTCAGAAAGCCATGTTCACATTCTCACCTTAGTGTCCTCAACATCACAGCTCTTCTGTTGCTTATTTCATTAGCAAAACTGGCTTGCGGTTATAGACTGTCCTATACAGGCTGTATGAAGACTAATATTTGTTCATCAGGTGGTTTAACCACTTTGTGGAAATCACCTGTAGTGCCATCAATCACCTTAGTGGGCTGGGTATTTAGTGCTGAGCTTCTGTGCCTGAAAAAATGGCCTACTGAAAACTGGAGATCATGCATTTGCTATACATACATCAAATTGTCTATTTTTCATATATACACAGATTAAAACCCAGCAAAGCATCTTTAATCCATATAGAACAACTGTGTGATGCCAGATGTTTTTATAAAAGAATATTCTTAAGGTAAATGCCATAGTATAGTGTCAATACTGCCTAGCTTTTTAAAAAATTTTCTGAAGGACCTTTTCAGGAAAATCAGTGAAAATTTTCATGTTACCTATATACTAAATATCTCAAATGCCTTTAATAAAATCTATCTCAAAAATTTTCTTTCATCATCTCCACAGAATCCCTAGATTAGAACCCCTGCTTAACAAAACAAAAGAGAAAGTTTTAAAAAATTTAGAGGCAATATTAATGTTAATTAAATCTCTTTTATCTGGATTGATTAATGTAATTTATTATTCACTACTCTTCTGGACAGATGTGTTAAATTACAGTTGATACAGAATACTGCTGATAGTTTATTTGATGACATTACTTCAGGCTTAAAAATATCCACACTTGAAATTAAGAGAGAGCACACAGATTTCTAAAGAGGTTTTCCTGCTCAACATTTTTTGGGTATGATCAAGCTCAAATGGTTCTGACTGTCTCATTTTGGATATGTTTCTGCTAATTATCCTTTGTAATTATTTCAATTTTACAAGTAGTATAACTTTGCAGTTTCAAAGTATGGGAAAGTGAGCACTTCTGATACCACACAGCTCACTCTAGAAAATTTGCAGATGTATTTTATGAGGGAGGGCATTTTTGTCAACTTTACTTAAAATCAAAATTGATGAAGCTTAATGACAGTTTAATAAAATGTAATAAATTCAAGAGATTGCATAAGACCGAATCATGATGATGATATTCATCTGCCGTCACTGAACAGTTTTTCCCGTGGGGTTATTTGAACAAAATTCAAATTATAGGAAAACTGAAAAAACGTCATATCCTTAAAAACGTATTATTTTAAGTGAGAAGAAACTTTTCAAGTGCTATCAAATAGCCCTTTAAATATACCCTTTAATGAACTGTGCAAGTGAATCGAACACATGGATATCATTTCCCTTGTAATGCCTATGGGTAAAAGTTACAGGAAATATCACTATCAAAATGTGTTGCAGACTTGATTACACCTCTTAACATTTGAAAAATAGTTGGATGTGTTTTATAAATGTAACATGTGCCACATTCCTAATTATTACTCAATTCCACATGTCCTCTCTCATATCTTTCGAATATGTCGAGGTGATAACGTTCTTCAAGATGAAAAGAAGTCATGCTCTGAGCTCAGTCATGCTCAGAGTCACCAGGTGTCTCCTCACACACACGCTTCTTGCAGAGCAAGAAAAGAGCTGCGAGAGCCGCTGGCCACAGACACCAGGCGGGGAGGCTTTCCGGAAGGTTCAGCCTCACCCTTGAACCAGCCTTCCACTCCTGGGGGTGCAAAGGCCTCTGCATTTTATGTCATCGGCTTACTTTGTCATGAGGCCAAAGTAGCCTCATGAAATTACTTTACATTCTCATGGTGACTTTTTAATTATCTAGACGTTATTGCTAAGTTATAACTCAGTTTCTAATTACATTCTTTTATTTTATATCACTAAACACTAGGAGTATTGGGAAGGAGGAAGGAAAGAAGGAAGGGAGGGAGGGAGGGAGGGAGGGAAGGGGGGGGAGAGAGGGAAAAAGTGTAATCTGGCCACCACTACCCACACGCTCAGAAGGCAGGGAAGGAAGGCCTCGCCTTAGGCAATTCCCTCAGGACATGAGAACTCCAAATCTTATCCATATTCCTTCCCTACAGAGGGTCAACAGTTGGGCCACTCTTTAATAAGTGGCATGGAATGCTGAACTTTGTCTTTAACAGTATAAGAGTTACCGAGACACAAACTATATATGGTTTGTCTGTTAATTTAAATTATAGACTGATTCAGCCTTCTCTAATTTGGGAGGGAAAATAATATATTTACAAGAGGTATCTGTAATTTGAGTCATGAATAGCTTCTGAAGACCAGGCTTTAGAGATTCCAGTATCCTCTGAGCTTTGTTCTACCTCAGGTTGTATTGGGACTGCCTCTCTGAGTTCGTGGAATCACTGATTTGAGATGGTCCTTTGTGCTCTGTGCCTACTTTTTTAGGGTCGCGTCTGCTTCCCTAATGGGTCTTCCACGTACAAGTTTCTGCTCTCTCCAGGCTGAGAACTTACGGTATTTTCAAATATACCTGTTGTCTCCTAAGCTTTTTACCTGTCTTTCTCATATAGGTTTAATTTGTGTAGTATATATTTACACTGACAATCACTGAAGGAGAAAATATCTATACTTCAACAATTTTTTTTAAATGTCCTCAAGGACAGTAATTTTCACACTTTTTGACATGGCCTAGAAAGACCCAACCTGAGCTTTGCTAACTTTTAAATCAGTTTTAAAAGATGTCACTCTTGTTACTTTTCTCTACTTACCATGAAACACACCTGTGTACACACACACACACACACCTATATATGTACACACATATCCCCTGAAAATAATTTCTCAATTTCGATGGAAAAACAAATTATACAAACTGATCTTCTAACAACAGGGTAAAGTATGTTACAGATATAAACAGTACCATGATTTATAGTTTAATTGCCAAACTAAGGCTACAGCTTAATTGCTAAGCTAAGGCTATAATGACGTATAAAAACATCACTGCTTAGCTTATGAAATTATTTCCTATTCCAAATATTAGTAATATAGCATGGTAATAAGGGCTGTATCTCCTTTAACCAGTTCAAGAAGAGTCTATGTTTACACATTTATTTTTATCTATAAATAACTGGAAGGAAATTTATGCTTTTTTGAAATCAGTAACTTTTAAACTCTTTGTAGCTTTATTGAAATAGAATTGAGAAATAAAATTTTAATTTAAAAAAAGATAAAGATTAAGAGGCTATGGGTAATAGGATTATCAGTGATCTTAATTTTCTTCTCTGTATATTATAATAGTTACAAAATTCTTCACAATAAGCATGTATTATTCCAGGGATGAAGACCAAAACCCTTAACACAGCTCACATGACCCACTGGGCTGGAATCCCTCCCTGCCCTTCTCTGAGCTCCAATCCATGTTATCCATTCATTTCCTTAAAGAGGCCTCAGGACCGACGACGAAGCTGCTATTCCTTCTGACTGGAAGGTTCCCTCTTGCTCCATCTTTACTTAGTTAACTCCTACTCAAACCTTCAGCTTAGCCCAGACATTTACTTTCACAAGGAGGCCTTTCCTCACTTCCCAGACCAGACAATACCCCTCAATAAAGACGCTGCACTATCCTCTCCTTCTCTGGGACAGCGTTACTGCAATTTATACTCATGCATTCATTTCATTATTATTTTATTTCTCTAAACCACAAGCTCCACGAGGCTCAGTTTCGCTCAGCTTTGCATCTCCAGCACTTGACATGTAGGAGGCACTTGCTAAGTATTCGTTAAGGAAATGAAGTGAATGTTTATTATGCTATATGTTAAAATAGCCATGAGATTTATGTATTTACTACAGGATTCTTAGACAAATCTGAGGTTAGAAAAGTGTTAATTACACAAATGCATTATATAATGGTTTCCCGGAAATCTGACAAATAATATGAAATACAGGGGCATATATCAAAAAATGTCTCCTATTATCAACATTACTGCAAGTGAATAAAGAGAATGTTAAATGACTACAATGTACATACTAAAGAATTTCATTTGTTGAGACATTTCTGCTCATTATTCCTAATAAAAACTATTAAATATTCTCTGTAGCTCAGACAAAGCAGCTAACTACTGGTATAAATCTTCATAAGCCTCTAAAGGAACTTAAAGGACATCATAAACCCTATTTGTAAGACATACACAAGATTTGAGGTTGGCTTACTTGGGGGTCCAATTAAACTTATTGCTAACTGCATTGCGACTGTGCCCTGGGGGACTTATTCTGGGACTCCAGCTCAACGGCCCTGCTATTTTCTTGCGCTGTAAAGTACAACCTTTTAAACATAAAATCAGACAAGAAACTCAGCTTTGTTATTTCAAATGCACAAAGCTAGTGAACTAACAATATTCAATTTTAAAAAAAGCATTGCCCTCAGAGAATAGGAACATTAATGTACAGTTGTCAATTCCTCATCATCCATTTCTTAGATCATCTACTTTGTGAGTCTTCCAAAAGGAATCTGAAATTGCAGGTGGGCGTTCTGCAACCTATTTGCTGAGCTACGGACTTCCTCCAATTTGTTATAGGCATTAGGAATACCAATTAAATATTAATCAAATGAAAGGAAATACCAGAAAGTGGATAAATGTAATAGCAGCGTTCATAGTTACCCAAACATATGAAGATGTATATAAAGTATCAAATTAAATATGTTTTAAAGTTTTTTTTATTACCTACAGTTTGCGATTATCTATCCATGATCACATGTAACTGAACAGAGACCACACATGTAATTTCTCACATGCAATAAACTATTGACCTCTCCCTTTCAGCTTTTTACTGTTTTATTTCATTCTTTGAAGCTAATAAAAATTAACATTCCATCCTTCCAAATGAATCCACTGTATTTGCTGGAGATGCATCATATCTGTTCATATCAGCTGGTCATTCTCCACTGGTCTACAGCAATGCTTCCATTTATCTAACTCTCTAATGAATTACTGATAGCAGCTGATAGCAGCTCAACCTTGCAGATTAACCCATCCTTTATTTTCTTGAGAAAATTGAGGCCACCTTGTGTGACCTTTCCTCACTTTTTTTCTCCATCTCAAGATCTCACTTTCCTCTCTATTTTAGCTTATTTTCTATCAGAAAAACAAAACAACAACAAAAACCTTCCTAGTTTGGAGCTAATTAGCGATAAATAACATTGGGAAAAAATAGTGCCAAATTCTCTTCCACCATAGTGGGCAATCAATTCAAAATATCTAAAATTTTAAAATTAATCACCAAAAAAAAATTAAAGTGATTACCTCTGTGGAAGGAGATATAGGAATGGCAGCAGGTGATTTTTCTGTGTAAAATATTTTACTCTTTAAACTATGTTATAACTTTAAAATAAAAATACTCCTTCTGTTTAGCAAAAATTAATCTCCCTAGTCAGTCTGTTCTTCTTATATTTAAGGAGAGAGTCCAGAGAGAAAATTGACAGGAAATTTTTTTCACTCTAACCCGTGAGTTAGATCAGCTGATATGGGAGGGATGGGGACTCAGAACCATCAGAAGGATTTTTCATACAACACAACCAGCCCTTTTCTCCATAGAGTCTGATAGTCTCAGGGGGCCATCAGAATCTGGGAATGGAAGATGAGTGCTTTTGGTGTGAAAATTTCCCAAAATGATTCTGATAGATTCCCCTGAGTTAAGAACTTTTCCCACATGCTGAGGATGATTTTCACAGAAAATTCATGGCTTTGTCTCCTCAGCTCAAGGGAACGGGATGGCCCTATTCCGAGTAGGGATTTTTGTTTCTTTCACTCTTCCTCAAAAAAAATTCAAAAATCTGATTGTCCTAGATAAAACAGTGCAAAACTATTTCTTTATTTTATTGTACATAGATCCCTTTAAACAATATATTGTAAACTTTTACTGTCAGAGGCTATAAAAATTTCCTAGTAAATGCTCGATTCAAAAAAACTTTATGGTAAATATTATCACTTATTACTAATTCTATTTCACTCAGGGTGACTATATTAGTACACATATCAAAGTACAAAAATCAAAGGCTAAATTGGCTCTACATAACTCACCTTTCTACCTTTTCCATTCCGGCACCCACCCAAGAGGAACCATGGGCCCTCTAATCCCACACTGTTACTTTCTTCACTTTCCAGGCAAAGTGGAGAAAGCAACAGAGGAAATTCAGAATTGGTTTCACTGCAATGATCACTAGAGCTCATTGGCCGATGTGGACTAAGTAAGCTAATGCTTGAAGAACAGTCACTCACACCAGTGAGTGATGAGAATCACCAGATTGTTCACATTTTCAAATGGAAGTATAAACCTGGGGGAAAGGACACAACAGTAGTCACGCACAACAAGGAGAGCCTACAGGGTGGGAGATGTGGGAAAGAGTGAGGCCAGGACACGGACCACTGACACCCTGCTCTGTTTTCTTTCCATGGGCGGCATTTCCCCAACCTTGCCTCGTACAGTTCCTGGAGTAATCACTCTACAAAAGGGTCAACGTTTTGACTGGCCAACAGGAGCTACCTTGAGGAGTGATGACGGAGGAACAAAACAAATGACATCTGATCTCACCCTTTCTGTGGCGAGAAAAAGAGAGCAGCAAACAAAGAATGGTCTCCAAACGAAGAACTGAATCCTAGGTAACTCTGTAGGAGTGAGGTAGCAGAGTGGGTGAATTTACTGGCTTATTAACCACTTAGAAAATCACATTTGTCCCCAAGAGTTACCAGATTTCTTCTGAAAGATTAGGATGCTTCCTTTTATATTATCTGAAACTTACCATGGAAATAGCTTTTATTTCATTGCTTGAAGCATGATCTATGGTTTGATAGATCACCATTCTTCAAACACTATTTCTACCATCCACTCACACTTCAGTGTTTTCATATGAAGGATGTATTAGGGGCTTAAAATGACTTTAACTATATGATACCCACAGCAAAGGAAAAATTAGAGTCAGAATTAATACCGTTTTGAATATATGAACACAGTCAGTTTCTTATTCTTTTTTAAGTTTAAGGGTACGATAATGGCATTGGCGTCAAGAAATAAATACATAATAATTGCAGTTCGGTGTTCACCTTTTTCTTTCTTTCTTTTTTTTTTTTTTTTTTGGTCTATGTACTGAATATCAAAATTTTCTAAGTCAGTGGTTTCAAAATACTGAATATTGAAGTTTTTTCATTTAAAGTGCTTTCTTGACGAACTAACCTCAGTAGTTAGTACGATGAGATTTAACACAGGTGTTACAACTAATTATTTGGGGTTATTTCTTATACATTTTAATAATTCCTTTCAATTAGAGAGGAGCTTTCAAAACTTAAGTCTGTTTTCCAGATAAGCCTCATTCTAGGCTTTTGTACTCTGGCCTCCTTTCCACTTAGTAAGAGGGAATGTGATGTGGAATTTGGAGGCCAAATTCTGGTTCAAAACCTGTTCTCACCACTTATGGGCTGTATAACCGTAGACAAGTTAAGCAGTCTTTCTGGATCTCCTTCCATGTTAAAATGAGAGTAATAACAACTGCCTGTGAGAATTTGCTCGGCCACGTGTGTAAAGCACCCTTTCCTGGGCACTCCCTCACAGAGCCCACCTGGTTTGTGGCAATGAACAGGTTACATGATGTTAGGCATTCAGCACAATATGAAAATAACATACATATTAGGTATACATTTAATTCAGTATATATTTCAGTATATATTTATCTTGTGTCTACCCATATACATCATATTCAAACGTAATATATCCACGTGTGATGTATAAATTCCAAAAAGAGAAAAGTGGGGGGATAACCAATGTGTCATGTTCAGTGTCACCATTCTTCATTTTATTTATTTTGCATCTTTGCAGAAACTCTTATAGCTCTGGGCCAGTTACATTATTCGGCCCTAGATAAAAATTTTTTAAAAATTTTAAGAAGTGGTTAAAAAATCCACAGACAGGAGATTATCATATGCATGCAAGGAATGGTGTGTTTGCAAAGCTAAATTTACGTAGGGAATTAACACAGGTCTAGGCCCATTCTTGGAGGCAGGAACAGGAAGCGGGAGACTTCTTTACCCTTCCTAGAGAGAATGCTTTGTTCTGATCCTTCTGCGTGAGAGTCTGAGGACTCTGAAGGATGGTAACCACGTGCAAAAACCTCACCTCAGACACAGGAGTGAAAAGACGCATTCAGGTGAATCACAGGATAACCGCAGATGCTTTTAATCACTAGCTTGGCACGACCCTCCAAAGCTGGCCGCCTGGTGCATTTCAGGCTCAAACAGGTATCATTATGCTTCCCAATTCTTGCAACCGGGCCAGGCGTTTGCCTCGATATTCATACATTCAACCAATTTGTGTGTATCTATCATTGTGAAATGTACACAGATCATAACTGAAAATTAGACAATTCATTTAAGATACTATGATAGAACTTTTCAATTACAAACCTCAAACACTGGGATAAAGGAAGCAACGTTTTTATTTCCTTTATTTACTATCTCTGAAGAAACTTAAAGTGCTTGATTCAACAAATCCTTTCTATTCCTCTCTACATTAGGAAATGGAGTTCAATCATTTTAAAGATAAGGAAGAGAGATGAACTACCCATTGCCCTGCCTCACCATGAATTTTATAACCCTATACTCTCAACCATAACGTTGAAACCTTATACTTGACTAATTCTTTATCCTAAAGAGCACTTTTTTAAGTGACACAGTAGAATATGAGTATCCCTCAAAAGGTAATAGATGTTAGTAAAAAGATGGTTCTGTAATCAAGTGAATTTATGAAATTTTAGGAAATACAGGAAACAAGGTTAAAGAGGCTGTTTTAAGGCAGTATCACAAGGAGTCTTTCATATACAAACGGAGCAGTGACTCCTTACAAGGTGATTTCTAAACCCACTGGATAGGTCTTAACAAACTATCTCTAACTACCTTGAAGAGTATCTTGGGGACCGCTGCCCCAGACCAACAGTTCTCAAAGTGTGGTCCTCGGGCCCAAAGCACCATCAGCATCACCTGGGAACTAGTTAAAAATGCAAATCCTCAGGTTTCTCTCCTAACCTAGTGAATCAGCAGCTCTGGAGGTCTGGCCCAGCAATCTGGATCAAGAAGCTCTCCAGGTGATTGTGATACACACTCAAGTTTGAGGACCACTGATGTAATGAGACCATTCTTCTCTGCAAAAGTGACATGGTTTCTACAATCATCTTAGAAAAGAATGAGTTTTCAAATTAAAATCGGTCTTTAATAAGAGGCACTTTTAAAAAATATATCATATTGCTTCTTTCCTTACCTAAACCTAGTTTGATTCAGTAAAGTACCTACTGCTTTACAAATTATAGAAAACCTTTTCATTCGCTCTCACGGTTTTACTGTTTACCTTTAGCAAGGCAAAATTCCTGATCCTTACTTAAGAAAATTAGTACCTGGTTTGGTTGTATATGAATCAAAATGAAAATATCACTTAGTATTACGTGATCCAGACTTCCTATCTATTTTTGAAAGACATACATAAAAGCAGAAATAAAAACAAATATATCAATACGTCTTTTAAAAAATATTTGTCTGTGAAGTATCTGAAGTAGTCAAAAATCACAGAAACAGAATGTAGAAGGGAGGGGAAACTAGTGTCTAATAGGCATAGAATTTGAGTTTTACAAGAAGAAAAAGTTCTAGAGGTCTATTGTACAACTATGTGAATATACCTAACACTACTGAACTATACACTTAAAAATGTTTAAGATGGAAAACTTAATGTTATGTGATTGAAACCACAATTAAAAATAAACACTTTTTAAAAATATGTCCCTATTCAGCTCATACAGTGAACCTGAATCATTGTGGCACTTCCTAACTTTTGGAAGCATTATTACAGTATCAATATGCTCTACCCAGGAACTACAGTATTGAAGGAAAAGATTTGATTCACTGGGACATAATAGAAACTTATTTTCAAACTAATGAGTGTGATTAAAAAGTGAAGAGCGCAGCATCGAGGGGCTGAAGTCTAATATTATGTTAGGAAAGTAAACATGAAAAACCTTAATGTGAATAAAAGAAACATTCCCTAGTCTCAATGTATTCCACAAGGCCTTCTATTGAGCTTTAGGCACTGAGCTTGCCAACTGCTGGGGAAACAAAGACAAAAGAGATTCCTGATTCCTGCCCTTAGGAGGCTTACAGTACTTTGGAAAGATATTTGCAAATACTTACAAAAATTTCTCAAAAAAACACACAATTGAACAATTATTCTTTTAAAAATGGTGAAAGACAATCCAAAAAGTAAATGTTAAAAAAAAAAAAAAAATTTAACCGTAGTCTTAATATACGCTTCCACAGTGTAGCTAAAACTCATTTTTTAGGTTTTAGGAATCTCTGAACATTTCAAGTTCAAGCTCAGATTGGGATTTGAGGAATTGGGTTATAATAAAGATAGTTTAGTTTACTCTGAATAGACAAGATTTTTGAGAAGTGAAAGCATTTATTATAAGCTTTTAATGCCTCCAGTATAATTTCACAATTCTCTACCAGCATTCATCATTTCTATTTGTATAGTGCCTGACAGTTTATAAAGCCCTTTCCCTGATATTATTTCACTTGATCCTTACAACTCTTAATTAGGCTGGCAGATCCCATCTTCATCATTTTATAAATGAGATGCTGAGACAGAGGGAGATGAAGTGACTTGCTAATGGTCACCCGGCTATTACTTGCGAAACCAGCACTAAAAACCAGGCCTTCTTTTCACTGCACTACTGTATTTTGTTCGTGAATTCCTTTACTCACAGTCAAATTATGGGGCAACCTTTGCAAAGTATCATAATTCAACTAATAATTAACAAAAAAAAGTATGTACTTAGAGGCTGTATAGGGTTGCATACAGTAAAAGGTTACAGGAGATGTCATGGGGAGAGACTTTTGGGGAAAAATTTCCCTCCCTGGGTTTCTCTTCTCTCCAGTCACAGAACCACGTAATGAGCGTGGTTATGAGTATTTTGGAAGCATTGATTATCATCTTTATTGCTTAAAAATGTTGAAATGGTGGATGTTATTTGTATGCGGCAGAATATAAGGCCCATAACATAGAAAGTCTTCTTTGCAAACCACTGAAGAGACTAGCAGGAAAAAAAGATAAGCTGGAAAGAAACAAGAACAACCTTGTCCAAGAAGTTGCAGAGGGGACAGTGCTCTGTTGTATGACAATAGAATCCCTGCCCAGGGACTGAGGCTTTCCCAGGCCTCCCACTCCGCTTCCCAGGTTCTCCCACAGAAGGCATAAGAGCTGGCAGCGAGCCACAGAGTGTGGACTCCATGGTCAATCTGCAGTCCTGAGCTCCATGAGCAGGTCACGGCCACCCTATATATACTCTTCTCCAGAGGAGCCCTGACATCCAGGCATTTCTGTGGCCAGAGTACACTCCCTCCACCCATTCTAGAGAATCTCATCCTATAACATCCTTCTCCATGACCATCGCACACCGCATACTCTCTGAATTCAAGGTCTCAAGGCAAGAACGTCAATAAACTAATAAATGTGCTGTTGAAAAGGCCAAAGCTTCAGGCATTTTTTTAAATTTGTATGCTCCTGACTAACCTCAGGGTATAAAGGTCTCCTACATCAATGGTAAAATGGACCCTAATTAGTTTATTTGACTTTTCACAACCCAAAATGAGAAAGCTTAAGCAGAGAGTTAACCTCTGGTGTCAGGAAGAAACTTGAGGACTCACTTTCTCATATTCCTTCACCCGGGGCTCCAGGACCATCCTTGGCTCTTGCTTGGCTAAAGGTAAATGTTTTCACTTTGATCATTACTGAGTACTTGAAAATGGTTCTATCTGTTAGGAGCTGGATTGTTCCCCTCCCAGAAAAACTCGTATGTTTAAAGCACTAACCCCTAGTACCTCAGAATGTGACCATATTTGGAGATAGGCCCTTTAGAAAGGTGATTAAGTTAAAATCTGGTCAGTAGGGTTGGCCCTAATCCAATATGAAGGGTATCCTTATAAGAAGAGGAAATTTGGACACAGAGAGAGACACTAGGGGTGCACGCATAGAAAAAAGACCAAGTGAGGACACAGCGAGAAGGAGGCCGTCTGCAAGCCAAGGAGCAAGGCCTTAGAAGAAACCAAATCTGCCCACCCCTCGAGCATGGACTTCCAAACTCCAGGACAGTGAGGAAACACATTTCTGTTGCATACACCACCCAGCCTGTGGTATTTTGCGATAGAAGCCCGCCCTAGCAAACTAACATACCAGCTGAATCCTGTGTTCCCACTTGTATCATGTTTGAGGTCTGTTGACTTCCTCTTTGCTATCTAGTCAAACAGAGTGTCTAAAGAATGAAGCTCTCTTCTCATTTCTGTGCCTCATAAAATTGTATAACGTTTAAAACAAAAAGAGCCTTTGGCACATGTTGCAAATGTGCACATACTAGGATCAATGACAGAAGAAACCATTTCATGTACCCAATTAAGGTCTTAAATGAACCATTTTTAGAAAAATAACCATTAAGAACTTTAAAACAGTCTCCCCTGTCGAGATGAAAACAGCTTCAATGTATTACTGCATCTGTTTGCAACATGTCAGAGTTGGCAGACAGGTTAGTCTCTAATCAGAAGAGGCTTGCAGTTGGAAAGCAGGACGTGTAATATCCCTCAATATTTTGCCTGATTAAGTGCTTAAATTCAGAAGGCTTGAACAATCAAAATCTGTGAATATGTGATCTTGTGATTAAATCTCTCCAGTGTCTAACACCAAATCCTTACTAAATCCCTATAGAACGTTTTTCCCTTAGTCTTTTATGCAGTCTCAGGTAAGACCCTAATTTGGGATACAATATTTGTATGTTAAAGTACTCTGAAAACACAGGAAATTGTTATATCAGAATTAGAATTAATTGCATTACGAATTCTAACCATGGTTATATTGCTTACTTGTACTGATCAATTTCCAGTCGTATGTTTTACTTTCAGAGCCCTGTGTCAGAGGTTTATGTATACTCTGAAGCTATATTTGATGCATATCAAGCCTCCATTTTATCAACAGCTTTAGGAATTATCTGGATTGTAATTTTTATATCAAAGATTTCTGACTACTTTTAACTTAAGCTTCAGCTGTTCCAGAAGAAGAAAGTTATTAATCAGTGTTTTCCAGACAATACCTTCGTTGTCTTAGGGGAGAACAGGTGAGACGGGGAGACAAACTGATTTGATCATTAAATCAATTTCACCTAACTTAATTGAGTTAAAAATTGAGTAAAACAGAAGGTAACACAGAGTGATTCAAGGTCTACAGTGTGAGTCCAACTTTCTCCCCTCTAGCACTAAAGTTTCCACACTCCAGGCCTCTCCTGACCCCTTGAGCACAACTACCCAGGGAAGGAAGAAGTATTATCACAACTAGTGAATGATGGAGAAGGAATCCATCTTGCACTACAAACTCTCGCTTTTCCCTTGAATGAATCTGCTTTCTGTTCAGTGTTTTGCCCGGAGGGAAAACGGCAGAGGCCTCCAGTTGTCCAGATGTACCATTAACTACAGGGGCAAGTCTATTAAATTCTGCTGGGAATTGGCAGCAAGCTCTTTTGACCTAAGATCTAAATGCTGATTTACAGTCAGCTTTAATCTCCATTTGTCACTTTAATCTCCGTTTATCTGTGTTCTCTCTACTGTTTCTCATTTGGTCTGAAACTATGGAAGCAAAGGAAAGGGAGTGTTAGTTTTGACTCTCTAAAACCTCCAAATTTATGTAAGACGCTGGGGGGAATGTCCCCTGGGATTTCACTCCATTTCTGAGGGAAATAAACACACAAATTTTAAAAGACGACAAATGCAAAAAGGCTATGATAGAAATTCAAACTATATGGAGCTGGTCAAGGCAGAAGGGGGTTCTGGATAAGGGATTCTGGAAGGGCTTGCGTGAGAATTTTAAGGAGAACTTGAAAGTATTTTGAATTTGAAAGGTAATTTATAGAGAAGAGGAAGGAAAAATATTCCAGGTATACAGAAACAAAAATGATTTTTAATTCTTTGTTAAGTGGAGTTAAAAAAGCATGGTGGTTTACAATGCATACTATCCAATCCCCAGACATGCTATAAATGTTATCTACATATCTATAAAGATATACATATAATATTGTCTGTGTGTTTACTCATATGTGTAAACCCTCAGAAAAACTCTGATGGGGAACATTAATTGAGAAGAAACTTGAGATTACAGGTAGCCATGGGGACTTTTAACATTTACCCACACCTCTGGTGTCAGAATATGTACACTATATACTTCTATATATTGGCCTTGTGTTCATGTTAGACATATTTAATCGAAAAAGAGGAAAATAAAGACAGAAAAGAAGGAAGAAAAAGAAGGGAGGAAGGGAGAATTACAATGAGAAACACATGATAATAGAATTACACAGGCCTTAATTTACTTGTTTATTTAGAAGGTACTCTAGGACTATAAAATGTCAGTGGGATATTTTATAACAATCAATATTCATTACACTGATGAATACAAAAGTAGAAATCAATACTCAAATTTCGAACTGATAGAATGAGAAATAGATGTCATGTGGAAACTCATTTCTAAAAGTATAGGCTTTATATCAATATATGTCTTAATAAATCAAAATTTA
Organism: Balaenoptera acutorostrata; assembly: GCF_949987535.1. Lineage (NCBI taxonomy): Eukaryota > Metazoa > Chordata > Mammalia > Artiodactyla > Balaenopteridae > Balaenoptera > Balaenoptera acutorostrata. The sequence goes on from NC_080081.1 coordinate 16,636,699, forward strand.
ATTGTATAATCTTTTCACTGATAGAACCCTAAGTCAATACTCTATGAGATTATTTCCAAATTTGTGACATGCCTCCAATTATTCATCAAGTACACAATCACTCAGAAAATAATATTGCTAGCAAAAAACATCTTCTCTCTAGGGTAAAATATTGAATTCTAAACCTTTCCTCAACCTACTATTTCTCTCTTTCCATGAATAAAAAATTAACTTATTCTATATGTTACGTAAATTTAATAACCATCGTCTTATTTGTTTCCACTAAGTTTGATTATGACAACTATTACAAGTACTCCCCAAAGACCTTAGAAGGCGGAAGGAAGAGGGTCTGACCTTGGCAAAGAGCTCAAGGCAGGCTTCCCAAGGGCATGAGGCCTGGGCTGAAATCTGAAGGATGCACAGGAGGTCATTTGTTGAGTGGGGGGCAGGCAGAGAAGAGAGCAGGTGAGTCCTGGGGAGAACCTGACTTCTGGTCAACGTGCTGGGAGTGGAGAGCACCAGACAACAAGTGTCTTGGGTGCCATGTTAAGCCATTAAGTCTTCATTCTAGAAGCAGTGCAAGACACTGCAGTGCTTGAACTAGAGAAGCGCCATTTTGAAAAGACCTCTCTGGCTTCAGTGAGCAAACCTTCCCAAGCAACTTCATACTCATGTGCTTCCAAATAAGACTGACTTGGCTGCAGAAAATGGCACTGACACAAAGATAGCCAAAATGCTTAGTAGATGGGGCATTCCACTGCTTTCATATAGAATTGGTCTTCATGTGGCTAGAAATGCTGCATCCACCCTCGTCATTCCCACTACACCTCCTTGTAGGCAGGAACCCTGCTTGCCTGTTCATGGCTCTGTCCCCAAGCACCTGAGGTAGTGTCTAGAATACTGTATGTAGGTTTTCTCACTGACTGAGGACCCTAATATTCAGATTTTAATATTCTAAATGGAAATTAACCCAAGACTTATCTCTACAACTCTACTTTGCAGACTGTCCATATGAACTTGGAAGAGTGTTTGATACAGGTCAACACACCTGCAACTATACGGGCAGAACCAGCCTTGGGCATATGGCATTGTAGAGTCTACCTTCTATGAACTATCTATCGACTGTCCGGGGGATTCTCAGTGTATGTAGAACAATGTACGAATGTACTGTTCAAATAATCCTCTCATATGCTTTTTTCCCTACAGAAATGCACATAACCCACTTTAAAACACCTATTAAGATGCAAAACATGCTAAAAATGAGCCCTGAGAAAGCTATGCAAATATAGATCACTTATTTTTAGGTCAAAATGAATACAATCTAAATTAAGGGGCTAGTTACTAAGGTTACAAAGAATGACTGAACAAAGTAAAACAGTATTTCAGTCAGTCTTATCAACAAGCACAAAAAAACGTGCTTAACAACACATATCTCTATAGAGAGAGCTGTGAGAACGCATTCTTCCTCCAGAGTTGAATGCCTACTAATCTAAGTGCATCCATTCTGGGGCTTCCCTGGTGGCGCCGTGTTAAGAATCCGTCTGCCAAGCAGGGGACACGCGTTCAAGCCCTGGTCCAGGAAGATCCCACATGCCGTGGAGAAATTAAGCCCATGTGCCACAACTACTGAGCCTGCGCTCCAGAGCCCACGAGCCACAACTACTGAGCCCGTGTGCCACAACTACTGAAGCCCGTGCACCTAGAGCCTGTGCTCTGCAACAAGAGAAGCCACCGCAATGAGAAGCCTGCACACCACAACGAAGAGTAGCCCCGCTCGCCGCAACTAGAGAAAGCCCGCATGCAGCAAAGACCCAACACAGCCAAAAGTAAATAAATAAAATAAATTTATAAGTGCATCCATTCTTTTCTACTTTTTCATCTGTTACATAAAAACTCTATCCCTAGACATATCTAAAAACCCTTGGCTCAACAAGCTGATGAAAATTTAGGTGCATAATCTAATAAACAACTAATTTGTCCAGGTCACATTTGGCTTTTAAAAGAAAACAGTGGATACTGTTTTAATGTTATTTAGCCTTCTCCAAATTCCAAAGACTACACAAAAGGATTTAGTCCTAAAATTTTGAAGTCCAGCATTGAAAAACAATTATAGTGATTGAAAATAATATTATACATTCTTGTAGTTCTTTACAATTCACAAAGTGTTTTCATTAGATCATTTAGAAATTTAAAAAAAAATCAAAGACAAGTGTGTAGGAATTGGAGTTATTAGCCTAGAAAACAAGAGTAGATGTAACTTTATATGAATCTGCAAATATACAGGCATACCTCATTTAATTGTGCTTTGCTTTACTGCACTTTCCAGATATTATGTTTCTAACAAATTGAAGGTTTGTGGTAACCCTGCATTGTCAGATGATGGTTAGCATTTTCTAGCAAAGTGTTTTTTAATTAAGGTATGTACATTGTTTTTTTAGACATAATGCTATTACACACTTAATAGACTACAGTATAGCATAAACATAACTTTTATTTGCACTGGGAAACCAAAAAGCTCATGTAAATTGCTTTACTGCTATATTCACTTTATTGGGGGCTCTGGAACTGAACCAGCAATATCTTCCAGGTATGCCTATATAAAGAGATTTTTCAGAAAGAATCATCTGAATAAAATGATGGAAGAGGAAAACTGGCATGAATCACTTCATGAAAAATTGGAGTCGATATTAAAAAATTCACCTGGTTGAAAAAGTCTGTTGAAAACACTAAATGAGTGATCTAAGAGCTCAAGGTGGAAACTGCAAAGCTTTCAGTGATCTGACCTCCTATCTTCTTGGAAGAACCGGTGGAGTCCAATATTAAATTTCCATCTCAGAGAAAATCACATTCTTAAAAATTTTCATTCTTAAAACTGGAATGAAATAGGTTGTAACAAATATGAATTCATCAGGACCCTACGAAACAAGTCCTCTTCAAATTTTCAAAGGCCAAACATGTAAACCTCTACATTTTAATAGTATAATATTGCTATTAAAAGAAACTAGCACAGCTGGCTTTCATTATTAGTAAATTATCACTACTCCTGCTTAATTGGGGTTTTACAAGTTATTTTCTTTATAGATCAGTAAGTAACAAACTAAAATAGGTGTCAGTGTCACAGTCTTCTTATAATCTCTTTTGCATCCAGAAAACATAAGCCTCTCAGTTCATTTTTATGCAGGATTTCTAAGTCATCATTTCTTTGTGCCTCTTGAGTAATACATGACAGAGTACAGAATAATAAATCACATTTTACTACTTATAGAATGGCAAAAGCCACAAGGCTATATACAACTGTCTATTACTTCTGCCTTCCATAAATGATATTTATCAGCAGAGCCCTAACTCTGACATTTACTCTCCTTAAATTCTGATCAAGTTATTAACATTACCTGTATTTGACTGGATAACAGCCATTCTTCCCTATTTCAACAGTGAGGGAAAAAATTAACAACACAACCTCTATAGGTTACTTATTTGCATGCCCTAAAGCCATCAGCTTCTACATTCAAACTCAAAGCACTTAAAACCTGGGCTATGTTGGACCAGGGCAATTCAAATACTAACTCATATGACTCCCAATAGCATTAATTCCCATTCTTCCTTCCATTTATATTAGAGGGACTGCATCACAGGAATTCCAACCATCCTTTCAACTTTAAAGTGTTTCTTTCATTTCATAGCAGCCCTTCTGCCAGTTTTCCTGATCCCTGGGATCAAATATTAGGGGACCTTTTGGCTTGTTGGCAGTTGTGAGCTCCCACCATGGTAAATCATGCAAATAGTATGTCTATAATGTATTATTTGCAAAAGATTCCTTTGGTATGAAAACATTTAAAAGCAACCAGAAATTATACACAAATGAAAAGGAAACTATAATGGTACATATGTACATTATTTGTACTTGTAAAAAGTAACAGTAATCCATAGCACATTACTAAGGTTTTGTTAAGAAAAGTACAACAGAACTAGTTTCTACTTTTTCCTGCTTACTGGAAATCAGACATGGTAAACAAATGGCCTTGTCATAGTTCTGAAGGTTTCGTCATCTTGGACAGAGTATCAATTATACATACATATGTACACTGGTAAGTGTTAAACAACCAGCTTTCTAGGAACTAAGGCCCCGATTTTTAGAGTTTGCCAATTTCTGTGGTGTAAATATTCCACAGTACTTAATACTCCTCACAAAAAATGTCTGGAAAGTTAACAATTGGCTCTTATGGCCTAGGATGAGATGGCTTCAGCACACCTCTGTGTGTATATTTGAAAGATATATATACACACATACATATACATACCCACATATATGCAAATATGTTGCTATATATTAGACACACAAAAGAGGAAACTTAAATATCATTGTTAACAAATCGAGTTTTTCAAAGTTTACAGCAGTTCTTTCTAAAGGTCAGAATTTCACTTTACATCTCCTGTCTTTCTAACCACATCTCTTATTACCATTGCCTCTGAGGTCCTTTAGAGTAATATCAATGGTTTTGAAATGCCATAGCATTTAAGCATATAATTAGCTATGGCCATATGTTTGGTGTCTAAAATGAAGCAAGCCAGATTTCAAAATTCAGCAGACCTCTACGTAATTTTGTGATCTGATCTTCTTATCATCCTTCGTGAAGTTCTTATACTAATGCATATTGGTAAATGAATCCTGGGTTCACTTGGATAAAGGCTCATATTCTATTCCAAATACAGAGATAAGCATTGAGTTTTCAGTATACCATTAACCCCACATATTTAACTGGTCTATTTTTATTCACACAACTTCCTTCTGCAATGGTGTATAATCCTAAATGTTGCCTGAAGGGAATCCAAAAACTCCATCCGTCCATCTACTCCATCTAAAGTTGAATAGCCCATACCCTGGAACAACTACCAAGAGCAATGAGCTAGCATCAGGCAGGGCCAGAAATAGCTGCAGACAGAGCACAGGTCCACCCATATGTACCGTCACGTGAAGAGTCATGATAGTACCCCTCTGGGGTTGTGCAACATGGTGACTCTGAGTGCTTGCTGCTGCATCAGAGTAAACTGGCAAAACTAAGAGAGAGAGAAATGTGGCAATGCCAATCAAAATGTTCATACCTAAGACTTTTTCCCCAGCAATTCCACCTCCAGAATTTCTCTGTGAGATAAACTCGCACTATGTGAAAAGGTGTACATGTGAGGACATTCACTGCAGCATACTCTGTATAGCAAAAACGAAACACTAAGATGTCCATGAATGGGACACCAGTTAAATAAGGTATAGAAAGTCTGTAGGGTGGGATAAAAATGCAACCTCCAGTGGGGATGGCGAGAAAAAAGGAGGCAAGTCTTTATGCACTGAAATGAAACAAGTTTCAAGATAAGTTGTTAAGTGGAAAAAATATCTGCATAAAGATGTATATAGTATATTCCCATTTCAGTAAATATATATAATATTTATGAATATTTTCCTATGCATATAACATCAACTGAAGCATCACAAGTGCCTAAAAGAATGACTGTCCCTCATATATACACTACCAAATGTAAAACCGATAGCTAGTGGGAAGCAGCCGCATAGCACGGGGAGATCGGCTGGGTGCTTTGCGACCCCCTAGAGGGGTGGGATAGGGAGGGTGGGAGGGAGACGCAAGAGGGAGGAGATATGGGGATATATGTATATGTATAGCTGATTCACTTTGTTATAAAGCAGAAACTAACACAACCTTGTAAAGCAATTATACTCCAATAAAGATGTTAAAAAAAAAAAAAAAAGAATGATTGTCCCTGAAGAGGTCAATCCTTTGGTATCATTTAAATATCTTTGTGGTACGAACCCATGTATTTTTAGAAATTAAAAACATCTGGAAGGATTTGTCATGATATGTCAATTGTTCAAGTTTTAAAGGACTGTAGGCCTCTCATTCTTCTTTTGGAACCTTCCTCCTTTTCTCTACAGAGGTGACATTTGAAACCAGTATCCCCAAGTTCACTGCCAGTGTCCCTAAGTACAACCATGTGTAGTGAGAAAGGTCACGGTTATTTTGGGCTTGAGCAAAGTTCTAGAAATCAAGAAAAAAAAATGTAAGGAGTTACAATATATTGTGCATACAATATGTTACCATTTTAGAGTCAGAATATATGTATGCTGAGTCCAACATCGGTACTCTCATAAATGACTTCCCGTCCAAAAATACATAATATACATAAATATGTGTAAGGTGTGTGTGTGTATACATACACATACATATGTATATATATCTGAGAGAGAGAGAAGACAAATGTGAATGATGCCAAAGTATCAAAGTTACTTCATCTTTATTAATCTTCTTTTTCCTTCTAGTACTTGCCTATCCTCAAAATTTTTCACTAAACCCCAGGTTGCCACCTCAAATGTGAACAGATAGTCAGTTAAATCCACCAGTTAAGAAGCTTATCTGTTTGTCCAACCCTGGGCAAAGTACCTAGGAAACAAATAAAACTGCATAAACCTAGCCCTAGAGGAGCTTAAAATCTTCAAAGAGCTACCACAGTTCTCAGACAATTTTGGAGTGGTGGATTTATACTCAATTCCCCTAGAAATAGGAAAGCTCTTTTTTTTTTCTTAAATTACAAAATTCATTTATCTAGAAGTGGCAATTATATACTGAATTCTTCTTATACCTTAGAATGTTTTAAAAAGCAATACTGATACTGTATCTCAACAGAGCTATTTCAAATCAATACAACAGGAAAAATTATTAGTACAAGAAGGTGAACTCATCAAACCATAGTGGATACTACTGTCACTCTTAGAAATCAATTGCTGACAAACATAATGCTTAGAAATGGAGAGCTTGAGAAAAACCTAAAAGATAGGTAATTCTCTGAATTTGGAATATTTGCTTTGAAAATCTCCATGTTTTCTATCATAAAGGACCATTCTGCAATCACTCTTGCTTCTCCCTCCCTCTTCTTGCCGCCAGAGCCATGCTCCTCTAACTCCCTTCTCCCTACCTGCCCACACCTCCTGGGATTGGCTTTGCAGGAGGAGCAAAGAATGCTCAATAGTCAATAGGCTTCAGAAGAGAAAGAGAAGACATGGTAATACGTCTCCTCTCGGTCCTTAGGTCTGTAGGTGTAAGATCCTCCACTTTCCTTCCGGAAACATTATTTGTTGTGAGTGAAGGAGTTTGCTTTGCATATCAAAGGGGAGGGGGAAAGGTGTCTGACACTGAGCGTGATGACAATAATGGTGTATCTCCATCTGAACACTCACCATGACAATACATAATTCAAAGTTAAATCAATACGAGACTATAAAGAAAATGAAAGGAAATACAAATTCTAGTTTTTATCATGATGACTACCATATTGCTTGAAATATTCTTCCCAAAATACTTCCTGATGCCTCTGTTCACAAGTACCCAAAGCACACTCCTGGTCTGCCTAATGGGTAACCCAATAGTGGCTTTCATAACTTCCCCAGCAGTACCGTAAGAAACAGTACTAAGGACTCAAAAGCTAGTTTGGCCAAATATATAACAAAATAACTGTTAAATCTTGCCTTTGATTTTCCCCAGAATGAATTCTCCAATGTCCCCGCTTCTTTGGGACAAAAAATTAAAATGAGTACGTCTCATTGGTTCATTCTAGGTCATGTGACTTGGCCTGGGAAAGCAAGCATCTGACCTTTTTAATTCCCATACCAGTAGGCGAGATCTGTCTTTCCTTAGACCCAAAAGGATGAGGATTTCTCTAAACCTAGAAAGGGGATTTAGATGCTAGAAAGGGGGTTCAAACCTAGAAAGGTGGTTCAGAAACAGCTAGAATAATAATTATGTAACAATATAGTTTTACACATGATGACTCAATCTAAACGAGAAATCAGTTATCATTTATCTTACTGGGAGATTCTAGAGATGTCTCAGGGATAGAATCATGTTTGCTACTTCTTACCTCCTCTAACAATGGAAAGTTAAGTGATTCATAATATTTTGAAAGAACTGCATAAACCGTTACATAGCCCAATAATCTGAAAAAATTATTTTAATTCTAGAAAAAGTTATTTTGCTCATGTGAAGAAGAAAATCATGTGATTCACATGGGTAGTAGTTAAATCCATGGGCTGTGGAATCTTCCTGGCTCATATGCTAACCCATCTATTTCCTTGGACAAGTTAACTGTACTCTCTGTGTCTCAGTTTCCTCATCTGTAAAATGTGAATGGTAATACCTATAATGGAGATGTTGTAAGGATTACATGAGATCCTACAAGTAAAGAGTTTAAAATTGTATGTGGGGCATAGAGAGACCTCAGTCAATGTTATTATATAACATATACTCAGTGGTATAACATGAAGCCCATTTTTAACAATCCTACTACAATTTCTACGTTTTATCTTGATTCCATTTCATTTCATTAAAGGGCAACCTTCCGCTATATGGAAAGGTCAATCATTTGATACTTTTGTTAAAGGAAGAGAAAAGAGAGCAGACGGTCTTCTTTATCCTTTCAAAAATATCAGTGGAATAAGACCATTCAACTCACTGTAAAAGTCATGGTTCTATAATATTGATTTTTTTCAGAAGCAAATGTATAGGTAAAATGCAAGGATGGTCTCTCTTTCTCCCTAGAAACTAGGGTGGGAACAATAATATATACTATTCAGCTGGACTACCTCTAAATATAAATTTTACTCCCTAGATTACTAATTTTACAAGGTGGAGAAATATTTCAACATCAGTCTCAATAGGAAATAAATAACTTACATGACACTTTGTACTGCATGCCCTTCTAGAGCGTAAACTTATTAAGGGCAAGATACTCTGACCTCACTTGTGCTCAATAAATCTGTGGAAATGAAAATTGACAATATAATGGCTGGAAGTTAGCATATGTCCAGTAGCATATAGAATGCCCTTCATAACATAGAATATATATGAGTTGGTCAACATCTGTTGATACAAAGAGGTTGTTATCTAGGAATCAAGTGAAAGCCCAGGTCGTTGTCATAATTTGGTACATTCAGTATGTGTGTACTGAATACCTTATGTGTGCCAGGCACTGAGAGCCATGCCAGAATAAATCAGACATGGCCCTGCCTTCTAGGACTTTATAGACTAATGGAGACTAATCAAATATATCAGATATTTATATTTTATATTTGCAATAAAAGTTAGAAAGTGATTACTGCTCCAAAATGTTTAAATAAAATATTGCAAGAGGTAACAGATGGGAGGAATTTTTCCCTCTAAATGCATTCCTTCATAGAAAAAGAAATTGATCTCTCTCGTCCATAGGAAAGTATAGCACCCTTAGGGTCTGTCCCATTTTTCCATGAGCATTGGTGGTACAGTGGTGAGCATAGCTGTCTTCCATTTTTTAAAATGAACAGAGAAACTTCCTTCAAAGAGTAGAAAACAAAATTAGCATGTCTATCACAGCTGCAATTTATACTTTAGCAAACCAGATTTATTATTAGTCTATAACAAAACTTAGATTGTTATTATTTATTGTGGCAGTAGTGAGTTCACACACACACCCATCATATTCCCCAATCTCAAAAATATACACTGTGTACAGAGGCTGATACTTTCCAGGTTAGGAAATTGGTCCACTCACTGAGAATAGTGTCCCAAGACATACGTATTTCTGACAGAGCGTTACATCTTTCATTCAGAAATCAGGCATACCACTTAAAAAGAAACAGCACCTTCAATGCTACTGCTATTCTGTTAGGAAAAGTTCAGGGCACCCTGAGGATCAATATACATAACACCTAAAGAAATCCGTAAGTTCAGAGCTTCAATTTCATGTGGGAAGGAAAAAAACTTTGAACCTTGTTTTTAGAAAGAAATATCAATTTGTACAAATCAACTTTAAGAAAAACAAAATCATTTAAGAGAAACGAACTCTTTCTGGCATTCCCTTGTTTCATCACCCATTGCTTTCTGAAAAGACAGGTGCCTGCTGACACATGTGACTACGGGCTGCAGTGTAAGACCACCTGCTGCAAGAACAGAGCCGCCAGCCAGAGCAGGGAAGTGTCTGCATCCGGGCTGCTCACCAACTCCATCAATAAGGCTCTCTTGTGCCAGGCTTTTAAATACCTTCATTTTAAAATTAGATTTTGATTTTTTTCTCAGAAACAGCTAAATCTCTGTTGAGCTACCCAAACATATTTCACAACTTAGATTAGCGTGTTCTGCCTTCCTGCTTTTTTTGCAGCTGTTACTTTTAAGAGAGCACATTCTGCTTTCCAAATGAGAATGGAGGCTTTTATTTAAAGGAGGAATTTTTCTGCTTGTTGTCATCTGGGCATCCTCCCTACTTTTTATGATTTCAGAACCTGCTTAAAACATCTTCATATGCAAACTGTACAGCAGCACAAGTTGAAATGTTCACAGTTTCAAAAGTGATAGAAAACATAGAAACTAACTAAAAAGTAAAGCCAAGTTAGATCAAAGAGGGCACAAAAAAGCTCACTTGGTTTCACCTTTTCTCCAGCTGGAATCACTTATTACACTATCTATGCAAGAAAGTTAGTTAAAGGGATTCAGAGCATGAACTGTTCTTTTCAGCCAACCATGGCCAAAAAAAATTGCCTCACCATTAGTGTCATCTTTGATTATCAAAATATTGATGTGTCTATTTATACACACCATACCCACTTCAACAGGGTAGCTATAATGTCTGTGAATTTTTTAAATACACAGCACAATCGTATGCTAATGTCACCAAAGGAAGGTTCGTATATGAAATGGCAGAATTATTGCCATTTAAAACTACATCTTTAAACAGAGGTTGTCACATGGGATAAATGTGGTTATCTTTTTAATACTTCTGTAGAAAATTTATTAAAATATAGAAGCCAAAATAATTGGGGGTTAAATATCATTCTTGAGTAATTTATACAATTCCCTAAGGACAGATGCATGTTCTATTTGCTTGAACAAAGATTGATGAGACTTTTCAAAATCATTGTTGCCCATTTCTTAGGGAGTTCACAGGCATGACGTATTTAACAGGAATTTAACCCTCCTTATTTACTATATAATTAGGGTTCATCCATTTATATGGAAGGACAAGTAATGCTGTATAAGAAATAAATTGTTCTAGTGGAGAAAAAAGGTATTTCAGAATCCTTGGTTCAGAGCCCTCACTTTCTCTCCCCCTCCCCCTCCAATATGTTACCTGTACCTGCCTTCCCACCTCTACCTGCTTTTCTCTAGGCTCCCAGCACCTTTATCACTCCATTCCCACATAGCACTGAGATTAATCATCTATATGTCTGTCTTCACTATTCTCTGTGTACCTCAAGGGCAGGGCAACTGTGGGTGTTTTTCTTTGACCAACTAATTAAAGATAAATTTGTACTGACCTGAACCAACGTAAGGGAACTTAGTTAGGTAACAGTTTAAAGTGGAATTCACAAAATTACAAGTGGTTCCTATGAACACTCTAGTGGCACAATTTATTATTCAAAGCTTCCATCATAAATAGATCATTCCAAAGGTGATATAATGTGATGGCTTTATCCCTTTAAAAAGGCCTGACTTTTTAAACTAACTTTCCTCTCTATCAATTTCTTTATCTCCCAGGAAATGTCACTGCAATTTAAAGTACTCTTTACATTTAACTCCTCTAATCTTTTCAGGTATTTGAAAGTTGCTGTCAGTGATAGCTAAAATATGACACGTTTTTAAAAAAAAAAAAATTTTGATAGACATATACATATATATAGCAGGTGCTTCATTGGAAGAAACGTTATACTCTAAAATAAAATGAAAGCAACAAAATGCATGTTCTACGCAATAAACTCTGGTGGTCTACACTTTCACAAATTGATTTCCACTGGCTAAGCTAATATAACTTATCAGCCACAATCTTTCAAAGAAAATATAAGGGTGTCTTTATACTACACCATTTAATTTTGATCTTACTGAAAGTTGTCTGGAAGCCCAGACCACCCCCCCAGCCAAAATCTCTTTATATTTCCGATTAAGGAGTAGTCAATTATTTATTGAGTACCTACTATGCCCAAGCTCTATGTTCTGGGGAGTACAAATGTGTGTGAACGTTCCCTCAGCTATCACATAGGCAAATTTGGGAAACACAAATTAAGAGACTCATTTAATGACAGGAGACATGATAAGAGTCATGAGAAGGCAGAATCTGATTACCAAATGAATACACAAACATTCCACAAGCTTGGCAAAAAAGGAATAGTTAGGAACTGGACGGCCTAGGACAAATTCACGACGGGGAATCTGAGCTCAACTGGATTTTTGTTAGTGGAGAAAAGTGAGGAGGACAGACCAAGCCTTGTTATGAGGTGTTAGCAAATGAAATGAGACACAGAAAGAAAATGAAGTTTAGTGAAAAAGTTTTTAATCAGACAGAAATTTCTAGAAGGATGCTTAGAAGTAAACTGGAAGGATAGTTTGAGATCTTGAATGTCCAACCAACAGGGTCGAAATTTATTCTCAAGCCACTGGAGAACCAAACTGACCTTTGATAGTTTAAGGCTTAAAATTTAAGCCAGTGGGTCTCAAAGTATGATCCAGGGACTATCAGTGTCCCCTGGGCACTGGCCCCATCTCAGAGCTACTACATCGGAAACTCCTAGCATGGAACCCAGCAGCCTACATTTGAACACACCTTCTGGGTGATTTTGAGAACCACTGGTTTAAGCAAATTAAAATAATCAAGGCAATGTTAACAGCTATATATCCTTCTGCTGGTGGCATGCGCAACACAAACCAGTGAGAATGGCCTGAAAGAGAAGTTTCAGAGCCATTTCCAAGTAGAAGACCAAAAAGAAGAGAAATAAATATTTTTGAAAGATTTGCTATTTGACATTTAACAGCATTTTAGGATCACCTTTTAACGTTCCATTAAAGCTTCTCTCTTATAAGGAAATTAAAAGTGACTAAGTCTTAGAGTGGGGATTACAGCCTACTAGGTTTTCTCTCTCCTTTTCTGATGAAGAAATAGGCAGATTTCTCATCACGAAACGTGTGTCAGGAGGGAATTGGGAAAAAAAAGAACTAACATTTACTGAAGATTTCTGTCAGGCTGTTCACATGCATTATGCCATTTAATCCTCACAAAAAAATGTTATAAGCCAACCTATAGTATTGCCCTTTTATATAGATATGGATACTGGGATTCAAAGAGGTAAGAAAACTTTAAAATGATCAATTAGTAAGCACAAAACAAGGACTTAAGTCCTTTCGCTTCTATATGGTACCATCTGCCAGGAAGTCCAAAGATTCCCATATAAACAAGGAATTCATATTATTTCCAGTTCACTTGATGTTTGAGAGATTCTTTGGAAGCGTTCATCTTGTTTATGGAATGGGGAAGATATTTTGCAAATACTTAACTGATTCAATATTTTTGCCCCTTAATTCACTGTTTTCTTACAAGCTTCCACCTCCAGAGGCATGGGTATCTGTTACTGGACCTTTTCAGGAGAAAAGTCTTCAAACCTGGATGAAGGGCTTGAGGTCCAGCCAGGAACAGAAAGGGTAGCAAACCCATCCCGGCCCCAGAGGTCACGGGAAGAAAGGAAGAACAGGGATGGTAACGGCTCCCCACGTCTTCCAGTTTTCCTCTCTGAGCTTTGCATCAAAACAGGAAGCCAAAGAGAAGAGGGATTTCTGGCTCAAATTCTGCTTAGGACCCTGGGAAGAGATTGCCCGGTGGGCTACCTGACACCAACCTTAGGGTAAACTTGGAGACACAGGGCGCTCAGAGGGAGGGCTGCACCCACACCCAGGGGACACAGGTCTGGCCCAGCAGTTCATACAACCCTGCTGGAGGCTCAGAAAGTAGCTGAGTGGTAAACCAGAAGGTAATGAAGGCTACAGGTGGGCCAGAGGCCAGGTGAGGGACAGGTCAGGGATTCCGGAGGCCTACAGGGCCAGAATGGCCAATGTGAGGGTGAATACTTCAGGAAAGGGGGCTACCAGGCCCTTCCCAAGTTGCACAAGATCAGATCACAAAGCACACCAACCCCAGATATCAGTTGTGTGCGGGTCAGCAGGGCCCTGGAGATGGGAGGAGCCCAAGGAAACTCCCTCTTCCCCCTGCTTTCCTGGGGAAGAGACACTCCCTAGACCCATGGAAGAGACTGATTTGCTTACCTAGCGTTTGTCGTTTAACAAATATGTATATAGCCTTTATTAAATGCCAGGCACTATTCTAAGAGCTTAAATGTTAATTCACGTAATACAATCACAACACTGAGAGGTAGGGGTTGTTAGTATCCCTGTTCACAGATGACAAAACGGAAGCACAGAGAGGTTCCGAAAAAAGGCTACACAGTACAGCGAGAAGTCAAAGCCAGCCTCTGCTTAAAACCAGAGAAAGTATCCCACGTGATTTACTGAGAAGAGCTTAACTGATCACACTAAAATTTTTTATCCATCAAGTTACCCAGCAAGTGGGAGGTCCTGAGGAAAACCAGATGGGTCACATGAGTGAAGCAGCAAAGGACGGAGAGGAAATCTTGTGCCTTTTCCCATTGGAGTGGCAACGTGTCTATGTTTTCAACTTTGGGGGAAAAATATGGTGGCAGTTCACATACTTCCTAAAGGTCTTCCAAAAGCTTGTACAACAGGTTGAGTTCCTGGAGTGAGGAATCATGCCTTATCTGCATGGCTGGTTTTCTCTTGTCCAGTGACCACTGGAAAATTGAAATGAAGAAGCACTGCTTGGACCTAAGTGAAATCAAAAGACGTACTATTTCTCTAATTTTTTTTAATGGAAAATGTCCAATTCGACCAGTGTTTCTCAGTAACGTTTAATTTTTTCCCCAAAAGCCCAGAAGACTGAAATACCAACCTCAGACCAAACCTTAGTTTAAAGGTCTTGAAGTTCACTTTGCAGGGAGCACAGAGCTGCCTATTCGGGAAACCCTTTACCCCCCTGCCCCACAGGAGGACAAAACGAACCGTCAAAACAACAGAAAGGGAGACAAAGGCAGATTGGATATAATTCTGAAAGTTCAGTGTACTGCTTTCAGAAATATACTGTCATTTTTAGGATCAAAATGAATGGACTGAAAGTATAAGGGGTTTTAGAGGCTTTCTGGGGCTTCATTAATTATTTTTTCCCTAATGAGATGTTACCAAATGGAGTCACTACTAATGGTGACATGATCTCAGCTCCTGATGGGCGGTAAAATGGGACACTGAGCCCAGCAAGGTGGCAGCTGTATGGCACTGACAATATATTTATCGGAGATTTGGTTCAGTTTTTCAAATCTAACATGCCGCTGAATAGGTCCTGGGATACAGTGTTTGTACAATGTCTGTTAAAAAATGATTCTTTCCGGGAGGGGAAAAAAAAAAAAGAACAGTGCTTTCAATGTTCAGTATCCTTTACATCTGCTGCTCAGCTGGAAACACTGTTAAAAGGCCATTAGAACCTTAAGGTAGCAGACCTCGAAGGCTCTGAAAGCCAGGGAGCAATTTGCTGTTTGTGTGAGAGGATCAGCCCAGCCACTTCCTTTTCAAGGGCTGAAAACAGCTTCTGTCATGAGCCGTGAAAATCAATTCCACAGGAACCAGGCTGAAATGTGGCCGAAGGTGGTACACCTACAGGCTGGAGCTGCACGGCAGAGCCTCCTTCTGGGCAACCCTGGCACCTTCCAGAAGTCCCAGACAGCGGCTCCCCGGCAGTGCCTTCGAGGAGATAGGCAGCCTGAGACTTCCAGAAACCTCCAGGCTTCTCTCTTAGGACACTGGTTCTCTCTAATGCTTCATTAGGTTAAAATGAGAATTGTCGCCCAGCATGAAGATAGCTTCAGGAAGTGTCACCCTGGGAAAAGCCTGCTCTCGCTTATTTGTATTCCATCTTTCTGTTTTTCCTGATGATACTAATTGGGAGAGAGGCTCATTTTTTCCCAAAGAATACTGTTTCAAAGCCTTTCAAAACAGAGAGCAGTTTTAAACTTTTTTTTTCAAGTACCACATCATATTTTTGAAAATAAATATTTCAGAGGAATCACAATGGCTTTGTCAAGAGTCGTACTTTATAAACTAATGGTTAGAAAGGTTAAAACTCACTTTAAAATGCGTTACAGGGCTTCCCTGGTGGCGCAGTGGTTGAGAATCTGCCTGCCAATGCAGCGGACACGGGTTCGAGCCCTGGTCTGGGAAGATCCCACATGCCGCGGAGCAACTAGGCCCGTGAGCCACAACTACTGAGCCTGCGCGTCTGGAGACTGTGCTCCGCAACGAGAGGCTGCGATAGTGAGAGGCCCGCGCACCGCGATGAAGAGTGGCCCCCGCTTGCCGCAACTAGAGAAAGCCCTCACACAGAAACGAAGACCCAACACAGCCAAAAATAAATAAATAAATAAATAAAAATTAAAATGCGTTACAGGTTTCTCAGTTATAGGAAACTGTTATTTCAGTGATAAAATGCACCTTTGTTACTACATAGAATTAAGATCAGTATAACCTATATTTTTATATATAGTCAACACTTTGTTAAACTGCAAACCTTTGTATCATTTAATAATAAGCATGTTCTGGATAAAAATAAATCGCCATTCTTTAATCATAGCAACTAGTTTACGTTTATGCATATAACTTCTTACAATATTAAATTATCTATCTTTACAGCAATAACCCAGGCTGAGAAACTGACTCAAAGTTTGTTAAATATAACAAAATGAAAAAGTATAATTTCATGGTTTTTTGCTGTGAATATCTGTTGCACCTAATGTACTGTTTTAACTGGAATTTAAGTGTGATCACCCTACTTGTATTTTTTTTTTATTAAAATAGAAAAACATGGGTTTATACAATTTTTATATGTCTAGTATACAAAACACATCATGAAGATCTCTGATTTTAAGAAATCCCCAAGTTCCTTTTATTAAAGAAGGGAAGGTGGTAATTGAAAAGAGATTATATGTAATGATTTTGTTGTTGATGACATAAGATTTGCCATTTGCAACCTATTATATTCAATTAAAATTGACCTTTTATGAGAGCCATGTGGTAATATAGGTGAAATGAATATATTCTTTATGGCAGTCATATAAAAAGATTGGCCTAAGCTTTTAACATAGTACTTGACCTCCTGGTGTCTGAATACCCCCCAGTCTGTGAAAGAATATTGAATAAGATAACCACATAATCAAATGAGTAGTAAAAGCACAGTAAAAGCCTTTCACACATTAGCACTTGATAATGTAAAAGTAACAGTCAACTATGTTCCCTAAATTCAGTGCAAACATATAGCTGGAGGAGAGGCTGGAACAGATCAAGTAGGAATGTTCAGGAATCTTGCATTTCCAGATAATTAATGCTTTAGAATTACAAATTCTTTTTTTCCAAATAGAGCTCCCATTATGTCAAAGATCACTTAAACTCTTCAAAATCATTTGTTAAACTTTTTGCTACAAAAAAAAAAAAAAAAAAAATCAACGATCTTAAATTTTACCATTTTTTAAGTTTTAAAAACTCCCAATCATTGGGATTTGGAATAAAATAGGATAAGCAAACGGCTAAAGGACAACATTTCTTACTTTCTCAGGAAAAAAATTAAGGCCTGTCACTTAAAAATGCCTATAATAGCCAAAAGCATGGTGGCTTTTTCAAGTTCATTGCAAAAGTGCTATTGACCGGCTTCCCTGGTGGCGCAGTGGTTGAGAATCTGCCTGCCAATGCAGGGGACACGGGTTCGAGCCCTGGTCTGGGAAGATCCCACATGCCGCGGAGCAACTAGGCCCGTGAGCCACAACTACTGAGCCTGTGCGTCTGGAGCCTGTGCTCCGCAACAAGAGAGGCTGCGATAGTGAGAGGCCCGCGTACCGCGATGAAGAGTGTACCCCACTTGCCACAACTAGAGAAAGCCCTCGCACAGAAACGAAGACCCAACACAGCCATAAATAAAAAATTAAAAAAAATTTTAAAAAGTGCTATTGACTTTGAGCTATTCTGACCCATTAAGAAAATAATAACTGAAAGTTAGTCATCATTTTTTGGAAGACCTCAGAGTGCTTTCTTTGCAAAGAAGAGTTGCCTCAACTTCATTGCAGCCTTGAGAGGAAACACCTCTAGTTCCCTGGAATTCAGCAGAGGAGCACTGGCCCCTGCGAATCTCAGTTGTTCTGGGGGCACAAAAAGAGGAAGTCAATTTCTCAAGAAATCCAAGAAATGTAAGGAGCAAACACACTAGCTGATAAAGCCAACAGAACACAGGTGTGCAGGTCCAGAATGTATTATGCTACATCTGTAATTAAATGTGTATAAAATGAAGGGTGACCAGCTCTAAATGTAGTCTCCTTGTATCTGGAAGTCAGGAACAAATGGCTAGATCTGCACAGGAAAAACAGCTCAAGGCGGGATGGGGCAGGGGAGGGAGGGGGGGAGGGTTGGAATTACTCTTGACCAGAAATCTTCTAAAAAAGACCCCCAAAGTGAGTCCTACATACTCATAGGGAGCCTACCATATTAGCAAAGAATAATCGGGATCCTACCGTGAAAGAAACTTAAAATGACTTTTCCCAGTTTCCCTTTAAAGCAATGCTGTGGTTTTATTTTACTCGCGCAGAAGTGCCCAGGGCAGCTGGGTTAGGCCCCGTCTGCTCTAGGCACAGGTGATTACGGATTGAAGAGAGCCAGTCATTCTCTTTCCCTCGGTCCCCCTAGTGGTCAGTGTAGACATTTGGAAGAAAGCTGAGGAAACAGGGTCGGGGTGCGCAGTTTGGAAGCAGCAACTCTTTCTGGGTGGAGATTCCTACCCAAGGTCAAGGCGAAAAATAACACAAAATCATTGCTCAAATATGACTGTCTCCCCTGACAAAAACGTGTACTGAAAACCACATTGAATGCACCCGGAATGTGGCCCCCAGAAACTCAAGGGATGGTGCCCAGACCAACAGCATCAACGTCACCTGGGAACTTGTTAAAAATGAAAATTACAGGTCCTATCCCAGAACTACTAAGTCAGAACTTGTGGGGACGACCCAAGCGTTCGCATTTAACAAGGCCTCCAGTGATTCTGATGCATGATAAAGTTTATGAAGCACTGCTCCAGACCACTGGCTCTCTTCCCTAGATGCACATCAGGATTACTTGGGAAATTTTCAAAAGAAAGGAAGAGAAGAAGGGAGGGAGGGAAGTACCCTTCCCAGACCGATTAAATCAGACTATCTGAAGATGAAGCCCAAGTGCAGGTATTTTTTTAAATATCTCACATGATTCCAGGATAGCCCTGGCTCTTTCCAACTCGAAAGAGCCAGTTGTTAAATTTTCTGGAATTTTGTGAGCCGGTTGTTGAGCTGTGAGTAGCTCAAGATCGGTCACAGTGGGAACACTTAGACCACAAAAATTGGCAAATGCTACAAATCTGGTCTCTCCACACACTACCCTCCAGAGAGCCAGTTGTTTAACATTTATCAGTTCACCACTGGCTGGAGTTGAGAAACACTGGTTTAAAGCAAGAATGCCAAATACTTAATTCAGATAGTCTGAGTCATTCCTCTCAATTTCTCCATTACCCCTAAGTTCCTTATTAAGATTATGAAGATTAACCAAGCATTTCAGTGGCCATATACGTGAGAAAGGTGACTACCAGCCCGTCTTAGGGTATAACTGTGACTAGTTCAGATCAACAGCCATAGTCCGTTTCCTTTCTCTTCCAGGCATGGGCATAGGAAGCAATTCTGGAATGAGAAGCGTGGGTAAATCTGCTGGGGGACTTTTGAGGCTAGTCTGCCTCATCAATGGAGAGATGCACATGGGAAGAAATGGTCCCTTTCTATGCCTCTGGGCATTGCCCCTTTGCCTCTTGGTACTCCAGCAGCCATCTTGTTTCCATCATGGCCCTGACCTGGATGATGGTTGGAATGAGGATGGAAGAGCCAAAAGATGGGGAGAACCTGGGACTGGGTGATACCGTTAACTTTCTACTTTCTCACTCCTAGAACTGCTCTATGTTGGGACTTCTTCCTATGTAAAAGAATGGCTCTCAGTGATCATGTAAACCGGAACTCCTCTCATGCTTTCAGGGCCTTCTTTCCATAAAGGCAATGTGTGTGTCCTCTGCTCCCCCCAACCCCTTCCTGACTCTGTACTCACACTTCAGAGCCCATCGCTCTGCTTCAAGGAGGCATTTCCATAACCCTGTGATCAGAACACAGGATCCTATATTTTTTCCATTTTTAAAATTTTTTTCTTTTTATTTATTTATTTACTGTGGCCGCACCTCCAGGCATGGGGGATCTTAGTTCCCCCACCAGGGACCTGAACGCACACCCCCTGCAGGGGAAGCACGGAGTCTTAACCACTGGACCGCCAGGGAAGTCCCCACATGATCCTCCTGAATGCTTTCCCAGTGCCAGGTACCCTAGTGCTGTGCTCTCATCTCAGCCATTCACTGTTAAAGGTGCCCTTAATTTCTGCTTCCCTGCTGGGATTAAAATTCCCTGGGGCCCTATAGCCAGTCCCTGGCATGGTGACTTACACATAGTAGGTAAATAAGAGCTAGTTACTGGAAAAATGAAAAAAAAAATGCCTAAAAGAAATGGAGAATAGGTTATAAAAATAATAACCTGAATAATGTGTAAATGTGGAATCAAATTTCTATTTCTCTTTGTTACTAACTGGTGCATTTGTTTAAAAATATTTTTCATCCAGGGTTATTAAAAACTCTTCAATATTTCCATCCAGGATTATTAGAATTTTTAAACCTTTACCCAAGAGTTAGCACTATGAAACCCTTTATTTACAAACATACCATCCAGGGAGTCAACTACACTTTCAAACACTCTCAGGTAAATCACTAAAAACTGAGTAATACAGGAGAAATCTATGAAACTACTTAAAGTCTCGTTGTGTGCCAGCTAAAGAATTTAAGAAAGCAGAATTTGGTCTGCAAAAGGATATAAGCACCAAGTTTGAAATATTAATTATTCCGTTTATACTGGCAAGACAACTCTAAGTCACCTTGCTGGCCTTGCTAGAAGTCTTTTGAGAGATGTGAATTAAGGAGGAAAAAATGTCTTATGATGTTACTTTTGTGGGTTTGAATATGAATTAAGACTGAGCTAATGAATTATTTTATCAATAATTCCTTTACTGCAGTTTTTAACCTAAACTCGTATTTCTATAAAAATCTAGCGACTGAATGGTAGGTCACTTTGGTTTAAAAGGACTCAATTTTATATTTTGTTAACTGTTCATAATACTCACCCATAATTGTAAAAGAACACTAGTCACCCTCTCACATAAATTATAATGCAATGTTTATACTACAGTATTTTAAAGAACATAACGCTGTATATTTTAAATCACTTTTGATAGTGGCCTACATTTCTGCTCACAAGCTATTACAATGTGGCACAGTTAAAAGATATAAGTTTTATGTAAAGAAGTATATCAGTCAACTCAGATGAACTCTTATTCTCAATGATGACATATCATCTTCTAATTAAATCAGCTAAGATAACTCTGTTTGCAAGGATCATTCTAAAATTAATTCCCAAATCAAGAGTCTAACAAGTGGTACTCCTAATAGTCCAGATTTTAGATTGCTTTGATACCTGGAATTAATGTGAATCTTTTAGTAATCTAGTGACTTGACAAATCATAAAAAAACATTTGAAGTTCCGCTAACTCATTTCTACCTCACAGTGTTCTTCGAAAGGATTTTAAAGACATCGCCTAACTAAACAGAGGGCAAAGAAATCAGAACTCTGTGAAGCAGGCAGCTAAATGGAAATTAAATTATTTATCCCAAACTAGGAGATTTAATATGTCTCCAAAAGAGTAAGACTTACCAAACACTGTTTTTTCATTTATGTTAATGTGATATCTACATGTAAAATTGAAAAAAGAGTTGGGTTAACAGCAAATGTATCAAATAAGCTGGTTTGCTGGGGAGCAGAGAGAGGGAAGGCTTTTCCCCGGGAAGCCCACCAAAAAAAGGAAAGGACTGCTGGAAGAAGGCCAGATAAAATGAAGCATTACATATTTTGAAATTTGAAAACAATAAAGAAAGACTAAAAATGTCACTAGTATATCAGTGGAATATAAGAGAATTTTTTTTAAATTTTAGACTTTGAGACAGATTTTTAGATTTTTGAGATAAATTGATATTAAAGAGATGGGAGAGAATTTACTGCTTTCTTAATATCCAGCTATAGCCCGACTCTCAAAATACCTGAGATAGAAAAAAGGTGGCAAACTAAATTATTGAGAACAGAGTTAATTATATTTTCTTCCTAATCTGTGGAGATAAACTTCCCTCCTCCCTCTACCCCCATGATAATTTCCTGGAGTAAGTTTTTTTGGACTAACCCAATATTCAGAAAGTAGGCCCAGTGTATTGAAAAAAACCCGACACATGTTTTTACTTTCTATCTTTCATATAACCACATCTATACAATGATCGGGAAAATGCAAGAGTACACAGACAATTTAGTGGTGGTAGCGTAGCCAATTCCAGAGAACATAAAATCCAAATTCAAAGTGATTTTGAAAAATTGTAGATGTTGCAAGTAAACAGAAAAATAGCTTGAACTGTGAATGAATGCATATGGTGATTGATAATACCAGGTTATAGATGTATTAGATGAGGAAAGAATTGATTTTACATGCATTCATTCGACAAATACAGAATGGCAGTGGGCAAGGTGAAGTGGATGGACTCCAGTGCATGGGGTCAGAGTGCCTGCGTTTGAATTCCAGCCTCATCACTTGCTATCTGAGTCATCCTTGGGAAAGTTAATTATTTGTCTCTGTGTTGCTCAGTCTTTTCATCTTTAAAATGGGGATAATGATAGCATCTAAGTTATTAGAAAAAGTCAGTAAGGCAATGTTTAATGTTTTGAAAGTAGGTAATGTTTTTCAGATAGGTGCCGGGCACATAGTAATTTCTATATAAGGGATTGTTAAGTAAAGTTGCGGTAGATAAATGAAAAACATTAACCTGTAAGCCAATAAATTACCACTAGTCAGCAACACATGCATATTATAATTAATGACTCCAAGAAGGCTCAAAGCATAAAATAGAGGCACCGTAAGCATAAAACAACATTCCCTGAATTGCCCAGACTTTTAAGCAGATGCTCTTTTCAGTTGTGAGTTCCTTTAGAAGTTGAGCGCCATCAGGATGAGTTGGATTGGAAAGTGAGATAATATTTCTGATGCTGGAAGAAACACTGGCATGTCTCACACTGACCTTTGATCAGAATAACAGTCCTAACAAAGAACTTGATGCTACATGGCTCAATATCTTCCCAGAAGATAGAACAAGAGAAAATAAGCAAGCACACTTTGAAGGCTTTTGGCTAGGTATCTGGAAACATTTTGATACCACAAAAATTACTAAGCATAGAATGGATTGCTGAGAGGGGCTCAAGAGTCTATTCCTTTGGAGGTCTTTGAAACAAGGGCAGATAGTCTATCTGATCTGCCTGGGATGGTTTAAAATCAGGGCTGAGTGAAGATTAATGGTACAAGCTGCCCCCTGAAGGCCTCCTCTTTCCCAAGCACTCTCTGAGAGTCGAACTTTATATATTACCCATCAGTTCCTCATCTGTTGAGTTTGAAGAACTCCCTTTTATCCTAGAATGGAAAAGGGCACACTATTTCACAATTGTGAGTTCTGAGTAAAACTTTAATAATGTCATGATGAAACATCATGTCCTTATTACTTCTCAGTTATTTTACCAGGCAAGCTACCTGTAAATATCTTTCAACTAGAAACAGCTCTCAAGAACCTGAAATCTGAACAGCAGTTCCTTTAAATTCATGTTCCCTGGCAGACTAACAGCACATGCCGTTTCTCAAGCAAACCAGTAAAAGTCCAAACAAGGCAAAGGATGGAAAGGAGTTGAAGGGAAGGATAACCACCATATACTAGATAATTAAAAGTAAATGGTATCAGGAACGAGGGAAGAGAGGAAGAGTGTGTTCATTTAATAACAGGACACCTAAGTGATCATTCCAACAGCAATAGGTAGCGCTGAGTAAAATTTACCTTGAAAAAATGTTGATCCTTAATATACAGTTATCTTTCAACTCATTTCTTTTCCTATCAGATGTGCCTCTGACCCCCCAGTGACCTATAGCTTGAGTATTTCCACTGGCACAAAGGACAGGAGGATTTAGGCAAACTCAACAGTGCCCTTAGTCCTAGAAAGTGATTTTAACAAAAGTGCACACGTTTTAGAAATTCGTAGCTAATTAGCAAGCAGTGTAATTGTCAAGGGGTGGAGAAAAAAGGGGGAAAAAACCCTCTGTAGTTAAAACTCTACTGAAGGATTTATTTCAACCACTGGCAATGTTTCAGGAAAGTCAATGGGGCCTACAGAAATCATACACACCGAAAACCTTCCCTCTGATATGAAGGAGATTTGCATCGCGGTAAGGATGAACTGTAGTCTCCTGAAAGTCCCATTATCCACTAAAGAATACTGAAGCAATTTAAAAATACTTAACTATTTTCTTCTTTGAGATATCTTATCTGAAATCATGTTGGGAAATATGTGTGTTTAAAAGTTTGAAAAAGCCCAGATAAGGGGAGAAAAAGTTCCTACAAGAAGTGATCCATACTCTAAACCTTTAAAAAGTTGAATTCCCTGAGATTGTGGGGGGAGGGGAAAAAAAGCAAAGCTGATCCTTATCAATTAATTAAAAAGAATGAAATAACAGTAGACAAAGGGGAAGGAGAGTTAAGAAACTTAAGGAGCTGCGGGGGCAGTCGCTTTCTATTCACTGATTAACAAATTAAGGAGCTCTGGAAAAGGGAGAAGTGACAGGGAGAGAAAAGTGGTCTTATAATTCACCACAGGTTCCGCCTCCGACTCACCAGAGGCTGCCTATGTCTGGCTCAGAATTTAAAAAGGCTCTCTGTATATAATGCTCCGCGCTGTTAGCGTGATGTGTAAGCTGTTTTTTTCAATGCCTGTATTTCTAGAAATGTGCTCATTCCGGTGTGAGTAAAACACCCCACTTGTAGAGTTTGTGGATCAACCGCAATAAAACAGCAATCCCACTACGTATCGAAACCGTGATGTTTTAAGATCTCTGCAAAAATGCTTTTCCTCCAGCGACCAGTTCTTTGGCAAAACGCAGAGAGGCTGGTGGAAATCCAGCGTTTTGACTCGACCCTCCGAGGACCCTGAGGACTCCAGCTGCGGGGTCTGAGCAGCCCGCGCCCCCGGAGCATCTCCTGGCCTCCCTCGCAGCCACAGGATTACCTCTCCCCAACACGTTTCATTCACCGAGCCCCCGACAAGCTCGGGTTCGGTTGGAGCTAAGAGCCGGAAAACACGCGCCCAGGCTGCCGCGCAAGTTGTCGGAGGGGGCTCTCGGTGGAGGAATGCTGGTGGCCGGGCACGCGGGGGACGCGGGGTCCCAGGAGCCCGGGACGAATCCACCAGCGAGCCACCCGCTTAAGTTGTCTCCGCTTCCCAGAGCGGGCGGCCGAGGCCGCGCTCAGGACGGGGCGCGGCGCCGGGTGGCCGGGGTGTCCCCGAACCGCGAGTGACCAACCGCAATCGGGGAAGCACTGAGGAACCGTAACGGGAAAGCCCGCCCCAAATCTGAAACGGGCAGCCCACGAACTCCCCTGAGCAGCCCGGAACCGCCGACGTCGGAGGCCGAGTCCCCCGGTGGGGTTCCCCCCCGCCCCAAGCCTCTCCCGCCCCCGGCCCGGGCGCCGGGCGCTCTGCCTCCCCGAAGGTCAGGAGAGCGGAGCGAGGGGCGAAGGGAGCCCTCCGCTTCTCTCCACCGCCCCCGCCGGCGCGAGGGCGGGAGCGGAGAAGGCGCCACTCAGACTGTGGCGCTCGGCAAACTGCGGCCGCAGTTCTTCCAAGTTTGCCTGAGCGAGCGGCGCGGGGTGGGCGCCCCGCTCGGCTATCTGCCCCCGCGCCGCGGCCGCCCCGGAGGGTGCCGGGCTCCCCGGCCCGCGCGGCCGGGGCCAACGGCGAAGGCGGCGCGAGGGCGCGGGAGGGAGGGAGGCGGGAGGGAAGGAGGGCGCTCCCGCGTGTGCACACAATGAGACAGCCGAGACGCACACCTTCCCCCGCGGGCGAAGCGGCGGGAGCATCCGCCGCCCCGCACAGAAGCGCCGCGGCTGGGAGAGCCCCGACAGAAAAGTGAACAGCAACAGGGGGAAGGCGGAGGGCTTCCGGAGGCGCGGGGGACGTGCGGCCGCCGAGGGCTGCAGCCGGCCCGGGCCGCGCGCCCGCGCTTACCTGCTATCTCCTGGTAGGGGATGTCCGCCAGGCTGAATCCCTTGGCACCGTACGCCTGGCGGACCTCGCCGCAGCTCCGAGCCTTCACATCCGCGCCGGCCGGGAGGGACAGCAGCAGCCCGGAGAGGGGAAGAATCACAGCCCCGATCCAAGAAGGCATGGTGCAACATGCAAATCCAGCTCGGTGAACCCCGGGACCCGTGCGCTCTTCACCTTGCCCCTCAAGCCGAAAGCCCGCCAGAGCCGGCGGCGCGCTCCTCGCCGCTGCCCAGCGTCACCCCCTTCCGCCAGCCGAGGGGACGAGCAGCGCAGCCCTCTGGACTACGCTCAGCAAACTTTTATAAGCCTGATGGAGGATGGCAAGCCAACCAGGGCTGGCTGGGAAAGCAGCCGCCTTGCTGCTCTGGCCCCCCAGACCGAAAACGGTGCAATAAAAAACGAGAAAGAGGAGGAAAAGAAATGTTTAGAAAACCACCATGGGGGTTGAGAGCTGCGATCCGAGTTCCGAGCCGCAGAATTCTAGCGCGCGGCGAGCTCGGCTCGCGGGAGTGTGCGGCGAAGGTGGGGACGCGCGCCGGCTCTCCCGGGAGGGAGATGGACAGGCGGCCGCGAGGGTGTGCGCGTGCGAGTGTGTGTCGGTGTGAGCGCGGGGTTCTTGGGGCTGCGTGTGCGTGGAGGTATGTGTTGGGGATATACGGGATCCAGGGGAAACCTCAGCTTCACACAGGCTGAGGGAGCCTGTGAGAGTCCTCCTGAAATAGGGAGAGAGAAATCCTGGAGACAGACACTGGAGGCAAGAGGGAAGGAAAAAGGAGGGGCGGGAGAGAAACGTGCTACACATTGCACAGCCGAAATTCAGAGGCAGAGTCGAAGGCAAAACCTGGACTGGATTTCTTTCTACTCGGTAGAAGAAGGGAGGGGGAAAAAAAGGAAAGGTTCCTATTTTCTCATTCCCTGAACATCCTTCATACTGATCCGAAATGCTACCTTTAAATGCCATAACAAAGTCATCTAGACACAAAAAGCATTTTGAAGTCATTAACTTACGTTAGTAAGCTATATTTTTGTGGACGTAAAGGACAACACAATTCCAATTGTTGCTCTAAATATGAGAAACAATTCACGACCTACTGAAACCCAAAGCCAGCGTAGAAATGAACAATTATAGGGGTAAACGCAAATAGCAGGGCACAGTCGTTACTCTAATTGCTGGTCTCATTTCTCTTTGACTTTGTTTTTATTTTGTAAACGCAGTTCAGGCACACATTAGAGACCAGTAGTTTTTCTTATTTTCAAATCTTGGGTTCTGGACTCAAAAATGTCCCCCTTTTAAATTTCAAATATTACATACTCTTGGATCAGAAATCATTATCTTGGGTTTCTAGTGTGTGGAGGAACAGGAAAGCTAAGGAGAAGCAGAACAAGGAAGCAGTGAGAAAATGAGAGAGCAGGGGTCTTTGGGGTACATGAAGGAAGATATTGGGGAGGGAAGTGAGGTCTTCCTTCCCTCTCTTCAAATACTCTCACATACTAGACTTACTGTTTTCTTCCAGGTTAACAGAATTCTCAAGTGGAGAATCAATTCACTTATTTCTTCCTGTCTTATACTCAAGTTCTGTGAAATGGGATCAATATGAAAATTCTTATCAATCTTCTTATGTTAATGAACGCTGCTAGGCAGAAGTATGTGTTGAAACCCAAAGCTCATGCAGCTACTGGGGTAGTTAAATCCAAGACCAAAAAAAGAAATTAATTAATAAAAAAATAAATTTTTAAAAGGTGATGCTTACTTGTGTGGCTGTATGTATTTAGGTCAGCACATTATTCAGAAATAACTTGGGTAATGTCCAGCTTTTTGGAGCTTACCTATAAAGCTGTTTTTCAGATGACAGCTATTAATGACCAGAATGACTCATGAAATTTGTCATTCTGTTTGTTATCACCATCACAGTCATAATCATCTTCATCATCATTACAACACATTAGGTACCTCTTCTTCCTCTCTTTAATTAATTCCTCCTCTTTTACTCCACCAAAAAGACTCCTGAGTTTAAGATCCAACCTGGTTGAAACTAAGGAAATGCTTAAAAATGAGGTTCTCTTATTTACAATTTGATTTTTTCTTCTTGAAAACTCCATAGCTAAATATATCTTTCTGAAAACAACACTCACATATTTTTTCTCTTAAAATTTTAGCACAATGTTTGCCTTCGTGACATTGTACTAACTGGCAGACCTTAAGTGACTGCACTTATTTCCCTCAAAGTCTGAAATCAAGATGAGAACAAAATACACTCTAGTGTCTTTGTGGACAAAGGATAAAATGGGTAGGATTAGGAATTGCTATAGCCAAGTCATTATTTCTATGATATTTGACATGACCTTTCAACCTTCTGTTTCTATCAGAGCCAGGTTGTGGGCATTTCACACTCCAAAGGAAGGGGGTAAATACACACATAATTTATCCTCTCATCTCACACTGGGACTCATGGTAATTTACCCTTACTCTAGCAGTATATAGCAAATAATGCAATAGAAAGGACACTTGAAGTGGAGGAAGAATAGGTAAAAACATAGTATATGTGTTTTAAATTATTTGAAAATCAATCATGAGGTATTTAATGAGCATTCAATGCAACTATACAACACTAGGTTATTGTACGTAGCTCCTACACTTGTACCAAGGCTAGTATGGAAAAAATTATAACTTAATCAGACGTAGATTAGTTTAATCCCATCAGGAGGGTGAAACAATTTAAGGTAAGTTTGTAAATTCCAGTCAGACCAAAGAATTAAGTAACTTGCTTTACCGGTGCTCTCAAACCCTGCTTAGTCCACTCACTGAGTAGTGTAGCACTGTATGAAGTGGTGTAAGAAATAAAGTCAAACTTTCCAGCTAAGGGCAACAGCAGAGCCTAGACGAGGTATTGGAATGAGACTGGAAGGTCATGGACGTTTATAGAAGAGGCCTGACTAGAAAGATGAGAACTCACATTCAGGAGAAGTTGGTGTTTGATTTAGACAGGAAAAAAGAAGGTTAGCTGAAGGATTTGAACCCTGGCAGTAATGTTTATATTGTACGTCATAGGAACAAAAGTTAGAACATGAAGAACCGCAAACCAAAGGAAGCAAGCACATAGAAGCAAGAGAAAGGTAAGTAGAAGAAACACATAGAACTCTGCCACAATGGTCAAGATTTCAGGTGACTGAGACAAGAATAGGAAGATAGTAAATGGAAAGACGGTGAAAATAAATTTTGCAGAAAGGATTAGGATGATTTGGTCCTTGGTTCAATACACACAAAAAATTATTAACAAGTTATTTTAAAATTGTTAGTCTAGGCTTCCCTGGTGGCGCAGTGGTTGAGAATCTGCCTGCCAATGCAGGGGACACGGGTTTGAGCCCTGGTCTGGGAGGATCCCACATGCTGCGGAGCAACTAGGCCCGTGAGCCACAACTACTGAGCCTGCGCGACTGGAGCCTGTGCTCCACAACAAGAGAGGCCGCGACAGTGAGAGGCCCGCGCATCGCGATGAAGAGTGGTCCCCGCTTGCCACAACTAGAGAAAACCCTCGCACAGAAACGAAGACCCAACACAGCCATAAAAAAATAAATAAACCCAAAGTTAAAAAAAAAAATTTAGTCTATATACAGTGGAATATTACTCAGCCATAAAACGAAATGAAATTGAGTTATTTACAGTGAGGTGGATGGACCTAGAGACTGTCATACAGAGTGAAGTAAGTCAGAAAGAGAAAAACAAATACCATATGCTAACACATATATACAGAATCTAAAAAAAAAGAAAAAAAAATGGTTCTGAAGAACCTAGGGGCAGGACAGGAATAAAGATGCAGATGTAGAGAGTGGACCTGAGGACACGGGGAGGGGGAAGGGTAAGCTGGGACGAAGTGAGAGAGTGGCATGGACATATATACACTACCAAATGTAAAATAGGTAGCTAGTGGGAAGCAGCCGCATAGCACAGGGAGATCAGCTCGGTGCTTTGTGTCCACCTAGAGGGGTGGGATAGGGAGGGTGGGAGGGAGACGCAAAAGGGAGGAGATATGGGGATATATGTATATGTATGGCTGATTCACTTTGTTATAATGCAGAAACTAACACACCATTGTAAAGCAATTATACTTCAATAAAGATGTTAAAAATTTTTTTTAAAAGTTGTAAGTCTCGTTGGGAAAATATGGTATATCTCCTATGACATAAAGCTCCTGTTCATACAGCACTTTCACATCCCAGCTGTTTTTACACAACAACCCCTTCTGGGCATAAGATGAGTGGAGCCTAAGAGACTTTAAGATATGGAGAGAAAAAGACTGGTCTAAAGGAGCAGCCATAGCTGATAGGTAAGCAGAGCTGCCCCTGTCAGTTGCCCACTCCATGACCATCGGTTCTTCTTTCTTGCTATCCTAAGCCTGACTGTGTTTGGAGCATTGTGCCAGCACCAAGGGGTGAATCACAACTGGTCGAGGCAAGTCAGGGCAATTTCTTTCCCTTTTCCATTATAGTGTAGGGGTGGGCATAACACCCATTTTTGGCCAATGAGATATAAGGAAAAGATTTCTGAGAAAAGCATTTTTCCTGATTAAAGGCAAGAATAGGAACAGAAAGGTCTTTTTGCCTTTGCCTCCTGTCTTAGAGCTAGTTGGCCATCTTGTGAGTAGGAGAAAAGACATTGCCAAGAGACAGAATGACAGAACAGAGGATGGAAAGAGCCTAGATCCTTGATTCCTGTTTGAGTCACAAAATCAGCCCTGGGACTGCCAACCTCTTAACTTCTTGTTAAATAATTCATAAATATCCTGTAGTTTATGCCACTGTCATTTGGTTACTCTGCTATTTACAAATGAAAGCAAAATTAATGTATATAGCAACCTAAAGGAAAAACAAAGGAAGTGAAGGCAACAGACAGGGGTTAGTTGCAAATATAAGAAGCAAACAAAAATGAGGTACCATCATGGAATCCAAGTTAGAAGATTTTGAAACATGAAGCAAATCCCAGAGGATGTCAAAACCAAGGAAGATGGAGAAAATGGTCCTTGGGTGATGATAAAGAGGCTTACTGGAAACTGCAACAGAAACATTTTAGTAAAGTAATGGGGTAGATGCCATACCACATGGAATTGTATATGAAGTAGGTGGAGAGACTACTGAAACATCATGTATAACTGATTACCACCGTGTGGCAACTCTACGTGGAAGAGGGAAGGGGTAGCCAAGGAGTGATTTCCCGGGGAAGTTCCTAAGGCTACAGGCAAGAATAGGAGACTAGACATAGAAAGAGATTGAAATTCAATATATTATTTGGCAGGTTGATTTTAAATAGTCCTCTTTCTTGTCTGCATCCTATAAGCTTTGTACAGTAAATGTGAGTTCTTTTTATGATGAGAAAGATATCATTTTACAATGAATATGTCACGCTTTTAACAAATGCAGATGATGATAATATTTGTGCCATGTTTTACAAAGTAAAGGTGTCTTACCATTATCTCATATGTAAAACAAATGGGCGTTTATACTTCTTACAAAAAGATAACAACTTTGTGGTGCGAAATTTTTGTTGTTGATAATTTTTTTTAAAAGCCGTGAATTAGAAAAGAAAAAAAGAAGGCAGTTACACAAGTTACTATTCTTTCGCTCGGTTATACCAATTCATGAATGCGAAGCTGGATGAATTCTACATTTTTTTTCTTTTCTTTGTGTGTTTAGATCAAGTAGGACAAATAAGTTCAAATGAAATCTTATGAAAACAAGAGAATGGACTTCAAGTGTCTATTACACATCTCAGCTTGGCACAAATCAAAATCGCTTATTTAACCTGCCTCTTGAAAAACAAGGGCCTGTAATGAAAAAGTCGTCAGAAATTTAACAACAGTAGCTCTTCCAGGTGCCTGGGTAATGGGAAGGTTGCTGAGTTACAGAGAAAGAAAGGTACACTTGGGTAAATAATGACCAGAAGTGGTAAAAATAATTTTTCATTTTTCTTATCAAGTTTTATACCAAACCAAATCCTAATAGTCCATTTAACATTTATCGAGCCTTAAGAATTTACCTAGTACTAATATAAACCCATTAAAATTATACCTTTACGGCAGCTGAGAACCAGCTGGGTTGCTAATGATCTCTTGGGGTAAGCCAAACACAAAGGGACCACAGATTTTTCTTGTCTTGCAATATTAGTCTAAGGCTCTGAAGCCAGAGCTATTTAGCTTCAGAGGAGAGAATCATGTGATCTGCTTCATCAGATTTTTGCCTAATAGTTATGTCAGAGTTTAGCAAAGAGAATTGAAAGAGCTCTAATTATTTAATTATATTTAGTTTTCATATATGTATGCTGGAAACATGAACAATGATGAAAGTATTTCATGTATTCTTAAGCACTACTCATATTTACTTGAAATATTATTAACAGTCATCAAGAAGGTATAAATAGAAAATATGTTAAAGCATAACAATGATTTATACTCTATTTAAAATTTTTCATATTTATTAATGATCCAGAAATCTACTCTCCATTGACTGGGAGTTTCATGCTTAGAAATACATCTTAAGCTATTAAGTACATTTAAATATTAAGTAACAAAGTATTTTTTAAAAATCAGTGTTAAGACCTCTTTCTGCCTTGGAACAATCTTGGGAAATGGCATACTAGCTAAGCATCATTTTAGACCATCATTAGAAAAGCTTATTATACATAAGGAAGAGAGTTTCGTTCTGACTTTATGGCTCACAATATTAATAGATGCCTTCAACCATGTCATTATTTAAAGCTCATGTGTTTTTGAAGTGTTTCCAAATCAGATATGTAAATGTAAAAGTGACACAAATGAAAATCCTATTGCAGATTAATAAACTTGCATTTTTGTAGTTCATAAAAGAAGATCATTTAACCTTGTCTTACTTGTTATAAATTCAGATATTAATGTTATGAGAGATGATTCTGTAGCTAAGCAGTAATTTTACATCCCTAGATTATTGGAACCATACATCTTGGCAGTCATTACTCTAGTTCTTCTGCTTTTGTGAAAGATGAATGGAGCTTTGTGTAGTTTTCAGATCATCTGGCCCCATAAACAATGACATTCCTTAAGGCAAATGGATGACAACACGGGCTAATTTGACAGAGGATAGCTCTCCTTGCTAACATTCATCAATGGAATACCTTAATTCTCTATATTAAAATGGTTTCTCAAATTTTAAAAGCTCTGAGTTAATTAACTATCATTAATTATTTCAACATTAAATAAGCAGTATGTCAGACTTGGTTTTTGGAAAAAAACTGATATGAACCCATAGAATATTGCTGTTATTAACTATTTTACTACATAGAAGTCTCTGCTCTTAACTTCAGCTTAGTAGGGCCCTGCTCTGAAGGAACAGGAAGATAATTTTCTGATTAGGATTTTTTTTAACCTAATATTTCTACATAAGAAGAGGATGAAAACAAACAAAAAGTTACTTAGATAAATAAATTAGAAAAATTGTTCGATTGATTAGAGTCAGAAGAAATCCAAAGAAATTTTAAAAGACATTAATGTGACTAAACTTTGCTATTGATGATCGTACTTTGATATCAAGTTACTTTTAAAAATGGAAGGCAATCTGAATATTCTAAAATTCAATAATCAACATATTCATAGCTTTTAATTTGGGGAGTTTTCTAGTAACTTCTAATTATAATGATTAAATTCATTCAAGCTTGTTGTAAGTTAGCATAGATACTAGAAAGGAAAAAAGGAAGTGAAAAATTTGAATGGGTTCTTCTGCATCTACTGGTACATTCAAGTCAATAAAACTTCTTTGTTAAGTGTCACACCTTAAAGCAGTATTATTTTTTCTGTAGAAAACAGGTGAAGGAGGTTAGAGGCAACGTTTTCTTAAGGCCAAGTAGAACAGTTAACTCTTCTCTCTTGAGGGGCTATAGTCACACAGATCTCAGCTAGAAACTATACAAAGACTATTGGTTATAAGAAAAAAAGGGTAGGAGTCAACAGCCAGGTTGTATTCGTATATGACTCTACAAAGAAAAACTCAGTCTTAATAGAACCAGTAAATAGTGTCAATCCGGTAGCATATCAATAACTTCATTGATACATTTTACTTGATCATTTGACAAAGATTATGATAATGTTATTTAAAGGTTTCACTTGAAGAAGCCAGACTAATTCCTTAAAAAAAAAAAAAAAAAACCAAACTGTTTCATTTATAGCAAGTGTCATCTCTTCTGCAAGTTACAAGGACATTGTTTTCAATAATAATTCTTATTTATATAGGTTTTCAAACTCTACCGATTCACCTTCATGGTTGGAATGAATATACATGGACATCAGAAGTACAAAGAAAATTTATTTCCTCAACTTAGTCATTGCTCTGAATAATAAGTAGAAGAATTTATCAATAAAATATGCTCCTTATCAAGTCAGGAAAACAGCTTCTCGGTGTGTCCAGAAAAATCCTCTAACATATTCTCTGTCAATGCTAACATTTTCATTAAGAATTTTATAATTAAGTGTTCTTTTTAGTTTAGATTAAAATGTTCACAGATGTACTCTCCTCACCCACATAGAGCAAAGTTTTCTAACCGGTTTATGGCTACACTACACCCAAACTTTGTCACATTTTAAAAGATCAGTAAACATTAAGGAAAACAGTCATAAATCATAATGTTTACAGCCTGCATAAGAAATTCAAACTAGCAATAATTTTTAGATCTATGCTTAAGAAAATAGCACTGATCATGATATATGTCGTTTATTGGTAAGTCAAAGTCTAGACAAACTTAATTCCACTGAATGTATATAAAACATTTATGGCCAACATCCTCCATTTTTTATCAGCCACAAACAAGCAGAAGATATTTAGTTTCATATAAAACCACCATTTTATAAAGAAGAATATGGTCTTATTTGTCTTCATAGCCTGAATTCACTTCCAAGCAATCATTTCTAACACTCACCTCTGTATTAACTTCACACATTTGGTTACATTTCAGGGGGATATAATTAAATATTTGGGATGGAGTAAACCTAGTGTATTTTTTACATTACTTGGAGAAAGAAAAAGTCTGACTTTGGAAGCTGGAAGTTCCATCCACTAACGATCTGTTTCCAGGGAGGTGTCTGAAGGAAGCAGAGAAGCACATAGCAATACTCTTTCAGTTTTCTCCTGATGTTCATCTGCAGTTATAGTCAATCAATGTTGAGGACATTACTAAACAATCCAGTGCTGTTTGCTTTTAATTGGTAAACTATCTTCCAAAAATAACATCTTCAGGCTTCACAACACCCTAGTCATAGAGCCATTAAAGAATGAATGTCTTTACTGTACGGGAGGACCTCTATGAATAATGAATAGGGCTCTATTTTTCCTGGGAAACAAACATGCATGTACTGGTGTGTTCTTGGTAATGAACAGCATTGTGAGTGTGCATAACATAGAAGGACATTCCATCTGCTCTGACTTCTACCTTAATTTCAGTAGATAACTGATTCTAAAACCCCCTAGAGAGTCAAACAACCATATTCTAAACCTGTAACCCGCTGCCTGGCTTCTAGGTTGCTTTTATGAGTTCTAAATGATGATTTAGTACAAAAATTGAAGAGATGATGGATCCTGTTACAGTCTTGAAGGGGCAAGACTGGCTTACACAAATTCAAGAGGAAAAGAAAAGAATATTTGAACATGGTATTTAAGAAACTCTAATTTCATCTTTATTCTAAACTTCATGAAAACAGAGTTGAACCATTATTCTCCCAGGCACACATGAAAAGTTGTGCTGTGCAAAGTGCAACCAAATTTAGATATTTGTGCAAGAGATATTTCACAAAATAACTAATGAAAAGTAAGATCTAAGATTGTAAAATGATAATGACCTTGCAATGTGTTTAAAACTATTTGGCTTTTCCTTTAGCAAGATCATGAAAGGGCTTAATGTATTTTGTAAATTAGTTCCATAATGATTTCACTTACAAAGAATATAATTTGCTAGTCTATTTTCATAATGAATGAGAGCTTAATGAATCACACATACTTCCCCATTCAACAGAAATATGGGACATCACAGCACTGAATTGAAATATTCATTATAAGAAGTCTTCAGACTTTGGTTATAAGAATTCTAAAGTTCTCTTTTTCTTTCTCTTTTTTCGGATAGGGGATGTTTCTGTTCAAGCTGACTTAACAGATTAGTTAACCATCATGCAAAGTT
Source organism: Balaenoptera acutorostrata (assembly GCF_949987535.1). Lineage (NCBI taxonomy): Eukaryota > Metazoa > Chordata > Mammalia > Artiodactyla > Balaenopteridae > Balaenoptera > Balaenoptera acutorostrata. Next base: position 16,673,100 of record NC_080081.1, read on the forward strand.
ATTGTTCATTGCAATTGGTTGCAGCTCAAATGGAAATTTTTATATTTGTGTAATGGTTATGAATTTTCACAGGCCACAAACTCAGGTGTAAGGAATGGAACTTCCTTTATTTTCCTTTAATGGAACTTAATTTCTATTTTAAGCCTCTCTTCTATTCAGCAGCAGAAAATTTAATCTTGCCAATTCAAGGTAAATTTAGTTGCATAAGAACATTCTTAGACATAGTTCCCTCCCCAGGGAGGGTTCATTTTTTCCATGTGGGGATGGTAAGACGTTCAGACATTGGTAAAAACAGATCATCTATTTGTGGTCATTGTTATCTTCTAGGATGGTATTCTCTGAGTTATAAATAGTTATAATAGGTCTTTTCCCAGTCCCTGGCTGCATGGTCCATACTACATGGTCGGCCACGCTGTCCTAGAATCCTGCACATCCACCAGTGTGTGCGATCTACCAGTAGTGACGGCTGTCTTTCTCTCACTAATCTCTGCCCCATTGTTGATTGCACAAGGAATGTTGGGTTGCCCTCCTGCACCTCTCTGCCATTCCTTCACCCCGCCCCTGCATTCTTTGTGTACAGCTCCCATTCCATTGTAGTATAAGGAATATCAGAGAGATTACAGACGCCAGTGTCTCCAGATAGGAGAGTCAGAATACACATCTCCACCCCCTGGGAACCCTAATCCTATCAGAGTTCAGCCCACAGAGAGGACACAGGGCAACTCCAAGATCCATTAGCTTCCTCCAGCTTTCTCTCTTCCCCCTCACCCATCATTTTCACTTAGAATGGGATGAGAAAAGGGCTCTTGCTTCATGTAGTTTGCATTCTTTCTCATTTATTGCTTATGGCCTGCACAACAGAGCCTGCTTCCTTCAGAACTTAGACTCAGAACTCAGAAACACCCCCTCTCTTTCAGAACACTTTTAGCTATTGCAAATTAAAGCCGTGCCTGTCAAGACTGCAGTCTCTGCACTAAGCTTGAGAGACTTCTTAGAAATTTAAAAAATTTGAAGGAAATAATATATTTACAAAATTTTAAACTACTTAAAAAATACTTTCCATAAACTCTTCATCTACCCATTTATACAAACATAAGTCCTAAAGGCAATGACTGAGTGCTTTGTGCTACAACCACTAACAAAGCCAGGTCCCAGGCTTTAAGCAGCTCCAAGTCAAGCCTATCAGGGACCTTAAAGACATTCTGCTGAGAAAAGTAGAGCTAGGTAGGAAAAATATATGGGACACTTCTCTACCAGAGATTAAAATAGAGTTCATCTTGTAGTTTCCTGCTCTAGGGAGAGGTGCACAATAATTTGATCACGCAAGGAATATAAATTGCTCTGAGTCACTAATGGTAGCTTCTTGCCATCCCCACCTCCAGCTTCCGGGGGAGTGGGAGTACCCAAGGCTCTAGAAGGTACTTAGGGAACCTGCTTTCAGGAGATACAGAGGAATTAAATTCAGCCTTTTGAATATTCAAAGTTCTAAAATATGAAATGGCAGTCCTGGGGACAGAGTTGGCACACACATGTGTTTCGTTGGCCTTGAAATAATTTGAAACAGTGCCAGTGCTTAATATTGGGAAATACAAAAGAAATTTAAAATGTGTGCTTTTCATGAAAATTCCAAAGATCTGGCGGAATGGGACCCCCATTTGGCTGGAGCTGTGGGAAGGCAGCCTCTCTTCGTCAAGTTCTGCACTCAAGTTCGGCCACCATTCCTCTCCCCTTCCTGTCCCTACCTGTCTACTTCACACGCTGACTTTTCCTGCCGCCCTTTCTCCTTCTGAGGTTGTGACCCCTGATGATCCCAGAAAAGGGACCCCAGAAAGTTGAAAGAAGGAGGGTGGGTAGAATAAGTTGAGATATGCAGTGACTGAGACTGAATCATGGAAGATACAGAATAGCTGCCACTTCTGCCTTCAGGCCAGAGCAAGAGGGGCCCTCACCCCCGGGCCTCTGTCTGAGTTGCAGGTGGGTTTATCCGCTCCTGTGTCTCAGTTCCAGGCTTGCACCCCACCCCACCCCCCCGCCAGGACAACCTCTGCCCCCAGCGTGCCCCACCTGGCTTCTGCCAGGACAGCTGTTCTCAGGCCCTTGAGTTGTACTGAAGCACAAACTGCAACCATACACTGAGGTTCCCAACGCTCTTAGAAGGGAACAAATGGGAACGAATCTCCAGTAAATCATAACCAGCCCAGTCACGACCCCAGAATGATCCTACAGGTACAAGTCCTTGAGCAACTTGAAGCACCTGGTCAGCTCCATGTCTGTGTCTGCATGTGTGCCTACGTGCATATGTGCACACATGGACAAACAAGAGAGGGTGGGTGTGAGTTGGGAAAGCACCCCAGATAGGAGAAAGGGGATAGGGCCAATGTGTGTCCAGGTCCAGACTTGGGGTGCCCTACCCAGAGGGATATGCCAGCCCCGGTCATCCCAGGGGAAATGGGGATCCCAGGGGATGACTGCAGGTCATCCTGCAGTTTGGGAAACTGAGCAGGGAGGGGCTCTGCTTGCCCATGTTTATGGGCTATACTGTCTCTGACTGACATTTATCCACCTGCCTCAGTTTCGGGGAATGTCATGGCGGCCTCCTTCGGTCTATCACTTCAACTCCACAATTTCTTACTACTTTGATTCCTCTAAATAGACTATCCATTCAGCCATTCAGCCAAAAAAAAAAACTAAAACAAAACAGTTATTGAAGATGTACATCACATATTGTGCTAGAAACGTGTTGTGAAATCATGAAAAGACAGGCTGTGTCTCTGCCCTCAGCAGCCTCCAGTCTGGTATCCTGTTGAGTTGAGGTTCTTTAGAGCTTAAATGTTCTTTTTTAGATCATTGAATAAGAAGTAAAGGCAGTATAGTAGAAGGCCTCAAGAAGAACAAACAAGTACAGAGACCAATGCCTTCATTTATTTTAATCTCATGAATACTTGAAAATTTAGGTTTTACTATTATTTCTTGAAGGAATACCACTTCAATCCAATTAATTTGTATAATATATTTTGATATAAATATGTGCCACATTATGAATTATGTCTTATGGATTGACAATTGACAATAAAAGTTGGGGGCTGGCTACAATTACAATGGTGACTTTGGTACACATTAATTGAAGGACTAGCGGCTCAGAAAACCCAGAGCTTTTGGTTTAGTTTATTAAATTTGCTTATTCAAGCCCACCGGAAAAGGTCTTACCTAAAATTGGCACTCAGTTAGGACTTGAGAAACTAATACACCTGAGAATACATAAAATGAGCAGTTTAATAAGTTTAGCTTGACCTCCTTAACACTCACCATCTGCTTCATGTACCCCCAAACTCTACCAAGACTAAGGTAATTTTGAACCTTTTGAGTATTTTCCAATATGTTTTTGGAGAAATTTTTAATATCTCCAAAATGGAGCTTAATATTTTAACTGGCCACAAATGACAGAAGAAACATTCATCTCTTGACTATTGCCTTGCAAAAGAATCTAAAATCAACAGTTTCCTATACTTTAAACTATGATATTAATTCTGATTCAAAAGCAATGATATTATCATAACCTTTCAAGAAAATGAAATGTAAATCAGAATAATAACTTATTTTAGATTTTCAGAAGAGTGTTACGGGTCAGAAGGAGAGTCTCAATTTTGCAAATGAATTGTGCGCTATTAGAATTCATATTCAAGGAATACAGTAAGTTTGTTGGCAAATGGTAAGGATATGCACAATGTCCCCAGACTTCCAGATGCCTTGTATAGAAAAGAGGTGGTGATGCTCTCTTCAAACCAATTAAAAACCCCATCCCTACTCTACCATTAGCAACAGACAAACACAAAGACATTGCTACCAATCAGGATGTCCTTCCTTATCCTCCACTAGGTAAACTAATCAACAGTTCATTCCTCCCCAAAGACTTGTATCAAGACTAGCACTACCCTAAGTATGAAGATTTAAACATAAATGAAGATACGCTTCTTTCTTTCTGAGAGCTCATGGTCTAGTTTTCACAGAAAGAGGGAGGAATGACAGATAACATTTATTGAGTAACTGAAATTATCCTGCCACTGTATATATTCTTTCATCTAAATAAACACCCTATGAAGTAAATATAAATCAAAATTGGAATTGCTCTTACCACCACCCCGTGTCGCAAGAATCACAATTCATATTTTCGATGTCAACAATGGCATCTTCGTTCTAGAAAACCTTTTATCTTTTGCCTCTTTTATCTTTTGGCTCTTTTATCTTTTGACTATTTTCATGTTCAGAATCCTTGTAGAAGTCTAAGGATCCAGAAGTTTGGCCTCTGCTGTGGTCAATTTATATGTTCAGAAACGTAAACAACTAACACAACTTTTATATATATATAATGTGTAAAGTGTTTTGATTTCTTGTTCTTATTTAGTTTTCATGGTAAATACATCTTGTAGGCCTGGGAATTCTGCATTTTGAAGTATTCAATAATTACATAAAAACTAGACACTGTATAACTGTATCAATCTATTAATATCTCCATTAGAAATATTTGGAAAAGAAAGTATCCATATCTTCAGTAAATTATAGGAAGTATCAGTAACAAGGAACCTGTGTGATTGAATGCTGTTATTATAGTCATTATATATTAACTTTTATTTTTTATTACAGTTGTTTTGGCTACTATTTGTTTTTCCCAGTGGTTCAGCAATATCAGTGAAATAGTGAACTACAATATACTATAGTGAGAATTAATAGTATTTGAAATAAAATGTCCCTAGTTAAATTATTTGATTCCTGCTAGACCATCAAATCAAGGCTGGCAAATAGCTGTTCTATCATGTGCTAACTCAAAGTGATTTGAGGACTCTGAGGTCATTGCCAGCCTTAGAGACAAAGGTGCATTGCTAGATTAGTAATGTGTGTCATGGAAAGGGTTAGGTGAGTGGTGGAATTCATACTACATATTTGCCCTCTGCGATCTAGATTACTAGTTAAATAAATCCCACAAATTTTCTTTCCTAATGCAAAGTCAGTTTATCTATTAAGGCAGAACAAACCGATTAACACATCTCTCTGCCAGTTGCCAAAATCAAAATTCATTTTCTTATCACGAAGAGTAGAAAAGAGAATCTGTGCGATGGGAGATTTCAATGATAAAAATTATTTTAATAAATGTGCTCTATATTTCAAAGTCACATCCTAAATTCCTGATTGAAGATCTAAGAAATAAAGAATAGCAATAGCTCTACATTTTCAGCATGTTCTCCTTGTCTTTTTTTTATCAGACTTCGCTAAAATCAGGGAGGAGAAAACTGTTCATATTTTAAGAATCAGCAGAATCATAAACCATTTCTCCTGACCTAACATCTTTATAATAAAAAATCCAGTATAATAAATTCATTGCTAGGTTGTATTTTTATTACTACAATCTCCCCCATGAGTTCTCAGTTAAAAATATTCTGGGGGAGGCAGAAAAATGTCATTTGTGTCAGAACATAATTCTCTACCTGCTGAAAAAAAGACATACAATTGTGATAGTTGCCTATTATTTTTTAAAGATTGATATATAAGCTTACATATTTATGGCAAATTAACAAAATAGATGGGAGTATATTATACTATCAAGCTATTGTTACAGAAGTAACCAACATAAATTGTGAGGTGTCTAATATCCATCCCAAGCTTCCATAAGGAAAAAAAAAAAAAAGCCCAAATCTCTAAAACAAAGATTAAAAAAAAAAGAAGAAAAATGGTACTGAATTCATAATCTTGCTATCTATTCATGAAAGATTATCATATTTTTCTTTTTTATTATGAAATATGACTGTATTGACTCAATTCTGGAATCTATTAATTTGTATTGTGCTACTTTGAAAATTTGGATACATATATTCTGAGTTTAAAAATTTGCTGTATAACTATGTTAATTGTATCTAAACTACCCCAGGCTAGAGCGAGGCCCCTTTGGAAGTTATCTAATGGCAGCTTCTCACGCAGGCATTTAAATCAGATACAAGTCATCTGGTGCCTATATTGGTACCCAGATTTGCCTTACTAAATTCAAATGTGCTTGTATATTTACTACAGGCTAAGGCAATAATCCAAGATGAAAAAACGCTATCTCAACTCTGGGCTTAAGCAGGCAACTCATCAAGGGTAAAAGTGACTTACTCCCTTCATTCTAAAGATTCTCAGATCCTATTTCTGGAATTACTCTTGTGTTGACATTTCTTCTCCATCTCCACCAACACTGCCTCATTCCAGAACTTCACCGTTTTCCGCCCATACATAATCCCCTTGATTCCAATGGCTCTTAACGTCACATCACTCTCCATAGCACCAACAGAATCATCTTTGAGGGGAAAAATACCCAACAACTACAGCATTATTTACTACTTTAAAGGAGTGGTATCAATGTTGCTTCAAAATCTTGCTTCAGTGAACCTCTCCAGTGTTCTTTTTCTTTATTGAAACCTCCGATTGCAACTTTACTGGACTTTCAATATTCCCTGGATGCCTGGCACCCTTTCATGACACTATGTCTTATGCAGCTTTATCTTCTGCCATCTTCTCCTTAGTGTCTTAACGTATTCTCATCATCTGTCTTTGTTACCTTTTTTTCCATGAGTCAATATTTTGCCTTCTCTTTTGGTCTCTGTTAGGAAAAACTGTGAAAGACTTGAAAATGAGCAACAAAAGATTTCTGGGTAGACTTTCAGTGTAATGTTGGCATTTTCTAGCTGGCCCTTTGGAGATATATCATAGTAGGGCGACTTTGAGAGTCTTTAACTAGATTATTTTATACCTCTGTAAACTGTAGAACATTTATAGTAATGCAAATGATTACTGTCCATAGAAATACAAATAAACTTTGTTCAGTAAAGACACAATTGATTTCTGCCTTGTAGAAGAGATGATTTCAAACATGACATTATATTGTCCTACAGGGTATTAAACCATTTTTCCCTATTAGGATATTCATTTCAGCATTGTTGATGAGATAGACAGATACATTTGGATTCTCCTTTAAACCAGTTTTAAAATCGTCCTGGTTCTGTCATTAATAAACTAAATAGGGCTTCCCTGGTGGCGCAGTGGTTGAGAATCTGCCTGCCAATGCAGGGGACACGGGTTCGAGCCCTGGTCTGGGAAGATCCCACATGCCGCGGAGCAACTAGGTCCGTGAGCCACAATTACTGAGCCTGCGCGTCTGGAGTCTGTGCTCCGCAACAAGAGAGGCCGCGATAATGAGAGGCCCGCGCACCGCGATGAAGATTGGCCCCCACTTGCCGCAACTAGAGAAAGCCCTCGCACAGAAACGAAGACCCAACACAGCCATAAATTAAATAAATAAATTAATTAATTAAAAAAAAAAAAAAAAAACTAAATAAAACACCTTATATCTGTATGAGAGTCACAGATGTACATTTTTTAAAAACTATATTTGAACAGTTTTGAAGGGCCCACAGACATATGCAACAGATTCACCTGAAAAGGCCAGGCTGTAGGAGAAGTGTGCCTAATGGACTGTTTAGTTCCAGTACATATTTTCTTGGCTCCCTGCAGACATCACAAGTGGCAATAAAATTTAAACTTTGCTGACACTCTGTTTCATTATGTTGCCCCTCTCTACCAATCGTGTGTGTCGGGGGGGGGGCAGGCATGCCTGTGTATACAGTACAATAATTTATTCCATATTGGTGACAACAGTGATTAGAAAATTGATGTTATGGTGTGACTTTTTGATAATCTCTGTCAGATGGATGATGGAAATATATTCTCTGATGAATGAGAAAAGACAGGGAATCTGGTGTGAAAGTCTTTTCTGTTTGTGTTTATTTTTTGTCTATTTTTGTGCTTAAATCAATTAAGAAATTTCTGTCAACTGATAATGAGAACAACTCTTAAAGATCTGAATCAGTTAATGGGTTTTTGTGTTTCTGTGTTTACTTTGGACCTTTGCCCAAAATTATAAAACTGAAGCTATATGCTTTCTATGTGTCTAGTATCCATGTGTCTGTGCGCCTCTAATTGAGAAAGGCCTTGACCTCTCTACGTGACTATGTAATGTTTCCCAATTTCTGGATGGATTTAATAAATTAGACTGTGATGTCTCTTAAATTAAAAGAGGTCTCTTTGGTTGGTTGTCTAGCTGACATTCTGGGCTTATGGATTCAGGCCTGTGCCTCTGAGTACCTTTGACAAGGCTATTTTACAACTCTTTAAGTAGTTAAAAACTGATAGTAATACAAATTATTCTTGTCCAGTGAAATGTAAATGAGTTTTCCCAGTAAAGATACAATTGATGTCTGCCCAATAGAAAGATATATTCCAAACACTGTGTTTTATTTCTCTAGTTTTGCTTCTGTAAACCGTCATTCCAACATTCTTGAATGTGTCTGCGTATTTACCTACATCAACATCTACATCTACATCTATTGTTCAAATTTTCCTTTCCACCTGCTTTAACATCTTACGGACACTCATTAATTAATGGACTAAATAAAATCTTTGACATCTGTTCATTTTATATTTGAATAGGGTAATGGTTTCAAATTTTTAAAAGCTGTGCATTACCAGCTCCCTCTGCACTTTGTTCATACTTATGCATTACAGAATAATTTCACTCTTCCTCCCCACTAAACTAGAAGCGTCTTAAAGGGAAAAACTATATACTCACAGAGCCTAACAAAATATCTCTTTTATAGTAGGTAGTAGGTACTAAAAATATATAGTTTTTATTATGACAAAAAAACTATAAGGCCTGCTAAGGAATTTGGTGAAGAAAAGCATGTAAGATGATAAGAGGATGACTAAAATTTTATAACACCTATTACATTTTATTCATCAGTTGACTCTAAGTAGTAGGAGTTAGTATTTGTCAATTTTGTTAAACAGAATTTATACAAAAATGACCAATTGAAACGTTAAATACCTGAAAACATTTCCACTGCTCTCCCACCAACAAATTTCATTATGGAGAATCTGAAAAGGTGATATCTTTTTTATCATAAAAATTATAATACTATATAAACATAATTCTCTAAGTGAAATACAAATTTTCTCACTCTTAAGGTCTGACTTCACTTAGTCAATTAATTTTAATTAGTTATATTTTTTAAAGTCTGAAAAGTAATAGTTGAAATTACAAATTTGCTTTCTACCTTATGTCCTGAATTCATTTGAATTTACATTTTGATTTTTAACCTTCTAAAGTCACTTTGCTAACAAATACTTTGCACTGATTATTTTTTATTTCTCAGAAACATACAGAGACCCACAATTCTAAGTTTCTGATAAAATTGTATTTCTATATACTTGTTATTTCTCTTAAACGTTACTTTTTATTACAGGTAGAGATTATCTTACCAAAGCGATTAGAAAATTTTTTGAATTTTTATTTTGATGTTCTTGTAATTGAGCAGTTCCATAGTGTTCTTTTGTATTCAACATACAAATAAGCTGCTTTCTGAGAGAAAAGTAAATGAACCAATTTTTTAAATTAAATTTTTATCTCTATTAAAAAACCTTCCAAAATTATAGAAAATATGCACAAAATTGGAAAAACATCGTATGTATGATGCAACAATTCTGTGGTATATCTAACTCATGCAATTGATGAATAATTAACTATAAATTCTTATAGATGTTGAGGTATTTTACATATTAAACATTTTATTTGAACATCCTGTTATTTTCATTTGGAATAACTCTTGGAAAAGCCCTAGAGTATTTTCATAGTGTTACATTTGTTTTATGTTATGTACCTATCCTGTTGCTCAAAATTGAATGTTTCCTATGAGTTTTGGGTCAATTAGGGACAAAAATTCCCCTGGTAACAAATTCTTTCAGTTAAGAGAAAAAGACTGAGAAAACTGCTTATCTACATAAAGCCTCATTTATTCCTTAGTGTTAAAAGTCCATTACGAAAAAAACACTAAATTCAACTCATAATGATAAAGTTTTACCTAAGAACATCTTAGCAAATCAATATTTTAAATGATTAAGCATAATCCAGTTCTGGCAATTTTAAGCATGATAATTGAACTTTCTAAATATTTATAGATACTAAGAAGAAAACCATTCCAGCTGCAGATTTCTGGGGGGAAAAAGTCCATATATTTTCAAAGTAGAAAGAAAGTCAGGTAGGTCATTCAGCAGATCAAAGATTTTTAAATCATCTCTTTTGGGGACTTCTGATAAATTTTTCTTATTGGACAGAATATAAATTTTAAAGTAAGGTGGTAATTCATTGCAATAACGAAACAAAGAGAAAGTAAGTTGTACTCCTTTTGTGAGAATATACAAAATGATCAGAATTCCAAAAATCAGAATGGTATTACAGAATCTCATTTTCTGTAGATGTCAATTTCTGAAAAAATAAAATAGACACTGAAAATTAATGGAATTTAATATTTAAATGAGATGATAAAATGTTTGTATGCACTTACAGCTTCACACGTAATAAAATTCACTCTATTTTTGTCATAATCTTTTTAAATAATAAGAAAAAAATCTTAAATATTTACCCATGAAGTTACCAATTCCAGTGCCCTTTATTCTTGGTGTAGATCTGTATTTCCATTTGGTATCATCTTCCTCTCTTTGTGCTGCTCTCTCCTCTCTGGCATCTTCCCTGCAAATTCTCGCTGCTTTGGCCTCCTCATGGCCTCTTCTCTTCCAATCAGGGAGCCCAGACAGCTCTGCTTAGGTTGCCCCTCCTTGCACTGCAGCCTGGAAACTCTCCAAAGGCAGGAAGCTAGGGCAGTCACAAGATTCACCTCTTTCTTATCTTTCGGAGATCACTCTCCTTTGTTATCTGATGTCAAATGCCTTGCAAATCATTAGAAAATCGTTACTCCATATATTGGTATCTGGTTTTTGTTTGTTTTTTTCAGTTATTTCAGGTGGGAGGGTAAATTTAGTGCCTGTTGCTGTGTCTTGGTAGGAAGAAGAAATCCTTGTCAGCAACTTTTTAAAAATCCACTTTCACTACTTCTGAGTCTAATGACATTTTACATATTCTAACACTTGGGAAACACCAGGGTTGGCAAAAATAGGGGATAATTATTTATTAGATTGTGGTCTATGAACTCTAGCCTTCAGTGTATCTTAGTTGGGTTCTGCAATAGCAGACGCTGTGATAAGGCTTCAGGTGAAAGTGATTTATTAGAATGCGTCCCCAGGCAAACCTGGTGGGAACATTGGAGAAGTAAAGAGGTCAGTCAAGGTTGTAACATCAAGCAAAGTACTCAAAGAGTAACTTGGGCTCAAGCCTAAAAGAGAACCATGGAGAAAACATAGTTCATACTTCAGAATTAAGGGATGGAGTGATACAGTGCTATTTACACCCCTCACCTGTCCATCCATCATTGGCAAAGGGTTGCCCAGGTGGGAAGTATATTCTTAATCTCTTGGGGGGCTCCTTACCGAGAGGCAAAGTTTGTTCTGACAGCCTGATGGTAGAACAGGCACTGACGTTGGGATTAATAGCAAACTGGTGCGCAAAAATAATGACAGTATCTGAGAGATGTGAGCAGAACAATAACAGCATCCGGTACCCAGTGCTTATGGAAACTTAACGCACAGGAGACTCACTCAGGGATTTCATTAAAATGCAAGTGCTAGTTTAGTGGGCCTGGCAGGACTCCTAGGTGATGCTGGCGCTCTTGGTCCACCAACATACTCCTCGACTCCTGGTAAGTCTTAAAGGACTGGGGGGATGGTTTTTATTTTCTCACCTTTCCTTGCCCTCACTTCATCGTTTTTAACACTTTGGAGTTACTGAGTATCCTTCACGTCAGGTTACAGTAACTTGATAAACACTGCTGTTATACCAACATTAAAGAGGAAGCAAAAAGGTAGATCAGTGGCTGTAAAGTTTTTGACCAAGACCCGCAGTATAAATATACATTCTGATCCAGCACACTCATGTGTTTATTTAAACATATATGACCTGAACAAATGTGTCATCAACTATAATTGTGGATGCATTTTGCGTCTTTCTAATCTATTATTCTCTTCACTCTGTTTCATAAACAAAAATGTCATTTCCTAGCACACTACTAGGTCTCAACCCACAATTTAAAACAAACGTGATCCCAATGATAATGGAAACTGAATTGAGATTCTTATAGGTCATATTTTTGGTTCCATTTATGAAAAATTGTGTTCACTGATTTATGGTCTGCTTGAAACTCCTGAGTGCTTTGAGGAAGATGAGGATTCGGGAGATCCTTCAAGCCTATATTTGTCAAATATTTTCTCTATGTTCATTTGGGGTGGAAGCTGAGTGCTACCTGAAAGAAGGATGGAGTAGGGAGGGAGCTGTGTTCTAGCGGGTTTCCTGCACTGAGCACAAGGATATCTCTGCAGAACTGGACTGACATTCCTTAGATGGCGAACTAGGTACCGCCTAGCATCACCCACACACGCAAGGAGGGGTCCCATTACCTCAGCCTCAGCCCGAGTGGCTTACCTAAGTATTTCTTCCTAGTCTCTTTGAGAGAAGTTCCGGTAAATATCTTCTTCTCCATCTTGTCACGGTCCAGCTGACATTTCTGTGGCTTTTACAACCTGATAGTTGACCCACCGTGTAGCTGTGCCACACTTCAATTAACTTCTAAATTCATTCACATAACATGATCATATGAAGCACATATTAAGCACAGGCCACGTACTGAATGTTAGTGGTTCGCAAGACAGATCTATTCCTGCCCTTAGCTGCTTGCCACCTAGTAAGGATGATACATAAAACATGAGAAAACTGATGTTAGGGTCAATACGATGCCATAAGAGCATAAAACAGAAGTATCTAAAACAGAGGTTGGCTAACTTTTTCTGTAAACGGCTGGGTAGTAAATATTTAACACTTTGTAGGCCATATGGTCCCCGTCTCAACTGCTCAACCCTGTGAAAGCAGCCACAGACAGTATGTAACAGAGAGTGTCTGTGTTCAAATAAAACCATATTTACAAACACAGGCAGCAGGACAGATTTGGCCTTTTGGACCATAATTTGTGCAACCCTGATCTAAAGGGATCTAGGGAGAGTCAGAGGAGATTTCCTAGAGGAACTCAGTGTTAAAACTGATTCCCAAACATGGGGATGAGTAATCCAATAAAGAGAAGGGAGGCCCTGAAGAAATGGGCCTAGAAGTGAAGGACAGATCATGTTGAAAGACCGGAAAGATGTTCAATGTGGCTGTAGCTTAGATTTTTTTTTTTTTAACTTAGGAGTTTTTTTATTTTAGAGCAGTTTTAGGTTCACAGCAAAACTGAAAGTACAGGGATTTCCCATATATCCCTTGCCTTCACACATGCATTGACATTCGACAATTGAAGAATCTACACCAACACATCATAATCACCCAAAGTCCATAGTTTACACTATGGTTCACTCCTAATTATGTATATTCTGTGGGTTTGGACAAATGTTTAATGACATGTATCCATCATTTATGGTTTCATACAGAGTATTTTTACTGCCCTAAAGTCCTCTATGCTCTGCCTATTCATTTTTTTCCCCGTCACGATCCAGGGCAACCAACCACTGATCTTTTTACTGTCTCCATAGTTTTGCCTTTTCCAGAATGTCATATAGTTGGACATATACAGTGTCATATACAGTGTATAGCTTTTCATATTGGTTTCTTTCCCTTAGTAATATGTATTTAAGTTTCCTCTATGTCTTTTCGTGGCTTGATAGCTCATTTCTATTTAGCACTGAATAATTGTGCTAAATAGAATAATAATAACCAGTCCATTGTCTGGTTGTGCCACAGTTTATTTATCATTTACCTACTGAAGGACAGCTTGATTGTTTCCAAGTTTTGGCAGTTATAAACAAAACTGCTATAAACATCTGTGTGCAGGTTTTTGTGTGGACTTAAGTTTTCAACTTTGGGTTGAAATAACAAGAAGTGTTATTGGGTAAATAACAAGAAGTGAGATTGCTGGATTATATACTAAGAGCATGTTAGTTTTGTTAGAAACTTCCAAACTGTCTTCCAAATTGACTGTACCATTTTGCATTCCCACCACTAATGAATGAGAGTTCCTGTTGCTCCGTATCCTCACCAGCATTTGACATTATTGGTGTTCTGGATTTTGGCTGTTTAAATAGGTCTATAGTGGTATTGTTGTTTTAGTTTGCACTTCCTTGATAATATATGGTGTGCAGCATCTTTTATATGCTTATTTGTATATTTTCTTTGGTGAGGTATCAGTTAAGATTGTTGGCCAATTTTTTAATTGGGTTGTTTGTTTTCTTATTGTTGAATTTTAACAGTTCTTTGTATATTTTAGATAACAGTCCTTTAGGAGATGTATTTTTTGCAAATATTTTCTGCCATTCTATGGTTTGTCTTCTCATTGTCTTGACATTGTCTTTCCCAGAGACAAAGTTTTTAATTTTAATGAAATCCAACTTATCAATTATTATTATTATTATGGACCATGACTTTGGCATTGTATCTAAAAAGTCATCACCATACCCAAGGACATTTAGATTTTCTCCTGTTTTATCTTCTAGAAATTTTATAGTTTTGTGTTTTATACTTAGGTCTTTGGTCCATTTTAAGTTAATTTTTATGAAGGGTCTGTGTCTAGATTCATTTTTTTTTTTTTTTTTTTGCATGTAGATGTCTGGTTGTTCCAGCACCATTTGTTCATTTGTTGAAAAGACTATCTTTACTCTCCATTGTATTGCCTTTGCTCCTTTGTCAAAGATCACTTGACTACATTTATGTGGGTCCATTTTCAGGGTCTCAGTTCAGGTTCCATTGATCTATTTGTCTATGTGGCTCAGAATTTTGGGGGTATGAGGAACATTTTTTTATTCACCTGCCCATCTACCATCTGAAACCTAGTTTCATGTTTAGGCAATTTCCCCACTTTATGAGCCTTGGTAGGAAGCAAAACTTCCTTCCCTAAATGGGCTGAAAATGGTAGATGCTTGCATCTTCAGTCTTTCTTCTAGCTAAGGGATAGGTATGTGGCCTAATCTCCACCAGCCAGATACACCCATACAAGACTTCAACTCATAAGCCAGTGATGAAAGAGAGAAGGAGAGGAATCAGTCTCTCCCTCAATCTCTTTCCCTCTCTCTGTCTCCGACTGTCTTTTGCACATGCATCCAGTGTGGACTTAGTAGTGGTTGCAGTTTTGAGATATTGAGGCTTAAGTGGCACCAGAACAGTTCAAGATCTGGTGCTTGTTGGTGGTGGCAGGAATTTGTATGTCAGGCCAATCCTGCAATGAGATTATGGGCATTATTCCTCAAAACTTAGCTTTGTGCTCAGTTCTCCAATTCACTAACAATCTAGGAGATACTCTGTGTCCTTTTAATAAACTCCTCTTCTATGACTTCAGCTACAGTCAGCTTTTGTTGTTTGCAACTAGGAAATCTGACTTATCAAGGGAGACTGGAACAGAGAGATAACTAGGGGCCAGCTCTGGAGGACTCCTTAAACCATGTTAACATGTTTTGAAATTATTATTAATGTTGTGAGAAGTCTTTGAAAGATATCAAGGAAGAGACTGATATAAGCAGAGTCGCAATTTAGAAAGATCACCCTGTAAGCTCCCATATGACAGGGATTTTTTTCTGGCTTACTGATCTCTGCTCAGTGTTTAAACTAGTATCTAATACACAGTAGGTAATGAAAAAAGGTTTTGAATGAATGATGGAGCTTTTCATGAATGAATTGGAGGCAGGGGTTCAAGTTTGAACAGGGTTGTGTAAATCAGTGACAGTGGTGACCTAGACTAAGTTAGTGCCCTTGAGGATTCAGTGAAAAACATGGATTCAGAAGATTGCTAGGTAGGAGGCAGATTCTGAATAATGTGCACAGAAATTACAGATCAATATTTCAAAATGCAAACAGGCTTTAACATTAAACTTACAATGGTGTCAATTTCAATAATTATTATAATATTAATGGAGAGGGAATGCAGGGAAGTATGTGTTACAAAGATTTTCTCTATTCCCCACTCAAGAGCACTGGTTCCATAGGTATAGCCATGGCAGGGTATGATGCATGGATTGAATATAAGCAACTTCCAATGGCAAGAAAGTGAACAAACCAACAGTGTAAATAATCATTTAGTACTGAAGAGATAAACATAATATCAAATACAGTTGCTTCAGCTGTTTAAGTATCCTATCGTTTCCTGCGATATTTGGGTTATCCAAGCTGTCACTTTTTTAATAAACCTAACAGTGGATTCAGTTAAGTAGATAAGGAGGATTTAAAAGATAAAACCCAGCTTGGCGTTCAACACTCCTTTCTCCTAAGCCCTTGGAGACGATTTAATAAGAAGGAGACAAGAATATTAATATTTCTGAATTTTTGTTTGGTTGGATGACCTTGGTAAAAGCAAGTAGGCATATTTAGAAATTAGTTTAATTGACTGTTATTACCATTCTGCTTTTTCACTGAAATAATTCACTGCACATTCAAGTTGATTCACTAATAGAGCAGGTAGATAAGTTAGGCAGGGCAAAAATCACCACTATATTTCAGTGATTTCCCCCAAAGCCTGCTGGCAAATTGCATAGGTTAACATGAAATTTCACTTCATGTTCTCAAAACAATACTCAATAATATAGAAAATCAGGTTATTAGCAAACTACTAGCATGATACTTTTTCTGCAATAGTACGCAGCATTGGTATTCTGAAAAAAATCCCTATCCCTTTAGAAACCAACTAAACTACTTTGATAAAATTAAGTCAGTAATATTCTGGGATACAATGGGAAATGCATGTTGTCTAGTTTACTATGTCCAGTGGAAACATTTAATTGTGAATGAGGCGTGGATTCTTAACCTTTCTTGCTAGCCAATAAATTTGATCAACTCTTTAACATCTTCTTGCTGCATTTCAATTTTTGGGAAAAAAAATCGAACGATAAACTAGCTTATATATTCTTACCAGTCAACAACCTCTGGCCTAATGTAAGTATTGAGCAGGCAGGACTTCTGGGGTCTAATTTGATGGCTCCAGAAAACTGACTTCAACCCTCTCCCCAACCATACAGGCAAGTACACTGAGAATATCTTTAAGAGGAATTCTTGGCCTTAACAGTGATGCTAAATTAACACGTTTATCAGCCGATTTATATGGAGACCAGCCTATGAGGGAAAGGGGATAGGAAAAGAGACAGTTCTGCTATGGGAAGGAAATGGAGCCCCAGAAGGATAGAGAAGTACGCAGACTCTCTCACGGCCTGATTTCATCAGCCTTGTTTCCACAGACTCTGTCAGGCTCACTGTGATTTATTTAATGAAGGTCAGTGAGAGAACACACTCAATGCTTTAACTTGAGAAATAAAGCAGGAAATCTGTGAGTACCACTATCATAAAACAACAAGCTGAAAAGGGAAAATTTCACACGGCCAATAATTTTGTCGACATGCCACCAACTAATAAGGTTTGTTTTTTTCTGAAATGATGGATTGTTTGTGCCTCAGCCACAATAAATGCAAAGCACTGACATCATTAACGTACTTTCGTCCCTGCCCCTAGCACAGTGCTTTACAATGGAAAGTGCAGAATAAACATTGCTGAATGAATGAAGAATTTTGTACGTGGCCTTCCCATTTTCATGGTCCTCAAATTCATAGTCCCTAACCTAAGCTCTGGCCTCATCCTGTCTACAAACCTTGTGAGTTTTCTCCATCTCCTTGTCTTGTTTATTTCTCAATGACTAGTCCAAACCTGCCCCATTCTCAAGACCTGACCCTACCCAAAAACCTCTCACCATATAATCTCTTTTCAAGTTAATTCCCATTACGTACAAATTTACTCCTCTCCCCCTTTAATTCTTTTCCTCTAGGCCAAGAAGACAGGTGTTCCCTCCTTGTTCAAGTCAATCCATCCCCATCTTATACTGGGCTATACCGTCTTCCTCACATTCTTACATATCTCCAATCCGTTTTCTTAACCATTTCTTTCTTCTTAGCCTGCGAAGAAGTTCTCTCCCACAAAAGAATAAATCCCCCTTTACCCTATATGCTCTTCTCAACTCACTGTGTTTTCCATCCCTCCTTTTCCCAAGGACCACTTCATCCACACTCAGGATTTCATCTACCTGTTTAAGGCTGAAGAGCTCTAATTTTAACTTTTCAGGTCAGAATGTTCCCTTAAAGATTTTATGTCCAATTGTCTGCTTGTCACAACACCCATGATTTCATTCATTCATTCATTCATAAGTATTTGTTGCATACATACTTTGTGCCAAGAATGGCTTAATAATAGGAATGGAAGTCGTGTGAAAATAGATAAAGTCCCTACCCTCATGAAGCTTTACAGATGAACAATCCTGTAATGAAATAATCACAGAAATAAATGACAGATGTGACAAGTGCAGTGAAAACGAGAAAAGTACACCTCATATGGAGCGTCCCACACTGCTGTTTGCCTCTTGTTCAGTGTCATTTTTCACTTGGTGCTCTCACAATCCTTCTAAGTTTCTCACTAAGATGCATAGGTGTTGACCTTGATCTACCCTGTAATCTTGATGTCAACCCATCTTAAAGTTCTGCTTTTTTTTTTTTTTTTTTACAGCCTATAATGTTTTCCTGCTTTACCTCAACAGCAGTTATACATCTCAGCCCCTCTGTCTTGCCTGTACCACCCTGATAGCAGTACAGTTTGTTGTCCTGTCTTCAGTCTTGTTTTGTTCTCAAATCCATCCTCATGTATTGTCAGAGGGACTTACATAAACCACAAACCTGACAATGTCATTCATTTGCTATTTTGGTCAGGATAATTAGCACTGGCTGCTATGACAAATGGCACTAGTACCGTAGAAGCTCAAAACAATGTGTGTATTTCTTGCTCATGTTGGATTCAGACCCAGGTCTGATGGATCTCCTTGATAGCTCTCCTCCAAAGGAAGTCTCAGTGATTCTGTTCTTTCCAATATGTCAGACTGCCATTCAAAACTGTATCTTTGAGGTCCTGTAGAAGTGAAAGAGAATCAGCTGAGGCTGTCAGGATGATTTTAGGGGCAGGTGTGGGCCACATTTCTGTTTATGTTACATTGACCAGAAGGTCAATATAGTCTCAAACTAACTGTATGAAAGACTGAGAAGTTTAGTCTTCTTGGGCACCAAAGGAAACAAAAAACACAGGAATGTAAGCATCTAGCTAATCTCTGCCTGACTTGCTTTCAGTCTTTAACTTCTCACAGTCGAAAAAGTTCTAGCCCCTGAATATGGTTATAAGACTCATGTGCCAACATCTCCATTCTCTTTGCCTCTCTTCTCTGTTTTTTAGACTTTTTCTCATTCTTGCCCTCTACCCCTCTTTTCTTTCTCTCTCCCTTAAAAAAAATTCAGTATCTGTATTTTCTTAGGTGGATATATTTTTCTAATGGTATTGCATGTTAAAATGAATTGCTTCTCACAATTTGTGTCTTAGGTATCAGAATCAACTACAGTTTGAAACTACATTTACAGAAATCCTTGCTAAAGGAAGGCTTTTCTTCTCTTTGTATGAATTACTGACTCAATGAAGTATTTTCTAGGTGAAAACTTAAGTCTCAATACCTCAGCTGCACCTAACAGTTCAGAAATCATGCTGAGAGAAAATTTACAGATGTCAAAACATGTCCTCTGTCTAAAAGGGCAATTTTTTCAAAGGTGTCAGGATGAGAAATATTTTCTAAATACCTAGTGGCCTCCTTCCTTAACCTTTTCACCAGAGAAAATACAAGACTGTCACCAGAGTTGATATCAGAGCCTGGATAGGATTTAGTCACCAGGGCCCAGCATCTGAGGGGCTAGCACAGAACTGACTGTGACCTAAGCTTTACACCTGAAGATTGTGATTAAAGCCAGTTTGCAAAGGCCTCACCTTCAAAATTATTTTTTCCATGAACCATCTGATTATCACCATTTTTCCATCACATTGTCTGGATTGAGGGTTGAATGCCTTCTAGCCTCTTGACAATTATACAAAATATACTAATAATATCTACCTCATAGGACTGTTGTAAGAAAAAAATTTCACATGACAATAATGCCTTAAACTGTTGGTTTTTATTACTATTAATATTACCTTGGCAAATCCATGGAAACATTTATAAACACTCAACACATAATAGATCATCAATAGCTCTTTTTATAATATTTCTTTATGGCTTTGAACATGGTCATATTTCAATTATTATCTATGAGAGATGTTTCTATTGGTTTCTTTGAGGGATATTATCTATGAGAAAAATAAAACCCAGTATAACATTGTCAGCAGAAGAAAGTGAATATCAATGTTGATACACACTTTGTTATAATGCCCATAATTTACTTATTAACACCTTGGTGTTAAACAGTGTTATATATGTGTGTATAAATTAGATCTCATTCTTGGTGGGTAATTAACCAATGAACTACCATAACTTGAGGTCCACACTCTAGAAGTTTCTAAATAAGTCTTTGGATATCCCAAATTTATGACAGAAGAATCATTAATTAGAATAAGGAATGTTAGGAATAATATTTATGTAAGAAATAACTGATGGTGATGATCTTTGGCTCCCTAGAAAGTATAAAGGGACTAGCTAGAAAGAGCTCAGTCTTAAGGTCAGGTGACAGCAGGCTTCCAAATTGGCATAAGGAGCTGGAATTCAAGAGCACAGGAGAAACTGTTCAACCCTGTGAACTGTGTCAAGCTGAATAATGGTCCTCCCAAAGATGTCCACATCCTAAGCCCCGGAACAGTTAACTGTGTTACCATATAAGGCAAGAGAAACTTTGCAGAGGTAATTAAGTTAAGGCTCTTGAGATGGGAAGATTATTCTGGATTATCCAGGTGAGCTGAGTATAATTACAACAGTTCTTATAAGAGGGAGGCAGGCAAGGTCAGGTTCAGAGGAGAAGGTGAGGTGGTGATAGAAGCAGAGCTTAGAATGTGCTTGGAAGCTGGAGGGAGGGGTCGCAAGCCAAGGCTTACTGACGGCCACTATAAGCTGAAAAAGGTAAGTACGTGGGTTCTCTCCTCCCAGACTGCTGATAGAAGGAACCTGTCCTATAGACACCTTGATTCTAGCTCTTGAAGACTTCTTATTTCAACCTTCTAGCCTCCAGCGCTGCAAGAGAATAAATTTGTGTTGTTTGAAGTCAGGAAATTTGTGGTAATCTGTTATAGCAGTAACAGGAAACTAATATATAAACTCTTCGCTGCTCTTTGAAGAAGGTGAGACGCTATATCTTTAATTGACCTCATCTGTACCCGTACCCAAATTGGCCTTAGTTGAGTGAAATCATCTGAACTTGATTTTTCACACAGTAAGCTGGGCACAACCAGCAGAGAGATAATGTAAAAAATTAAGGGGCTATCAGGAGCAGAATCACCCCATTTTTTCACACACTCTTGATTCAGAGAGTGTGCAGCTACTTGACTAGGAAAGGCCACATTTGAGGGCCATAAGTGCAGGATGAGTCCTGAAAACCAATGTTACATTGTTCACAATTTGCCTGGGTCATCTTCCTTGAACCAGAAAGCCTGTGTAAGAAACTTGTGTGTGAGTGTACATATGGGAAGGGTGAGGGGAGGGTGCTTTGTCCAAATATATCTAATTTTAATGCCTAGTATAACTATGGGGTGGGTTTTTCTTAACAGCCAGCAGATGACTGGAAAATGAAACAAGAGCCACAAAGCTTCTCATACTTTAAAAGAACAAGTTGTCCTGTGTCAAAACATCCTGCCTCATGCAGTAACTGTAAACCCCACAGAGATAAGGTGAAGATACTGGAAAATCTTTGTATCTAGACAGCTCCCTTTTGCTAGTTTCACTACAGGGAGCCTGTGTTCATCTTTGGAAACTAGTTTAGCTTTTGGCTTAAATAGCCTTGCTAGCTCTGAAACCTCTCTTAAGGCACTAGGAGGGTTTGTGAAGCTAATACAGATTGTTTGTGGAAGATGGGTAAGAAGTATGTTTAGTTGTGCTAGGAGCCCTCGTAAAGGAAAGCTAAGTCTTCATAGCTTTAAGGAAGCCTGGTGTAGGTATGTGATTCCAAGCGTTACATGAAGAATAGACCAGATTCCATTTCTTAGAGGGAGGTCATCTGGGTATCCTGACTGACCCTCTCACTGAGAACAACTAAAAATGCCTCATAAAAGTATAAAGAAATGCCATTTTAAATTAGCTAATGAGCTGGCAAATGAGTAAGAATTATTCAGAGGCCATAAACTGAGTGAAAGTGGGAAGACAGGAAAGCAGAGGACTGATGCTGGCTTTTGTCTTAAAGGCATTTGCTGAACCAGACACCTTGAACTTTGGACTTCTTTCCTTCCCAAAATAAGATAAGACAGATACACAGCCCAGAACCAGCCCAAGGTGAGTACCTTGTAAGACAATTCACACATAAATCTGGGACCACAAAGAGCTATACATATGTCATAAGGGTCAAGGAGAAATATTACCCCTCAAACATCATTTGAAAACATCAAATATTGAATTCAGGCATAGGATATAAAGTAAATATTTTAATATGTTAAAAGTGAAGGATAGATGGATATTCACTGTATTAGTCTTATAGCCTTTATGATATTTGAAAATTTTCAAACAAAAAGGGGGAAAAATCTAGGACTAGAAATAAACTTCCTTAATACAAAAAAGGATAAATATAAAAATGTACAGCAAATATGATACTTAATAGTGAAATGTTAAAAGCATGTGCCCAAGGCACTGGTGTCCAGTATCAACACTTCTATTTAAATATGTATGGAGATCCTAGCAGTAGGACACAAGAAAGAATAAAGGGGATAGGCCAGATAAAAAGAAGTAAAATCCTCATGGTTTAGACAATATTATTGTCTACAAAGATTAGTTAAATATGTAAAAATAATAATGAAAGTTTAATCTGCTAGATATGAAACCAATGTATGAAAATAAGTAGAATTCCTGCAATTTTGCAATAGTTTAGAAAACATATTTTTAAATGAAGGTACCAATTATAATAGCATCAAAAATACAAGGTGGCTAGAAATATATCTAACCAAATTTGAGCAAGAGACATTTTTAGAGAAAGTTGTAAAACTTAGTGGGAGGCCATTAAAGAAAACCTGTGTAAATAGACAGACATATAATATTTTTGGATTGGACTATTAACATTACAAAGATGTTGATTTACCCAAAATTCACCAAGTTCACTGCAAAACCAATAAAAATCTCAATAGACTTTTTTGTGGAACTGATTCCAAAATTAACATAGAAGAATATAAGGACAAGAATACCCACTCTGAAAAAAGAACAAAGTAGAGGGATTGTATAAGCAGATATCAAGAATGATCATATAGTTGTATTAATAAACTGAGCGTCTTGCAAAGGAATAGACCTATTGACTAGTGGAATTGTCAGTTTCGGAAACAGATTTACCCAGATAGTGAAACTTGATCTATGATTGAGCTGGTATTATAGAATGGGTATAAAAGATGAACTTTTCAATAAATGATTCCTTGACAAATGATCATATAAAAGGGAAAAATAAAATTAGACCTTACTTCACACCATAAATCAAAATTATAAAACTCCGTGAAAACAATATATTTATAACCTTTGGGTTAGCGCTTTTTAAAAAGTATATTTAAATTGACAACTTCTGTTCATCAAGGGATATAAAGAGTTTAGTGAAAGAAAAGTCACAATATGGCAAATGTGTGTGTAGTTCACGTAAATGACAAAATATCAGTGTCCAGAACAGATAAAAAAAAAAACTCCTACAAGCTAAAAAGGAAAAGAAAATGGAGTATCGGGTAAAAGGCTTAAACAATTCTTCACATAAGAGAAAAACCAAATGGTCAATAACAGGATCAATTTGTTTAATCTTATTAGTAGCTGGAGAAATGCAAATGAAAAATCACGATAAAATACCAACATATTTACCACAGTGGAAAAATTAAAAACATTGGATAATATTAAGCCTCGATGAGAATGTGGACCAGTGCACACATGCACAGGTGGTAGAATGGTATATGGGCAAAATCATTTTGGACAACAGTTTGACGCTGTCTAGTTAATTTGAGATGCACATATTTAGTGACAGAGCAATTTCATTCCTGTCTCAGAGAAGCTCTTGTCCTGGACACATGCACAAGTGTTTACTGCAGCACTGTTTGAGACAGCAAAATGCTGGAAACAACCCAAATATCCATTCACATTAGAATAGGTAAATAAATTGTGGCATATTCATCTGATGAAATGCTAGATCATTGAAAATGAATGAATTACAACTTGAAGCAAAAATTTAATTGATTCTCAGGTACATAATGCCACAGAAAAATACACTAAGTATTGATACGTTTATACTTATATGAAGCTCTAAGCCATGCATATTTAAGTAATGTATAGTTTTAGGGATACACACTATGCAGTGAAGTAAACGTGTGAAGGAGAGTAAATGTATAACATTACATTCCAAATAATGGTTACCCCTAGGGATGTGGTGACTAAGTCAGTTGCCTTGGAATACACAGGACTTCAAAGGTGATGGTAACTTTCTGTTAATTAAATTGGATCATGGGCACCCCAGTATTTGTGCTGTTTATTTGCCTTATGCATATTTAATAAAACTATTTTGTATCTGTTTAATATTTAGAAGAAAAAAACTACTGAGTTCAGTTAGAGGCATTTTGATACATCTACATACTTTCTGAGGGTTATTTTAAAAATTATTCACGGTATTGTCAAAATATGTACCGTATTAAAAAAAAAAGGCCAATGATTTTTTAAAGAGCACTTTTCTGAAAAACTTTCCCAAATATCTGCTTCTCTCAGTAGTTTTCTGTTATAGACACACCTAGACCATGTCTACTTAATTTCTACCAAATTTTGGAAAATTAATTCATTTATTGACTCAACCATCATTGAATTCTGGGCTGTACATCCTCATATACAGGGTACCCTTGCCAGGAGCACTTGCTTTGTATTCTCTGTATCCCTTCCTCTTTCCTTACATAACTACTTACTGCTCATCTGGCAGATCTCAATTACTTATTATGGGTTACTCCCTCTGGAAGCTTACTCTGACCCCACCTCATGCAGAAGGGACAATAATTGAATATGTAATATGTGAAGGGATAATGAATAAAACTAATACACTTCCTTCAAGGAGCCTGCAGTCTAGTAGATAGTGGTGAATACAAGTACATGGCATTGCCCTTCAGCATCACTGATAAAACAGGGTAGTTAAAAAAACAAGTAGAAAAGAAATGATAAAAAAAGAAATAATTATGTGATGTGATAGAGGTATTAGCTAAAGCTAAGGTGGTAATTGTATTGCAACATATAAATGTATCAAATCGATAGGCTATGCGCCATAAACTTGTATAATGTTATATGTAAATTATATCTCCACTATAAAAATAAAAATGAAGGGTGGGATTTGGTGATTGTTGTTGGTAATGAAAATATTATTAACTAAAATTAAGGACTTGGTCTCCTTAAAATAATGAGGTCTTTTTTTTTTTTTTTTAAAGGAACATATTTCTTAGCATAGGCTATTGGACATACCAATGAATACTACTGATACCCCAATCAGCATACTTAGCACCCAGATCTTGGTTTCTAATTAAGATTTCCTACTAAAAGAAACTCAGGCGTTTTGGATAAATGGCTGATTTACTGTGTGTTGCAAGAAATTCTTTTTTTTCAATATTTTTATTGAAGTATGGTTGATTTACAATGTGTTAATTTCTGCTGTACAGCAAAGTGATTCAGATATATATATATATATATATATATATATATATATATATATATATATATATATATATATATATATAAACTTCTCTGGGCTACACAGTAGGACCTTGTTGTTTATCCATTCTATATAAAAAGCTTACATCTGCTAACTCCAACCTCCCACTCCATCCCTCCCCCAACCCCCTCCCCCCTTGGCAATCACCAGTCTGTCCTCTACGTCCATGAGTCTGTTTCTGTTTCATAGATAGGTTCATTTGTGTCACATTTTAGATTCCACATATAAGTGATATCATATGGTATTTGTCTTTCTCTTTCTGACTTACCTCACTTAGTATGATAATGTCGTTTGCAGCAAATAGATGCAACTAGAAATTATTTCATTCTTTTTTGGCTGAGTAGTATTCCATTGTATATATGTACACATCTTCTTTATCCATTCCTCTGTCGATGGACATTTAGGTTGTTTCCATGTCTTGGCTATTGTGAATAGTGCTGCTATGAACACAGGGGTGCATATATCTTTTTGAATTATAGTTTTGACTGGATATATGCCCAGGAGTGGGATTTCTGGATCATATGGTAATTCTATTTTTAGTTTTCTGAGGAACCTCCCTACTGTTTTCCACAGTGGCTGCACCAATTTACATTCCCACCAACAGTGTAGGAGGGTTCCCTTCTCTCCACACCCTCTCCAGCGTTTGTTATTTGCAGACATTTTAATAATGGCCATTCTGATCGGTGTGAGGTGGTACCTCATTGTAGTTTTGACTTTCATTTTTCTAATGATTCGTGATGTTGAGCATCTTTTCATGTGCCAATTGGCTGTCTGTATGTCTTCTTTGGAGAACTGTCTATTTAGGTCTTCTGCCCATTTTTCGATTGGGTCATTTGGTTTTTTGTTGTTGAGTTGTATGAGCTGTTTGTATATTTTGGAAATTAAGTCCTTGTCGGTCACATCATTTGCAGCTATTTTCTCCCATGCTGTAGGTTGTCTTTTTGTTTTGTTTATGGTTTCCTCTGCTCTGCAAAAGTTGTAAGTTAGATTCGGCCCCATTTGTTTATTTTTGTTTTTATTTCTATTGCCTTGGGAGAAGGGATTAATTCTTGAGCTTGGAACGTCTCCTGTCAGAAAGTAAGGAAGGGCTTGAAAACTGATGGGGACATATCAAAAGGACATCAGAGCCCGCCTGAAGGGCTTTCCACTGGCCAAATTTGGGACAATTGGGCATCAAGAGAATGATGGTAATAAATATAATGCGTTGAATTAAAAAATAATTCATGAGTCCATAGTAACAGTAAAAAAGAAATAGGGAAGGAGGAAAGGGAAGGCTCTTCTTTATTGATGCATTCTAGCTGATATATATGATAAAAATCATTGAATTGAAAAAAGTCAACATTTTGCAGCCACAGATGTAATACTTGATTCAGGCGAGGATCATCAATGGATGCTAAAATTTTGCGGTGAAAAGTTGTTGAGAAACAGAATATGTATACAGTTTTGAAGTATTGAAATGCCATATACTTACTTAGAGATGCACATAAGTACCTTTATAATGAAGAAGTCTGGCACATCCCGTCTTAACTGAGAGAGTGAACCTAATGTCACCAGTAATGGGAGACACAAACAACACTTACCCCCTGATGTTACGTACTGAGAAGAACCAACACCTATATAATTTTCCTGCCAAAAATATTTAGTCTGAGTCTATTCATGAGGAAACCATCAGGCAAATTCAACTGAGGGTCATTCTACAAAACAGCTGGCTTCAACTTTATTGACTCTTAAAATATGTCAATCAAGATGAAAAACTGCTCTGAAGGAGACCAGAGAGACATGGCAGCCAAATGCAGTATGTGGTCCTTGATGGAATCTTCCATGGGGGCAAAACATAAAGGACATTATAGGGAAAAACAGAAGAACTTTGAATACGTGATCCATATTAGATGATACTAATATTGATGTTAACTTTCCTGAGCGTGTCAGTGGCACCGTGGTTGTGTAGGAAAATGGCCATGTTTTTAGGAGTTTTGCGCCGAAAGGGTGAAGCACAAGGAGGGGCAACGTTCAGATCTACAGGTCCAGTTTTCCTCCCCTGTCTTCGTGTTATCTCAGCAGAGGCCCCAAAGATGTGGGTAAATGAGCCTTTAATTGATTCCAAGGAGTCCACTCCAGCTTTCCAGTCTTTCCTGCTGAGTTTCCAGATATCTCGGCATAGAGATAAATCAACCTCACTGTTCCTTTTCTGAATTTTGGTTCTTCAGAATCTGTTAATCTAATGAAATTGTTCTTTTAAACCTCTGTGTTTAGGGATAATCTGTCATGGAGCAATTGTAACTGGAACAGAGAGATAAGGGGTAGGTTCTTTTGATGGATTAGGTTGGAGTCCAACATTAATGCTTCCTTTATATGATAGATCCCATTTTTTTCTTTCTTTTGGCTAGTTCAGAGATAGCTCCATCCACACCCCTTATTGTTCTGTTGACACCAGGGATTCTCTGTGTTTGACCAGAGGTCAGGAATAGCACCTTCCTAATTATCTCTACTAAGTTCTCCTTGATGACTGGCCTTTTCAATCTCTGTAACTAACTCTAAGTCTTCTCTTAGCCTGGAGGTGGGAGACGGATTTATGTTAGCAAAATCATTTTTCTTCAACCCTTCACTTGTCCTAGATAGATGGTCTTGCCCCTCACTTTTAGAATATGGGTGAGGGGTGGTTATCACCTGATTACATTCTCAGCTTTAACTTTGAATCTCTGGACCACAGGAAATATAATGCTACATGAGGATTTATGTGTAACTTCCTCAGGATATATTTGAAAATCTATATTGCTTTTCTCTTTTATTTTGACCAAAAACTTTGAATCAATAACTCAGTAATCAGCTGTAACTTTCTTTTTATCAGTGAAACTTCTAGCAGAATGAAACAAAGAACCCCTCCTCCACTCTAATCTTTGCTTGTCAACCCTTGGTTACTCATTATGATTCCTGAAGAGATTTAAAAGTATACAGATTTCTAGGCTCCTTCTGAACCCAATGAAATAAAAATATCTGGATGTGGAGCCCAAGCATGTTTTTTTTTAAACATCTCTGAGTAATTCTATTTTGTAATTAGTCTGGGAACCACTGCATTAAGTCTTAATTCCATCAAATACATAATGGCTACTTTCAACTCTTAATGTTCTTTTGTTAAGAATAGACTATGGGGCTAATTTTATTTTTTGGAAAGTCTCCCTAAAATGCAAAATGAAAAAATTGAACATTCATATTCATCCACAAAGCATTTTGTTGCTCTGGCAAACCTGAGTCATATGGGCTGTGAAATATAGGTATTTTAATGCATCAAACAGTGAAACTTTGAACAATTACGATATAAAATCTATGAACTATACTTTTAGAGAAAAGCAACAATATGCACGTGACTTGAAAAATAGAAATCTTATATATTGGTTAATATATTAATACTTGATTAAACATAATTAATAATTGATTAATCATACCTATTAATTGATGGTAACATTTATAATTGATGGTTTTATATTTAAAGAAAGAGAGAAAAAGATATTAATTTGATCAATTAATCCAGTGTTTAATAACCCAATAGTTGGAAAGTTAAACAACCATTTTTAGCACTATGCAAGATATTGGGGTAATAGGAAATGAAAGCTTCCCTTCCCTGAGAAAAATTAGTAAGTAATGGATTCTAATGAGTTTTTCATGCTTTGAGGTAAACCAAGTTCTTCTCATTTTCCATGGTTGAAGCAGCTGTGTCTCGTATAAGCATGGAGAGCTGGGTTTTGAGGGGCCTAGAGCTCGTACAATTTGGGGAGGACTTTTCAAGTAAAACAATACAACTAAATACCTTTAATTGGCTAAAGGTACCAAGAAGGGACCAATGCAAGTGAGAGGTCCTGCATGCACCCTGGCTCCATCCAGAAAGGAGGGAAAAGGGAACATGAGCAAAGAGGCAAGTTCAGTGTCTGAAGACCTAGGTCAGGTCGTTGCCGGCAGCATTTTCAGTCATGCCTAACTGCAAGGAAGGCTGGGAAATGTAGTCTCCTGCTGGGTGGGCCCACGACCCTGCAGAAGGGGTATGTAGATTGGGAGACCACTGGCAATCTTCCTCTCAGAGGGAAAGGCTGAGGACTCAGGATCCCAGACATTATAGAGGTTCTCAGTGGAAGGAGCTACTTCAAAGAGGCCAGCTGTTCACAAGATCAAAGGTGAGAGTCCCAAGAGTGAGATTTTGATGAACTGAGAGGAGGGCATGTGGAAACACGTTTGCTGGGCTGGGAAGGCAAAACAAAACAGACAGGCAAAGAGCCTCCAAAAGCCTTCGGGTAACAGAGCGTGAGAACCAGAGATGCTGAACTTATCATCCAACTGTGACTGACACCTATGGGGGAAAGAATTCCCCAGAAGGAAACTGGGATGTCATTAGGAAAGGAGACACACATTTTTGTGTCCAAACTGACACACATGTCCACCATCCCTCCTTTAAGGGAGATAGAGAATGAACAGGTAAACACATAATTATGGAATGTGGTAAAATCCTTAGTAGAAGAAACAGAGAATGAAATTTGCAGTCATTTCTGGGATGCCCGAGGCTGAGGGAACAGAGGTGAATTTTAAGCTGAATCTTCAAAGGATCAGGAGAATTTTTCTAATTAGACAAGAGGGGGAAATACGCCCAGGGAAAAGGATCATGGACCAAGCTAGAGTTTTGAACAGGGGCCATCTTAAGGAAAATAATACAAGTTTATGAATCCAAAATTACTATATGGAAGTGAATATGTTTTTACAATGAGAAAACATATCACAACAAATAACTGGAGTCTTGGAAATTTTAAGTCTCTTTCTTCTGAGATCCATTTAGGCAATTTAATAGAAATGCTCCCATGGAAGTATTTCCTGATTGTAACTTTACTTTCTGTCCCTTCCTAGAATGTTCTAAAATACTCAGCCACCTTCACCACCCACAGGGAAAGAGTGGAGGCTTGTGTTTCATTAACTTCAGGGGCAATAGGCCTTGTGTTGTGAAGTGGTGTCATAGGTTTCAGGAATGCCAAATGGCTTGACTTCTTGGAACCCAGGCTTTTCTGGATTACAGTTGGAGCTGAGGTTAGACATGTAGGCAAATGTCGCTAATAAAGGATTTCATATGCCATCCTATGGAGCTCTATATCGTGGGATATGGAGGCTTTGAAGGATTTTATGTGAGAAAGGTACATGATTAAATTTACATTTAGAAAGATACCTCTGAGACATTTAGGACCTAGGTAGAAATCCAGAGAAGTGACTTTAGTAAGTACTTGTTGGGAACCATTTAAAATCACCTAAAAATAAACAGGATTCCTGACTAGTGGAAGCAGACAGGATGGATTAAGGAAATAGTCATCAAGTAGAATTGACAAGAACCTAGATAAAAAGAGGCAAGTATGCAATAACTGACTGGATAAATAAAAGTGGACGTGGTTTGAGGAATGGAGGCCATTAATATTTATTTTGTATTTATATAAGTGAGAAGATAAGGAAAAATATGGCAGTAAGGTAAGAAAAGTAGGTGAACACAATTTTAGAAAGGCTAGGTTATAGTCTTCCTATCAGGAAGAAAGCATCCATCTAATTAGATAATGCATCCTTCGATAACAAGAAAATTATTTTAAAAAACAGGGAGTGAAAGATACTACATAAATATAATTATGATTCAATTTGATACATAGTATAATGTCTATGTTGTATCTTAATAAGCATGACGGCATTTATTACAGCTTAGCAAGGGAAAATAAAAACTGGTCTTAGCAATTCACCTTATCTACATGTAAATGAGATTAATTAGTAGTTTTTCCTGTCTAATCTTTTGGGGAGAGCAGATAATTGTAATTATACTGTTTATGCAAATTGTATCCAAATATGCAAAAGGACACAACAGTTTGCAAATTAAAGTTCAAGTAAGAAAATTATTCTAAAATTTACTTTTAGAATACTAGGAAAGCCAATTAGAGCACGTAAATGACATATTATAAACAAATATGAACATTTTCCCAAGGGAAGTTGTTTTTTATTTAACTTTATTAATGCTTTTGCTCCCCATTTGAGTCATTCAATGAGGTTTAACATGTGTTTCAAACTTTACTTGTAATGAAGTACGTTTGAAATTATTTCGAAGGAAAAAGTTTTTAAAAAGTTAATACATTTTCTTCACAAAAATAGATTTTGACTGAAAAGCAGGATAAGTTTGATCCCCACTTTCTGGAGAAGGAAGTAGAAACAAATTTGATATTGTTACAAAACTAAGATAAGAACTTTGGTGTTCTGATTTCTAGTTCATTATTCTTTCCCACACATTCATGACCTACAGAAGGGGGAAAATCATGTCTCCAGTATCAGGGTTTTAAGGTTTCTCTTACTAATCTGTTTTTTTCCTGTCTCCTTTTATTATGGGAGAAATGAAATGCGTACTTCATTTGCAGAAAAACAGAAAACAGTTCTTTTTGTCAGTTTCAGAGACGATCAGAATACAATTTCTGCACATGCTTTGAGTGAAATGATTAAGATATGCATTTATTGCTTTATTTAGTGAACAAACTTTAATATTTACTCTGTGACAGGGTCTAACACAGACCATAGGGAAAGGGCTAGTACAATGTAGTTCCTGCCCTCAGGGAGAAGGTGTGGAGACAAAGAAAGTACATGATATGCAAACTTAACAGAGGTATGTACAGCAGAGTGCACAGAGGCAGAACAACTAACATTTGGGAAAGGATGTGCTAAAGAATGTTTGATGGAAGAAAAAAGTAGGAGAGGTTTTGTAAGGTAGATAGGAGAATACGTGCAAGACCCCTTACAGACACATGGTGTGTCTACGGATAGGATTATATGTGGGGCAAAGACTGATGGGAATGTCAAGGTCGCTTGGATTCACCGAGTCCTGTTGACAAAGTGTTTTTCAGACCACTTCTGTGTAGCTCCATGATAGTTTAAGCTACCATCTTGTTTGCTTAGACTAATGTAATAGCTACCCTGTCTGTCTCTCTGAAAAAATACTTGTCCATCCATCAATCTTTCTTCTGTAGTGCAGCCAAAGCAATCTTTACACAAAATGCTACAGATTATGTCATTTTCCTGTTAAACTCTTTAATTTCTTATTGTCCTTAAGATAAAAACTAAAATCTTTAAGATGACTTGTATGATCCTCCACAGTCTTTCTTGGCCATCCCTTCTACACACATGTGCTCTCTCTCTCTCTCTCTCTCTCTCTCATATTACATCTCTTGGGATTCTCTATCTTTTGTATTCTCCTATTTCTAATATAAGTTAGTCAGTGGAGAGTTGGAGTGAAGGCTGCCGACTTGAGAGACTCATTTTGTTTAGGAATTTATTTATTTGCAAAGGATATGATCAAAATGGCCCCAAGATGAGACATAGATGAGACCCTTCTAGGGACTAAGCCATTGTTACAGTCCTTTCTGATTCCCAGATAACCTTAGATACCAAGGTTTGGTATCTTGGCCTGCTTGTTACAAGATCTCCTCTGGATGCTGAGGTTAGAATAAAAGCCCGTTCTCTTACTGAAAAAGGACAGTGACAAATATCCATAATCTGAGACTCCTGAATCCCTGCATTCAATTACTAGTATTTTAGGAACTGTCCTGTAAAAAGTATCTTTTGTAATCCCTTGTTTAGAAAGTTAGCCCCTCAGTGCATGAAGTTTGCCTTTCCAGAGAGGGAAAGCATAATTTTTATCAGTCAGTGTTAAAATGGAGAAGCGGAATCAACATGTGTGTATGTGTGTGTGTATGTGTACCTATTTAGGTTCATATATCTTTTCCTATCTATCTATCTATCTATGTATCTATCTATCTATCTATCTATCTATCTATCTATCTATCTACCTATCTATCTATGAGTTTGTATAAGTGGAGGGAATCTTACCTCTGCACTCATATGGTTCCCTAGGAGGAGTTAGAACTTCTACAGTGAAGAGTTGGGAGTCCCACGTGGTTGAACCTGAGTTTTGGGGAAGATGAGAACAGTGTGGAACATCTCTGTAAACTGTCAAGTGCAATCGTGTTAGACAATTGTGGAGGACCAAGGCTTACTGAGACTTAGTGTAGCAAAAAAAAGCCATGATAATAGTCACTGATTACGGTTATCTATTATTATGGACTTTGTGTAACCTAAGGAACAATGAAAATGATTATCAAGTATCATGGGTATCACCTAAGCATTCAGGATTATCATTTGATCTAAAAGTAGGAAGGAATATTGGGTGACTTACCTGCAGACCTGTGGCTAATCAGAGGCAAGTTTTATTTGATCCAGCATGTTAGAGAAGTGTGTGCTTCTGGTACAGATATTTTGCATCTCTACTCCCAAATTACCAGAAAGTCAAGAATTCTTGTGCAGCACGTTTTTCCGCAGGCTGCTACAGCAATCCTAACCCTGTTGGAGAATTAGTGTGCAGAGATAAGGGTAGCATCTCAAACATCTCTTCTTGTTTGAAACTTATCAGATGACTATAATACCATTGAATTTGAAGGGATTCTACAAAATACTTAAAAACTTCAATACAGAAATAGAGTCATTGGCAGAATGTTCAGGATTGAGAAGAGGTTCAAATGCAGCCTTATTTGCTGAAGTGCTGAATTTCTTTGGAATTACCCATGAGGATACTGAGACAGGAGAGATATTAAAGATGATTTTAAAGACCCCTCTTTCAGACATCACGTTTCCAAAACTACTGGCCTTCTTCCTGAAGAGGGAGCAGCTCCCAGCATCTGGGAGTGGGAAAGACTTGGACATGAGAAAACCTCTGTTTCTATAAGCCTAGACAGGGTAACTGAGGCCCAGACTGAAGCGCTGTGTCAGGGGGCATGGGGTGTGCGCAAGGCTCCTTCTCTTGTAATGGAAAAGATAAATGACCAGAAACGAGTGTGCTGGGATGGAGGAATTTGATCTTTGACTACAACATTTTTTATAGACTAGTGCTTCAGTGTCATGCCTTAGGAGCTGAGGAATGCTAGGGATTGATAGACACTTTTACAGGCACCAGCTGTGAGGCCATTTCTTTCCTCAGCGTGGATGAAGTTTTGCTGACCGAGGTGTTGCAGTGCAGCAGAACTAGTCTTCAAATTTTGTTTCTGGGCATTAATCGCCATGGTTTCATGTCACAACAAAAGGGCCCTGAGTTTTGACTCTATGTCTTAAGACAAGATTTTTGACATAGCATGTAATATTTTAGAGTGATATCCTATCAGAATGAACCATTATCCCCATGGCTCTGGGGCTCCTTATCCCCTTTAAATTTGTGGCAGAAGGTACCTATTCTCCCAGATTTGTATCCAACCCCAGTGGTCCACAGACAATAACAAGAGGGGATGTTCCACCATTGAAAACCATGGGCTGCTCTTTCCCATCTTGAGATGCCTGTAGGCATTTTACAGCTTTTTGGCCTGATGACCAGATCCAAACTGTGCATATTTCTCTCTGACTTTATCGCCAGAACTCACTCCCTGGTACCAATTTCCATTTAATATTCTTTGGATGAAAGCACAGAAAGTGATCCTAAGCCTCTCATAAAAATGATTGGCTGGTACCTGCCAAAACCGAACAAAAAGCTGAACCACCAAGTCTCAGAATATACAGAACCATTGCAGCTCTGGGGATCTCAGCATAAGAATTTATAACCTTTACTCTTTTTAGCATCTGCTGTCAGATGCTATCAGATGATACACTGAAAGTAAGGTTCCTGGTGGAAAGAACATGATTAGCTGAACTTTGGTCACCCTGTCTATCTTTAAGGCATGAAGGCTGGGTCTAGGATCAGGATGGGAGAGGAAGTTAGGAATATTGGCCTGAAAGTAAGTAGCTACTTTATGTTATTATGTTTCCCTGCATCTCTGAAGATGAGTCTAGTGATCCACTTTGGACGTGTACTTAAAAAACCAGTGAGGTATTGTTGGGCCATAACATTTTGTGGGCCACATACCTTAATAATTGGAGTACACATATATATGAGCTAAATGAATGGGACCATGTATATCATCCATTATGGAAAAAAATTATTGTTAACAAGCCCACATGTAAATACAAAACACATGATTTTGACTTCATCCTGGATGATGATGATGATGATGGTGATGGTGATGATAATGATTATAATACTGGTAACAGTCTGAGTAATTCCTAGCTGTGTGGTGTTTTGCAAGTTACTTAATCTTTCTGAGATATTTTCTTCCTTTGTAGAGATAACTACTGTATATATCAGAATAATATATATAAATTCAGTTTCTGAGATGTGCTCAATGATTTGTAGCTGTCATTCCTTTAGACTAAGAACCAACTCCCTCTATTCTGCTTTCTTGGGCTTATAGATTTCTCAACATATTTTTAACAAACACCGTTTTCTGATCTGGCCACTGTCTTTCTGAACCCAGCATATCAAAATTGCCTGTCTTTGATGATATTTCCCATAAGAAGATTCTATCTTTTCAAGTGATATTAGAGAAGGTATGTAATTACTTGTGCGTATTTTGAATGATTCTTGGATAATTGCCAAACATGCATTTAAGGTGGAAGTACTTTCAAAATTAAATTTCTACATTATAATGTATAAACTTTACAATACGCATTAAGTAAAGATGATGATAGAAATATGTAGTACTGAAGGCATTTTTATGGCATGCTTTTATAGTGCTTTATCTGTAAAGAGCCTGGATTCTCAGTCTATTTGCTCTAAAGCATACATATAAGTAATCATATCATATGTTTATACATTTGTTTAGTCTTATTGTCACTGTAATATTTCTAAGTTAACTGTTAGCATCCAGGCATTTTTTTATTATAAACCTCTAAAAGTCAAGGATGTCTTGTTAGTTTCACATATGCTACCCTAGTTGAAAATCATTGTATTAGTTATCTTGTGCTATATAACAAATCACCTCACAACTTAGTGACTGTATTAGTTTGCTAGGGCTGCCATAACAAAATGCAACAGACTGAGTGGCTTAGACAACAGAAATTAATTTTCCTGCAGTTTGGAGGCTAGCAGTCCAAAATCAAGGTGTCGGTAGGTTTGGTTTCTTCTGAGGGCTCTCCTTGGCTTGTGGATGGCCACCTTCTCGCTATGTCCTCACATGGCCTTAACCTCTGCCAAAGCCTTCAGTTAGCAACTTACCGATACATCCTTAAGAGTTTTAGCAATCACAAATCACAGGAGTACTTATGAGTTGTAGTTTTATATTTGCTTTCATTTAAGATAAATTTCCCACTGACAATTTTAGAAGAAGGGGTGTGTAGATGGCTGGTGGGAATGTAAACTGGCACAGCCATTATGGAAAACAGGATGAAGTTTCCTCAAGAAATTAAAAATAAGACCACAATATCATCCAATAATTCTAAGTATATATCCAAAGGAAACAAAATCACTGCCTTAAAGAGATGTCTGTATTCCTATGTTCATTGCAGCATTATTCACAATAGCCAATGTAAGAAAACAACCTAAGTGGCTGTGGACAAATGAATGGATACAGAAAATGTAGTATATATAGCCAATGGGATATCATTCAGCCTTGAAAAAGAAGGAAAGTCTGATATTTGTGACAAAATGGATGAAAATGGAGGTCATTGTGCTAAGTGAAATAAGCCAGGTAAAGAAAGAAAGACAAATGCTACATGGTATCACTTATATACGGAATCTATGAAAAAAAAAAAAAAGGCCAACTCATCAAAACAGAAAGTAGAATGGTTGTTACCAGGGGCTGGGAGATGGGGAAATAGGGAGGGGTTATAAAATGAGTACAAACTTTCAGTCATCAGAGAAATAAGTTCTGAGGACAGAATATGTAGTATGGTGACTATAGTTAATTACACTATATTGTATTCTTGAAATTTGCTAAGAGGGTAAATCTTAAGCATTCTCACCACAAAAAAAAAAAAAAAAAAAAGGGAAAAGGAAAACAAAGGAACTGTGTTAGGTGATGGATGTATCAATTAACTTGATTATGGGAATCCTTTCAGTGTATACATGTATCAAATCATCACATTACACACTTTAAATATATTACAATTGTATTTTTCAACTATACCTCATTAAAGCCAGAAAAAAATTTTTTAAAGAAGGGATGTATAGTAAAAATATGTAAACAATACTGTACATGTTCACTGCATTGAACAAGAATAGATTTGACCTAAAATTCAAACTATATTAAAGTATACTAACCTACTGGGACTTTATTACATACCAATCTGTTCCTATTCTAGGGATCTATCATACTCTTCTGTTTTGAAAATGTTGCAGTGCATTAATTTCCTTATCTTTAAAGCCCAAAGATTTGTTTACTCCATGCTTTATAGGCTTGATTTCCAGATTGAACCTGGGTACATTTTCTGATTTTTTTTTTATTATTCTAAAGAAAATAAATTAAGTTCTACCAAAAATACTTCTACTACTTAGATGTTGGAAACGTAATTTGCTTGGAGAACTTGAATTTCCTAGGTAATTTCTCCAACTCTAAAATTCACCTGACTCTTGAGGAAACAGAGGAAGCTCTTCGCATCATTGACACTCCCTACACAGAAGACCAAAACTGATGCTCAAGTCCATTTGTGGGTTAAGATGCTCTATTATGTCAATTAATTTTTGGTTTTAATATTTTCTTAGCTATAGTAACAGAATATTTATCAGTCATGTTACTGAAGTTTTTCTCCCCCCTACAATTAAAAAATATATTTTCCATATTTTTCTTCTTTGAAAACTAAAACTAATTCTAGTTGTTCTGGAGCAAATGTTTTGTGGATGAGTAACACCACATTATTACAAGGATGTACCTTCAACCTTGAATTTTAACTGTCATGTTGACACTGGAATATTTATCTTTCTTATGGAACTTTGCACATGTTATTAGGTTTTACCCTATTTCCATCTCCCACTACTATATCCTTGCAAGTATTATGGTGTCAAATAGCTGCCTTATTAAATTTTACATTGTATACCCGAGAGTCAAAACCTTCTAATAATATATACTGTCATTGGCATACGATGTCTTGAGTTTTTCTGTTAGGGGTTAGAAATTCAGTTTCTTTTCCTCTGGACTGGAGGATTATAGCTGGTGTTACATGTTTTGAATATTATCTTTTTATTCCAAGAAAACGAAATCCTGAACTTTGCTTGAAGTGTTGTATACATTACTTCTGCATATGTTCTAGTGCCCTTTGATAGTCCGTTTACATATTATTAACTTCTGGATAGGGTTTCTTTGAAAGTAATGATTCCCTATCACATTAGAATTTCACATTAGTGAAGTCCTCGGAATTTCTCTCAAAGCACAGTGGCCCTTCTTAGGAAAGTGGCTTGTTGAAGATGGGTAGGAGAGTTGGGTGGATTGGAGAGATGGGAAAAAGACAAAGGCTTTAAGGAATACAGAACATAGGGCATTTCATTTTAAAAAATTTGGATGCTGCTTTTCCTACATTTTCACTGAGTCTACAGCTTTCCAATATGCAGTGCTCTATGCTTTCAGAGTTTGACTCTGAAAATAGTTTCTTTACTATGTGTGCCAGTGGTTTAGTGCAGTAATATTTTTTTCTTAGTTTTAATATGACATGCTTACCAGATTGCCTTTGAAGCCTTCTATGATTTTTCAAACTTTGAAGAGTGGGTAGACGCCTATTTGATCTATGGCTCACCATTTTTTCTTGCTATTTGGGGAAGGGTTCTTCACTATCCACACGGATGCAAAGAAGTTACCATGTTGGTACACAGCCCAGAGGGGAGAATGGCTCTGGGATTAAAAGATGTCAGTCCAGTGTGGCTACTCATTTGAACAGAGAAAATACACAGTTGGAGGTGGTTCGTAGTGGCTGTTTTCCATCCTGAACTTTGGGAAGCCGAGCCCCTGGTTTAGAATGTGGCAGGTGAGGTTGATAGAGCACAAGCTCAGAGAGAGGCAGACCAAAGAGGGAAGATGCAGGGGTTTGAGTCAAGGCTGAGTAGGTTCTGAGTCCCAGCAGCATCTTTGTTTTCATGAGCTCATTCTTGCACTTTTAGTAAAGTCCGTACTTTGCCTAAGCTAGTTTCCTCTGAATTTCTGCTATTTTATAGATGTCTAATCTAAAGCATGCCGTTTTTTTTCCTTTGTTTTGGTTGAGAAACCTCTAGTTATCTATTTTTACTATTCAGGTAGAATGCTTTTTAGTATTCACTACCATTCATAATGGTATGTTCTTTATTGTCTTTTTAATGCAGTTCCTGAAGTGCGTTTAATACAGTTCCCTAGGTGAAGGAGGTATTATTTTTATAGAGGTTACATATATCATAATGATTTAAAAATTCATAATTATTCGGCTAATTCAATAGGACTACATTCACCCAGTCCACCAAGCACGTCTTTGGACATTGAAAATAAATTAGGAAACAGCAGAGGGAATAGGAACAGGACATTATAATATGAAAAATCCAGTTTAGAGCAACCATGATAAGATTATTTTGATAGTAAAAGCCTTGAGTCATCTATCCTGAACAAAGATAAGAAAAGAATGTGGAAGTGCTTACTCTTCAAGACTTTAAACTTATTTTTCAATACCATCAAGATAATACTGCTTTATAAGAACTATCATTAATGTGTGGAATTGTTTCTGAGTTTAGTCAAACTTCTTTCATACATTTGAACTAATCTTTATCTGTTCTTATCAGAATTGTTCTTTCTCAACAGTCCCCATGTCTCTATATGTACTGGAAAACCACGGAGTTGTTTGGTTCTTGTTTTGTTGACATTCTGAAGTTATGGAGAATACAGGGATGAGTTACTGGGGTGCCGAACTAGATAAGGCATCAGTCTCTGTTTCCCAGCTGATGGGCTACGTGCAATTTCTTGTTCTGAGTCTAATTACTGTAGAGATCTTATAATGGGCTAGATTGCAACATGAATTTAGCAAATTCTTCCAGTTCCCTTGAGAGGCCTCTGACAAAGCCATGGTAATATAGAAATTGACTCATTTTCCACTGTGAGGGCTGCTGGTGATATATTATGCAACTGATGTTCAATCAGCAACAGTCAGACAGGTCTGAATCATGATTTTTATCCTGTTTTTCTGTTTGTTTTGTTTTGCTTTTTAAAGATTGTGTGTCTCCTTTGTCCCCTCCTCACTTACTTCCTTTAGATCTTTCTAGTAAATGACAATGTGATGCAGTGAAAAGGATCCTTGACTGGCATCAGACAACCTGTGTTTCAGCCCTGGCTGTGCCCTTCTAACTCTGACTTTGAATGAGTCACTGAGCCTGTTTCCTCATCTATAAATTGAAGATGAAATGCCCATGTCACAGAGTTGTTGTAAGAATTAAGTGAAATATATCTGGTATGAAATGCTCCAGAAAATCAAGGTATGATTCTTGGCAGTGCTTTTATTTTCCCCCCAAATAATAATAAATAAATCTACTTGTAGTTAAGCACATGGAATCTGGACAAAGTATCTGAGTTTGAATCCTGTCTCTATTACTAGCAGTCTGGCTTTGATAAGGCATCCCACCTCTTTGTGCCTCACTTTACTTATCTAAAAATGGGTATAATAATAGCACTTCCTCATACAATGGTTGTGAGCATTAAAGGAATTAATACTTGCAAAGCACTTGCAAGTTTCTATGTATAGTAATTCTATATGTGTTTGTTAAACAAAGAAACAAGCAACCAACTAAATAAGTAAAGGGATTACCTGCCTTCCCTCGGTTGACCTGGGGAGTCCCAGACTTTGAGGTAGACACTGAAGTGTGGAGAGTTCTGTCTGCTATGGTGGTTGCTTCTCATACCGCAAGCCATCTCCCAGGAGGCGCCATCCCGAGCCCTGCCATACTGCTTGGGTCTTTTGAGGAAGTGGGATCCCGCTCCTTCTGCATGGGATTCTCCTAAGGGTGTCCTTAGACTTAGCTCTTCAGTCCCATAAGCATCCATCTCTGAAGGTACCAGCTCCCTAATGAGCGTGGTCTTGGACTGAGAACAGTGTCCTTCCTTATGGATGCCTTGCCTTCTCTGGGATTCAGACTTCCAGTTGGGAACAGATTTTCCTTTTTTAAAAAAATTTTATTTATTTATTTTTTTTTGGCTGTGTTGGGTCTTCGTTTCTGTGCGAGGGCTTTCTCTAGTTACGGCAAGTGGGGGCCACTCTTCATCGCGGTGCGCGGGCCTCTCACTATCGCGGCCTCTCTTGTTGCGGAGCACAGGCTCCAGACGCGCAGGCTCAGTAATTGTGGCGCATGGGCTTAGTTGCTCCACGGCATGTGGGATCTTCCCAGACCAGGGCTCGAACCCGTGTCCCCTGCATTGGCAGGCAGATTCTCAACCACTGCGCCACCAGGGAAGCCCCAGGTTTTCCTTTTTAACCCTCAAGATACTAAAGGACAGATCGCCCCCTCCCCTCCCCACACTCTCCTAGGCAATGGATTGCTCTTCCCTGTGCTACCCTGTTGGGTGATCTTCCTTGAGAAATTCTCAGGCTCAGAGGGGTTCATTATACTCCCTTTCCCTGGACACTTTTCTCACAAGATAGATCCTGTATATCTACTTGCACTACTTCCAGAGAGTGTGGAGACTGTGACCCAGGTGGGGTGGAATCTGCCCTCAGTGAGTCCATGTTGGTTTTTTGGAAAGAAGGATCCAGTAAGTCCTTTTCTGAATTGTTCAATCAGCTTTTGCCAGCCAGAAATTAGCATCTGTGGTTCCAACCAATACGTGAACAAATTTATACAGTCAGCTAACCCTGGGTAATACATAACCTTAGGTAATACAACCCCCCTCCCAAATTTAAATTATTCTATGCATAGTTACCAGTCTTGGTTTAGATAAATCTTTAATTGTAGTTCTTAACTCGACTGAGGTCTAAGGTTTAAATTCCACAATTGCCTGAATATTTTGCTCACGGAAGAGAAGCATCTTTAGAAGCAAATGGCATTTAGGAATCTTTAAGAGAGTGTTTAGGGAAAGGTAGGAGGTCTGGACAAGGTGAAGAGTAGAGATGGAGGTGATGGAGGTACAGAGGGGAGGGACCAGGGGAATAAGGAGGAAGAGAGGATGTAGAAAACCAACTGGAGGAGAGGGATGCGCTTCACTGGGGAAATGAGTGCTTTGTTGTTGCTGGAGTTTGTCAAATTCCTCATTAGCTTTTGCTGGAGAATCTTTAATTGAAGCAATTTTTGAATCAGAATTTTGTTTGGAGGCCTCTGCATACCAATTAAAAAATGCTACTCACTGAACCTGAGATATCTTATTCTTTTTTTTTTAAATTAAGATTTAATGGACATACAGCATTATATTAGTTTCAGGTGAACAACATAATGATTTGCTATTTGTATATGTTGCAAAATGATCACCACAATAAATCTAGTTAACATCTATCACCACACATCGTTAAAAATTTTTTTTCTTGTGATGAGAACTTTTAAGATCTCTCTAGCAACTTTCAAATATGCAATACTGTGTTGTTAACTATAGTCACCATGCTTTACATTCTGTCCGCATGAGTTATTTATTTTATAAATGGAAGTTTGTACCTTTTGACCCCCTCACCATTTGAACCCCCTCCCCTCACTGCCCACCTCTGGCAGCCACCAATCTGTTCTCTGTATCTAGACCTTGGTTTTTTTGTTTGATTTTAGACTCCACATATAAGTGAGATCATACAGTAATTGTCTTTCTCTGTCTGACTTATTTCACTTAGCATAATGCCATCCATCTCTGGTCCATCTATGTTGTAGCAAATGGCACTTATTGTTTTTTTTTTAAGGGGATTTTCAAGTAAACAATTTTGTTCAAGTCAAATACTCCTCAGAGTGGCCATACAAGTCTCAGTCATCCTTGCTGTATTTATGCCATTTACAAAGAGGGACGTAAGCTTTAGGAATGTAATGAGAGCACATATAAGATGCAGGAGTTTTCACTACGAGGAAAAGGTTTG
The DNA here is from genome assembly GCF_949987535.1 of Balaenoptera acutorostrata. Classification (NCBI taxonomy): domain Eukaryota; kingdom Metazoa; phylum Chordata; class Mammalia; order Artiodactyla; family Balaenopteridae; genus Balaenoptera; species Balaenoptera acutorostrata. The sequence goes on from NC_080081.1 coordinate 16,716,726, forward strand.
GACTGAGATGACCTCATGACAGCTGGCATTGGTCAGGTGAAATGATGTGTGTACACTTTGTGTCTTGGGTCCGCAGCCGGAGGGTTAGCTGCCTCTGCACACAAACTGCAAAAATCTGCATGCTGGCAGGTGAACAAGCAGAGAAACATGCTCTCAGGGTCAAAGACGAACTCTCAAGACAAAATGAAACATAAGAAGCACTGATCAGGTTTTATTGGTGTCCCACAGCAAAGTTTGTCCAAATGGACACCGGTCAGTGAGAACCAAAAACTCCCCTGTCTCTGGGGCTGGCTTGAACAACAGGCTTAAAGGGTCTGTCTTGTCATCTTTTGCTTATCTTCTCCCTCTGATTCTCCTTATGACAAATGATACTGTTAGGTAATACAACAGAAAATGGAAGCACAGAAGAGAACAAAAAGGAATGTTCTGATTCCACTAAGGATGCCAAATAAATTAGAACCAATAACAAAACCTGGGTACCTACCAAATTGAGAATAACTAGTAAGGAACTCAATTCAACTCAAAGGGAGTGGACTTCAGACCTAGTTCTGACTTATAACATCACAGACTTGTCAAGCCATGAGCAGCAAGACATAAAGAACCTCTCTGGGATCTGGTCCTCGTCAAATGCTCGGGTCTGCCACACCAGGCAGTATATATATACTGTATCTTGATGGAGCTTCTAGTAAAACTGTGGAAATAAAGACAACCACTCAAAAGGGAACAGACAGAGGCTATTTATTCCGAGCTTGCCATGGCAAGGATGTCAGCCACCATCACTTGTATTTGGCAGAGAGTAAATGACAAGCAGAAGTGTGGGAAAACTTTGTGGTGTGGAAAAAGAGAAGGCTTCAGGTATGTTCTGATTGGAGGCTGTTGGCATGAGAAAGCCGAAGGTAGGTTAGCTAGAATTGGGCATCTTATGTGATTGGTTTGGGGACCATACTTCACTTTCTCTGGTTCATCCTGAGTTGGAAGCGGGGGCAATAAACAGAGAAACTGACACTCATTGAGCGAGCCCTGAGTGTTCTGAACCAATTACTGTAGAGGCTGTAGTTTAGTTTTCTGGACCAGTTGTTGCAGAAATTGTGGGTCAAAGTTCTGCTGTCATATATTGTCCTGCCACTGTCTGTTTGTATATTCAGTCTCTTAGTAGTTTTCATATTCAACTTTCTTTTGGTCATATGGACACATAATACAGACCCATCAAACTCAATGTGTTTAAAATGAAATTCATCATTTTCATTAAATTTACCAACCTCAATGCATCCTATAAGACTGTAAACCTAGGAGTTTATCTTTTTTTTTTCTCCCATCTATTTTATTACCCATATCTAATCAATCACCAATTCATATGAATTTCACATCTTTAAACTCTCTCCAATCTGTACTCTTATCTCCATCCCAATTGTCACTGCCCTATGCCTCAAGTTTTCAGAATTTCTCCTAGGCTTATTAATACATTCTTAGTTTTCATTGTCTTCCAATACATTCTCTAGATTTCTGACAGAGTAGCCTTTCTGAACCCACAAATCCCTGAATGACTGTAGGTCAATGTCCAAAATCCTTACCATGGCTTAACAATCACACACAACCCAATCCCTGACCAGCTCTCCAACATCATCTCTCTCCATTCTCATTCCTACACTATGTTGCACCATGAAGAGAAAATTCAGTTCACCACTTAAGTCATGTTTCTGTCTTCCATATCTTGTGAACAATAGTTCACACTTACTTGAATTCTCCTCTCACTGCATCTCACCTGCCCCACTCACAGATTTTGCACAGATAAATAGTACTTCCCCTTGAAGACTGGGCTGAGGGATCCCCTCTTCTGTTAAGCCAGTCATAGTTTCTCCCAGCAGAATGAGATTGCTTTCTGATGTGCTACCATAGCAACAAGTACATACGTCTACCACGGTACTTATCATACTTTCTGTTTACTTGACCATATTCCACTTAGAACATTAATGTCTGTACAGCAGAGATTATTTTCCAGAGTCCTCTCTCCCTAACTGCAGTGTCTGGCATATAAGAGGTGCTTAATGCTTTTTTGTTGAAAGCATAAATGAAATAATGAAGTTATAATTAGTTGCTGGATAACCTTTGTGCAAATCAGTGCAACTTTGATTTCCACCCCCTCGTCGCATGTACCTTTCTTCAGAGGACAGCTTTCTCTAACGTGTGGCGTAAGGAAGATGTTCAGTTTTATTGTATCTCTGGCATTTCTGCTCAGCGCCCCTCAGAGACTTGTGGTCCTTCTTCACTCTTCCCAGCACCACCATGTGCTGACCACTTGCTAGTCAACAACTATCACAGCGGGCGATGGACTTTTTGACTTAAAGATCTTTCATCTCCACAGGAGAGCAGAAAAGGAAACCAAGTGGAGTGTGGCTTATTTCTCCTCTTACTGTCTTGCCTCTCTACAGCAGAATAACAATTTAGGAAGGAATAGCTAAAGTTCTTTACGACTTGGACTTTCCCAAGGGTCCAAGTGGGAAAGCATCTGAGGGCAGCCGGAGCCCTGCAGATACACCTCGCCTTACCTTCTGTCCGTCTTCAGGTGCTCAACCCTCCCCCATGCCCCATCTTCTAGAGAGCTCTCTGTGGACCTCTCTCCTTGGGAGACTCATCCTTGTGCACAGGGCAACATCTTGGTCCCTGGATCTAATGCGTCACACTAGCATTTCATAATTTAAAAACACGGAGTGGAGGAGGAAGGCTGCCCTAGGTAATTCCATGCAGGATTTTTGTTTGTTTGCTTTTAGCACAACAGTGTTTTAGGCACCTGCTGTGTTGTCTCTCAGGAATGCATCACAGCATCCCATTTGTTTCAAATACACAGCTTGGCATTTTGTTTACTTAGCATTTACCTTGAGCGAAGACACTGGGGAATGGCTGCAGTTAGTCCACATCCTTTACTCACTAAGGAGCATCAGGTAGTTTCTATATTTGCATTTCATTGTTCTGCTTCCTGATGTTTTTTTCACTTTGTCCCCAGGAAGTCAGTGAGAAAGGGACTGAGCATTGTGTCAACCTGTCACTGTGATTTTTGTGCTTGCGTTCACTCTCTAAAAATGCAATTAAAGGCTGCTTCCTTAGAGGGTGTTCATATAATAAAAAACAAACAAAACCCACAAAGTGATGTTCTTCCCTGTCATGCAGTCTGGAGACTGCTCTCCTTTTCAGCATTCCCACGGGTGAGAGAACAGGCATGTCTGTGTGCTAATCTACGGAACCTCTTATTTGTTAGAGCAGAGGGTGCACAGCACATTTCCCAAGGACAGTCTCACTTTTTGTTTTGTTTTGTTATGTTTTTAAGAAAGGAGGGAACTATAGTGTAACCCCCATGTTGAGAATGGGAATATTTTTTAAGCAGCGAAGTATTACCATCATGCAGAGCAGACTTACTTCTATCCTTACTCTGCAAGCGAACTATATTGCCCTTTAGTGGGAGTTTCTGGTCATGGAAGTTTTAATGGAAGTTTCTGTTATCCCACAAAGTCTTTTAACATTTAGGTAAAGAGTAAATTTCTCATTAGATTAAGATAAGATTATTTAGTTCTCCTGCATGGGGATGTGATCGGTGAGGGGTGAGTCATGCTGGTGGTGGTAATTCATCTTGTTCCATCTTCATGATGTTCATGGTCAGAGGCTAGATAACAATGTTTAAATAACTTCTAGTTGTATTCTGGGAAGAATGTGGTATGGCTGGATCATATTATTAACTGTTAACAAATTTTAAGGACACATAGCATATTCTTTCTCCTTCTATTTTCATTTCACCATCTAAGCAACTTGAGTTGTGTTCCAACTGTCTCAAAAGAGGAATGCACGGGGCTGAATGTCATAGATAGAATTCCTGGCTTTTTATCCCCATAAGTTATTCTTATTAAGAAGAACTGAATTTGCAGGACAGAAAAATAGGACTTCTTCTCAGGTTGGAAACAAACTTCTGAACATGAGAGAGAGAAATAATGGTGGATCTAGGAGTAGCAGGTCTTTATTCTTTCCTCTGGCAGAGCTCTTAAAAGAGCTCATGGTAACTTGTGTGGAAATTACATGATAACAGAAGACACTGCCTTCCCCTTGGCTATCTCTCTTGGGGGAACCAAGAAAAAATTATATACAATTTCCTTTATCTAGTGGGATGGGGGCTCAGATGCTTTTTTTTTTTTAATTTTTACTTTTTAATTAATTAATTAATTTATTTTTGGCTGTGTTGGGTCTTCGTTTCTGTGTGAGGGCTTTCTCCAGTTGCAGCAAGTGGGGGCCACTCTTCATCGCGGTGCGCGGGCCTCTCACTATCACGGCCTCTCTTGCTGTGGAGCTCAGGCTCCAGACGCACAGGCTCAGTAGTTGTGGCTCACGGGCCCAGTTGCTCCGCGGCATGTGGGATCTTCCCAGACCAGGGCTCGAACCCGTGTTCCCTGCGTTGGCAGGCAGATTCTCAACCGCTGCGCCACCAGGGAAGTCCTCAGATGCTTTTTTTATTTCAAGAAGCTGTGATAGAGCTGTGATACGTCTGGCACATAAAGTTAGGGGACTAATTGTAAATCAGCTTCCACTTACTAACTCAGTAAAAAATTTGGGCAAGTTTCTTAACCTCTCCAAACCCTATGTATCTGTAAAAGAGGGAGAAGAAACTAACCTTGAAAAATTGTTTTAAAAACCAAAGTAAATGAGCTAACATTTGTCAGGGACCAGCAGGGTATCATTAAATGGCATCTATTATTACATTATTACTTTTACTTGTAATAAAGTGACAATTATGTTTATGTTATAGTTTGATAAAAGGCTTGTTTGATCTGATGTGAACCTCTCATTACTATGCTGTCACGCTGCCTGAATACACATTTACATTCTCTTCAAAAAGCTATAAATACAGTTTTATTGAGTAAGAAGCTCATTATTGGAGATAATGTCTCAACTTTGGGAAACTGACTTGGTGTTTAAGTCAAGAACATAGGTAATACAGCTTCTTTAAGTGGCAAAGATTTACTCATACTGAATTCTAATTTATTGCCTGTACATCTCAAATAAATTTATGAGAACTTCATTAAAAACTGTGAAAATGTCAACATAGAATTATAATTATTGTACTTACTGCATACTTGAAATGTCACAAAATATCAGGATTATATGAACTAAACAAATTAAAAGCATCTTTAGGGAATAAGCCATTTCTAGTATAAAGTCATATGTCCTTATTCCCTCAACCATTTGTTGTTCAATAAATACTAATGGATGATGGTACAATATAACATTTTGTGAATTTAATTTTCTCAGTTTTTCTCTTCTGGAAGGGTGCATGAACAGTACTCTTCAAATGGTTCTTTTTTCAACTCATCCAACTTCCTGTTAAAGCTACATTTGCCTTTAAGTACTTAATCTTTGGTTCCCTTAATCAGAGTTTTGTAACTATTGATACACAGCACATGAAAAATGGGTTACGAGTGTGCCTAGGGAGGATTCCCTCCACCTTCAAGTTGATGAGTGGGGTCTCAGGGTAGCAAGAGCTCCATGGTCCCTCCAGCTAAAGCAATTGCTTCTGTCTATGTCAGTGTTCTGTACACAAATTATTAGTTTCTGTATATGACACAAAATGAAAAATGCAGAAAGCCTGGCAAACAAATTTTTAAAAATCACAATTTGGTTCTAACTAATTTAAAAAATCTCATTTAGCCCTTTTTTGTGTCTTTCCACATCTTAAAAATTTATAGAAATGTTAGCTCCATGATTCTTTTCCCTAGATTCACATACATTTTTTTTCTAGGAAAAATAAAAAGGCAAAAATCTAACAGTGGGAGGCATCTACCCTAAGAGTGAAAAATTAATAAGAACAAAATAAGACCAATGTAATTTTAAGATGTTGTACTGAACTTAAAAGCTAACTTTCACATTATCTTAATATTTAATACTTTACTTTTACGATAATGTATTCATAACATAAAAATATTTCCCATTTATTAAAATCTTGTCTTAGGATTAAATATTTTAGAAAAGTTGCATGGAATATCATAAAACATTCTCATAATGACATTTTATACGTTGATTTGCATCACGTCCTACTGTTCTGTTTCTACATAAAGATAGTTTTATTTCAAATGGTGGAAATGGTAAAACAGAACACAATAATTTGTGAAGGACAAGGATGAGTAAATTCTTCTAAAAGAGTTTATTGAATGGGTTGTAGGTTCAACTTCTATGAGAAAGACCCAAAAAACAGTGGTTTAAATAAGATTATTTCTCTCACAGAAGAATTCAGCACAAACGTGATGGCTCTAAATGTCAGGGATCCAGGCTCTTTTATCAAGTACTGTTCCAGGATCCTCCCAAAATTATTTTTAGTTCATGGTCCAAATGTCTGTTCCAACTCCAACCATCATGTCAATGATCTCACTGTGGAAGTAGAGGACATAACAATTTGTTTTTATTGGTTATACTTGAAGTTTCACACATCACTTTCTCTCACAATCGGTTGGTAAGGATTTAGGCACATGGCCACGAAATGAAGGATGGAAATGCAATCCAGCTAAAAATTTGATCACTATGAAAGGGGAAAAGGGACATTATAAAACAATTAGCTGTCTCAACAGCAAAGGACTAATGTGGAAATGTCAATAAACGATCCCATATGAGACAAGGGACGGATTGATATTTATTGTGGACCTTAGTATACTTTGGTTTTACTGGAGGGCCAAAGGGAATACATGGATGTCACATATATAGTGTGTTTTCCTTCAATCTAGGGTATGCTCTCAGAAAATAATTGTTTTCCATCCCGAGATTATTTTTACATAATAAAATAAAAATAAGGCAAATAAGGCAGTCTTCTCATCAAGGAATTTATCCTCTATAAAAAAAGATAAAAATAAAAAATTAATGTCATGTGTTAAGTGTAATAAGAAAAATATATATATAAAGTTCAGTGGTGGAATAATAGTGATTAAAACAATTCCCTAGTTCAAAGACAGTTTTCAAGGATGCAGTTCTTGAGCTGGATTTGAAGGGATAAACACTTGTGAGTTTTTATCTGTTTCTTGGATAAAGAGCAATTACACACAACTTTAGCTTATTAAGGAATGATTTCTCATCCTTATAGCGAAAAGATCAGGCAGTGAGAGCAGGAAGAGACCCCCATTTTGTACAGGGTTGCTGGAAGCTGGCTTTGAACCTCCATTGAAGATAATGGCTGTGTTGGCCAGTGCCCTCTCTGCACGCAGCACTCTCTTTCTTCAGATCTGGGATGGTAACTTGCTCTTACTAGTTCTGGAGTCTGCACTATCCTTTATGGTTTTCCTCCCCTGCCAACCCTTTAAAAAAAATAGTCCCTTAACTAAACCTACTTAAAATTGTTCAATTTGTGTCATTTATTTCCTACTTGAAACCTAATGGGTATGATGTGTAATTATATATTGAAATAAGGTAAAGTACACAATAAAAATAAGGGAATAAATGTCACTTTACTCTAAATTACAAAGGTAATGTCACAAATAAAAAGAACAATCAGATCAGTAATGCAAGTAGAACATATAAGGGCATGATTATAGTGAGAAAATTTAATATCGCATTCTTGGTCAAGGGAATATTAAATTAGCAAAAATAAAGACCTTAAGGATTGAATTGTTATAATGTAAAAAATGAATTAACACAGAGGTATATAATTTTGGATTTACATATTTTGTCCAATGAATTGAGCATATGATTTTAAATAATCATTAAACTCAAAATTAATCAGGATTAGCACATTGAGAGCCATTTCCAGTTATAGTATGGAGAGTTTCTAATTTCAGTTCAATAAATCAAAAAATAAAATGACAAACAGAAAAACGCAGTGATCTTGTATTTATAAATACGCCCTTTTTGCACTGTTTATAAGAAGAGTTTAAATCACAGATAATGGCATATAGTCAATAACAATTAAGATATTGTTATTCAAAACATGTGTGACAGTGCTAACGCAACACAGGGGTAAATTTTTTTTCTGTTGGCTGCAAATTATTCTGCTTTTTTTTTTAATTTTTATATTTTATTTATTTATTTTTTATAGAGCAGGTTCTTATTAGTCATCCATTTTATACACATCAGTGTATACATGTCAATCCCAATCTCCCAATTCAAACCACCACCACCCCCACCCTGACCATTTTCCCCCCTTGGTGTCCATACGTTTGTTCTCTACATCTGTGTCTCTATTTCTGCATTGCAAACCAGTTCACCTGTACCATTTTTCTAGATTCCACGTATATACGTTAATATACGATATTTGTTTTTCTCTTTCTGACTTACTTCACTCTGTATGACAGTCTCTAGGTCCATCCACATCTCTACAAATGACTCAATTTCATTCCTTTTATAGCTGAGTAATATTCCATTGTATATATGTACCACATCTTCTTTATCCATTTTTCTGTCGATGGGCATTTAGGTTGCTTCCATGACCTGGCTATTGTAAATGGTGCTGCCATGAACATTGGGGTGCATGTGTCTTTTTGAATTATGGTCTTCTCTGGGTATATGCGCAGTAGTGGGATTGCTGGGTCATATGGTAATTCTATTTTTAGTTTTTTAAGGAACCTCCATACTGTTTTCCATAGTGGCTGTATCAGTTGACATTCCCACCAACAGTGCAAGAGGGTTCCCTTTTCTCCAGACCCTCTCCAGCATTTGTTGTTTGTAGATTTTCTGATGATGCCCATTCTAACTGCTGTGAGGTGATACCTCACGGTAGTTTTGATTTGTGTTTCTTTAATAATTAGTGATGTTGAGCCACTTTTCATGTGTCTCTTGTCTATCTGTATGTCTTCTTTGGAGAGGTGTCTAATTAGGTCTTTTGCCCATCTTATGATTGGGTTTGTTTTTTAAATATTGAGCTGCATTAGCTGTTTATACATTTTGGAGATTAATACTTTGTCCATTAATTCATTTGCAAATATTTTTTCCCATTCTGAGGGTTGTCTTTTCATCTTATTTATAGTTTCCTTTGCTGTGCAAAAGCCTTTAAGTTTCATTAGGTCCCATTTGTTTATTTTTGTTTTTATTTCCATTTCTCTAGGAGGTGGGTCAAAAAAGATCTTGCTGTGATTTATGTCAAAGAGTGTTCTTCCTATGTCTTCCTCTAAGAGTTTTAGTCGATCTTACATTTAGGTCTTTAATCCATTTTGAATTTATTTTTGTGTATGGTGTTAGGGAGTGTTCTAATTTCATTCGTTTACATGTAGCTGTCCAGTTTTCCCAGCACCACTTATTGAAGAGACTGTCTATTCTGCATTGTATATCCTTGCCTCCTTTGTCATAGATTAGTTGACCATATGTGCGTGGGTTTATCTCTGGGTTTTCTATCCTGTTCCATTGATCTATATTTTCTTCTCTGATTGCTGTGGCTAGGACTTCCAAAACTATGTTGAATAATAGTGGTGAGAGTGGACATCCTTGTCTTGTTCCTGATCTTAGAGGAAATGATTTCAGTTTTTCACCATTGAGAATGATGTTTGCTGTGGGTTTGTCATATATGGCCTTTATTATGTTGAGGTAGTTTCCCTCTATGCATACTTTCTGGAGAGTTTTTATCATAAATGGGTGTTGAATTTTGTCAAAACCTTTTCTGCATCTATTGAGATGATCATATGGTTTTTACTCTTCAGTTTGTTAATAGGGTGTATCACATTGATTGATTTGCATTTATTGAAGAATCCTTGCATCCCTGGGATAAATCCCACTTGATCATGGTGTATGATTCTTTTAATGTGCTGTTGGATTCTGTTTGCTAGTATTTTGTTGAGGATTTTTGCATCTATATTCATCAGTGATATTGGTCTGTAATTTTCTTTTTTTGTAGTATCTTTGTCTGGTTTTGGTATCAGGGTGATGGTGGCCTTGTAGAATGAGTTTGGGAGTGTTCCTTCCTCTGCAATTCTTTGGAAGAGTTTGAGAAGGATGGGTGTTAGCTCTTCTCTAAATGTTTCATAGAATTCACCTGTGAAGCCATCTGGTCCTGGACTTTTGTTTGTTGGATGATTTTTAATCACAGTTTCAATTTCATTACTTGTGATTGGTCTGTTCGTATTTTCTATTTCTTCCTGATTCAGTCTTGGAAGGTTATACTTTTCTAAGAATTTGTCCATTTCTTCCAGGTTGTCCATTTTATTGGCATAGAGTTGCTTGTAGTAGTCTCTTAGAATGCTTTTTATTTCTGTGGTGTCCATTGTAACTTCTCCTTTTTCATTCTAATTTGATTGATTTAAGTGCTCCCCCTCTTTTTCTTGATGAGTCTGACTAAAGGTTTATCAACTTTATCTTCTCAAAGAACCAGCTTTTAGTTTTATTGATCTTTGCTATTGTTTTCTTTGTTTCTATTTCATTTATTTCTGCTCTGATTTTTATGATTTCTTTCCTTCTACTAACTTTGGGTTTTTTTAAAATTTATTTAATTTTATTTTTGGCTGTATTGGGTCTTTGTTGCTGCATGCACGCAGGCTTTCTCTAGTTGTGGTGAGCGGGGGCTACTGTTCCTTGTGGTGCACGGGCTTCTCATTGTGGTGGCTTCTCTTGTTGCGGAGCACAGGCTCTAGGCGCGCGGGCTTCAGTAGTTGTGGCACACAGGCTCAGTAGTTGTGGCTCACAGCTCTAGAGTGCAGGCTCAGTAGTTGTGGCGCATGGGCTTAGTTGCTCTGCGGCACGTGGGATCGTCCTGCACCAGGGTTTGAACCTGTGTCCCCTGCATTGGCAGGCGGATTCTTAACCACTGCACCACCAGGGAAGCCCTAACTTTGGGTTTTGTTTGTTCTTCTTTCTCTAGTTCTTTTAGGTGTAAGGTTAGATTGTTTATTTGAAATTTTTCTTGTTTCTTGAGGTAGGCTTTTATTGCTATAAACTTCCCTCTTAGAACTGCTTTTGCTGCATCCCATAGGTTTTGGATCATCATTTTTTCATTGTCATTTGTCACTAGGTATTTTTTGATTTTCTGTTTGATTTCTTCAGTGATCTCTTGGCTATTTAGTAACTTATTGTTTAGCCTCCATGTGTTTGTGTTTTTTACGTTTTTTTCCATGTAATTGATTTCTAATCTCATAGCACTGTCGTCGGAAAAGATGCTTGATAGGATTTCAATTTTCTTAAATTTACCAAGGCTTGATTTGTGAACCAAGATGTGATCTATCCTTGAGAATGTTCCATGGGCACTTGAGATGAAAGTGTAATCTGCTGTTTTTCGATGGAATGTCCTATAAATATCAGTTAAATCTATCTGGTCTATTGTGTCATTTAAAGCTTGTGTTTCCTTATTAATTTTCTGTCTGGATGATCCGTCCATTGGTGTAAGTGAGATGTTAAAATCCCCCACTATTATTGTGTTACTGTTGATTTCCTCTTTTATAGCTGTTAGCATTTGCCTTATGTATTGAGGTGCTCCTATGTTGGGTGCATATATATTTATAATTGTTATATCTTCTTCTTGGATTGATCCCTTGATAATTATGTAGTGTCTTTACTTGTCTCTTGTAACATTCCCTAAAGTCTATTTTATCTGATATATGTATTGCTACTTCAGCTTTCTTTTGATTTCCATTTGCCTCGTGTATCTTTTTCCATCCCCTCACTTTCAGTTTGTATGTGTCCCTAGTGGGTCTCTTGTAGACAGCATATATATGGATCTTTTTTTTTGTTTCCATTCAGTGAGCCTGTGTCTTTTGGTTGGAGCATTTAATCCATTCACATTTAAGGTAATTATTGATATGCATGTTCCTATTACCATTTTCTTAATTGTTTTGGGTTTGTTTTTGTAGTTCCTTTTCTTCTCTTGTGTTTCCCACTTAGAGAAGTTCCTTTAACATGTGTTGTAGAGCTGGTTTGGTGGTGCTGCATTCTCTTAGCTTTTGCTTGTCTGTAAAGCTTTTGATTTCTCCGTCGAATCTGAATGAGATCCTTGCCGGGTAGAGTAATCTTGGTTGTAGGTTCTTCCCTTTCATCACTTTAAATATATCATGCCAGTCCCTTCTGGCTTTGTAGAGTTTCTGCTGAGAAAGCAGCTGTTAACCTTATGGAAGTTCCCTTGTATGTTATGTGTCATTTTTCCCTTGTTGCTTCAATAATTTTTCTTTGTCTTTAATTTTTGTCAATTTGATTACTATGTGTCTTGGCATGTTTCTCCTTGAGTTTACCCTGCCTGGGACTCTCTGTGCTTCCTGGATTTGGGTGGCTATTTCCTTTCTCATGTTAGGGAAGTTTTCGACTATAATCTCTTCAAATATTTTCTTGGGTCCTTCCTCTCTCTCTTCTCCTCCTGGGACCCCTATAATGCGAATGTTGTTGCGTTTAATGTTGTCCCGGAGGTCTCTTAGGCTGTCTTCATTTCTTTTCATTCTTTTTTCTTTATTCTGCTCCATGGCTGTGAATTCCACCATTCTGTTTTTCAGGTCATTTATCTGTTCTTCTGCCTCAGTTATTCTGCTGTTGATTCCTTCTAGTGTGAAATTTTTCATTTCAGTTATTGTATTGAAATTTTTCATTTCATTTAGTGAAATTTTTCATTTCAGTTATTGTATTGTTCATCTCTGTTTGTTTGTTCTTTAATTCTTCTAGGTCTTTGTTAAACATTTCTTGCATCTTCTCGATCTTTGCCTCCATTCTTTTTCCGAGGTCCTGGATCATCTTCACTATCATTATTCTGAATTCTTTTTCTGGAAGGTTGCCTATCTCCACTTCATTCAGTTGTTTTTCTGGGGTTTTAGCTTGCTCCTTCATCTGGTACATAGCCTTCTGCCTTTTCATCTTGTCTATCTTTCTGTGAATGTGGTTTTTGTTCCACAGGCTGCAGGATTGTAGTTCTTCTTGCTTCTTCTGTCTTCCCTCTGGTGGATGAGGCTATCTAAGAGGCTTGAGCAAGTTTCCTGATGGGAGGGACTGGTGGTGGGTAGAACTGGCTGTTGCTCTGGTGGGCAGAGCTCAGTAAAACTTTAATCTGCTTGTATCTGGATGGGTGGGGCTGAGTTCCCTCTCTGTTGGTTGTTTGGTCTGAGGCGACCCAGCACTGGAGCCTACCCAGCTCTTTGGTGGGCCTAATGGCGGACTCTGGGAGAGCTCATGCCAAGGAGTGCTTCCCAGAACTTCTGCTGCCAGTGACCTTATCCCTGTGGTGAGCCACAGCCACCCCCCGCCCCTGCAGGAGACCCTCCAACACTAGCAGGTAGGTCTGGTTCAGTTTCCTATGGGGTCACTGCTCCTTCCCCTGGGTCCCGATGCACACACTACTTTGTGTGTGCCCTCCAAGAGTGGAGTCTCTGTTTCCCCCAGTCCTGTTGAAGTCCTGCAATCAAATCCTGCTAGCCTTCAAAGTCTGATTCTCTAGGAATTCCTCCTCCCATTGCTGGACCCCCAGGTTGGGAAGCCTGACTTGGGGCTCAGTACCTTCACTCCAGTGGGTGGACTTCTGTGGTATAAGTGTTCTCCAGTTTGTGAGTCACCCACCCAGTGGTTTTGGGATTTGATTTTATTGTGATTGTGCCCCTCCTACTGTCTCATTGTGGCTTCTCCTTTGTCTTTGAATGTGGGATATCTTTTTTGGTGATTTCCAGTGTCTTTCTGTCAATGATTGTTCAGTAGTTAGTTGTGGTTCCGGTGCTCTTGCAAGAGGGAGTGAGAGGTAAATTCATAGTGAAAATATTTTCTATATGTTAGTGGAAAGAATGAAAATAAATAAACTAATTATTAAAGTGAAGAATCATGAGAAAATTTTAAATAGCAATGTAAGGGAAATATAAAGAAAAAATTAAGTAAATAAAAAATAAAAGAAATATATATTAAGCGATGAGTAATTCCAAGAGTTGATTTTTCTCGAAGGTATGAAATATCAACGAAAATAATATTTTCTGGTGAGTCTAATCAATTCAGAAAGAGATTGCAGAAAATATATTTGGAAGCAGAACAGACATAACTAATCAGAAAAAAATTAAAACTTTTTTTGAGTCTTGTCTAATAGTGTTTTCAAAAGCATGTGTTATGATTAGAAAAAATGTTTAAAAAAATAAATTCTAGATGAGTGGAAGAGTATAATTTAATTCTGGAAAAATATAAATTACCAAAATTGATTTAAGGAAAAAAGCAAAATCTAGAAAAAAAGGTAGTAAAAGTGTTTTAAATTATATTGTCTAAACAATTTCCAGATTCTCTCTGGGTTAGAAAGTTCATTAAAAACACATTCAATTGTCTTAAGAAAGGATAGCAAGACAGAATATCACAGAAGTTAGGAGATTAAATTGCTTATTCCTGTGCTAGAAAATTTGAGACCTCTGATGAAATGAATCTTCTCTTTTACCTTTACAGAGAATAATGAGAGAAAGCTACTTTCCAAAAAAAATTATCGATAATTTTCTTGACAAAGGCTTAATGCACAAAATAATCTCCATCAAATTATTGTATATTTTGATTTGTGCTCCGGTCATGATAGAGTAACAGAGAATAGATTTATCTTCCTATTAGGAAGGGTATCCAAAGCAGATCATGACAATCTCCCTGTGTTGAGGAAAGAGAGATTGGATTTCAGTGAGGCTGAGGTGACCAGAATTTTAAGGGCAGATCTTCAGAGAAGGAGCCGTTCTTGACATTTTAGGAAAAAAGAATACCAAATATATACAGATTCTTCCAGACACTTGAAAACTGTGAAACATCCTCTAGCTCTTTTGATGAGCTCAACATAACTTGGAGAACAAAACTTACAGGAACATTACTGACTAATGTCTCTTCCACTCATTTGACTCATGAATACTGATGCAACAATTCTAACTGAAATACCAACAAACTGAATCCAGCAACATATAATTTTATACCATGTAAAAGGTTGGCTATACAATATTCTTTCAGGGATGCAAAGTTCGTTCAATAGTAAACATACCCTACAGTATTCCCTATAGTCCTCCTGTGAACAAAGTGATGGAGAAAAATATCATAGCTGCTGAAACAGCTACAGAAGAGCTTTTGATATTAGACATTTAGTCATGAAAAAACTTTTATAACATTAAGAATAGAAGGGAACATCATTAATATGATAAACCCCAACCCCTGACGCCAGCACCATACTTAATGGTGAAATGTTGATCGCTTTCACTTTGGGAGTGAAATGAAGCAGGGATATTTGCTATTACCATTTATCTTCAATATTGTACTGGAGGATTAGGAAAATACTGTTCAATAAAATATAAAAAACTCTAAAAAATGTACAATTTTGACTGTATTAAATGTAAAAGCTTACATTCCTTAAAATAACCCTTTAAGAAAGTGAATATTAAGCCAAATAACAAAAGATATTTGTGACCCATTTAACTATAAATGGCCCAGATTTCTAAGTAATTCATAAAAACCAATAAGGAAAAAAATATCTGGTAGAAGACTGGGCAAAAAATTTGAACAGGCATGTTTTATAAGAAAATATCCACATTACACAATCATTATACAACAGAATATGTGGTGCTATTTTATTAATAGTAATTGGGAAGCATAAAATAAAACCACAATGAGATCCCATTAGACCCCACCAGAATGGCTAAAATTTTAAAACGCCAGAAAATGCCAGGCTATTTTGTTTTGCCAAAAAAGTGAAACAATAGGAACTTTCATACAGCTTTGGTGGAAGTGTAAACTGGTACAACCATTTTGGAAAGCAGTTTGTCTTAACAATTAAATTGAAGATATGCATTCCTTATTACCCATAAATTCTATGCTTAGGAACTTTTCCAGCAGAGGTATATGCAGATTTTCCCTAGAAGACACATACACAAATCTTTACAGTAACATTACTCATAATAGCCCCAAACTGGAAATAATTTGAATGTCTATTATAGAGTGGGCACATGAATTGTGGTTTATAATTACAATGGAATACTATTCAGGAAAATGAATAAACTTAAGCTATAGGCAAAAACATAGAATAAAACAGATGTATAATATACTGTTGAAAGAATCCAGAATCAGAAGATATATACTATTCAAATCCATTTATATAAGTTTCAAAAATAGGTTAATTAAACCGTTGTGTTTAGAGATGCATCCCTACAAGTGTACAGAAAAGGAAAAAAAGGAATATGGGAGAGAGTGTGAGAGAGAGTGTGTACTGGGGGTTTCTGAAAGTCACTGGCAATGTTTTATTTCTTCATCTGTTTTCACGGGGGGTTATTTTATAATAATTCAATAAACAAAACGTATCTTATGCACTTTTTTGTAAGTATGTCATAATACACACAACAAAACGTTTAAAATAATAAAATTGACACAATTTCTGGTCTTGTTGACTGTAAATCAAATGAGGAACTCTGAATTTACAAAGTTAAAATTAAGCTGAATGCCACAAAGTAGAACAAGTCAACTAATTAATTTACTCATTTTCCTTTGCATTAGAATTTTTTTTTTATCATAAACAGTGCTGGATTTTTATACAAACACCCATATTTTCTCCTCCCTAGTTTTACAAATATCGTTGGGAGTTTGTTTTACAAGTAGTTTTGTACTGCTTTGTTTTTGAGGACATTTGTAATAAGTGGACATAAATGGATTTAAGCAGACATGGCCTGCAAAACACTCACTTTTCTGGCTTTTGTTCCACAAAAACCTGAGCTATTGAAGCAATTTTGCTAGGTGTTTCAGATAGAGACAGTGCTTTTATAAAGAAACTAGAGAATAGGGAGAGAATCTCCGTGTCAACAGAGCGTGTAAAGTTCGTGTGTCCTGTGATTAAAGAGATTCACTTTTTGCACCTTTTTTCCCCCAAGTAGAAGAGAATTGAAGCCCCAAGAACAATAGAGACTTCACTTTCTGCTGCTCCAATGGGAATGGGCTTAGATTTACATTTATGTTAATTTAATAATGATTATCTTTATGTATTTGGTGACGGGCACAAGCAGAAGCCTCTAAAGTATGCTTTAATTTTTAACTTGGTTGGTGATTACATGAATGTTTGCTATGTAAAATCTCTACTGTCCATGTGTTTTGGACCCTGCTTTTTCTTGGTTTAGCCTGTGGGCTCTTGAAAATCGAGTCAAATGCAAGGATTAAGTGCTGATGCTGTGCGAGGTGCAGTTCTAGCAAATGAGAGTGAGGGCAAAGGGAAGTGAGGCAGGGAAGGCTAGATAGGTGCTGTGCAAGGTGATATAGTGCTAGCCCTGTTTCATGCTGTACTGCAACGGATACAGCTGGCTGCTTGGTGGGAGGCCTGCCGTGCCTTACAGGTCATCTCCTCCAGGCAGGGTCAGCAGAGAAACTGGCTCAGAGTAAAACCTTGGGGAAGAAGAAGAGGGAGTTTATATGACTGACTTGTTTTTGTCTCCTGTCCCTATTGGTCAAAGTTCACCACATGAGGTATCAATTCCCTTGTTCTTCTAGGTTGCATTATTTGGCCCCTTTGGCAGCCACTTGGGAAACCAGATATTATTCTCATTGGTTTCACTTGGGTTCAAAAATTCTTTGGAGAGCCAGGTTCTCCTAGACTATGATTGTTCATGTGATTGTGGTTGAGTTGGAATGCCAAGAGAGCAGCTGCTGTGAAGCAAATAGGGAAAGATCCAGGGGGCAAGAGAGGCCAAGAGGATATTTGAGAAGAATATATTTTAAAATAAAAAAGTAAAGTCATACATATTTTGTATATACTTTCTCTTACACATAAAAACTTACTTGAAATAAATTGTCTCTAGCACTCATCGCCTTAAAATGCGTTCTTGCATGCTGATAAAAGAATGTCATCTTCTTGATTTCTGTGCTAAGAAAAGTAAATTTTATTTCTGAGACAGAAAACAAATCAGTTTGTAGCTTCGTATTGGTAGAGACAGAAATTAGTCCATAATCATCTCTTTGTGATAGTGCCTTAAAATTTATGTTTGGTTTCAAAAGGATTGTATCATTTATTATTATTACTGTATAAACTGTTTTTGATATATTAAGTGCAAATTTCCATTCATACTGCAAGTTACTTATTTTCAGTCATGATGGTTCAATATTGTGGTTCAAAGTACTTTTGAGAATAATTTCCTTATTTCCCATGATGTTAGTTTTAGTTTTTATTAATGGGGAAAATTATAATGTCAAAAACTCTTTCTTTGGATTTAATGATGGTTGTAAATAAATTTTTAATTTTAGAAATCATACCACCAACCACAGAATTTTGAAAAGGAGTAGCGTATAACAGACCCTTGACTCTCTTGCTCTTTATCCCACTCGGTAAAAGCACTGGTCAAATTCAACTCTGCACATTCTATGCCCATACTGTAACCAAAAAACAAACAAAACAAAACAAAATGTGCTTACTGATCTCACTTTAAATTTATAATCTCTAAACTAAGAGGATTCTTCATGCTGCCCCTTGATCAAAATACATTTTCCTGGTTGATTTTCTCTTTCGCACACCACTTCTTTTCTCCCCATTTCTTTATACTTGCAACATGTCTTCTTATCCTTATTATCAGCTCATAACTTAATTTCTTTCCTCTTTGCAAAAATGGAAGCAATCAGAATAAGATTTCCAAGAGCTCCGACCCCATCTACCCAGGTATCTATTGCTGAGCTCCTGGGGACAACATTGTCTCATGTTATTATGAAGGAACCTTCCACATTCTGCACTGAGGGTGGCTCTGGTTTTGTGCCCTTATCCAGTTTTCCCTTACTCGCTCAAGGATAATAATCCAGGAATTCTTTCATCTCCCTCCTGCATCATCATTTTTTCCCTTTTCTTAGATTATTCAGAACATCATCCAGGTGGGATTTTTTTTTTTTTTTACCACCATCATGAACTGATTTCCTCTTGACTCCCTATCTCCTTCCAGCTCTCACATCATTTTTCATTTCCCCTTTTAAAATAAAAGCACCCTCTAAAAGACTCACCCTTTCTTGTATTCTCCTCTCATTCTCCCTTGAATTCACTGCAATCAGGTTTCCTCCTATACTATACCAGTGCACTAAACCTGCACTTTATCAAGATCAGCAGTGACCACTAATTGCCAATGATCATTTCTCACTCCTCATCTTGATTTACAGGTAGCATTTATCATAGTTGATCACTATGTCCATCTTGAAACACTTTCTTCACTTGACTTCCAACGCCACACTTGCCCAGTTGTCCTCTTACAGTTGTAGCCACTTGTTCTCATTGTCTTTTGCTGGTTCCTGTTCATCTACTCTATCTTCACATATTGGAGTGTCCCAGGGTAGAGTAGCTGGACATCTTGTCTTTTCTAGTCACACTTACTACCTAAGTGATCTACTCCACTCACGTGGCTTTACATATTATCTAAATGTTGATGACTCCCAAGCGCTGGATTCCAGAAATGCTTATGCAACTGTCTTCTACGTTATCCCCACTACCACACACGGTCAAAGCTTTCAACATTTTTCATCAACATTCTTGTAATATGCTTCGGATGGTCTCTCTGCTTCTGCCCTTACCCCATCCTATCTCCTTTTAACACTGCAGACAGAGTGATCCTGTTGAAATGTAGATTTTCTTAAAATCCTTACACTGCTTTTTTTTTTTTTTAACATCTTTATTGGAGTATAATTGCTTTACAATGGTGTGTTAGTTTCTGCTTTATAACAAAGTGAATCAGTTATACATATACATATGTTCCCATATCTCTTCCCTCTTGCATCTCCCTCCTTCCCACCCTCCCTATCCCACACCTCTAGGTGGTCACAAAGCACAGAGCTCATCTCCCTGTGCTATGCAGTTGCTTCCCACTAGCTATCTATTTTACATTAGGTAGTGTATATATGTCCATGCCACTCTGTCTCTTTGTCACATCTTACCCTTCCCCCTCCCCATATCCTCAAGTCCATTCTCTAGTAGGTCTGTGTCTTTATTCCCATCTTGCCACTAGGTTCTTCATGACCTTTTTTTTTCTCCTTAGATTCCATATATATGTATTAGTATACTGTATTTGTTTTTCTCTTTCTGACTTACTTCACTCTGTATGACAGACTCTAACTCCATCTGCCTCACTACAAATAACTCCATTTCGTTTCTTTTTATGGCTGAGTAATATTCCATTGTATATATGTGCCACATCTTCTTTATCCATTCATCCGATGATGGATACCTAGGTTGCTTCCATGTCCTGGCTATTGTAAATAGAGCTGCAATGAACATTGTGGTACATGACTCTTTTTGAATTATGGTTTTCTCAGGGTGTATGCCCAGTAGTGGGATTGCTGGGTCGTATGGTAGTTCTATTTTTATTTTTTTAAGGAACCTCCATACTAAAAGTATGGAACACTTCACGAATTTGCATGTCATCCTTGCGCAGGGGCCATGCTAATCTTTTCTGTATCGTTCCAATTTTAGTATATGTGCTGCCGAAGTGAGCACCTTACACTGCTTTTTATCTCAGAGTAAATGCCAAGGCCTTAATATGACCTTCGAGGTCTGACAAGATCTAGCCCTGTGTTATCCTTCTAACTGCATTTTCTACTCTTCTGTTGACTCTCCTCAGCTACTCGGAATTTCGTGCAGTTCCTTGAATACACCAGGTACTTTTGTACCCAGAGCCTTTTACTTGCTGTTCCCTCTGCTTATAGGGTCTTCCCCCATATAACAACAAATTACAAATTACAAATCTAGCCAAGTATAAAAATATGATACATTTTATCAAGTTGTGTTTATTTTCTAATGCAAGGATGGTTTTCCATCATGAAACATATTAATGTAATTCACATAATTAATGTAAGTAATGTAAACATTAAAATGAAACCCATAGAATATCATTAGATGCAAAGAAAGTATTCCTCAGTATCCATTCATAAGAATTCTTAGAAAATGATAAATATATACAAAAACTACAACAAATATCGTATTTTATGATGAAACATTGAAAACATTTCCCCCAAAAGTAAGAACATGGTCGAAGATAGCCACTATAATTTCTTTTCCATTTTTACCTTGCAATTCAAGGCAGGACAATAGTAAAAGAAAAGAGAATGCAAGTATATAAGAATAACAAAAGGTAAAACAAAATATTCATTTGCCAAAACATGATTGTCTTTACAGAAAACAAGACTCTTAAGAAAAATGATTAGAATTTTATGAGATTTAGTAATGTTTGATTCAAAAATCAATATATAAAAAGCAATTTTTATTTCTACACATTTGTAAAATACAATTAGAAAACACAATTTGAAAAGGTAAATAATTTACACTAGCTATAATAATGTGCAGTGTTTAAGAATAAATATAGCCAAAGATACACAGGGATTTCATACATAAAATAGTAAACTTTTAAGGATATTTAAGAAAAAACAAATAAATAGTGATACTTTCCAAGTACATGGATTCAAAGACTAAATACTTTAAACATGTTAATTCTCCCCAAATAGACCTACTGATTCAGTGAAATTTTATATAAAATTTCAAACAAAATTTTAGTTGTTATGTGTATGTCTGTGTTTGTGTGTCCATGTGGAAAAAGACACATTTATCCAAGTTTCTTTTATGTAATAACAAACTGAAGATTTATAAAAATGTTGTAATACTTAAACAATATGTAGTACATACACGGCAGTAGACAAGTTGATTAATGCAAGAGGTTAGTGATCTTAAAGGAAGACCAAGCAAATATAGAACTTGAACTCGGTGAGGAGGTCTATTAGAAGTTCAATGAGGAAAAGGTTGAGTTTTCAATCATCAAAACAAAATAAATTGATAATAAGACAGAAAGTGGATCACTAACTCATGCCATATCCAAAGAAGAAAAGAAATAATTCCAGTTAGGTTCAATGTGAAAAATACAACTGTAAACTTTTAAAAGAAGATAACCAAAGACAATATTTTCTTGCCTTTTGGGTAAGAATGGATTTATTACAGACAGAGGTGCAAAATACAAAGAAAAAGATTGATAAATTCTCTACCATTAAAATGAAGAACTTCTGGTCATTAGGATATACTGTAATGGCAGTGAAATAGTAAGTCATGGAATGGCAGAGAGTATTTGTGACAAATATTCAAAAAAGTCTCAGTATAATAATTTGACTTCTTTAATACCAGGTGCACATTGGTGACTCTGGGGGAAATAAGCCAACAGAGGTTTCCTCACGAGGTCTCTAACATTGCCTCTGACCTCTCCTCCCACCCCCCAATTTTAAATTTTCAAAAAATTCCAATACTCTTAAATTTAACTGAAGAGATTTTAGAAATTGAGTGCTAAGGAGGGAGAAGGAGGGGCAGAGAGAACTCATCTGAGATAGCATAAACTACCTCCACTTGATAGGGTAAGACTGTTCGTTTTCTGGAAATACAAGGTTATATTTCATAGTGCCATTTTAACATTATTATTAATGAATTAATTTTTTAAACCAAAGCAAAACACATCTGTGGTTGGAGGAGGCAATGTTACTTAATGGGAAATATCATATTCTTTGGAGTCAGCCAGATACAGGGTTTAGCTTCTCCCTCGAGCATTAATGAGCAGCTAGCAAGAACAGATGATTTAACTTCTTGAAGAGGGTTATTCTAATAGGCTCAGTTTCCTCATTGGCTCCATGGACTAGATATTACCTACCTTGTAGGATTGGAATGGGGTTTAAATGACTCAGTACTTATAAAGACCATTCACAGAACCTGACACTTTGTAAGCACTAAGTAAGTGAAACCATAATAATTCTGTTTAATTTTACTTTCTGAATTTGAAGGATTTAAAATAGCAGCAATTGGCAACTCCTAAATGAACACCAATTCTGGCAAGGATTACCAATTAGTGTAAAGACTATGAGGTTTGATAGGGATTGGATATTTGAAGGACACCAGAGTAAAACCACAGAGATAACTTTCTAGTCCCAAGGGAGAGAAGTAGCTATACTTGAAGGAATCTATCATGACCTAAATTCTGTGGTTGGTCTTAGTGTCATGAATGATGGGTCATGCAGATGTCTCCTGGTGTGTTGATGTGCACTGCATCATCTATGGTGTGTTCTGAAGCCACCAACTACTTAGAACCAAATTCAAGAGAAAAGAATAAGCTAAGTTACTCTGTGGCACATCTAGAAGGTGAAGTATTCCTCAGTATAACTGGCAAAGTCTCCTCAACTAGTCAGTACTGTGAAGGAAAATAACAACAGAAGGGGCAAGTGTGTTAGATTTAAAAAGAAGAGATTCAAGGACTGTCAAAAAACAAACAAGCAAACAAACAAACAAAAAAAAACGAAACAGAAGCCAACGTGTGTTCTGGTTTAGACAAACCAACTGTAATGAGTATTTCTGGGTCAGCTGGGGAAATTAGAATATGGACTACCTATTAGGTAACATGAAAATTTATTGATAAGGAAACATAGAGGTTAACTAACTGAAAAAAAATGTGGGGTGTGTGTATTTGTGTGTGAGATACCAAAATATCTTGGAAGCTCTACACTGAGATCTAGTCTAAAGAGTGTGTGTGGCAATCTATGGATGGTAGAAATATGGCATTTTTATTTTCTTGGTATTATTTATCTGAATTTCCTTACTTTCTACAATGCACGCAGACTGCGTTTAGACAACGTAAAGATGTTGCCTTTGTAATTAAGCAAATTTTGAAATTTTTTTGAGATAAATATCATTTTAACAGATGTATTAAGTGACTTCATTGGCAGTGCATTTATATTACATAAGTTAAGAATCATTTAAATTGAATACATAGGCTTGGGTGAGCGTGAGGGCATTTATGTACTGCCTTTTTCCTAGTTGGGTGCTTACTGCCCCTAAAGCTTCAGCCTTTATCAGTTACTTGGATCCCATCTTGGCCATCACCAGAGTACAGCTAAGTATACAGTAGAGAAAGAAATAAGCATCGTTGTTTACTAATGAAATTATAATTTTACTAAGATTTCTCTAGAGAACATATTTAGTCTGGCATTTAAATAATTAAACTCAAACAGCACTGTAAATTGTTTTTATGTAAATAATCTAACAATGAATCGTATTTTTCCATAAAGTAATTACCAGGAATTGGTAACATGTCTAACTTGATGATTCTTCAGAATGTATTTGTTAAAAGGTTGCTCTTAGAAAATCACAAAGCAACCTCGTATTTATAATGTTGTGAATTATACTTTCCTACATTTCACTCTTCTCCTTTGAACTATTTATTTTCTATCTTGTTAAAATGCAGCAGCCCTAAACTTTGCATGCATTTCTTGCAATTTTCAATTATTTTCTATGAACAGTTGGTAAACATTCCAATTTTTTTTAATGAAATTGTCATTGAAGAGCAGGTATAGAGTTCCCGTATGTGGTACTCTTGTAGTTTTGATTTGCATTTCCCTGATGTTAAGCCTCTTTTCATATACCTGTTGGCCATTTTGGTGTCTTCTTTGGAGAAATGTCTATTCACTTTTTTTACCCATATTTTTATATCAGGTTATTTGTGTATTTTGCTATTAAAGTCTAGGAGTTTCTTATTTATTTTAGATATTAACCTCTTATCAGAAGTATGGTTTGCAAATCTTTTCTCCTTTTCCATAGGTCTTTCCTTTGTTATGCAGAAAATGTAGATATATTTGAAAGAAACTTTCAAATATATGCAAAAGGTTTAAAATGCAAAAGGTTTAAAAAAGTGTTTATTGTTTGGTTATCATTATACTTGTGTTTTACATGACTGTTTCAGAATATTGATCAAGCCTCACTCACTCCACTTTTTAATGGATAAGGTCCTTGTCATCTGTCCTTTTCATCTTTCTTGCTCTGTTCTCTAAGACAGTTGTTCTCAAACTTGAACATGCATCATCACCTGGAGAGCCTGTTAAAACCTGGATTGCTGAGTCTCATCCCCAGAGTTTCTGATTCAATAGAGAGGTGGGGCCCAAGAAATTATGGTTTTACAGTTTTTCACATGATGCTAATGGTGCCCATCTGAAGCCCATACTTTGAGAACCACTGCTCAGAGGAAAAAAAAAAAAAATCAAAATTCATTTACCCAAACCAGTAGAATCCAGCTCATGGCTTACCTCTTCATGGTTTCATTCTCTCATCCAAAATGACATCTTTCAACCTCCAAGTTCTTAACTATCAGAACCCTTGATCTCATGGTTAATGCCACCTCCCTGACACATCAGCCATGAACGGAACTCCCTATCATAAAACACCTCTCCCAGTCACTCAGAAGTGTCAAATTCAGCTCTTCTGTGAATTTTCTTGTGTCTCTTTTTCCCACAACTGTTGAAACTTGCTTTCTGCCTTGGGAATTATGACATTACTCATCCCGGCCTTTTCTGGCTAAAATCAAGCTTCTCTCAGCAGACCAAAGTTGAGTCCTTCCCACCATGTACAATGCTAAGCGGTCAGCTGCCTCAGTGCTCCTGCCAGCATTTTGGACTCCCTCGTGGGCCCTCCCCATCTCCAGCCATGGATGGCTCCATGGTAAGCCTTCTACTTGCAGACTGCAGACTGCTCCCAGAGAAAGTCCTGGGACTTCATGCAGCTGGTGCCCTGCTTGAGCCTGCTGTACAGCCTCAACTTGGCCAGGTCCACCCGCTCAGCACTCCTTTTATTTACCCCTCATTGGTTCCCTGGATTATTCTCTGTAACTTTTCAGGACTTGTTTCCTTTCTTTAAGACCTCAATCCTATCAGACCTCTCAACTTTAATTTGATCTATCTATCTATCTATCTATCTATCATCTTTTATTCTTCTCTCAAGTCTCAAAGAAAGACATATCCTCTCTCAAAAGTTGTCTGATGTTTCAAGCAGATGTCTGATGTCCGTTGGCTTTTTTTTTTTAAAATAAATTTATTTATTTATTTATTTATTTTTGGCTGCATTGGGTCTTCGTTGCTGCGCGCCGGCTTTCTCTAGTTGTGGCGAGTGGGGGCTACTCTTCGTTGCGGTGCATGGGCTTCTCATTGCGGTGGCTTCTCTTGTTGCAGAGCACAGGCTTTAGGCACGAGGGCTTCAGTAGTTGTGGCACATGGGCTCAGTAGTTGTGACTCGCGGGGCCTAGAGCACAGGCTCAGTAGTTGTGGCGCACGGGCT
Organism: Balaenoptera acutorostrata; assembly: GCF_949987535.1. Taxonomy (NCBI): domain Eukaryota; kingdom Metazoa; phylum Chordata; class Mammalia; order Artiodactyla; family Balaenopteridae; genus Balaenoptera; species Balaenoptera acutorostrata. The sequence goes on from NC_080081.1 coordinate 16,742,695, forward strand.
TAGTTGCTCCGCGGCATGTGGGATCTTCCCGGACCAGGGATCGAACCCATGTACCCTGCATTGGCAGGCAGATTCTTAACCACTGCGCCACCAGGGAAGCCCTGTCCCTTGGCTTTTATCTCTTCACACTTTTAAAGGAACTTTTTTTTTTTTTTTTCAAACATCTTTATTGAAGTATAATTGCCTTACAATAGTGTGTTAGCATCTGCTTTATAGCAAAGTGAATCTGTTATACATATACAATATGTTCCCATTTCTCTTCCCTCTTGCATCTCCCTCCCTCCCACCCTCCCCATCCCACCCCTCTAGGTGGTCACAAAGCACCGAGCTGATCTCCCTGTGCTATGCGGCTGCTTCCCACTAGCTATCTATTTTACATTTGGTAGTGTATATATGTCCATGACACTCTCTTACCCTGTCACATCTCACCCCACCCCCTACCCATATCCTCAAGTCCATTCTCTAGTAGGTCTGTGTCTTTATTCCCGTCTTGCCACTAGGTTCTTCATGGCCTTTTTTTTTTTTTTTTTCCCTTAGATTCCATATATATGTGTTAGCATACTGTATTTGTTTTTCTCTTTCTGACTTACTTCACTCTGTATGACAGACTCTAACTCCATCCACCTCATTACAAATACCTCCATTTCATTTCTTTTTATAGCTGAGTAATATTCCATTGTATATATGTGCCACATCTTCTTTATCCATTCATCTGTCGATGGACATTTAGGTTGCTTCCATGTCCTGGCTATTGTAAATAGAGCTGCAATGAACATTTTGGTACATGACTCTTTTTGACCTATGGTTTTCTCAGGGTATATGCCCAGTAGTGGGACTGCTGGGTCGTATGGTAGTTCTATTTGTAGTTTTTTAAGGAACCTCCATACTGTTCTCCATAGTGGCTGTATCAATTTACATTCCCACCAACAGTGCAAGAGTGTTCCCTTTCCTCCACACCCTCTCCAGCATTTATTGTTTCTAGATTTTTTGATGATGGCCATTCTGACCGGTGTGAGATGATATCTCATTGTAGTTTTGATTTGCATTTCTCTAATGATTAATGATGTTGAGCATTCTTTCATGTGTCTGTAGGCCATCTGTATATCTTCTTTGGAGAAATGTCTATTTAGATCTTCTGCCCATTTTTGGATTGGGTTGTTCGTTTTTTTGTTATTGAGCTGCATGAGCTGCTTGTAAATCTTGGAGATTAATCCTTTGTCAGTTGCTTCATTTGCAAATATTTTCTCCCATTCTGAGGGTTGTCTTTTGGTCTTGTTTATGGTTTCCTTTGCTGTGCAAAAGCTTTTCAGTTTCATTAGGTCCCATTTGTTTATTTGTGTACTTATTTCCATTTCTCTGGGAGCTGGGTCAAAAAGAATCTTGCTGTGATGTATGTCATAGAGTGTTCTGCCTATGTTTTCCTCTAAGAGTTTGATAGTGTCTGCCCTTACACTTAGGTCTTTAATCCATTTTGAGTTTATTTTTGTGCATGGTGTCAGGGAGTGTTCTAATTTCATACTTTTACATGTTCCTGTCCAATTTTCCCAGCACCACTTATTGAAGAGGCTGTCTTTTCTCCACTGTATATGCTTGCCTCCTTTATCAAAGATAAGTTGACCATATGTGTGTGGGTTTATCTCTGGGCTTTCTATCCTGTTCCATTGATCTATATTTCTGTTTTTGTGCCAATACCAAACTGTCTTGATTACTGAAGCTTTGTAATATAGTCTGAAGTCAGGGAGCCTGATTCCCCCAGCTCCATTTTTCGTTCTCAAGATTGCTTTGGCTATTCGGGGTCTTTTGTGTTTCCATACAAATTGTGAAATTTTTTGTTCTAGTTCTGTGAAAAATGCCAGTGGTAGTTTGATAGGGATTGCATTGAATCTGTAGATTGCTTTGGGTAGTAGAGACATTTTCACAATGTTGATTCTTCCAATCCAGGAACATGGTATATCTCTCCATCTATTTGTATCATCTTTAATTTCTTTCATCAGTGTCTTATAATTTTCTGCATACAGGTCTTTTGTCTCCTTAGGTAGGTTTATTCCTAGATATTTTATTCTTTTTGTTGCAATGGTAAATGGGTGTGTTTTCTTAATTTCACTTTCAGATTTTTCGTCATTAGTGTATAGAAATGCAAGAGATTTCTGTGCATTAATTTTGTATCCTGCTACTTTACCAAATTCATTGATTAGCTCTAGGAGTTTTCTGGTAGCATCTTTAGGATTCTCTATGTATAGTATCATGTCATCTGCAAATAGTGACAGCTTTACTTCTTCTTTTCTGATTTGGATTCCTTTTATTTCTTTGTCTTCTCTGATTGCTGTGGCTAGGACTTCCAGAAGTATGTTGAATAATAGTGGTGAGAGTGGGCAACCTTGTCTTGTTCCTGATCTTAGTGGAAATGGTTTCAGTTTTTCACCATTGAGGACAATGTTGGCTGTGGGTTTGTCATATATGGCCTTTATTATGTTGAGGAAAGTTCCCTCTATACCTACTTTCTGCAGGGCTTTTATCATAAATGGGTGTTGAATTTTGTCAAAAGCTTTCTCTGCATCTATTGAGATGATCATATGGTTTTTCTCCTTCAATTTGTTAATATGGTGTATCACATTGATTGATTTGCGTATATTGAAGAATCCTTGCATTCCTGGGATAAACCCCACTTGATCATGGTGTATGATCCTTTTAATGTGCTGTTGGATTCTGTTTGCTAGTATTTTGTTGAGGATTTTTGCATCTATGTTCATCAGTGATATTGGCCTGTAGTTTTCTTTCTTTGTGACATCTTTGTCTGGTTTTGGTATCAGGGTGATGGTGGCCTCGTAGAATGAGTTTGGGAGTGTTCCTCCCTCTGCAATATTTTGGAAGAGTTTGAGAAGGATAGGTGTTAGCTCTTCTCTAAATGTTTGATAGAATTCGCCTGTGAAGCCATCTGGTCCTGGGCTTTTGTTTGTTGGAAGGTTTTTAATCACAGTTTCAATTTCAGTGCTTGTGATTGGTCTGTTCATATTTTCTATTTCTTCCTGGTTCAGTCTCGGCAGTTTGTGCATTTCTAAGAATCTGTCCATTTCTTCCAGGTTGTCCATTTTATTGGCATAGAGTTGCTTGTAGTAATCTCTCATGATCTTTTGTATTTCTGCAGTGTCAGTGGTTACTTCTCCTTTTTCATTTCTAATTCTATTGATCTGAGTCTTCTCCCTTTTTCTCTTGATGAGTCTGGCTAATGGTTTATCAATTTTGTTTATCTTCTCAAAGAACCAGCTTTTAGTTTCATTGATTTTTGCTATTGTTTCCTTCATTTCTTTTTCATTTATTTCTGACCTGATCTTTATAATTTCTTTCCTTCTGCTGGCTTTGGGGTTTTTTTGTTCTTCTTTCTCTAATTGCTTTAGGTGCAAGGTTAGGTTGTTTATTCGAGATGTTTCCTGTTTCTTGAGGTAGGCTTGTATTGCTATAAACTTCCCTCTTAGCACTGCTTTTGCTGTGTCCCATAGGTTTTGGGTCGTCGTGTCTCCATTGTCATTTGTTTCTAGGTATTTTTTGATTTCCCCTTTGATTTCTTCAGTAATCACTTCGTTATTAAGTAATGTATTGTGTAGCCTCCATGTGTTTGTATTTTTTACAGATCTTTTCCTGTAATTGATATCTAGTCTCATAGCATTGTGGTCGGAAAAGATACTTGATACGATTTCAATTTTCTTAAATTTACCAAGGCTTGATTTGTGACCCAAGATATGATCTATCCTGGAGAATGTTCCATGAGCACTTGAGAAAAATGTGTATTCTGTTGTTTTTGGGTGGAATGTCCTATAAATATCAATTAAGTCCATATTGTTTAATGTATCATTTAAAGCTTGTGTTTCCTTATTTATTTTCATTTTGGATGATCTGTCCATTGGTGAAAGTGGGGTGTTAAAGTCCCCTACTATGATTGTGTTGCTGTCAATTTCCCCTTTCATGGCTGTTAGTATTTGCCTTATGTATTGAGGTGCTCCTATGTTGGGTGCATAAATATTTACAATTGTTATACCTTCCTCTTGGATTGATCCCTTGATCATTATATAGTGTCCTTCTTTGTCTCTTGTAATAGTCTTTATTTTAAAGTCTATTTTGTCTGATATGAGAATTGCTACTCCAGCTTTCTTTTGATTTCCATTTGCATGGAATATCTTTTTCCATCCCCTCACTTTCAGTCTGTATGTGTCCCTAGGTCTGAAGTGGGTCTCTTGTAGACAGCATATGTATGGGTCTTGTTTTTGTATCCATTCAGCCAGCCTGTGTCTTTTGGTGGGAGCATTTAATCCATTTACATTCAAGGTAATTATCGATATGTATGTTCTTAAAGGAACTTTTTTGATTCTTCTCTTTACTGCCTTTCCCTTTAATTTTTCCTGCCCTCTCCTAATCGTCCCCCTTCCCAAACTCGGAAGTCTTTCCTTCTGCTTTGAAAGCTGCCTTAATCTTCTTTATAAAAGTGAAATTTTTACTGCATCCTGGTTCTCCTTCCTAATATCATTCCATTTATGCTATCAATTGCGTTCTTTGAATGAATGGTCTTATTCAATTTAATTCATGAATTCCCTCACTAACATCTTTCCTCCTAACTTTTTGGTAATTTGAATAGGGGTCCAATCACTCCATGAAAACACTTTCTCTGAAGTTAGTCATGGCAAACTCCATCTCTCCTCTCTTCCTGTCCCATCTGCACTGAGTACCTGTTCTCAGCATTGATTCTCCTTGATTTCTCTGCTGTAATTGTATCTATTTACTTTTCCATTCTTTTAAACAATACTATTTTTTTGACATCTGAGATACTTTATTCTCTTGTTTCCAGATCTCTGGACCTTTCATGGTTTCACTTTTCTTCTCCTAACCTTAACAGTTTTTCTCTCCACCAACTTCCCAGCCCAAGCTGGCTTTGGCTTCCACATTCCATTACTCTTTGGAGGATATAACCATCTTGTCTAGACTTTCGACCCTGAAATTCTCACTTTTGGTCCCAATCCCTAACAATTCTAGGTACTTATTGAACTTTTCCTTTGAAAATGTAAAAGCTTTGTCTTTTCCCATCAAAAAATTCCCCCTTTATCCTCTCTCCCTTTGTATTTATTTTTTTTAATTTCTTTATTTGGAGCAGCACCATTCACAGTGTCTATATCTTGAGTGGTTTCTTTTACTTTTTGCTGACCTGTACCTTCTGATCTCAGGTGGCTGTGAGGTGGCCGCAGCCTGCGGAGGCTTGAAGCAGGATCTCAGTTCCCTGACCAGGGATTGAAGCCAGGCCGTGGCAGTGAGAGCGCTGAATCCTAGCCACTAGACCACGAGGGCCAGTGGCTGGTGACAAGACCTTGGCTCATCTGCTCTGGAGAAAGGAATTTCAGCAGAGAGACAAAAAGTAGTGAAACAAGTAAAGAGTTTATTAGGAGGGAAAAAAGTAACGTGTAGATAGACCCACGGGCAGGCTCAGAGAAAGAGCTGTGCCTTTGGGGTAGTTTAAATCACTTGTATGGGGGCAGTTCTTCCAGGTTTCCACTGGCCAATCATCTTGTTTGTCTGGCTCTGAGTCCATATTTGGTCTGACTCAGGGCCCTCCCCTGTGTGCATGTGCACCTTCTAGCCAAGATGGATTCCAGCACAAGGGTCTCTGGGAAGTTGACAGAATATATTATGGTCTGGTGCCCCCTCCCTTCTCTGAGCCCTGAGGAACCTTTCTGTGCATGTGTAGTTTGGGAGGTCTCCTTGACCTCAAGAATGAGAAATATGTGGTCTCTATCTTTTATCTAAGCAGGACTCAGCTCCTCCTTGCTCCTGCCACCATCTTTATCTTGGGGTATCTGTCTGCAGGGAATGGATTCCAGCTGCTCAGCCTGGGGTCCATTTATCTCCTGCCTCACTTCCACAGGCTACTGGTCACTGGGCTCATTTAGTGCTTTGGCATTTCTAAATCTTTCTTTCCTTTCCAACGTTACTATCTACGCTTTCATGAACTTATGTTCGGTTTTCTTTAATGGTCACCTTACAAGAAACACAATGCATCTTTGGTTCAAATAGCAGTTTAAATTTCTTGTCATGCTGCTTGTATCATGTCATTGAGTTCTGAAAATGTGTACTGACTCTTTGTTTCTCCTGGTTATCAGGTCCATCAGCCTTTGGTCAAAGCACATATTAACTGGCCCCCCAAGTGTCCTGCTTCCCCCTTACCCACCCCCCAAAAAAAACTGCAGCTCAGGATCATTCCCTCACCATTCCCATATACTTGTGTCTCACTTCCACGTTTTACTTCCATCTCTGCCTTAAATTAAACTGCCTCTTTTCTCCCTTTCTTCATACTTCTCTTTGATAATCAAATGCCTGTGCTTCTGTTAGGATGAACACTCCTTTCTCCTGAAGCCTTATTACTGCAGCCCACTGACATTGTTCCACTACTCAACTTCTATAACTCTTTTAGAGCCTAACATTTAATTATGTACTCAACCAAACCCTTTTTAGAGATTTCACATATGTATATCAATTTCCCAGTAAAATGTAAGTACCATATTCTTGAGTTCTATTCAACTGCAAGTATGCATTAAGTGAGTTCTCTGTGGCTTGTTCCATCAGGACACAGCTCCTAGCCTTGTGCTGCATAGCAAAAGGGGGCTAAGATGGATTACCTTCCTATTATTTAGAAAGATAGAAGGGTTTACTTCCTGACTCCCCTTAGGTTTTCTCTATGGCAAATTTGCATGATTGACTTTTTAAACTACAAAGTACTAGGTAATCATTGTTTGTAGTTGGTTCTTAGCTTAACACTATAATGATCAGTATCATTATTATCAGAAACTCGGCCTAAAGAACTAAATAACTTGCCTCAAGGCACAAAAATTTGTACCATAGATTTTGGGGACTTTTTAAAAACTAGAGCTGTAGTCTGAGTCTTCAGTCTCTGACTTCAGCACCTGGGGCCTAGTCAGACCTAAATAATCGTGTTTCAGCAAAAACTTTTCATTACATTCGAATGAAATAGGTAATATTTAAAATCATAGATCAAAAGAACCTAGAAAGAAAAATTTTGAGTGTTTAGAATAACACATACCATTAATAGTATATTTGATAATTTTATTTAAATAAAAGTAACCTAAAGATGTGTGAGAACAAAATATTACTTGGTAGTACAAGCCATATCTGTTTAGAACTTAAAAAAAAAAAACTTGTAGATTAAATATTTTTAAGTGGTAAGAGATATTAATTTATTAATGAAGGTGGAGTGAAATAAAACTAAATGTCATAATCTTTATTTTTCTGATATGTAAGGTAGTTCAGTTTATGAATGAGAAATGACATGGGAGTATTTTATTACACTAATGTTAAAATGATAAGGGATCTAAGGATATATTGTCTTTTTTCCTATGTTTTAGATAAGAAGTGTGTAAAGATACTTTTGGAAAGACCTGAAGTCCTGCCACTGACTTGTCATGGCCACTGGATGTCACTAAGACCAATGACATGGATATGAGCCAAAATGTTCATGAAAGGCTTAAATACTAGTATTTCATTTTATTTTGAATTTATTTTATTCTCCAAAATGGGAAAATTCAAAATCTTATTAGGTATGAGTGATTTATAAAGAGATAGAGAAAGGAAGAATAGGACTATAGTACAATTAAAGTACAAAAATAAATGGTAAAGGAAAAAGGGTTGTGAATTATGACAGATCTCAATGTGACTCCAATAGATCGTTTTAAGTCTAGTAGGGTAACCATTTGTCTTAAATGATGCAGATACAACTTTAACTGAGCATTCAGGTCATCCTGCTGAAGGAAGAAGTCAGATATAAATTGTACCTTATATTGAAACTGAGCAGGACCCTGTGGGGTCCTCCCAGGTACAAAACCCATCTGGGTCCCCCCGTTTCTTTTTATAAAAAAAGGATTTAGTCTCCTAGGCCTTTCTTGTGTTCCAAAGAGTAGGCTCAAGCAGTTACTAATTAGGGAAGGGAGAGAATGCAGAAACAAAGGACAAGCAGTTAAGCCGGATAGCCTGAACAATAGTTCAATAATAAAACAGTCCTAGTTCCTTCTCAGGGGATATACATAATAATCTGACAGTTATTTTGGAGTTGTTACCTGGCTCAGGTGGAGGATGGTAGCTACATTCTGACCACAAGCACGGAGACCCCAGACTGGTTGAAATCAGAAGTTAGATGATTAGGATTCTTAAAACATCACCCCAGTATTTCACCACCAACCAATCAGAAGAAAGTCATGCATTGTGTTTCTAATTTTAATACAAACATTAACTATAAACAATAAATCTAAAACACATTGTAAGTCATAATCCAAATAGAAATATTATTGCCCAAAGAAAATTACAAAAATTTATATCATATAGAAGATATTTTATAAATGTTGGCAACTGTAATTATTTGGATTAATACAATTTCAATAGATGGGACATTGTGAAAATGGTGTAACACTTTTAAAAATCAAGCACAACAATGAGGAAGTTAGTTGATAGAAGTTGTTAATATAATTGGGTTTTATTCTTTGAGCTTGTCAGATCCATGCCTTGGAGTGGGGAAAAATACAGTGATGTATATGAAAAAATTGTATACTGTCATAGGATATGTAAAGGCACCATTATTATTTCTCAAATGATAGGTTAAAAACCTTCTATACAAACTTAAATGTTAACAATAATGAATAAATATTCTTGGGTTTTGGGGATTCCAGTGAAAAAACAAACTTGCTCCTAATTACCAAAATTATACTTACTAAAAAAAATTGAGATGACACAGGAAATGCAAACTGTTCTGCCTTTGCAATTTCACTGCCTACTATGCCACCTGTTACTAATGCTGATGCCAACTAGCTAAGTTTATGCCAATGCCCAATCCACATCTGAGAATTTTCTTGCAATCATTGCAGATTTGAAAGCATCTGTGAGCTCTTTTAATGTTTGGGCTAAAAAGTGGAATTAGCAATGGACTTGAGCACATAAGTCAATGTACTCATATGTGTATATGATTTTGCATGTATATGAAGTTTTCAATAACACTCAAAAATGCTAAGTGGAACATAGATTATTTTGTTCATCTCAATTCGGCCACTAAATTTTCATCAACAATACTTGATCTATATTTAGACTTGAAAAGCTTTGCTCTTGAAAAGTAGATCCACATATCTAACTTGTTCCAAACCTACTTAAAAGCTTTCTAACTGAATTGAGGATCAAGAAAAATTTCCCTGTAATTTTAGCATCCATGTTGACCAAGCTGGTTCATCTCTTTTAGAAGAAATGATTTCACTTTGAAACTCTGAAGCAAAAGGGTATCAGTTTCAAAACCACACTTAAGTTGGTTAAATTTATTAACTCGTATGACATTTAATTAATACCAGTATTAATTATATCAAATTCAAAGGGATATTGTATACATTAAAAGCAACTCTAGATTTATCAATATCAGCATTCTTAAGATTTTTCTGGTATATGTATTTTTCTACACATATAAAATTTCATGAATAAAACTATTCAAACCCATTTACTTCTGCTTAGAGTCATACGTTTTAAGGCAGCAGGCAATACTAACTTTGAAAGTATATGATAATAAATATTTCTATTTTATTAAATGATTTAAAAACTATACATATGAAAAAAATAAAATAGAAAAAATAGCTTGCTTAAATAATGCAAGAAACACATTGAAAGCATAGAATATATTCTATTTGAGAAAGAAATTTATCACTGATCTTCTTTACTAGCGAGTCTTAAATATACCTGGCACCTGGGGAGGGGGGAGGGAGGGAAGGACAATAAATAGCAAATATTGATTAGATCATCTCTTAGAAACTTTATGGGTGGCACTAAGGGCAACTTGTGCTTTTTAAAGAACTTTATAAGCTCGAAATTGTGTCTACATTTGTTGAAAAATTCATTCAAATTGTTTTTAATGGGGGGAGGTGACAAAGGGATGTATGTCTTAATGACAGAACTCTGTTAAATCAAGCTTATCAAGTGTTGGTCATAAACATGACATGTTAAACATTTTTTTTTCTGTTTTATAAGCAAGATGAAAAGGACAGTCTATACTTTTGCACTTACAGTTCTACAAAAATTAAACCCAGTCTTCAGATCAGACATGACAATTTCAGATGAAGTAGTTTTCTTACAAGTGGATTGGCGCTTGCCTATTGTGTTACTACAAAACTTGTTAATCATATGCTTTTATTCAAAATAATAAAACTAAAATGAAAAGCCTAATATTGTTGATGAGATGTCATCTTAGAGATACATAATAGTCTAGAAATTAACATTTACTAGAACCATCTGAATGTTGAAAAAAAAATAGCTCAAGCTGTAACTAAGTGACAGTTAATGCTCATCCAGATTTTAACAAGTATCTGGATGTTTGGCATCGTGTAGGAAAGTTCCAGATGGTTGACAAAGCTTCTCACTTTTCATTTGGATGTTTTTCCCAAGAATTTCATTCAGTTTTAATGTTCATGCATGGAGATAACTTGTGACAGACACATAACTTTCAGGGATATTCTTAATATATTCTATTAACAGAACATGAGTCATATTTGGGCATGCCATCCTTCAGTAGATTAAAATAACTTTAATAGGAATTAAATTACTTGCATATTTGAGTTCTTTGGTAATCACTACTAAACTTGTGCTTTACAATGATCTCAAAATACTGGTTAACCCTGTTTCAAGTAATATTCAGTGTCTGAAAGATAGTGGGCACTCAATAAGTGTTTAATAAATGTATAAAGAAAAATAAAGATAGTTTCAATGGAAAATATCTATAATAGGTAAAATCTACAGATCACAAGTTAAAGGGGGGAAACAGAAAATTAATAAGGTGTATGAAGGAAATTTAAATATTTGAACTATGAGGTAATATGCAGGGATGTTTTTCATCCAATTTGCATGATTTGTCTGTCTGGCCATATTAAATAATCATCAACTTTCTCTGTTTGCTTTGTGCTGTGAAGCAGCAGACATGGCATGAAATATAGCAATCTGGGGGTATTCCGTTTTACCTTCTGTAGTGCTGGCTGACAGCAACTGGATTGGGATCTCTTTTTTTGAACACATGACATGAAATGTTAACAGTTTATAAATATTGTTTTGCATGGGAATAGAAGTGATTGAAAGGCAGCTCCCTTTTATATCAAAAGCTATTAAACTGGGGATGTGTTAATAAGCTCCAATTCTAACAAAATTTAGAGTGCTTGTGTAGAAATGCTAATTTTGGTTACTGAACAGGGGCTGGAATTGGGAAACCGGGTTCTGGGCAAGCCATCTTGTCATTTATGTGTACTTATAAATATACAACTTATGCTGCCAATATGTGTGAAATTCTTTAAACAAACCCACCATTCAAGCATAAGATGTCTGTCCTTAATATGGAAGATTGTAGAACTTTCTGCAAAAGAGATCTCACCTAATTTCCCTCTAGATTAATATTGTGAAGACAAGTAGAGGAACTTTATAATCCACTGGTCTTTTCCGCCTCTGTGTAAATAGCTCATACGTGCTAATATGGAAGCATCAGCTTTCCTGGGAATGGCGGCCAATGGTGAGGCTGCGGACTGGTAGTTCTTTCCAGCCAAAGGCAAACTTGTGGAACGAGTCGCAGTAATTGGCTCTTCCTGGATGCTTAGCTATCCACCTCACAATTTTATGTTTTGTTAATGAATCGTCGACACCTCTTGTTAGCTCCCAAGGTTTGGTGTTGCCCTATCAGTAGCCAAGAATCCCACATTTCAATTATTTTGGCTGGTAACTCACCACATATGTTTTTGGCATTGTTAACTGAAAAGGAAAAAGAGCAAGTTGGGCTGCAATTAAACAACACTGCAGAAAGGGGTATTGTGTGGCTTTTTATCGTGACCATTAAAATCACTGATTTTCTTGTCAGTGGGATATGTAGCAAAAGTGAGTTGCTATTTAAAGACATTTAATCAATACAGATTGTAAAAATTCATATTTTTTTAGAAGTGAAAGTAGTTTTACTTTTTTGTTTTTGAAAACAAAAAAAGTAGAATACGGTAATCCAACCCTTGGAGACTCAAGATTGAATGCAAAAAATAATACATCTCTGGTGTTTGCTAGCAGCAAGGAGAAAAACTTGTAAAATACTACAACTGATAAATATTAACTAAGACTGTTTTGTGTTGAAATATCTAGGTTTTAAGTGTCCATCGACAGATGAATGGATAAAGAAGATGTGGCACATATATGCAATGGAATATTACTCATCCATAAAAGGAAACGAAATTAAGTTATTTGTAGAGAGGTGGATGGACCTAGTCTGTCATACAGAGTGAAGTAAGTCAGAAAGAGAAAAACAAATACCATATGCTGACACATATATATGGAATCTTAAAAAAAATGGTTCTGATGAAGCTAGGGGCAGGACAGGAATAAAGACGCAGACGTAGAGAATGGACTTCAGAACACGGGGAGGGGGAAGGGTAAGCTGGGACGAAGTGAGAGGGTGGCATGGACTTATATACACTACCAAATGTGAAATAGATAGCTAGTGGGAAGCAGCCGCCTAGCACAGGGAGACCAGCTCGGTGCTTTGTGACCACCTAGAGGGGTGGGATAAGAAAGGTGGGAGGGAGACGCAAGAGGGAGGGGATATGGGGATATATGTATACATATAGCTGATTCACTTTGTGATACAGCAGAAACTAACACAACAGTGTAAAGCAATTATACTCCAATAAAGATGTTAAAAAAAATGTTTAGGTTTGCTAGTCAAGATAATGGTATGTTCAAATATGCTCATCTTTATTAACAGTGGTTAATTATAAAAAAAAACAACAACGACACTAGTAAAATTTAAAACTTTTTATTTCTGAAAAAAGGGTTGAATTGTCATGGTAACATTCACCAAATCACCTGAATCAGAAAAGCAGGAATCAATATGGACTCTTTCCCTCTTCCTCACCCCAAACCACATAAAATCTATTTTAAGTTCATTCATGTTTGCTTCTTTAATAGCTTACATATCTGTTTTAACTCTTCACCATATCTTTTCTGATGAATTCACATGCTCATCTTCTGTTTACAGGGCCCCATCAATCATCAGTGACTGTTATTCCTAATCTCCTAGTTTGTCTTTCATACCCCATCCTTCTTTTAAAACCATTTCCATTTAGTTTTCCCATTGTCTTGGTAATTGGATGCTTGCATACAAATCCTTCCATAATTTTGGCCAACCATCTTTTTCAGCATTATCATTTGATGCTCCCTCTCCTCCTCTTTCTATTCAACTCACCCCTCCATGTGACTTTCTGTGCACCAGTCAAGTGGAAACATTTGCAATTTCCTCTTGCATGCCATGCTCTTTTGTGGTTCAGGCTACTCTTCTGTGGTGGAATTATGTTTCCAATTCTGTTTACCTGGTGAGCATGAACTCTAAGGTGATCATCTCTCCTAGACAGCCTTTCCTGATGCCCTGACTCCTCAAGGGAAGAACCAGCCATATTCCTCTGCTATGTGTTACATTGCATTTCATAATCATTTTTTGAACATATTTTAGTTTCTGTCTTATACTTTCATTAAGTACGTATTTATTGGGTATTTGCCATGTGGAGAACACTGTCTTATATATCTTCATATTCCTGGTGTTGAACACAGTCCTTGGCATACAGTAGGTACTAGAAGAAAGTAACCCTTGAACTGAAAAGGGAATGGTGACAGAAGTTCACCAGTCACAAAAGAGAGTTGTGACATGAGGAGAAGATGTTCTATGCAAAGGAAGGGCTCTTTAATGGAAGCTTGGCTGGGAATTTCAGGGTAGGGGAATTCTGTCTGGATATAAGGATCTAGAGGTTGAGAGGTAAGATTATTTGAGTTAGGCAGAAGCCAAGTCATGCAAGAATTTTTTTATGTTGGAAATTGTACAGATTTTTTTCAGTAGGTTATGGGGAGAATTTTCCAAGTATGTGAGAGCTATGACATGAAACCTTTTTGAAATTTCAGTATGGTGGATGTATCTGAAGTTGGCATGTTGGAGAAAGAACATGGAGAAGCAGATTGATGAAGAGATATAAGGTAGGATAAGAAGTAGATTGATCAGTTAGGAGCTCATTGCAGTATCCTAGGTAAGAGATAATTATGTGGAAGTAGAGTAATGGCAGTTGAAATGGAAAAAATGGGGTAAATAAAAGAGATACTTAGATGGTCAAAAATTCATGCCCAGGTGTATGCTTTGTTATGGTAATTGGGAGATAGACGAACCTAAATTGATTCCCAGGTTTCTAGCTTAGACTACTGGATAGAAGGAAGGCACTTAAGATTGGAAATAATGGGGGAATGGCAGGTTTGGGGAAGGATTTGGATTAAGTTTGAAGAATGTTAACTTATAGATGCTTATGGGCCCACCAATTGGACATATCAAATGGACAATCAAATATTATTGTTCAGAGACCATAAGAAAAATGTGAGTAAAAAAAAAAAAAAAGAGATTTGGGGGTCATCATAGTCTATGGACTGAATTGATGTATATAGGAGAAATTGACTAGGGATCACTTAAAATGTGAGAGAAGAAGAGAGTTGAAAGAAACTTGGAGAATATATTTAGAGGCAAAGAAAAGAAAGACCAAGATGGAGAGTGAGAAGACCCTCTCCCCGCAAAGTTTAGAAATCCAGAAATTATTGGTTTTAATAAACCAAGAGAAGAAATATTTTTAAATAAAGGTGTAGTCTGTAGTGCCAAAGAATGCAGAGAAATAAAGTAAGAAAAGAAAAATGTGGAAGTCAATTAGATTGTGACCATGAGGCACCCTGAGATTTTAGAGGACAGTTTCAGGGGAGTGGTTGGGATATGGCTCCTATGTAATGGGTAGAAGTTCAAGTGGATATCAGGTACTAGGGACATGTAGCAAAATATTCATATTCTAAAAATGTTGCTGTACATAACAGGAGAAACGGGGTGATAGTGAGGGACTTTGGGCGTGTTAAGGGATGCATATCTAAGGTCAAGTGAGATTTTCTTCTCTCGACCACAACATTTGGTCCCTTACTCTCTTTTGTAACCGCTCCTTCATTATCTAATTCGTGGCTCTCTATTCCTAAAGGTATGACAGGTTATTTTCATGTTCAGAATTATTTCTTTCTCTACTGGCTCATCTTTCAGAGATTTTCCAAATCCATGGCTTTCTTCCATATTAATCTCAATTAAAAAAAATCTTTTATTTCAATTTCTAGTTCTTGATCTTAGGCTGCTTCTACTTTATAATATGAACATTTCCTCTTGGATAACATTTTGGAAATACCAGTTTAGCACTTATAAATTAGAACTCACCATTTCCCCCCAGGATACTTAACCCACCTCTTATGTTACATTACTGGTTTTGAAATGGTAATCATCCATCCCTGTGTGTCAAGTCACCAGATTCTATCTGTGCTTTGCAATGTCTTTTCCATGGGTCCCAGTTTTTTCTCTTTCTATTGTCACTATCTTTCTTAGTTTCTTATCATTCTTGCTGGGATACTGATAGCAATCTCAAAAAATAATTTGAAAGATTTGCTGGTCTCTATGTATTATTTTGATTATACCCATTCCTTAATGAAGAACCTTGAATGTAGACTATCCACAGTACTGTATATGTTAAGATTGGCCTTCCAAAAAGTTAATTAAATCCAATGATTGCAAAGGATTCCATAAGTAACTTACTTAAGAAAGACCCATGATGTGCAGGCAGAGAATTAGGCCCTGGGAGAACAGCAATAACTCAGGCTTTAAATAAGCATCTATTTAAATGAAAACAAATTGTCTTAGTGAACAGGGTCATTTACCTGTGATCACATTACTAGGTACAAAGAATAATGAAGATTTCCCTTTTACTGGTAACCAGATAGATCCCATTTGGTTAAGTCATCCAAAACTGCCAGACTATCCTTGCTGTCAAAAAAAGGAGGAGAGAGGGTGTTAAGGTTTGTGACTGTGAGTATCTGAGTGTCTGGGTCATCACCCTTTTAAATTCCTATCTATGATCCCTAAGCCACAGTGCTCTGAATTTAGCTTTCAGAAATATCTGGCCAAACAAGCCCATATCTAGTTCCAGTCACTTCTCCATTCCTACTACTTCCTTTGACCTGCAACATGGGCTCTTTCCTGTGTCTCCATCCTGATAGCCTTTAGACCTGAACTGCAATGTTGCTGTTTCCTGGATCTTTAGGCTGAAGGCCTTTGACTTGAACTGCAGGACTATCTCTTCTTTGGGTCTCCAGCCTGTTGGCCTACCCTACAGATTTTGGATTTGCCAGCCTCAATCATATGAGCTAATATCTTAGAATAATTTATTGAAATAAATTTCTAAAAATGAATCTATTTATCTATATCTATCTATCTATATCTATCTATCATCTATCATCTCTATCATCTCTATCATCTATCTATATCTATATCTATCTATCTATCATATCTATCTATCTCATGTATCTATCCTATTGGTTCCTTTTGTCTCAAGAACCCTTAATAATACACTAAGCAAGAAATGTTGCCTCCCACCAGGTGATGTTGTATACAGGGGACCCCAGTTTTATAATCTAATTTGTTCCAAGACAATGGTCACAAGATCAAGTATGGAAGTCAAGAAATTTTTCTACTGATATTTGCCATATTTATTCTTTGGTCTTGTCTTTTCTAATCCACCTTGAACACTGCAGCCAGAGGGGCTTTCTAAAAGCACAAATATGATGATATTACCTTCTTTTGTAAAATATTTAATAACTCCACATAACCTTACAAAATGCCAAACTCATCTGTATGGCCTACCTGGCCTTTTGTAATCAGGCTGCTGTGCCTCTCTAGCTTCTCCCCTGCTTCTCCTGCATGATCCAGCCGTGGCGAACCACCCCTGGCGTTCCACCTCTTTGAGCCTGTCTTCCTCCTGTAAATCTTTAATCTTTAAGCTGTTGCTTCTGCTTAGAATACTCACCCCTAATTTGTCTGTCGTGTGAGCACCTACTTATCTTTCAATTCACACCTCAAACACTCCAAATGACATCATTTCCTACTTGTTTCAGCCAGCGTTGACTATTTTCTACTCTGTGCCCTCACAGAGCTGTTTTAGGCAACCAGGGTTCATGATATCGCGTGTTCCCTCTGCCATCCTATCTTTCCATATTCAAGGCTACAGCCTGTACTAGAAGTGACGACCGACACTTGTTTAACTGCAACCTCAGGACTCCGTATGGACACCAGTCCCAGCCAAGGTTATTTATAAAAAATTGTATGCTTGCCTAGTCAATGGGAGACAATCTATATACCACTGAATCAGGCAATGATTTTAACAAAGGCAGTCTGTATGTGGGAAAGTCTGTATGTATTTAAGAACAAACATGGTGAAACAGTGAAAGAAAATGTTTTCAACTTGCACAAGGAGAATTTGGTCATGTTAAGAGAGAACGCTGATGTATCAATAATGTCAGAGTTCAGGGTGAATTGCAAGTACCATCACAGGAGACTCTTGACTTAAAATCCCTTTATGATCCTTGTTGAGGAAACAATTAAGTTACAAGTTTGGAGTCATCTGTACATTATTCATTCAGAGGCTTTGTAAGACTTCCTTTCATTTTTAAAAAATGAATCTGTTTTTCTCTAAGTGATTGAAGGCTCTCTTAAGGAAAGGGAGCACTGCCTGAAGAGAAGGATAACTGAAGACATAGTTGTTGAATAAATGAGGGAAAGGATGGAAGCTGATAATAAAAGTTTAACTAATCAGCTTTTGGTTGATTGTGGTAAGTAATTGAAAATCAGTCATTTCAATCAGTAATTGAAAATTGAACCTCAATAATCCCTGGGATGTAGATAATTGAAGGGATGGACCTTCCCCTGTCTCCTATTGATTGTCTCCTTTGTCCTGCCAACATGGGAAGCATTTTAAGTTATCTGGTTTGACCTTGTCAACAAATATAAGAGGTAAATATTATCTTCATTTTATAGATAAGAAAATTCAGGCTCAGAGGAGACAAATAAGTGTTCAAAGTCTCACATTTGGTAATAGCAGAGCTCCAAATCTCATGCTCTTTCTAGCCTATATTTCAAGACTGGCCACTCTTATATAAAGCCCTTCACTCAAGTTAAATTCATCTACTTAGCACCCCTTAATGCTTTAGCCCTTTAGCCCTTTAGCCCTTTGTATTTATGATTCTTTACTTCCATCCGTCATATCTTTTCTGTTCCATCCTTCAGCACTTTAGAAAAATCCTTTTTATGAAAATGGCTTAGCTTTAGTCCAGGGTTTCTCAACCTTAGCACTATTGACATTTTGGACCAGATCATTCCTTTTTGTGGGGGATGGTCCTGTGAATTGTAGGATGTTTAGCAGCGTCCCTGGCATCTATCCACGAGACACACATATTGTTCCCCCTCCCAGCTGTGGCAGCCAAAAATATTGCCAAGCCTGCCTTGCTTAGCATTTCCAGGGGGGGACCAACTGCCCTCAACAGAGAACTGCTGCTCTGATATATCCTTCCCTATAAGTCTTTGCAGATCTTTCCAAGGCCTCTGCAAAAACCACAGCCCTTTATTAGTTATCTCTGTATTTGCAATTAAACACGTGCTTCCTTAAGACCTCCCTTTCCTGATTTTCTTTATATTTTCAGTCCTATGTTGCTATTTAACTTTTCATGTGTAGAACTATCTCTTCAACTTTCTAAAAGTTTCTTTCAAGTAGAAATGAAGCCCTTACAGAACCTTAATAAGCCTTTGTATTTTGCACAGAACACAGATTTGGTAATCTGATTATTTTGTGGCATGGAAATTTGAATTAACGAATGATGTGAAATTATTTGAAACACCTAATGACTAATGATGCCCAGCAGCAGCTCAAGTCCCAGTTGTCAAGTCACCTGGGAGGAAAATGACAAATGCCATCTACTGTTTACTTTCTATTCGTGCACCGGGTTAATTTCTTAAACAGTAACAAAAATTTGGATTTCTACATAGTTTCTCTATTGTATTGGAAAAGGCAAGAGATTTTTAAAAATGAGGTGAATTAATTAAATCATGAGATGGTATTAATACATTCATGTAAGAGCAAAGTCACTGTTTACCAGAGAAAGTATAGAAGACTTTTTTAAAGTTGCAGTTTTGTACCTTACTGGAGAATACACGAACCTTTCTGCATTTCCACAGGTGTGAAAACCAAGCAGATTCTAACATCTTTCAGGTGCCTAGGCCCAGGGCCCATTTTAGGAATCTTGGGTTTATGTTGTAATTGTGATTTTGTCATCTCACAGTCACTTTAAGTTTTGTTAATGTGGTGAATATTCCTTCAGGACAAGAATAGAAGACCTCTATGAAATCTGTTTTATTAAAAAAAATTTAATTGTGGTAAAATATACAGAACATAAAATTTGTCATCTGAATCATTTTAAGTGTACGGTTCAGTACTGCTAAGTACATTCACATTGTACTATTGACTGTTGTGCAGTCAATCTCCTGGTGCTTTTCACCTGGCAACAATGAAACTATACACCCAATAAAGAACTCCCCCTCTCCCTTTACCCAGCCCCTGCCACCACCATCCTACTTTCTCTTTCTATGAATTTGACTACTCCAGATACCTCACATAAGGGGGATCATACCATATTTGTCCTTCTGTGACTAGATTATTTCACTTAGCATAATATCCTCAAGATTCATCCATGTTGTAGAATATGTCAGAATTTCCTTCCTCTTTATGGCTGCGTTATATTCCATTTTATGGATAGACCACATTTTGTTTATCCATTCATCTGTTGATGGACACTTGGGTTGCTTCCATCTCTCAGCTCTTGTGAAAAATGCTGATATAAACAGTGGTGTACACAAATCTCTTTGAGATGCTGCTTTCATTTATTTTGGGGCATATACTCAGAAGTGGAATTGCTATATCATATGGTAGTTCTATGTTTAATTTGTTAAGGAACCATCATACTGTTTTCCATAGAGGCTGCACCACTTTACGTTCTTACCAACAGTGTGCAAGGATTCCAGTTTCACCACATCCTTGCCCACACTTGTTATTTTCTGTTTGTTTTTTTTTTTGACAGTAGCCATCAATGAGTGGTATCTCATTGTGGTTTTGATTTGCATTTCCTTAATGATGCGTGATGATTTGAACAACTAATGATTTGAGCAACCTTTTTCTGTGCTTGTCGGTCATTTGTATATCTTTTTTGGAGAATTGTCTCTTCAAGTCTCTTGCTCATTTTTAAATCAATTTGTTTGCTTTCTGTTGTTTAGTTGTAGGAATTCTTTACATATTCTGCATAGTAACCCCTTATCAGATATATAATTTGCAAATATTTTTCTCCCATTCCATAGGTTGCCTTTTCACTCTGTTGATGGTATCCTTTGATGCATAGAAGTTTTTAATTTTGATGGAGTCTGATTTATCTCTTAATACTTTTATTGCCTATATTTTTGGTTTCAGATCCAATATATCATTTAAATCCAATGTCATGAAGGACTTCTATCAAATTTATCTTCCTCACAGAACTTAGAACTCATGAATTACTTCCATTTCGGTTGACTGAATGATTTAAATGTTAACTACCAACCAAATCTTCATAAAGTTTCCTCACTCCAATTCCATTATATAAACATTTGTACTGTATAAACTGTGGGAATGTACTCTCTCTCTTTCTCTCTCAATCTATCTTTCCCTCTTCCCTCTGGCTTTTGTGCTCTCTTGTGTACTGCATACTCTTTTATTCTCTTTAATATTAGTCTCTGTGTAAAAATAAGAGAATTATTCTTATCACCAAACATTTTGTAAGGACTAAATTGAAGAAAAAATGTATGTGTAGGTTTGGCAACATTTGGCAATAGTAATTGCTCATAAATTATGGTGATTAACTATTGATGAAAAAGAAATCAGACTTGCAGGACATAGAAAGTCCTTAAAATTTGCAATACTGATACTAAACATCTGCATGACACTGTCAGGGTCTTACACTCTTTTTGGGAAGATAAGTTTAGATTAAAATGTGTGCATAAAAAGAATCATGGTCATCAGTGAGTAAAGCAAATACTGATGTCTGCCCAAGTTCCAAGGAGAGAGAGATTACTGTGGAATTGAGCAGCAAGATAATGCTTCATAGAGAAGATGAACTTGAGCATCATCTTGATGGACAGCTGAATTTAGATGACAGGAGAGGAAAAGAAGGACATGCCAAGACGGTGAACACTTGAGGGATGGTTAGTCTATCATTTGGCCTTCAGAGTGTGGAAGGCCTTAAACAACATGTTATGGGTTCTGTACTTCATCCTCTAAACCAGGGGTTGGCAAACTTGTTAACTTGTTCTGTAAAAGGCTAGACAGGAAATATTTTAGGTTCTGTGATCAAAAATGTTCTCTGTCACATATCTTCTTTGCTTTTTTTTTTTCCAACAACACTTTAAATATATAAAACCCATTTTTAGTTCTCAAGCCACACAGAAACAGGCCAGAGGCTGGATTTGGTATAGTTTGCTGACTGAGAGATTCTATCAAAGATTTTTTGAACAATTACTTGACATGATCAGAGGTACATTCTAGGAAAATGGCTGAGGGTGGTGAGAATCACCTTACACATCTTTCCTACCTAGATTTTGTATCTTCAGAGAAAGCATGTTCTACTAATTAAACTGGAAGGACAAAGCTTTATATTTTCTGACTGTGTATATAGAGCAGAGAATTCTACCATCACTGAGAAGATTACAGTATATAAGGTCTTTAGGATTACATTTTCATTGCATCTCACCCTCTTGCTGGCTACAGTTGGCATCATAATTGCTATTAATAGCATTACAAATGGGTACATTGTAGACACTTAATGGCTACTTTAAGAAGTGAATTTAGGAGGTGAAAATGCTTTATGGACTCTGTAATAAAGAAGTTTTATTGCAGCTAGTTAAGAAACAAATATTATGAGAAGAGCAGATTCTTCTAGTATGTATCATAAAGTATGACCGCCTTTATGCTAACAACTTAATTCTACACATTTCATGTGTTTGTGTTTAAAGGTATTTCCATCAAAATGATGATATGCAACCAAAGACATATATTGTCCCTTTGCTGATCTCCTTATCAGTTAATGATTACCAGGGAGATTTGGGTCAGCTTTACAGGAGGATTGATTAAATAGTTTGTTATATGAACAAAATTAAGTTTCTTCATCTTTAAATGCAGTACAGGAGAACCCAAATGCTTTGAGTTTATGATAATTTTATCTGTCAACTTGACTAGGCTACAGTACCAGATATTTGGTTAAACATTATTCTAGGTGTTTCTGTGAAGGTATTTTAGATTAGATTATGTTGATCCCATATATATATGTGTATATATATATATATACACACACACACAGACACACACAAATAGTTGGTTCTATTTCTCCAGAGTGCATGTGCGTGTGTGCACAGTATCTGACTTAGATTATAAGTTGTGTAGTATATTGGCATATATAAATTCACTTTTTGCAAGGGAGGGGTGAGCTTGTAGGTAAGGAGGTATTTCACAGAGTGATTGGAATCAAAGTCTGCTATTTGCATACTCTTGTATGCTGTATGTTTTAAGCAACTGGACAAAGAGAACAAATAACAATTTAAAGTATAAGCCCCCAGAGGACAGACAGCAGAAACAAGAAGAACTACAATCCTGCAGCCTGTGGAACAAAAACCACATTCACAGAAAGATACAAAAGATGAAAAGGCAGAGGGCTATGTACTAGATGAAGGAACAAGATAAAACCCCAGAAAAACAACTAAATGAAGTGGAGATAGGCAACCTTCCAGAAAAGAATTCAGAAAAATGGTAGTGAAGATGATCCAGGACCTCGTAAAAACAATGGAGGCAAAGATCAAGAAGATGCAAGAAATGTTTAACAAAGACCTAGAAGAATTAAAGAACAAACAAACAGAGATGAACAATACAATAACTGAAATGAAAACTACACTAGACGGAATCAGTAGCAGAATAACTGAGGCAGAAGAATGGATAAGTGACCTGGAAGACAGAATGGTGGAATTCAGGGCTGCAGAACAGAATAACGAAAAAAGAATGAAAAGAAATGAAGACAGCCTAAGAGACCTCTGGGACAACATTAAACACAACAACATTCACATTATAGGGGTCCCAGAAGGAGAAGAGAGAGAGAAAGGACCGGAGAAAATATTTGAAGAGATTATAGTCGAAAACTTCCCTAACATGGGAAAGGAAATAGCCACCCAAGTCCAGGAAGTGCAGGGAGTCCCATACAGGATAAACCCAAGGAAAAACATGCCGAGATACATAGTAATGAAATTGGCAAAAATTAAAGACAAAGAAAAATTATTGAAAGCAGCAAGGGAAAAACGACAAATAACATACAAGGGAACTCCTATAAGGTTAACAGCTGATTTCTCAGCAGAAACTCTACAAGCCAGAAGGGAGTGCCATGATATACTTAAAATGATGAAAGGGAAGAACCTACAAATAAGATTACTCTACCGGGCAAGGATCTCATTCAGATTTGATGGAGAAATCAAAAGCTTTACAGACAAGCAAAAGCTAAGAGAATTCAGCACCACCAAACCAGCTCTACAACAAATGCTAAAGGAATTTCTCTAAGTGGGAAACACAAGAGAAGAAAGGGAACTACAAAAACAAACCTAAAACAATTAAGAAAATGGTCATAGGAACATACATATCGATAATTACCTTAAACGTGAGTGGATTAAATGTTCCAACCAAAAGACACAGGCTTGCTGAATGGATACAAAAACAAGACCCATGTATATGCTGTCTACAAGAGACCCACTTCAGACCTAGGGACACATACAGACTGAAAGTGAGGGGATAGAAAAAGATATTCCATGCAAATGGAAATCAAAAGAAACCTGGAGTAGCAATACTCATATCAGATAAAATAGACTTTAAAATAAAGAATGTTACAAGAGACAAGGAAGGACACTACTTAATGTTCAAGGGATCAATCCAAGAGGAAGATATAACAATTACAAATATATATGCACCCAACACAGGAGCACCTCAATACATAAGGCAACTGCTAACAGTTGTAAAAGAGGAAATTGACAGTAACACAGTAATAGTGCGGGACTTTAACACCTCACTTACACCAATGGACACATCATCCAAAATGAAAATAAATAAGGAAACAGAAGCTTTAAATGACACAACAGACCAGATGGATTTAATTGATATTTATAGGACATTCCATCCAAAACAGCAGATTACACTGTCTTCTCAAGTGCGCACAGAACATTCTCCAGGATAGATCATATCTTGGGTCACAAATCAAGCCTCAGTAAATTTAAGAAAATTGAAATCATATCAAGCATCTTTTCTGACCACAATGCTATGAGATTAGAAATGAATTATCGGGGAAAAAACGGAAAAAACACAAACACATGGAGGCTAAACTCTATTTTACTAAATAACCAAGAGATCACTGGAGAAATCAAAGAGGAAATCAAGAAATACTTAGAGACAAATGACAATGAAAACATGAAAATCCAAAACCTATGGGATGCAGCAAAAGCAGTTCTAAGAGGGAAGTTTATAGCTATACAAGCCTATCTCAAGAAACAAGAAAAATCTCAAATAAATAATCTAACCTTACACCTAAAGGAACTAGAGAAAGAAGAACAAACAAAACCCAAAGTTAGCAGAAGGAAAGAAATCATAAAGATCAGAGCAGAAATAAATGACATAGAAACAAAGAAAACAATAGCAAAGATCAATAAAACTAAAACCTGGTTCTTTGAGAAGATAAACAAAATTGATAAACCATTAGCCAAACTCATCAAGAAAAAGAGGGAGAGGACTCAAATCAATAAAATTAGAAATGAAAAAGGAGAAGTTACAGTGGACATGGCAGAAATACAAAGCATCCTAAGAGACTACTACAAGCAACTCTATGCCAATAAAACAGACAACCTGGAAGAAATGGACAAATTCTTAGAAAGGTATAACCTTCAAAGGCTGAACCAGGAAGAAATAGAAAATATGAACAGACCAATCACAAGTAATGTAATTGAAACTGTGATTAGAAATCTTCCAACAAACAAAAGTCCAGGACCAGATGGCTTCACAGGTGAATTCTATCAAACATTTAGAAAACAGCCAACACCCATCCTTCTCAAACTCTTCCAAATACTTGCGGAGGAAGGAACACTCCCAAACTCATTCTATGAGGCCACCATCACCCTGATACCAAAACCAGACAAAGATACTACAAAAAAAAGAAAATTACAGACCAGTATCACTCATGAATATAGATGCAAAGATCCTCAAGAAAATACTAGCAAACAGAATCCAACAACACATTAAAAGGATCATACACCATGATCAAGTGGGATTTATTCCAGGGATGCAAGGATTCTTCAATATACGCAAATCAGTCAATGTGATACACCATATTAACCAATTGAAGAATAAAAATCATATGATCATCTCAATAGATGCAGAAAAAGGTTTTGACAAAATTCAACACCCATTTATGATAAAAACCCTGCAGGAAGTGGGCATAGAGGGAACCTAGCTCAACATAATAAAGGCCATATATGACAAACATACAGCAAACATCATTCTCAATGGTGAAAAACGGAAAGCATTTCCTCTAAGATCAGGAACAAGACAAGGATTCCTTGTCCACTCTCACCACTATTATTCAACATAGTTTTGGAAGTCCTAGCCTCGGCAATCAGAGAAGAAAAAGAAATAAAAGGAATACAAAGTGGAAAAGAAGAAGTAAAACAGTCACTGTTTGCAGATGACATGGTACTATACATAGAGAATCCTAAAGATGTCACCAGAAAACTACTAGAGGTAATTAATGAATTTGGTAAAGTTGCAGGATACAAAATTAATGCACAGAAATCTCTTGCAATCCTATACACTGATGATGAAATATCTGAAAGAGAAATTAAGGAAACACTCCCATTTACCATTGCAACAAAAAGAATAAAATAGCTAGGAATAAACCTACGTAGGGAGACAAAAGACCTGTATGCAGAAAACTATAAAACACTGATGAAAGAAATTAAAGATGATACCAACAGATGGAGAGATATACCATGTTCTTGGATTGGAAGAATCAATACTGGGAAAATGAGTATACTACCCAAAGCAATCTACAGATTCAATGCAATCCCTATCAAATTACCAATGGCATTTTTTACGGAACTAGAACAAGAAATCTTAAAATTTGTATGGAGACACAAAAGACCCCGAATAGCCAAAGCAGTCTTGAGGGAAAAAAACGGAGCTAGAAAAATCAGACTCCCTGACTTCAGACTATACTACAAAGCTACAGTAACCAAGACAATATGGTACTGGCACAAAAACAGAAACATAGATCAATGGAACAAGATAGAAAGCCCAGAGGTAAACCCACACACCTATGGTCAACTAATCTATGACAAAGGAGGCAAAGTTATACAATGGAGAAAAGACAGTCTCTTCAATAAGTGGTGCTGGGAAGACTGGACAGCTACATGTAAAAGAATGAAATTAGAACACTCCCTAACACAATACACAGAAATAAAGTTAAAATGGATTAGAGACCTAAATGTAAGACCGGACACTATAAAACTCTTAGAGGAAAACATAGGAAGAACACTCTTTGACATAAATCACAGCAAGATCCACCTTTTTTGATCCACCTCCTAAAGTAATGGAAATAAAAACAAACATAAACAAATGGGACCTAATGAAACTTCAAAGCTTTTGCACAGCAAAGGAAACCATAAGCAGGACGAAAAGACAACCCTCAGAATGGGAGAAAATATTTGCAAACGAATCAACGGACAAAGGATTAATCTCCAAAATATATAAACAGCTCATGCAGCTTGATATTAAAAAAACAAAAAACTCAATCTCAAAATGGGCAGAAGACCTAAATAGACATTTCTCCAAAGAAGACATACAGATGGCCAAGAAGCACATGAAAAGATGTTCAACATCACTAATTATTAGAGAAATGCAAATCAAAACTACAATGAGGTACCACCTCACACCAGTTAGCATGGGCTTCATCAGAAAATGTACAAACAACAAATGCTGGAGAAGGTGTGGGGTAAAGAGAACCCTCTTGCCCTGTTGGTGGGAATGTAAATTGATACAGCCACTATGGAGAACAGAATGGAGGTTCCTTAAAAAACTAAAAATAGAATTACCATATGACCCAGCAATCCCACTACTGGGCATATACCCAGAGAAAACCACAATTCAAAAAGACACATGCACCCCAATGTTAATTGCAGCACTATTTACAATAGCCAGGTCATGGAAGCAACCTAAATGCCCATCGAGAGATGAATGGATAAAGAAATTGTGGTACATATATACAATGGAATATTACTCAGCCATAAAAAGGAATGAAATTGGGTCATTTGTAGAGACTTGGATGGATCTAGTGACTGTCATACAGAGTGAAGTAAGTCAGAAAGAGAAAAACAAATATTGCACATTAACGCATATATGTGGAACCTAGGAAAATGGTACAGCTGAACCGGTTTGCAGGGCAGAAATTGAGACACAGATATAGAGAACAAACGTATGGACACCAAGGGGGGAAAGCGGCGGGGGGTGCGGGTGTTGGTGGGATGAATTGGGAGATTGGGATTGATATGTATACACTGATGTGTATAAAATGGATGACTAATAAAAACCTGGTGTATAAAAAAAAAAAAAGGTGGCATTCATTTCTCCCCCTCCAAAACAATAAATAAAAAGTGAGTGGAGAGATATTAGAGAGAGTCTGTAAGAAAAAATATCTAGAGAGAGTCTGTAAGAAAAAAATAAATAAATAAAATAAATAAATAAAATATAAGCCCTCAAAATTAAAGTTATACGAACAGATGTTGGAGTATTACATGCTGTGATGGATACAATGTGAGGTGTCCCTCATGCAGGGTAACTAAGTCACGTGCTCTTCAGCGGGTGTGCAGGGATCTATTCGTTGGTATCTTGATGGTTAATGACTCTTGCAAACCATGCAGTAAACGTTAAAAATTCTATTCTTTCGGACGTATTAGCCATTACCAAGGGCAAAGTTTCTTTATCAACAATACAAAATTTTGGACTAAATTGGATGTAATTCAGTTTTAAGTTCAAGCAACATTTACTGAATGACTCCCATGTGCTGGTACTAGGCACTGTTCACAGGTGAATAAAAGACAGTTCTCTCAAGAGTATAGTTTCATGATGGCTATTAAGCCCTTAGAAGAATGTCTGCATTAATGAATAAACACATAGTCTATATAGTCTAAATTCATAATTATCTTTCTCAGAATAAGGAAAATTTTCATCTTAATCACAGTTTCTTTTCTTGTTCCCCCCTATATTTTGGCCACGCTGTGCAGCATGAGAGATCTTAATTCCCCAACCAGGGATCGAACCTGTACCCTCTGCAGTGGAAGCGCAGTGTCTTAACCACTGGACCGCCAGGGAAGTCCCTTAAGCACAGCTTCTTTAACAGAGTGCATAATTGAAAGATGCTGGAGGTTGAATATCACTGATGTGTTCTGTGGGAACAGAGTTCAGGACATGTATATTTTCATGAAGAAGACAGACAAGTAAAGACTTGGAGAAATGGCGTGTTCAGAGACAGAGACATATGTGATGAGATCCACTGGGAGACATTAGGCAGGTAAGGATGGAATTTGGCCCCAGAGATTGGACAGGATGAGGGAGCATAAGTGTTGGGAGGTGGGGACAAGGTGCTGCTGGGAATCTTTATCTTATTTATAGTCTCGTCTATAATCCTTCAAATACTTTGACTAAGCAATTATTTGATGAATACCTCTAAATGCTTCATGTGTAACCTAAATTAAAACTAATATTACAAAAGGGAAGCTTTTAGTTTTGTGCTGCTTCTTTCTGTCTAAACTGTTACTGAGGCTATGATTTTCCAGTGTTGTCTATCCTTGCTTGTTAGGTTTTATAGATTTTACTTTTCTGTTAGAGCAACTAAATTTCATTGGCAGGGTCTGAAACACTTAAGGGATTTTTAACCATAGAAATGTTTTTTGTACAATCTCCTTGAGAAAAGTAACACCATTCTGGCATTTTATATTGTGGGAAGAGAAGCAATTTTATTTGTTCAAACACTGACGCAGACAAAGAACCCATTGGCTCTCACAACAATACTAAAATAAACTGTATTGCTCTTTGAACCACAGGTACAATTACCTATTTTCTACTTCTATTCAGAGGGAATTCAAACCGTTGTGAAGAAAAAATATTGAATGTCATAGTGCATTTGCCTTTTCAGAAGTAGTCTGAGGTGTTATTAATGAGGATCTGCAAATAACCACAATTTTGCACGGCTCAACATTCATAAATAACTACTGGTTAAATCAAGGGAGCAATTTCTGCTTTCATTATATCTTGCATATGAAGTGTACATGTTATCTTAACATCAAAATGTGTATAGTACTACCAAAGGAAGGAATCTGATGATGGCAGTATTTTGAGCCACAAGTTATCAATAGATCACTTAGTGGTAGGGCAGTGTTCCAACCAGGCAGTTTCGTTTATGCTGCAAACAAAGGTTGTTCTTTTGCTCATGTTTGAAATCCGCACTGATATACATGATTAGTTCTACTAGGCTGCTGGTTGATTTAAGTAGATGAGGATTTCTTTTGATTAATATTGTGAACAGACACACGTGTATATATATATATATATGTATATGTGTGTGTATAAATATATACATATAATTTTTAAAAATTGATGAATAACTTTCCGGTAACAGTACTTACCTGGCAGTATTGAGAAATCTAGTTGTTGGGTGATGGGGCATGGTTCTCCTTGTATAAAATCAAATATTGATTACTTCTGTTGAATTGCCCATTTTAGCATTATTTATATTTTAAGGTTTCAAGCTTGAAATTGGGAGACTAGAAAATGGCTCTGCTCTTGGCTTAGGTGACAGTAGTTTTAAATTCCTGCAAATATACTCAACCCCAAATGGTTTCCACATGTAATTTTTTGCTGGATTCTTGATACTACCAAAATTTGACGTCGACTGTGATCTTGGATGCTGCAACTTTAATTCGAACCTGAACCCCGTTGACAAACACTAGCTTTTACTTTTGATTTTCTTTTTCTCTGTTTTGATTTTTGCTCCTTGTTTTCCAGCCTTCACAGCCATGAATGGCGTGTTGAGCTGCTGCTTGAGGCACACACTGCAGATCACTGAATAATGTAATTACAGTCTGTTAGCTGAGCTCTCAACTCCCACTGCAGGCTGTATCTTGCAAAAGTGGTGACTCATGTGTACCATGTAGCACAGTGGGCTCAGAAAGATCAAAATGTGGCTTCCCTGGTGGCGCAGTGGTTGAGAATCTGCCTGCCAATGCAGGGGACACGGGTTCGAGCACTGGTCTGGGAAGATCCCACATGCCGCGGAGCAACTAGGTCCATGACCCACAACTACTGAGCCTGCGCGTCTGGAGCCTGTGCTCCGCAACAAGAGAGGCCGCGATAATGAGAGGCCCGCGCACCGCGATGAAGTGACCCCCGCTTGCCACAACTAGAGAAAGCCCTCGCACAGAAACGAAGACCCAACACAGCCATAAATAAATAAATAAATGAAAAAAAAAATGTTACTCACTTTAAAAAAAAAAAAAAAAAAAAAAGGAAAGATCAAAATGTGATCTGCTGAAACTAAAGAGTCTTAAATTTTGAGCTTCGATTTCTGCTAAAATTCAAATTTGGTAAATTCTGTTTATTATAAGCATAGTACGAGAAGTGACAAATTGCTGAGCTACATGGTCTTTCACATTTTGGTATCATATAATTGTTTAGATGATTACAAATAGCAAAGAAAAAATTGATAATAAAAGATATATGGTGTTTTGGATAAAGCTGTCTTCCAGAAATTCTTGGTAAATTTTATTGAAGGCATAAAATTCTCTTTTGAACTGCTCTGGATATACTGGCGAGAGGGATTCTGAGTTCTACTGCCTTCCTTTAAATATTTAATGAACATTCACTGCTTGCAAAATTTTAGACATATAATTGTTTTTCTGCTCCTTAGGGATAACTTTGGGATGATACAAGCTTTATAGCTTTTTTCCAGTGGATTTCCACTCATTTTCTTTATATGAAACTGTGTAGAATTATAAACTATGTCTAAACAAAGAAATGTATCCATTTAAGAAGTTGAAGTGGACAGCCTTTAAGGAGAGTAAAGTAAATTATAATATTTATGTTATAAATATATAAATATGTATCAGTTACAATGTAGGTGGCCTAATTTTAAGTAAGACTGATATAAATTTATGTAAGTGTCCTTAATGAGAACTCAGTTAAGGGGACTAGTCAGTATTAATGGCTACAATAAGATTAAATCTAGTTACCACAGGAGCAAGATTTTAGTTGTAATTTAAATGAAGTTTTTCATGATGCGGAGTGACACAGATATTTTAATAATCCAATCCAACATGCCACATACAAGTACAACAGAAATAGAAACGCTGTGCTCTGTGGGCCAGACCTTCAGTATTCTTTAGATGTTCTGTTGTTTGATGGAGAACTTTTTTCACTGATCCCCTGCAATGCATTTCTGTGTAGATATATTGCTATACAGACATGTACTGTTATCTCGTGGATTTCACTTTCCTAATCTTTTAATCGTTCTTCATCCTTGCCCATGTTCACATGCCATGCTGTTCAGTGTGGCACGGATGTGAATCTCTTCTGCTACCTGTCTATTAATAATAACAGTATCAAGATAATGGCTTGAATGGAAAGACCCTAAAAACAGCTTGAATAGGAATCTTGAAATATTCTTAACTTTTAGGAAGTATTGATATAGCTTGGTCTACTTATACAGACCAGTGGATTCAAAATGTTACAACTTCTAAGGAATCCTTTGATTCGGGCTACCCAATGGCTTAATAATTTTATGTTATAGAAAGCACAGCCAAATCTAGGATTTATTAGACCGAGTGATTATAGTTAGAATAGCCTCAGAATTGATTTTAACACCCAAGTTACACTTTTAGTGTCGTTAATATAAAAAGGTGGGTTGAGAAAATTTAAAGAGCTTGATTTGAATAGATCATCTAAGAATGGCTCAAAGAAAATCAGTGTGCATTGAGTGGAAATTCTAGAGAGAAAGAATGAAATAAAATTCAAATTATAAAAAAGACCGTGAAGTAGACAGTTAGTATATCCTTGAGTACAGCAAGGTTGAAAACTGAAGGACTTTAAAATTTGGCAGTCTACTTTTGCAGCATCAGTCTGATATTATTCAAAGGAAAGGGAATAGAGGAAATTTGTAAAACTTTTTGGAGAATGGTGCAGGAAGCTACACTAGAATAAGCAATGCATGAATCTTCAATTTGGCTGTAGGGTGTGGCAATCAGGAGGAGAGCATGTTAGATTCAGCAAAGATAGAAGCTCGTATGTATATTCTCTTAAAATGGAACAAGTTTATGTCGTTTTGGAAAGTTTTTCTATCTCACAGACCTTTATGTGTCACTGTAATCTCTGCCTGCATGGCCCAGTGCATACAATAATTGGGCTTCATTTCTTGATTTTAGCCCTTCATCTTTGAAAACATTTCTTTCTTTGCTGTAGTTAAGGGATTTTTGTCTTGAGATTCTGGTTTTCCTTCAAATATAACACCTTCCATGCCAGTGTCATGTGTTCTGGATGTGTCTGCTTTTCTGTGGAGAGGTCCATAGCTTTTCATCAGCTTTTCTGAGGGATCCACGTGCCCCTTACAAAACTCTGCAGTACAGGATACAGGAAGTATCTCCAAGACCCTCCACGTCTCTGAAACTAATTCTTTTCATTAATTGATTTTCTGTTTTTACCTGGTTCTTAATTCACCACATTTTCTTATGGCTTCCCAATCTTTCATGACCAACTTCCCCAAAGAAAGATTATTCTCAATCCTACATACATATTTGAATCACCTGGGAGACTTAATAATAGAAGTATGGTTCCTGGGTCCCATGCCCAGAGATTCTGAATAAATTAGTGTGTGGGGAGTGGCAAGGGGGTGGGGACAATATTGTACATTTTAAAAAAGCTTCTCT
Source organism: Balaenoptera acutorostrata (assembly GCF_949987535.1). NCBI lineage: Eukaryota > Metazoa > Chordata > Mammalia > Artiodactyla > Balaenopteridae > Balaenoptera > Balaenoptera acutorostrata. The sequence goes on from NC_080081.1 coordinate 16,775,735, forward strand.
AGATCATTCTAAAGTGCAGCCAGACTGGAGAACCACTGAGCTAAAGTGTTATGGAGCTTCACATTTTAATTAGTCATGGTAAATTAGGAACAGTTTTGAAAATTGCATGGAAATGTCTTTCTTTGTTGCTTGTGGTGATCAGATTTGATTATGAAAATAAAGGGGAAAAAAGTGAATGGATCAGGCTATTATTTATATATTTCAGTGCTTAGCACTTGCCTAAAATGATGTCACCTCTAAATTCATTGTAAAGCTCTGTTAATATGAGGAGCTGTATCTTTTCCTTAATAAATCTTGTGTAAACAATGAACAAAAATACAGATTACAGAAATTTGACTATTCAAAAGCATTTAACCAAAGCGTAAATATTGAATCATGCATGTTATTCATGAAACATTCATCAATAAAACATAACCTTCCCCATTTCTGTCTAGAGTCTGACTAGTTTTCAAATTAGGTCATTGACAAATCTCCTACAAGTATGCTGAGATTTTAAAATAACGTATTTCTAGATTTTTTAAGTCAGGTTCTCGAAATGCAGATACACATTTTAATTCCTCCAGTTTTAGTGTTTCAGCCTAAAGCCCCTCCTTCCAGTCTTATACAAAATCTATATTTATTTTTTTCAATTTAATTAACAGAACTTCCTGCTTTATGAAGAATGTATTTTCCTCCTTCTCACCCTTTTTCCATTTCCCTTTGATTCTTAAATCAAAATTCAAACCAAGGCTTATTCATTGACAAGCTAAATAAACTGTTCTTTAGCAAAGAGGCTGCTTTCTAATCAGCTGTAGGATATAATTAGTACATTCTGGGCCAGTAAGAATTGGATTTACCAGATGCCAGCAATTGATAATCTGGGCAATGCTAGTGGTAAGCAGCCAGAAGTGTGGGTGGAGAAATGGGGATAAAGGAAGGGTATCCTTACTTCAGGGGGACAAGGCTGTCCAGATTTAAGTGAGGAAATTTCTGCAAAGTCAGTCACTTGTACTATTAAATATGTCAAAGCTTCAAGTTTCAATCTGCAAGTCTACCAGACCAAAAGGAACCATGGAGGATTCTGCATCAGTAATCATATATTATGGCAATTAGTCCATGAAGTACAAAGCTACCATAGATGTAAAGCATCTTAGTTGAAAACCAGAATCTTGGCTCAAAGTCAAAGTTTAATTTTTGATAGAAGCCTGAACTTGGCTTCAGCTTTAGTCTAGCACCAGGACACCATGGGCCCGTGATAAAATTATATTACTTCTTAATAAGAAACCAGAGCATGAAATAGTTTAACTCTACCTAATTTTCATGAAGTTCCAATTTATCTAATCCAATTGCAGACACACATATGCGGATCAAAATGAAGATCTAAGAGCCTTTTGAGCTATTTTTAAGATCCGAAATAGCAGCATATTAGATTTCATTTTGAAATAAAAATACATTACTTACAAATAGAGCAAAAAAGTTTCATGTTTGACTAAATCCTCTGAGAAATTTCTTGTGAAAAGAGATGGATCTAAAAAGGGGCATTGCAGTGTTCTATGAAAATAATCACCAGGGCCCTTCAAGCCCATTTTACTTGAACTTTTTACCAGTTCATAAACGAGGAAGTAATCGTTATTATGAATGCTTTAAAATATTCAGAATTGCCTAGTATTCAAAGTATAATAGTATTATCAGTATGTGTTGTAAAGCCTTATTAACTCCAGCTCTACTGGTGTGGAATTTATGAAAATAAATTTATTCAATTCCTGCTACAGTTTGTGAATTCTGGATAAGCAAGAATCCTTGTCCAAATATATATATATATATATTTTTTCTAAGTATATATATTCCAAATATTTATATATCCATATATGTATACATATATTTAAGTTTTAATTAGAAGGCAGGTAATGCAGATAATCATAATTCTAATTTTCTGCACAGTCAACTCAGGATTATTCAGATTGATAGATCAGAAATGATTCAACATAAAAGGTGTTCGAAGGAATTGATAGTGTTTATCTTGAAGAAGAAAGGACTTAGTAGGAATATAACAGCTATCGTCAAATATTTGAAGGCCTTTCATATGGGGCTGAAATTACTAGGAGCAAGGTCTTTGTGAGAACTCAAGGAGTTATTCTTCAGTGCTCTGAACATGTGCGTAGCACTTGATCAGCCCTTGGTAGGTGTAAAATGAGAAAAACCTCATCCCAGAGAATTGAAGGGATCCACCAAAGATCACTGCCTGTTCCTACAGTTGTCTGTGTCTCAGTATCCTATGTGGAGGTGCCGTGGCTTGAGTTATAGTCTCCCAAAGATATGCAAGGTCCTAAACCCCAGTACATGTGAATGTAACTTTATTTGGAAATAAGATCTTTGCAGATGTCATCAAGTTAAGATGGGGTCATTAGGGTGGACCCTAATCTGATATGACGGGTGTCTTTATCAGAAGAGGCAAATTTGGGCAGACTCAGGAGAATACCATGTAAAGACACAGAAACACAGGAGGAGAATGCCATAGGAAGACAGAGACACACAGGGAGAAGGCTGTGTGATGATAGAGGCGGAGATTAAAGTGCCGCAGCTGTGAGCCAAGGCATGCCAAGGATTGCCAACAACCACCAGAAGCTGGAAGAGGCGAGGCAGAATTCTCCCCTCCAAGTTTCAGAGGGAGCTTGGCTCTGCTGACACCTTGATTTTGCACTTCTGGCCTCCAGATCTGTAAGATAATATATTTCTGTTATTTTAAGCCACCCAGCTTGAGGTACTTTGCTATAGAAACCAGGGGTATTTAATAAATTCCTTGTCATTGGAAGGGCTTGTAGCAAGACTAATAGAACCATCAGTCAAGAGCGTATGGGGAAGAGCCCTTCCCTATGTGGAAAGTAGACTAAATCTAGTCAGTGCGACGTTTTTAATCGAATGCCCATAATTAGGGCTGTAATGATAAGTTGTTCGTCTTATCCTTAATTATTTCATAGTTTAGATTACTTCTAAGGTTTATATAACTCTAAAATATTGTATTATTTTATGGTAATTAAATTGTATTAAATGTGGAAGATCAAACAGCTTGTCAAATTGCAGATACATTTAATAATAAAAGCATACAAGGAAGTGCCTAGTAGAATGAGTTTGCTTATCAAAATAGAATTTTGATCCTAAAATAAAATGTCAGATGATTAAAGATGAATCTGTTAATATAACTTTTATATATCAATTTTTTTCCAATGCCCAAACAAGGCCCCTTCTAATACAAAGTCTGATATATGCATATGACTGCATAAACATCTGCAATATATTAAATGATGCTTAAGGTTGCACACAGTTTATGCTTATGCAAACATATTATTTATCGGTACTTAGATAAAAGATAATATTTCCAAACTCTGTTAACTGGAAAGTGTACACATAATTGAGAAAGCTTTAGAATTTGAGTTTTAGAAAACCGCTGTGGACCACACATGCTTGCACTGGTTCCATGTAAATTATTTTATTTTTCAATTTTTATCATGAAAATTTCAAAATATACCCCCAAATTCGAATAATGTAATCAATTCCCATGTAGCTATCACCCTGCTTCAATGACCAACACTGTAAAGTATTTTAAATAGCCACTTTCATGATTCAAGGACCATGAGCCCAGCATCAAAATGATCAAACTTATTTTAATAAATTTGTTAATACTTGAATATTCCACACTGGGAACAATGACAGGCTCATGGTAGACTCAATATTTCTGAGTTAATAATATTGCTGTTTTATAATCCAAGTGAGGTTTTGCTTGCATTTTATTTTATTATGTTTTGCATTTTAAGAGTGCATTTTAGAAGCTTAGGGAAAAGACAGTAGAAAAGTTCCCATTGTGATTGTATTCAAAGATCACTCACTTATGATGCTCAGCAAGTTGAAAGACGTTTTTTCTCTAGGCAGGAACTTAGAGTAGGTTAGAATGTAGTGAGACTTTTTAAAGGATTATTCTTTTAAAAATCTCTCTCCCCTTCAAAACATAGTTTAACTTAAAAAAGTATATATTTGAGATCCCAGTGCTTTTAAAAACATTATTGTTATATTCAACATTTTCCTCTATTATCAAAATTATTTTTCATGCTGCATAGTTTTCCATTGTGTGAACTATTCCTTTTTCAGCCTTTCCCTGTTGTTGGCTGTTAATGGTCATTTCAGGTTTTAGCTATTATACAGAACACTGCTCTGAGAGTCCGTATATACAAGCTCTAGTTTCATTCCTAATTATTTCCTTAAGACACACACCTGGAAGTGTAATTACATCACTAAGGATCCTAAAACATGCTAAATTGCCTTCTAGAAGGATTACACAACTCTAATCTTCAACCACCAGAAATCCTCAATAGCAATAGGCATTATTTTTAAAAAAATCTAATTTAAAGGGAAAAACATATACTCTTGTATGTTTTCACTCACAGTTTTAGAATATTAGTAAGGTAGAGTATCCTTCTTTTCCTGTAAATAAATAGAACATTGTATTTATACTATGTATTCATTTTTTAGTTTCTTTGCCTGTTTTTCTCACAAGGTTTAATTTTTAAAAATTATTTATTTATAAGCAATATTTAGATAATAAAGATATTCACCTAAGGGGTTACTCTGGAGATATAATTAGGAGTAGAGAGTTTTTATTTTATTTATCATCATCAAATGAATATTCAGTAGAATTATCTGTTCATGTGACTCCTATGTATAAAATATCTCAATAATTCCCTGTAGTGGATGAATATTGAAGTCTCCTCCTCAATATCTGTTTCACTCCCACCCCATCCCTGCCCCCACCCACAGTGTGGCCGCTGAGTGCTTGGGTGACTGACTTCTACTCCACGGGCAGCCCCAGGTGTCTGACTCAATCACAACAGTCCCATCCTCCTTGCTGGGGATTGGTCAGGGTTCCAGGTCTGAGCCAATAAGGGCATCGATCTGATGACGAGGATTAATTCTGGATAAAGCAGGTGAATTAATTTGGCAAATGAGATGTGAGTTCGAGTTCTCTGGAGGCAACTGGGAAGTGCTTCCCGACTCTTTAAGAAGAGTGCAATACTGAAAAGACCATTTCCTTTCCTCTGGATGCTTCACATCCATGGATGTGAAACTTGAGCAGTGGTAGTGATTTAACTACCAAGCTGAGGATAAAGCCAGTGCAGAGAGGACGGCAGAGCCAGGAGAACAGCAGGGATCCAAGATGGAGTCACAGAGTTAATCATCACCAGAGTCTACACTACAGCCGGACCTCCAGGTAGGAGCGCTACTAATTCCCTTAGTGTTTTTTAAACTTGAATTGAGTTTTCTGTTAATTACAAAGAAAGTATTCTAAGCGATACTTATTAATATTACCTATTAAATACAATCCATATTTTTACCTTGGCCTGTCTTATCTCCTACTATTTCCCGATTTATTCCCTGCATACTAGCCACATTACTTACTACGGCTTCCAGCTTTATTGTTTAAAATGTTGTTTCTCAATCATAAGTAATAAAGTTTAATTTTTCTTGAAGTTCCAGCTAAAATCTTACCTCCTCTATAGGGCAATCCATGTTAACTTCAGCTGAAATAAATGATATGCACCTGTAAATTATTATACCATTTATTATTTTGTTTTCTCACTTGTTCGTTCATTTACTGAATGCCTAGTCTATGTATTCTAATTCTCACATGTATTACATGCTCTCTCATGGAGTCTATTCCTGTCCTATCTTTTTTACAAGACTGATGGCTCCTTGAGGACAACTGTTGTGTCTTTCTATGTTTACATCTCATCTAAAGTGTAGCAACATATAACTTTATTTTCTATTGGTCAGGGGTTGCCATACAGTTTTTAAAACTTTCTGTGATAAGGGGATAGTTGTTCTCTTTTATTTGTAAAGGTGAAGGAAGTAGAAAGTAATTTCCTAAAATTAACCAGCAAATCAGTGGTTCTGTTGTAACCACTGATAAATAAAATTTGTAAACTGGAGGCTCAACTACTGATAAGACAAGTTGAATCTGAGATGGGACTTGAGTCCCACTGTATCCACAATGCCTTGAACTCTACTCAGCATATAGTCAGCTCTCAATAAATGTTATGTGAATATGCGAATGGGGCCTCCAATGAGGAAAAAGTAACAGGAGCTCTAAGAATCACTGGAATGACATTAATTAGATGAGCAGATTTAAATGAGTTCCGACTTGCTTAAATAACAAAGCAAAACCTGCATGATTTAGAGCTGTGACTAGTTTCATGGGCTCTGCAGCCCATGAAATACATGTTATTTAAAATTCACAAATGATGAAGTTCCAGGTCTTTTTAATGAGCTCCTGAAGAAATAAGCAAGATTAAATTTTACTAAACACTTTTCATGTGCCAAGCACTGTGCTCCAATGCTCATACATTTTATTGAGCCAGATGAATGTCTGAGAGCTTATTACGTTGCCGAGGTCACATGGCGAATAAGTAACAGCTGGGGCTGCAGTTCAAGGCTGTCAACCTCCAAGGACCTTGCTTCTTCCACTACACGCTTATGTCAGCTGAGCAACTGCCAAGCAACCTGTGGTGAAGTGTGTTGTTTTGTGTAGTTTCCTGAGGGTGGAGGGAAGGGCTGGATCATGCCAGGCCTCTGCTCCTAACACTCGGTGGCCTCCAGTGCCTTAACTCATTCTTCATTCATTCACTCCATAGTTACCAAGAGACCATCATGTGTTGGCTACTTAATTATGTGTTAAGCATCCAAAATGATTAAGGCATGGCTTCTTCTCTGAAGGAGCTCACAGAGTAGTAAGCGAGGCAAATGAGTAAGCTGCTAATGTAGGAATCCCCAGAGTTTACACTTCTCTCTCTGTTAACGCCCACTGTTCCTTTATCATAAGCTACCCCGTTATAGCTGTGGATCGTTCTTTCCTATTCTCCCCAATACCTTTATGTCGGTAACCACCAAGTTGACTTCTACAGCCCTAACTTCTCTCCTGCATCTCAGGCACTAACAGCCTACTCACCATATCCAACTGGGTGATCAATAACCGCTTTGACATTTCCAAACTACAACACCTGACTCCTCATCCTCCCAACCCCAAACCTGTCCCTTCCTAGTCTTTTCCATCTTATCTGAATAAGTCATTTCTTTTTCACATCTCAGAATAATTCTATTATACTTATTCAGTTGCTCAGGCCAAACATCAAGGCCTCCTGACATCTCTCTTTCTTCTATGTGCCACACCTACAGAGCAAATCATGTTGACACGACCTTCAAATTCTATTACGGTCTCCACATTACAGTCTCCACTGCCACAACTCTCATCCCAGCTGGATGGAGGCCACAGCCTCAGCATCCCATCTATTTCCCCCTTCAAGCCCTGATGCCTGCTGTCTTTTCTCCACCCAAAGGCTAAAGCAGTTCTTTAAAAACAATAAGAAAACAACAATAACAAAAACAGTTAAAAAGCAACCCAAATAGAATCATGTTATATTACTTTTTAGTTCCAAGTGATTTAACTATTTCACTCAAAATACAATCCAAAATTCTTGTTTAAAAGGCCCTTCCTAATCTGACCCCAGGCTACCATCTAATCTTATCTCCTCCCACTCTTTTTTTTTTTGCTACCTCAGCTTACTAACCCTTGAACAGGTCAAGCTTGAACCCTTACCTGGGCCTCTGCCTGGAATAATATCCCCCGATATCCATAGGCCTCACTTCCTGACTTGATTTAGGCCTCAGTGCAAAGACCAGCTGCTTAAATATTTCGAGGAACACCCTATCTAAAACATAGCACTTCTCATTACACCTTGCCGGTATATTCTGCTTTATTCTTCTTCTTAGCAGTTATCACCACCCAGAAGGTATATTTAAAAGATTAAAGAAATTTTTCTGTCTCCCTCTACTAAAATAGAAGCTTCAGAAGAATAGGGATTGTGATGATTGGTTTTGTGTGTCAGCTTGGCTGGGCTATAGTACCCAGTTATTCAATTAAACATGAACTGAGGTATGGTGATGAAGGTATTATGTAGATATGGTTAACATCTATAATTGGTTGACTTCATGAAGAGACTATCCTCCATAACCCGGGTGGGCCTCGTCCAATCAGTTGACGGTCTTTAAGAGCAAAACTGAGGTTTTTCTAAGGAAGAAGAAATTCAACCTGTTGACTTCAGTTTCAGCTTCTCCTGGAGAGTTTCCAGCCTGCTAAGTAGATTTTGTACTTGCCAGCCCCCTCGATTGTGCAAAACCAATTCCTTGAAATAAATCTCATTATAAATATATATATATATATAAAACATATACATATATTTTAATATATTTTATATTCATAGAAATTTATATATTTAAATTAAATATAAATATACTTTATACATAAAATATAAATTATACCTTTTTATGTAAATCTCTGGGTGTGTGTATATCCTACTGATTCTGTTTCCCTGGTAGACCCCTGACTGATGCAGAGACTATACTGAATATTTTTGCCCCTTCAGATCTCTCTCTGCTCTTCTTCACCAGCTCTGTGGCCCTGCGTGGCCCTATTCTGACTGCACTGAGTGGCTCCTTTGCCTTCTAGTTGGGAGCTAGTAGGAAGAAATTGAGATGCAGGAGATGGGCTATGCATTCACCAGACTGACTCCCAGCTGTCACTGCAAGCTGATAGTGACCCTTTACTGAAGGCCACCCTCTTGTCAGGCAGCCCTTTTCCTGTGTCTTCTCCTGGGGTCTGATAACTGCTCCCTATTTTCCCTTCAAACCTAGGGATATTAACTGCTTCCCATCACTGCTAGATTTGGGGTATTGCATTATCCTTTGCAGATTTCCTTAACACCTGCTCACACCTTTGTAAAGAGTCTTTAGATTATACCCTTCCCTCTCACCCTCTTTAGATAAGCTATGTGTTTCCTGCTGGGACTGTAAATGATACAGAAGTTTATCTTCCTTTTTTTATGTATTTATTTTTGTTTCTTACTATTTTGTTTCTTACCATTTTGTTTCTTACTACTTTTGTTTCTTACTATTATATCCCCAGTATCTAGAATAGTAGGATCTCCATAAATATTTGCTGAATTGATGACCAAATGAGCATGTAAGCTTCATTTTAGTCAGTGTCATAAATACATTTTACTATCTCAGAAGCATCCCATGTTTACTTCCCCGTGCCCCACCTAGAACAGCTCTCCTTTCCCCCTCTACCTGTGTATCCAACCATTGATATCTCATTTAAATGTGAACTTCTTCAAGAAAATATTCCAAATTATTCTAACAGCCGGGATTGACTGTTCATCTCTTCTGATTTCTCCCTGAATGTATTGCCAATCTATAATACAGAGTTTAGTACTTAGTCATATCTGGTCTTGCACTGGTTGTTTTTATTTACTGTGTCTTGTTCCATCCTCCCAAGGTGAATATAAGTTCCTTGAGGGAAATGATCAGTTTTCATCTGTTTCTTTTATAAAACGTGAGTAATGCTGATTGTTCATTCAAAATGGCTTAGAATAACATCCTTGGATATTATTTCTGGGGACATGGAATCATTGGAATTTTCCCTGTTGATTTAGCAGAAGTAGTTCCTTCATCTCAGTGTGGTGAGAATTTTAAAATCTATATACATCTTGAATGTAAGCACTAAATTTTATTTTAGGATATAATGCTACATTAAAAAAACTTTTTAAGGCCAACTTCAATCTGTGGCTGTACATCTTTCTGTAATAAATAAAAAAGCAATGACATTAACTGACAGCAAGGGTAAACTGAGCTATCCCTCATTTAACGCACAAAATATTGTTTTTAAAGAATTTAGGAGGCTACATGGCCTGGAGCTTAGAGCAAAGGGTTGTGATCTGGGTTTCTGATTTGAACTGAGCCACTAAATTTTGATGTTATCCCAGAGAAGTCATTTAATCTTTTCTGTACTTCTGTCAATCAAAGCCTCCATATCTTACAAAGCAAGAATCTATTATACCACAAAACAAAACAAAACTAAACATACTATGTCTGAGTTAACAAATCTTGTTTCATTACACTTTTAATAAAACTAAAGCCTTTAAGTGCTTAACAGTTATGGCATTAAAATGGTAATGTCAAAACTTACCAGACACACAAAATAGGCAGTCTTAAATGTAAGCCCACATTTACGTTGAATAAACATGCCTAGAGAAAATGCCCTTCGTGTTCATGTTCCTAGGGTTTTTCCCCTGTGAATAATAAAGCCCCTCCTCCCCTGAAATCATCAGAAGGACTGAGTGCACAGGGCTGAGCTGCTGTCTGTAATAGGCTTTGAAGGAGAGCAAATGTGCTTTGTCATTTAGCTAGTTATTGCCTCTTTGCTTTTATAAAGATCAACTTGGGCCGATCAGAAAACTAGAGAAAAGGAACTTTTAACAGCAAGGTGAGGACATTAAAACCATTATTGTAGAGAACGAAATGGAAAGCATTAGAATGGCATTATTGATTGTTCAGCCTGAAAAAATATGGTAATTATTCTGCAAATAGCAGGAAAAATGGACTGGATCATCTACTGTGTCTCTTCCGGTTCTGTGATCTTATCTAGCTCTCTCGGGGTAATAAAGATGTGAATGGTAGTTTCAGATGAATTTGGAGGTGTCTGAATCTATGGTGCTTGAATCATCAAGGCTTTCAAAAAACAGCACACAAATTCTCTGTCTCAGCCACGTAGCTTACAAAACCAATACCCCTGGCCTCTTACCTTAGACCTTATAATTTAATACAGTACTAGTAAGTTGAACCTAGTGGAACTCTGAGTCATGCATTTGAATATTTTCATGACTTTTAGAAGCAGTATACTCAAATAAGTTATGTTTCTACCTGACATTCAAATTCGATACCAACATCTCCCCATTTGTCTTATTACCTTTTCTCTCATTGTTACCAATATAAGGATTTGAAATTTACAGAAAAAAATACTGTGTATTCCCAAACACCATCTTTATATTTCAAAAATTTACAATGTCATTCTGAAACTCTCACATTATTATCCTGTTAGGTGTCATTCAGCTAAAATGATGTACCACTAATATATAACAGTGACGTCGTGACATTTTCACTTGCAGAATATTTAAGATTTTCCAAGAAGACATCATAAAGTGCTAGCCTTCAGTACAAATTTCCCCCCCCTGGAGTTCCTTCCACAGAAAGCAATCTTGTTCAGTAGCCTGTTAACAGCACATTTTTTTTGCATGAGAGGTAAAGCCAATTGTTGGCAACTAATCCATATTGGAAACAACAGGGTGTGTATCTTACTGGGATCAAACAAAGCATTACTGAAATTTTAGTAAGAGAGATCACCAATTCACATTATTTCTAGAGACATCTGAAAAATACAACATCTAGCTTGAGAGAGAGAATGATGGAATCAAAGGTAAGAAAAGAGAGGATGAAGAAAACTAAGAGACAAGTCCCGTAATCTTGACAAGCCCACAGAATGATATGGAAAATTCTCCTGAGCTGTAGCGCTTTTAGCCTGACAGCCCTGATATGTCTTTCTTCCTGAATATACACATCCTAATTGGAAATGTGGCATTTTATGCATACTCACGCATGCAGTCAGTGTAAAAGGGCAATACATGTCTTAGAGAAGATTCATCTAACAGATAACATTCATGGGGAAGGAGTTGAGCGAAACACATCACAAATCACCTTTTTGTAGTTCTATGAAGGAGAAAGAACCCCCCTCAATGTTGTCTACTGAGATTAAAAATGCCCCCCTGCCATTACTTATCTTTAAATACCTATCAATTTATATAGTGGTTCTTATGGACTAACATATTTTATTACATCCTTTCAGTAAATAATATACTACTTCTCATTTGGAGCATATTAACTCAATGTAGATGTTTTCCCTTTCTTCAGTTGTTTTTCCTTACTTATGTTGTTTTAGTACAAAGAATGTTACCGTGTATAGTGGAAGAACAAGGTAATCTCCTATCCTAGTGACTTTGTTCTGTGTCCAAAATGGCATTTGTGCTTCCATCCATGAAAGGGAGGGGGCTTGGGGTCCATCACGCAAGGTGCTGGGGAGTACTGCTGAGTGGGTGACCAAGCAGCTAGATGGTTAAACCTAATCACTTACTAGTACCTTCTGGTACAATGTAGTCACTGCCAAAGTCTGTAGTAAGGTATCTTTCATCTAAGCTGGATGGTCCCAAATACCAGGGCCATTTATGACTGAAGCAATGAAGCTTTCAATTATAATTCATGTGTGTTCCAAAGGCCTCTCCCTCTGTACCAATTCTGCCACCCTGTAATTCACTTTAAATAATTTGAGAACCGTTCCACTGTGTAAGACTTATTACCAATTGAAATGAAGATGTACCCTTGAAGTAGAACACTGTTAAAAATTATGATTTTTGTATTATGTTCTGGGCTCTGGCCATGAATGATACTTTATGAGAAAAGAAAAGGTAGACGTTTTTTAAAAAAATAATTACTCCTAAACCAAAATTATGAACTATCTGAAGAAAGTTTAGTAATATAGGAAAATTATCCAAACAATACAGAAAAAAATGTTTTGAGAAAATTATCATTTTTGCCTTTGTTTTAATATCCAGATAATTGTGTTAAACTCTAGCCAAAATTAATCACAAGAAACATAGTCATCTGAATTTTCATGATTACTTTCACTATAATAATTGCTTGTCAAATGTCAAAACCACTCTGGCTTTATGCTGACTTTCTGTTCTTATGTACAACTTTTCTTTTGTTATATTAATTTTCAGACATGCTTGTTTAGATTCACAAATAACTTAATTCATTCCAAAATTATACTCCTGAGATTCTTTTCTCTGAGCCTCCTAAAAGGTCTTCTTGCTGCTAATTCAATCTCCCCAAAGCATTTTCACAATCAACAAATATGAATCATGCTATAACATTTTGCTAAATCTAATAATCTACATTTTCTCAGTCTTGGATATCACTCACCTGCAATTACCCCAGTGAAATGGACTTTTGTAATTCTTACAGAATCAGATAACCAGATTATGTGAATTAAAGTTGGAAGGCAGGGAGGGGCCATGTGGTGTGAGATACAGAACGTGGCTATTTAGGAGATAACATTTTAGGGGCCGATTATTCTGAGGCTCTCTCTAAGCCTTTACAAAATGAAGATACACTTATTACTTATTCTGTGAACTATGTGACAATGTTGAAAAAATTCTGATCTCAGGATATTTGCATGTAGACTTCTTCCCTAATGAGCTATTTATGAATGGTGACTTCTCCCAGATGTGGTTTTAAAATATCATAACTTATTTTATAGAATAGAATAGTTCTCAGAAGAAGCCAGTGAATGTATTTTTCCTATGCCATATCATTATCCTCACTTACCTTCATTTATTTAAAAAGTTGCTGATTTCTAGGATATTTTGTTTCCAAAATATAGAGAAATCTAGTCTCTATACCTAAGAGTTACATATTTAATGGGGGAGAAAACCCTCTTATATTTTCTCCTAAATGAAGATAATGCTACAATAAATCACACAATACCAAAAAAGTAAGTTGGGTTTTGGTTTGGAATTACATCTTACATGTTCAAAGGGTGAATATTGACAACTTAAACAAAACATTCTCTTTCACTGTTTGAATTCTTGCTTCCTGGGTTTTTGTTGAGGTAGCTGTCGTTTTGTGTTGAAAAAGCTTAATCTGGGTTTTGAATTGAAAAGCTTGATCTATAGTGAAATGCAGAAACATTACAATGCAAAGGTGACAATTCAAAATATTCCAGTAAAGAACAAATTTGGCAGTACTTTTGATAGAAACAAACAGCGAGGTTTAAAGGTGGTATGTATTTTTAGAAATATGGTTTACTCCTCCATTCAACACCAGATATTTCTTAAACATTACGTGCTCTGTAGGCACTGGGCCTAAAAAGGATTATGAAAAAAAGGCCTCTGCCTTTATGGAGTTCAGCCTCTAAGGCACTGTTTTTGGAAGGTGGGTCCTTTGCATTAGTATCACCTGGGACGCTTGTTTAAAATGTAGGTTTCTGGCTTTCCTCTCTATACTTGAATCTCTAATAGTAGAATCAGTACATTTTAACAAACTGCCTTGGCAATTCTCCCAAATTAAAGGAAAGTACTGAAGAGATCTTGAATATTGCTGAGGGACTGAGTGCTGTTCACCATCCCAATGACTGGGGTGATCCTGGGACCCCCACTCTGCCTTTTTTCACATCAAATTTTTATTCCATAAAACGAGAGTGAAAGAACTGACTTAGAGAATGTCTAAGATTCCTTTCACCACTGATATTTCTTTCAGGTGAGGGATGATATTTTATATGGTACCCTGTCCTAGGTACTCTAGTACCTGGCTTCCCTCTTTCTTGCAGTGTTATATCTTGCTGTTATTACCTCTGACAAGGAACAACACAGCAAAACTACAAAGAGAATGAAAAGAATCAAATATTTGACTTTTGAGTTTCAAAAGCCCACATCCGGGCAAAAGACCTTAGATTTAGAAGACTATGAGATGAATCAGAGCCATTTTTTTTCCCTTGAACTCCCCAGATCAGGTGAAGATTTTATGGGCTTGTAGGTGAGAGACCAAATTACTCAGATTAAATGACAGGACTAGGGTCTAATGGGATACCTTTGGTTATAGAAAAAGTATGTTGTCTCATATGTCCTGCTTTTGTGCCCTGGGATTCATGTCTCACTATACATTACAAACATAATTGCTTGTAAATGCCTCCCATCCTTCTAGACCCAGGTTAAGAGTTTACATTTTTGTGAGGTCTTCTCATTCGCTTCTATCAAACCACAGGCATTTTTCCTTCTATATTCCCACTGCACCCTGTACCTATTTCTATTATAGTTCATATTTCATTTTATGACCATTGTTGCTTGGATGCTGACTTGCTG